>NC_091677.1:2788333-4182500 GCF_042453785.1 Malus domestica
CCTGTGTTAGGTAGTACGTATGAATCATACACATAATATGAACATGCATCTAAGACTTTTATGTGTTTGTGATTGCATGCGGTGCTTATTTTTTATGATGTTTACATCATGAAAGAGAGTTACTAAATAATTAATTAATTCAAGTTTAACTAAACAAGTTACAACCAAAAGTCCAAATATAATACAAGCTAGATCTCACTTAATGACAGCCGTACCACATCAAAGATGTGGACTGAAATTAATGAACTAATATAGTTTTTTATATACTATTTTAGAAAAATGGCAATGTCCTATATTAGTGAAATTAATTAATTAACCTTCAAATGGCTATATATTAAAATTTGAAGCTTTCTCAATTCCTCGCTTCTTATTTAAATATTCTATGGCTTGTAGAAGTGTATATGCTTTTAAATATTCACTTGCAAACATGAATCTACGAGGAATCGACAAAACTTCAAAGTTTATTATTGAATGATATGAAAGGATTCCGACCCTAGCATCCTAGAGATTGCTTATATAGTGCCCTTTAGCTCTAGACTTTGTAGAAGCACACATAGGAAGCGAGTTAAACAAATAAAAAAATATCGAAAACGTATAAAAATCTTGAAATTTCGTTTTGGGCAAGTAAATGGAATATATTCAGCCAAAAATGACCATACGTAAAGATCAAGCGTTGAGTCTTGTTTGCCTTGCACTTCTCATTAAAACAGCGAGTCACGAGCACAAATAAGTCAAATCTGAAATGCTTAAAATTTACCGTTAATTTTACGTCTTTTCAACTGTTGTTCAATTATTTCATTTATATGTTCCACATCATTAATTAATAGAATACGGTGACAATATTGACTATCATGAGGATAGGCATCTAAAAATTAAATTGAAAATTCTTATAGACATAATGGAATGGAACAAGTCTTAAGTTCATGGAAAATTCCTAAAAGAATTTCCCTTTACCTTCGCACAATAAATTATTTAACGGAAAAGAGGAACCGAAGCTTCTGTGCAAGTGGTGCTGGAAAATAAGCAGACAAGAACCACTTTTTATGTTGGGGTTGTGATCTACCATGATGCCACATGATTGTAACCTGGCTGTTCCTCATGAAACCAAATTAAACAATAAAGAAAGGTTAAAGAGCCTCTCTTAAAGTTCGATTTTATATATATTTTTTAATATTTTATGTTTTTGTATAATATTTTATAATATTAGTACAAGAATTGACGTTAAATTTTAAAATGATAGAGAATCTATAAAGAAATATACTTTTAAGAAAATATCTTGACATTTCTCTGAACCAAGACTCAAATATCTCAAAAACAATTAAAGTTTAGGAGCCAGTTTACATTGACTAAGCTTAATTTACCGTGCCAGATCATCATTAGCTGATTAAGAAATATACAAATAAATATATATAATTGTGAAAAATCAGAAGCTGTCTTCGCCCTTGCATTTCTTACTGATCAAAAGGAATTTATACATCTCTCCTGCTTCCTTTGTTATTCACTGCAGCTCAGGAGAGTCAGCTCGGACTCTCCCTCCTCTCTCTCAAGAATTCAATATTTCCAAAGATCCAGATTTCATGGAAACTGCATAAAAAGTTGAAAACTTTCATGGGTTCTTCCCATATCTGAAAACCCAGTAAATCTTCAGCTTAAAGATTTGATCTTTCATTCATTGGCGTTTGGGTTCCTGTTCGTCGGTTTTTTTTTTTGTTTGTTTTTTTCTGGGGTAATCGGATTCCCGAGCAATGGCTCCGAGCTCCGTCGTGGTCACAATCGAAAAGCCCGAAAATCCGTCACTAAAGCACAATCTTTTGGATTCCTCAGCCTTTTTGGAGAAACAAAAAGCCGTGAGCACCAAGCAATTCACATGGGTTCTTCTCCTCAAGGTGAACAGAGTATTCGCCTGCCTCTCATGGCTGCCAATGGCGTTGAAGGCAATGTTCCTTTCGCTTAAAAAGCGCATTGCTTTATCTGACTTGACCGACGAAGAGCCCAAAACCCGAGGAAGGCTGTACAGATTCATCAAAGTCTTCCTCGGGTTGTCGATTGTGGCTCTCGTCTTCGAAATGATTGCGCATTACAAGAACTGGAATTTGAGTTTGTACCAGCCGTGGGAGGCGCAGGGTCTGGTGCAGTGGTGCTACATGGTTTGGTTGACTTTCAGAGTTGACTATATTTCCCCGGTGGCCATCACCATGTCCAACTTCTGCGTTGTGCTTTTTCTGATTCAATCTTTTGATCGATTGGTTCTGTGTGTCGGATGCTTCTGGATCAAGTACAAGAAGATAAAGCCAACAATTGCAGAAGATGCTTTTGACATTGAAGATCCTTCTAGTTTTCCAATGGTGCTTATTCAGATCCCTATGTGCAATGAGAGAGAGGTAACAGAGCAAACTAGCTCATTGAATTTCACTTCATCTTTACTTTTTATGTATGTTGGCAATTGGCATTTGTTATCGGAACAAATGACGGAGTGGATTGAAGAGCAACTTGATGGGCGTAAAGTTTAGAAACAACAAAATTCGGGCTTTGCAGGTTGATAGTGGATTGTGGGCCCAATTCCGAGCTCGGAGCTCAAACCTGCAAAGCTTGGATGCTATTTCTATGGACTTACGCTTGTCCAGTTGCTTTTCAGTTCATTCCTCCACTTTTTGGGTTGTTTTTCTAGGTGAATTGGCATTTGTTGTTAGAACGGATGACCGGAATGGATCGAAGAACTACTTGATAGGCATATCTTCATGGACTAACGTCTTTCAAGCTGTTCTTCGATCCATTCTGCCATATGTTCTACATCGATTTCATATTTACCTTCCTGCGTATATGATGCCTTCTATTGCTTATCTATCTTTCTTAACTTGTAGGTGTATGAGCAAGCAATTGCATCTTCATGCCAGATGGATTGGCCAAGAGACAGACTTTTGATTCAGGTCCTAGATGACTCAGATGATATAATTTTACAGAATTTGATCAAAGACGAAGTCTCGTTGTGGCATCAGAAAGGTGTGAATATAATCTACAGACATCGATTGATCAGAACCGGCTATAAAGCCGGCAACCTTAAATCCGCTATGGGTTGTGATTATGTCAAAGACTACGAGTTTGTGGCAATTTTCGATGCTGATTTCACTCCCAATTCTGATTACCTTAAGCGGACAGTTCCTCACTTCAAGGTGAGGACATCTTAGTTATTGATCTTTATTTGGTAACATTGGAGGGAATCGACCTTTGGACTAACGATTCTGAGGTTTTGTTGCAGGGAAATCCAGAACTAGGACTTGTCCAAGCGCGATGGTCTTTCGTGAACAAGGACGAGAACTTACTCACGAGGCTCCAAAACATCAATTTGTGCTTCCATTTTGAAGTGGAACAGCAAGTGAATGGTGTCTTTCTCAATTTCTTCGGATTCAATGGGACTGCGGGAGTTTGGAGGATTAAGGCTTTGGAAGAATCAGGAGGCTGGCTAGAGAGAACAACAGTTGAGGACATGGACATTGCAGTTCGCGCACATTTGAACGGATGGAAAATGATCTTCCTCAATGATGTGAGAGTCCTCTGTGAATTGCCAGAGTCTTATGAAACTTACAAGAAGCAGCAGCACCGTTGGCATTCGGGCCCAATGCAGCTCTTCAGATTGTGTCTTCCTGCTATCTTGACTTCCAAGGTATAGATTTCATCATCCAACTTTGTTTGATTGATTGCTTCCGAAGAAATGCTTGAATTGTAGGTTTATGTATCGAGTTTTAATCTTTCGAAATTATGCGTGCAGATATCGATGTGGAAGAAGTCGAACTTGATATTTCTTTTCTTTCTGTTGAGGAAGCTAATTCTTCCCTTCTACTCATTCACATTGTTTTGTATCATACTCCCACTGACCATGTTCTTACCTGAGGCAGAACTGCCTCTTTGGGTAATCTGCTACATTCCGATTTTCATGTCCTTTCTAAACATCCTCCCCTCCCCGAAATCATTCCCTTTCTTGGTCCCCTACCTTCTTTTCGAGAACACAATGTCTGTCACAAAGTTCAACGCCATGGTCTCAGGGCTATTCCAGCTCGGAAGTTCCTACGAGTGGGTGGTGACAAAGAAGACCGGAAGATCATCTGAGTCGGATTTGCTAGCCTATTCCGAGAGGGAATCGCTGTCTGCGAACGAAGAGAAGATCCTGAGGAGGAACTCCGAGTCAGGTCTAGAACTACTAAGCAAACTTAAGGAACAAGAAGAAGTAGTTCCCAAGAAAAAGAAGAAGAATGGGATCTACAGGAAAGAGCTTGCTCTAGCTTTCTTGCTGCTCACTGCAGCAGCCAGAAGCTTTTTATCTGCTCATGGAGTTCACTTCTACTTCTTGCTTTTCCAAGGCTTGTCATTTCTTGCTGTAGGGTTGGACTTAATAGGTGAGCAGATGGGCTAAAACAAGCTAAACAAAGTTCATATTTTTTTCCCATAGTTTTTTCTTTTGACAGCTACGATGAACCCTAATCACGTACGAGAAATTATTGTGTGGGACGGTATCACCACATCAAATGGGGTTCAAAAGTTGAATTCATTTTTACATGTAGAAACATTTTCCTTTTTGTTAGATAGTATAAGAAATAAATTATTGTACAATGGTATATGTCATCAGTGTATGAAGTATTGATAATCAAATATAAACAACTCAATTATTTTTTCATTGCTTTATGAATTGCGGGTTTTTACGCTCCATTTTTTGTCCATTTGCACTCCTCTTCTTGCTTCTATATGTTCCAATTATCAAGACATATGCAAAAACAAGGGAGCGTGAAAACTGTCACCGGAACAGAAAAACACATACCACCTCAACACAACCAAGAAACAAAATGAACCAAACTTTGTACTATAAATCAGTCAAGACTTGAAATAGAAGCATAATTTTTTACATAAACTTGAGCCGGAATTGGATTTTTTGTCAAATGTAGTAACTTTGTGTTGCATAAAACCTAAACCCTAAAAAAACAAGGGAGAGAGAAAATTATTGTCGAAACTTTAGAGTCTGTTTGATACTCTACTTGAATTTAACTTTTTAAAACGCAAAAACAATTTTCAAGTTTTAGGCCTTAAAAACTTGTTTGATAAGACTATTTTTAAAAACTGAACTCAAGACTAACTAAAAAATATAGTTTATTCTCTAAAAACACAAAAAGTGAGTTTTTAAACTTAAATTCACTATTTTCTTTTCTCTACCTGCTCCCCTCTCACTCCAAATCTATCTCTCTTTTATTCTTTCTCTCTCGCCCTTTGCTTTCTTTTTCATTTTTTTACCTTTTTCATCTCTCCTTCAATTTGCTCTCTTCATTCTCTCGGTTCTTTTTCTCATTCCTCTTTCTCTTTATCTCCTCTGATCCTCTCATTTTTTTCTCTTTCCTCCAATTATCTCTTACATTTTTCCTCCTCTATCTTCTTTCTCTCTCAGACCCCCTCTTTTTGGATCTCTTTGTCTAGTTTAAATTGTAAGATTTAGAATTTTTAAATCGCATACCAAACAAGTTTTTGAGTCTTAAAGAAAATTGTTTTCAAGAAAAATTCTTAAGAAATGTTTTGAGAAATTATAAAAAAATTTAAATAGGATACCAAACAAGCCCTTAAAAAATACATATCACCAAACACAACCAAGAACAAAATGAACAAAACTTGGTACTATAAATCAGTCAAGACTTGAAGGAGAAGCATAATTTGTAACCTAAACTCGAGCCAGACTCAGATTCTTTGTCAAGGGTAGCAACTTTGTGTTGCGTAAATTATTATCGAGATTCGAAACTAAGAAGGTGTTCATTTCCGCAATGTTTATATGCCATGAGTGTGCAGAACAAGGATCCCACTGCTGCAAAATTGGAGGACTTTTACATTCCTTTTGGTCAAATTGCATCGTCCTGGATGTCAAAAGTATAATCTCATATGGTTTCTGAGCAACGTGTTAGGTGTTAGATGTAAACGGATATGTAGAGAGGTGCAGGCAATCAAGGAGAAAACAAAGGATGCTTTTGTGTTAGATGTAGACGGATATGTCTGCATCTGGTGGCAGGCGACTAAAATGAGTCTTTGACAACTGTTTACATGCCCGCAACTAAGAATTGAGATATCTCGGTCATCCTCCAACATAGTTTGGAGTTATTTCAATACACGGATTTTTAATTAAAATGATCTTTGAAATTGACATAATTTATCACTTTGCTATTTGAGATTGAAAATCGATATAAGTAGTCATTGAGTTTGTCCATCATCAATCATTTTGGTCATTTCATAAAAAGCCACTGGTAAATTATTGTATGTTTATCCAATCAACCCCTTCACTTGCTTCTCCATTTAACAGAGATTCTTCACGAAATAACTAAAATAATTGACAATGGACAAACTCAAGGTCACTTCTATCGATTTTCAATGCCTGAACCAAACTGAGGAGTTATGCCAATCTCATAAACCATTTTGGCTAAAAAGCCTCAAAACACTGTTTGACTCCTTACAATAGGAATCGAAGTTCTTGGAGGCAATCTATTTGATTGTATCGTAGCGAAGTTGAGATTTTCCTATGAGTTAAGGACATTTCACCGGCGGGCAAATAACGTTTGTGCCATTAATTTCAACATATCTACGATTCTACAAATCAAAGCTAAATATATATACATAAGTAAATTACTAAAATCACAAGAAGACAAATTTATGCGCTCACGAAAATCTTTAATTTGTCTGTAAAGAGGAATTACACTCAAGAAGTGGCAAGTATTTTTAATTTCAAATTACCCCATGTGAGGGTTAATATTTAATTATTTAAAGCGCTTGATAATTATTTTGTTTTTGGTCCTCTGAGCTTGTTTGATAAACATTAACCACTGAATTACGACGAAAACCAAAAATCAGTAAGTGTAAAAGTTTTAGTTATTTTCATTTTCAAGTTATATTTCATACATTCCCCATCATTTCTTCATCACCCCTCTTTTCCGACTTTATACTTCTTCATCTCCAAGACGAAAACTAAAAACTACAAACAAAATAAACGATCTAAAAAGAAAAACACGTTGGCCCCGAAGCCCGGGTCCTCAGCCACAACTCGGCCCATTAGAGCAACTCCAACCTTACTCTTTGCTCGGGGGACGGGCTGAGGGAAGGGGCCCGAGGGCCTGTTGATTCTTCTCCAGCCATGGAGGGCCCGAGTGAGGGTGGGAGCCCGAGCACAAGGGGGTGGAGAGTTGACAAGCCTGCAGCCCGAGGGTCAGACATTTTTTATTGTTTTTTGTGTCAGCCCGAGGCCCTACAGCCCCATTTCCCTGTTTTTTTTATTATATTATTTAAACAAACAAAAAAAACTACTATTTTATTACCTATTGCCAGGGGGTAGGGTTCCAAGGGTGGAAATGCAAAAGGTAATTACTGTTTATTAATGGTAGTTACAATTCATTAAAGGTAGTTATTGTTCAATATGGTGGATTCAATAGTGGATTGCCAGGGGGAGGGCTCCAAGGGTAGAGTTGCTCTTAGAGCCCCTGGAGTTTCTTCGTTTCTCAACAGGATTCTCTCCGGATTGGATTCTGGGGATCCGTGAATTGTGTCTATTTATCATACATTATACGGTCAGTTTTTGTCAAGTACTGTTTATATTTATTTTTAAATAAAAATATTTAAAATGATTTATAACTGTACGATATATGATGAACGAACACAATTAACAGATTACGAGATCCTGAGGATCCTACGGACTCCGTTTCAACAGAGTGACTCACTTGAGATTCGACGAGACCCATGCTTTGTGCAAATTTCAAAAATTCAAATTTCAAATTGAAAGGTAAGCTATTTACGCTCCGCAATTCACCATTTCTCCTTTCAAATATCTAGGGTTTCATCATCGTAAGCTTTTTAACATTTGGGGAAATTGCAGTTTTGCTGTAAGTTGGAAGTTGGAGCTTCAATGGCGGAAGAAGGTGATGCTTTTTATGTTGTTCGGAAGGGCAACGTCATTGGCATTTACAAAAACTTTATGGATTGCCAAAGCCAAGCCGGTTCTTCGGTAATACTTTACCACCTTTTTACCAATGTTAAAGAAAACTTGGCTGATTTTTCTCTGATTTTTCCCAATTTCTTTATCAATTTTAGCTAACCTAGTTGAATTCTCGCTTGGGTTTTCTTTAAATTTGTTAAAATAAGACAGAATATATGGAGTGCAAGTTCAGTGCAAATGGAGGCCAAAACGAGTTAGGGGTGAGGATCGGAGATCAAGAAATACCAAAGAGCGACCGTTTTCGTTACCTAGGATCTATCTTGCAAAAGAACGGAGAATTAGATGGAGATCTCAACCATAGAATACAAGCTGGATGGATGAAGTGGAAGAGTGCATCCGGCGTGTTGTGTGACCGCCGTATGCCACTGAAGCTCAAGGGAAAATTTTATTGGACGGCAATAAGGCCGGCGATGCTGTATGGCACAGAATGTTGGGCGGTGAAACATCAACACGTACACAAAATGGGTGTAGCGGAGATGAGGATGCTTCGTTGGATGTGTGGGCACACGAGAAAGGATAAGATTAGGAATGAGGATATCCGGGGTAAAGTAGGAGTAGCCGAAATTGAAGGAAAGATGAGAGAAAATCGGTTACGGTGGTTTGGACATGTGCAAAGAAGGCCTACTGACGTTCCGATTAGAAGATGCGACTATGGGACAGAGGTTCAGGGCCGAAGGGGTAGAGGAAGACCTAGGAAAACTTTGGAAGAGACTCTAAGAAAAGACTTAGAGTACTTAGATCTAACGAAGGACATGACACAGGATCGAGCACAATGGCGTTCTAAGATTTATATAGCCGATCCCACTCAGTGACTTGGATTTTCCAAGTCTCCAACCGAGAAGTTTTCCTCACTCGGGAAATTAAGGGAACACTACCCCAACCTACATGCTCCACTCAGAAAGCTTCAACATACAAGCTTTAACAAAAGAAAATTCAAAGAACTTAGCGAAGAAGGCTTTGGTGTATTTAACACAATACGTTGAAATGAAGGAAAGCTTATTTATTGATATCCCCGATAAGCTACAAATATGTACATATACATGAGTCAAAATAAGCACACAAGAGGGAGCCTTCACAAAGGTTGCTTAGGAGAAGTCTCAGCAGTCGGTAGAGCCCCAGAAAGAGAAGGCACCGGAGGGGGATCATTTGGAGCCTCAGTACTGGACAGAACCCTAGAAGGAGGAGGCATCAGAGGTTGATCATTTGGAGCTTCATTACGCGGTACAGCCCCAGAAGACGAAGGCAATAAATGCCTTTGGAACAAACCCACAAATCTCTGATGATCAAGTAAAACCTGACCATCAGTTTCTTTCATCTGGTCAAGCTTCCTCTTCATGTTTGTAGCATAGTCATGTGCGAGCCGGTGCAACTGTTTATTCTCATGCTTGAGCCCTCTAATCTCCTGTTTGAGACTCATCACTTCAGCCGCCAATGATTCAACTTGGCGGGTTCGAGCAAATAGGCGTTGGGCCATATTAGACACAGAACCTGCACACTGAACACTGAGAGCCAGCGAATCCTTAACAGCTAACTCATCAGACCGTTTGGAAAGTAGTCTGTTATCTTTGGGAGTGAGAAGGTTCCTGGCCACCACCGCAGCGGTCATATCATTCTTCATCACGGAATCCCCAACGGTAAGAGGACCAGTAGGGGAGACGAAGGATGGGCGCCATATGTTGTCTGGAGAAGGCGGGGCTGCCTCTTCAACAAGGTTCAAGTCAAAACGACGGTCGGAGGGGCCAGACATTTTCAAAGGTGTTGAAGAGAGAAGAGGTCGGACAAATCAAGATCTTAGAAGTGCAAGAATGAAGCTTCTACTGGTGGAGATTCAAGTGTGCTTTGGAACTTAATGCCAGCCCCTATAAAAATCTGCATTCGACGAAGCTTCAGAAATCGAAGAGGCGCCTGCTCAGAAATCGAAGAGGCGTTTGCTTTCTCAAAAGCTGGGCTGCTTAGAGATCACGAGGGTTGATCTCAGAAATCGAAGAGGCGTTTGCTTTCTCAAAAGTTGGGCTGCTCAAAGACCACGAAGGCCGATCTCAAAAATCGAAGAGGCGCTCGCTTTCTCAAAAGCTGGGCTCCCCAGAGACCACGAGGGCCGATCTCAGAAATCGAAGAGGCACCTACTTTTCCAGCCTTTTCCAGCCTTGTCAGCACCTGTCACACGCACACTCAGTTTTGCGGAAATTATGGGCATTCTGTCAAAGACTTCTGGGGAAGTAGAAAACACATGAATCTTACTGTTCAATCACCCACTTCTCACACGCAACAATAGCTCATGGGTACCACAGATAACTTTGCCAAAGTTCTCTGCCAAAGTTGAGCACGTGAAGCTTGCAGCTCCCACTACATCGCTCTGACCAAGAAGGGTAAAAGAATAGCAAAGAAACAGCACTAACAAAGTTTAGACCCATAAATTTTGAAGGTCTAGCTACCATATTATTACCCACAAGGGTAAAGGAACAGTACCACTGCTGGATAATTGGAAAGTCCCTGTGTGTCAACCTCTGTGCTTCGTGGCAAGGTAGACTAGCAAACATGCCCAACCTTTACTCACATTCGAGAAAACACTCCCAATAAGATTGCTTGCTCCAAAATCGAAGAGGCACCGTCCTCCGAATCTCGAGAGCCAGACTCCCAACATGACTACTTTCTTAAAAATCGAAGAGAGGGTAAAGGAACAGTACCATTGCTGGATAATTGGAAAGTTCCTGTGTGTCAACCTCTGTGCTTCGTGGCAAGGTAGACTAGCAAACATGCCAAACCTTTACTCACATTCGAGAAAACACTCCCAACAAGATTGCTTGCTCCAAAATCGAAGAGGCACCGCCCTCCGAATCTCGAGAGCCAGACTCCCAACATGATTACTTTCTCAAAAATCGAAGAGACACTGCTCCCCGAATCTCGAGAGCCAGACCCCCAGCATGATTGCTTTCTCAAAAATCGATGAGGCATCGTTCTCCGAATCAATCGAAGAGGCGCTCGCTTTCTCAAAAGCTGGGCTGCTCAGAGACCACGAGGGCCGATCTCAGAAATCGAAGAGGCACCTACTTTTCTAGCCTTGTCAGCACCTGTCACACGCACACTCAGCTTTGCAGAAATTATGGGCATTCTGTCGAAGACTTCTGGTGAAGTAGAAAGCACATGAATCTTACTGTTCAATCACCCACTTCCCACACGCAACAATAGCTCATGGGTACCACAAATAACTTTGCCAAAGTTCTCTGCCAAAGTTGAGCACGTGAAGCTTGCAGCTCCCACTACATCGCTCTGACCAAGAAAGGTAAAAGAATAGCAAAGAAACAGCACTAACAAAAGTTTAGACACATAAATTTTGAAGGTCTAGCTACCATATTATTACCCACAACTGTAAAGGAACAGTACCACTGCTGGATAATTGGAAAGTCCCTATGTGTCAACCTCTGTGCTTCGTGGCAAGGTAGACTAGCAAACATGCCCAACCTTTACTCACATTCGAGAAAACACTCCCAATAAGATTGCTTGCTCCAAAATCGAAGAGGCACCGTCCTCCGAATCTCGAGAGCCAGACTCCCAACATGACTACTTTCTCAAAATCGAAGAGAGGGTAAAGGAACAGTACCATTGCTGGATAATTGGAAAGTCCCTGTGTGTCAACCTTTGTGCTTCGTGGCAAGGTAGACTAGCAAACATGCCCAACCTTTACTCACATTCGAGACAACACTCCCAACAAGATTGCTTGCTCCAAAATCGAAGAGGCACCGCCCTCCGAATCTCGAGAGCCAGACTCCCAACATGATTACTTCCTCAAAAATCGAAGAGACACTGCTCTCCGAATCTCGAGAGTCATACCCCCAGCATGATTGCTTTCTCAAAAATCGAAGAGGCATCGTTCTCCGAATCTCGAGAGCCAGATACCACAGACCACTTTTTCAAAGTGCTCTGACAGAGTTAAAACATGTGAAACTGGCAGCTCCCACTACCGTGCTATGACCAAGCAGGGTAAAGGAATAGCATTACTACTTGTTGTTAGGGAGACTCCTATATATGTCGACCTCCATCCCTAACGGACAGGCAGACCTGCAAAAATGCTCAACCCTTCATCATATCTGAGAGGGCACTCCCAACGAAGCCTTTCGAAATATTCAGCTTTCTTTCCCCCCGATAATACCTCTGCAAACAAGCTATACTAGAGCAAGAATATCTCATATCATCAGGGTTAAAAGCAAGAGTATCCCATATCATGCTTTTTCCCTGTCTTTTCTTTTGGCCTTGTTTTTACCTGCAAGACAAGGAGAAAGAGAGCAATCAGTCAGCACTTGGAATCAAGCTTCCAGCCAGGAACTGACTGCCTGGAACCCCTTACCTGATTACTTACCTGGCATTGCTCTCGAGTACTCATCTTCAACATCTTATATTTCCAGGGAAGATTCCGCATCTGCTTGAGGAACAGATAGGGCAAGTGCGAAGGATACAAGGAAGCATGTGGAGACAAGCGTAACAGCACACGTGCCGATACATTCATTACTCTGTCAAAAGCAAAAGTATCCCATATCAGCAGGGTGGAACGTACTCTAGATTTGATGGACTTGTTTTGACCCTCAAATTCTTCAGTCGGCCTTATACTCTGGAGGAAACCAGAAAACCCTCCAGCTCAGTTCAAGAATAAGCCTGTGGAAAGTTACTTCTTCAAAAGCAAAAGTATCTCATATCATCTCTTCTCATTTTTCTTCTCTTTATCCTTCATGCTGCTGCAAGATGGGGAGAAGGTGAACAATCAGTCGGAGCTCTGATTGCTTACCTTGTCTGTCACCTCTTTCAGCAGACCCCCGAGCTCGGCGACTTGGGGGACTCCTACTACATGGTTTGTATCGCGCTTGACCAAGCCTGAAACTACAAGTAAGCTTCAAGTGAAATTGATACATTACCTTGTGCATCTCCACCAGTTAAAGATACCACCCCTGGATGGAGGAAGAGTACTTCCAGAGAAGATGCCACATCTACCTATGAGACAGATAAGGCAAGTCAAGACGACACCACACTCCGATACTTAGAAGTTTCGTGATTACGAGATCATTCTCCCACAATATTTCCTAATGTCATTTGTACTAAATCATTCACTTGTACTCACTAAATGAGAGCTTGAACCTATGTACTTGTGTAAACCCTTCACAATTAATGAGAACTCTTCTATTCCGTGGACGTAGCCAATCTGGGTGAACCACGTACATCTTGTGTTTGCTTTCCTATCTCTATCCATTTATATACTTATCCACACTAATGACCGGAGCAATCTAGCGAAGCTCACAAAAAGCGATCGTTTTCGCTACCTAGGATCTATCTTGCAAGAGAACGGAGAATTAGATGGAGATCTCAACCATAGAATACGAGCTGGATGGAAAGAGTGCATCCGGCGTGTTGTGTGACCGTCGTAGGCCACTGAAGCTCAAGGGAAAATTTTATAGGACGGCAATAAGGCTAGCGATGTTGTATGGCACAGAATGTTGGGTGGTAAAGCATCAACACGTACACAAAATGGGTGTAGCGGAGATGAGGATGCTTCGTGGGATGTGTGGGCACACGAGAAAGGATAAGATTGGGAATGAGGATATCCGAGGTAAAGTAGGAGTAGCCGAAATTGTAGGAAATATGAGAGAAAATCGGCTCCGGTGATTTTGAACATGTGCAAAGAAGGCCGACTGACGCTCTGGTTCGAAGATGTGACTACGGGACAGAGGTTCAGGGCCGAAGGGGTAGAGGAAGACCTAGGACAACTTTGGAAGAGACTCTAAGAAAAGACGTAGAGTACTTGGATCTAACGGAGGACATGACACAAAACCGAGCGCAATGGCGTTCTAGGATTCATATAGCCGACCCCACTTAGTGGGAAAAGGCTTTGTTGTTGTTGTTGTTGTTGTTGTTAAAATAACCGTAATTTCTTCCTATTGTTTGGTTATGGTGTATGCTATGTTAAAGGCTTGTGCTTTCTGGTGGTAGTGTGACATTTTTGCTTCTACATACAAATTGTGGTGTGAAATATGCTTTTAGAGATTAATAAGAAAGTGCTTTTTTAAGAAGTTAATTTACATATGAGGTGGTTTTTTTTTCTTTTTAGGTATGCAATCCTTCTGTAAGTGTGTTCAAAGGCCACTGTTTGCCTAAGGAGGCTGAGGAGTACCTCGTCTCGCACGGCCTTAAGAATGCTTCTTATACTATCAGTGCCAGTGATGTGAAAGATGACGATCTTTTTGGAAAGCTCGTTGCTTGTCCTTACCAGGTTTGATGTTTTGCTCTGCTCTTTTTTATGGCATTTGGCATGGAAATAGGCATTGTATCATAGATGATCTTATATTCGTTTACTGATTGTGTAATTGGGCATGTTCATAATTTTCAGCAGCCAGATTCTCCTGCCAAGGACTCACCGCCAAAGAGATCGCATGAGGTGGCCGGCGCTACTGCATTCCCAATCTCTCAGACTCAGAGAAAGCATTTCAAATCTGATGATCAACCTGAAGCTCTTGAAAATTCATCCAGTTGTGTAAGTTTCCGTTTGTCGCGTATGCTAATACTTTGTAGTAAACTTAATCTACCTACGTTTCTATTTGTGCATATTCATAATTTTCAGCAGCCAGATTCTTCTATAGTAAAATCAGATGCTAAGGACTCACCACCTAGGGGATTGCAGGACATGATTGGATCTACTCCATTCCCAACATCTCAGAGGAAGCATTTCACACCGGATAACTACATTGAAAATCTAGGAATTTCTTCTTTTTGTGTAAGTTTTATTTGTGAAATCGAATGTGTCAAATCACATTGTTATAGTTATGATAAGTTGAAAAATGTTTGTGACCAATGTATTTTTTCAGCAAACATGTATGCTTGAGTTTGATGGTGCTTCAAAAGGAAATCCTGGACAATCTGGTGCAGGAGCTGTGCTACGAGCTGAAGACGGAAGCGCTGTATGCAGTTCATTGAAACAGTTTAGTTCTTATACAGCATATTTTTCTGTAAAATCTAGCTCTTTATTTATATCATTGGGTTTAATAGGTGTACCGCTTGCGTGAAGGGGTGGGAATTGCAACAAATAACGTTGCAGAATATCGAGCTGTAATTTTGGGATTGAAATATGCTCTTGAGAAGGGATATAAACACATTCGGGTTAAAGGAGACTCTAAACTTGTCTGCATGCAGGTTCGTAACTTTGTTTATGTTATAGCACTTGAGTTTTTGAAGTCCTTCGTTTGTCGATAAGTTTTACGACGCTCTCTGATATAACAGGTCCAAGGTCTCTGGAAAACAAAAAATCCGAACATGGTTGACCTGTGTGAAGTGGCCAAGGAGCTGAAAGACATGTTTACGTCATTTGAGATCAATCATGTTCTTAGGGTGAGTTCAGTCGTGCTACAAGAAAATTTGTAATGTAATACTTCCTGTGATAAATCTTCAAGACTAGAAGAACTTGATTTGAGGAGAGTATGGGAAGGGATTAAATATGAACTCTTTCGAAAGTGACAGTCTGCTATGTGTTGCAGGAATACAATTCTGAGGCTGACGTTCAAGCAAATCAAGCAATAAATCTTCGAGGTGAGTGGCTTCCGGTTCTACTGAATTCATCAACTTTTGATGGTTTTTGATTGTTCCCCATATTTATTCGAACTAATCGGATCTTATGCTTGAACAGATGGACAAGTTGAAGTGGATTGGAATGGGAAGTAGCTCAAATAAAATACTGGAAAGGGGACGGCATTGTTTTGTATGCCGAAAGAATCAATCTATTGGAAATGGTAGATGTTTTGAACTTTTGATGAGCAGAGCTCTCCTTGCTATCTACATCCCAACTCCTTGATGTAAAGTTTTCAGTGACGGTTTTGGAACCCAAAATTTATTGCTAACGTAAGGCTCGTCTGAGAGTGCTGATGTCGGAAGCACTTTTGCTCGTAAGTGCTTTTGTTAGAAGTGAATTTTCAAGAAACACATTGAGACTGTTATTAAATTTCGTAAGTGTGTTTTTCTCAGAATTGCCTCTGCTCCTCAAATCAATTTTACAACCATAAGTACTTCTATACTTTTCTGTCAAACATGGTTAAAAGCGTTTTATATTGAAGTATTCAAATATATGGGATGACATTGAGATTCAAACGTGGGTGTAAATTTGAGAAGATGAAAAACATGTAGGAGTTTTGAGACCACATCGGGAAACATTGAATTCTCAATGGCCTCTATATAGGTCAAGTCCTTTATACTAGTAGTTAGGATTTGAACCATTTAGAAAAGGATTGAAGACTTGGGCCTTATGGTTGTGTGGATTATGTTTGTATAATATAGCCTAAAACAATTAACATTAACTAATCAAGACAAGGGTCTTGGGCCTTGGAATTTAAAATTAATAAGATACATTAATTTTAAATTCGAATTAAGTTTTTAATTAATTTATTAATTAAAAAATGTTTCGATTAAAAGACACAACTCTTTCTAAGAGTTGTGTATTTTCAAATACTTTGAACATGTATTTGAAAAGGTGTGAAACAACTTATATATTTGCAATCACAGTTTTCAAGTAGGATCATCTTTTATTCTGTACAAAATTTCCAGACAGTAAACACACAAAATAATTCGCTAGAATTCTATAATCCAGTGTTGGTTGTAGAATTAAGCAGTTGTATCCTGGTCGAGCAGACGTTGTAGAACCATAAGCACAAGAGTGGGACAAAAATACTGTTCGAAGGACATAGCTATTGCGCTAGCCTCTACCTTTGATTCGATCAAGTTAGTATCATTTCAATTCCTGTATTTATTTATGTATTTCATTCTGTACATCGAGTATTTTTTGTTAATAAAATATTAGAATTTCAATTTCTATAATTTTTGTTATTTTTATTTATTTCTGAATTGTTCTCAAACAAAACAACGGATGGCCGGGATTAATTTTCCAATTTCTAGGAAACTAGATAGGGAGCCAAAGGCCCAAACGGCCCAATACCCCCCTTCTCTCTCACATTTCTTCGACTTAACGTCTCAGAGCAGTTGGCTGGATAATGCTGTGGTGAGAAAAAACACAGAGGAATCAGAAACGAAGATAAAACTCACCGCAAACAAATGGCCACCGTTTCAGCCTCCACATTCTCTCCTATCCCATCCTTCCGCACTCCAAACCATTCCCATTCCCTCGGGATTCCGATTCCCTCTCCAACCGTCTCGTTTCGGAACGTTTCCGCCTCTTTCCAGCGGTTGACGCACAAGGACCGCCGGTTCTGGAGACCCACAATTCTGAAGGCCGTCGAAGAGGAAACCCCAATTCCAGCTGAAGAAGAAGCAGCGGTCAGCAGCGAGCAGCCGGAGCAGCCCGTTTCGGTCCCCGTTTCGCCCTCCGATACTCTCACCATGGTTTTCCAGGTAAACCCAGCTAGTAAATTTCTCGAAGTTTGTAACTTTAGGAATTATGATCAAATTGTGAATCTTATGTAGGAAGTACTTCTGCTGAAAAGCGCTTTTTCTATAAACATGTTATTGAAATTCCAATTGAGAAGCACCCAGCACTTAGCAGGTGCTTCCAGAAAGCGCTTTCTTGACTTAGAAGCATTTTAAGTTTTTTTGCCAAAAGTCACAAGCGCTTCTGGTTGTCGTAAGCACTTCTAGGCCTTATAGAAGCAATACCAAGCATCTTCATTTGCATTAATCTGGAACTTGAAGTGGGTTTTTGCAGTTAATTTCACTGGTGCCCTGCAAATTTTGAAGAAATTATTTTACTTGGGGGGTTTTAACAACTTATACATTGATGAATGACATGTCTTTTGTTCTGTATAATATCTGAAGGCAGATGGAACGATGAGTGATGCGGCTATCCCATCAGTAACCAAAGCCTTACAGGTACAATTTCCATTTTTTAGTAATGCCGATGTCGAAATTCTGAATCGAATTCTGGATTCTTCTTGGTAATTTGTTACAAGTCATGGATTTTGTTGCAGGAAACTGAAGGCATTACCAACTTAAAAGTTGAAGTCATTGAGGGTATTGCAACTGTTGAGGTGCGTATGAAAATTCCAATCTTGGGTCTTGTAACAAATAGCGAAATATATGTTACCAGAGTATTCATAATAGCAGCGTTACCCCTCCTCCATTGCACTCAAGTTCGAATCCCCCTCCCCATAGATTAGAGTGATACATGTTATATATCGACTTGTCAAAGATAATGTTTACCATGTGCTCAATACCAGATTTTCCGTAAATTTCTATGTACTTCGATCACATCTGATTAATTTCGGTGTTTTAGGCAGTGTGAGATGCATTCCCATAAATTTCTACGTACTATGATCACATCTTTTCAACTTCGGGTGTTTTAGGTTGTGTGAGATACATTCCGGTTCTAATGAGAATCACCGGTAAATAACTTCTTCTCTTGTTTCCAGTTGACGAAACAGACGACTGTACAAGCTACCGGGGTGGCTTCCAGTTTGGTGGAGACCATACAGAGTAAAGGATTTAAGCTACAAACATTGAATTTAAGCTTTGATGAGGAAGAGGAAGTTGCTGCTGTCTGAATTTTGTAATGCTGCTCATCTAGGATTTGAGGAATTTGAGGTAAAACGAAAAAACGACAAGTATATCGTTGAATCTATTTCCTCGTATCCATGTTTTGTACTTCTGTAGTTAGTGAAGAAGGATTGAGATTGTATTTTGGACAGGGTGGATAAACACAATCACTTTTCCAGACCTCGCAAAAAAGAAACAGGAACAATATTATTGTTCTTGTGAGTTGTCTTTGGGCAAAGCTTTTGGGGTACACTGCCATTTTACTATTTGAACTATTGCTCCAGTTGAAATTGATCACTTGAACTATTCTTTTAATAAATTAACCTCCTGAACTATTTGGAATCAGCCAATTAACCTCCCATCGTAAGTTCAAAGAAATTTCATCCATTTTGCCGTCAAATGTTGGCACGTGACAAGCACGTGATTCACTCTTGAGGATAAAATGGTGCTAGTATAAATTTCATTGAATCTGACGGTGATGAGTTAATTAGCTGATTCCGAATAGTTCAGGGTTAATTTATCAAAAAAAAAATAAAATGTTCAAGGGGTTAATTTCTACTGGAGTAATATTTCAGATGGTCCAATGACAGTTTACCAGGCTTTAATTTGGAATATTGTTGTTCAATGGGTCCAACTGGGCCTGCTGAGATTAATTTTGCTCTGGTCCAGGGCCCGGCTATAGGACGACCCTCTTGGGTTTTCCAATCAGATCGGTCAAGACCGGCCCAGGCCATATATTGCTGGCGTTGTCCCACCTACTTTTTTTGTTCTGAATTTTCTATTTGGTTGCGTGTCTCACTTGAACTTCCACTTTGTACTAATGTCCTTCCAACAACCAATTTTGTCACAAAATTAAGGGATTGAAACATTTGGAGAAGCCCCAAAAAATAAAATAAAAATAAAGTATTGAATGTCGCACATTTAAGGTACACTCAAAGGCTTCAAATGTGACCATAAATTTGATGAAATAATTGAATGGACTACCATGAATTGAAAATACAAGAGACTCGTATTCAAATTGAAAGTTCAGAGAGCAAAGGGAATCACAACCTCTCATTCGCAACTTGATTTTATTTTGATTATTTGAAAACCATATTGACATAAACCACACAGAGATTATTTCATGTTCCGGAACAACGTAGAAATTTTTGTTAGAACATATTGATATAAACTACGCATGCTCATTGAGTTGGAGTCTGCAACTTTACTTACTGTGAAAATGTGAACGTAAAAGAGTCTCAAATCGGTGAAAAAAAATCTTTGCAAGAGAGTATAAGAGGTTGAGCTACTCATATTGACAATTAGTTTTACGATGAACCTCAATTTTCTTTATGGTATCAAGTTATCTCACGTGTGTAGTCCAACAGCCACACATGCTCCACGTCATTTAATTCATGTTGTTCACGTATTTGACTTGAAAATTCGCCACTTGAGGGGCCGTATAAGGATCTGAAGGTAAAAGAGTCTCATATAGACAAAAAGAAAAACCTTACAAACGTTTACAATTAAACTATTCCCCATATTACTAATTTGCTAATTAGTTTTACGATGGAACTCTAACTTTTTTTACTTTCAGTACGGGCCATTTCACATAATAATTTCGTCCGTACAAATTTGTATGTTTGCATTTACAGGTTCGTGAAGTGTGGAGGAACAGTGCAGAGTCGGAGAGATATCATGTCATTTCCTCGCTGGTGGCAACTGGCAATTTGTCACTCTCAACTCAACTGCTGCATGGTTCATGGATTATGATGATGGCTCCTTTGGCATTTCCCGCCTGGAGTGAAGTTCCTTTGAGAAGAAAATCTCCCACGGCATAGAAATAACTTCTTTCCCACTCTTTCATGATTTTTTTGGGAAGTGTGATACATAATTAAGTCATCCTCTCTGCCAAATGTGAAAAGAAAAGTCATTGTCCCTGCATCATCCAGCTGGATTTAACTGGCTAGGATTTTAATGTGAAGAACGAATCGCACGGTGACGAGATTGAATTATTCCTAATATTGTCACTTGATTTTTTTAGTGAAATCCAACTTCATATACATACTTCATGTTATTTGAATTGTATTGTTCATGTATGTAAGAAGATGTGTTGAGAATTTTCAACCTTACATTAACGAGATGAGAAACCTAGTATATATGTGTGTGTGTGTGTTTATATGTAAAAGGAATCCCAACTTTCTCATTTAAATCGTGTGTGATATGTTTGCGGAATTTGAATAGCCGATCGATCAATTAAATTGTGCACCGATCGATTAATCTCGTAAATAGTCTCACATATTTGAGTAGTGTGCAATTGTGCATGACGGAATGTGAATGACCAGGTGATCAACTCAACTATGTTAATGAGCAGTTACTCTTATTCTACAATTATCGTTGTGCGTGATTGCACGGCTAACTATACTTTAGCCAAATTGGAATTGGAGTAATCTATAGTCTGTTGTTCGAAGAGGCTGTACATTATATGTCTTCGTTTATATATTATATGGTCCCATAATATATGTGCAACTTGGCTAAACATTTTCATAAATCGCTACAAAAACATCAGATAATAATTAGGGTTCATTTAGCATGCACATGTATTAAGATGAACTGAGGGCCCTAGCTCAAATCTAAAAGACTGAAGACTGATATTTAATAGGATTTTCTCCGACATATCCTTACCAAACACGTTTGCCATGAAAAATCTCATTTGGTTTCAAGCTTGAGGGGTTTAATATTGTGTAGGGAGGGCTTCTACATAGCAAGAATGATGTAGATAAAACAAGTTTATCGTTACTGTAGTATTTTTGGCTTAGTAGTATAAGGATACGTAGAGATATGTAAGGCATTAAATTGATGAATCGAGATCAAGGGCAGATGTACATTGTGACCAACGTGGTCTGAGGACCATTGGGAAGCCGGGAAACAAGCTTGTGAGGGTCTTCCACTCGACAAATGCTTGCTAGGCACATTTTAGCAGCACTCGACATGTTGCATCAACAATACTCGACAAATGTTCTCGATAACACTCATCATGTTGTTTCGGCAAATGTCATATTTGTTGACATATGCATAATATAGTTCAGTTGACGACAACAAGTCATCAAGTGTTCGACAAAATACCTTCGTGAACAAATTAAAATTTGTTTATGCGCTTTGCACTATGTTTCTATCTGAAAAAATGTAGACTTTTAATATTGAGACCCCAAAATTTCAAATCCGGAATTTACTACTGCTTGGGATGTGACATATGTAATAGTAAATAATTTTCGTATAATCTTTATTCTAAATAGCATACCATAGGCGTAATAATATATTCTGAATTATACCTAAACCTGAAACATGTCTTCATCAATTGGTATAAACGAAACCAGTTGTAATCTATGATTCCGTGATTTGTTTAATCAAACTTGTTACTGTGATGTACCCATTGGATTGTCGGATCTTGCTCAAAAACCAGCTGTGTTTATTAACTAAACCTAACATGTTCAAATCTAATACTTTTTTCTTAAAAAGGAACTTTGAAGTACCAAGTGGAGAGAAGCCATAAACCCAGAACCCAACGCTGTCTATGTTATTTTAACCCAAATGAATCTAATAAACAAGCTAGGAAGGTCGGCCGGTCAGATCAGATCAGATCAACCAACTAATGAAATTTACTAGAGGAAACGCAGCTTCAAACATATATGGTGTTTTATAGTACAAGATATCACTAAACTTTTCAAGGGAGGTGATATCACCCTATTTCGCTTAAGTTTTAATTGTCGAATTGAATAAATAGAAGAAGATTAAAAATATGCCGACAAAACCATCTATTTTTTAACTGTTAACTCATAATTTTTACAATATTAAACCAAAACGATTAAAACATTTAAAAGATCTCATACTTCGGGCCTTGTAAATAATAGGAAAACTAATGAAAATGGCTTGAAAACTTTGAGTTTTAATGATAAGGACAAAATAAAGGGTAAAATGAATAGTACCAGGATTGACTTTTTAGTGTAAAAATGTGATTTTTCGTTAAAATGAACCGTACGGGTGCTTTTCGTTAAAGTTCCCGTAAATAATTCCCATAACTTTTGCTTCAAGTTTTTTTATGCGACAGACCTCGTGCGGAGGATATTAATTTACTTGGGATCAGATTCGAGGAGATAAGCAAGAAGGAAATACAGATATATAATAATTTAGTAGACAGGTTTCTTCTCCTAGGGGAAGGTGGGTCGAACTCTCGAGTCAGATTTTGGGACAGCAAACCCATAACATGTGTCTCTGTGATGATCACATTCATCAAGTAGCTGGCATATGCATATCACTTTGTCTAAATATAGCTTAGATATTCATCTGTCTTTTGCAGGTTAATATGTATTTTAAATTAATCACGTATTTTATTAATTTATTTTGAAATAATAGTGTATAACGAGTTTGAAATACATATGTATAGTATGACCTCTTTAAATATTGAAACCATTTACTTACACCAACTCTGAAACTTCTGCTGAGTTTTGAATTATTAAGAGCAACTCAACTTCTTATGATGATAATTATTCAAGTTATAAGATAATCAATAATTATTGTGTAGTGAATAATTATTATTCGATAGCATTTTTACTCTGTAAATGAATTGTTTGAGCAATTGGTATTAAAAAATTATTATTTTTAAGTAATAAAATAATAATATTATTTTTAATTTCAAAATCTCTTAATTATTAATTTTTTGCATTTTTCTGTATTCTTTTATAATTTTTTCTATGTGACTAATTATCCAATTACAAGAGTGACTGAAAGAGGTGGAGTTGCTCTAACGCAAGATAGTTGTAATAAATTTGAGATACGAACCATAGTCAGTTTTTTTTGGGGTAGGGAGATTGAATCACGCAATTATAAGGGTGATTGGGAGGAGTGGAGTCACTCTAACGCAAAACTGTGTGTAATATATTTCAGATATAAACCTTTTCAGTGATGTTGTTATCTCCTCTCTTAATATGAGAGACTTATCTTAATCAGATAACACAACTTTAACGTTATTTAAAATTAATAATATAGTTTCATTTGTTTAATTTTTAAACATGTTCTTGCGCTGAAATATTGATGAAATGACTTAATTGGTGTAGGGAAGTTTTTCTTCTGCCTCTGCAGTTGACCAGCCCAAAGCTTTCAACAGTATTTATACCACCTCCCTGCTTCTCCTAATGTCATTACTATCTCAGTAGTCAGTACTTTCTTCTCAGCTCTTGACCCCTCCAGCTGTTTAACAATGGCTTCCAAAACCATGCTCCTTCTCTTTGCAACTGTTCTCCTTTTCACTGCTAGGGTAATTATCTACATCCCTCCAAACCCTAGCATTTCTTTTATTTTTTTCCTCATTCATCAGTATTATTGATATGGTTTTCAGTTTAAATTCCAATATATTTTGGCGTGTCTAAAGTGATCTGATAACCTTGTTTTTGTAGGCTTCATCACTTGACGATCATGAGGAGCTCAAGATTAAGGTACTTTTAATTATATACTTTAAACAAAAAGTTCAATTATTGCTAGAAATTTTGACATTCAGTGTTGCGAAATTCTTTAATTTCAGGTTACTTATGTCAAGGCACCAGCTCCACAACCTCTAGTCAAGGCTCCAGCTCCGCCGCCTCTTGTGGTCAAGGCACCCAGTCCACCACTTTCCAAGCCACCGTCTCCACCACTTGCCAAGCCACCATCTCCACCATATACCAAGCCACCAACTCCTGTCAGGCCCCCAGTGAAGCCACCAACTCCTGTCAGTCCCCCAGTGATGCCACCCACTTATCCACCACTTCCTCCGGTTAGGTCCAAAGCAGGTAAATATTTTTCTCACTACCATATAGGGAACTGAAATTTATTTTCTTTTCTAATCTAAACCCTTAATCTTGTACTAATCACAAAATGTTATGCCTAACTGGTTCTATAATCCCGCGGAGTTGTTCACGAGTTACTTTTTAGTCCGTCAACTTGATTTAAGTTCACGTATCACTTAAGAACGTCGCACGTGAACAAGTTCTTGGACTGAAATGTAATTCGTGCGCTATCGGAATTAAAAACCCTAAATGTACTTGGTTAATTTGTGAGTAAACTTGTTTTTATTACTTTGGTGGGCAGATTGCATCCCATTGTGTGACAAGAGGTGCATGTTGCATTCAAGGAAGAGGGTGTGCATGAGAGCTTGCATGACGTGCTGCGACCGCTGCCGCTGCGTTCCTCCGGGAACATTCGGCAACCAGGAAAGATGCGGCAAGTGCTACACCGATATGGTCACCCATGGCAACAGAACCAAATGCCCTTGAATTTAAATAAACCCTGGTTTATATATTCAATCATATTTTTAGAGTTAATTAAGGTCAATTAGCAAGGTGTTTGATTAGGTAATATTCAATATTTAAGCATTGTCTGTAATAAGTATGAGAGAGGGTGGGAGGAAAATAACTGATTTTCTTCCTTTGTCCTTTCTCGTTTCTACTGCTTACTGCATGTGTATTGAATGGGATAATTATTAATTAGTACTTGTGTGGCCCTTGAGATTTAAATTAGATAGTATGTATTCAATTTCAATTTCAATTTCAATTGTCATATGGTAGTCGACTATTTAACTACTATGTCAAAAAAATATCCATAAAACCTGTCAATTTTAGTCTAAATTTAAAAATTTCTATGATATAAACTGAAGTCCCCTCTTTTCATATATTTCTCTGTTTCAAACATGTTTAGCAAAAAATTAAAAAAAACATTGATATATCCACTGATATTTTTGTAGATTTGCATATCGATATTTATATAAATTTCGATACTTTTAAACACTGGACGATATATTGTTCTTCTCAGATTTTAGGCTAGTTTTTGAGCTATTTTTTAGTTCAAGTCTTGCAAAACAGGCTTACCAAATAAGTTTTTGAGTTGTGAATTGAAAAACATTTTTTTAATGAAAACTTTAAACTCGGGCTCTTAAGTTTTTCAACCTTTCAAGATAAGTTTAATACCAAATTGTGACTGAATAATTGTGTGGTTTAGGTTACTTCTCCATCTTCAATATCTTTGTATTAAAATTAATTAAAAAAAATGGGTATATTATGAAATCAAAGATACAAGCTCTCCTACCCAAATTTGGGCCAGTTTCGAATTAAAAAAGTTTTTTTTTTGTTTGCCAGTATGATAATATTGGGCCCTCAATTGCACGATGGGCCTTTTGTGACCTATTTTATTGGTTGGATGGGCCTTGACCTAAGTTCAAGCTAGGTCCAACTATTTTGTTTTATTTTTCTTTTTTCAACAACTTGAAGCTAACTTCATTTGACGAGGATCACATGGATAAGGATCTCATCTCAAGATAAACAAGGTACGTATTAATTTCTTGAAGAGAAATGCTATTTTTCTTCTCTTTAAAATAGTTGATTAGTGCTACAGTATGATGATATTCCTCTTCACTTGGAAGTGAGAGGCATTCGGTTCAAATCTCGTGGATTGCAAATTTAATATCAAATTAGGCTACCAATAATATGACTTAGCCGAAGTCCCATTTCCCTTAATGTAAAAATATTGATGTACTAAAAAAATTTGATTAGTAATATGGTCAATAAATATAGTCCAAATAGCAATACCGAAAAAGTTGAGGTTGTACCATAAAAATTAATTGATAATATGGGGAATAGTTCAATTATTTATCAGCACATGCAAGATACTAATGTGAATTTGATACTTTAAACACGTCCTCTCATGTATGTCGAATTTTCAAGTCTAGCATGTGGACAATAGAAATCAGATGATGTGGAACGCGTGTGGCTATTAGGCTTTACACTCAGGACAATCCACTCTGATACCATGACAAAATTGGAGTTCTACCATAAAGTCAATTGACAATATAGGAAATAACTCAATTAAGCACATACAAGATCTTTTCATTCTCTGATGTAACAAATACGCTCATACTTGAAATTATTACGGTCTTTTATATATATATGCATGGAAATGGAAATTAAGGTTTAATATTATGTTCTAGCTGCAGGGACGTCCTTAGAGGAAGAGGATCTGCTCTGGACCTTAGTGTCCGGAGGCTCCTCATCAAACAATCTGGGCCACACAAATTAAATCCAACGGTTTCTATTAATTCATTTTCTTGGTCCACCACACACAATCGATAACCTTGATTTGACTTGTACACCAATCAGCGGTCCAAATTGTTTGATGATGAGGCTTCAGACACTAAGGTCCGGAGAAGATCCTCTTCCGCCCTTTAAGTAATACCAATGTGTTTATAAGTAATAGAAAATTTAATATCAACCCAAATGCCTTAGCAAATTTTAAAGAAAACTAAGAAAATTTAAACCCTTTGACTATCTTTTTGTATTACTCTTGCTCTAATTTTTTTGGGGTCAAATGCTATTAAATTTTGCTCTTGTTAATGTCCTTCTATGACATTTGCATCATAGTATTATATTATTAATGAACTTGTTTTTGTGATTTCATCTTCATTCTAAGGAGATAATTGTGGATGCAAATTTTCGCCGTCTTCTCCTTTCACAAAAATGCACCTGCAAAATAATAACACTTAAGATTAAGGCTAAAAGCCTCAGGTGCCCACGATGAATGGGGGGGTTTTGGCAGAAGAATCTCCGATGTTAGAAGAATCTGTGCAAGACGTTTGGTGAGAGCTAAGTCTGGTTCACATTCGGAGAGGCTTGCTACTATGAAGAGTGATAAGGTGGACTCCGCTGCTAAAGTGGCGCCAAGGCCTATTCTTCTTGCTGATGAGACTAGTTCGCCTGCTGAGAAATAGGAGATTGCTCACGTGGGCAGTTATGAGAAACCCAACACGCATGTTTATAGAGAGGCTGCTGAGATCTGTGCGTTTTTTAAGCCATATTTGTTTGAAGACATGGATGCGTGTGCCAAGCTTGTTGATGGCGTTAGAGGGATTGTTTGCCCAAGTTTCTTTGTGAAGTATACGACCCAATATAGGAGGACTGCTCTGCTTGCCATGGTGCAGAAAACGGCGCTTCTAGCAGGTGAGTCTATGCTCATTGACCAAGATGATACCAAGGCTTGGCAATGACTATGGCAGCTGAAGCTTATTCTTTTATCGAGAAAATCAAAAAGTTGGAGTCTGAGCTCGTCGCTTTGAAGGGGTCTAATATATCTGCCCCCACTTCTTTGTAGCTTGAGACCGCTCACTAGGAGATCGTTAACTTGAAAACTAGGCTTGACGCGATCCAATTTAAGTATGAAAGTGCAAAGAAGGAGATTGGTCGTTACATACCTTGGATTTGAGATCTTGAGCGTGTCGTTTCTGAGCTTCGTTCTCCTGCTTATGCAAAGGATGAATAGTTGATTGCTGCTTATAATCAAGTTATCCACTTCCAAAAGATCGTCAATAAGCTTGAACCTCAAGTGTTGGAACTTCAAGGTGCATTGAAGACCAATGAAAATCTGAAAAAGGAAATGGATGAGCTGCAACGCGTCTGTGTTCGTCTGCTCGAGGAGAAGGAACAGATGAAGGGTGAGAAGGCTGGACTCGAGGCTCTACTTGTTTAGAGTCAGGATTATTTCTACAAGCTAGGTTATGTAGATCATCTTTTTGGTAGACCGTCTGACTTTGAGTTTGCTAGGAAAGACTTCGAGACCTTCTGTATTTCTCCAGAAGACTTGCTTGCCTTTACTTTTAAGGCTTCCATTGGTGAAATAGTTAGAAAAGTTGGTACCTAGGCTGGGGCAACCGGGGGTGAAATGCTGGATGATGCCGCTGTTGAGAGTGTTGCGGTTACTAAAGATGTGGCGACCGAGTAGTCATAGGATGTCCAAGCTGCAGAAGAATAGTCTTCTAGGTAGCCTTTAGGATTTTCTTTGTTTTCCTTGTTGCTTTTTGCTTTGCTTGAACTTATTCGGCCTTTGCTATTTGTTTATCAATTTTGCTAGAAAATTCAATAAACTTGCTTTATTCGCTTTTCTTCATATTCGCTTCTTTTATTTACGCCCAACCTTTGACTTTTAGACCAACTGCAGACGTGCTGCTTTTCTATAAGTAGATAGGCCCACATAGCCTATGCAGCCGTAGGTGTTGGTGTAGAATTTTTGCAAAGGTGTTAGTCATAAGGTCGGCAGCTGGACGCTTTACTTACAGAAGGAGATGAGCTCGCGTGACCACTCGACTTTTAACTTTGGCTTTCTTCAATCCTTTGAGCTGTGTGGCCTGCATCACAACATAGTAAATATTTTTGGGTCATGAAATTCGCTAACCTTTCGTATTAAAAGTACGCGGTTGTTTGGAATTTCGTAAACAAAGGTCCGAAAGAACTCATTGCTCTTTATGTAACCAATTTCGTGGGTTGCATAGCAAGTATCACAACATTTTAGGAATTAGAGTTCCAAGGCAGCCGTCCATAGGGCGTACTACATAATGTGTCTCCTCCGTTTCTGAGGCCCAGTTCCTCGCTGATTCGGCAAAGAGACAAAAAATCCTTCAGTTAGCTAAGTCTTGAAAAAGATAATTGTGGCTACTTCTAGGAATCCCAGCGTAAGCCATCGTGCACCTAGTTACACCATGGTAGCCCGACTCATTCATGTCTAGATATTCGGAGTGTATAGTTTATCCTCTCTCATCGGAGAATATGGTTGGTCCCCAAAAGAGGTGCAATTCCTGTGATAAGTCCCTAAGAAGGGCGCGATCTTCTTTTGAAGTGTATAAATGATTAGTTATTGTAAGTTTACAGCCGATCCAAGTTGTAAATTACTTATGAATTCCTCATTGAAAAATGAGTGAAACTAACGAAAACTTAGTTGTAAGGTAAGAATTGCATAACAACTGGATAGTCCTCGGCTTGCGAGTTAGTACTCGTTAAGTTGCTTGAGTCTTCGGGCTTTGATGTAGCGAGAGGTCATGCATGGTACTTTCTCATGTTGTAGGCATTCCATTGCTTTTCGATTTCTTTTTCGTTCATGGTGGCAAGGGTGTAACTACCTTTGCAGCCTACTATGCTGATCTTGTACAGACCTTTCTAGATGAGATCTATCTTTTTAGAGCATTCTCTGGGGCAGTGATGAAGGCTTTTCTTAGGACTAGATCTCCAAGCTGGGACTACAGAATCTTGGCCTTTTGTTGTAGCTGGAGAGAAGCTTCTGCTGGTAGGCTGCGATGCGGGTGATAATCTTCTCGTGTTTTTCTTCTGCCAGATCTAAGTTTGTGGCTATCTTCTTTTTGTTCTGATCGATGCTTGGCATGATGACATTAAGATGAATGCTTTCTTCTGAACCAAATGCCAAAGAGAAATGAGCCTCACCAGTTGCTCGTCATTTGGTTGTGTGATAAATCCATAGACATCCGAGAAGTTCGTTTGGCCATTTTTCCTTCTTGTTGGTGAGGGATTTCTTAAGGTAGTCGAGAATCTTTTTGTTGGATGCTTTGGCTTGCCCATTGCCTTGAAGATACCTCGGTGTGGACATGTGCTGCTTAATGCCTTATTTATGGAACAACTTCACCAAATATGTGCTTACGAATTACGGGCCATTGTCTGTGACGATGGATTGAGGGATGCCAAATCGGTAAATGATGTTCCTCTATATGAAGTGCTCTCTGTCCGTCTAAGTTGTGGTTGTCATGGGCTCTGCTTCTACCTATTTGATGAAGTAGTTAGTCGCCATGATCATAATGCATCTGCCCCAAGTAGCGGGCAACATAGTCCTTACTAGGTCGATTGCCTATTGCATGAACGACCAATGACTCATCTATGGGTGTAGTTCGCTGGCAAGCAGTGCTGGTACCAGCTTGTAGCGTTGGCAGCGATCACACTTTTGTACTAACTCCTTAGCGTCTTGATGCATAGTAGGCCAGTAATAGCCTGTATTAAGAGCCTTATGTGCTAAGGATTGGCCTTCGGAGTGATTTCCATAAACGCCTTCGTGGATTGAACTTAGATCATTTAGGTCATCGAGAGGCGCTAGGCAACGAAGATGTGGTCTAGTGTAGGATCTTTGGACGAGAATGCCATTCCACATGTAGTAGCGTGCTGCTTTTGTTTAGAGTTTTCTAGATTCCAATATTTCCATGGGGAGTGTGTCATTGACCATGTAGTCTATAATTAAATCTTGCCAGTTTAAAGTTGTACTAACCTATGACACCTAGGCTGCTGGCTCCGCCTCTATGCTTGGTTTGTCTAGATACTCCACCGGAATAAAGCGTTTGAGTTGGTGGTCAGTGGTGGAGCTTCGGCCAACTAGTGTGTCTGCATGGGCGTTGTCTACCCACGAAACTTGAATGAGGTTGTAAGTCTGAAATGCCTTAAGCTGTTTTCGTACCTTTTCTAGGTATTGCGCCATATTCGGATGTTTTGCTATGTACTCCCCAGTAGTCTGGCTGGTGATTAACTGGGAATTAAAATGAATTGCAAGGTTTTTCACCACCAAGTATTTTGCCATTTGGAGGCCTGCTAGTAGGGCTTCGTATTATGCTTCATTGTTGGATGCTTTGAAGCCTAGAGTGATTGCATGTTTGAGCATTTAACCGTCTAGGGTGACAAGTACCACGCCTGATACCGAGCCCTTGTAGTTGGATGCACTGTCGACATGCAAATGCCAGAAGTCTCCATCGGATGAAGTAAGCGTGGCTACGGCATGCTTGGTTGCCTTCGGGGCATTGTTGGGTCGTTTTGTTGAGTCGCATAGGCTAGGCGTGAATTCTGCTATGAAGTCCTCCAAGGCTTGGGCTTTTATCGCCATGCGAGGTCGAAAAACTAAGTCGTATTGGCCAAGTTCCAATGCCCATTTCATTACTCGTTAAGAAATATTTGGACCATATATGATTGATCGTAGATGATACTGAGTCATGACGATAATTATATGAGCTTGAAAATATGGTCTGAGCTTCCGAGCTGCAACAACTAGCACCAAAATTAATTTCTCGATCTTCGGATATTTGGTTTCCGCATCAAGAAAAACTTTAGAAGTGTAGAATATCGGCAGTTAGGCCCCCAACTCTTCTCGTATGAGGGCAGAGTTTACTGCTATTTTTGAGATTGCCAAGTAAATGTATAAGTCCTCCGCTGGTTCCAGCTTGGATAGTAAGGAAAGTGGTGTGAGATACTTCTTCAGGTTTTGGAAAGCTCTTTCGCACTCATTATCACATTTGTCTCATTGCGCCTTTTTTATTGCTTTGAAAAAAGGCTTGCATCGATCGGTGGACTGCGAGAGGAAACGGTTGAGCGCGACTGCTCGTCCGGTCAAGCTTTGAATCTTTTTCAAGGTAGTTGGAGACTTTATCTCTAGGATAACTCGAATTTGCTTGGGATATGCTTCGATTCCTCGCTGGGTTACTAGGAACCCTAAGAATCTGCCTGAAGATACTCTGAATATGTAATTAGTGGGATTAAACTTTATCTTGTACTTTCTAAGGATGTCAAAAGTTTCGACCAACTTGCCGATGTGGTCTGATTGCTGCTTACCCTTCACCATGATGTCGTCAACGTAGACCTTCATGGCTACTCCAATTTACTTTTTGAACACCATGTTTACCAGTCGTTGGTAAGTGGCTCTTGCGTTATTGAGGCCAAAAGGCATGACCTTGTAGTAGTAGGTGCCTCGTTCAATCAGGAACGCAGTTTTCTCCTTATCGAGCTCGTGCATGGCTATTTGGTTGTAACCGGAGTATGCGTCCAAGAAACTGAGCAGCTGGTTCTTGGAAGTTGAATCTACTAGTAGGTCGATCAGGGAACTGGATAAGGATCTTTCAGGCATGCTTTGTTGACGTCGGTGTAGTTTACGCAAACCCTCAATTTGCCCTTCTCTTTCTTCATTACTAACACAATGTTGGCAAGCTAAGTTAAGTGTCCTACCTCTTCTATGAATTTGGCCTCCAATATCTTGTTGATTTCCACTTATATGATCGCCACTCGTTCTAGTACGAAATATCTTTTTTTTTTGGATCACCGGTTTAACAATGGGGTCGATGTGCAACTTGTGACTAGCTATCTTGGGTCAATGCCAGGCATGTCATAATGTGACTATGCGAAGTTGTCACTATTTTCCCTAAGGAAAGCCGTGAACTCTTCTTTTTCTTTCGTGCTTAGCTGTGAGCCGACTCTAGTAGTCTTCTCCAGCTGCTGAGGATCAAGAATGATGTGCTCGACGTCCTCTTTAGGTATTCATCCTGTCTCGTCTTCTGACGCGTTGATTTGTACACCATCTTCTTGATTCATCTGCTGTAATTGCTATTTGGTAGCTTCGCTGTCCATTTAGACCTCGGTAACCTTTACAAGGGTAAATGTCTTCTTTTTTTTACTCTTTCAGTACTTGCACAGTGCATCATCGAGATGTGGCCTAGTCAGACTTGATTTCTCCAATTCATCATCCTAGGATGCAGAATCAAATTTTTTGATACTTAACGGAGGTTACGACATCCAGCTTTATCAGCCAAGGTCGTTCAAGAATCCCATGGTAGGGAGACGGGTCGCTTACTATCATGAACATTTGTTTTGAGACAACTGGCGGTGTTCTCACGTCAAGTCTAATGTCGCCGATGTCAGTCGAGGTATGTCTATTGAATCTGGTGAGTACCTCTACTCAGCGTATGATTGTGCTTTCCAGGCCCATCTTCTGAATTACTAAGAGCTGAAGTAGGTTGACCGCACTTCCATTGTTAACCATCATTCTGTCGATTATAGCGTGGGCTAGTTGGACAGATACCACTAGTGCGTCGTCGTGTGATAAATCTACTCATTCGACATCCTGCTCAGTAAAGCCAATGATGAGTCCAAGTTGGGTGTTGACTGCCTGGACCTGTGAGACTAATAGAGCCTGCTTGATCTTCATCTTCTTGAAGTTGTTAGTAGCCCTAAGTGCTCGGACTCAACGAAAATGCCATTGATCCGAATTATCTTGGTTGGCATTTCTTCGTCGGCATCTGCGTTCTTTCTCTACCTTGCCCTATTTCTCTAGCTTCTCTAGGTAGTTCCTCTAAGTGTAGCTGTCGTCAGTTGTATGACCAGGACCTCGATGGAATACGTTGTAGTTGGTGTGGTCCAACTTAGAGGTGCTTCGGTAGCTCGAACCGTGGTTCGCTCTTGATGTCGTAGTTGATTTGGTGGATCGAGACTGAGAAATTAGAATAGTTCTTCAGCATCAGGCCTCATTTAGTTGGGGATCGGTCCTTGCGCTTGGCCTTCTGCCTGCTTTTGTTGTTGTACTGCTTCTCGTTCTCCTTCTTTTGAGCTATTGTTGATTTTCTTCGAGGCTGCTCGTCAAGCCTCGTCCCAAAGTGCATGCTTATCTGCTAGAGCGAAAGAGTCTGCCAAAGTTAGATATTCTTTCATGATCAATTCGCCAAACAGTGGGTGGTCTGTTGTGAGTCATTTTTGGAAGGCTGCACTAGTTATCGAGTCGTTGCATCAGACTATCTTTGCCTTCTTTGCTTTGAACTTCTTCACATAGTCTCGGAGCAACTCCTTTGGGTTTTTCTTGACATTGAAAAAGTGGTCGGACTTCTTCTTGATCGAGCGGTAGGATGAATACTCATTGGTGAAAACCAAAGAAAGCTCATCGAAACTTTGGATTGAGTATGGCGGCAATGTGTGGAACCAATCTTGCGCCTCACCTTGTAAAGTGGTGGTGAATATCTTGCACATGAGAGTGTCGTTGTTTCGATAGAGGATCATTACGCTTCGATAATGCTTTACGTACCTCTCTGGGTCTCTATCTCATTTAAATGATGTGAAATGTGGCATGCTGAACTTGTGTGAAGGCTCTGCCTACTCGATCTCATTCGTGAAGGGTAACTTACTTGTGTTGGTCATGTCCCGTCGTAGTGCCTTGTTAGTGACCTCATTACGTTGGAAATCGCTCAATCGCTCGGTCATGAGCCTCTCTACTTCTTCTTGAATTTACCTTTGTTAGAGTAGCAGAGCTTTCGGCTACCCCTAGTCGTGACCTGCTAGTCTAGGTTGTTCTTCCATGTGTTCGGCTCGTCTATGCCTCGGTTGTGGTGTATGTGGTATGTTCATAGTAGGCGAGCGAATTACTCGCTGGCTACCGATTGAACTTAAGCCAGATTGAGTGACTGTTTCTTTCCGTCTGTCGTAGTTGCCAATTTTGATGTGAGGTGGAGGATGCTCCTTGCGGGCTTAGTCACGAATGAACATTTTTCCTAGAAGGTTGCTCATGTTGATTATCGGAGTGCGACCCCAATCGTGAATGTATGCTCGTCCGTGAGTCTAATCAAGAGTACACGCTCATCCACGCGTTAAGACGAGAGTATATGCTATCTCGGTGGCTCAGTTAGGAGTGTACACTGCCCGAACATTCGGTTCGTGGCTTGTCAACGGGCTGCTTGCCTGGACGCTGTTGAAGAGGTTCATCGTCTACCCTCATCCTACTTCGAGACACCTCGTCTGGGGCACGCTGCATCTCGATACGCTGCAAGAGCTGATTTACCAAGGTCGTTTACTGCGCGAGGGTGCTTGTCAACTCTATGACTTGTTGGGACAAGTGTTGTTTACCATTTGGGTTGGAAGAGCTTGGGTGGTATGCGTCTCCTTGAGTAGTGGAAGTGTAATGGACTTTGGACGAGTGATTTGAGTTGAGATGTGTCAAATCTAAGGAGGAATGTGGTGAAAATACCCCCGATTTAATCGTCGGTCCAGAAATCTGAAGTCGAGACTGTTGAACTGATCTTGGACTGGTTTGAACTGCTAGGAGAGCCACAAAAGTAGGTTGGGCCACGTGCGTGGGCTGCCCCACATGCGGTGCGCGTTGGCGCTAGGCATAAGCTTGGTTCGGGAAAGCATTGGGCTTGGACAACTTCAGTCGTGCATTGAGTGGAGGCGTGTAGGCCTTAGGCCTGCGCTGCTGAGGCAGCGGCTTGGGCTGCCTCTAGCGCCTGGGCTTGCTGCTGCACAGTGGCGTAAGCCTGGGCTTGTGGATGCCCCGCTACTCCTTGCTCACCGTGGGCTTGCTGCCATGAAGCTAGCCCATCCCCCACTACCACGGTGATCCCCATGGCCTCAATGGTGGTGGTGCTCCGTGGTGGCAAAGTTGATCCTCTTGCCATCGTATTAAGCCTTGTGGATCATCATGGTGGGACTACGTCTCGTCCTCCATCATTTGATCGGGATCTTTGAACGTAGGAAGTTCCGTTCATTGTGGTTTTCGAATTTCCTGCCATTGTATTTTTCTCCTACGCCTATTCAAAGAATTAAAAAAAAATCTAGGAATAAGAACATATGAAAAATTTACGAACAAATGAGAAATATGAAACTTTGAATGCGAGAGTCTTCTTTGAGCGTGTGAATCAAGCTCTCAATGAAAGCACCAATTATGGATGCAAATTTCCGCTCCGATGCCAAAGTTAGAGTTTTGAAAAAAATGTGTTTAGGAGTTTGTGGATAGCAAATGACTTAGCTATTTAGTGGGAGAATATGACTATTTATAGGGGAGTGGCCGGCCATATATGGTGAAATTGTGAGAATAATTTCAAGATATTATGTGAAATAATATCTTGCAATTATCATGGCAATTAATCCTAAATTAAATAGGAAAATTGAGAGTTACCTTTTGAATAAAGGATTTGATGAGGAGTGATGAGAGTGATTTGAATAAATACCATTTTGATCACATTTGACTCTTCCTTGATTGAGCCGTTATTGTTCGTTGCATGCGCGTGGGAATCCCGATGTGCTTCGTGGGTAATTTTGTCATTTTTACCCAAAAGTTCACGTATTACCTATATAATTTTCTTGATTATTTTTTACACCACAATAACTACTAAATGTAGACAACGATGTTCAGTAATTGTATCTTTGTTCGGTAGATAATGATGCTATATATTTTCTATACGTAGATAGTGGTGAAATGACTCGATTTTTTTTATCGGTAAATAATAGTTTATAGATATAAATAATATTAAATATCTTTGTCATAGGTAGAGGAGTGCTACATGTAGATAACAATATTCAATATTTTGTACCGTTGTTATAGGTTTGATAAGGATGCAAAGTATTTTTTTCACGTGTAGACTGTAATCCTTTCAATATGTAAATAAGAATTTGAATATCTTAGTCATAGGTAATTATCATTGTTAATAATTCAAAATTCAATTATTTCTCAAAAAAAAAAAAAAAAAACAATCAAAATTCAATTAGAGAAAGAAAAATGCATAAATTAAGAATTTTAATAATTCTGATAGGTTAATGAAGGGCAAAATAGACAGAAAATAAAAAGGGTTTTTACTAATTAAAGTTGTGCATGTTCACTAGGTCTATATTAAAAATCCTTATAAGTAATTGAGCTAATTCTCATAATGTTAATTGATTTTATAGTAAAGCTTCAACTTTTTCCATCCTTGATTTATGTATAAAGATGAAAGCATGCGATTGTTCTCCATCCCAGTATTAAAATCGTCATGATATCATTGGAGTTAGGGGTGGTTTGGGAGTGAGGTGCTTAAAAAAAAATCACTCATGAAAAAAAGCTGTGAGGGTTTTAGGTGTTTGGTAAACTAAAAAAAATAGCTTATTTTGGAAGCTGCTGTGAGAATAAGCTGAAATCAAAGGAAAAAGCTGAAGCTGCTATTTGCAGCTTTGGAAAACTGGTTTTTTTTTCAAAGCACATGGAGCTATAGTGCTCCTTTAATGAAAAGACCCACTATCAGATTGCTTTTTTTTTCTTTCCAAAAACACATTTACAAAAAAGTTTACCAAACACTCTGCTGATTTATTTCACAGCCGCTTATTCTCACAGCACAGCCGCTTATTCTCATAGCAGTTTTTTTTCAAAGCACAGCAATACCAAACCAGCCCTTAGTCTAGTGGTGAGAGTGAGTAGGGTTAAAATCATACATCTTGAAATTAAACCAAAATAGTAAAAATAATTCCGTTGTAGGCAGAAGAATTACCTCCATTGTTATGACTTCCTTGCTTTGTTGATCGATTATATACACTATTAATATAAGAAGTTTCTTGATCATATTTTAATTTTAATTAGTGACATTAGTGTGTGTGTGTGTGTATATATATATATATATTTTTTTTTTCAATTGGTCCATGCATGGCTGTTTTTCTAGCTTTAGTCGACCAGTTCATGTGGGAGACTGGGAGTGGTGGGTGCATGCATGCATGGCTGTTTTCATATTAGTACGAATGAAACTGTCAAAGTCAACCTAAGAATGCCAAATACGCCGAGGCAAGGCTCAAGGAATAATATTTGGGAAACTTAGCTAATTTGGATACAAAAGTTTTTACTGCACACCATCCCCGTGACACTTCGAATTTACTGTAACCTCAGCATGCATGATAACAGTGAATACGTTCCACGAAAGCCTCTCGCATGAAGGTTGGACTCTGAATTCAGATTTCGAACATCAAGCCATACATCTTGGTTTTAATTCTATCATATATTTAATTTGCACCTTTTATACCACATTCTGGTTTCTGCTAGCTGCTAGAAGAATATTCATCAAAGTAATGCTAGTGAAACCAAATTTTAAACTATATTTTGTAAATCAAATGATGTGGTAGTTAATGGTTAGAGTATTACTCAAGTGTTGATTAATTAACGTGTTTATTTTCTATTAGTGACACGTTATTTGGTTTGCAAATTTAATTAAAAAATTTGGTCTCGTTAGCATTATTCATTTGTCAATCATATCTTCGACTTCCTCTGCTCTTGCCTTGTTGTATATATACACCCAGCTGATATCATAATACATTATACTAATATACTATGGCTTTCAAATCTACGCTCTTGTTTGCCACTATTCTCTTAGTTACTACAAGGGTGATCATCTTCATATAAATCTATATAATATGATTTTTTATTTTTATTTTTGCTGAGAGTTTACATATATTTATATATTCTCCTTTAATTATAGGTTTCATCTCAAGCTCAAGGTTATCAAGAGAAAGACGCCAAAATCATTGACTGGGTACGTATGATGTATTTAAGGCAATTGTTAAATGAAAATTTTAAGTTTAATTGATTTCCAAAAGAACTAATATGTAGTAATCAACAATCATGTTATAAGCTGGTAACCAATTAAACTCATGATCCAGCTATTTCCATGGATCGACTTTGGTTGGGATGATGATCCACCTCCACATTGGCACCAGAAACCGCCAACACCGTCTCCACCACCGCCGTCACCAAAAGCACAACCTCCACCGCCGCCACCATCACCAAAAGCACAACCTCCACCGCCGCCACCATCACCAACAGCACAGCCTCCATCGCCTCCACCGCTTCCACCGCCTCCAGTAGCTGCGCCGAGTCGTGCACCCACACCCGCTCCCAAAAAGGCACCTACTCTTGTGCCCCCAGTCAAGACCCCTCCGCCTCGGAGCAAGGGCGACAGTGATGTTAACGGGCTTCCTATTACACCGTTCACTCCAGTACCACCAGTCATTCCATTGATTCCGTCTGTCGACCCAAAGAGTTCCAGTCCTCCCAGCACCAACACCGAATCCAACCCCAACACCACCGCAACCCCTCCACCACCAAGCACACATCAATGCACGTGCACTCCTCCAATTCCAGTAATTAACAACCCTAACCCGAATCGTAATCCTCAATTCAAGGCCCCGCCGGCACCACCCTCTCCAATCAAATCGCCAAGTACTCCACTATCTCCTCCAGTGAAGACCTCGCCTCCGCCAGCAACTCCTCCACCATCACCAACTCAAAAGAAGACATCTCCTCCACCTCGTTGGAGAAAGAAGATTCCGCGTCCTCCACCACCACCCGTGTCAAAGGAGGAAGAGGACGATGAGGCTCCGGCTCCATCACCTAAACCTATGATCAAAGCACCAGCTCCGAGGCCTAATCTGATGGGGAAAGCACCTCCTCCAAAACCTAATCTGGGGCAGAAAGCACCGGCCCCACATGCGAAGAAGAAGAGACTGCCTTTGCCACCACCTCGGAGGAAGAAGGCACTGCCTCCACTACCACCACCATCCGAGCAGGAGGAGGAAACTTCGGTTTCCTTGCCTTTCAAAGATGACGCAGTTTTGGCTCCTTCACTTAAACAACTGAGGAAAGCACCCGCTCCCAACCCCAACACCACCGCAACCCTTCCACCACCAAGCACACGTCAATGCACGTGCACTCCTCCTGTTCCAGTAATTAACAACCCTAACCCTAATCGTAATCCTCAGTTCAAGTCCCCACCGGCACCACCCTCTCCCGTCAAATCGCCAAGTACTCCACGGTCTTCACCAGTGAAGACCTCGCCTCCGCCAGCAACTCAGAAGAAGGCAACTCCTCCACCATCACCAACTCAGAAGAAGATATCTCCTCCACCTCGTCAAAGAAAGAAGATACCGCGTCCTCCGCCACCACCCCCGTCAAAGGAGGAAGAGGACGATGAACCTCCGGCTCCCTCACCTAAGCCTCTGACCAAAGCACCAACTCCGAGGCCTAATCTGGTGGGGAAAACACCTCCTCTAAAACCTAATCTGGTGCCGAAAGCACCTCCTCCAAAACCTAATCTGAGGTGGAAAACACCGGCCCCACATGCGAAGAAGAAGAGACTGCCTTCACCACCGCCTCGGATGAAGAAGGCACTGCCTTCACTACCACCACCATCCGAGCAGGAGGAGGATAAGGATACTCCGGTTTCCTTGCCTTTCAAAGAAGACGCAGTTTTGGCTCCTTCACTTAAACATCTGAGGAAAGCACCCGCTCCGGCGCTTGATTTAGTGTCAAAAGGACCTCCTAAGATCATAGCACTCTCTCCTGGTGTGGTAGCACTGGCAACACGATCTCCTAAGATCATAGCACCCCCTCCATAACTGTGGGTGAATTAATGCACTGTCTCCGTCACTACGCTGAAACTGGATCTCTCATCCATGCAGATTCGAGTGCCTTGAAAATTTGAAATATACTCATTTTGTTTCCTCTTCTTAATTGATACAATATGAGCTATATGCAATTATGTATTGAATAAACAAGATCTTTTGTTTTTTTATGGAAACAAGATCTTTTGTTTTTTTATGGAGGCAAGAAAACTAATAAATATAATGGCCTTTTATCAGTCCTTAATTTATATGGATTTTGATCTAACAGGGATGACTGAGCGATCATTTCAAGTGTTTTTCTTTCTTTTTGAAAGACACTTCAATTCTTAATACAAAAGCTAATATTCCACACTAATGTTGTCCCAAAACTGTAAGAGATTTTTTAGTTTGTCTTGGAAAACGGTGTGGTACACCGCATATCATTACACGAGTAGAGGTACACTTGAAAAGTAAATATTTCCCCCTATTTATATAATGACATGTAATTTCCTTACACACTACAAAATTTCTCCAATATTGTACGTAGCGTACTCATACCGTGTATAGTTAATTGCCAAATTTAGGAGATTGTTAGTAACATTAGAGAAGTGTCATTGACACTTTAAACATCTCATTGGGCACTTATTTTCTTTTTGCGTTTACGTCTTTTCCTCTGGACGCACTGCTACTCTCTCCTTTGTGTTTCAATAGAAATTCCCCCATGGTTGGAAGAATCTTCAAATCCATTAAAGTTTTTCTTTCATATATAAATATATGGAGAAATTAGGTTAATATCCTTCTTTTTTATACTCCATTGATTAAAATTTTATTCATTTTCAATTTTTGATCAAGGTCCTTGGGTATTAATAACATCATTAATTATTTGAATAATAAAATATTTTTATTTTTAAAGATATTCCTTTAGTGTTAAAAAATGTTAAAATTAGTATATTTATATTTATGGCTAAATTTTTTTATCATACATTATTATTTTTAGTTTGTACCAATTTTCTTTTCATTTTTTAATTTGTACCCATATATTAGTTTCTTTTTGTGCCCATATTTTTTGAAGTTTTATTTGTGTTTGTATCCATGTGTACACCGTCATGTAACATTGTATATTTAATCAATGATAGAAAAATTACATATGGTATATTTATGTTTTATGCCTAAACTTTGTATCATATATTTATATTTTTAGTTTGTACCCACTTTTAATTTGCAATTTTTTTTTAAATTTGTAGTATTTTCTTTTTAGTTTTATTTTGTACCCATGTATTAATTTCTTTTAGCGCCTATATTTTTTAAAAATTCATTCGTACTCATAATTTTTTAATTTTTTATTTGCACCCTAATTTATTTATAATGTACCCATTCTTCTTTATTATTGAACCACTTTGTTATATGTGAAATGTACCAATTTTTCTGTAAAACGTACCATTTTTTTAACACTATGGATACATTCTTTTGCCATTTATTATTTCTTATTTTTACATAGTTTTTATCCTTTTATTCAATCAAAATGTTTGAATTTTTTTTATTGTAACCGTTTCTAATAGTATTATAATGAGGGATTTTAAATTTATAGGATTATAAATCTCATAAAATATCAAACAATTAATGTCAAAACTATAAAAATATAAATATTAATTGTAATATAATAAGGTGTACAAAGTCAAGGGACTTTGATCAAACTTTGAATACCATTAAGGTTTTAGTCAAAGAATGTTAAGGATTAGGGACCACATCCAAAGTATCCCTAAATATATACTCTTCGTTGTTTTTGTTTTTTTAATTTATTGGACTTTATTTATTCACAAGTAATGCTAGAGAGAATAAATTTAGAGACAAATTTTGCAAACAAAATGATGTGTCACCAATAGAAAATGAGCACGTTTATCAATGCTTAAGTAATAATCTAAGGGTAATGCTAGGAAGACTAAATTTGCAAACTAAATGATGTGTCAGCAATATGAATAAGCACGTTTATTAACGTTATTTTATAAATCAATCATCTACTTCCATGTCCCTTAGTTTCCAAAACTTCGTGTACAAATTTAGTCTCCCTAGCATTCATAATCTAATCATCAACTTCCATGTCATTTAGTTTACAAAATTTAGCCTACAAATTTAGTCTTTCTAGCATTACCCTTTATTCATAGATTTTTTTTCCCTAGTGTTGTGGAGAGAAAGTGACTTGGAGCAAAACCAAGCGCAATGACTTTTTAGGATTCATACAACCTACACTACTTAGGGGGACAAAACTTGGTTGTTGTTATTGCTATGGAGAGAAATGGCATTTAAGTTTGAAAGATCAATTCATATAGATAACTAAAAATTGAAGAGAAAAAGAAGATATCTTCATTTGTGCAATCAGAACCTACCCAGCTATACAAAATGTGCCGTCTCAGTTTCTCAGAGAAAGAAATTATAATATGTAGCGGGAGGTGTTGATGGAAAATTGAAGATGGGTTTTTATATTGTTGTCAAATTGATGTTTAAAATCATAAACGACATCAAGTTTGAAATCACAAACAGGATAAAAAGCAGCAGTGAAGGAGGAGAAATACGACGGAAAAAACTGAGGAACACGCACGAAGAGGAAGATGCACAACAAAACCTAACTGCAATAGGGTAAATGTCTGTTTGGAAATTCATTTTCTTAAAAAGAGAAAACTAAATTTAATTGTGATTAAAATTAACGTGTTTATTTTATATTAGTGATACAACATTTGCTTTGCAAATTCTTTTAAAAAATTGATCTACTTAGTATTACTCTAATTACAATAATAGAGATAATGCAAAATGCAGATAAATTTACAAATTCTAAATATAGAGACTTGGAATCCAAATCAAACATTGTATGAGACAAAATTTTTCCTTGCACGGAGGCTCAAGGCCGGAGCAAAACGCGAAACACAGTCCAAGTCCTAGACAAAATTGTAATTTGGCCAATTTTTTAGTATCATTTATAGTATTACAGCACAACTTTTTTTTAATTGTGTTGAATAAAAATTTGTGAGTGTTGTAGACATAATTACTAAACAATTATGGAGACAGAGAGAGGGAGGTGTGGCACATAGAGAGAGAAAAGAGAGATGTGTAATTGTGAGGTGTGCATTATCTCACCCTATTGTGCCTTTATTTATAGTAGTAGAGAATGTTAAATCCTTACCCTAATAAGATTACAACTCTAATAGGATAATATCTAATCCTAGGGAATATTCTAAGATGTCCCTAGATATGTTAAGATTTACACAATCACATTTCTAATCTAATATGACTTGATCAAATAAAATATTAATTGAAGGCTCAAATCCTAATTACCATATATTGGTACCTGTATGCGAGAAAGCATTCTTCTATACACTTTTTTTTTTTCCTTCCAAAAGTAAGGAATTTTATCAAATTCGAATGGAAATGTTTAAATCGAAAGCCAAAATATAAAACAACCATTATAGTTCAAGACTATTCCAATTACGAAGCCCCATTCCCGCACAACAAATGAAGCCACTAGATGCATTGTCTTGTTACGGAGGAGCTACTGACCTTGATCAATTATTGTTTCAAACACTGAACATCCGGGAAGATTCCTTCAATCACAACATCAGGTTGAATTTTTCCCTTAAGCATTTCCACAAGACATTTGGAGTCCGACTCTATCTAAACCACCTCAAAGCCCTTATCAATAGAAGTCACCACTCGTATCGCTTCTGCCTCCGTCATTAAAATAAACTAGATTCATATGATAGGTCTCCAATTCCGCTGCTCAAGACCTCACATGTATAATAGTAAATCATTTTCATATGATCTTTATTGTAAATAACATACCATAAGCGTAATAATATATTTCTCAGTTACACCTAAACTTGAAACATGTGTTCATCAGATGGTATAAATGAAACCAGCTGTAATCTATGATTCCTAGTTTTGTTTAATCAATTCTACTGTGATCAGTCAATTTTGTTGGGTCTTTCTCAAAAACCAGCTGTGTTCATTAAATTAAACCTAACATGTTCAAATCTAATATTTTTTTCCTTAAAAAGGAGCTTTGAAAAAACAAGTGGAGAGAAGGCATAAACCCAGAACCTAAGATTGTTTATGTTATTTAAACACAAATGAACCTAGTAAACAAGCTAGGAAGGTCGATCAGATCAGATCAACTAATGAAATATACTAGAGGAAACGTAGCTTCAAAAATATATGGTGTTTTGTAGTACAAGATATCACAAAAAATTTCAAGGGTAGTAATATCTACCGCTTCCGCTTAATTTTTAGTTATACAATCAAATAAATTAAAAAAATCCAATAAAAATATGCGGATAAGATCATTCATTTTTTAACCATTAACTCATAATTTAATATTATTAAATCGAAACGATTAAAACATTTAAAATACCTCATACTTCGTACATTGTAAAAAGTTCCCATAACTTTTGTTTCTAAGTTTTTTTTTATGTGCAGACCTCATGTGGAGGATATTAATTTACTTGGGATGACAGACACTGGGATACGAGGAGATGAGAAAATAGTTTAGTAGACAGGTCCCTGCTCCTATAGGGGAAGGTGGGTCGAACTCAAGGGTCAGATTTCGGGGCGGCAAACCGATAACTTGTGTATCTGTGAACTGTGATGATCACATTCATCAAGCAGCTGGAATGCATATCACTTTATCTAAATATAGCATAGATAATTTCTCTCCTTCAAGTTAATGCTATAGTATTATAAATCAACCACGTATTTTATTATTTTTATTTTTGAAATAACAGTATGTAATGAGTTTGAAATACATATACATACATAGCATGTCCTCCTTCAATGTCGAAGCGATTTACTTACACCAAGTATACGCAACTGAGGCTGAGTTCCAAACTATTAAGTTCAACTCCACTCTTTAAGGTGATAATTGTCCGATAATTGGCAATTATTGCCTCAATGAACAGTAATTGTCCGAGTGTATTTTTACTATGTAATAAAGTACCCAAACAATTGGCATTAAAAATTAATTTTTTTAATTATTAATTTTTTTTAATTAATAAAAAATAATATTATATCTAATTTCAAATTCTCTTAATTTAATTTTTTTCCAGATTCTTTTATAATTTTTAAATGAAAAATATAGATCATTGGATTACTTTTTTTTTTGCAATCCAACAACCCAGGTTGTGCCACGTGGGCTCAACATTTTTTCACATTTTTAATTTTTTTTTCTAAATTAAAAAAAAAAAACAGATTAATGTGGACCGTTGTATCTAAGAAATCCAACGGCCCACATGAACAGAAGCTAAGTGGGCCTGTAGCGTGAGTCCTTTCACCACTTTTTGCTCGGCTCATTCTCCCCCCACCACGCGTCAGACGTCAAAAAAAAAAAAAAAAAAAACAATAACGTGGCTAATGTCGGATCCACTCAGGACAGGCGGGAAGAATGGCCCGATAGCTTGGTCTGGAGGGTTGTGCCCACTGAATAGCTCGATTGATTTAGGTGGGCTGGAGCAGTTTTTTTTGGGGTAGGGAGATTGAATCACGCAATTATAAGGGTGATTGGGAGGAGTGGAGTCACTCTAACGCAAAACTGTGTGTAATATATTTCAGATATAAACCTTTTCAGTGATGTTGTTATCTCCTCTCTTAGTATGAGAGACTTATTTTAATCAGATAACACAACTTTAACATTAAACTAATAATATAATTTTATGTGTTTAATTTTTAAACATGTTATTGCGTTGACATATTGATGAAATGACTTAATTGGTGTAGGTAAGTTTTTCTTCTGCCTCTGCAGTTGACCAGCCCAACCTTTCAAAACTATTTATACCACCTCCCTGCTTCTCGTAAAATCATCACTATCGCAGTAGTCAGTACTTTCTTCTCAGCTCTTGACCTTTCCAGCTGTTTAACAATGGCTTCCAAAACCGTGCTCCTTCTCTTTGCAACTGTTCTCCTTTTCACTGCTAGGGTAATTATCTACATCCCTCCAAACCCTAGCATTTTTTTTTTCCCTCATTAATTAGTATTATTGATTTTTTTTCAGTTTAATTTCCAATATATTTTGGCGTGTCTAAAGTGATTTGATATCCTTGTTTTTGTAGGCTTCATCACTTGATGATCATGAGGAACTCGCGATTAAGGTACTTTTAATTATATACTCTAAACAAAAATTTCAATTATTGCTAGAAATTTTGACCTTCAATGTTGCGAAATTCTTTATTTTCAGTCTACTTATGGCAATGCACCAGCGCCACAACCTCTGGTCAAGGCACCCAGTCCACCCCTTGCCAAGCCACCGTGTCCACCACTAGCCAAGCCACCATCTCCACTATATACCAAACCTCCATCTCCTGTCAGCCCCCCAGTGAAGCCACCAACTCCTGTCAGTCCCCCAGTGATGCCACCCACTTACCCACCACTTCCCCCGGTCAGGTCCAAATCAGGTAAATATTTTTCTCACTACCATACAGGGAACTAAAATTTGTTTTCTTTACTAATCTAAATCCTTAATTTTGTACTAATTACAAAATGTTTTGCCTAACTGGTTCTATAGTCCCGCGAACTCGTCCAGGAGTTATATTTTAGTTTGTGGACTCTATTTAAGTTCACGTATAACTTAAGAACGTCGCATGTGAACAAGTTCACGGACTAAAACGTAACTCGTGTGCTAGCTATATCGGAATTAAAAACCCTAAATGTACTTGGTTAGTTTGTGATTAAACTTGTTTTATTACACTTTGGTGGTCAGATTGCGTCCCATTGTGTGAGAAGAGGTGCATGCAGCATTCAAGGAAGAGGCCGTGCATGAGAGCTTGCACGGCATGCTGCGACCGCTGCCGCTGCGTTCCTCCGGGAACATTCGGCAACGAGGAAAAATGCGGCCAGTGATACACCGATATTGTCATCCATGGCATCAGAACCAAATGCCCTTGAATTTAAGTAAACCCCTCGTTTCTTAATTCTATCATCTTTTTTAGAGTTAATTTAAGGTCGTTTGGCAAGGTGTTTAATAAGGTAATATTTAAGCATTGTATGTAATAAGGAAGAATATTTAAGCATTGTATGTAATAAGGAAGAAAGACAGGGAGGAAAATACATGGTTATTCTTCCTTCGGCCTTTCTAGAGTGTACTGCTTACTGCATGTGTATTGAATGGGATAAATTATTAATTAGTACTACTATAGTATGTATTCAATTTCAACTATCACATGGTAGATGCACACTGGGGCTTACGGGTCCAGGGATTATTCGTAGAAAATATACATGTGAAAGTTTTTCGATGATTATTCGACTGTTTTGTGCGGGTTTCTTTACACTTATAAAATATTTAGTGTAATACATTGTAGACATCGAAATTTCGGTAAATAAATGTTGACCGATAAATTAAAGTGTCAACGCTCATGTATTACATAAATTCTACACGTAGCGTGCGACTCAACGAAAATTGAAATGAGTTGGAAAAGTCATCAAATAGGACACGTGTCAACACCTGGCAGAAACAACTTAGTTCATCTGGGATATTATATTCAAAATTAGGCCTTGGAAAATTCTATAAATACAAGCCCATTTCATTCATTTGAGGAACCAAAATCATTAGGCAAAATTCTTGAAGCTCTGAAGCTCTGAAACTCCGAAGCTCTCAAGCATCCAGGTTCCCGAAGAATCAAGAAAGCCTTCTTCGTTCTTCGTTCATCGTTCTTCCAAGATCAAGCCCCAACGGCCCTTTGGATCAACAATCATCCACCAATTCAAGATCAAGCCCCGACGGCCCTTGAAGAAAGTGTTCTTCGTTCTTCGTTCTTCGTTCATCCTAAGATCAAGCCCCAACGGCCCCTTGGATCAACAATCATCCACCAATTCAAGATCAAGCCCCGACGGCCCTTGAAGAAAGTGTTCTTCGTTCTTCGTTCATCCTAAGATCAAGCCCCAACGGTCCTTTGGATCAACAATCATCCACCAATTCAAGATCAAGCCCCGACGGCCCTTGAAGAAAGTGTTATTCGTTCTTCGTTCATCGCTCTTTCAAGATCAAGCCCCGACGACCCTTGAAGATTCGTTCATCACTGTTCTTCAAGATCAAGCCCAAAAGCCCTTGGAGATCCGTTCATCATTGTTCTTCAAAGATCAAGCCCAAAAGCCCCTTTGAAGATCCGCTCAAATCCACCTTCAAGATCAAGTCCACGACCCTTGAAGAACGTTCATCCTTAGATCAAGCCCAACGACCCTTTGGATCAATCAAACATCCACAAATCAACACCTTTCAGAGATCGAATCAGAGGATCAAATTAGAGAGAGATTGTAACCCAAAATCATCAAACACAAATATTTGTTTATGCGCGTTGTTCTTGTCTTTTTCGTTTCAGGAATTTTCCGTGTTCACAAATTGGCACGCCCAGTGGGACCATCTCTACCTCTCATCTCTTTCTCCGTTCAAGGAATCCAAGCACACCTCAAAGTCAATGGCATCAAGCAAGGGACAAGCCGTTCTCGCAACCACTGAGGGAAGGATCCTAAGCACTTCTGCCGCAAACGGACAATCCATTGGCGCCACAACCGCTCCTCAACATGCCACTTCAAAACTGGTGCCGCTAAAAGAGCAAGGGGAGCATCCAAGGTGTGAGTCTGTCATCAACTTGACCTCGCTGGGGGCACCGAAGCATGATGCTGAGGCACACAAGATGACATCCCAAACCAGCCAACGACGTTCTTCATCAGCATCCTGGATGTCTAAAGGAAAGTCACGTCTATTGGTCGCACAAGTCATGACTATCGGCGTTACCTCCGTTGAAGAACAACTGGCTCAAATGAATGAAGCGATTGCAAGGCTAACACAGATTGTGGAAGAAAAAGACTTGCAAATCGCAGCATTAGTCAACCGACTGGAGGCGCAGGACAACGAGAAACCCGACCCAGAGGATGATCCACTAAAGGGAGGAGCTAGCGGAGACGAAGAACCTCCGGTGAAGAAAATCGATGGGAAGCCGAAACCAGACCAAGTAGCGGCACTCATGGGATCTCTTTCTATCCAGCAGCTGCAGGAGATGATCACCAACACCATCAAGGCACAGTACGAAGGGAGCTCACATACCTCCTTGTTCTACTCGAAGCCCTACTCCAAGAAGATTGATGCCCTGAAGATGCCAAGGGGTTATCAACCACCAAAGTTCATGCAGTTCGATGGAAAAGGAAACCCGAAACAGCACGTTGCCCACTTTGTTGAAACTTGCAACAACGCAGGGACCGAAGGGGATTACCTCGCCAAGCAGTTTGTGCGCTTGCTGAAAGGAAACGCCTTTGAGTGGTACACAGACCTAGAGCCTGAGTCCATCAACAGCTGGGAGCAATTAGAGCGGGAATTCCTCAACCGCTTCTACAGCACCCGTTGCACTGTGAGCATGCTAGAGCTAACGAGCACAAAGCAGTGGAAGGACGAGCCAGTCATTGACTACATCAACAGATGGCGCACTCTAAGCCTCGACTGTAAAGACAGGCTCTCGGAAACCTCTTCAATCGAGATGTGCATCCAAGGCATGCAATGGGGTTTGCAATACATCCTTCAAGGCATTAAACCACGGACTTTCGAGGAATTGGCCACTCGCGCCCATGACATGGAGTTGAGCATCGCCCATCATGGGAAGAAAGAACCGATCGCCGACTACAAGAACGACAAAGTTCTTGGGCCAAAGTTGGAGAAGACTGCGTGGAAACCCACCAAGGAAGCAATGACGGTCAACACAGTTCCCGTCAAAATCCCTACACGAGGCAAGGCGATTCAAACCGAAGCTTTTCGTGATCAAGAGATGCGTAGACGGACCTTGAAGGAGCTTGAGGAGATGACTTATCCATTCCCCGACTCTGATGTGGTTGCCATGTTAGAAGACTTGCTGGAAAAGAAGGTGATTGGTTTGCCTGAGTGTAAACGGCCAGAAGAGATGAATCGCACTGACAGTCCAAGGTACTGTAAATTCCACCGTTTCATCAATCATCCGACAGAAAAATGTTTCGTGCTGAAAGATCTCATCATGAAGCTGGCTCAGAAAGGAATCATCGAGCTAGATCTTGACGATGTGGTGGAGTCAAACTATACCACCTTCACTTCTGGCTCTTCCGACTCAAAGTTTTCACCTCAACCGCTGGGGGCATGCTCCAAGCCAAGCGAAGTTAAAGTATGGACTCAAGTCACTCCTAAGAAATTGCACAAGAAGCATACGTCTCCTCCACATGTCTGCCAATCGGAAAGGGGGCAAAACAGCTCTTGTCAACCTTCAAAGCAACGTGAACGTGTTGAAGATGAGGAAATTTCGACACATAGATCGTCCATCCCCATCATGATGCGTGATTTCTTTCCTGAAGACTTCTTCAACTACTCAGTCAAGGCTCCTTGCTATGAAGATTGCGAGGAACGACTCTCTCAGATCGCTTGACGAACCAATGCTCCTTGGTCGCATGAGCCTAAACTGCATGGCACAATGCTCCTTGTTCGCATGAGCCTAAACTGCACGAACCAAAGCTCTTTGTCCGCACGAGCCTAAACTGTAGGACACAAAGCTCCTCGCCTGCACGAGCCTAAACTGCATGGCACAACGCTCCCGGTCTGCACGAGCATAAAAGGCAACACCAAAGCTCTTTGTTCGCACGAGCCTAAACTGCACGAACCAACGCTCCTGGTCTGCACGAGCATAAAGGGCAACATCAATACTCCTGGTTTGCACAAGTTTAAAAGGCGACATAACATGCTCCTTGCCTGCACGAGTTGAAATTGCAAACGGCACAAAATTCTCCTTGCCTGCACGAGTTGAAACTGCAAACGGCACCAAAAGAAAATACCAAGAAAAAAAAAATGTATTTTGAACTACGTTACGACTTGATCTCTTCTTTGGAGAGGTACGTAGGCAGCTTGAATATTCAAAATTTCGAGTTCAGTCACATCAAAATATAAATAAATGTTTTATTAAAGAAAGTCAATTTTATTACAAAGGTAACAATATATAGTTCTTTGTAATGTGTGTGTATATATATATATATATATATATATATATATATATATGTTCTTCAAAAAAAAAAAAAAAAAAAAAGGTTTGATTAAAGTTTCATTGATGAGGGTCAATTTCATTACAAATTTATTTTGTTTAAAAAAAAAAAAAATCAAGACTAGCAGGTGGACCTCAAGGCCCGGGACATAAACTCTTGTACATTGGGCTTTGGCGATGGCCTCCATTCCACCACTTCAATCCTCAAAGTTCCAGAAAGGCAGCAGACCCAAAAAAAAAAAAAGGACCAAAACACAATACGGAGCGTTTTGAAGTTTCTCTGAGGCCGAGTATTTGAGACAAATTGATTCTCAAATGGCCTTCTCGCCGGACCACCAGATCAACGGCAACACCAAAACCCACATCTCAAAAAAAAAAAAAACCCAAACTTTCCCCAAATTTCATCACTGCCGCCGAAATCGCCGCCGAATTCTCCCACCACGACCCGAACGTCGCCCGGATCAACAACGGCAGCTTCGGCTCTTGCCCCGCCTCCTTGATCGAAGCCCAGCGGCGGTGGCAGCTCAAAAAACCTCGCCCAGCCCGACCATTTCTACGTCAACGAGCTCAAGAAGAGGAATCATGAGACTATCGGCACGATAAAAAAGCGGCGACAGGGCAGGTCGCCAGAAGTCTGATGGCACACGATCAAATGACGGGTCCGAGTTCATCGTCCTCTTTAAAAGAAAATCTCCAGATCTCCAGATCCAAGTAAATCTCCAGATCTCCTCGCGGCGATCTCCAGATCCAAGCAAATCTCCAGATCCAAACAAATCTTCTTCTTCTCTCTTCACATGTTTCCATTATTTCACATCGCCAAGTTTCACTGCTTCCGTTATAGCCGGAGCTCACTCCGTATGGTAACAGCCATGTCTGTACAGACCGTCGCGTCCGCCGTATCATCGCCAGACCACGCTGTCGAGAAATGGTTTTCGGTGCCGGAGCTCCGACTTCGAGACCACCGACTCACTGTGCCTCTCGACTACTCCGTCGATCGTACCGTTTCGCCTAAGATCTCAGTCTTCGCTCACGAAGTTGTTTCAGTTAGTAAAGAAGAACAACAATTGCCATACCTATTATATCTACAAGGTGGACTTGGATCTGAGGCCCCCGACCAACTGAATCCAGTGGATGGATACGTAAAGCAGGTGAAGAATTTCGTGTTATGTTGCTGGATCAGCGAGGAACAGAGTTTATTCGAGTACATCTTGTTTCTGATGCTGCACCATGGATACGTAAAGCATGTAAGAAGACGCTGGGGAAGACATGGGATTTCTTTAGGATGAGGGACGAGTAGATGAAGCACCCCGTGCTTTCCAATCAGCTCCACCACGCCACTCCTGGCCTCGGCATCACTCTCGTTGCATTCAGCGGTGAGCAGATCTACGACCGCCTCATATCAACATTTTGAGGCACCAAATATCAACGTTTTCAGAAACCCGAGATAGGGAGAGGCCAAGAGACACCTGGCGAAGATCCAACGGTCGCCGGAAGAATTTCATAGCCGTCGAGGCAGAGTTTTCGCGTTTTCTTGGAAACGGCTGCCTTTTCTCGCCTAAATGTGTCAGCGTTCGGCCGCCAGCAGCCGCGGATTTCATGCATTAACGGCGATGATTACAATAATGGGCCGACACTGAACTACCCATCAAGTGATCAAGGATTTAGCGGCGGAAATCGATGCCTTTTTGCGGCGGTGAGTCATTGCAGAGTTGACTGAACTCACAGAAAGGCGGAGGTGGGGATTTAGGCTTGTTGTCAGCTGATTTGCTCGGAAATATCGCTGTTTTGGCCAAGCAGCAGCGCGGCTGTCGATTTCTGCAGAAAACAATGGAGGATGCACCGAATAGGGGTGTGATTGATTTAATATTCTTGGATGCACCTTTTCTCCTCGTCCTCGTCCTCCTCTGCAAGACCTTTCCTTCTGCCCAGCAAGGATGATCAGCCACGAACTCCACACCTCCGGCTCCCTTTCTCCATCCCTGATATGTATTGCTAGCTGCCTTCGTCTCCTTACTACTCGTTGTCAGATCGCTGCGGCTGCTGCCCGTCGTTGTTTCGAGGCTTCCACTGGCTGCAGCAACTGCACCTCCCCCGTCAACACCTCCCCCGATCGCAGCAGCAAGCTCGACCTCGTGCCCACCATGGCTGAAGCACCGGTGCTCCGAAGCCCTCTCCAGCTCCCCATCCTCTCCTCCTTGCTCCGCCATGGCCGCGGTCTTTGAATGAGATTGACAAAACCGAAGTTTGACAATCCACATCCAAAGACCTCCTCCGTCTCTTGCCTCGCAGCTGCCAACAACTTCAAAGACCGTTGTCAAACGACTAGCCGGCCGAGAAGCTCTTCCTCAAACTCGAGCTCCGCTCCCTGCAGAAGTTCCTCTACCCATCACCCAAATTTATACAGAAAAAAAAAAAAAAAAAAAAAAGTGGTGGTGCATCTGGCACCACGTGAAAAAAGGAGAATGGTGCATCTGGCACCATAATTAAAGGCAAAATATATATATATATAATAATAATTAAAAAAAAAATATATATATATATAATAAATTAAAAAAAAAATTGATCTTTGGTGCGTCTGGCACCATGTGACAAAAGAAAAAAGAGAAAAAAAACAAAAGAAAAAAAAAAGGGATGGTTGTACAGCGTCAAAAGAAAAAGAAATAATATATATAGATATATATATATAGCAAAAAAAAAATTGCATTGAGAGAAATAAAGTCCATTTTATTTATTTTTCTGGAAATTTTGCATAAATTTGCATTATACATACCTTAAAAAAAAAAAAATCAAATCAAATCAAATTTACAAGAGGGGATCTTCAAGGACGATCAGGTGCCGCCTCACCACTCGGCAGAGCTCTATAAATGAGAGGCGCTGGAGGTTGACTGTTTGAAGCCTCACCACTCGGCGGAACTCCAGGAAGAAGAGGAGCCAAAGGTTGATCATTCGGAGCTTCACTACGCGGTACAGCCCCAGAAGACAAAGGCAAATGTTGTTGGAACAAACCCACAAACCTCCGATGATCAAGTAAAATCTGACCATCAGATTCCTGCATCTGGTCAATTTTCCTCTTCATGTTTGTGGCATAGTTGTGTGCGAGCTTGTGCAACTGTTTATTCTCATGCTTGAGCCCCCTAATCTCCTGTTTGAGACTCATCACTTCAGCCGCCAACGATTCAACTTGACGGGTTCGAGCAAATAGGCGTTGGGCCATGTTGGACACAGAACCCGCACACTGCACACTAAGAGCCAGAGACTCCTTAACAGCCAACTCATCAGACCGCCTGGAAAGTAGTCTGTTATCTTTGGGGGTGACAAGGTACGGGCCACCACCGCAGCAGTCATATCATTCTTCATCACCGAATCCCCAACGGTAAGAGGACCAGTAGGGGATATGAAGGATGGGCGCCATATGTTGTCTGGAGAAGGCGGGACTGCCTCTTCACCAAGATTCAAGTCAAAACGACGATCGGAGGGTCCTGACATTTTCAAAGTGTTGAAGAAAGAAGAGGTCGGACGAATCAAGATCTTAGAAGAGCAAGAAGGGAGTTTTCATAAGTAAAATTCAAGTGTGCTTTGAAACGAACAACGTGCCTCTATAAAAAATCAGCACTCGACGGGATTTCAGAGATCGAAGAGGCGAGCTCAGAATTCGAAGAGGCCATTCAAAAATCGAAGAGGCAAGCTCAGAAATCGGAGAAGCATCTTGCTTTTCCAGACGCATCGGCACCCGTCACACGCAAACTCAGCTTTGCGAAAATCACGGGCAATTTGTCGAAGCGCCGATCCCAGATATCGAAGAGGCGCCAGTCTTTTTCAGCCACGTCAGCACCCATCGCACGCAAACTCAGCTTTGCGGAAATCACGGGTAATTTGTTGAATCGCTGATCCCAGTTATCGAAGAGGCGCCAGTCTTTTTCAGCCGTGTCGACACCTATCACATGCACACTCATCTTGACGGAAATTACGGACAATTTGTCGAAGATTTCTGATAAAGAAGAAAGCACGTGAAGCCATATAGATCAATCACGCATTGGTTGCCGACACGAGTGAAAGAATAGTACCTCTACAGGTATCAAAGAACTTCCTATAATTGTCTACCTTCGCCTTCCATAGCAAGGCAGACATACAGAGCCTTTCTTCATCTCCAAAAAATGCTTTCCCAACGAAGCCTCTCGAGTCATTCAATGTTCCTTATTCCTTGGGGTACCTCTGCAAGCCAATGACTCCAAAGCAAAAGTATCTCATATCACCAGGGTAGAAAGCAAGAGTATCTCATATCATGAGTTCTCCCTGTCCTTTCCTTTGTCCTTGTTCTTACCTACAAAGACAAGGATAAAGAAAATAATATGCCGGAACTTCCACTCAAACTCGGGTAAGAAACCGACTGCTTGGAACCCTTCCCTGATTGCCTACCTAGCACTGCTCTCGAGTACTCGTCTCCCACTGCTGCTGTACTTCCAAAGAAGCTGCCACATCTGCCTGGAGAACAGATAAGGCAAGTGAAAATGATACCTTGCAGCATGTGGAGACAAGGTGCAGAAGGAACAAGCAGAGAAGAATGCAGTCTGCACAGTTAACTCAGCAGAAGGAGTCCGAGCTGAAGAACTCAAGAAGCTGCCATATCTGCCTGAAGAAACAAGCAGAGAAGAATGCAACATGCTCAGTCAACTCGGCAGAAAGAGTCTGAGATGAAGAACTCGTTTTGACCCTCAAATTCTTGGGTCGACTTACTAGGCGTTGTGGGCTGCACGTGCCGATTCACCACCCTTGAATCAAATCCTTAAAGATCAAGTCACCAACTGGAAGAAGAGTTCATCAATCTTGAAGATCATACCGTTGACCAAACTGCTCAGGTGTGAATTAGAAAGATTGAACAGAGCAACAAGTCGTCACCTTCACCTCGTGCCTGCTTGTCATGTGTTCGAGTCAACCTTCAAGAATCAAGCCTCAACGGCCTTTGAAGAAGTTTCCAGCCAAATTCAAGATCAAGCCTCGACGGGCATTGAGGAAATCACAAGTCCGATTCAAGATTAAGTGTCTACCACCCTTGAATCAAAACCTAGTTCAAGAATAAGCTGTGGAAAATCAACAATTGGAGGAATCCAGAAAATCCTCCGACCCAGTTCAAGATCAAAGCTGTGGAAAGTCAACAAGCGCAACAAAATATGTGCCGATTCACCCACTACCAAAGCCAAAGATCATCTACCACATGAAGCTCCTTGTGGTCTAATTTCAACCTTCAAGATCAAGCCTCGACGGCCCTTGAAGAAATTTCAAACAAAAGTTCAAGAACAAGCCTCAACGGCCCTTGAAGAAATCTCAAGCCCAATTCAAGATCAAGCCTCGACGGCCCTTTGGATCAACAACGTCGACAAATCCACACATCCAACCGTTCTTCAAGATCAAGCCCAAAAGCCCTTGAAGATTCGTTCATCACTGTTCTTCAAGATCAAGCCCAAAAGCCCTTGGAGATCCGTTCATCACTGTTCTTCAAAGATCAAGCCCAAAAGCCCCTTTGAAGATCTCCAGCCCAATTCAAGATCAAGCCTCAACGGCCCTTGGATCGACATCTACAGTAGGGGACTTCAAAACGCATCTCCTACACGTGACAAGCACATGTATACGACGCGCCTTGAAGTTGGGGCATTTGTAGACATCGAAATTTCGGTAAATAAATGTTGACCGATAAATTAAAGTGTCAACGCTCATGTATTACATAAATTCTACACGTAGCGTGCGACTCAACAAAAATTGAAATGAGTTGGAAAAGTCATCAAATAGGACACGTGTCAACACCTGGCAGAAACAACTTAGTTCATCTGGGATATTATATTCAAAATTAGGCCTTGGAAAATTCTATAAATACAAGCCCATTTCATTCATTTGAGGAACCAAAATCATTAGGCAAAATTCTTGAAGCTCTGAAGCTCTGAAACTCCGAAGCTCTCAAGCATCCAGGTTCCCTAAGAATCAAGAAAGCCTTCTTCGTTCTTCGTTCATCGTTCTTCCAAGATTAAGCCCCAACAGCCCTTTGGATCAACAATCATCCACCAATTCAAGATCAAGCCCCGACGGCCCTTGAAGAAAGTGTTCTTCGTTCTTCGTTCTTCGTTCATCCTAAGATCAAGCCCCAACGGCCCTTTGGATCAACAATCATCCACCAATTCAAGATCAAGCCCCGACGGCCCTTGAAGAAAGTGTTATTCGTTCTTCGTTCTTCGTTCATCCTAAGATCAAGCCCCAATGGTCCTTTGGATCAACAATCATCCACCAATTCAAGATCAAGCCCCGACGGCCCTTGAAGAAAGTGTTATTCGTTCTTCGTTCATCGCTCTTTCAAGATCAAGCCCCGACGACCCTTGAAGATTCGTTCATCACTGTTCTTCAAGATCAAGCCCAAAAGCCCTTGGAGATCCGTTCATCACTGTTCTTCAAAGATCAAGCCCAAAAGCCCCTTTGAAGATCCGCTCAAATCCACCTTCAAGATCAAGTCCACGGCCCTTGAAGAACGTTCATCCTTAGATCAAGCCCAACGGCCCTTTGGATCAATCAAACATCCACAAATCAACACCTTTCAGAGATCGAATCAGAGGATCAAATTAGAGAGAGATTGTAACCCAAAATCATCAAACACAAATATTTGTTTGTGCGCGTTGTTCTTGTCTCTTTCGTTTCAGGAATTTTCCGTGTTCACATACATGTTAGGCATATCTCGTCAGGTTGTAAAGACAACACTCAACAAATTCTCTTGATATTGCTCATAAGTGTCTGACAAATGTCTTAGTGAATAAACTACACTCGAAAAAATCTCTTGATCTCACTCATCAAGTGTTCAACAAATGCCTCAGTGAGTTAACTGAAATTTCTTTTGAGCGCGAATGTTTCATGCTCTGTTTCTATTAAAAAACTTAAGAACTTTTAACACGGATACCAATCAAGATTCAAATCTTGTATTTGCACTAACATATGATATTATATATATTGTAATTTTTTTTTTGGTCAAACGATAAATTTTGTTAGACTAGAAGAAAAAAGTTCATCAACCACGATGAATGCTTGTGGTAGATTGCAATCCACCACGAACATGGTCCTCGTTAGTAATCTGGATGTGATAAAAATTGTTGATTTCTACCACGGGCTAACACCACATGCTATGGCCGTTGTGGATTATACATTAACCACAGTCAACGCCTGTTATAAAAAGATTCCAAATTTTTTTTTTAAATTAAAAAAAATATTAAGATACATATATATACACACACACAAAATTGCACATTTACTACAATATAATAATTTTACACAAAATCACATACTAAAATATTACAAACTGTACACTAAAGCTAACCATAGAACTAATGAGTTATACTGAGAAATAAGATACTATCCATGAGGGTACCAAACAGAACATTGTCACTTGAAGACTTTTCATTTCTTTGAACACCTCCGATGACATGACTTTAGGAGTGAAATATTGCACTTAATGCTTGAGCCTCATCAATTGTTGTCTCTCTATCTGCATGGACATAAGCATCTGCATAGTCTCCAACAGTCCACACATGAAGCCAAAAATTAACCAGTAAAGACTTGCACAGATATACAAAATTAACTCCAACAAGAGCATGTAGTGCAAAATTAGCATTGCATATGCAGAGAATGGAGCAAATGCAGCCAAGAACTTACTTACAATCATCAAGTTTCTAGATATTCTTCTCAACGGCACTACCTCCAAAAGTAGCATTTTATGTACAGGTTCTGGCTCTAAACCTTTCTACGCATGTATTCCTTTGCAATTGAACTCTTGACAAATTATAATACGGAGAGAACCTTAAGAGAAGATAAACACATGATTAGATCATGAACCTACTGAATAGAGCCACTACATATATTTCTGCAAATATGTACTATATAACAAATAATTTTTTTTAATTTTTTAATTTTTAATAAATAATAAATTTTTAATTTTTAATTAATTAAATTTTTTATTTCAATTAGTGAAGGAGTGGGCCCTACCCTCGCCATATCAGCATTTAACAGAAAAGTTGACAGAGATATGACATTGCAATAAATTCAAAAATGAGGTGTGACATTGCAATGTTTAAAACATAAGATATACAATTGTTATGCAACTCATAGTTGAGGTGGTTTTTAGTAATTTACCCAATTATCTGACATCTTTGTGTTTTGGTTACATGGGAAGAAATCAATCTCTTCCTAGTCCTATATTGTTACACTATTTTTTTCGGTTTGCCTATTTACAACTAGTGATATTTGTTTTCGCTTTGATTAAATGTTTTAAAGTTTTTTGACATTTCATGATGAGTTTGATGTTAAATTGTGACTCAATAATTGTACAGTTTAGGCTATCATGAAATTAATAAAAAATATGGTTGTATAAAAATTAATAAAAATAAATAATAAAAAAAATTGGTATATCATGAAATCATGGAGACAAACTCTCCTTACCCAGATTTTGGCCAGTTTCAATTCAAAAAATAAAAAATAAAAAAATATGGCCACAGTAATAAGTTGTGGGCCCCCAATTAAGCGATGGGCAGTTGGACCTATTTTATTGGTTGGATGGGCCTTGCCCTATGTTCAAGCTAGGTCCAAATATTTTGTTTTAATATTCTATTTCGAAACTTGTAACTAACGTCATTTGATTTGACTAGGGTTTCATGACATTGCACGTGATACCATTTGCCGCATGCATGTGCAAGAATACGAGAAACAGTTCCAGTGCAAGAATATATAGTAGTTTTTGTTTGTTTGAAACTTCAATAGTAAAATGTAAAATTATGTTCAAATGTCCACTGTCAATGGCATAAATTTAATTGATCAAAGTCAATTAAAATGATAATTAAAGAAGTCGTATTACTATCTTAACATTAAATAATAAATCCTTTTGATTAAATATATGGTTCATTGTCAGTTCATTTTTGAAGTTGGTGTTGCTCGTTGTCAAATAGTGTCTTTATGGGTTTCTGCGTATAAGTTTTAATCAAGAATGGAGTTTTTTTTGGCTTTGGTTTGGAGTGCCATTTCAATTCTCTGAGTTTGAGTGTGGATGACTTCAAGACTTAGATGCGTTCCTTTGTTTATTCTCGGACATGTCTCTCTCTCAAATCCACATGTACGATGACAATTAGTTTGGCCATGTTGGACTTTTATTTTATGTTAAGGTTTCTTTGGATTGAGGACCTCTTTTTTGTTTTGTGATTTTGGTGTTAGATTTGTCGCCTCTATTGCTTTGTGGCAAATTTTTACCGCTCCACTTAGTTTGGTAGCCGTGTAGGGGTTTAACTTATTTTTTAGTTGTGTAAATTAATCTCCACATTAAGAAATTGGTCATTGAAAAAGGTGTACCCATATGACACCCTTATGTATTTGTTCAGTTCGTACTTAATAAATCGTTGCTTGTCAAAATTTATTTATTTATTTATTTTATGGATAACCTCTTCAATGTTGTCTCAAATAACCTCTTTGATATTTATATCGGTTCTTAGTTTTATAATAAAACCTCTTTGGAATTGTCACCCTTGCAGTCCAGCAAAACACATTGATACAACTCATCATGCAATATGCTCAAGCAAACATCTGAACCCTATAGTGTTTGTTTTATCCCCAAAAACAAGAACAAAAAAACAAGAATTGTATCATCGAAATCAGCTTCACTGAAATTTTCCAGAATCTACAAACACACAAGTACACAGAGAAAAATCTATGAAATTGCATGTATAAATAGGTGAGAACCAACCCAACAAATTGCAAACCAATTCAGCTTTCCACTGTTCGTCGGTCCAGCTTTCGTGCATCAACATTTTATACAAAAAATGGCTTTCCAGAACCAAAAGCTTGCAGCTATTTTCTTCATTTGGGTTACAGTTGCTAGCATGGTGCTGGCTGTTTCTGCAGAAGTTAGATCTCCAGCCCCTCCCCCATCTGCAGCACCAAGTTCTCTAACTACAGCATTTCCAGTGTCGATGCTGATTGGTTTTCTAGGGTTCATCATTTATCTCTTTTAAGCCTTTTGGCTTAGGCTACGTAACCATGTTTGTGTTGCTGTTGGATCTTCTGATGTGCATGCCAAACATGTCATATACAGTTTTCTGTATTAATAATGTGTGTAGCAGCTTTGCTTACGCATTTCATATACGATTTTCCCCTTTTTTAATATTTCCGTATAATTATCTATCAAGTGAATTCCGAGTTAGTATTGTGTAGTACTGGAACACGTTGTGTGGCATAATCAATTCCATTCTGTGAATTGGTTATTGATATTAGACTTTAAAGTATAAACTCGTCATCCACTCGTATTATGAACCAGTGAGACGATCCATTATCGTACAATAATTTTGTAGTAGATCGACTGTGCTTCAAAAGACAACGGCAGAGGAGAATAAGGAGGCACTTTCTCTCCTTCAATATAGGGATCCAAAACAAGTTAAAGACAAAGTCTGCAAGTAGCTCGGATGATATTCCTCCCCAAACTTTCCTATTTTTGACTAAGTTAATTGAAAAGCCAACTTGTAAGGAGCTGCCATTCCCTTTAAATTTTAATTTTAGCTAATTACCTTTTAGAGCTTTTATAATTGGCCAAACTTCCTTCTAAATTTTAATTTTAGCCAAATACCTCTTTGAACTTTTATAATTGGCCAATTTCCCCACTGATGCTAGATATTGAACTTTTATTCATCTTGGTCATGTGCATGGGAATGCCGAATGACAATTGTCTTAGGTAAAAGTGTAATTTTATCAGTATGTAGTCCAAATATTTTTCTTCTTCTTCTCTTCCGTTAGTTCACTACGCATACTCTTTCTTTGAATTTTACCCTAATATTGATAACTATAAATCTTCTCCATGGTGTTGCTTTTTTAGCAATATGTTGGGGTCGTGATGCCATTTCATTAGCCTACCTTGTGACTTGACTCACATGACCGTCTTGGTTCACCTATTTTAATTCAAGATCCAAATTCGAATAAGAAAAGTAATTACTCATCTCAACAAATTCATTATTGAAAACTAACATAAAAGTTCATGGGAGCAATCGTCTAAAATGAAAGTTAAGGGGGAAATTTGCCAATTACAAAAGTTCATAAGAATAATCGGCTAGTATTAAAGTTCAAGGGGAAATTGGCCAATTATAAAAGTTTAGAAGGATAATCGGTTAAAATTAAAATTTAAGAAAAATTGAACGCGGCTTACAAATTTGGAGAGAAATTGGGGAATATCTCTAAACAAAAATCATAATAGCACACATACAGATTATGGGCCTCGGCTCATTCAACAATACTATCTCCCAAGGCCCAATGGGCCCACAATTCTTCTGAGAAGAGTGAGACTAGGAGAAAGAACTAAAAAAAGGAGCGAAAGAGTTGAACGACGACTGTGACGATCGGGAGGAAAAGCGGCCGTGTAAAAATGGCGGAAGAAAATAACGCGGCGGAAGGAAGCAACGGCAGAGCAAGCACGCGGAGAAGACGACGGACATGGTTGAAGAGGAAAGAGAAATGGTTGGTAGTGCTCGGTGTAGTTCTCCACGCCGTTTACATGCTCAGCATCTTCGACATCTACTTCAAGTCCCCCATTGTCCACGGCATGGATCCCGTCACCCCCCGCTTCTCCGCCCCCGCAAAACGCTTCGTTTTGCTCGTCGGTACGTCCAATTTTCCCGCTAAAATTCCCTCTGTTTATCATTCGAGTGTGCTTTGAAAAGTTTGGAGCTTCGGCTGCAGCTGATGGGCTGAGAGCCGACAAATTCTTCGAGTCGGATTCCGACGGAAACTTCAGAGCGCCGTTTCTGAGAAGCGTGATGATAGAGAAAGGTCGGTGGGGAGTGTCGCACGCTCGTCCGCCGACGGAGTCGAGGCCTGGACATGTTGCTATCATTGCTGGGTTCTATGAGGATCCCAGTGCTGTTACGAAAGGTTGAATCTTTTTTTTTTTTTTTTTTTTGAGCATTTATACAGATGCAAATTGGTTTTCTGAAGAAACCAAAATCGTTTTTTCAGGGTGGAAAGCTAACCCTGTTGAATTCGATTCGGTTTTTAATCGAAGCCGGCATACTTTCTCTTATGGTAGTCCCGATATAGTCCCCATTTTCTGTGCTGCATTGCCTCACACCACCTGGAATAGTTACCCTCATGAATTTGAAGACTTTGCTACTGGTTTGATTTCAAACTTTCATCACATTGTTTCAATTACAGCATTTTATCTCTGTTTTCGTCTTCGATTTTACTGGTTTGATTTCAGTCTTTCAGCACATTGCTAGTAGTGAAGTTTAAATATTTGTTAATTGCTTATGATTCTTTCTTTTATCAATTTGTACGTGTTAATGCAGATGCTTCCTTTCTGGATGAGTGGTCTTTCGATCAATTTCAGAGCCTTCTGAATCGGTCCAAAGAAGACCAAAAGTTGAAGGAGTTACTCTTACAGGATAATCTTGTTGTGTTTTTGCACTTACTCGGCTGTGACTCAAATGGTCATGCGCATAGGCCTTTTTCGTCCATATATCTCAATAATGTTGCGGTTGTTGATAGTATAGCTGAAAGGGTTTATAATCTTCTAGAAGATTATTACAAGGACAATCGTACTGCATACGTGTTTACTGCTGATCATGGAATGCATGATAAAGGTTGGATTTAATTTGTTTTCACCTTTATAGAAACTTTTTGCTTCTCTTTTCTCACTGAATTGTTATAAGTTTTGATCTTACTTCATTTTTTCCCTTATAACTGTTCTTACGTGTTATAATTTTACTGATAGGCAGCCATGGAGATGGACATCCTTCAAACACTGATACTCCCCTAGTTGTTTGGGGAGCAGGTGTTAAACATCCGAAGCCAGTCTCCAACCATTCTGATTGCAGTTTTCGTTTTGTTGATGATCATATGCATGATGCGCCAACACCTAAAGAATGGGGCCTTCATGGCATTGAAAGGGTGGATGTTAATCAAGCTGATATTGCCCCTCTCATGGTTGTACAATTTGTTTTCCCAAGTTTTCCCCCCTTTAAACTACCTTTCAAGTTTTATCACTCTTATTTGCTGATTGAGTTTTCTGGCAGTCAACTCTTCTCGGTTTGCCTGGTCCTGTAAACTCAGTTGGGAGTTTACCTCTTGATTACATAGACATGTCAAAGGTATAGTCAACCAGTTTGATGGAGGACCTTTTCTTTTTGTTGAAAGGATGTGTAATGTTATCACTTTTATCTTTGCCTGCATATGCCTATTGTATTGGATGAGTTTTCTGGTTAATTGGTAGACAGCTGAGTTTTCTCTTTTTGTTTCATTTTCCAGGAAGATGAAGTTGAAGCTGTGGTTGCCAACACAAAGCAAATTCTCAACCAGTTCCTTCGGAAGTCACGTATCCTTTTGTTATCTGATTCTATATTTATATATGTACATATATATATTTTTATGTGCTATATATGACAACAAGGCATCACTTTCTTCAATCATAAATATCCAATTCATTTAACGAAATAGCATATTAAGGTTAAAACTTAAAACTGTTGTTATATCTGATTCTACTGGAGTTTTGAGGAACGAAAGGAGGTAGAGACGTCCTTTTTATTATCTTGGATTTCTTGACAAAGTTAGAAACAAAGGAGGCAAATTCATTATATTTTAAGCCTTTCAAACCACTGGACGATTATTCCTCCCTATTGGATCAGATTGAGGATCTAATATCTAATAGAGACTATGAAACTGCAAGGAAGCTGTCTGAAGATCTCAGGGATTTGGCTCTGAAGGGACTTCACTATTTCCAAACTTATGATTGGCTGATGCTCATGACAGTAATTATTCTTGGGTATATTGGTTGGATGACCTATATTCTTCTCCATGTGCTGCAATCTTATACTCCATTGGCAGGGTATATGTTTAGAAAGGAGCAAACAGATCACCAGACAGATAATACCAGAAAGGTAATGTTTGTGTAGTCTTGACCTCTTGTAAAGCTTTAATAGTGATTTCTAAATTGAAGGACGGAATTCTGAAAACAGAGATGTTTTTCTTTAAAAGAAAGAAACTAAAAGATGTTTGTGAATATATTACATGTGAAATTTGAACATCTAGAAGTGTTAATATTCACTATGTAATGTAACCCGCAAATCTCATTGTTTGCTGCAGGTACAACTTTGTGGATGCCTTTTCCTGGGACTACTCAGTATAGTACTGTTTATGGAGCGTTCTCCTCCTCTTTACCACGCATACACGTCAATGACAGTATTCCTGTGGACACAAATATTTAGTGAATATCGGTTCATCAAAGCATTATGGAAGGAGTTATATGGAAGAAGAATCAATTACTTTGTGAAAATTCTAGCCACTGGTGCTTTCTCAGTATTCATTCTTGAATTCCTGGTATTGAATCAGAACTATAATTTTTCACGCTGCAAGCCATGGGAAATTGTACTCTACAATCCTGAACAGCGTATTTTGGTAATTTCTGCAGGTTAATAGCTTTACTGAGAGGAAGCTATACACTTGGTGTTTCCTAGTTTCCGGAGTCGTATCCTTTCTCTATCTCTTAAAATTGATTCCCTGGAGATCTGGCATACCAATCTTTGCCTGTGCTGCATGTTGGTTCTTGTCTGTATTTACATTGATGCCAGCAGAAATTCCCGATAATAATCGTCTAGTGTAAGTCATCTTAATTCTTGAATGTTTCTCTGTGGTGCGTATGTGTGTTGGGGCGGGGGTTACTTCCATTATAAATGTAACGAACTTCGGAATTGAACCCAATCTCTAATTCAAACAATAACTTTATTGTGCTCACATCTTTTTATGGGTAAGCTGGGTTTAGTTGAGATTTCCTTCTTTCTTTCTCATCTTTTTAACTTTTTAAATGAAATACAAATTACCAGAAGGGAGGTAAACCTGATATGTGTTCAAAGCAGAACCCAGCACTTGCCAATTTTACTATTTGCAAGAACTTAAATCAGCTTTGATAGTTGTGTTTGTTAGGTTTGTGTAATATTAAGAAATAAATTGAATGCAGCTATATGATTAATCAACTAAGATTAAGCTAAATTATCGTCTAAAAAAGATTAAGCTAATTATGAACCTTTTGTGACAAATCATGTTTGCAGGATTTGGAGTGGAGTTATGATTATTATGATCGGAGTAGCTGCTAGATTGCTAGATCTGCGTACTGAAGGAAGGTATTGGCTAAGTATCTGTAATCATGACAAGAAGAAACCTAAATTTCCCATGCTCTTCCAGTTACAGGTGCTTAACCTATCTCTGTCCTCGGTTGGTATGGAAATAAAGCTTAATGTATAATGTAACTTAACAGATCTGGAGATACATATGATATTTTTGGAATTTTTTGGAACTTTGTGAATTAGGCTCTTTTGGTTGGATTGTCATCCGTGATGGTGTCAATATCAACCTCTCACAGAACTGAGAACCAAGAACTACTCGCTTTGCATCAGATCATAAATTGGTCCATCGCTGGTATGGGTTTTCACTCTTCCCTTTTAGGGCCTTTTTACATATCCGAGTTGTTTGTTCTTTTCTCTTTGTAATTGGTATGTCAGTTGACAGGTATTTAATGCCTTAAGAGTTTATAACTGCAAATATCATGTCTATTTATATTGATCTTTAATTTGTCTGGTCATAGGTTTCTCGATGGTACTTCCATTATTTTCAGAAAATGGTCTCTTGTCCCGTCTTACTTCCATATTTCTCGGTTTTGCGCCCACTTTTCTTCTATTATCTATCGGGTACATTCCTTTTATATGCTCACTTATAGTTGCCTTCATTTAACAGATTTGTTTAATATGCGGAATGTTAGTTGAATTTTTTTCATCTTTTCACTCATTCTCTAGACCTATGCAGATATGAAGCTGTTTTCTACGGTGCTCTGGCTCTTGTACTCATCTCTTGGATACTAGTTGAAAACACGCTTATTTACTCAAGTAAGGTGAGAAGGTTGTCAAGTTCCTTTAGTGGTATGGAGGAAAATGTCATACTTGATGGTAGATACTTACAGCTGTCTGACGTGAGAATTCCGTTGATCTTTGTAAGTCCTATCCTTTTTCTTTTTGTTACAATACTGAAAAATTTATCTGATTGTTCAAGAAATTTAACGATATACATTGCCCTTTTTTTTTTTTAATAATCTAACTGCTCATCATTCATATTGTATGTCTCCGATGTCTTTTGTGGTTTTAGATGGTTTTATTCAATGTTGCTTTCTTTGGAACGGGAAACTTTGCAAGTATAGCAAGTTTTGAGATTTCATCAGTGTATCGATTCATTACTGTCTTCAGTGTAAGTGAAGGTTGAACTTTCCTGAGCATTTATCAGATTAGTTGTCACTACTTACCTGATACTATTTGCTTCTAATTTCAGCCGTTTCTCATGGCCGCCTTACTTATCTTCAAGTTATTCATTCCATTCCTGCTAGTCATGTAAGTCCAGTTACAATTTTGCGTGTGATGCGTGGCTACAAGCTGTCGAAACATCCTTCTTTATTGACGCTGTTAGTTATGCCGTTGGAAAATGCATTTTACTAGCATGTATAGGAAATTCTTTTTCTTTTAAGCCATAAAGAAGTTGTAAGCAATTGTGATTCTCAACTTCTCATATAATTTGTGTTCGACTGACATGCAGATGCGTATTCAGTGCAATAACAAAGCTAAACCGACTTCCACGTTTGGCATGCTATTTTCTCGTTATACTATTTTCGGATGTAATGACCATGCATTTTTTCTTCCTGGTAAGTTACCATATTCTTCAGATTTTGAATTTGTAACTTTTTCTCGCTGCTTCCGTCTCTTGTAACAATACGAGATTACCCAACAAAGTAACATTTAAACACAGATATCTGATCCACACCGCATACCGCACCATACACACCACACGTGCATGGACGAATGCTTCTTATTATACAGCATCCGATCAATCATTTCTAGTGAACCCTACTGACCATTTTGATTATTATCAGGTCCGGAATACAGGAAGTTGGATGGAAATTGGTAACAGTATCAGCCATTTCGGAATCATGAGTGCTCAAGTTGTCTTTGTGCTTTTGCTCTTTGCTCTCACAAACATATACACGAAGGATATTGACATTGGTTCGGTGGATCGCTCCTCTCGGAAAGCAATGTAAGTCGTGGTAATTTGGGACTTTGGGCATCAAAATAATTCACCAGTTTTCCGGAAAAGCGAGCATTAACGTTGCCAAGGCGCACCTCTTGCGGTTCGAAGAGAAGCTTCCCATTCGACAATAATTTGCCCTTTATTCCTACACCTGCTGATTGCTCGTGGACGAGAGAACCAGCAACGGGATTTTCCAAGTGTAACCCAAAGTTCGGTCGTCCGCAGCGTAATGGGATGGGATCGTGCAATGTTCGATTGAAATTTTGGCACTCTTCTCACGTCTTGATTATTTAGATATTCATTGATCAATTTGTATCGAAATTTATCAAGTAGAAACTCCTCTTTTGGCTGTCTGAAATATTTGATTGATCATGGATTTTAATGTTTTAAAAAACGAGCCTAAAGGTGCACTTAGGTGGCTTTGGAGGCGGGGCGCTGATAAAAACGCCTTTGCCCAGCTGGAGTAGACTTAAACTCGCCTAGACGTGGTCGAAGCGTGCCTGAGATATGGAACTGGGCCTTTAAAAAAAATAAAAAAATAAAAAATAACCAGTACAAGTTCAATTCAACTAGGCTATATGACACATCCCTCCAAGTTCAAGTAGCTGGAGCAGACTTAAACTCACCTAGACGTGATCGAAGCGTACGTGAGATGTTGGACTGTGCTTAAAAAAAAAAGAAAAAAAAAACCGTGCAAGTTCAATTCAACTAGACTATATGACATATCCCTCCAAGGTCAAGTTCAAGTTCAACTAGACTATATGGCATACCCTCCAACTAGACTATATATTAACAATTTTAGGTCTCGTGAGGCGATAGTCCCACTCCCACGCCTTAATGCTTTCGCCTAGACGGAACTATTCATAAAACGTCTTGATTTCACCTTCATCTTTTAAAACATTATCATGAATTAGATATTACCATCTTCCACTTTGAAACAATAAAGGTCGGTCCTGTTAGGAGAAATTCTTGACTACGGACGACTTGACCACATGGTTGTCATCGGTAGGTGAATTCAGACAAAAAAAACAGAAAGGTCAACGGACAATCCACAGCCCTCAGATTTCCTCGTAGATTTCTTTGGAAATTTTCGACGTATTCTTCCGCGAATGTTCAGTCTTTAAATAAAGGGAACTTTAACTAAAAACACCCGGTACTATTCACTTTAACGAAAAACCACATTTTTACACTAAAAAGTCAATCATGGTACTATTCACTTTACCCTTTATTTTGTCCTTATCATTAAAACTCAAAGTTTTCAAAACCTTTTCATTAGTTTTTCTTTAAATAAAATGTTCTGGATATTTTCGTCACGTATGAACAGAACAAAGCAAGGAGCAAAGGGGATTCAATAATTCATCTCAACTTTAACATGTTAACGACGACGACCAAGACTTTCACGTGTAAAGAAAGACACCTACCATTCTCGTTTCCAAATCTCTATAAAGAAAGACGCCTACCATTCTGGTTCCAAATCTCTCAATCTATTGTAGTTCTTAAGCAGATCGGCAAAAGCTCGAAGATGAACAACGTGTAAGTCGACTTCAAACTCTTCCGATCCTTGTTTATCTTTGAATCCCTTTGTCATTGATTTTTCTTATGTTTAGTTAGATCAAAGTACTGGATAGTTTGAAAAGATTTTTAATATGACTTAAAACACTTTTAGAGAAAATATTTATGAGTTTCAAAAGTATTTAAAGTGCTTCTTGTAAGAAGCACTAATTATGTGCTTAAACACTTCAAGTGGTTTTTCAAACTTCATTTTATCGTGGTTTGTACAATGTGATTGTATTCATGCCAAATGTATCGTGGTTTTTCTGCCAAATGTAATCAAAAGTACTCTTGGTTGTTAGATTGACATTTTTTGCTATTTCAAAGCAGTTCCAAGCATTGTCATTATGGTTGGGTGTTCTTTTCTTACACACTTCATTTCCTTCAATTTTTGTTGGTGATGACAGAATTAGCACTGCTGGGCTTGAACTAGCATATTTGCTGGTGACTTCTCTCTTGCGCCAGTCATGGGACGCGGTTCAGAAGCAAAAGATCCGCACAGCTGCTGATCCGAATGCACAAATGGCCTTATACGACATTAGTGAAACCAAGCACCCGAACACCACCATCATATCTTTTCTTACTCCACCCGTCACGCTTCAAGATCAACAAGCGAGGATTCCATCGACGACTCTCAAGGACACAAAATTTCCTCTCTTTGAGTTTTTGTGCAATAAAGGCACCCCAAATTTCTCCGTCAATGAATTGGCAATCAACTTCTTCGCCGTGAATTTCAACATCCTCAATCAGTTGCTAACAAATGTGCGTATTGTTTTCTCTGAATTGCTCTAACAAGTAGAAAAACAGTTAAAAATCAAATTTATAATGTTATATTACTCTTCACTTAATTAGTTTGGATTCGTTGACATTTGTTAACATTAGCGAAAAACACATACAAAACCCTCATTAATAGTTGATAAGAGCCGAATATAATAACAGTCGAGTCCTTTCTGTTTTTTTTTTTTTTTTTTTTTTTGTGTGTTTCAAAACCGAGTTTTAAGTGTTTTTTACTATGGAGTTTTGAGGAACTTATTTGTAAAGAAGTCTCTGATTGGTTCGGTAATTGACTAACTTTATGTAATATTTCAGCTGGTAGACATTAGCAGCAATTCCGACTCATTGATACTGATCACTGGACATTCTTTTGGAGGCTGTGTAGCTACCCTGTTCACCTTATGGCTGCTACAAAGCCTCGACTTGTCGAAAGTGAAACGCCCCCTTTGCATCACTTTCGGTTCCCCCTTGATCGGTGATGGAAATCTCCGACAATGTGTGTTGCAATTCTCAAAATGGAGTTCTTGCTTCTTGAATGTAGCCTCTATCAACGATCCTGTACCTAAAGTCTTCTTAACCGCTTCGCAAGCGAGTGACTATAAGCCTTTCGGAACATTCCTATTGTGCTCCGCTTCGGGTTGTTCTTGCTTTGAGGACCCTAATGCCATTTTGCAACTGTTGGTAGAAACCAGCTCTCAGAGTGCTCAAATTCAAGGTCCGAATTCGGGGATTCAGTTTTTCGATTACGGACAGATTTTGAGTGATCTCAAGCTGAAGGCATTTTCTAGAGATGTCTTTGTGTTGGTTGAAGAGGATAGATTGTTGGATTTATTCCGATGTAAATCAACCTTAAATGGTCTACAACATATAATAGGAATGTAATATTGGAGATTAATGTAGATATTGTGATTTATTTCCTAAAGATATCAATCTTATATTAGGTGTCTTGTAATACAAGTAAGATTGATGGAGTCCTTGATTTTATGTGATTATGATACCTAACTGATAGGCTAAAAAGTGGGATTTGGGATTCCTTTATGGATGGAACCTTAATGCCTTAGCCAGTATAAATACTAAGGTCCCTGCAAACCCTAGATACACAACAAACACTTCCCATAAAGTAGTTGTATCCGGCTAGGTGCTTTGTAGAAGACTTTGGTGTTGCCGCATCCTTCATCTTCTCCGTTTGATCTCCAATGGCTATCGCTTCATGATCAGGTCAGCTAAAATTCCTTCGTTTGTGTTTTAATTATATAACCACATAAAGTTTACATGTGGTATCAGAGCCACTGGTTATATGATTAAAACCTATTAGGTTTGAAGTTTGATTATATAATATCTTTTCTTTTGGACTGCGGTTTTTTTTTTAAATCCAAATTGTGATTGCATTCGGCAACATCACCATGTTGGACCTGCTTGAAAACTGCATAGTACGGTTCCGCATATAATTGTATATACTTGGCATATTAGTCTGATATGCACGGCACATGTTTTACATAAATTCCTATTTGGTCTTAGAGACCGAAATTATCAGTTAAATTAAACAATTACATAATTGGATAATCTGTTTCTGCGAGTGGTGCCAGTTGAGTTCAAGTTTTCTTCCACCGCCACCACCCTTCAATTCCAAATGTGGGCTTTTCTAATTGAAGCACTAAATGATGATATTGAATTAACTATAATAAAGGAAGATTAAAATAGTTGGTTCATTATTTCATGGAATTGTATAATTGGAATTACCATGGTGCTTAACGTTTTCTATTTCAATGTTCATATTAATGTTTTGGTTCAATTGAAATAGTCATTTTGTTCTAACCATGCACCGGAGAATTTGAGATGATCAGCAAAGCCAAATAAGGAGGTTCATATATGCATCGCATATGAGATCCTGATGGAGGTCGGTTCTAACCTTGCACTGGAGAATTTTGAGATATATCACTCATAAATTGGTAAACTAATAATTGTTGAATGGTAGGTTTTCAAGCACTTCAAGCTTCCTTTCTTGTATTCAGTTCTCATAAAGAAAGATTGGAACAGTTTGCTTTGCTCATCTTTACTGAATTAATTATGACTGGAAGAATATGGCATGCTTTAAGCTTTCTTTCGATATTCATGCCAATGTTTTGGTTGAATTGATTTAGTGGTAGATATAACTTTTTGGCTAACGTTGTTGTCAATTTTGTAAGCATATAGAAATATGTACTTCTGTACTAATCTTGCCAAGGAAGACTATGAAGCATCTCAAGTCAACAAGCTCGGTAAAGTCTCCTATCAAAGAAAACAATATTGATCATTATATGTGTCAATTGCGAATTAATTAGTTGATCATGCATATGGTTAGTTTTGACTATTAAGTTTTAAACTTGGTTATCAAAACAAAGAGAAAATATATGTTTTGAACATGATTAATTCTGCATATAAGTGGCATACAGAACGAGGGAAAAGTAGATTTTTAAGATATGCCAAGATGCATGCATATAAAAGTGCATATATATCTTGCTTGTTCGTGGTTTTTTGTTAGTAATATGCATGAGTGAGCCTATTGGCTGGTCCAAGCAGCTCCAGTCACTGCTTCCAGGGTGGAAAGGCAACAAGGGGACACTAAGCACCCCTCAAAATATAATTACATACCTTATAAGGTTTTTTGGAATTACTTCTTAAACTCCAAATCTTTATTGCCTTTGTTATCCATTTGAATAAGGACTAATATTGTTTGCCATGAATTGCAATTGCATAAGTGCCATCAATTGTTTGATCAAGCTAAGTATACGTAATTTTCTAAAGCCAATTATGTATCTAGAAGTTCACATTGCATGTGTAAAATTATCATGACACCAGTATCTAAATGGTATGTATATGGTAAACATGCGGAGAAGCATATGTAAAAATGCATAAATTATTTTATTGTTTGAGACTATATTTTGTACAAATAGTCTGGGTGTTTCGGCATTAGTACAAGAGTAAGTCTATTGCTCTGTTTTTCATGGGTAATAACTAAAATGGACATATGGCATGTTTTATTAAAGGGATTGGGTTGTCCTAACACAAATGTGTTGATTAGTAATGCAGTATACTAAGCATGATGGGGGATTAATTCAAGTACGGTTTATAATGATATTAACTCCATGCGGAATTTGCATGACTAATCAAATTAGTTTTGTCTACAATTTTGCTTTCCTATCTCAGTATAGTCATTTAATTGTACATGACTAATGCATAACTTATGGATTGACTGAGAATGACAGAAAGCATCCAATGACAAGAATAAGGGTATAATACAAGTGAATAAGGTTTGTAGTAATTATGTGACAATTCTCATTTGTATTTTAACTATTTATTTGAGAATTGTGGTTGGTCATGTGATTATAAATATGTTTATAAAGAAGTGGTGAACATATGAAGGCATAAGGTATGTATTTCATTCAGAGCATGTGACTAAATTGATAAGCATAAGTCTTCAAACTTGTATATAGTTTATTAGTTTTTCCCATGCCTAAAGAATTTAAACAACGTTTTGATGAGTCAATTTTATGTGCCATAAGGGGAGAAGAAAAGAAATTATTCAAGGCTAATGTATGGCATGTATTGGAGTTTTTTCTTTTGGAAGAAAAGAATTTTTGGTTGTTCCTTTACTTAATTTGGTATTTACAAGGCTAATGCACGATTTTGATGCTAATGTTTTAGGAGTCTTGTACTACAGAAATAAAGGTACAAAAGGAAAGGAACTCGTTTGACTTAAGAGAGCATTTAAGTGATATCACAATTTGGCTTTTGAATTAAAAGCGACTATATTGTTTAAAGTGTTTCCATTTTGAATCTATTAGCTCCATCATGTTTTCTCATACGTGTTGATATCCTTGTGGTGGAAGATTGATATTATAGCTCTTATACAACTTGATCTATATGTGATTAATCTCCTATCAAGTATGTTGTCAGGTTTTTTGAGATTAATTAGATATCGAAAGGAGTCATGAAGGCTGGAGATGATTAATGTCTTGTCAACTAAGCAAGCCGTAGCGGCTTAGTTGATGCTGGGACTATGGTTTTAAGTTACTTTGATCAACGTTGCATCTTAATTAGAATAAAAGGGATAATCTTCTTGCCCGTAGGTGTGGATCGTTTCCTTTGTTTTAATTAAGATGGCATAGTATGAGTTTTATTTCACAGGAGTTTGTGAAAACTTCATCTTGCCCGTAGGTGTTGAAGTTTTTTATGAAGGTAACTCTTGTGACATATAATTCAGTACTAGAAACTAATTAATTTTCTTGCCCGTAGGTGTAAATTAATCTAGTTTCATGAAGTTTATTGGGGATAAAGTTCCATGCCATCAGTTACAAAATCCCACTATGAGCCCCATAATAGGTTGTGGTTTTAAGGCATGGAAATCGGTTGCATCATAACATATTTTGTGTCTATTCATGAGACTTGTTGATGCAAAGTATTGGACCCATGAAGGTTAATCAAGGATTGCTAAGGTACACATTATTTAAGTCTTATGCTTGTAAATCTTTTCAATTTGAAGTATGATGTCGTTTTAGATGATGAAATTTGACAACTAGAGTTTCCCTTGGACATCAAAATTGAAATGATATGAAATTGAATTGTTATGGATGTATCAATTCATGATAGATGCACATGATTGTTTCTGGCAGATTGCATGTCTTGATTTAAATTGAGTGAATGATACGTCTAATGATCACCAAACGACCTGAATTTTTGATATGTTCAACATATATATGTCTACTATGTGTCTGCAAATTTTCGTAAAGTTTTGCCATGTAGTGTAATTATGGTGAATTTACTAGTAACCCATGCTCGTACAGACAGTTTTGCTGGCAGATTGTTTTTGTCTTTTGAGACGTCACTTTAGACAATTAGTTTGACCTAAAACGGCCCTATATTTTTATTTTATGATAGTATGTCTATTTTGATCTGTAAAATTTTGGTAGCAATTAAGCTTGTAAATTAATTATGATAAATTCTAAAGTAAGTGTAACTCATTGCTGAAATTCTGTTTGATAACTTTATGTTGGTTGTGATGTCTATTTAATTATGTCTAAAATATGAAGCAAATTTGTTTAGGTAAATCCTTGAAAGAATATATGAATGAGTGTTTGCCCAAGTGGGAGAATTAGTGAAAGAAAATTGGGCTTCACACTCATTAACTTATTTGCAATAAGTGTATAAACTCTAAAAGTTTAGTGGGAGTTGTTCTAAAGTTTTGAGCATTAAGTGGACTTGCATAAAGTGTTATTCTATCTTCCATGAATATGTGTTTTGGTTGATGAAATTAGAATTATGCCATGACTCGAATGACAATAATATGTTTAAGTTGCAGAATGAGTACTTGGTGTATGTGTATATTTTTACTTGCAATCATTTGGATGCCTTGATTGATTATTTGTTAATCTTTAGAAGAATTTTGAGGCTCATGGGGACTTAGCACAAATATGGAATTATTAATGCAAATAGATGGTTGTGAAATGCATGGTTTTGTATAAACAGCGGTGAATGTCTTAGTTTTACCTTTCATTGAGATTATGCTATTTAAGGTGTTAAGGAAAGGTTAAAGAAAGACAATTTTGTAGTGATATGCATTCATTGACTAAGTAAGGGTGTTCCCACAAGCATATTTCAAAAGTATGATTTAAGTAGTGATTTGCAAATTAAGTGACGATGTTGCAAATCAGTGGGAGCTTGAGTTTCATGTAATTGATGCCTTACATTTGCAGATGACCTATAAGGTATGTATGGTTGATTGAATCCATTCATTTAGTTTAATCTCCGGTTGGATTCATGAAGTCACATGTTTATGTGTTGGTCAATTATCAGATGATGATATATCTGATATCCAGTTAAGCAAATTGCATTTTAAGTCATAAAGGAATGGTTAATCTTCTTGCTCGTAGGTGTGGATTAATTCTTTTGGTTCGACTTAAAATGGCATGACATGATTTATATGTTGTATTAGTTGTGAGGGTTTTTTCATCTTGCTCATAAGTGTTGAAAATTTTTTCTCACGAAAGTAACTAATATGGTATATGAACTAGTGTCAAAAACATGTTAATTCATCTTGCTCGTAGGTGTTGAATTAATTGTGTTTTATGAAGTTTTGTTTGCAACTGCAGTAGAAGTTTGCATTAAAGAGGACCTGAGATGATAAAAGTTGAGACACATTAAGGTAATTAAAGTTCATCTTTGCAATCATAATTTGACGGTGTTTCATGTGGATGAGGATTTTAGCATGTGTGATTATGAAGGTTTTTGGTTGTGTCAACCTTACAACCTTGTTAGTTCCATGTTGAAAGACTTATTTGACAGAAACTTGTATCAAGGATAGGATGTTATCACAATTACATGGCCATTAAAGTGACATTAATCTCCAATTTCAAGTATAAACATAAATACTATATGTGTAGACCAGTGGGAGAATGTTGGATTTATTCCGATGTAAATCAACCTTAAATGGTCTACAACATATAATAGGAATGTAATATTGGAGATTAATGTAGATATTGTGATTTATTTCCTAAAGATATCAATCTTATATTAGGTGTCTTGTAATACAAGTAAGATTGATGGAGTCCTTGATTTTATGTGATTATGATACCTAACTGATAGGCTAAAAAGTGGGATTTGGGATTCCTTTATGGATGGAACCTTAATGCCTTAGCCAGTATAAATACTAAGGTCCCTGCAAACCCTAGATACACAACAAACACTTCCCATAAAGTAGTTGTATCCGGCTAGGTGCTTTGTAGAAGACTTTGGTGTTGCCGCATCCTTCATCTTCTCCGTTTGATCTCCAATGGCTATCGCTTCATGATCAGGTCAGCTAAAATTCCTTCGTTTGTGTTTTAATTATATAACCACATAAAGTTTACATAGATTTCCACTTAAAGCTGGAATTAAAACACAATTAGCAGCAATATTTGGAGTTAATAGCTCATAGGTATCCAACTTTCCACACACAATCATTTGATTTGATGAGATTTAGAGAAATGGTTTCTGCACAAACCTGTTAATTTCTGTCTTTTGATTCCCCTTAAATTTATTTAGTCCAAATCCCATGTTTTTTTCATCCTATATATATTTTTATTTCTACTAACTTTTCTCGCGACTCATTTTGTAAAAGTCATTGCAGCAGCAACGACCCGACATAAATTTCGGCAATCTGATACAAAAGATGGAAACTCAAGAACGTCAGCACGCAAACCAGAAGAAGCAGGTTTACAGTTCTTTCGGGAAATTGAATGAGATTAAAAAGTACATGGCCTACATGGAATGGTACAAGGGGCATTCCAAAACCATGGGAATTGGATACTATGACAGCTATAAAAACAAGGGTAACACATATGACAATGATGCCGAAGGGTTGAAGAACAAGCTCTCTCGCTACTGGCAGGACACAGTTGAAGAAGTTGAGAGAAAGCCCCAGGAAGAAGAAGCCGCAATGCGTACTGGCTTTCTATTTGCTGGAACCAATTGCAGAAGGATGATCGAACCGCTTCACATTGCAGACCACTACAAGGGAGGTAAAAAAGATTACATAAAGGAAAGGCCTCGACATTTCGTTCTGTTGGAGCGATGGTTCAATGAAGACGAGGAAAAGAAGAAGGCAGAGAGAGAGAAGAAAGAAAGGGAGAACCCCCAACTGCGCAGCGAAAGCAAGCCCAACTCAAAAGCAAAGAATGTGGCTTCTAGTCTGAATGATGATTCTTGTTTTTGGGCGCACGTCGAGGAAGCGCTTATCTTGTGCAACAAACAAGCGAGTAATCCAAATATCGAATTTGAGCAGTACGTGCTGAATAATCTCGAGAAGTTTGCAGTAACGCCTGACATTTTCTTGGCCCAAAGCAGCTACATGCAATGGTGGAACGAGTACAAAAAAAGGGTGGGAAATGACTATTCCTCACCACTCGCCAAGGTCATGAAGCGTCACACTTATACCAAGTATGCGGAGGGGGTCTCGGTTCTTGCTGATATCTAATGCAGGATAATTAAGTTTTAAGCAAGCAATTAAATTAAATAAAGCAAGATTAGTTATGTTGTATTCAGTGGCGGAGCCACGATTTTAGGTGAGGAGAGGCCTCACATAAATGTGAAAAAAATTAAATAATGCATGCTTGGAGTTGTGAGCTAATTATTTTTGAGGCTCTAAATGTTTTTTCTATGTCGAAGTTAACCTTCCATTCTCAAGTCAATGAAAAATACTAGGGATACTATGTTTTTAGACCATATTTTAGAAACCACATAATGTGACCTCGTTGATAATTGGATTCCTTTTTTGGTGATTTAAAGAAGTAGTCCAACTATTAAGTACGATACAATCATGCGGTCACAAAATATGGCTCAAGTAGAAGCTATCTATAGCATCACTCCAAGTCAATATAGAATAGATTGGGAATTTCCGAACAAAAAATGAGAATTATGGATTGGGAATTTGGTGAACAAAATATATGAAATTTTAAAAATTTAGTAAAAAGTTAAAGAGAACAAAGATAAAATATATAAATTTCAAGAAGCGGAGAAGGAGAAACTCAAAGTTTATTATTCTTCAGTTGGCAATGTAAAAGAATATTTTTTTGATAAAACTAAACTAGACTTTAGATTTTAATTTTAAGAGCTATTGATTTGTTTATAAAATAAGATTGTAAATTTATTTTTAGGACGAGTTTTGTTGGGATTGAAAAGAAAAAGAGACTTCTTATTTTAACTATTAGTGAATAGCAATTAAGAGTTTTGTGTAAACTAAAAGAAGTATAATATTAAGTTTATCCAAATATAATACATAATTATATAGAAAAGTTAGTTGGGGGGTAGGCCTTGGCCTATGGTGTGGCCTTAGAGTGCCTCCGCCCCTGGCTGTATTGCTCCTGATCTTCATAAAGAAAGGTGTGCAGTACTTGCCGGACTTTTTGGCGCTACAACTTTTGAATATTTTTGTTTGTGGTTTCGTTTTGTTTTGGGCTCTAGCATCTAGATCTCTTTGTTCAAAGTATAAGAATGTGTGGGGGTATTGTTTCAATTATGATGTTGTAATTTCCACTTCATAAAGCAATGACACTCGTTGCATTTCGATTTCACTAAGTATGAGGCTTATCCTAATTTCAGTCTTTCAGCACATTGCTACTAGTGAAGTTTAAATATTTGGTAACTGCTTATGATTCTTTCTTTTATCAATTTTTATGTGTTAATGTAGATGCTTCTAATGAGTTGATATTCTACTGTTTATTTTACCTTATTCTTAGCTATAATTTATTGATTATTTTGGTTGAATTTTGATACTTTGTTCTATATTTCAATTACAGGACATGTGAATCTACTTTGGGCATAAAGTGATCAAACGAAGGAATTTTGGAGTAATTTCAATTGGAATAGATTCGTGAGTCTTTCAAGATGATTGTGTCAAAATTCTAGAATTTAATTCCAAGCCGTTTGACCGTGGCAAAGAAAAGAAGACTCAGCGTGCAACTTTCCCAATTGTTTTATGGTTATTCGTAACTAATTTCCGTTTACTAGAACAAGATTACTAGCCTTAGCATGAATATGTTGTAATGACCCGTCTCAGATTGTATGAAACACAGATCGTCGAGAACAATTTTGTAATTTCACGTTTGGAAGATATTTGTATTCTTGAGTTTAGTGGACCTTATTTTGTGAGTCACGAGGCCCACATGTTTCCCTTGTCTCCCGGCTGCCTCTCTTCCCTCTCCCCGTCACTCTCTTTCCCTCCCTTCACTCTCTCTAAAACTCTCTTCTCTCATCTGTCTCTCTAACCTTCCTTCTCCGGGAAAGCACACAAACACAACAACAACAGCAGCAGCTGCACAACACCATCCCTCACCCTCTATGCGAACCTCACGAACCCAAAAACGGTGAGCGGACTTTTCCCCAGTTTTCCGGCGAGACGCATTTTTTGGCCATATCCGGCCAGCTTTTGGCTTCTAAATAGGTAAAATCGTATTTCTCTCGTCTTAAGCTTCGTTTTGACATATTATGGGTCCGATTTGACTAATAAATGAGGAAGTTATAACCTTTTAAAGTTTACCTAGTTTCCGGCGACCCTTTCAAGTCATTTTCCGGCTAAACCACGGCTATTTAGCCGTGGAGAAAGGTACCATTCTCTTCATTTCGTCAATAAGTATGATTTTCATCTATGAATCACTTGATTTCGTCGAGTATTGAAGAAGTTATGGACGTTTAAAGTTTACTCAGTTTCCGGCGTGTTCCCCGTTTTTCTGCGGACCAGTCAGTTTTCAGGCTATTTTCCGGCCATCTCCGGCAACCTTTGAACTTCCAAATAGGTATATTCTTGTTCTACACTTTCCTAGTTTCGTTTTGATATATTATGAGTTCTTCGCGAAACATTTAAGATGACGGAATTAGGTCGGGCAACAGAGCCTGACCCGATGAACATGACGACGAAAGTCCGTCAGGTAAGGCTGCGTTGACCATATTGTATTGCTACTAGGTGAATTCGGACAAAAAAACAGAAAGCTCAACGGCCATTCCCTAGCTCAGATTAACTCGTTAGATTTCTTTGTAAATTTCTTTGTATTCTTCCACGAATGTTTAGTTGCTAAAATCAAATCATGTATTAAATTACTCTGGAATTTTCGTAACGTAAGAACAAGCTGGAAGCAACATGGAATAAATAATTATTCTGAACTTTAACACGTAAACGTAGATAAGAAGGCCAGAGGAAAAGCATCGGGGCAAAGGTCCAACTCCCTCTCCTCCGGGAACCTTCCAGGAACAAGATCCGTAGACGACGACGTAGACTTTCCTGTGCATTGTCGACTTGGCGGGAAATTCCCTCGTGGAACTTGGTGGAACAATGACGTCCATAACAATAGTAATGATAGGACTTTCCTCTTCTATATAAAGAAAGACACTGAGCATTCTGGTTTCCAAATCTCTCAATCTACTGTGTTTTTAAGCAGATCGCCAGAAGCTTGAAGATGAACAACCAGTAAGTTAACTTCAAACTCCTCCGATCCTTGTTCTTCTTTGAATCCTTTGTCATTGATTTTCCTTATGGTTTATTAGGCCTAAGTATGATTATGCTCAATATAGTTTGGCAAATTTCCACTTCATCCATGTGTGTCGATTGTCGTGATTAAGCAGACATGTCTAGGACGGCTTCTGGAATGGCTACAAGTATTTTGCATGAAACTTCTTAGGGTTAATTTTGGGGAAAAAATTTACCGAGTAGGATTATCTCCCCTCCTGTTCTCGTCCATTCCTCTCACACATTGCTTTTTGTTTTATTGTCTTTATAAAAAAAAATTAATATAAGATGTTAACGTGGTTTAACTGTGACCGTTGAAATAGGAGGGAAGAGAAGGGAAGGAGATGAGGATTAGGAGGGGGGAGCCTCCAAAACCTACAAAGCGCGTCTAGATAGTAGAAGCTTTTTTTAAGAAGAATTAAAGATTGGGTCCTTCGCTTTTTTTAAGGATTGGGTCCTTCGCATTTACCCAACACCAAATTTTGTTCCCTCAACAAAAAAAAAAATTGAGAAGAATTAAAAATTTTCTCACAAAGTTAAAATAAAATAATGTTTTACCAATAAAATAAAATAAATAAATACGAATTAGCATATAAAGTACATTACTTGAATTGGAGCATTTTAGTCATCACATCGATTTTCATTCTGATTCATGTGAGTTAGTAAACAGTTTATATTGTTCAGTACTATTCTTACTCTTATTTTTTAAAATTTTAGTAAACAGTTTCAATATGAATCTGATTCTAACATATTCCAAACTCTTCAATTCAATTTTTTCTTCTTTTGAATATGGAATAGTAAACGACCCATTAAATTTTTATCCCAAATATAATCAAAAGTAGTTTTGATTGTTCCACTGACATTTTTAACTATTTCAACAGCTTTCCCTCTGTTTAACTTTGCTTCAATTTTTTGTTGGTGGACAGAATTAGCAGTGCGGGGCTTGAACTAGCAAATGTGCTGGTGACTTCTCCTCCCCTGCACCAGTCATGGGACGCGGTTCAAAAGCAAAAGCTCCAGACAGCTGCTGATCCGAATGCACAAATGACCTTATACATTAGTGAAACCAAGCACTCAAACACCACCATCATATCTTTTCTTACTGCACCAGTAGAGGTTCAAGATCCACAAGCGATGATTTCATCGACGACTCTCAAGGACACAAATTTTCTTCTCTTTGAGTTTTTGTGCAGCAAAAAAACACCAAGTTACTTCGTCAATGAATTGGCAATCAAATTCTTCGCCTTGAATCACACCAACCTCGATCTTTTGCGAACAAAGGTGTGTAATGTTATCTCTGATAATATTTAAAAAAAAAGTTTCTTCGCATACGAGAAATCCTTATATAAGAACTTGTTCATTCATTGCCTACTTAAAAATAGACATAGAGACGGAAGAAAGGACGAATCAAATAGTTTTATTTTTTTTTTCCCAATTTTTGTCTATTCTTCACCTACTGAATCAAACTTTTTCATTGCTTTGACGACTATTAATTTTAGTGAGAAATGGTTAGAAATGATATTTATAATGTTAGATTACTTTATACTTAATTAGTTTGGCTTCTTTGACAACTCTTAATATTAGTAAGAAACACTTACAAACACCTCATTGTTAGAGTTATAAGAGCCGAATGTCATAAAATTGATTCTATTTTGTTTTGTTGTTGTTCAAAATGGAGTTGAATGTTTTTTTTTTTTTACCACGAATGTATTTCGAGGAACTTATTTGTAAAGACGTCTCCGAATTAATTATATAGCAGTTCAGTAATTGACCAACTTAATGTAATATTTCAGCTGGTAGAAAGCAGCAATTCCAACTCATCGATACTTATCACTGGACATTCTTTTGGAGGCTGTGTGGCTACCCTTTTCACCTTATGGCTGCTACAAAGCCTCAACTTGTCGAAAGCGAAGCGTCCCCTTTGCATCACTTTCGGTTCACCCTTGACCGGTGACGAACAACTCCGACAATGTGTGTTGCAATTCTCAACATGGAGTTCTTGCTTCTTGAATGTAGCCTCTATCAACGATCCTGTACCTAAAGCCTTCCTAACCGCTTCGCAAGCGAGTGATTACAAGCCTTTCGGAACATTCCTATTGTGCTCCGCTTCGGGTGGTTCTTGCTTTGAGGACCCAGATGCCATTTTGCAACTGTTGGTGGAAACCGGCTCTCAGAGTGCTCAAATTCAAGGTCCGAATTTGGGGTTTCAGTATTTCGATTACGGACAGATTTTGAGTGATCTCAAGCTGAAGGCATTTTCTAGAGATGTCTTTGAGTTGGTTGAAGAGGATAGAGTTCCACTTAAAGCTGGAATTAAAACACAATTGGCAGCAATATTTGGAGTTAATAGCTCACAGGTATCCAACTTTCCACACAAATATTTGATTTGATGATGATTCAGAGAATGGTTTCTGCACAAACCTGTTTATTTTTGTCTCTTGATTTTCTTTTACTTTATTTAATCCGAAGATTGGAAATAAACACAGGTGTGCGGGGGGCAATCACATCCCTTGTTTTTACTTCTACTAACTTTTTTCGCAAATCATTTTGTAAGTCATTGCAGCAGCAGCAACCCGACATAAATTTCGGCAATCTGATGCAAAAGATGGAAACTCAAGAACGTAACCACGCAATCCAGAAGACGCAGGTTTACAGTTCTTTCTGGAAATTGAATGAGATTAAAAAGTACATGGCCTACATGGAAGGGTACAAGAAGGAGTCCAAAGAGATGGGAATTGGATACTATGACAGGTACAGAAACAAGCGTTGCTTGGGTGACATTAATGCCGAAGAGTACAAGAAGAAGCTCTCTAATTACTGGGAGGACACGGTTGCAGAAGTTGAGAGCAATCCCCAGAAAGAAGGAGCCGCAATGCGTACTCGTTTCCTATTTGGTGGAACGAATTACAGAAGGATGATCGAACCGCTTCACATTGCAGAGTACTACAAGGAAGGTGGAAAAGATTACATAAGGGAAAGGCCTCGACATTTCGTTCTGTTGGAGCAATGGTTCAATGAAGACGCGGAAAAGAAGAAGCCAGAGAGGGAGCCGAAAGAAAAGGAGAACCCCCAACTGCGTGGCGAAAGCAAGTCGAACTCAAAAGCGAAGAATGTGGCTTCAAGTCTGAATGATGATTCTTGTTTTTGGGTGCATGTCGAGGAAGCGCATATCTTATGCAATGAACAAGCGAGTAATCCAAATGCCAAGCAAATGCTGATGGAATTTGAGCAGTACGTGCTGAATAATCTCGAGAAGTTTGCAGTGACGCCTGATATTTTCTTGGCCCAAAGCAGTTACATGCAATGGTGGAACGAGTACGAAAAAAGGGTGGGAAATGACTATTCCTCACCACTCGCCAAGGTCATGAAGCGTCACACTTATACCAAGTATGCGGAGGGGGTCTCGGTTCTTGCTGTTATATAATGCAAGATAATTAAATTTTAAGCAAGCAATTAATTAAATAAAGCAAGATTAGTTATGCTGTATTGCTCATGATCTTCATATAGAAAAGTGTGCAGTACTTGCCAGACTTGTTGGCGCTACTACTATTGAATATTTTTGTTTGTGGTTTCGTTTTGTTTTTTGGGCTCTAGCATCTAGCTCTCTTTGTTTAAAGTATAAGAATGTGTGGGGGTATTGTTTCAATTATGATGTTGTAATTTCCACTTCATAAATTAATGAAATTCATTGCATTTCGATTTCACTTAGTGTGAGGCCTACTCTATTTTCAGTCTTTCAGCACATTGCTATTAGTGATTTTTAAATATTTGGTATCTGCTTATGATTTTTTCTTTTATCAATTTGTATGTGTTAATGTAGATGTTTTTGCTGAGTCGATTTTAAACTATTATTTTATCTTATTTTTAGTTATAATTTATTGATTATTTTAGTTGAATATTGATACTTTATTCTATATTTTAATTATATAATATGTGAATCTATTTTGGACATAAAACGATTAAACGAATGAATTTTAGAATAATTCTAAATCATGAATTTTGGAATAATTCTAAATCAAGTAGATTCTTGAGTCTTTCCTGTTCGGGAGATATTTGTGTTTTTGTCTTTAGTGAACCTTGTGTTGTGAGCCACTAGGGGCACATGTTTCCCTTGTCTCCCGGTTCTCTCTCTTTTCCCTCTCCCCGTCACTCTCTTTCCCTCCCTTCACTCTCTCCTCTCAATTCTCTCATCTTTCTCTCTAACCTCGCCTCTCCGGGAAAGCACACAAACACAACAACAACAGCAGCAACTGCACACAACCATCCCTCACCCTCTATGTGAACCCCACGAACCCAAAAATGGCGAGGAGATTCTTCCCCAGTTTTCCAGCGAGACCCGTGAGTTTGCAGGCATTTTCCGGCTATCTCCGGCGCAGAGAGAGAGAGCAACATAAATTTAAAGGACAATGATTGTCTGCCCTTCACTTTCGATGCCTTCCTGTTTTGTATGATCACAGTTAGCACGTTATTATTTTATATTATTTTTTTTATAGATATAATAAAACAAAAATAAATAATAATATAAAATATTAACGTTGTTTAACCGTGATCACACAATCAGAAGACACTAGAGGACACCGAAAGTGAAGAGCAGACAATCGTTCAAATTTAAATGAATGGTTTCGACTTCCCAAGGGGTCAAAGGTGGTAAGTCCGGGCTCCACCTTGGATTATGTGAGAAACATGGAATGGAGAGTGTTACAGAGTAATGAATGGTTTCCACTTTCCAAGGGGTCAAGGGTAGTATCTGGACTCGACCTTGGATTATGTGAGAAACATGGGGTGTAGTGTTAGTGTTACATAGAGTAATTGATTCGTTTTTATTTTTTATGAAGCCAACCACCCATCAGAATGTTTATTTTTTATTTACTTATCTGTATTACTATATTACTATACTATTATATTTCTTTATTTTTCTCATATTTTGTATTTTATGTAATTTTAAATTATGAACTTGTTATACATGTATTGTTCTTCAATACTCCTTATTATCGTTATATGACATATATGCTTAATGTGTTTTTAAACTTTGGATTTGTTGAATACTCTTTTTATATTTTATCATTCTTTTATTATCTTATCTGTAGATTTCATTCGAGTATAATTTTTTGTAAGTATCAATATGTACTTATTTACAAAATATACAAAAAATCTATCTAAATCTACCTAAGCTGCCTAGATGCCTTCCTAGATCCCGCTTAGATGCCTAGGCGCTCTAATCATCAGCCTGTTTTCCGACTAACGCCTAACGTTTTTTTGACCTTTAAAAAAACAGAAAGCTCAACCGCCATTCCCTATCCCTCAGATTAACTCGTTAGATTTCTTTGTAAATTTCTTTGTATACTTCCGCGAATGTGTAGTTGCTAAATTCAAATCATGTATTAAATTACTCCGGAATATTCGTAACGCAAGCTGGAAGCAACATGGAATAAATAATTATCTGAACTTTAACACGTAAACGTAGACAAGAGGAACAGAGGCAAAGTATCGGGGCAAACGTCCAGCCCTCCCTTCTAGGAACAAGGTCAGTTGACAATGACATAGACCTTCCCGTGCATTGTCGACTTGGTGGGAACTTTCCTCGTGGGGCCCTTTGGTTGGTGGGGACAATGAAGTCCATAAGAATAAGGACAATACTTAGGTCCTGACTGCTCAGGATCAAGTATACGGACCTCACAACGTGGTACACTATAAAGATGACACCTGTCTTTTTGCTTATCCAAACACCAAACATGGCTTTCTTTGTTCTATATATGCAAACATAAACTATTCTATTAACCAAACACCATCCTTCTCTCTCGTTGAAGAATCCCCAACCTTTAAGAGACAAACGAGCAAGCACCTGCCTCGACCCACCTCGTTCCTCCGCCGCAAACCTACCCCGTGTCCTCCTCCACCGTCGATTCACCCCGTGTCCTCATCCAACTTCTCTCCTCCGTCAACCGACCGCCGTTCCTCTGTCAACTTCACCGGTATTCCTCCGTCGGCCCCGCTTCCGCTTCCGCCTCTTCCTTCAACCTCTCTCCTCCATCGAAGTAGGTCCATAAGAATTCATGTAAGGGAGGGGATCTTTGTTCTTCGTGTATAGTGTGACGACGCTGCACTGATACAAATCCGTGATGGCATAGGAAAAGACAAGGACGATGCGGGATAAGCCCGGGAGCAAAGAGGAAGTGAAAAGGGATTATGGGGTGTTTGGATGCCTAGGTAATTGGATAAACAGGGTGTTTGGCTGCATAGCTTAAACATATAAAGTAGTACACGTGTTCTCTTTTAATTGAGGCATATCAATGGTCAGTGAAAATTGTCCACTTGTGAGTATCAAGTATTATCTTAAGAGTAACAATAGCTTTAGAACTGTTTCCTCTTCTCTATAAAGGACACACCATTCTGTCTTCCAAATCTCTCAATCTACTGTGTTTTTAAGCAGATCGCCACCAAAAGCTTGAAGATGAACAACCAGTAAGTTAATTTCAAACTCTTCCGATCCTTGTTTTTCTTTGAATCCTTTGTCATTGATTTTTCTTATGGTTTATTAGGATAATACTTGGCTACTGAAAGATAAATAGGAACTCTTATTTAAAACTCTTAGGGTTTTAAACACAGGATTTTGTAGTTATGATCATAACCGTTCATACTATGATTCACATTGTCAAGATCATCTCTGTAAAAAAATAAAGTAAAACTAGTCTATTGTAGCAATTACATAGATGCTTTTACTAATACCGTTCATTTGTTTTTAAACGGTTTGATGACTAAACGTTCTTAGGTTTAATTGATTTTTGTCAGAAGCGATTTGTATAGGATGATTTATAATATCAACGTTTCTGATTATAAACACGAACTTCTATAAATTGATAACGAATAATTTTGAGAAATTTTGAGTATGGGTTTCTACTCATCTCGTTTATTAGACCTAAGTATGATTCTGCTCAATTTAGTTTGGCAAATATCCACTTCATCCATGTGTGTTGATTGTCGTGATTAAGCGGATCATGTCTAGGACGGCTTCTAGAATCGCTATAAGTGTTTTGCATGAAACTTCTTGGGGTTAAATTTGGGGGAAAAAACTTACAAAGTGCGTCTAGATAGTAGAAGCTATTTTTAAGAAGCATATGTGCTATGTGTAGCTTTAAGAAGAGTTTCCAAGTTTCCAAGTGCTTTATTGAGAAACTCTTTGAATAAAGTAAAAGAAAAATGCTTATGAGTAAAGTAAAAGATAAGTGCTTATGAGTAAAGTATCTCGAGGCAATATTTAATAAGTGTTCATATGCTTTGACAAAGTAGAATTCATTCTTACTAGTCTTTTGCTAAGCTGACCTTATTAGAAGCACAATGAAATTTTATAGAAAATGCTTTTATGATTCGTACATACTTTTATGATACGTTTACGCATGGGTAATTGAAATGAAAAAGTGGAATTGAATACATGAAACAGTTTTAACATGAATCTGATTCTACCATATTCCAACTCTTCAATTCAATTTCTTTTATTTTGAATACGGAATAGTAAACAACCCATTAAATTTTTCTGCCAAATATAATCAGAATTACTTTTGTTCTACTGACATTTTTAACTATTTCAAAAGCATTCCCTCCATTTAACTTTGCTTCAATTTTTTGTTGGTGATGGACAGAATTAGCAGTGCGGGGCTTGAACTAGCAAATTTGCTGGTGACTTCTCCTCCCCTGCACCAGTCATGGGACGCGGTTCAGAAGCAAAAGCTCCAGACAGTTGCTGATCCGAATGCACAAATGGCCTTATACATTAGTGAAACCAAGCACTCAAACACCACCATCATATCTTTTCTTACTTCACCAGTCAAGGTTCAAGATCCACAAGCGATGATTTCATCGACGACTCTCAAGGACACAAATTTTCTTCTCTTTGAGTTTTTGTGCAGCAAAAAAACCCCAAGTTTCTCCGTCAATGAATTGACAATCAACTTCTTCGCGTTGAATCACACCAACCTCGACCTTCTGCGAACAAAGGTATGTACTGTTATCTCAAATAATTTTTTCCAATTTTTGTCTATTCTTCTCCTACTGAATCAAACTTTTTCATCGCTTTGACGACTATTAATTTTAGTGAGAAACGGTTCGAAATGATATTTATAATGTTCGATTACTTTCTACTTAATTAGTTTGGCTTCTTTGACAACTCTTAATATTAGTGAGAAACACTTACAAACACCTCATTATTAGTGTTATAAGAGCCGAATGACGTAAAATCGGTTCTATTTTGTTTTGTTGTTGTTCAAAATGGTGTTGAATGTTATATTTTTTACCACGAAGGAACTTATTTGTAAAAGACGTCTCCGAATTAATTATATAGCTAGCAGTTCAGTAATTGACTAACTTCATGCAATATTTCAGCTGGTAGAAAGCAGCAATTCCAACTCATCGATACTTATCACTGGACATTCTTTTGGAGGCTGTGTAGCTACCCTTTTCACCTTATGGCTGCTACAAAGCCTCAACTTGTCGAAAGCGAAGCGTCCCCTTTGCATCACTTTCGGTTCACCCTTGACCGGTGACGAACAACTCCGACAATGTGTGTTGCAATTCTCAACTTGGAGTTCTTGCTTCTTGAATGTAGCCTCTATCAACGATCCTGTACCTAAAGCCTTCCTAACAGCTTCGCAAGCAAGCAATTACAAGCCTTTCGGAACATTCCTATTGTGCTCCGCTTCGGGTGGTTCTTGCTTTGACGACCCTGATGCCATTTTGCAACTGGTGGTGGACACCGGCTCTCAGAGTGCTCAAATTCAAGGTCCGAATTTGGGGTTTCAGTATTTTGATTACGGACAGATTTTGAATGATCTCAAGCTGAAGGCGTTTTCAAGAGATGTCTTTGAGTTGGTTGAAGAGGATAGAGTTCCACTTAAAGCTGGAATTAAAACACAATTGGCAGCAATATTTGGAGTTAATAGCTCACAGGTATCCAACTTTCTACACAAATATTTGATTTGATGATGATTCAGAGAATGGTTTCTGCACAAACCTGTTTATTTTTGTCTCTTGATTTTCTTTTACTTTATTTAATCCGAAGATTGGAAATAAACACGGGTGTGCTGGGGGCAATCACATCCCATGTTTTTTTCGACCTATATATATTTTTACTTCTACTAACTTTTTTCGCAAATCATTTTGTAAAAGTCATTGCAGCAGCAACAACCCGACATAAATTTCGGCAATCTGATGCAAAAGATGGAAACTCAAGAACGTAACCACGCAATCCAGAAGACGCAGGTTTACAGTTCTTTCTGGAAATTGAATGAGATTAAAAAGTACATGGCCTACATGGAAGGGTACAAGAAGGAGTCCAAAGAGATGGGAATTGGATACTATGACAGGTACAGAAACAAGCGTTGCTTGGGTGACATTAATGCCGAAGAGTACAAGAAGAAGCTCTCGAATTACTGGGAGGACACGGTTGCGGAAGTTGAGAGCAATCCCCAGAAAGAAGGAGCCGCAATGCGTACTCGTTTCCTATTTGGTGGAACGAATTACAGAAGGATGATCGAACCGCTTCACATTGCAGAGTACTACAAGGAAGGTGGAAAAGATTACATTAAGGAAAGGCCTCGACATTTCGTTCTGTTGGAGCAATGGTTCAATGAAGACGCGGAAAAGCAGAAGCCAGAGAGAGGGCAGAAAGAAAAGGAGAACCCCCAACTGCGTGGCGAAAGCAAGTCGAACTCAAAAGCGAAGAGTGTGGCTTCAAGTCTGAATGATGATTCTTGTTTTTGGGTGCATGTCGAGGAAGCGCATATCTTATGCAATGAACAAGCGAGTAATCCAAATGCCAAGCAAATGCTGATGGAATTTGAGCAGTACGTGCTGAATAATCTCGAGAAGTTTGCAGTGACACCTGATATTTTCTTGGCCCAAAGCAGCTACATGCAATGGTGGAACGAGTACGAAAAATGGATGGGAAATGACTATTCCTCACCACTCGCCAAGGTCATGAAGCGTCACACTTATACCAAGTATGCGGAGGGGGTCTCGGTTCTTGCCGATATATAATCCAAGATAATTAAGTTTTAAGCAAGTAATTAAATCAGATAAAGCAAGATTAGTTATGCTGTATTGCTCATGATCTTCATATAGAAAGTTGTGCAGTACTTGTAGGGCTTGTTGGTGCTACTACTCTCGAATATTTTTGTTTGTTTTCATTTTGTTTTGGGCTCTACCTCTCTTGTACAAAGAAAAAGAATGTGTGGGGGGTATTGTTTAATTACGATGTTATAATTTCCACTTCATAGAACGCTCGTTGCATTTTGATTTCATGTGAGGGCTATCCTAATCAGTAATTGGAATAAGTTAAGACTTGCGATAATCATAGTTTATGTTGTATTAATCTTGCTTATGAATCTATAAAGTGCACAACTTAGTCTAGTTTCTTTGGCGTTTTTGCACAAAATGTACACAAACTTCTAATTTCTTTGGCTTTTTCACACAATACGTAATGTGTTATCACGGAACAAAAAGATATATACGTCAAGATAGATAGGCCCATGACACAATACTTATATTACAACTACATATAAGAGACTTGTTGAATACTTAAGAGCAAGTTCACCCCTAAAAATTTAGCGCCAGCACCCGTATTTATCCACTCAAGTGAACAGTAATATACTCCAGTGAACAATAATAGGCCAAAGTATCTCCACCCCTAACAAAAAATAGCTTAGTCAATTTTATTAAAATATTATTATTTTTTATTATAAAATAATAAAAATAATAATTTTATTAAAAAAAAAAGAAGGAAAAGTCAGGAACCTCCACGGTTCTACTAGAACTCTCTATACTCTCCCTCTACATCCCCAAACGCCAAATGCCACTCCTGACGCTAACTCGCTTCAACCTCCCTCTACATCTCTCTCTCTCTCTGTTGGGTGGAGCTCTGCAAAAATCCACCACCATGTGCAATGATAATCCCACCGGATTCCAACTTTCCTTCCGGTTCACAATCCCCAGTCTTTATTCCTCCACAATATTTCAACCATTTTGCCTATCAAATTCCCTATCAATCCAACCTCACTAACCCAATTTGATCTTTTCCTCAATCGATGGTTCCCTCGGCAGTAGTCGCCGCGGATCCAGCCTATCACCTACCCGACACCGACCCGTATGACAATTCGGGTTGGTACCCGTGGACCCGTGTTGGATTTCGAGGTCAGACGCCTTTTGGTGAAGGCCTCGAAATCTCCCACTGCCCCAGAATCAACCTTAGCCCTTTGCGACGTGTTGATCATGTGGGAGGTTGATGGCCCGACATGTGGGTCTGTCGATTTTAGGCTGGTCTCTTGCCTGGCTTGGGCTGGGTGCCGATCAAAATGCTCGGCTGGAGTGGATAGCCTGGGTGTCGGGCTGGTTTTTTGGCTGGGTGCTGGCCTATCAGTTCCCCGGTGGAACTGCTCTAAAGGAACACACATTATGTACGTGTTCTCATGTTTTCATTATGTTCCAATAACTCATAATATATATATCATTCCGTTTTGTAATTTATGATGAAATCATATATATTTTAAGTATAAACAAACACTTATTTACATGAAATAATAATAGATTTAATTAAATCCGTCTAGTCTGCCTAGCTGCCTGGACGCTAGGTCTCAGCCCACCGCTCGACTAAACTGCGTTGACCATATTGTGTAGCTAGTCGGTGAATTCAGACAAAAAAAACAGAAAGCTCAACGGCCATTCCCTATCCCTCAGATTAACTCGTTAGATTTCTTTGTAAATTTCTTTGTATTCTTCCGCGAATGTTTAGTTGCTAAAATCAAATCATGTATTAAATTACTCTGAAATTTTCGTTACGGATGAACAAGCTGGAAGCAACCGGGAATGAATAATTATCTGAACTTCAACACGTAAACGTAGATAAGAAGACCGGAGGCAAAGCATCGAGGCAAAAGGTCCAGCCCTCCCTCCTCCGGGAACCTTCCAGGAACAAGATCCGTTAATATACTTTCCTGTGCATTGTCGACTTGGCGGGAAATTCCCTCGTGGGGACCTTTGAGACAATGAAGTCCATAAGAATAATAATAGCTTTAGAACTGTTTCCTCTTCTATAGAAAGGACACTGACCGTTCTGTTTTCCAAATCTCTCAATCTACTGTGTTTTTAAGCAGATCGCCAAAAGCTTGAAGATGAACAACCAGTAAGTTAACTTCAAACTCCTCCGATCCTTGTTTTTCTTTGAATCCTTTGTCATTGATTTTTCTTATGGTTTATTAGACCTAATTATGATTCTGCTCAATGTAGTTTGGCAAATTTCCACTTCATCCATGTGCGTCGATTGTCGTGATTAAGCGGACATGTCTAAGACGGCTTCTGGAATGGCTAAAAGTGTTTTGCATGAAACTTCTTAGGGTTAATTTTGGGGGAAAAAACTTACAAAGCGTGTGTAGATAGTAGAAGCTTTTTTTAAGAAGCATATGCGCTATGTGTAGCTTCAAGAAGCATTTCCAAGTTTCCAGAAACACTTGAGTAAAGTAAAACAAAAACGCTTATGAGTAAAGTAAAACAAAAACGCTTATGAGTAAAGTTTCTCGCGGAGGCAAAATTTAATAAATGTTCATATGGTTTAACAAAGTGGAATTTCATTCTTACAAGTCTGACCTTATTAGAAGCACAATTAATTTTTATAGAAAATGCTTTTATGATTCGTACACACTTTTGTGACACGTTTTTATTTATTTTTTATTTATAAAGAAACGATATTATCTACACTAAAAGGACAGGGATGAGCTTAACCTCATAATGGGCTATCAATAATGTAGTTCAAATTCGCCTTTAACAAGAATCGAACATAAGACATCTCACTTACAAGTAAAGAGGAATATCACTAGACTGTAGTACTAAGTGACACTTCTATGACACGTTTACGCAAGGTTAATCGAAATGAAAAAGCGGAATTGAATTTCAATTACGGAGTACTCCAGTATTTATCAAATATTGTAATCCAACTCCAAAATTTGGAGAAATTCAGTTATCTACAATTTGATGCAAATTAAATTCCGGATTATTGGGGGAATCGGAATAAATTGTTTCAAACCATTATACTCTCATTTATTTCTAAAATTTTAAGATTGTCCTTCGCATTTACCCAACACCAAATTTTGTTCCCTCAACAAAAAAAATGAAAAATGAAAAGAATTACAGTTTTTCTCACAAAGTTAAAATAAAATAATGTTTTACCAATAAAATAAAATAAATAAATAAGAATTAGCATATAAAGTACATTACTAGAATTGAAGCACTTTAGTAATCACATCGATTTTCATTTCGATTCATATGAGTTAGTAAACAACTTATATGGTTTAGTACTATTTCTAATTTGATTTCTGAAAATTTTAGTAAACAGTTTCAACATGAATTTGATTCTATCATATTCCAACTCTTCAATTCAATGCCTCATCAACTCAATTCCTTTATTTTGAATACGGAATAGTAAACAACCTTTTAAATTTTTCTGCCAAATATAATCAAAAGTACTTTTGATTGTTCCACTGACATTTTTAACTACTTCAAAAGCATTCCCTCCATTTAACTTTGCTTCAATTTTTTGTTGGTGATGGGCAGAATTAGCAGTGCGGGGCTTGAACTAGCAAATGTGCTGGTGACTTCTCCTCCCCTGCACCAGTCATGGGACGCGGTTCAGAAGCAAAAGCTCCAAACAGCTGCTAATCTGAATGCACAAATGGCCTTATACATTAGCGAAACCAAGCACTCAAACACCACCATCATATCTTTTCTAACTTCACGAGTCAAGGTTCAAGATCCACAAGCAATGATTTCGTCGACGACTCTGAAGGACAGAAATTTTCTTCTCTTTGAGTTTTTGTGTAGCAAAAAAACCCCAAGTTTCTCCGTCAATGAATTGGCAATCAAATTCTTCGCCTTGAATCACACCGACCTCAATCTTCTGCGATCAAAGGTATGTACTGTTATCTCTGATAATATTTAAAAAAGAAGTTTCTTCACTTACGAGAATTCCTTATAATAAGAACTTGTTCATTCATTGACTGCTTAAAAATAGACATAGACAAGGAAGAAAGGACGAATCAAATAATTTTTTTTCTTTTCCAATTTTTGTCTCTTCTTCTCCTACTTAATCAAACTTTTTCATTGCTTTGACGACTATTAATTTTAGTGAGAAACGGTTAGAAATGATATATATGATGTTAGATTACTTCCTACTTAATTAGTTTGGCTTCTTTGACAACTCTTAATATTAGAAACACTTACAAACACCTCATTATTAGTGTTATAAGAGCCGAATGTCGTAAAGTTGATTCTATTTTGTTTTGTTGTTGTTCAAAATGGAGTTAGAATGTTTTTTTTTTTTAACCACGAATATATTTTGAGGAACTTATTTGTAAAGACGTTTCCGAATTAATTATAAAGCAGTTCAGTAATTGACTAACTTCATGTAATATTTCAGCTGGTAGAAAGCAGCAATTCCAACTCATCGATACTTATAACTGGACAGTCTTTTGGAGGCTGTGTAGCTACCCTTTTCACCTTATGGCTGCTACAAAGCCTCAACTTGTCGAAAGCGAAGCGTCCCCTTTCCATCACTTACGGTTCACCCTTGACCGGTGACAAACAACTCCGACAATGTGTGTTGCAATTCTCAACATGGAGTTCTTGCTTCTTGAATGTAGCCTCTATCAACGATCCTGTACCTAAAGCCTTCCTAACCGCTTCGCAAGCGAGTGATTACAAGCCCTTCGGAACATTCCTATTGTGCTCCGCTTCGGGTGGTTCTTGCCTTGAGGACCCTGATGCCATTTTGCAGGAATATTTGATTTGATTTGATGATGATTCAGAGAATGGTTCTGCACAAACCTGTTTATTTTTGTCTCTTGATTTTCTTTTACTTTATTTAATCCCAAGATTGGAAATAAACACGGGTGTGCTGGGGGCAATCACATTCTACTAACTTTTTTCGCAAATCATTTTGTAAAAGTCATTGCAGCAGCAACATCCCGACATAAATTTCGGCAATCTGATGCAAAACATGGTAACCAAAGAATGTAAACAAGCGATCGACAAGGCGAAGGCTTACAGTTCTTTCTTGAAATTGAATGAGAATAGAGAGTACATGGCCAGCATGGAATGGTACAGGAAGGAGTCCAAAGAGATGGGAATTGGATACTATGACAGGTACAGAAACAAGCGTTACTTAAGTGACATTATGGCCACAGATTACAAGAAGAAGCTCTCGAACTACTGGGAGGACACGGTTGCAGAAGTTGAGAGCAATCCCCAGAAAGAAGGAGCCGCAATGCGTACTCGTTTCCTATTTGGTGGAACGAATTACAGAAGGATGATCGAACCGCTTCACATTGCCGAGTACTACAAGGAAGGTGGAAAAGATTACATAAAGGAAAGGCCTCGACATTTCATTATGTTGGAGCAATGGTTCAATGAAGACGAGGAAAAGAAGAAGGCAGAGAGAGAGAAGAAAGAAAGGGAGAACCCCCAACTGCGCAGCGATACCAAGTCGAACTCAAAAGCGAAGAATGTGGCTTCTAGTCTCAATGATGATTCTTGTTTTTGGGTGCACGTTGAGGAAGCGCTTATCTTGTACAATGAACAAGCGAGTAATCCAGATGCCAAGCAAAAGTTGATTGACTTTGAGCATTACGTGCTGAATAATCTCGAGAAGTTTGCAGTGACGCTTGATATTTTCTTGGCCCAAAGCAGCTACATGCAGTGGTGGAACAAGTACGAAAAAAGGGTGGGAAATGACTATTCCTCACCACTGGCCAAGGTCATGAAGCGTCGCACTTATACCAAGTATGCAGAGGGGGTCTCGGTTCTTGCTGATATATAATGCAAGATAATTAAGTTTTAAGCAAGCAATTAAATCAGATAAAGCAAGATTAGTTATGCTGTATTGCTCATGATCTTCATAGAGAAAGATGTGCAGTACTTGCAGGGCTTGTTGGTGGTACTACTTTCGAATATTTTTGTTTGTGGTTTCATTTTGTTTTGGGCTATCTAGCTTTCTTGTACAAAGAAAAATAATGTGTGGGGGTATTGTTTCAATTACGATGTTGTAATTTTCACTTCATAAAACACTCGTCGCATTTCGATTTCGTTAAGTGTGAAGGCTATCCTAATCAGTAATTGGAATAAATTGAGACTTGCAATGATCATGGTTTACGTTGTATTAATATTGCTTATGAATCTATAAAGTGCACAACTTAGTCTAGTTTCTTTGGTGTTTTCGCACAAAATGTACACAAACTTCTAATTTCTTTGGCTTTTTTCACACAATACGTAATGTGTTATAACGGAACAAAAAGATATATATGTCAAGATAGATAGGCCCAGGACACAGTACTTATATTACAACTACATATATGAATGTTTTGGATGAGCTGTTGATTTAGATGGAAAGGGATCCTCTCCTGATCCTTTCCACCAAATCCACCCAATCAACCAATCCGAGTTTTTGAAATTTGATCCAACGGCTAAAGTTATTATAACTTTTAAAGAACCCTCTATTTTTAGCCGTTTGATCAAATTTCAAGTATTCAGATTGGTTGATTGAATGGATTTGGTGAAAGTGATTCGAAGATATCTCTTTCCGATTTAGATAGACATTGCCATCACTGCCAAATATTTGGAAAATAACTAGACATGGGAACAAAACCCAGCTTAGATGGGACCGGCATGCACATGCAAAAATGCAGTTGTCATCACATCTGTTTGTCATCTGTACAATTAATCTCTGTAATTTTCAACAAACCCTTTTGTTTTGGTTCAGACAGTATTCCACTTTTGATCTTCCGGTCCCACTGTAAATGTGCTTTCGTGCTTTCTGCTCAAAGGGTAAGGGCCATTTTCTTTTTAAGTTTAACCGCCCAATAACAAATATATGTTTTCCGGTCTTTATTTTTGAACTTCTCGTTCGACTTTATAGACTCTATTATATTTTCCTTCTGTTTTAATCGATTAAATGATCGAAAGAAAATTAAGAGATAAAAAATTAGAAAGGGAGTGCAAGAGGTAAAAAAAAAAAAGAATTAAGATTCGTTTGATTACTATATAGTTTTTAATTTTTAGTTTCAATTCTTATTTTTTGAAAATTGAAATTAGTTCCAAAAAAAATAGTTCTTTTAGTTTTCAGATTAAAAAAATAAACACGAAATTGTGTAAAATAAACATGAATTGGTTTTATGGTGGAATCTCAACTTTCTTCATAGTATCAAAGCCAAGTTGTCCCATATATGAAGCCAAACTACCACATGTGCTCCACGTCATCTCGTTATATTGTCCACGTGTTAGGCTTGAAAATTCGTTATACGTGAGGGGACGTGTTGAAAATAAGTTCCACATTGACAGGAGATGAGACTTTACATCGACTTATATCAGGTTGAGTTACTCGCCATGTTAACAAGTGATAAATTTATAACAACAAAGTTATTAGAAAAAAATAAATTATTAACGTGTGTCAATTCACAATAGAACACGTATTTAGCCCCTGGAATCGAAAGTACAACTGGATCACCGACGATTATATGATTCAATAAGAACACGAAAGAGCTGAGCTAGCACGGGATGGGATGGAAATAGCGAGTCCACGTTGACGTTGGACCGTTTGATTGGCGACAGTGATCTATCACGTGACCGACGAAATACGCGGCAAATACAACGTTGCCCTTGCCCCTTTCTCCCCAGTATCCACCTAAACCTAGCCTCCATTTAATACTTAACAACAGCAATCTTTTGCCATAGAACAGGGGCATTTCCGTCATTCCATAAACCTCGAAGCGAAGTCCAGCCCATAATTTAAGTGGGCCGTCCATTGTTCCTTGGCACGATTACCGTGATTGACGGTGGAAAGAGTGCCGCGTGGTCACTCGCTTCCCTCTATCTCTCTCCCTCGCCCCCGTAGATCCTTCTCCTCTACCTCAGTCTCTGTCTCTATTTTCTTCCTCCTCCTCTGAGCTGAAATCCAAAGAGCTTAGTTCTTCCTCAGAGCTAGTTAAACATCCACCGCCCGCCAGCTGAAGCAGTTGGCGAAGCAACAGCCGCCGCAGAGAGAAGCTAAGCATGATGGCATTCCTCATTGTCCTCCTCACATCTCTACTAGCTCTCACCACTCTCCCCGCCGCCGAATCCCAACTCTACACCAACTACTACCAAAAGTCGTGCCCGGGATTCGCCCAAATCGTCCAAGACACCGTCACCAACAAGCAGATAACGAACCCCACCACGGCCGCCGGCACCCTCCGCCTCTTCTTCCACGACTGCCTTCACAATGGCTGCGATGGCTCCATTCTCCTCTCCTCCACCCCCTTCAACAAGGCCGAGCGCGACGCCGACATCAACCTGTCCCTCCCCGGAGACGCCTTCGACGTCGTTGTCCGCGCCAAGACCGCCCTCGAGCTCGCCTGCCCCAACACCGTCTCCTGCGCTGACATCCTCGCCGTCGCCACCCGCGATCTCGTAACCATGATGGGCGGCCCCTTCTACAACGTCCCCCTCGGCCGCCGCGACGGCCGCTCCTCCAATGCCTCCGCCGTCGAAGGCACCCTCCCCCGCCCCGCCATGACCATCTCCCAGCTCATCGAGGTCTTCGGGTCCAGGGGCTTCTCCGTCCAGGAAACGGTCGCCCTCAGCGGGGCCCACACCATCGGGTTCTCCCACTGCAGCGAGTTCAGCTCGGCGATCTACAACTACAGCAAGTCGGCGCAGTCCGACCCGAATTACAACCCGAGATTCGCATCCGGGTTGCAGCAGGCCTGCGCGGATATCAAGAAGAACCCGACCCTCTCCGTCTTTAACGACGTTATGACGCCCAACAAATTCGACAATGTCTACTTCCAGAACTTGCCAAAGGGTCTGGGGGTTTTGAAATCGGACCACGCGCTGTTTAACGACGCCAAGACGCGGCCGTTTGTCGAGCTGTACGCCAACGACCAGAACCGCTTTTTTCGGGATTTTGCCAAGGCGATGGAGAAGCTCGGCGTGTTAGGGATTCAGACCGGAAAACGCGGAGAGATTAGGCACAGATGCGACGAGTCTAATTATTAGTTAATTAGACTTTGTTTTAATTTTTTTTTGTTATTGGAATTATGTTCAGATTTTGCCCAAAATCGAATACAATAGTGTTTTAAGATTTATATAACCGATCCTATTTGATAAGAGAAATATTTGTTGTTATTGTATCGGGATATTTGTTGAGCTGAAATATACACTACATCTTTTTTTGTATTTTTTGTATGGCATCCGACTTTGGCACGGACATTTCAACTACGTTATCTGTGGAGCACCTCTTGAATAATCAAGAGATCATCTTTTATTTTAATCGCATCCGACTCTACTGACTCTTACTCATGTAAGAGTTTGCTCTAATAGAACAGGTGCAAAAAGAAAACAAAGAAAACACAGTGTTCTAGTTAATTTAGCTATATCATATCCGAAATTACTTGCGGATTTGGTTTAGGATAGTGTGTGTTTGTGAGGAAATAGATCATCTTCGGATCCCCTTCCACCTAATCCATCTAATTTGGGATCCAAGCCGTTGAAATTTGATTAAACGGCTACAATTATTATCATTTTTAAAGGAACCCCATGTTTGTAGCCGTTAAATCAAATTTCAATTGTCCGGATCCCGGACTAGGTGGAATCCTCTGTTTGTGAAAACACGATGTCAGCAAATGGCATTGTTGAATACAATTAAATAATTAACTAGGGTTGTAGCTCCCATTAAAAATGATTATAATTTAATGATGAACAAATTAGAGCAAAGCTTTTTAATTTTGAACGGATCATTTTATTGTTTTAAGTTGAATTTTGTCTCTTCTTTACGGCTTTATTCAAGAACTTATTTATTTATTTATTTTAGGTGTTTTAAAAAACAAGAAGAAATTGATTTAAAATATGCTTGCAAATATGCATGTGCATTTCATAATTGATGTTCCAAAACTTTCATTTTTTAATTTGGGAAAACAGATTCTCGTCTTTAGGCGGAGAGAATTTTAAATGTGCTATGAACACGTACCGATACATTAAGTTTAATAATACAATTAATTGGAAGTTTTAGAAAGAAAAAAATCTCAATCAATTATATCATAATACTTGGTTTACCGGACATGAATCTTAACACTCTAAAAAATTACTCATGAGGAGGAGAAGGTTATAGTTAAACATCTAACAGTCGATCATGCTAATTAGAGCAGTATTAGTGCATCTATATATTAAAATATCGGTTGAATCTCTATAAAAAAAATATCAATGGAGCAAGAGAAAAAGAAATAAAAACTACAAGAAAGCTTCATCGTAATCGAGAATTTATTTCCATGTGAGTTTCTTACTTATCACGAAGCTCCCCATCAAATAATGTCGCATCCTCATAAAAGTTAGGACACTGACAACGAAAAATTGTTATATCTTGAAGGTTAAAATGGTTTGAGAGTTTTTCGGTAACCCTAGATTACAAACTACCATATAAATAACTTATGAACTGTAGTCCACTTAGCTGGTTTGTTGCAATTTTTTTTTTCTGAGAAAGGGACCAGCTAGAGGCAAAGTCACGTCAGTCCACAATTTATTAGCGCTAGGAATTGAACTCAGAAGACTCGTAGATGCATTTTAGCCTTCATTTGCCTACTATTGTGTGATTCACCAGCACTAGGGAATCGAACTTAAAACGAACCATGTGAAATACGAGCTTGAAATTCGTCCCAACCACTGGCCATCCCGTTATGGTTGCTGGTTTGAGGCAATTGAGTTAAAGTAAGCAAAAATGCTACTCTTACCATCTAGTTTTACCATTATTTGTAACATCTCCCCTATAGAGATAAGACTTACATGCATTGACGAGTTTTATTTCTATTAGAGAGATGGTACAACTAGAGGATGATTGATGAGTGTAGGTAAATGACTATTTTTCACCGTGGGCTCCATCAAGTACTCTTTTTTAAATGCAATTTTTCAACAGAATACCATTGGGATTGGATGTTGATTGTTGAAACTCGAAATTCAACAGAAGTTTAGTTGGCGATAGATACGGCATCCAAAGCAAAGCTGAAGATTGGGCCCACTACTATTAAGAAGATATGAGGCTGGTTGGATGGTTCAGATGGCCCAGGGCTTGGTTAAATGTTCTTTCCCTCTCCAAAAAGCTCTTTTACATGCACTTTATGTCAACCCAAAAACTTAAGGAGGAAAAAGTCACAACCTCAAGCCCTAAATCGCTAAATGCATAATGTTAGGTCCAGCGCCTACATAAATTGCTATTTGGTACTACAGTTTATGAGTATTTCTCTTTACTTATGATTGAGATGTCTTAGATTCGATTATCGTCAAAGACAAATTTAAACCATATTACTATGGCTAACGCAGTACGAGGTAAGGCCCACTCCCCCACCTTTTAGTGGGGACAACTTTGAATGATGAAATTAAATTAAAGTTTGATGCAACGCTATTGAATTATTATCCAACATGATTTTGGGTAACCAGTGTTTAGAACAGTAAAATTGTAAACCATTAGCTAATGGAAAAATTACATGGCTCGGAACTCGGAAGGGTGGGAGGGTAGGGAAGGTGTAGAACATGAGAGGGTTTTTTAGTTGAGTATTTGGACTGAGACTTCATTTTTAAGAATATAGATGATTTATTGTTTTAGTTTGAGCATTTTTCATGGAAAAAAGAGTCGAGTGAGGCCCTCATTGAGCACATGCCGACACCATCCATGTATTCACAACTACAAATGTTAATTAGGTAATTATTTTCTTGCTCATGTAATTAATTTTTTGGCTATGCAATTTCAAATTTGTGAAGAAAATGGGATTTCATTATGTTTTTGGTATAAATTTAAAACCATGCAATTTATATTTGTTCATATTAAAAACACATGAACTAAATTGAAAGCACTCAAAAAATTATAATGAACAAAAAACCTGTACCCGAAAAAAACCGCCAAATTATGTACTCAAAAGTCCAATGAGTTGACACTCGACTCGTCCAGTCCACCACCGGGTTGACACCGAGTTCGGCTCCCAAACCCCGAGTTGAGCAATTCCGCCCAATCCACTTCATCTTCTTCTTCCTTCTCTTTCCCTCTCATCATCTCCAACATCCGCCTCGCTTTCTCCCTCGCCCGTTCGCTTCCCTTTTTCTCCACCTCTCTCAACACCTCCACCACGCCCGCCTTCTTCGCCAGCCCCTTGAACCTCAAACCGCCGTAGCTCAACCCATACATTGTGGCCACACAACTCTCTTGTGTCGCCTTCGAGTCAAACTCGTTTCCCCTTAACACGCCCACCAAACACTCCACCCCACCAGAATCCAACAATGCGGCCCGCCCGTCGGCACACAAACTCAAATTACACAATGTGAGCAATACCCGACCGGTCATGTGACCCGACTTCAACATTCTCAGAAGAACCGGAACCGAGCCGAGCTTAACCAACTTGGACCGGTTGCTCTGGACGAGTGAGAGGTGGTACAAAGCGAGTGCCGAGTCATGCCGAGTCCGCTCGCTCTCGGACCGGAGTAAGTGCAGCAATGGCGGCAACGCGCCCAAAACACCAATGGCGGTCTTGCAGTCGTCGTCGAGTGCCAAGCTGAAGAGCGCACTGGAAGCGTGTTCCTGCGCCTCAGGGGTTCCGGCCTTGAGCACGTCGATCAGAGGAGGGAGGACTCCTGACCGTACGATCTTAATCTTGTTTGACTTTTCCAGCGACAGATTGACCAACGCTGCGACGGAGTCCACCTGAACGGCGGTGTACCTGGATGTAATCAGAGGGCGGAGGGCGGAGAGCAACCGCGGGGTGCAGAGACGGGCCCGGGCGTCCTCTCTCGTCCGCGTGATATTCCTGAGCGAGGCCAGGGCCTCCTCGATTTCGAACACGTGGCAGCTTCTGAGCTTGATCGGGATTTCGTCCTCTACGGAGAGGGAGGGATTGCTGTTGCAGTTGGGATTTAAAGTTTCAAGTTCCGAGGATGAAGACGACGGGGAGGAGTAGCATCTCGGTGGAGTTGAGAACGGGAGAGGCGGAGCCGCGGAGACCGATTCGTCGGAGCTCGAGGGGAAGTGAGTTGGGAGTCGAGTCTGCTCGGTGGCCGCCTGAGTGAAATTCACTGTAGGGTTGATCAACAGCTGATTATCCGAAACTACGACGTTCTGGGGCTTAGTTTCGTTCCGGGAACCAATGGAGGCGCGGACGATCTTCTCGGCGGAGGCGAAATCGAGGGGCTTGGGAGGATCGACGGAGGACTTGTGGCACCAGCTGAGAATGGCGGACCTGAGGGCGAGGTTGGAGATTACGGAGGAGAAATCTGGCGGCGGAGAGTCCGGGAGAACAGGCGTGAAGCTGAGGGACTTGCAGGCTTGGACGCAGGCGCGCTCGAAGGTGTGGCCGGACGAAACGATGACCGGGTCCGCCATTAGAGAACCGGAGATTGGACAGACGAACTCTTTGGGAGCTTGCGGCTTTGAAGTTTTCGACGGAATTGCCGACGACGACCTCTGAAAAAGCTTCCATCTCCGCCGGGGACTCATGCTTGCACTGCTCATCTCCGCAGCTCTTTCCGGCGTCGCGAAAGCCCATTCGTTCTCTTTTGATTTGTGGACCATCAGCTTCATCAAAGCTTCTTGAAACTCGACACCCGAAAAAAGCAAGTTACTTTCTTCAATTCCGTATTATCTGAGTAAAAGTTCTGAGCTTTAAGCTCAAGCAAGGATTGCGCCTAAACCCCATGATCCTTAATTCAAATTTAATCGGGTTTTGCGAGGCTAATCAGATGGGATTATGGTTTGGATAATTTGAGCAGAGATATGGAGGTTGCCTAACATTTGAAGGTAGAGTTTGGTGGGTATACGGAGAGAGAGAGAGAGATTGGTGTTGTTTGTCTGATGGAAGACACTGGGAAGAGGACTGGGATTCCGATTCCTCTGGTTTGGGAAAATTAGCCGCAATCAGAAAACAAAAGCTGGAGCCTGGAGGTATATCAACAACACAATCTCTTGTTCTTCTTCAAGACTCCAACGGCTTCACTTGTGTTGTAAGTAACTCATTGCCCCTTCATTTTTCACCTTCAATAATTGGATTCTCTCGTCTCGCGAGTGGTTAAAATTCCCATGCTCTTTAACACTGTTTAAAATTTAGCGGACTTCCCGAACTTTTTTGGCTAATTTTGTAAGCATGTCTACTAAGTAGATATTTTTAAAATCTCCGTTTAGGCATTTGGTTACTAATCACTGTTTCGATTAATTTTTAAGTGTTTAAAAAATTTTTAAGTGTTTAAAAAATAAGAAATGAAGTCTAAACTTACCTAAACGCCCGCCTAGCAAGTCTACTCTACTTAAACTTACATGGGTCGTGACCATCACTTAGACAGAAAATTGATAACTTTCATTTTACATTTTATTTTTTCAATAAATTTTAAGAGATTTGTTGAATAACTAAACGAACACTCATTGTATGCTTGTTTGTCAGGTTTTCAATATGTTCTTCTAATACTTTATAATCTATATATCATTCTATTTTGCAATTTGTGCATTTCTATACGATTATGTTTTTTTTTTAAGTATAATAAGACATTTGTTTGTATGTTATGTAATAAATTTAGTTAAAACTTAAAAAAAAACCGCATAGATCCCACTTAAACGCCTAAGTGTTAGGTTTATACCTGTCACCTGACTAGCGCTTATTGCTTTTTAGAACATTCACTAAGTAAGAATCTTTGCTGTTTTCTATGATTGACAAGGAAGATTGAAACTTCATAATTTTACTCAACTTACTGCATTGCATCCACTGATTGTGATAGGCATTAGACACGACTCTATTACTTTATCTATGAAATGAAGCTTAGCAGTCAAATTTTTTTACTAATTTCTTACAATTTCATTAAATAAAACTTTGGAGAAGAATGAAAAGAGATTCTCTTTTCTCTTCTTTCAAAGTTCAAGGATCAAATGATTCTGATTTTTAAAAATTAGATCTAACGGCTAAAAATTATTATAATTTTTAAAAGTTTTTACTAACTTATTTGTTTTCAACCATTGGATCAAATTTTAAAAACCTAAATCACTTCATCCCTGAACTTTGAAGGAAGAGTTCCAAAGAAATTTTTTTTTCGAAAACAATATCCTTGAAGCTTATTCTTTAATTTATTTTTTACCAATTTTCCACGCATCAATTTTGTAGCATGGAAAGTCTAAAAGCTAAAAACACCTTTCTAAGTTTAGACGAAATTGATGGGTGATTTGTTTTACTTCTGCTCTATAATGTAAAGTAAATGTTTGATGCTGCTCAGAGGATATAAGACAATATTCTGCTATGAATAACATGTTTGGTTTTGGAGGTATATTTTGTTGGGTCTAAACATGATGGATTCTAACACGTTACTGGGTGTATATCTCCTCTTTATAATCAATCGCATTACGTAACAAGAGTGATATCAATAAAGTTATAACTGATTGTAAATCATTCTGATATTATGTTTGTAATTTTGTGACGAGATAAATACTAACAGTATGATGTACACTGGTTGTACACAAGAACCGCATTCTAAACAGATGTTGATCCGTGAATTAACAGAAGCTTAGAGAAGGAATGATGTGGAAATTTCTGGACCATCCATCTCATAGATTAACACCATCTCATTGACCACTTTTGCAGACAAATACATGCTGCTACAGCAGTTTGATTCCACCTCTGAAAAAGTTTAAAGAAAAAGGTACTCTCTCTCGCTCTCTCACGTCCTCCTTTTTCTTCAAAAGTGTTGTGGGCAATATATGTCTCTTGACTTACTACGCATGGAGGAGATGTACAACCAAGTCACAAAGAAGAAGAGCGCCACTGATCATTATTGCATGAGAAATGTTAACAGGATTCTCTTAAAGTAGAACTCTTCATAAAGTCTATATCTCCTTATATTTTCTGCATAATATTTTATAATACTGACATGAAAATTAATGTTAAACTGTGAGGATGCAGAAAATCCACAAAAAAAATATCTCACTTTTGAGGCCCCCTTTACGTTTGTCTTATTACATACACTTACTAGTTAAGTTTGTGTAGCCATATAAAATTAGAAATACCTACTTCCTTTATCATTGTTCTAGGCTGGATAATATATCCCTTTGCCTTTTAACCAAAGTGATTGATTCCTTTTTTCTACTCAATACATGGCCCACCCACCCTTCACATAAACTAGGGTTTTTTCTTTCTTCTCACTTTTCTTTTGTTAGATTAAACCAAGTGCTTAATTAGTTCCAAGATTTGAGATTAGTTTATGTTAATAATTTTAATTAGTTAAGAGAGGTAATCTTTCCATTTATTTTGGTTGAACACCGCTTTCATGTTTTCATGGGGAGATCAGATTCTGATCCATGATTTGGTTGTTGTCCTTCTTAATCTAATTAAGGTTGGAGTTGCATGTTTTTAATTAAAAACACACACACACATATATGTATATGAATATTTTGCTTCCAAAATGGTTTTCTTCTAAAACACACTTAAGAAAACTAATTATCTTCTTAATTATTTGACATCTATGTCGAGATTTTAACCGTTAAATTCTTGGTCACCTCAAACTCGGAGTAAATGCCCCATCTTTCTAGGTTATTTTCAGATCAAAAGCTTTGGTTACATTTTACATGCACTTTTCACGTGAGGTAATGCCGCTAATATTTGAAGCTATGACCTGAAAACAGCGGAAGGAGATGAATATTTAGAGTTTGTGGTTTTCACTGGCACCCAATAAGCAACGCATGATTGCATGTTTGCATGATTGCATGATTTAGTTAGTAGTACCTACACTTTAACAAGGACCGGGTTCTAACCGTGTCCTTAATTAGCTCTAATAATCTTTCCATTAAGATCCAATCATAGAGCAGCATATATATCTTCCTGACACTGGCAGCAATTAGTCTAATCCAATATATATATATATTTTTTTTTTAACAAGTCTAATCCAATATATAGGAAAGGGATCCCGCCAAGTCTAAGAATTCGGGTTATTGAAATTTGATCAAATGGCTAAAGTTATTATAACTTTTAAAGTGGATCTCTGTTTGTAGCCTTTGATCAAATTTCAATGGTCCGGATCCCCATACTTGGTGGATTAGGAGGAAGGGATCCGGAGATGATCCCTTTCCCAATATATATGTGTATGTGGGGACGAATATGTATATATTTGAGCCGTTTATCTTTTAGGTTTTCTCTCAAATATCACGTCTATAAAAAATCACTCATCTTTGAAACAGTATGACCATGGGATTAAGGGTTTACGGTTTCTTTATAGAATCGTATTTATCCATTTTCTTCACTACAAATAAATGTATTAATGATTCTGAATTTGTCTAATTGTTTACAAAGATGATCTATGAATAATGTTCTAAAAGATAAATGATTTAGATCATTAAAATACATTAAGTAGTGGATCCCATAAAAACGCGTGCTAAAAATTATGTAAAAAAAGTGGTGTTACGGATCTGCTTATATATATTATTGTGTGTACTAGTACTAAATAATATTGGATATTGGACATGAATAATTTTGGTTCTTTCGTCCCCTTTTGGTATATAAATATATACATTTATATGTGCCCATAGAATTAGAGAATGTTGATGTGGTTTAAGCTTTATGGAAAGAAAGAGTGTTTTCCAACTTTACAATTTGGCATGGACCTTTGTGTTTCATCTGCATGGCCTGTTTACCCCTTTCATCCATAGGAGGTTAGGTAGGTCGGAAATGGATCTTCTCCGGATCCCTTCCTCTTAATTCATCAAATCAGTGAATTTGTACCATTAAAATTTGATCAAACGGTTGAAGTTATTATAACTTTTAAAGTGGACTCTTGTTTGTAGCTATTGAATCAAATTTCAATGGCACAGGTTTCCTAATTTGGTGGATTATGAGGAAGGGATCCAGAGAGGATCCCTGCCCAGGTAGGTCACCATCTTCATGGTAAAATGCGCATTGTGTTTAGCTTTTTGTCTAATCCTTCATGTCCTGTCGACGGAGATGGACTTCTCTATCTCCGTCACAGTGTTTTTTTAATCTTTATCTCTCTCCTTGCGTGACGGGATCAATCACGGTATGATAGAGACAGAGAGCGAGCGATACTGCCATGGGAAAGGGAAGTATTTTCACTTGTGAATATTCCTGCTATGAGCTTCAAGGAATGAAGAGTATGGGAAACGGGCAATTCGAACGTAATTTACATGGAGAAAAGAAGGGGATTTTCTCGTGGGGCCTCTGCATGTTTGTGGAGTAGGGAATTGGATTCTCGCCGGCAATTTGAAACCGAAAGAAAAATAAAAAGGAAACGCCTTTTGCTCCACCAACCTCTCTCAAATGCCATTTCATATGTTAGATGTTTTATACAAGCGATATTTTATTTTAAACTAATCTACATTTGTATTAAGAGGAATTTGAACCCAGATGCATATAGGAGAGTCATTCACCCTTGCAAATGTGGATGGATATTTTAGTATCTCCGAAATACGAGCACATAAGCCATATGTTATTTTACAAGCGAATGAGCATTTAAAGAAAAATAAATAAAATCCTTTCACTTGTAGCTATTATTATTTCAACGTCAACAAATCATACACTATTTTAGATGTTTATGAAACTTGTAGCCAGTATTCGTTCTTGATCTTTATCATCTATACAAGTATCCAAAACATATACAATCTTAAGAATGGGCTGCAAAGTTGGCGTCCTATTTTTGTGAATGGGCTACTGAGGATGAATTGGTCACTGGCAAATGCCAAGTTTAAAGATCCGAGTTTTAAATTAGGCGGTAACCCATCCCGTTGATTCACATTACACAAAGCAAGTATTTGGATCTCTCTCTTTTTAACGGCCCACATCTTCAGGGCTTTGGACTCTACACATAGATATTTTGGGGCTCTCGACCACTGTTCTAAAAATCCTCAGCTAGCAACATCTAGGCACTAGGCGGTTAGCCATCATCCCGATTAATGCTTAGGCGTTTGAAAATTAAAAAAGGGCGCCTAAACCAGCTGAGGCGCCCGCCTAAACTTGCCTAGGCATCTGTCCAGGTTGCAACTCACTTAGACAAAAAAATAGATAACTTTTATTTTGCATTTAATTTTTAATTTTTTTCAATAAATTGTAAGAGACTTGTTGAATACTTAAATGAGCATACATTATATGCTTGTTCTTTGGGTGTCGGCCAACACATCACGATTCGGATGGACACGTAGACATTCCGGGTTGGGATGTGTCAGTTTGGTATTAGAGCTAGGTTTTGAATTTGTCTCAGGTATTTTTACACAATTCCGAACATAACTTGTTCGTTATAACTTGTTATAACTCCGAATTGAATTTTGTCTGCTGTCACGTGGAAGGCTTACGTGGCATTAGAGATTTCAAGAAAGATTAGTGCTCAACATCACATTTGTTGTCACAACCCGTCCCGAGGTTCTATATATCGAGGTTGTGAAATGACAAAATTACCCTTGACGGTTACTAAGGTATGTGTGTGACATGTTATTGATTATGCATATTTCCTAAGTTTTGGAAAATTTAATTGGATTAAAGGTTATATGTATTTTTGTGGTTAGGGAGTTAAGAAAAATGGATGGTGATGGTTTTGGGATGGACCACACACACATACACACGGGGCAAACCTCTCTCTCTTCTTCCCCGTGCTCACTCTCTCTCTTTTCTCTTCTCAGTTCACTCTCTCCCTCTCGAAAACGTACGAACGAGACCAAATTCTCTCTAAACATCGCGGATCGACGCCAAAAAGTTAAGGTTCTTCATCCTTTCGACCTCCTGAGTCGTTTGGTACTAGTTTTAGAACGAGAAACCTTAGAAATCACGTTGAAAACCCGAGGTCCGATTTGCATGCATTCGTGATGTGTTGATTTTCAGGGAATTCTAAGCTTATAGTGAGCTTAGTGAGGTCCTAAGGAAGCTCGGAGTGCTTAGTTTGAAGGTTTTGGACGTTGGGATCGTTGAGTTTGAAGTTGGCTGGTTTTCTTGGAATTTCTCGGTTGAGATTTCGTAGTTTTTAGAGCCTTAAAGTAATGTAACGTGAATCTACATGCTTAGGGCTTCAGTTTGATATAAAATGCGTGAAAAATGGTTGAGAAATGACGGAGAACAAGGAGATTGAAAAATCTCCAGTTTTCCGGCGACCGGCGAACCAGTCCGGCGACTAGAGGTTAGGGGTGATACATGTGGGGGCACGTGGACCCGTGCCCACCCCGGCGAGTGCGGCCTCGGAAATTTTTTCTAAAAATATGTCGACGTCCGTGACGTCGAGTAAGTCACTGTGGTATATTCATATACCCAAACTGAGCATCGTATGAGAAGTTATTACGAATTGTCGATTATGTGCTTTAAATAACGTTATTTTAGTTGTTTCGCATATAGGTGATACCTATCCCGAGGACGAGCGCATCCAGAGACGTCACGGGGGTTACGACCCTTCGACTTATCAGTGAGTGGGCAGTTATTTTCTGTTATGACTTATATACTATTGATTTTTCCATAAATTGAATTTAAATGAAAGTATGTTTTCAAATGCCATGCATGCATATTATGAATTATATGAATTAGTAATTGATACATACATATATATATATATGAATTGGTGCTGTAGACGCACAAGTGAGTATCAGGTGAGTTTTATGTTATTTATGTGAATCATTGATGATGTGAATTATGTTGAAAGCTCATAACCTGCACCCCTGGTGTTAGTGCTTATAGTATTCACCGCACCGCACGCTCACCTTGGATCCAAGTAGGTGCATGTCGTACAGACCATGAGAGGGTTCTGACATGCTAGTCGTACAGATCACTATAGGTGGTTCCGACTGGTAGGTGACCTTAGATTATGTGCACAGATGATTGATGAGAGAAGCACTAGAGCGTATTATTACACCATTCTTGTTGTACAGACTACTTCAGGTAGTTCCGACTTATGTGCAAAGTAGTGTCGTACAGGTCACCGTGGTGACTCCGGTTGGTTTGGATATTGAGCTATGGAATTAACCATACAGGACCAACTGCAGGCTCTCCGGTTGATTCATTATGTCACCTGTTATATTGATGCATTCATAACCTGTTATTGACAGTTATGACATGGCATATTTTCTGGAATTGATAAAGATTCGTGATTTGAGTTATATGAAGAGTTATATGCATATTATGTTAATTTCTGGGAAAGTATATAGGTTTTACAGCGAGGGGTTAGAATTGTTTTTGATGAAATGTTTTCGAAAAGCTTTGGTTTTACTTACCCACTCAATTTTGTTTTGCGCCCCTCCAGGTTCTAGTTAGCAGCGTTGGTGGCCCACGAGGATCCCCACGGCGTACTGACAGACTACATAAATGTAGGACTCACCTGCGGGTGTTGTAATTTAGTTATAGTCCTACTGACTGCACCTAGTTGTTATGCTCTGAAATTGTGTGTTTCGCACTTAAACTTACTCTAGCACGTTACTTGGTTATTATTGCTAGTATGTGGTTTTTTGTTTATTTGTATTTCTCTTATCTTTTACTTCCGCGTTGCACTTTTGGTTACGTCACACTCATGTGACGACCAGCACGCCTTGATTCTAGGATCGGGGTGTGTCATTTGTGATGAGTGCAGGACCAACTACAACCATGCTCTGATACCAAACTAACACATTTCGGGTTGGGATGTGTCAGTTTGGCCCTATGTTTTTATTATATTCCAATACTTCATAATACATATTTCATTCTATTTTGTAGTTTATAATGAAATTATATATATTTTAAGTATAAACAGACACTTATTTACAGAAATATTATGGATTTACTTAACTTTGTCTAGTCCACCTAGGCGCCCGCCAAGACCCCGCCTAGCCGTCTAGGCACTAGGCTCCAGCATGCCGCCTAATTAACGCCTAACGTCTTTTAGAACCTTGCTCTCGACTCCACATCCATGTCCATTTTGATCACTATCCATGTCCATTTAATATTGTCCTTGAATAATCAATGGGTCTTTATTTTCTTTTTGTTCAAAAAAAAAAAACGCCAATAACTATTAACTTTTGTGGGAAAACCTTCATGAGTTTAAGCGGATAAAAAACTTTTTATAATTTCAATTGTCATGCTTTAATTAATTAATTTATTTTTTGTTAATCGATAAATTTTGTTAGATTAGATGTTAGATTAGTCACCGAAAGAGTTCAAAAAAATTCTAATTTTTGTGGGTCTATCAATCTTGTATTTTTGGAGGGATATATTATGGGGTCCCATTCCGTCGAGGAGGAAAGGAAAGAGGAGTCGTGCGAAACTAGAAACTTGCATCTCCTGCAATCCGCGTCAAACCTGGTTTTGGCTTCCGCCCCAAGCCAACCCCAGACCGACCGACCGACCTTGTATCTCCCTCTATATATTAACCTTCCAAGAGGGGCCGACTGCCAATCCAAGATCAGAGATTCCAAGGGAATTGAATTCAGATTACGAACAAGATGACGGGAGGAACAGAAGCTTTCCCGGATTTGGGAAGACACTGCCAGCTCTCCGATTGCCACCAGCTCGATTTCCTCCCCTTCCACTGCGACGGTTGTCATAGGGTACGTTGGGCTTCGTGGATTTGATACGGAAAATCAAGCGTTTTTGCATGTTTTGATTGCCTTGAATTTACGAATGTGCAGGTTTTCTGCGTTGAGCATCGGTCCTACAAGTCCCACGAGTGCCCGAAATCGGACCACAACAGCAGAAAGGTGGTGGTTTGCGAAATCTGCTCGACATCCATAGAAACCACCGGCCGCGACGGCGAACAGGACCAGAAATTGCTGTTGGAGAAGCACGCCAAGTCCGGAAATTGCGACCCCAGAAAGAAGAAGAAACCAACCTGCCCGGTTCGCCGGTGCAAGGAGATTCTCACGTTTTCGAATACCAGCACCTGCAAGACCTGCAAGATCAAGGTTTGCCTCAAGCACCGGTTCCCGGCCGACCATGTTTGCCAGAAGCAGACGGCGGCACAGCCGTCGTTGGTGGGGAAGCCTGTGAGCTGGAACGACAAGTTCATGGCTGCTTTTGCTTTGAGGGAAGGGAAAGAATGCGGGAAGAGCGCGCGGGATTCCAAGTCTTCTGCTTCGAGTGCGCCTTCTGTTCGAGCTTATTGAGAGATTGTTCATCTGCTTCCACAATTTGATGTTTGTCCGAAACGACATCGTTACGTTGTAATTCTTTGATTCAATTATAGCACACGAATAATCGTTTAATTCCTCCTTAACTGCAAATCACAATCTTCCAAAAACTATACGGACACAAATAGTTCTATGTATAAAATACAACAGCACAAACCCTATCTTTCAAATCGACAACACGACACCTATAGAGGAGGAATTATTCAAACTAATCAACCCCTCTCGAACCTCAACTTCAACTATATTTCGGATACAACGGGTGAAAGTACAAACAAATGAAATGAAATTGGCACAGCGGTACAGCGGCAATCTTCTATCCTTCGTTCTTAACAAGATCTTTCGTTGCATCGTTAAAAGTAAAGATTATGGTGGTGGCCGTTTGGTACGGGGCAAGAGTGCAAGAAGGATCTTTTTTCTTGGTCCCTGAATATTAAGCAACCTCTGTGAGAACGGGTCAAGTTCCATTGCAACGAGCATGCGGATAAAAGAGGAAGCTTAGAGTGAATGAAACTTACCATCGGTATGCCCAGCTCTTTGAGATCCTTATCTCCCATCTGCTTCAAAGCAGTCATGTCCACCTGCAAACCCAACAATCGAGCATTGAGAAACCTGACGTCCACAACCAAAGACAAAACATAGAACCTAAATTCGTCTTCAGTTGTATTAGTATTTCTCATTGGATTGATCAGATTTCCCCTTTTAAAACACGGATAATATTCCCTGTTTTAGATGCTGTGTCAAAAATCAGATAACGACGGCCTATAGTCTTCATCCAAATTAAGGAAAGCAAATTTAAATGAAAATTTCAAAACGGCCAGGTAACTTACTTCTTCAGCCTGGAAAATAATGGCATATTTTCCCAAACCAAGGCTGTGCAACAAGCCAGCAACAGTCAGAGTTTCATCCACCTGTACAAATGCAGAGATAAACTCATCAAATTTGAAGTAGCAATACAAGACCAGATTTCCTAAAATTGAAGCTAAAATGGTGCAATCGCCATAAGGTAGTACCATTTGTGAACTTCTCTGCACACTGGCACTTGGTGGTGCAAACTGTGCCATTGGCCTGGCAGCTTGAGGGTTAGCTTTCATTGTGAAAATAAAGGAGTCTGTTGGCCGAGAAGAACCAACCATACCATTTCTCGGGAATTGGCCAGCTCTAGAAGCGTCAACTGGCCTAAATGAAGATGGTGGGTGCAGCTCTCTTGGTGGGGATCTACCTCTGAATCCATCTGTAGTTGGAGAAGAGTAGAAGTTTCTTCGAGAATTTACCTGGTATAGATCAGCTGGACTTTCTCTGGGAGGAACCTGCCTCATGGGGTTACTTCCATTTGTTTCTGAATTATGCTGCAACACCTGGTATTTCAGTGAAGGATGAACAGGTTTTGAAAGCTTTGCACGAGGGTCCAACTGCTTGTGCTCTTCAACAACTCCGCCAATTTGCTTCTTAAATAATCTTTTACGCAACAATTTCAATCTGAGGTCATTTCGACTGATTCGTGAATCTTCACTTGGTTTAATGCACCAGAGTCAATACAAAGAAACCATATAAAGAACAATAAACGATACATGATGGTAATATCACTGTTATCATATAAGATAGTTTACCTTGCAGTGTTCTATCACCCTCATTCCATTTTATGCCATCTCCTCGTTGCCTGAAAATTGAGATTGAACACATCATGATAGGACTAAAGACGCATCTGACATGTTACTGCCTGAAATACCAATTCTCGAAATGGGACAACCATAAAGACGTTACTGCCATCATAATCAAACTTCTGTAAATTGAGAAACGTAGATCTCTGGTTGTCGCCAAACAAACTTAAAAAGAAAGGCGAAAACAAATAAATTATTTTCACATTTTTCAAACTACGCTTGTAATTAATGAACAAAATGCACCAGCCTACTCCTAAATCGGACCGTTCTCAACATGAAAATGCTTCAAGAGCTAGTTCTAGCATTGGCGGTGGCTTGCACGGTAGAAGATGTTAAAACAATTCTGGGCATTGGATACCATGAGTTCACAGATAACTACTAACAACCATAAGATGGAAACAAACTATTGGAGAATCACAAGCATCCTCAACACACAGCATCTGAAGAACTACTGAAACAAGTAGTATGCTGATATGCCAGGTAAAAGTTATGGAGATAAACGAGATAGAACAGTGTACCGCTTGCCCGAAGAAAACGAAAAACCATGAGCATTACTCCCAAGTCTGTCTGCCATTCGTTTACTTCCAGAAACCATCCCACTATCACCACGCATTTTCGCAGAGTTGGATACAAATCCTCCTCTCTCCACAACCTACAAATATTTCAACAAATAAGCAACCAAACACACAAATCAACCCGAATTCGCATTCAAACCGGTTCTTCAGCCCAGGATATTATGAGCCATTCAGCCAAGTCCAGCACAACCCAAAAGTTCGTCAAAGCATTCCAAATAGCTAAATAGGATGAATTTGAAGCTCAAGAAATTGAATCTAATTTAGTAAACGTAAGAAAAAAACCGATCCCCTTCCCTTTGAGGCTGATAAATGCGGAAATTACACAATTTGGATAATTGCAGCCATCCCCTTCTTACTCACAGATTCAATTGGCGAAGAAAAACACAGAAACAAGAACGAATGCAGAGAAGAAAAGTTACCTGGCCAGAGCGACCGAGGGTGATGGTAACCCTCGAATTCGACATACTTAGAAGTCAAAATCCCCAATTGATTGCAGAGAGAAACCCTAATCTCTCTCTCTCTCTCTGTGCAGTGCAGATGCTGCGATTTGCAGAAAGAAGAAAGGTATAATCCATGGATGCCATCCATGCTGCGGAGTTGGCAGTCGCCAACCGGTCAAGTCAATCCGATGGAATGGGGGCCTCACCGCCTTCGAAGCCCACTTCTTTAGATATTAGAAACGTTGAGGCCCATTAGCATGATTTTTAAAGGGTATGCTCACTGTCACTCAGTGCTACAATCTGGTGATATTCTTTTTTATTTGGAAGTGAGAGATCTTAGGTTCGAATCTTATGGATGGTGAATTTGATACCAAATTAAGCTGTTCATTGTGTGGTTTAGCCGAACTCCCCTTCCCTTTAGTGTAAAAATATCGAGATACTAAAAAAAAAAGGTATGCTCTCTACACACCACGTTTTACTTCTTACATATCCCTTTGTTAATGTCTGAATCCTGTGTTTGGAGCTCGCGAACTGAGAGATACAAATCACTCATTTTCAATCTTACGACCTTCATTATCCTATTCTACTGGCTCACTTCACAAAAATCCAACAACTTAAATGACCCAGATCTTTGTCTTGGACAGTTCGAATCTTTCGGTCCACAAGCTTTGAACACAGATCCGGAGTGGATCTCATTCCCAATTTTAAACGACTCGAATCTCAAAAACTTAAAACACCCGGATCTCTTTGTCTCTCTCTTGAATGACTCGGATCTCTTAGTCTGCCGGCTGGGAAAATAGAGATCTGGAGTGAATCTCATTCCTAGTTTTAAAGAGCATACAATTCGTTTCTTAATTGTAACCGTCCACGTGTCAGATGAACAAATCCAAAAGGCATCATTCCATGGGAATTTCGTTTGGACTTTAGAGCACAAAAGCCAGGTGGCTAAGATTCATTTGGGTTTGCGGATAAGGAGATCAGTTAAATTTAAATTACAAGAAAAAGAATGTTGGGGTTCATGAGAATATGGCAAAGTCCAGGGGCTGCACCATAATTCTTGAATAATTGCATAAAAGGATTAGTACATCACCGGAAAAGAGAAGTAATTTCCGCACACTTCTTCTCTCTCTACACATACCGGATTAATTTTTGACCTCTAGATTGATTAAATGAAAGTAACGTCAAAAGACAAAAATAAACGGAGGTACGTAAAAGGAAATGAAGGAGAGATTCAAAATATGAGCTTTTTTTTCATTTTTCTTTTACAAATACAGAAGTGGACTGTTTACACATACTTGTTCATACGCACTAAAGCTTATTACATGTTTGCTGTTGATTCTTTGATCTCTTCCAGGGAGATTGCCTGCATTGTACAACAGTTGTGAAGGTACGCAATTAGGTTATTAAAACCGTAACAGACGAACGGACTACGTAAGATTTTCTCAAAGAATGATGTATGAAGTACCTGTTCCGGTCCGGCAAAATCATTGTCCGGAGTGAGAAAGAGCATGCAGTGGCATTCCTTCCTGCCAACACAGATTCACAGTTTTCATAAGAACCAGGTATACATATACAGACATTGTTTTCATGTAACGGTCGCTTGAATCCAAATGTTGAGAGTTAAAGCTGGAGATTAGGAAAACATAAACACAAGAACCTCAACAGCAAGGAATACATTTTTGGTTTTGGTATTCCAACGGCCATCTGGTTGAAATTTGCAAGAACTATCGGCGTTTCACCAGAAACTTCTAAGTAGCTTTTGTTCCTTATTATGTTTTTAGCTAGCTAGCAAATATAACAATAAGCCTACTTATCTTTGATTTCTGGCTGAGTACCAAAAATCTTTTGCCCACAAAGATTTACCAATATATCCCAATCATATTCTAGTACTTCAAAGCTTTTGACACTTCGTTTCCATATTAGGTATACAAATCTATAATCTAACGGAATGAAAAAGTAGAGAAAAACTGGTTCGTATACTACTTTCACAAAATACTGAAATATATCTACCTCTCTCTCATAGGAACACATGGGCAGTTCCAAAAGCCTTGGCCTGCCTCGGCAGGTTTATCATCATAATGCCTGCAACACAATAGATTCAGACTTGGAAAGCATGACATGACATGAAAATGAACATGAATCGACTTTGACACTGGTAAGGTGTTTGAGGCAGAGGGCAAAGTAAGAACACCATAGACTCTTAGTCAAGAAAAAAATACCAAAGAACAGATGCTTACCGACAAGGGCAGAGCGGAGCTCCCAATGAATCTTTATGGTCTGCCAATCCCTGTTGAGATTCCAGGATGAGTTTCTTTCACATATACTATCGAACAAATACAGTTTAGACAACCGAATTACGATAATGAAGGATTCAAGTATATATAATCCCAGGATGCCATATCCATTTGTAAGGGACCTTTTTACCCCAAATAATTTTCTAGTGAATTGTGATGCAAAAGACGAAGAACTACAGCAGCAAGATACTGAATCAAAGAACTACGCATATAGGGGTCGATTTAACAGAACAATTCAAAGGTGTTTCATAGTCTATAGGACCTAGGGGGTCAGGGGTACATGTTCTTTACTGTTCCAACCCCTGGTGGAAGGCCGGAAGCTCATAAAGTAATCGGCTTTGAAGTCGATTTGAGTCCTTCCAGTATACAATGATAACGAAAATACTTAAGACAGTTCTAATTAAGCATACAACATAAGTTAATCCACACCTTGATAACAACAGAAGTAACTCCCTTATCGACGCAGAAATATGTTCCGGACTTGCGAGCATACTGCTCAGAGAACTTCCTCATGATTTCAACAGACTTATCTGACGGCTCCGCTGCCAGAAACATTCAAAATTTAAAGTATCCATTAGTGCAACATTCACGAGCAAAATTCTGACTGAAGCTCAAAAATGTAAAAAATTCACCATCTTTGCAATCAAATAACAAAATTATGAAATCCCAAATTCTAATTCTAATTCAAGCTGAAAAACGTATATTAATCAAGCAAGTTTATTTTTTTTTTTTTAATCAAACAACAAAATTATGAAATCCCAATGCTCCCACAGAGTTCGAGTCTACTAATCAAGCAAGTTTAAATTTTTTTCAATTTGGAATCGCATATAATCTAAGAACGTTCAGCTGGTGCTATAAATCTGAAAGCTCAATAATTATAAACTCAAAAAATAAAAAATTTGAAAAAAAAAAAAAGAAGAAGATTAAGAAGTTGGAGAATTGCTAACCATTGGCTATGATTACAGGGCGGCGCGTGGAGCGGTTGAGAGGAGAAACGAAGGACGCAATGCTGGCGCCGAACGACGGAGCTTGGAGTTGCAGAGTCATGGCCTCTGAGACTGATGAGAGTGTGGAGTGGACCGCTGTGAAATTAAATTATAATTTCTGGGTAATGATCCGCTCGTTTATATAATTTTTGAGGAATTTAATTTTGGAACTGGGGATTTTATGATTTAATTTGGTAATTGGCATTTAATAAAGTTGGGGAAGGAAAAGCATTTGCCCGCCACACGTTGTGAATATCGGTTAAGGAAACACACCAACCACTCGGTCCGCTCGCCGCTCTACCAACGAATCTAACCCCCTTCCTTCCGAACCCTTCCTTCCTTGTTATAAGGCCTTGGGCCTTTTCTTTTCTGGGTTAGTTATGAGCTCAGCCCATTTATATCTGGATATAATTCAATTTTAACCTAAAAGACAGTCCCTAAATCGCGAGGTGTAGGATTGGGGATGGGCAAGATACTCATGGGTTTGGGTAATCGCGGTTACCCGTCCATTTAAAATTCAAGGTTACGGTTATGGATAACTGTTTAGACCAACAAATGGTTATGGGTATAACTGTTTATCTGTGAAATTTAAATCGGCGGTTATAACGGGTATCCATCGGTTATAGGTATTACGCGGTTATAACGGGTATCCATTTACAAAATAATCGATGCGCACATGATTATTGTGTGTTTGGACTAATGAAATCAAATGGTTTTCTTAAATCATGTTTCAGTTGCCATTGATGCTATTAGGAACGGGGAATGAAATGGTTTTTGTGCGTTTACAAATCATGTTTCATCTTCTGAAAATGCTTATAAGGGAGTACTAACCGATCTTCCAAAGCCTGGAGGTGGCAGTTATAGCGGGTAAATGGTTATGAGTATGGTTAACCGTTTATACACGGTTATGGGTATGGGTATAACCGTTTATGCAATTACCCAACGGGTAAACGGTTATGCGGGTATGAACATGAATGGTTATGGGTATATAATCGCGGTTACCTGCCTGTCATAACCGTTGCCCATCCCTAGGTAGGATGACTATATTTTTTGGAGCGAACTCCAGGCGAATATGAAGTTGTATGGATATAAGTTATGCCTTGGAATATGAAGTTGTATGGATATAAGCTATAAGTAATGCAACTATGAATCTCGTGAAGAGTTTGATCCTAGTTCAAGATGAACGCTGAGGAATGCTTCACGCATGCAAGTTGGATGGAAAGTGATGTTTTCAATGGTGGACGGGTGAGTAACGCGTAAAAACCTACCCTAAATGATAATAATAATAATAATAATAATAATAATAATAATTCATCTGAATTGAATTTGCTACATCAAATTTTTGATATTGGAAAGAGAACTATCACTAAATTAACAGGAGAGGTACTCGTGTATTAGTCTCAATGTAGATTACTTCAATTCTCATCCAAACAGTATACAAGAGAGATGCATCAACCACATCTACATAATACTAAGACTATCTACATGCGAGTTTGGGACTTGTTTTTCCCTAAAATGTGATGTTGTTGCCCAATTTAACGAGTCGAGTTTTCTTAATTTGTATTATTAAGAGATCACACATGAACACATGACACTAATTATTTTAGTTCAAATAGTCGTAATTGTCTAGTTCAGGCTATCAAACAAGGCCAGAAAAAGTGTTGCCCCCATCACTATAGCTAAGGAAGAATTCAAGGAAGTTCATTAATGAGAGAAGTGGTGATCTTGTCTTGCTTGATGGGAGAGAGGAAGCTTCCAGACCGCCTTTTCCAGCCAAATAGTGAGCAATCACTCACCAAGGAACACTAAGGAATGAGTACCTATCCCTTGGGAATAGAACCTAACTAGGGCAAGGCATCATTTCATGGATAAATTATTCTTGAGAGAACCCAGAGAAGCAGCCCTGTAGATAGAGTACTTTCTTCCCTTTCATCTCTGTGTCTATATTTTGTAAACTTAAGGTAATATGTATTTATAGGAATTCGACCTGAAAATGAAGTACCGACTATCGACTACATAACGCCCTCCCCTCCTCCTTTATCCGAGCTTAGGACCTTCAGCGTATTATAGACAAGATTCAAATTTATTAGTTATACTAATAAGGTCCTCAAGTGCAGGATAAACATAGACATGAAGCCTACGGCAAGCCAACTTAACCAAATCCTATCCAGACAAATTGTACCCAACATTCAACAATATTCATTTCAAAACGGTCGAATGAAGAACAAGATTTACTTACTGCACAACCTGGACAGATGAGATTCGCTGCTTAAGGGATGAACTTAGTAGCTACCTAGAGCACAAGCAAATACATTTCATTAATTAATTTCAATTTTCAGATAAAAAAATATTACTTGGATTTTGCAAAACCAGTACATATTATACAAGTGTATTAGTTAATTACTCCTCATTCCCTAGTATAGCTTCTTGCTGCCTCTTTATTTAGGAGAGTATTATCTACACACCCATTTTACGACTCACTCTCTCAATTTTTTACCATCGAATCAAATAAATTGAAGAAGAAAAATGACAAAAAATTAACAAAGACGTGTGAGAAGTAAAAATATACGGGTGAATAACACCTTTCTATATTTATCACGTGTAGTCATGAAATGAATAATATCCCACAAACAAAATGAACAAATATGAGAAATATCAAACAAGAGATTATTCAGTATTCCCGGAACATCAAAACCACAAAGCCACATAACAAGATATGGTATTTGCCTTAATCTTCAAACCTTATCATGTATATTTGGTGAAAGATAGTGGATTAAACTTAATCTGTTTGTTCAAATATGAAAATCCCTCAGTGCAAACCCTAATAAAGATCTAACTGGACAAGAGTCAAGTTTCAAGCAATTAAGTTACCTGATTAATTAACATAAATAAATCAATTATTTCATCAGTACATATATATTAATTATATACTTGCATTCCATGCATGATAAAATTTGAACCATATATAATAAATTAAATTGATCCACATACTTCTTCAAGCTTAAGCTAGTATTAAGTTGCACAGATAATAATTCTGATCATTTAAGCAAAATAATTCGTACACACAGAGGGAGAGAGAGAGAGGGGGGGGGGGGAGAGACAGAGAGAGAGCGAAGAGTTTTTTTTCCAAAATAGTGAGTACTCTCTTGATAACCTAACAAACAAAACCAGAACAGAAATCCCTACTAATACACAAGATCTAAAGTTCTTCACAAATAAAGTACGTAAAGAAACAATAACTTGAAAACTCGAGATTTGCTTGCTTTGATAGCAAATCGTCGTCGTCGGACCAAGATGCTTGATTCCCCAAAAGCACAAAGACTTACACAAACGCTTTGAAATACAGGTAAGAAGAGGAGAGAGACTCATCAGACTCTTCACTTTCTCTCACCACCAAGGAGTAAGAAAGGTGATAGCTATAGCTGAGCTGAGCTAGGGTTTCAGCCGGCCGCTAGAAATCATGATGAGAAAGTTTTCTTTTCGTTTTGGGTCGTCACTTCTTCTGTTTCTTCTTCTTTTTTCTTGGTGGTAACTTCAAAGACAATGATGATGATGCTTTGGTCTTGGGGTGGTTGAAGGAGGTGGTGAAGTTGCAGGAGGGGATGGTGTGGGAGCAATGATGGCGATAAAGAAGGTAAGGAGAGGACATGATGATTGCTGTTTGGCTTCTGGCGTTGAAGGAAAGGCAAAGAAAATGTCTAGGTTTCTTGTGCCCTTCTCTTTCTCTTCTGACACATATGCTTAGAGAGAGAGAGAGAGAGAGTAGGAGAGTGTGTGAGTGATGATGACATCCATTCATCAAGCCAAACCCTAGTTACTCTTCATCTGAATTCAAGGCGCTTACGTGTCAAACAAAACCCACATTTTCATCTCTTTAGTTTGGGAAAATGATCCGGCGGATTCCAGAAATTCCGTGATCGTGATCATTTATCATACATCGTACGATCAGTTTTTGTTATGTACTATTTATATTTAATTTTAAATTTTAAATTTCATATAATTTCTAACAATACGATGTACGATGAACGGTCATTCTTTTCCTTTGGTTTGGGCTTATTTGATAACTTATTTAATTTTGGGTTTTTTTATTAACACCTCACATGTTGTTGAATACACCTCATTTAAAAATGTAATACTAAACAACTTGTAACTCTAATATGAAATGACTATTCGAGCCCTCATAGCTACTCTTACTCTCAATTGTAGAACAAAACCCTAAAAACACAAACACGTTGATGAAAAAATATCTTTTGATGAACGGAACAAAAAATCGAGTTTTGCTCCTCTTTCATACGTTGGTTTTCATATTCAAGAAATTATTTAAATAATAGAATAAAATTTTGACTTTTTGCAAAGTTCTGCTCTAATTGGAATCCAAGAAATAGGAAGAAAACTGAAGAATGTTGTAAAATTTTAAGATGTAATTAAATTTAATATTCTTGTGGCTGTTTGATGATGAAGAAATTCAATGTTTTTTGGCCGGTTGGAATTGAGACATGACCTTATAAGAACCATTCCTACTATTTGTCCATCATGCTTCTTAGAATCCAACGTGATTGTTCAAGAAAATTTGACGGATGTGTATAAATCAAACAGCAAGATGGAGATTTTATACTACAATTTAATTCATCTTTCTTGTCTTTGAAATGTGAATTATTCTTTTGTTTGAAAGAGATGAAAAGTTTGATGTGTGGTTAATTAGTTGATGATTGTGGGGTGTGTGAGATGTGAGGTGTGAGGGTAGTATTGGAAAATACGTGGGGTGTCTTAAGAAAAAATTTAATTTAAGAAGTAAATGTGAGATGTATTAAGTATATGGGTGTAGTCAACAAAATGTGAGGGATTAATAAAACAAGCCTTTAATTTTTAACTTTTAGTCTTCGTTTGAACTTTTTTGGTGTAATTTTTTATTTTCACTTTTTAATAAATTGAAACTAAAAATAGTAATCAAATGATTTTTTTTATTAAAAATTAAATAAAAACAAAATGATTATCAAATGACGTCTAATAATTTATCTTCCTTATTAGCAATTGAATTTTTCGAAATACTTAGAGACCATTCGATAACTATTTTGTTTTTACTTTTTTTTGCTTCTACATCTATCTTCCACCATTATTCCTCCACTCTTATACCTCATCCCCTCCTCCAATCTAACACAAAATAAAAATAAAAAACTAAATAATTATCAAACCAGTACTGAGAGAGGATATTTTTTTTGTTTTCGATATTTTAGTCAAAATAGTCTCTGAGATTGTCATAACTCATCACTTTGGTCCCTAAGATTTGAAATTGATAGAAGTGGTCCATGAGTTTGTCCACCGTCAATTATTTTGGTCATTATGTAGAAAATCTCTGTTGAATAAGAATCAAAATAATAAAAATATCCTCAATTTAATAAACAATGGGCAAAAATAATTTTGATAAAATTTGGGGGCATTTTTGTCATTTTGCTTATTTAGCTTAAATTTTTCATGAAATGACCAAAATAATTGAGGGTAAACAAACTTAAGAACTAATTCCATCGATTTGAAATCTCAAGGACCAAAGTAAAAAAATGATGTTAATCTCCCAGTCGTTTTAGCTAAAAAGCCTTCGTTTTTTTTGGTACAAATTATGGAACAAGAGAAATTAAAGGAAAATGGAATTGGAACTGGAATCTCTGCTTCCCACCGTTGGATTCGGATCCGAGTAGGGTCACCTGGATGTCATATTAGCCTAGGCTGATCCAAAAGCTAAAAAGCAAAAGTTGGATGAAAATATCACTAATATTTGATTATTATCCTCTTTCCTCATCCTCCGGACGGACGGGTGGACCATTTGAAACCACGTAATTTTGACTTTGGCTACGTAACATTATTTATTCAACGTCGACAGAGAAACAAAGTTACAAAGGACAAGATTGTCTGCCCTTCATTTTTGATGCCCTCTTCGTGTTTTTCTGTTTTGTGTGGATAAGGTTAAACCACGTTAACATTTTATATTATTTTTTTATAGATATAATAAGATAAAAATAAATAGTAATATAAAATGTTGACGTGATTTAACTGTGACCATACAAACAGAAGGGCATGAAGAGAACACCGAAAGTAAAGGGCAAACAATCCTTGTCCAATTACAAAACGCATGCTTCGGCAATGCCGGATGGGGCTTGCAATGTCGTGTCATTCTCTAAAGGCTCCTGTGCTCCACACAAGCTGAAATCGAGAAAATGACTTACACGTGCGACAAAAATTTGTTCGATACGAGTAACGTCTTGGGTTAGTAATGCAACGTCATTCTCCTATATGGCGATATAAGATGCGAACATCGCAACCCTGGCGTCCCTGTTTTATGCAAAGTTTTTCAAGTTCGAGAACCCAAGATCATAATGTGTTCCTTTCTCAGCCATAATCGTTCAAATACAAAAGTCAACAGCGCATTTGACACCACCACCAACTCTATTTTACTCTCCCAACCGAGCTCGGTTGTGAGTTGGCACAAAAAGAAAATAATTAGCTTACTCGACCTGCACTCTACGTAGACTTGGTAATTTTTAAAGTCAACACTATTACAATGTACACACAAGATCATTTCATACATTTACTTTTAACCTTTTTTCTTTTCTCTTTATTCCTAAAAAAAAAAATCAAAATTTGATGAATGTTTATATATGTTTCGAAAATTCACAGATACAGAGGATGGCTTCTGAGCTTACAATTTGACTAAACCTAATCAGAACCTCAACTCAACCAGCTCTCTGGACTTCCAGCGTTAAACTTCCGGTCATTGGATGTCAAGTGTCGACAGAATGCCTGCATTTCTCTTCTTGCAGCACTAAATCAATCTATGTACGGAGGTTGTTAACCATTCCAAAGTTATCATCTCCACAATTCCTCGAATTTGATATGCCAAAAGAGGTAAGAACAGAGGAGTTTCGGAGTCTAATCACGCTCTTAAGACGATCATGGGCTTCGGTGATTGCTACGTAGACGGTGTGTGTAGGTGCAAGCTTTCTACCGTAGGCAATGATCGAGGGATAGATGATCCAGCGGTACCTTCTGGCACAAGCTAAGATTCCAACCTAAGCAGCTGCATCTTCGCCCTCGCGAGGTTTAAAACCGCACTCGAGTCTTATTGCCGCCAGGAGTTCGGGAGACACGGCACCCTGAGAAGAAGCAATTTTCCCTGTGTTACTTCCATTACGGCGAGGATTGTCTCCTGCGCCCCAGCCCCGGTAAAGTATAACTTTGCTAGGCTCCTGGGAGACTAAAACCGCACCCGTTGCTTGCTATGAGAGAGGCAAAAAGAGAGAGATCAGCAATTTATAATGTAAGCAAAGAAAAACGAGGGTGATAAGAGAAATAGGAGGAACTTGGGCGTGCACACCTCCAGTTTGAAAACAACTTCCCTGACCGAAGTTCCTTTTGCTCTGCCTTTGACGTTCACTATGGCAAGAGGGTGCTTCTCAAAGTGTGCCTTGATTGTTTTAGCAACACCAGTTACAATGTTGCTCCTTCCTAAAAGGTGATAAGAGAAGCTAAGTACTTAAAGTTTCTTACCAAGTAAACAACCGTTTTAGCAAATTATAGATGAACACGAAGAGGTAAACCGGAAAACATAAATTGGTTATAAAATTACCAACTGCTATCACAGGGCGGTTTTTCATCTTGAGGGCTTGTTTTCGCAGAAGAAGCCTCTCATTGTTGGAAAGATGAACCGCCTTTGAGGGCCTCTCATTAAAATTCTTTCTTACCAGTACTGGGACTGATGGTTCTGATTCACTATTGCCAGGTCTGCGTGATGAGTCCCTGGCCTCATTATCACGACGATGTTTGACCACAGTCGCTGAACTGCTCAAACGGTTTGTCTGAAACCACATAAATCATACAACATAAGAAGTTTCCAACCTAGAATATAAACATGCATAGAAATTCATGATAATTGATATTTACCGAGAAAGATTTAGAGACGGGTGGCTCAGCTTTACCATTTTCATCCTCACCCCAGATCGAAGAGAAAGTAAGGACTTTATCCTGTTGTGTGGCTACTTGACCATTTACTACAGTGCCCGTTCTATCTTCCAATTTCATGGGAGTCGCATGACCTTCTTGTTTGTTTCTAGCCTTAACAAATACAATGTACACTGTTTCAGATACCGCTCTTCCAAGCTGCAGAAGATAATAAGGAGGTACCAAATATAAACATGCATAGATGTAGATATTACCAGAACATCTTCAGGACAACATGTAGATGGGAAGCCTTCAACTTCTCCATTTATATCCTTGAGCGAACTTGCACGACTTTCATATGTAACTGGTTCATTTGAAGATCCTGTCTCAACTGTACTAGTTTCATCCTCTTCATTTGTAACTGATTCATTTGAAGATCCTGGCTCAACTCTCCCAGATTCATCCTCGTCACAGGTCGGAGAGAAACTCGTCATATTGTCTTGTTGCGTGGCTAATTGACTGTTCACAACAGGTGCCACTCCATCATTCAAACTTATGGGAATCACATGAGCTTCCTGTTTGTCTCTAGCCTTGAATGATACAAAATGCACTATTTCAGACCATACTTCGGAAGAAGGTACTAAGGAGGTAGTAAATATTTAAATAGACTGAAAACATCTGACAAATTAGCGTAGTCTTTACTATTTAGATTGACATTCACTTCATGACAAGCAGGTTTTATAGAATGAGAGAGAACCAAAGTAAATTCAATATCTGATCTCAAACGTTATTCGGACTTTACAACGTTTGCCTATTCAAAACTATTAACTTTAGCTCAGTTTATTACTTAATTTGGTTTGAAGCCCATAGAAGTATATAAACATGAGATAGCTCACCAATTGAGTTCTTGATTCATTAACCGAGTGCGTATTGTCTGATTCCTTGTCTTCATCCTATTTCAAGAAAAACATAGCACAATTTGCCTCACTTTGAACGGGAACAAAGGACATAGAATTTTGATAGAAACTGATAAAACAGAATTATAAATACCCAGGACAACTCACCAACTGAAGCTTTAATTCAGCTATATTTTCGTTAAGCTTTAAAACATGAAGTTTCAAAGACTGCATGTCAAAGCAGGAAACAAACAAAAAGGAATCAGATGATGAAGTAGATATGACAATGGCGAAATTTTAAAACGGAAAATAGACAAATTAGTTTAGTTATAAATAAAATAAAATAAACAAAGTAGAATGAGCCAAGATCCTTGAATAAGGGATTCCATAGCAGTGAAACTAGGTGTATACTTTATTAACAAATTTCCAACCAAAAGCACCTTTATCATCAGGTTTCAGGGGAGATGACTTTGTACGTTAAAAGTACTTGATAGTATATGATGGAATAAGATCACTATGTCATTAATCCAGTCTCTTTGAACTAGGCAGATTCCTTTTCCAAATGCAGCGTTTTGGGTCGCAGGATGCTGGTTGGTAATGACAAATAGCTTAAATGCACGGGAGCAGATAGAAAATCCAATTTTACCTCACGACGCTGTGCCTCAATAGAACGTTTCATTGCTTCTCTTTTAGTCAGAAGTGTCTGAGGTCTCAAAGAAGCAGGCCTGCTATAATTTTTTCCGCGATACACAATAATTGCATAACCCTTACTCACTCTCTCCACTGCCACTAGTATCCCACCACTTTCTGCCTCTAAGGTTTGTGCTACTTGGTGAACAGTTTCGATACTTTTCTCATTAGATATTATCTTAACGAGTTCCCTATACTTCCAATGAAGATGCATGTTTTCAATTGTTCCATCAAATACTCCTCGCCTACCTGAGCATTAAAATATAAGACTTGTTAAAACCACTTCTAAAGGAACTAGATATTTAGATAGATTTCCATTATGACCTATGATTTAATTCAAAAGAACAAAATAATCAGGTAACAAGTATCAACTAGTGAGTTCAAGAGAGAGTAGATGGCAACTCACCCATCAGTAGGAAAGGCTTCATTCTCAAGCCAACCTTCCTTAGCATATATCTTTCTTCTTTAGTAATACCTTCTTTATCTATTTCTGGTTGTTGGGGGGTCGCTGCGTTCTCCAGATCTGCTAGAAGTTTTTCTGCCTTTACTCTCTTTTCTAAAGCCTGTTGATTACAGATATGCCATTTGTAACACACAAAACAGCCAAAGCAGAGAATTCACCTAACTGAAGCATCTCAATGAAACCATACCATGGACAATTTAATGCTCGTCCTATCGACAGCTGCCTCAGTAGACTTTAGCTTTCTTGCGGATGGAAGCCCCATTTTATGATCATTGATCCAGCCATGTTTATTTTCTGGCTCAGTCCTGGGTTCAAGATCCTGTCTAGTTGGAACTGAGGTACTACGCTCTACACGTATTGCATGCCTCCTCCGTTCTTCTATTGCAGATGAAACTGCAGGTGGCAGAAAATCCTTTCCCCTATACAAAACTATAAATTCCCTGTCCCGAGCAAGCAGAGTTCCTCCAGTCAGCCTCTGCAACAGAGTACATTTAATCAAAAGTAGCAATCGTCACAAAGTCTTGCAACATGAATGTATGATAATTAAAGAAGAAGTCCCTATCCAAATCAATTTAAATGTAAATCGACTGGACAAGCAGTTTATTTTAGTTATAATAGAAAGGTAAGACTGAAGAGAAATTCCTAGATTATCTTCAACCTTTAGCTCTTCAGCCATCATCTCGCTGTTAGTGTTCTGTACCCCTCTTTTAACAGCTATTTTGGCAATCTCACATTTTTCCCAGAGTTTGACAATGGAAGCGGCCAAACCCTGAAGATTTCTGTTTCTGCCTGTAAACAAGAAAAAAATTAAAAAATTATAGTAAATAAACACTGGCCAGAAAACAAGAGTTATAAAAGCATAAACCAAACTCACCCAATGCAAAATGACATGGTAAGGGTCGACCGAGTCTTCTTATTGTGGTCATTTCATCATCTGTTAGTTTAGAGTTCAGACCATAGGGAAGAAGGCGGAAAGGTTTCCTGTATCCAGGAACAATGGCTGGTAGAAGGTCAGCATCAATGGGAAGAGGTTCACAACCCCACCAATCAGTAAACCGCGGCCCCAGTCCCTCTAACATGCTGTCATTTTCTTCTGAAAGTTGTGCCTCGCCTGGAAGTTGAAACCGAACTCTACCTGGCAAACCAACACCTTGTACTAACGCTGGTTGAGCTCGTTCATAGCTTGTACTTGGTACTATAGCAGAGTTTACATCATTTTTGCTGGATGTACCACTCTCATTTCCTCCATCATTGATGTGTGTATCAGGTAGTGCAATAGAGTTAGCCTCACTCATTGAATCTTTGCGAACATTGTCACGCAAAAAGTATGGATACTTATAGTTCACCCCTCTATACAAAATTATCTTACTTCCAGCCCTCCAGGCAACCAGCCCTCCAGTTTTTCTCTGAGAATGTCAGGACAAAGGATATTACCAACCTGTTAATCCAACCAGAGTGTTGCTTTTGTACTAGATTATGTGTTCATTTGGAATTGATTTTAAAATAACTAAATCCGCTTTTAGAGAAAATGTTTTTGGGTTCAAAAATTACTTGAAGTGCTTTTTGCAACTTCAAGTGCTTTTACAGGATTCACTTGCATTTTACTAAAGATTGGTTCCAAAAATAATTTCACCAAAAGCGCCAGTCAAAAAACGTAAAAGTGTTTATGGGTCATAGAAAGTGCTTCTGGGAAAGCACTCCTTTGAAAGCACTACGAAGTGCCTTTCCAAGAAAGTGTTTCTAATTAAAGCACTTCTAGTAAAAGCACTTATGACCAGGAAGAGCAAGCAGTCCCAAATGGGCAATGTCAAGTGACTCAAATCGATAGCGAGTATAAACAATCATTGCACAAGTCAAAAACAAAAACATTGATTGATTCAAATAACTAGTGAAAATTGAAGCCTAACCTCCAACAAGTCATGAGTCCTCTTCATGTTCAACCTACACAAATCCTCACACACAATCTTCACAACCTCCGACCGCCGCCAGTTCTCGTGAATCCCATTCACAATCCCTTCAGTAATCCCAGCCTTCCCAATCTTCAGCTTCTTCCTCAGCCCAAGCCCAACCGTCGTCAGCCGCCTCAACTCACCCTTCCCCAAGCTCAGCTCCGCCAATGTCGGAACCCTCCCCTCCCCCTTCCCCTTCCTCTCCTCCCTCTCTAATTCCTTCTGCTTCTTCACCTCCCGCCTCAACTCATGAAACCTCGCAATCGCTCCGCCGGTGCCCGGTTCTGGGACCGGGTTCTCGGGCGTGCTCCAGCTTGCATCGAGCGTGTGCCCGACCCGGTACTTGGGCAATTTCTCCGGAATCGGAACAAAGATTTCGCCGGCGGACTTCTTATCGGGTTGCCGGTCGGGATTTTGGGTGCTCTCGGTGAACCCGAGGCTTCGGAGCTTCTCGGCGATTCTCTGAATGGCAGACTTGGGCGCAAGTGTTTTGGTGTCGGCGGCGGAGCTCCGAATTGTGAATTTAGAGGATTTAGGATTTTGGGAGGGGAGGGTTCTGGGAAAGGAAAAGAAGGGAGAGAGTGATGGGTGGTCGGTTATGGTTTTTGGCGGGAAGCGATAAGTGGTAAGGTGAGTTGCAGAGAGACTCATCGGCGGCGACATTTCATTGCTCAGCTCTCCGACGGCTGCAGGGCATCAAGTTTCAAGCGGGTGAACGTTTTCGAGCCAATTGTTAACGACTATCTATCTCTATCCTCAAATCACGTGACTCGCGCGTGAAATCCCGCGAAAGGGAAAGAATTGAGACCGTCCGATGGAAAAAGAATGAATCTGCAATCGAGATCATGATTGATTAAAATCCAAAAATAATCCAATAGATTTTTCAGTCTGAAGGTAATACGGTCCGATACATTAAGAATAAAAATATAATTGATTGAAATTTTTTTGTTTTAAGTTTCCAACCAATTGTATTATGATACTTGGTAAATTAGGTCATATTTCAGCATTGCAAAATTTCTCCCTAAATCAAAGCCATATCAACAATTATTCCAATAATTTCATTTACTATCTAACATATGGACGATTGCACAAACATATGTTTCATGCTTATTTGAGTAATCGCAGTGAGATTGACAGATATTACGGTAAGAATAGCTAGGATTTTCTAAAAGAGAGATCATTCGTTTAATTAGAAACTAGCCTTCATGCACGTGCGTGCATTTTTTGAATCACGACATGTTACGCGCGACTTACATGTTTTAAATGTATTATTATGCACGTGCGAAAGACCTTTTCTATAATCGGTGAGCGCGTGCAAATGACATTTTTTGAATGCAACTTACACGTTTTAAATGTATTATTATGTGCATGTGAAATACCATTTTTATAACTATCATTATACGCCTCTTAAGATATTTTGAACGTGTTTAAAAATAGAAAAAATAATATTTAATAAATAGCTTATTGAATCATATTATTACTAATCCATTGTGAGGTACTAATTAAAAAAAAAAAAAAACTGTACAAGAAGAATTAATGATTAAAAAACACTATTTATATAACGAAAATACCCCTGCATTATTTAGGAATGCGCATTTGTGTGAACGATTTACAGAACTTACATGGATGATTATATATAATTACAATTGTCTCCTGTGATTTACAACAGAGTTATTATGCACAATTCGAATGCAGATCCATCCAGCTCATAAACATACAAGAGGAATTACATTTAGATCACGAGTAATCCTCGAATCCAGACGTTCTCTGTCCTGTAGATTGCAGAGATTTGTTTTCAGTAAGTCGAAAAGCAAACATTAGCTATTGTTAACGAGATATGCTTTAACACTCACGTTTTGGGATGAAGGTACTGATCGACCGTGAGAGGTTTTGGACCGCCAAACCAATCGATCAGAAAGATATGCTCGATGTCTAATTTGAAGAACTGGAAGTTGTGACCCTTGGGCCAGTCTGTTAACCATCCAGCAAAAACAAAAACCACTTAATTAGCTGAGCAAGAGATGAAACGAAAAACTGAAATTTCGAAAGAACTGCAGGTGGTGTGTGATATTTGTGTGTTTAGTATTACCCTTCATCTCCGGATGCTTTGTGAACAAGGCACTTATAGCAAATTCTGTTTCTTTGGGATCCGCAAGCTTCAGCTGAAAAAAATATCATGCATCCGAGGTTAGCGATAATTAATGCGATTTATCCTCCTCCTCGGAATAGTATGGATGATAAATAAATTCTCTGATGCAACTCACCTTCCCGTTAAGTGTAAGCTTTGCACAAGTGGGATTCTCTGGGTCCGTCTTGCCACAGGTTCCAACAGGATGCTCGCTAATTGTCAACGAAGCTCTTGGATCTTTCAGTGCATTTCTTGCAGTCGGATCAAGAGTTGTCAAGTAGAAGTAAGGGATACCACTGCCTTTTCCAGGTTCTCCATCGCTAAATGAAACCACATTCCTGCATCATATTTTCAAATTACTTTATCCGAGAGACTTCATAGGCGTTGTAGTGGCGTATAGGTTTCATTAACCACTTGAGATCGATGCAAGAGTTTGAGGCAAACATAGAGCATGATTGGGAGGAAAGGCATAACAAATGGATATATTCAAACGAGAATCACAGAGCGAAGAGAGCTGCATTATGCATTACGCACACACTATCCTACCGGTGGTAATTTTCATCTTACTGGAAACTTGTTCTTCCTATAGGGCACAAGTACTAAACAAAGAAGGGAAGCTAAACATTAGGAGTGTATGTCCTGCCATGAACGAACCCTGCAAAACATTTTGCTTTTCCCTAAACTTGTACTTACGAGGGCGGACACTAGACATAAATACTAGAATTCAGTAGTATATCTAACGCGGTAATATATATAACAAAAAAAAAAAGAAGTCTTACCCGAAGGGTGCTCCTTCCAATTCACTTGAGATAGTACTGTGAAAGAAACAAAAATCACAAGTAAGCATCAAATGTCTAAGCTTCCAAACACAAATAATATTTATTACAAAAACTAAGTTGATATTTCTCAAGGAGCACTTGGGATTTTAATGAAAATATCAACTACTTTCTAATGAAAACACTTCTAACATAGGGCTCGTTTGGAACTGCTTTTAAAATAGCAGAAAGCGTTTTTTGTGAGAATGTTTTTAGAACCAATCTTTAGGAAAAATGCATGTGAATCCTGCAAAAGCACTTGAAATGCTTCCTACAAGAATCACATGACTGGAACCCAGAAACTACTTTTGGAGCTCAAAAACATTTCTGGCTTTCGGTCATTTTAAACTGAATTCTAACGAGTTTATAAACACTTATGAACTAAAGTTCTTCTTACATAAGTAATCATTAACGACCCCAACAAGCGCTTCCGTAACCAGAAGCACGTTTAATTCTTACTGTCGCTAAAAGCACTTTCTAACAACCAATTTACAAGCAAGTAAAGATTCTACAACACCCAAACATGTTTGAATTTCATCACAAACACACGAGCTTCGAAATCAGATCTCCAATTTGACCAATAAGAACCAAATTAAAATCACACTAATTTGGTTCTCTAATCATTAAACATAATCATAGCCAAAAATCCCCCAAATTAACCGAAAGCAATCTTCCCACGACAGTAAAAAGTAAAAAATACCAACAGAAACAACACGAAATTACAAGAAAGTAAAGAGATTCTTACTTCAAGACGCCCCAGGAATTCTGAGCGACCAACCAGCGAGCAGTGGCGGCAGCATTTTCCGGGTCGGGTTTCTTCAGCAAGAGAACCCGCCCATCCACAGGCAGTTGGATACCCGACGGTAGAGAAACCAAGTAGACTGCGAACACGAAGTGAACAAGCCCTTTGATCATCGTCGTCGTCGTCATCGGACTCTGTCTGTTTTTTGTCGTGGTCTTTGTGCAGAGAGAGGGAAAGAAGGAGATGAGCGTAATACTGTACGGGCATGTGCATTTTATACCCGTAATCTTACGGGCTGACCGACCGCCAACGGACATGGATCCCCTCCGGATCCATTGGTCCTAATTCACTAAATCCCGTAATCCGGACCTTTGAAATTTGATCAAACGGTTACAAACAGAGTCCATTTTAAAGTTATAATAACTTTAGTTATTGGATCAAATTTCAAGTCCGGATTACGAAATTTGGTGGATTAGGACCAATGGATCCGGAGAGGATCCATGTCCACCCCCAACTACCGGTTGTCAGAGCTCCCCATACAGGGAGGTCATATCCTCTGCAAGCGGGTGTAGGATAACGGATATAACCGCCGGTCTCTCTTTTTCTTCGTTTCTGTTTTGGTCAAAATTTCTTATTTTCCTCATAAACAATATAGATAGGTTTGAAAAACTGACCATGTTTGTTGTTTTGATGTTATACTTGTTATCTTAACAGGTTGTGTTGTGTTGAACTTATTATCTAAATGAGTCTTAATAGGTAACCTAATAACGACTCGAAATGTTAACCGGTCGTGTCGTTTCATGTCGAGTTAACGAGTTATGCAAAATATTGTTATGCTTAATGTCTAGGTCTGATAAACGGTATTTTATCGAGTTCTTAACAAGTGACTCGATAATGACCCTATACGTTAATGGATTTTAACGGACTACCCGTTAATGACCTGAAACTCGTTATTTTTATGGCATTTCATTTTACATCAGATAACTAATTGTGTAAGAAATTGCCAGCTCTAAATATAGATGCAAATAAATCTTCAAATTTATTAAAAAAATGAGATGTCTTAAGAAATGTTCTAAAAAATGAATTAAAAAAAGTGAAAAATGTTGAAAATACTGGTGGGTTAATGAATGTCCACAGTAATATTGAAAACATTGGTAGATTTTTCAATGTCCACACTATGATATTGACTTGGGAAATAAAGAATGATCGTATTGTCAAAATGTGTGTGTTGTAAATTTCTATGTATAATTAATACGTTTGTTTAGAGTTGCTCTATAAATAGAGCTCTCCGTATGTTTTCAAGATACATTGAGAAAAATGAAAGATAAATAACATCATTATCTATCCCTCCATCTTTTATTTGTCATCCCCTTGTGTTATAATTACAATGTGATATTTTACACCTGCTTCGCTCTTGTCACTAGTAAATGTTATCTCTCTAACTTTTACTTATTTATAACAAAAAACTAAAATTAAGAAAAAAAGTTGCAAAGATGACTGAAGAGTTTGCATGCACTTGATTGTAGCCTCTTCCTGGCCCGTGAGCGGGTCCCCCAGCATGGGTTTGGGCCTTATACGTTATCACTTTAATTCTGAATAATGTCTCTATCAACCTTATCCGGCCCACGTTTTTTCCCATCTGGCTTTTTTTTTTTTTCGTTCTTATTCACTTTATTTTTTGAGAAATTCACATCAATTGTCCACTTGGAGCTTATACAACACTAACAAGTCACTAGTCACAGGACCCACAACCATAAGCATGTCAAATAATCAGAGAGACGGGTCACTTGTTCACTCCTAAGTCCTAACATCACCAGTATCATCCCAGATTAAAGACTTATTGATAGGTGTTGACTTCAAGGGAAGAGATCCCCGTATTTTTATAAAAATGAGGATTAATTGTTGGAGTTCATACCACATCAAACTTTAACGATTTGAACCGTCTATTTTTCAAATTGCACCTCATAGATCATCCTTGTAAAATATTAGCCAAATCAGAAATGTTTAAGACATCTAATTAAGTTCAAAGAAATTAACGAATACTTTGTTATATAAAAAACAATGAAATTTTATCTTGATCATTAAATAGGCAAATAGTTTCGGATTGAATTAAATTTTTGTAAGGATGATATATAAATCGAGACTTAAAAAATAAACAGTTCGAATCGTTGAAGTTCGACGTGAAGTGAATGCCACACCTAATCCAAAAAAATGGAAATCCTTCTGATTAAGGGGCTGTTTCTTAATTTTCCCATCTGAGACATATATTCAACAAAACGTACAAATATTAGTTGAGTTTAGAATGGGCCAAGAAACAACAAATCAAGAAGCCCATAAGTGCACTTCAGAACTGGACTTGCCGCAAAACAGTCCAACCGAAATAGTCCAACCGAAAGGTCACTCCTCCGAGAATTGTCGCAGGAAACAACATCATCGATTAAACAATTCCGAAAGAGTCCGACATGTCGACGCACGCCAGCAACACCAACCACCCGACCGCCACAGAAATCCGAACCCTCCGTTGGAATTGATGCCCCTCAACATCTCTGCGCTGAGAAGGTAAAACAAAAAAAACAAAAAAAACACCAAGCCGAAGATCAAGCACATGGGTTTTCTCACATTCGCCGCCGCAGGCGGCGGCCTGATCTTGATGGGCTCGTACGAAGCCATTTCCTCCTCAATCCGAAACCCAGATTCAGATTCATCTCCGCCGTCGCCGCCTCAACCTCCGATTCGTCCCCCGATGGCGCAGTCGCAAGCGAAAACCCAGTCTCGGTTGTCGTCGATTTATTACCTGGCCGCCGCCGTTGTTTCGTTGCTGTTCATCTTGAACTCTTTGGTTTCGTTCTTCGACGCGCTGGACTCAGCGGACCCAGTCGGCTCGGCTATGCAATTGCAAGTGCTGGCGATCGCGTCGCTGTTCTTGCTCTACGCAGTTACGGGCCTTGTGGTAAATTTCACGAATTCAACTCTACCTTGTTCGTTGCTTAGTTTGGTCGGTCTTTTCGCTTTCGTTGAAGAATTTTTAATGTTTTACATGCAAAGAAAGGACACTTTCGGAATCGAAAATCGGTACTTTGATCTGCTGCTTGTGCCAATTGCTGTGTGTATATTTTCTACAATGCTTGAATTCAACAACCCCAAATCGAATTATCCGAAATTGGCTCGTGGGGTTGGCTTGGTTCTGCAAGGAATGTGGTTTCTGCAAATGGGCATTTCTTTGTACACCAACTTCATGGCGCACGGATGCTCGTTGCACGAAAAGAGTAGAGGGAATTACACTGTGAAGTGCAAGGGGCACCCTGAGTATCACAGGGCTAGAGCCATCGTCACGCTTCAGTTTAACTGCCATCTTGCTTTTGTGGTGGTTGTGGTTGTGGGAGTGTACTCGATTATTGCCAGGAAGCGTGGCGGATTTCGGGGTGATGTTCCGCACTATAAGCCGCTTGGCGCAGAGATACATCAGTTTGATAATCAGAGCCAATTTACTTTGGATTCTGATGATGGCGATGATGAGGTTAAAGAGGAGGGGAATTCGGCAATGCAGAAAGCCGGCGAAGTGGAATTGGGTGTCAACGGCTATGGTTCTCATAAGTAAGGTATATCTTACCAAATCTTGATATGCTGAATGTAGAACTTCATTTTTTGCACCCTTAGAATTCAGAAGCGAGTAGGGATTTGGAAAATGATGTAGCAGTTCTTCAATCTTTGATCTCAAACGGCATTAAGTTTCATAAATCTTTTCTAAATTGAGATCGTGAAAGTGAATCGATGTCTGGTTTTTTATTAAGCGTTCCAAGTTTCATTAGTTTTGTAAGATGTTAAGCAATATGGATGGCCAATTTCATTTTCTTCAGTAGTTACGTTGGTTAATTCGATTTCGCTGCTGAGTTCAGTTGCATCTTATGTACTTTCTCTTGGAATCGACGTAAGTTCTTCGTACGAAGGACATATAGGAATATTTGTTATTATATAAGTAGTATTGTTGGTGTTTGAGCTGCAAGATTGCACAGGACCAGGTTCAGTATTTAACTTTAATGGTTAGCTAACAAGTTTCCGAATTGCGGATTCAGAAGGACCTTACGAAACTCCACCTTTTTGTTTGGTTTTCTTCAATTTCCTGGATTTTCTTCATGACTTCTTGCCTACTCTACTCTGTAATCGGAGTAGCGTAAACATGGTTGGGTTTGGTAGTCCATTCCGTATGGATCTACGAAGGCAAATTTTCGCCGAGACGATGTTAAGTCATTCATGCTTTGTGCCCCTATATAACAGATTATGATTCTCTTCCCTCCTCTTTCCATCCTGTTCATCCATGTACATCCCCTCCTCTCACTCTCTATTTCGTCTTTCCCTTTCTATAAAAATTTAATATAAGATGTTGAAGTAGCTTAATCGTGACCGTTTACATAGGAGGAGAGGGAAAGGGAGGGAAAAAAAGAGGGGTGAGAATCCTTCTTCCTATATAATGAACACTAACCAAACTTGCATAAGGGTACAGTCAATGTGTTACTTGTTTTGTGGTTGTACAACAGAAACAAACAAGGTATGAGGTACTCTTCTGTACCTATCTGCGTTGAATACTTGAAAGCTGCAAGTTCCCAGAAAAGTGGCAAATTGAAGCCATTCCCACCGTTTGTTTCTTACTAACCAGAAAACAAAATTGGCTCAAATGAATATAAATTAATAAATTAAATGTTAAACTTGTCAAATCTCAAATTATTCTTGTCATAAAAAAAATGTTATTGACACTGCAAAAATAATATTTTGCTGCTAAACTTTCTTTAATTAGAAGAAAAAAAAAGTATTGTGAGGAATGTAGAATGATGTTTTTAGAGTGCTAATAACAGTTAAAAAAATGTCAACATTAATTATTGGCAACATTGAGAACAAACATGACATAACTATATGTTGTCGGCACTTGTTTTTATAACTATCACGCGGTGGTCTAGTGGTTAGAGCGAATTTCAGGTCTGGATATCACTGGGCTCATCTTGGGTTCGATTCCTTGTGCTACGGAAACACACGATGGTAGCTCAGCTGGTCCCTTTTTTTCATTAAAAAAAAATTGGTCTTTTTAAAAATGATTATTTTAGGTAATTTTAGAAATCTGATGTGGTTACACCTGCATGTCACGCATGAACATATTCCAAATTCAAGTGCATGGATTTGTCAAAAAGAAAATTGAATGGATTTGTAAGAAATGTGCCCAAAACGACGTTTTAACTCGCACCCAAAATCATCTCTGATCTCTAATTGAGAAATTGGAAGACGCATTAGAAATGTTTAAAGAGAAATGCTAAGGAGATTCTTGTAAAGTGGCACTTTTTATGGACTCTCTTTCATTTTACAGTTTAAAGTCAATTCTTGTGTTAACATTATAAAATATTACGGAAAAATATGAGGTGACAAAAAATCCATAAAGAGTCTCACTTTAAAAAAAATATCATCTTTCTCTTCCATTGTGGTACTTATATGCCTTATTCTCATAGAGTGCATGACCCTTCGCCTTTTGAGTTTAGGCCATCTCCAACCGATGGCTCGTTTTAGCCCTCTGGCCTTCCAAGATCCTCCAAGATATTAATATTTTAATGAACAGTACATGATCATATTTGCCTCCGTCTCCAACCGAGGGTCAGAGAGCTAGAATGCTCGTTTTAGCCCTGTCACAAAAAACCGTCTCCAACCGAGGGCCATAAGGCCAAACATAATTTATTATTTAAAAATTACAACTTAAAATAAAATGAAACAAATTTTGTGAAATAGAAGTTATAGGAAAAAATGGTATTTAAAAAAAAAAGAAGTTATAGAAAAATTTTGTAAATAAAAAATAATAATAAAACTGTAAAAAAAAAAAAAATCAAATGCAACGGCTAATCAGCTAGCCGTTGCATTTGAATTATTTCTTAAGAAATCTTGTCAGTTATAACCGATAGGAATACATTTATATTATTTAGTATAAATGTATTACTGTCGGTTAACCGACATTAATACATTTATATTAAGTAATAGTATTCCTATCAGCTATAACCGATATAAATAACAAAACATTAAAAAAAAATGGCCAGCCCTGGTCTAGCTGCATGCAGCCAGCCTTCCAGCCCTCTCCGATTCCGTGAGGCCCTCCCAGATTTCAGAGTCCTCTGGCCTAGCCCTCGGTTGGAGACGGTGTTCGGGCTATTTTCGACCCTCTAGTCCTCTGGACCTTTCGGTTGGAGATGGTCTTGCATGTGGACATTCTACTCCAAAATAGTTGATACCTTTTATTTTTTATTTATTTATTTTAAAGGTTAGATCTTGCTCTAGTCTTCCATCAATCAGTCTCCCAGAATGATTAGTTTAATACCTAACTCAATCTTGATTTAATTGGCAATTAATTAACGAGAGTTTTATCATTAATTATAACTCTACAATTTTGTTATAGTAATATACGTATTACTATATCACTTCCAATTTCATTGATATTTGTCTATTACCTACTGAGTTTTTCCCCCAACATATACAAATTACCAATGAGATTCTTCTAACTTCGTGGACGTAGCTCAATTTATGGTGACCTACGTACATGTTGTATCTACTTCTGTACTGTTATCTTTTTACATATCACATCAATTAATGACCGGATCATCCTCGCTAAGGTCACTACACCACACTTTACGTTGACTCAAAGATCCACCAGATTTTGTGCATCAACAAATACTTTTTAAGAAATATGTGGATGTCTAGCCTTCTATTTGTTGAACGTGTTAACTTTGATGTTTAAGGAACACAACTATATTATGCAACGATCATGTTCTGCTGAACAACTTTCCCAATTCCTAATTCAGTAGTAAATCTTTGTGAAACTCCACTGCATCAAATGTATAGTCAATTTGTTTTGTATTTACAGTCAATTATATATATATCCTGCAATATCCCAAGAAAAAATTATGCATGGAAAACCCAAGTCATTTCCACCATTTGTTTCTTATTAAACGGCAAACAAAAGGGCAACTTGAATATGATAAGTTAATTACGATAATGTATGAATTTATATTGTCAACTGATTTAATGATGGATGTTCAATTTTGTATGACATAGGAGTAGGTTGTCTTACATGTGAAACTCAATGACCGCACATGCTCCAAGTCATCCAACTTGTATTGGCCATGTATTAAGCTTGAAAAATCTCCACACAAGAGAGGGTGTGTCTTAAAGAAATTTTATAACATATGAGTTATGAATATAATGAAGGATGACAGATTGCTTCAAGACACGTGTAAATACAAATCTTTCATACTCTATTTACCCCATATGTAGTGTGCAGAGGGGATATACGAATATGCTTGTTACAATTGATATACATATTTGTTTTCTTTTGCTTTTAATATCTTATGTCTTGTACAATGTCTAGGATTGAATTGATTGGAATAGAATTGTCACTAAACTTGTCAATCTATGTTGAAAGAAAATTAGACAGCTAAGTAAAAACCTTGTCCAAGTGTTTAGGTTAAAAATGTATTAGTCCTCCGCCCATTCTACTATTTTTTTTTAAATTATGAAGGAAATTATTCTTCCTTTAATTTGAACAAAATATAAAAATTAGTATCCATTTCTTCGTAGCTAGCAATTCATCCAACCAAAGCATATCCTAAACGCCAACCCCAAACTTCATACCACCGTAAACCAAAGAAACTCTATTTCATTTAAATCTTCTATTTTGCCACAATTTCTAGGAGAGTTTTTTTCACTGTGATTGGAACACTGGGCGGTGCGCCATATGTCGCGATGCAAGTTGAGAGAATTTTTTTTCAAGTGTCATTTCACTTGTATAATGACATATGACAATACGTACCTTCATTTTTTCTATAATACTTCCATAAACTTGATCAGAAAACCCTAATTTGCTGCATATGTGGGCGGTCTTTTCTCTCTCATGCCTTGAGGTTAAATATATCCATAGGGTAGTATGCTAGGGAAACAAAATTTTGTAAACTAAAGGATGTGAATGTTGATGTGTTTGGATTATTAGTTAAGTGTTAATTAATGTGCATATTTACTATTACTGACACATCATTTAATTTGCAAATTTAGTTTAAAAATATGATCTCCCTACCATTATCCTTATTGATATTAATATGTTCTCTAGTTATAATTTAGGTCTCACCTTCCGACAATCTCTCTTTGTAGTGACTAGTTTTATACGTATCCAATAAAAATAAGTCTCCAAATTTTGTTCCTCGGATTTTTTTTTCCATGGTCATCATCTCGAACCTCAAGACTTAGGCACGGTCAAAGTCATGATCATATAGCTATGACACCCCAGCTCAATCTCAATTTCGACATTAATAATGAGGACTTATGGGTGCTCATTAGACCTATAAATAGACCTCCAAATGCAAAGCTTTTGCAACATCCTGAATCTGCTTAATCATAAGTTTTTTACTAGTATAATCAATGGCATCACAAAACACCCTTTCTCTCTTCACAGTCACTCTCCTCGTCCTCCTTTCTCTCCTCTCCCATGCAACATCGTCAGAAACACACAACCGAAAAACTCCACCATTCGAGTTCCTTAACCATCTCAATGGTTGTCACAAGGGTGACAAAGTCCAAGGCATCCAAAACCTATAAAAAGCACCTTGAAATTTTTGGATATTTGAATAGCTATTTCGATAATGATGACTTCGACGACATCTTAGAGTCGGCGATCAAAACCTACCAAGTCAATTACCACCTCAAGGCCACCGGAACATTGGATGCCAAAACAGTGTCGAGAATGACGATGCCACGGTGTGGTGTCCCAGATATCATTAATGGTACCACCTCCATGCGACCTGGAAATAACCTCATCACCGTGGCGGAGACATGGTTCGACTCATACAGTTGCTCATTTTTCTTTCTTCTCCGGAAACCCTAAATGGCCTTCGTATAGTACCGACTCACCTATGCTTTTGATCAAAGCACCCCAGCTGAGGCTCAGGCCGCAGTTGCACGAGCTTTTGCAACATGGGCAGGAAACACACACTTCTCGTTCAGTCAAGCCCAAAGCTACGAAAACGCGGATCTGAAGATCAGTTTTGGCAGGGGAGATCATGGAGATGGGGCCCCATTTGACGGCCGAGGTGGGACTCTTGCTCATGCATTTCCACCAAACCAATGGGAGATTCCACTACAGCCGTGGGCTGTGGGGGCTGTGGAGGGTGCTTATGACTTGGAAACCGTGGCTTTGCATGAAATCGGGCATCTGCTTGGGCTAGGACATAGCTCTGTTGAAGGAGCTGTCATGTCTTCCGGTGTTCGTACTGGATTTACCCAAAGTTTGCATGCGGATGATATTCAAGGAATTAAAGCTTTATGTAACACCTGATGATCAGATAATCAAAAGTACTAGAGGATAAATAATTAAAGTTCAGCAAAAGTCAACTTTTCATACCTATTCTTTTCTTTATCGGATAATTAAGGTGCCTTATCTGGAGTGTACTGAGATATGCAATACATTCTTGCATCAATAAAGTTGTAATAGCATATATATATACATACATATATATATATGCTGAAAATTTGATTTCTTTTTCAAAGTTATGAGTTTTCTTTTTATATATTTTAATGTTTGAACGTTTTAATATCTTTTTATTTTTTTAGTAAACCATAGATTTGTTATGGTTTAAAGAATAAATCAGTATTGAATTTGTCATTTACCCGATTTGAACTTAAGATGTGTCACTTACAAGTGTAGTGAAATATCCTAGACCGTAGCAACTTTGATGATTAAGTTGAAAGATTATATAAGAGCAGGTTCAATATTTTACTTTTGTGTTATTTCCATTTTACTACCCAAACCATGGATGCAAACTGTAAAGCGTAATTGGTCCTAAACTAGATGAAGCCAGCCCACACATGTAGATATAAATTTTAAAACAAAAAAAAAATGATAATACAGAAGAGGAGATACGAATGTGGTATAAAAAATGTAGTGAAAGTAGTATTTTTGGTCAAATGCCAATTTCAACGCGCAGAATCCCTTCTCTCTCGAGATGCGCGCATTCCTACAAAGTTTGCACACTTGAAATTCAAAAATGTTACTCTTATCATATTTTTCATATGACATTTTTATCATCTTTCTAATAGAGATGGTACCCGCATGCATTGAAGGGGCCTACCCATGTTAGAAATGTGGTAGAAGTGTTATATGAAAAATGTGATAAGTATAGTATTAATCCGTGAAATTAAATTCAAAATAACTAATACACAGGAGATATACATGCCGCCATGCAAATAATTTTCGTCTCAGTTTTAACAGAAAAAGCTATTGTGACCAAAATTGCAAAAGTAAGCACACAATAGGACTTAAAGATGCCAAAACTGAAATAAGAACACTAGCTAGAGCAGAAAATTGCTCAAATTACAGAGACCAAAGTGTAATTTGGCATATATATATATATATATATATATATATATATATTTTTTTTTTTTTTTTTCTTTTGCTATCGAAGCATCAGTTAGTGTTAGGCTTTTAATATCTTAGGTTTATTTAGTGTTTAGGATTGAATTGAATTGGACTTAAGCCGTTTAGTGCAGAAATATATCAGTTTGATAATCAAAGGCAATTTACTTTGGATTTTGATGATGGGGATGATGAGATTAAAGAGGAGGGGAATTTGGCGATGCCGATAGCCGGCGAAGTGGAATTGGGTGTCAACAGCTATGGTTCTCATAAGTGAGGTATATCTTACCAAATTTTGATATGTTGAATGTAGAACTCCATTTTTTTTTACCCTTTTTATTTATAAGCGAGTTGGAAGACATTAATGTGGTCGTCGGAGGTTAAGATGATGATTACCATGACTAGGCAATTGTAATCGAAGTAATCAGGCGGACATGGTAACATAGTGGTACTATAGGTGGCGATCATGGTGCATGGTCGTGTCGGTGCGTGGCGGTGAAAAGATGGTCGTGGGAGGTTGTGGTACAGTGATGAAAAGTATGACAAGGTGGTGGTAGAAGAAGTGATAGGATGGTGGCGGTGTCAATAGTAATGGTGGCGGTATTAGGTGATGGTGATGGTAAATAATAAAGAAATAAAAGTTGTACCAGTATGCATAATATTAAGAGTTAAATGATTAAAGAATAAAGATTATGATATTCAACCATTTTTGTTCATTGATTATTGGATCTATTGCATTACTTAAGACACCCCTTCTCAAAAGTCTTTTTCTGACTGAGGAAGAAAAAGCACTTCTCAGAAGTTCCAACTACTCTTCCTTGTAGCTCTAACATTGAAACAATTTGATGAGTTTGTAATATATACATACATACATACATACATACATATATATATATATTGAGGATAGTGAAGGAAATAAGAAAAACTAATTGAAACCTAATCAAAAGAAAATAAAATCTTATCCCACAAAACAAGTTTTAAATTGTCGCACATAGTGTGTGGATTGTATGTAGTAGTTTATTGAAGTTTGAATGAAACAATATCATTGACACAAAACTAAATAACAAAACGAGAAAATTTTCATCTGAACAAAATCAATTACTCAAACAAAAGCTTTATTTACAGGTTTCATTTTCCAAATCCAGATCCTTCTTACTTGTGTAAAACGTAGACAAAATTACATAAAACACAAAGCTAAGTGCACTTAGTGATGCCAAGAACCAGTAGTATTTGTCAAGCCTAGCTTCACCCATGTCATCAGAGAACCAGCTCTGCCTTCCTTCTGAACTTGTAACTGCTTCAACTGTTGCAATCAAAAAGGTACTCAGGTAACTTCCCACCCCAAAAACACTAGTGTACAATGCAAAGGCCATTGTTCTCATTCTTCCCGGAACTTCAGAGTAAAAAAACTCTTGCATTCCAACAACGGTGAAAATGTCTGAAATGCCCAAAAGAATGTACTGTGGCAGCAGCCAGAAGATGCTTAACGGCACAGTCTCGGATTGAGATCCCCGCATTTCCATTTCCCTGCTGATCTTGAGCCTTTTTGTTTCCACAACCGCTGCAATGGCCATTGCTATGACCGAAACGAACATTCCAATCCCCATCCGTTGCATCACGCTGATACCCTTTTCGCTACATGTAACCAGACGCGTAATCGGGATCATTATTTTGTCATACAGAGGCATCAGGAGGATTATGGAAAGTGTAATAGCACTTTGCAGAGTTGCTGGTGGAATCTTGAAGTTGCTTCCAATGTTCCTCTTCATTGTCATGCCTTGTTTGGTGAAAAATGTTGGAGGCTGTTGGAAAATTACCGCAAACATCAAAAGCATAATCCATATTGGCAGAAGCCTCAAAAGCACTTTTGCATTTTCAATCACGTAGAAGCGGCTTTTGGGATTCTCAACCAAGCTCGCTGTGCTGCTAATATTTTGATGGCAAAGCGGTTTCTCTTGAAGCCTATATAATATAAAACCAGCAAAAACTTATAGCATTAGCAGCATATTTCATGCACGGTAATTGTAATTTGTAAGGAGATATGATTTTGACCGCACTCCCGTTTTCTGCTTATGCACTTTGTCATATGATTCTGTCCCTTGATTTACCTTCAATTTATTCCATCCAACGACTAGAAAAAAGAGGAATGCATGGGAGAAAAATGGAGTGTGGAAATCATGCCTATAATTGTAAACTGGACTCTTAAACTTTAAAAAAAAAGTTTTATTTTAGAAATTTGTTAACTTACTCTAGCTCAGTAACATTAGTTTCATTTGGTAATGTGATTCTGCATTTCATTAGCTTTAATGCAGCTGCCTTGATGGTTTGAGCTATGTTGAAAACAGGCTTATAATCCATGGCCTGATCATTCTCTCTATATGTATAGATTCGGCTTCCACAGGAAAATACCACGATGGATATAACCATCGATATCATGGGGATGGCGAAACCTAGAATCCAACCAAAAGTGTCTTGAATGTAGGACATGAGAGTGACACCCATGAGGCTGCCACTGCAAACACCAAAATACCACCACTGAAAAAACACACTCTTTTTGTTAGATTTTTGGTCATCTTTGCTGCTAGGGAGTTCCTCTTCACTGTCCAGTTGGTCTGCTCCAAATGCTTGTAGAGATGGGTTGTATCCACCTTGACCAACAGAAATCAAATACAGAGACCAAAACAGAAATGATGAATTGGAACTTGTTTTGTTTGCAGCAGATGATGCCCGGGTGAATGCTGTTGATGTCAATGCCACAAGCCCCTAAAAGCAAAACCATATATAAAAGAGCTTATAGTTGCACCTTTCCTATGCATTAGAGCCAAAATTTCTCGTAAATCAAATTGAAAGTCGAGAGGCCAAACCAGAAAAATGTCGTAAGTGTTAAGAACGGTAGTAGTTTGAAGGTTTTACCACAAAAGATCTCGATGCAGTTAATAATAGCAAACTCACTAGTGATAACTTATATATTATTAATAGTACACGCACTAGTTATATATTGTATTCTATTTAATTTGCAATGTGCGACTTTATATTCTTCAACCGTACATTTTGAGGCATTGGTCATAATCTCCACTATGTTCTAATAGAAAGAAGATTAGTGCACATGACTCGGACTCCATTTTAATCTGTCATCAACAATATCTTGATGAAAAAATTCAAAAAAAAAAAAAAAACATAATCTCTGGTGAGCATTTAAATTTTTAGTAAAAGAGCCATACTAAAAACAAGTGCAGGAAGTCTTTTGTTTTTTTTCCTATTTATTAATGATGTCCTACAATCAAGACAATTGGCCTAAATTTGCTTGAACCATTTCATAGAAGTTCGTTGATATTAAGAGCCAAATAAGAAAGTAAATGTATATGTTAGTTAGATTAGTTGATCAGTGCAGTGTACACACCTTCTTGAACTCGAATTTGAATTTCGCTTTCAGTAAATTAGAGCAGATAACCCTTTGTTAAAAAAAAAAGGGAAGGAAACAAAGTGAATGTGTACTTACTGCAACATAGAGGAAAGAAGAGGCCAAGATGGTGGGATATCTGTCCCAGTAAGAGTCAACAAGGGGTGCAACTAAGAGTGGGAGCATGGATGTGAACCCACACCAACTGTTCACCGTCTTGGCCGCCGCAGAGTTGCTCATTTGTACCACATCGGTTAAATAAGTAACTAAATTCGATGCCACTCCTTTGTACGCAAATCTCTCCATCCCAGCAATCACTATAATTATGAATAATAAACAGACAAAAATTAACCCATGTGCCTGGTAAAACTCATATCATGAGGTAATTATTGGGCCTAGGGTATGATTAATTACCTATCAGCAGAATGCAAGAGTTGCCGAATCTTTTTCCTCCTGATCCAGCCATGATGTTCCAAAATTATATCAAAGGATGACTGCTCGTGGTCCCTTTAAGATATAACCTCCATTGCGATCCAAGCTACCAGAAAATTGAGCTATAGCCACCGAGCTCGGATTTAGGGTTTATGGGGGAATCAGAGAAGAAGGAAACCTGTAATTAAGCCACAAGAGCTCTCCTATGAATCTTTCATCATCTGGAGATTACTATATGCTGCTACTGTTGTTTTCATATTCCCACCAAGAAACAATAATGCAAACTTCATCATCATTGGCGATACTTTTCCATCCTTTTCCAGACACTTGTGAAAATGTTGTGTATATATAATGGTATACACTCGGCAAATCACTAAGCTCTCCAACAACGCTCGCACTAATTTATAAGGGAATGGAAAGAGATAGCAAAGTTAAACGGATACCACTTTATTTTTTTTCAGTTTTGGGTATATATAATGGTGTCATCATGCGACAAATAAGCCCCATATGTCAGTCTCTGAATGTTCACTGTTTGATATCCCACTGAATATATCTGGATGTGCCACATAATGGAACACGTGGATCCTTTGACACGTGGGATGGGCCAGCCCTCCTGCTTTGTGTTCAATGTGATGCGAATCATGTGATACATGGACGATTCCCAAGGTTATTCCAAGTTCCAACAAGGTAATTATGTAAATGTAAACCATATAGAGTTGGTGGATGATAAATAAATAGGATACTTTCAAGCAAGTAAATTTTAAGACGATGTGCAAATGGAGATGTAAAATTAAAGGGTAAATTACATAGTAGCTCTTCAGGTTTAAGGTTTATTATAACATCATATAATATTTTTATAATATTTTATTTTCATACCTTGCGTACTATTTTATTTCAAAATAATACATCCGTTACATTTTCCATCAATTGATCCCTTAAATGCTGACGTGGCTGCCACATGGCTGCCACGTGGTAAAAATAATAATTTTTAATTTTTTTTAAACTTGAATCTTCTAAAATTTAAAAAAAAAAAAAAATCAAAAGCTGAAACCTTATCCCTCCTTTTCCTTGTCTCTTCACCCCATAACCCCTAAACCCATAAACCTTATCCCCCATTGTGACATCTCATATCGCCCAGGGAAGTGGTTCATGTAAACCTTATATGTACATTCTCATCTCTACCTAGCACGAGGCTTCTTGGAAGCTCATTGGCTTTGGGTTCCGTCGGAACTCCGAAGTTAAGCGAGTTCACGCGAGGTCAATCCCATGATGGGTGACCCACTGGGAGGTTCTCGTATGAGTTCCCAGAAATAAAACCGTGAGGGCATGGTCGAGGTCAAAAGCGGACAATATCGTGCTACGGTGAAGTCGAACCCAGAATGTGGTGGACCTCGGGTCGGGATGTGACACCCCTCATCCTCCTCTCTTCTCCCCCATCTTCATCTTTTTCCCCTTCCAACTCAGAAAAAAAAAGGTAAAGTACAAAAAACTACATCAACTATTAGTGTCACGACACTTTGTCTTCCCACGCACCCACCCTCAGTTTGTCTTCCCCCCTCCCACCCATTCTCTTCTCCATCCCGCAACCCAGAAAAAAAAAAAAAAAAAAAACCTAGATCCCATCGCCAGGAAGATGGGTATGCGGAGAAGGTGGAGGATAGGTGCGGAAGAGGATGTGGAGAATGGAAGAGATTGGTGAATTTGGGGTTGGCAGGGGGTTATGTTTGGGGGGGGGGGGGGGGGACGAACTGGGTTCACTTTGTATTTTTTTTTTCTTTTTCGTCTCTTTCTTCTTCTTTCTGGGTTCCGGGGGAGGGGGGTTGATGGTTTTCAATTTTTTTTTTTTTTTTTTTGGTTTTGGTTGAAGATTAAGCAGGGAAGAAGATGAAGATGGGGAGAGAGAGGGGGAAATGGACGAACAGAGGGATTTTTTATTTATTATTATTTTACTTTTCTTTATTATTTTTAAAAATATTAAATTTTTTTTTTAGTTTTTAATTATATTTTATTAATTTTTTTTAATAGAAAATGGGCCTCGAATCAAGCCACGCCAGCATTTAATTGACAAGTAAACGACCAAGTAACGGAAGGTATAACATTGGACCAAATTCTAAAGATGAGGTATGACATTGTCAATTTTAAAAGATGATGTATGAAAGTGTTGTGACACCAATAGTTGAGGTAGTTTTTTGTAGTTTACCCCAAAAAAAAAACCCTTCAATTCGTCTTCCGCACCCCTCATCTTCCTCCTCATGTCTTCTCCCCCATCTTCATCTTCTTCACCCTGCAACCCAGAAAAAAAAAAAAAAAAAAACCCAAATCCCATTTACGCCGCCATCTGGTTCGTGAGGTGGGAGGAATGGATGTGCATTTAAGGGGTGAGGGGTGTGTAAAGGAGAGTGGGGGTGTGTAGAGGAAGGAAGATGGTGGGTGCAGAGGGAAGGATGTGGGTTTCTGGGTGAGGTGGGTCGTGGGGGAGGGAGGGTCCTCATGGGGGTTTTCTTTCTCGGTTTCTGGTTCGTTTTGGGGGGGGGGGTAGGTTTTTTCTTTCTAGGTTTCTAGTTCATGGGGGGTGTTTTTTTCTAGGTTTCTAGTTTGGAGGGTTCACGGGGGTGGGTTTTCTTTTGTTTTTTTGTTAGAAGATTTAGGTTTTTTAAAAAAAAAAAAATTATTATTTTTGCCATGTGGCACAAATGTGGCAGCCATGTCAGCGCTTAACGGATCAATGGATAGAAAATGTAACGGAGGTATTATTTTGAAATCAAATAGTACGTGAGGTATGAAAGTGAAATGTTTTAAAGATGTTGTATAAGGTTGTAATAGACCTTAAACCTGAGGGGCTACTATGCAATTTACCCAAAATTAAAATGTCAAATTTCATTGTATAGTTGATGTAACAAAATAATATTTTGTAGAGTCTTTTATTTTAATTGAGATTTCAAATTAAAATATTTTTTTTGTTATTCAGACAATCAAATGGGTTAGAGTTTAATAATAAAATAATCAATAAGTGAAAAGAAAAAAATTTGTAAGCCCATGATTAAAAAAAAAAAAAAGCGTTGCTTCAAATTTGACAGCAAAGTGAAAAATGTCAATTTACATAAGATTTTGACATCTCCTTTAGAACTAGAAACCACTTCTTTTTTTGTTCAAAGTAGTCCACATAAAATTTGTGACATCGCCTTAAAGATGCTCTAAATGTAGCTTATTTAACCATTTGCCAAACTTACATTATAGACATGTTAGAAAGATTCCCTAATTTCGGAATCTTCTCTGTGATAATTGTTTTTTATATAGACAAGGTTGATTAATTATAATGGTTAAATTGGATTAATGGTCCATGTAGTGATAAGGTACTCGGAAGATAGCTCATGTGCTAAAAAAACCTTGGATTTACACCCTCGTAGTGAAGTCCGTTAGGGTTAAAACTGAAAATTAACATTTCCATCAACTCTCCGTTAACCCATTAGCCTTCATAACCAATAGGAATGTGGCTGCTATATTTGGCGTGGGATGTTCGCCCACGTTGGCACTCAAATGCAGGTAACGAGTTCAAATTGCAATCAAACATCTTTGAAGTATTAGCTAAACAAATTCTATTACCTGCACATCCTTTCTCAAACTCACATAGAAGACTGAGCACAGGAATAAACAGATGAAGCGAATCATTCTCCTTTGTTCAACGATTGCTCCAGCCTCCCTTGAAAATCTTCAAGCGCATTAGAATGTAGGTCTCCAAGCATGGCCGAGTACGCAAGCCTCAAGGTAAACAAACTGGAAAATTCAGAGGAAAGCAAGATTTAAACAACAAAAATAAAAAATCGCATTAGTGGCAGCTGCGAATAAAAGTTCGAACCCATTTCTTATGTTCATATTTTGGATTTGTGCCCTGACGTTAATATTCTGGTTTTGATTTTTGGATTTTGCATGATTTTCAAATTTTATTTATTTTCTGGTCTTTGCAGGTTTTTGTTTGGATACTACCGTTACTCTGCAGGTATTTATCTAAAGTATTTATTTTTCCTTCAAAAAACAAGTTTTTATCTTTCTAAATATATTTTTGGGTTTGTAATTTTTATGTTAGGTATAGATAAGATCTGGGAATTGGGTGACAAGGAGGGGCTTCAGGTTGGTTGAGAAGATCCTGAAAAGTTCGTTCGGACTTGAGTTTCAACCTGGGCAAACATCCCCAAGCCATCTAGTAGCAGATCCCTTTTGGTTATGAAGGCTGAATGAGTTCACGTGGAGTTGATGGAAATTTCAATTTCGGGCTTGAATCCTAACGGAATTCACTACGAATGTTTAAATCCTAATTTTTCCACCACGGGGCTATCTTTCAGTTATCACCATGGGAACTACTAATCCAATTTAACCAATTGCCAAACTTATTAATCCAATTTTGACATCGCCTTTAAAGATGCTCTAAAATGTAACTTATTTAACCATTTGCCAAACTTACATTGTAGCCAGGTTAGAATAGATTCCCTAATTTCGGAATCTTCTCTGTGATAATTATTTTTTATATAGACAAGGTTGATTAATTATAATTGGTACATTAGTCCTTTTAAGTACAATATAGATTATTATGACCCTAGATTATAACTTTATTCATTAATTAATATAAGGAATCATAATTCTACAAGACCATAGTTGATGAACGATAGTAAATGAGACTATTTCACATGTAAGTACACCCTGAAAACAATCACTTATTTTTCTAAAAAAAAAATCACTTATGAGAAATGAAAATTAAGTAAATAAAACTAACTTACGGAACAATGTTTTTATTTCTCCAAATTCATGTGTGCATGTGTTGATATGTTAGATTGTGAATCTGTAACAAGTAATAATAATCAACATGACCAATAACATGATAAGATAAACATCATATATTGTCAGATAATTTGGCATATCATATACATTTTGCATCAATATTAATAATCTGAAGTAAACATTTCACAAACAATAACATGCATGGGCCACACTTGTGAGCGTAATAGATTCAATACTAAAAGTAAGTGATGTAATAGAGGGGAATATTTTTATCTCCCTCTCAAGTGAAGGTGATGCACATCTTTATTTATCGTTGTAAAAGAAGTTTAAATTTTAAGATTTGTATAGTTAATAGACACAAATCTCATAATTTAAATTCATCAAACAATAATAAAAGGATGATAAACATTATCATTTGAGAAAAGATGATAAACATTATCATTTGAGAATGATGAGCAAAAATATACCCTAATAGAACTACCACTATCAGTCTACCACAAGATAAGATCCCATGATGATCAGAAAGCAGCCTCTTTATCCTACGGAGAAAACACTTTTGACTGAGTGTCCAATCTCCATCAATAATGATTCAACTTTCACCATTTTTAATATTAGGGTTTCTATTTGACGTTTTCACATTTCTCTTGCCAAACTGGTCGGTGCTCTCCTTTCAGTGTGTTACGATTTGTTGATCTTTTTGTGTCGAAAAATCCACACCATTAGTGCAATAAAAGCAATAAAGTTATGAGTGCGTTTGATTTTTGGATGCGTTACGTTTGGGAATTGAACTAAGAGACAAAGCATACTGATGACACACCGGGACACACAGCCAGCATACGCAGACACACAGTTCACACACAAATGCAGACGGACATGCACATGTACCTCATTAAGATACAGTTGTTGTATATATATGCAGTGGTAGCTGACGAGGATGGCTACCATGTACAAGTTTTAGCTAGGAAGAAACTAAGAAAATCAAAAGAATTTAAAAGTTAGGTAAAAGATAACCAGCTGAAGATATATAGTCTGGGAAATATTGACAGATGGAGGGAGCATGAAGGTTCTTCGGTGCTTCGAGGAGTATTTTAAAACTTTTCATTTGGGTGGCATGCAACGATGGATAGCACTTGATTTCTTTATGGAAACCACTAGCTTTTGTTGCGAAAGATGTTGGAGAGATAGAAATAAAACAAACCGTCAGTTCTAGGAGAGTACATTCATGTGATTTTATTATTTCCCTTAAATTATAACACTATGTGATTTATATTCTCAGTATTCAAAAATTTTATTTGTGTTAAGCTACTAAATTAAAGTCAAGTGCACGCGTAGAAAAGCTAATTCCAATTTGATTTTAGGAAAAATAAATGTTGTTATCATTTTTTTTTCTCAAGACATGAGTGCCTGTTAATGGTACCCTACCTACTTTTGAATTGTTCATGGTTGAGCTAGCTATACATGATAATCTTTACAAGAGGGAACGACAGGGGACAGGGGACAGGGTCCAGGGACAACAATGGATCGAGTTAAGAGAACTGTAGTTTTGAAATCTTGAATTCTCCTATGGTTGAGTTGACATACGTATGCAAAGCAATATCGAGACATGAGTGCGCACACTTTATTGGATGTGGATAAGTCTCATACATAATTAGATTGGCTACATTGCGATTAATTACACTTTTTAATATGCTAATATATTGTTGATATTGTTGATATGTCAATACGTCTTTAATCTTACAATTATTAATATGTGAGCAAAATGGTTGGAGATGTGTCGTCGATAAACTTAACTGTACTTTTAACCGCATTGCAAACAGAAAATAGACTATAATTTATAAGGGAATAAATTAATTTATATTTTTCATGCACGAAAGTTTAACCAACCGATAGTAGTTGAAGTAGTGCTAATTACAAAAGAATCACTCTCATGATGTTTGGTTAGTTTCACTTAAATGCCACTTATAAGTAATTATTTATTTTATATTTCCATACCTTATATAGACTTAGTTTGGTTTATATCTTTAATTTGTTGGTGGTGTCTATTTCCTGCACAGGTGTAATCAGATCTAAATGGACTTCGATTGTCTGCCCTCTCCATTTCATACCATGCCCATACCCTCCTATTTTTGTGGTCACGGTTAAGCCAAGTCAACATTTTATATTTCTATTGCTTTTTATCTTATTATTTCTGTAAAAAAATTAATATAAAATGTTGACGTCAATTAACCATGATCACTGAATATAGAAAGGCATGGAAATGGCATAGAATTGGGAGGACAAACAATCCAAGTCCGATCTAAATTGGGAAAGAAAGCTTAAGATAATTTAAATTAAAGTGAAGTGGTGAAATTTAAAATGGAATTGTGATTGTAATCTAGTGACTTTATGTTTCACGATCAGCTCATCATCATCGCCATATGATAAAAAAATGCTTCTTTATTACGTCAATCGAAACAGATCGCTTGTCGACATTATGTTTTCTTTGCGACTTTACGTCAATCAAATGAGAGATTATTTAGTGTGATTAATACCTGAGATGATACATCATGTGTCATTATATAAATAATAGGATAAATATGTTAAAAATTTAATAATTTAAAAAATAAAATTTTCTACCATTCACATAAATACATGTGATTTACTACTCGTGTTTCGATCACAACGAAAAATTTCAAAGGCCTACTTACGAAAGAAAAAGGTTAAATGTATGGATGCATACTCTGATAGAAGGGGGACTCCCAAAGTGGAGGAATGCTTGAGAAGGTATTTCAGTGTCCGATTTAGAGAATTTTTTTTGGTCAACTGAGATTCTCATTAAAATCATAAATAAGGCAAAAGAAATTAACAATAGGACAATGCAACATTACACAGCATACTCCCTCACATGTCCTGCAACACACTGAAGCATCACCAACCTAGCTACAAGGGCACTATTAGGTTCCATTTGGTACACAGACAAATGGAATGGAATAGAATGGGATGGGACGGGACGAAACGGAACAAAGGTTCCGTGTTATGTTTGGTATGCGTAAGACAGAACGGGACGGTTGTTTCGTTCTGCATTTCGTAAGCGCAGAACGGAACAGAACCAAATGACTAAATAACTAACTTACCCCTGTTTCGTCTGTTGTTTAGTACAAAGTGTTATGTATGGGACGGGACGGGATATTTTTTATATTTTTTATTTTTTTTGAACTTGTTCATATTGAAACACATGTATGCTTATCTATGATATTTTTTTTTAACACTAGCACATGACTGAAGATTTGTTATGCCATGAATTCCATCTTGCTGACATCAGGATCATGGATAATTGCTTGAAGATTACTAAGAGGGTTGCTTCAATCACTCACATCTTTTCTCATCTGATTAAGGCCCCCATAACAATCCACTCGAATGAATCCATTACTCTTGTCTTTGATGGCAGAGCTGCAGAAAACCAATGCAATTGTCTGCAATGATAGTTAATTAAGATTGACTCATAATATCAAAAAACTATGCAGTAACCTCACCTCCATCCTAATTCTATTCCCATCAATCATAGCCAAATGCAATGGAAGCAAAATAAGTTGTACCAGTGAGGTGTCCTTGTAGCCACCACTTGCAAGGTCTCCATTCTACCATTCTCCCAAAACTCCATATATCCAATTTGCTCCTGCATTCACAAAGTCAATCAGAAACTCATACTTTTCGCAGTTTTTCGTCCCAAAGTAACCGCAAATCCACACTTCAAACTAGTTGTTGGTTATTTTAATAATATTTTATTTTAAAGATTCAAAACTTATTATTATTTTATTTTATTTATTTTTAATATTTAAGAGTTGTGTTTTATTTGAAGAGTCATAATCCTTTTCTAAAAGGGTATAAGAAGTTCTGACATACCCCGACCTAAATCAAGGCATGCTGGCCGTCACGTGAGAGTGACGTAGCCATGTGCGCAGTGTGGAAGTGATAAGGATATAAAAATGTGAGTAAATAAAAACCAAGCTAACTAATTTACACTAGACAAACAAATAGGTGTGAGTGACGAGATTTAAGTGTAAACACACATAATCAGAGCATAGGTAGCCTAAGTGCAGTCCAGCATGATAGATACTAATTATACAATACCAGAAGGATGGTCCTACATTAGTTACAGTTTGTCAGAATCGCCGCAGTCTCCTCGCAAGCCACCAACAAGCACGCCTACCTAAAACCTGGAGGGGCGCAAAACAGAAAGTATGAATGGGCAAAAATAAAGCTTTTCAAAAAAAAAAAAAAAACACTTCTCTTTCCAAAAGTAATAACCTCTCGCAGTAAAACCTGTATAATTTCTTAGAAAATCGAATACTTATCTATATCGAAACCATACTTGAAATAGCCACATCCATAGGTATGTCATGCCAAATATCTCAACATAATGAATTAAGTAAACCAGGTGAAGTAAATCAATGAAAAGTACTATGTCAGTTGGATTTATCTATTGTGGCATGTATGGCTGAACCTATAGCTCGTCAAATATGACTGCACACGAGTCGGAACCACCTAAAGTGGTCTGTACGACAGGACTGGGTGTAAATAAATATACTCAAGTGCTACGATCACGTGAAGACTGTGTGAATAATCGCGGGTCACCTACGAGTCGGAACCACCTAATGTGGTATGTATGACAGGACTGTGCACCAAACTTCGATCCAAGGTGAGCGTGCGGTGCGGGAGATGAACATCACGTGAAGGACTATGCCCTGGCCACAGGCAGAAGCACTAACACCGGGGTGCAGGTTTATGAGCTCTAAATGCATCTATGTATAACCATCATAATGAAACTCATAATCATTAATACCTATACTCACCTGAAACTTACCTGTGCGTTCGCAACATCAACAATATTATACGCAACTACTAGAAGCATATGCTGAGATATAAAGTATTCGACATGGCATTTAAATCAACTTTTATGGGAAAAAGTAAAGCATATATATATATATATATATATATATATATATATATATATATATACTGAAAACTAAAAGCCCACTCATTGATATGTGGCAGGGTCGTAATCCCCGAGCTTCGCTTGACTACACTCGTCCTCAGGAAACGTCTCACCTATATGTGAAACAACTATTTTAACGTTATTTTAATCACATAACCAAAACTATGTAATAACATCTCATACGTTGCTCAATTGGGGTATTTGAATATACCATTGTGGCCCACTCGACACCATAAACATCCCCATATTTTTAGAAAAATTTTCTAAGTTCCCACGCCCCCTCATGCGCTGGCCAAGGCACTGCCATACGTGCCTGGTACACTGACGGATTCCCTAACGGCGTTAGGGAATATTCCGTTAAATAACATCATATTCCATTTAATTTACCTAACGCCGTTAGCATATGTCGTCAAAGTTGACGGAATATTCTCCTTCTCCTTCCTTGGTTCGCCGGAGTCCGGTGCCAGTCACCGCTACACTTTCCGGAAACTGGAAAACTGAAAAACTTCAATATCTCTTCCATTTCAACACCAAAATGAAGCTCTTAACAAGGAGAATGTGATCTTACCACTTTGCAGTCCTAAATTCAACCGAAATTGGTTGGAAAAATTTTGTGAAAACCGACTAAGTCTACAACTCGATGAACTCGAGCGTCTCGACGTCCAAAACCTTCCAAAATTCCTTAACAACTTCGTAAAGTCGTTTTAAGACTCTCTTGTACCTTAAAACCTTGCAAAACACTCGTGATCAAACTCGAGCAATAGGACACCTTGTCGAAGCTCATAGGTTCTCGAGTTCCTGAAGTCCTCACGTCAAACTAATGGTATGGTTAGACTCATGAGCTTGCAAGGAACTCGAAAGTAACTTCCACTAGCTCGATGTGCAACGGTTTAAAGAGATTTGGGCCGGTTTCAGGTGTACGGAAAGATAGAGGGTTCGAGAACGAGAGAGAGAAAACGGGAAAGGTTACGAGTGTAAGTGTGTGTGTGGTGATCCGGATTGGGCACACACCTAAAATCCCTAAGTTCTAATTGGGCTATCCAAATTTGGTCCTAACAACCCTACAATTTCGATTGGATCCCAAAACTTAGGAAATAAAATAATTGGTCCATTCTTTTAGCCTTAGCCCATTTGTACATTCACAACCCAACGCTCAAGGGTAAAATTGATATTTCCACGTTATCGAGGACAAAATATATTATAATTCAGGACGAGTTGTCACAAGTTCTTTAAATGAGAAGCCTTAGATAGAAAACATAATACGCAAAAACTTTTCTGTCTCCCTCAGTTTTTACATCTCAATTTACATTCCTACTTTACAATTCTTGGGCAATTGATCACTACTTGGTAATCTCTTCTGTCGTTGGCGTGCATAACGGATCAGACATCCTGTGAGGCTTTATGTTGTATCTTGGAGTTGTATGCACTGCCATAACCTGCACGTAGGGAGTGTTAGAGTAAATGTAGAAATATAGAGAATAATCCAAAGGATGACTTTGAGGTACGACTTGAATCGTTTCCTTAAAGTGTTATTTGCCCCTACTCGAATGAGTTTGCTAAAGGGTTCTTGGCAAATCACTTATATGATACAACAAAGTATGAAATATTCGATTAGCAAAACCGAATTGTATTCCCTTAGAAATAACTAGAAAGAAATTGTATGAATGTGATGGAGAGAAAATAGAGCAAGGAATGTAGAAACAAATTTATGGAAAAAAAAAATTGTGTGTGAAACATTATGCCACAATAGGTATTTATAGGCATTAAAGCACCGGTTCATTGAGCCCTTTCATTTTAGTTGAAGATATATAACCCTTCTTAATAATGTTGACCCAAAAGACATGTTTTCTATTTAGAATTTTCAGAAAATAAATATTGACTAATTACATCTTTTAATTCTACTCATACAATTTGAGTAAGCATCATGTCTTTTAACAAAAAATTGCAACCATTAACAAAATATACAAATATAGAATGAAACCCAACCTTGCCGCCCGTACGCTTGTTGCACACCGCGACATCCTTTACCTATTATACACACATATGTTGCACAATGCAGCACCAAGTCACACACACACATGCTGCACAATGCAGCACCAAGTCATACATACATATATATAATAATAATTTATATATTTATTATTGAAATCTCTAACAGGGAGGCGTCTACAACTTTAGGGTAGCGACATCACGCCTCTCTTCGGTTCACATGCCATATATTCTTATTATTTTTTCCTAATTTAATTTTCATAAGCTTGATAGTGATTATGCATTTGATTTGTTATATTTGATCTTATAAATAGTTGTATATTTCTGCAATATATTTCACACTAGTCCCGAATCACATCGTAATTCTCATTTCTCAAATTTTAACAGCAACCCAACTCAGACACCATCAAAAACACCAAACCCCATAAAGAAAAAAAACTCTTCAAGATCTAAACTTTCTTGCTACTTCTTTACCAATAAAGCCAGTCGAAAAATTAAAGATAAAAAAAGTAAAAGAATGGTAAGAATAAGTAGTTGCAGAAGAGCTAACGAACACATATATGGGTGAATTGAGAAAGAGAGCGGTTCTGTAGAAAGGGGAAGTGGGGGTCGATAAGAGGAGGACGGCAAGGATGAGAGAAAGAGTGAAGACTCCTGCAATGAAGACGGGCTTCACTGAAAGCGCCACCATCTCATTTCTCAGCTCTGCCGATTCGATTTGGATATCTCTTTAATGGCACTCAGAAAGCTGAGCGGAGAAGAAGAAGAAGCTGGGTTTGGGTTCGGATAGGTGTGCTAGGATTGGGTTAGCCATAGTTAGGTTACTGGGTTTGTGGTGGAGGATGAGGAGGCTACAGGAGAAAGGGAAGCTACGGGAGAGAGAGGGAGGGTAGATAGTGGAATTAAGGAAAAGAAGAGGGGTATTATTGTCCAAAAAATTTATAATTTTGTGTTCCATGGGCTGGAACAAGTCGTTCCAGGAGGAAGGTGGAACCAAAATTTAGCTAAAATCTGTTCCACGAGACATCACGTCCCACTCTTTTTAGTGCAACAAATATGGGATGAGCCTGTTCCGTCCTACTGCGTTCCGTTCCATCCCACGTACTAAGCTCTGCCTAACCTTAATTTTCATTCCTTGATGGACATGGTGGCCCGTCCCTTGACAAAACCAAAACCAGAGAGGGATGAGGCTGTGAGCCCCACTGTTGACGGCACACCCTTTCGATTTACAAAATTTAGTGCTTATAATTGAAACTGTTTATGTTATATCTGAGAAAAATTGATGAGCATTCAAGTTATTTAGTCAATCAACTGTAACAAATAAACAGATAATTCGTAATAATTTTGTTAAATTGTAAGAAGCTTAGACTGCAACAATAAACACCATGATATAACGTAGAAAATTTGATTAGTAGTAGCACTCATCGAAGCCATCTCAGCAAAGCAGCAACAACGACACCTTCACGAACAACAAAACACCAGGAGCATCGAATACAATCTCTCACCTGATGAGGATATATTTGATGAGTCTTGCTCTTCTAAGCTCCTAATTTTGAGGACCTGTGAGAACAAGTGCAGAGGTTCGTGGAGTGCTTGAGCTGGACTGGAGATCTCAGCTCCACGGAGATTGTTGGTTTCGTCAAAGAACAAGTGCAGATGATATATTTGAAGCTGGACTGGAGATCTTGAGCTGGACTGGAACGGAACCCCTAGACCTTGAGCTGGACTGGAGATCTCAGCTCCACGGAGACGACCTGAAAGTTTGAAGCTTTGGAGGAGGAGGAGAGAGTTCGTTATTGACTTACTGTCCAAGTTTTACGGTTTAAAAGCACTTTTGCTGACTTTTGGCTTCTGCGGTGAGACTTGCGAATTTATCATAATTTCGATAAAATCGGATCCCAAGGGAGAATATTACTTGGACTCAACACCCTCAACGACGTCGTACGGCGGAAGCTGCGCTTATGTGCACGTGAGGGATTTTTAAATTGGTTAATAAAAGGAACATTTTGTAAAATAATCTCTTTTCTTGCACTTGTTTTGGGTCTCGTCTCTCGATTAAAATAGTTAAAAATATACATAGTCATTATCAACTATCTAATAATTTGGTTTGGTGATAATTTTCATTCTAAAGTTAATATAGAGTAACCGTTTGTAACCGAATTAAAACTCTACTTTCACAGTCGAATTTCTTTCGTAATATAAATTATATCCCTAAAATATTGCTTGAACATGAACCACAAACTACGTTGTCCGCTAAAAGAAGTGTACATATCCAATCCACCCAACAAAACTATCGCCCATTGCATGTTTCTTTACATGTGCAATTACATTCATTAGCCACACAATCATGAGCAACCATTTCTCATGACTGGAGGGGAAGATGCATGCCCATATTCAAGCAAAGAAAGATTTGATTTCATTAAGTTTATAATGTCGGACAAAATCTTTTCTCAGCTTCAAGATGTACACAAAGAAGTCCCCGAACGATGGCAAAAAAAAAGAAGGCGCCGAAAAGTCCATTTGGAACCACCAACAGGCTCCTCAATCGACAACGATGAGAGGGGGTATACAGGGTATTGTCTCGATGTGGCGCTGGTGGGTGTGGTGGAGAATGTGGTAGGTGTAGCGGTGGAGAAGGTGGTGGGGGTGGTGAGACGTTAGGGGAGTGAGAGATGGTGAGGCCTGTGTTGGTGTTGGTGGTGGTGGTGATCGGCCATGTTTGCTGGTTTTTTGCTAGGTTCGTAGAACAAGACTTGAATTTTGATAAGCAAAACATTGTAATCCAGAGGAAGCAATAAATGAGATAAATTCAGGAAATTGAAGGAAAGGTGATTTGGGAAATTAAGGGCTATGCTGGTGGTGGTGATCGGCCATGTTCCCAAATCACCTTTCCTTTAATTTCCTGAATTTATCTCCTTTATTACTTCCTCTGGATTACAATGTTTTGCTTATCAAAATTCAAGTCATGTTCTATGAACCCAGCAAAAAAGCAGCAAACATGGCCGATCACCACCACTACCACCAGCACATGCCTCACCACCTCTCACTCCCCTAACGTCCTACCACCCCCACCACCTTCTCCACCACACCCACCAGCGCCACATCGAGACAATACCCTCTATACCCCCTTTCATCGTCGTCGATTGAGGAACCTGTTGGTGGTTCCAAATGGACTCTTCGGCGCCTCTTTTGTTTTGCCATCGTTTGGGGACTTCTTCGTGTACATCTTGAAGCTGAGAAAATATTTTGTCCGACATTATAAACGTAATGAAATCAAATCTTTCTCTGCTTGAATATGGGCATGCATCTTCCCCTCCAGTCATGAGAAATGGTTGCTCATGATTGTGTGGCTAATGAATGTAATTGCACATGTAAAGAAACATGCAATGGGCGATAGTTTTGTTGGGTGGATTGGATATGTACACTTCTTTTAGCGGACAACGTAGTTTGTGGTTCATGTTCAAGCAATATTTTAGGGATATAATTTATATTACGAAAGAAATTCGACTGTGAAAGTAGAGTTTTAATTCGGTTACAAACGGTTACTCTATATTAACTTTAGAATGAAAATTATCACCAAACCAAATTATTAGATAGTTGATAATGACTATGTATATTTTTAACTATTTTAATCGAGAGACGAGACCCAAAACAAGTGCAAGAAAAGAGATTATTTTACAAAATGTTCCTTTTATTAACCAATTTAAAAATCCCTCACGTGCACATAAGCGCAGCTTCAGCTGTACGACGTCGTTGAGGGTGTTGAGTCCAAGTAATATTCTCCCTTGGGATCCGATTTTATCGAAATTATGATAAATTCGCAAGTCTCACCGCAGAAGCCAAAAGTCAGCAAAAGTGCTTTTAAACCGTAAAACTTGGACAGTAAGTCAATAACGAACTCTCTCCTCCTCCTCCAAAGCTTCAAACTTTCAGGTCGTCTCCGTGGAGCTGAGATCTCCAGTCCAGCTCAAGGTCTAGGGGTTCCGTTCCAGTCCAGCTCAAGATCTCCAGTCCAGCTTCAAATATATCATTTGCACTTGTTCTTTGACGAAACCGACAATCTCCGTGGAGCTGAGATCTCCAGTCCAGCTCAAGCACTCTATATTAATTCGAGTGTAAAAGTAGAGTTTTAATTTGGTTACACATGGTCTACTCTATATTAATTTTAGAATGAGAATTATTACTAAACTAAATTACTAAATAGTTGATAATGATTATGTATATTTTAAGGAGAAATTAGGTTATCATCATTCATTTTGCTACTCTATTGATTAAAATCTTATTCATTTTCAGTTTTTGATCAGTGTCATTGGGTATTAATAACATTATTAATTATTTCAGTAATAAATATTTTTTTATTTCTAAATATATTCATTTAATGTTAAAAATGTTACAATTAGTATATTTATATTTTTGACTAGATATTTTATCATATATTTTTAGTTTTAGTTTGTACCCATTTTTAATTTGTAATTCTTTTTTAACTTGTACCAATTTTCTTTTCAGTTTTAATTTGTACCCATATATTAATTTCTTTTTGTGCCCATATTTTTTAAAAGTTTATTTGTATTTGTACGCATATATTTTTTTTGTATTTGTACTTTTTATTTTGCTAAATGTACCCATGCTAATTATAAGTACCCATTCATGTAAAACTTTTTAATCTTAAAATGCACTCGTTCTTAAATATACCAATTTGTTATATGTAAAATGTACCCTTTTTTTATATATAAAATCTATTCAATTTTTTTTCTAATCCATTTTTAAACTTATATGGGTACATTCTTTTTTCTTTGATTTTAAAATGTATCCATGTCAAGTTTAATCAAAGAAATTTACTAATGTTATTAAGCCTAATATTTTTTTTTTTTTGTGATTTTGAATAATGTACCCATGTTTTGATACAATAAATTTTTTGGTTAATTTTGATGAATGTACCCATGTTTATATATATATACACACACAATAGTATATTTATATTTTAATATTTTTAATCCCACAAATTATGGTTTTTTTATTTAAAATCTCATTTATATAAACAACTAAAAATTCTAATTTTTAATTTAAAAAATATAGTAACGTACATAGAATAAATTATCACATTAATTTCAAGGATCTCGATAAAAAATTAAAAACCAACAAGTTTTCCATAAAAAAATATTCATAACTAAAAATCGCATCCAAAGTCTCCCATATTTTAAACTATTTTAATCTACAAACGATTACTCAAAACAAGGGCAAAAAAAGAGATTTTTTTACATGTTCCTTGTCTTGGACAAGGATCTAGGGCTGGGTTCGGTTTGAAACGGTTCAGTTTTTGCCAAAACCGAAACCGAACCGAAATTTCGGTTCGGTTCAATTTTTTTCGGTTTTTTTTTTGTTCGGTTTTTTTCTGTTCGGTTTCGGCCCGGTTCGGTTTTTTTTTTTTTTTGGAAAAATGAAAACAAAATTGAAATCTAAAATTTTAACATCTCCAACACAATTATAACATAAGCATTCTAACACAATGAACAAAATTTATAGCCTACTGATGTTTCATTGCCGTAGTTTTCATTGCCGTGCTCTGTATGTTTCATAAGCATTCTAACACAACTGAGCAACTTTAGAGACACAACCAATAATTCGTACAATAAATGACACACTGGCGAGGCATAATCCATGTAAACATGCCAAAGATGAGTTTGAGCATATACAAATTAATCGTAGCGCTTCTTCGGATAAACAACTAACGCTTATTTTGGGGAGTTTTTATCTGACTTACTACTGTTGTTGTGGCTATCATTGTATAGTCGGCCCATCTTAAATACTGCCTAGTTTTCCTCTCGAAGAATGATATGAACTTGAGGCGACCCCAACTCCAATTAATGAATTAGCATATAGCTTGGTACTTAGATTCTTCCTGTTTCCCCAAGGAGGATAAATTCAATTAGACCTGATGTATCAGTAAGAATATGTATGTGTCTATCAATTGACTTACAAAAAAATATTACCTTGGGGAGTGGATTCCAAGAACTATAAAAGGAAGTGAAGTGAGCACATTCACGACAGTTTCTGCAACACTCTGATCACCTAATAAAATGGGAAAATATGTAAGCAGATATGTGTTTGTCGTGCAAGAAATCGGATTGCAAATCAGATGAATATGAAAACAAATGCTTTTATATCTAAAATACCTTGAATGCAGCAACCCTGGATGGGCTTCAAACAAGGCGGGCTTTGCTGCCACACTCGCCTGGAGAACAAGTAGACAAAGTTAATTGTGGTGGAATCTCTCTTCTATGTATAACTGAATGTAGCATGACTTCAAGACTGGAATTCATCACAATTATCTTATACAATTACTACTCATCGCTTAGTCTTGTATCGTTGACGAGAACTATACATAATCCAAAATATTATTAGCATACGTTGATAAACAAATCTCATTGATTAGATTTCTCACTCACTGGATAAAAAGCTGCTGATTTCCTCCAATAGCCGAGCTTCCACATATATTACCAGCTTGACAGATTACCCCAAAAACAAAATGATAAGTCAAACATGATCAAATTGTTTGCAAATTAAGACGAAGAAAGAAACTGCAAAAGTAGCTCAAAAATCCAACTGGGTAACAAGTAAGCAAAGTTCCCAACTCAAATTTAGCATGCAAATTCAACAAATGGACTTAAATATTGAAATTTTCTCTACACCTACCTACTTCAGAACCCCAAAATTAGCTTCAACTAATAGTGTTCAGAAATAGCAAAACCAAGAGGAAGTCGCGAAACCAATGAAATTACAGAACCCAAAACAAATCGCAAAACCAATGAAATTACAGAACCCATGAAATTGAAAATAAAATCTGCAAAACCCATGAAATTAAAAACAAAATCTGTAGAACATGAGAGAAATTACCGTGCAAAGGAAGGAGGTAGTGGGTCGAGACTCGAAAAGGCGAGAGGAAGTCGCGGGTCACGGGGGTGAGAGACTGAGAGTGAGACGGCGAGTCGGTGACACTTGCAAATCGACGAGATGTGAGACGGGTCGCAGGTCGCTGGGAGTGGGAAGGAAGAAGACGAAGAGCGGCGGAGCTGGGTGTGGGAAGGAGAGGATTCAGTCGTCCAGAGTACAGATGAGAGGGATAAGGGAATGAAAATTTGAAAAGGTGCAACTAGTGGCTAAGGTTAAAGGGTTTTGTTGTAGGTTGCTGGGAGTGGGAAGGAAGAAGACGAAGAGCGGCGGAACTGGGAGTGGGAAGGAGAGGGTCCAGTCGTCCAGAGTACAGAGGAGAGGGATAAGGGAATGAAAAATTGAAAAGGTTCAACTAGTGGCTAGGGTTAAAGGGTTGATATCTCATAAAAAATAAAAAGATTCTCCGAAATGGAGGCATAAGGGTTCGAACCCATGGCCCTAGCTTCTAAAGTTTCCTTGAAACCAACTTGGCCACGGGTTCTATTTTGTTAGGATTGTATGACTAAACTATTTATAAATATTGAAAAAATAATTAAATATTTATATCGGTTTGGTTCGGTTTCCGAACCTCAAAAATCGAAACCGAACTGGTCAGATTCGGTTCGGTTCAGTTTGATAGTTTCGGTTCGGTTTTTTTCGGCCTCGGTCCGGTTTGGTTTTCGGTTTTTTTTCGGTTTTCAGTTTTTTGAACCCACCCCTACAAGGATCCTCTCCTGAGCAATTCCTTAGGGATCCTAGGGATCCCGCAATCTTGTCCGTTCATCGTATATCGTGTGGTCAGAAATCATTTAAAATTTAAATTTTAAAATTCAAATATGAATAGTACCTAACGAAAACTGATCGCATGATATAAAATTAACGGACAAGATTGCGGGATCCCTAGGGAATTGCTCAGGAGAGGATCCTGGTCCCCTTTTCTTAACCAATGTAAAAATCTCTCACGGGCACATAACCGCAGCTTCCGCTAAACGACGTCATTGAAGAGAGGTTTTTCAGTATAATCGGTACGGGATGTTACATCATGTGTCATTATACAAATGATGAGATATGTGTGTTAAAAAATTAATAACTTAAAAAATAAAATTTCTCATCACTTCTATTAAAACACGTGATGTACCACTTGTGTCCCTATTACCGTCACAATTAAAAATTTCTCGTGCTTGACGGTGTTGGGTTGGGATCCGATTTTATCGAAATTATGATTAGTTCGCAAGTCTCACCGCAGAAGCCAGAAGTCAGCAAAAGTGCTTTTAAACCGTAAAAACTTGGACAGTGTGTCAAGAACGAACTCTCTCCTCCTCCTCCAAAGCTTCAAACTTTCAGCTTGTCTCCGAGGAGCTGAGATCTCCAGTCCAGCTCAAGATTCCGTTTCAGTCATGGAGGAGAAGGTAGTCGCTGTAATCATGGTGGGTGGGCCCACCAAAGGTACTACTCTGTACAATTCCTAATTTTTTCCTTCAATTTTTGTTCTTGAATTTTTCTGATTTTTGTTGCGTTTGATTTTCTGGGCAGGGACTAGATTCCGGCCTCTTTCATTCAACACTCCGAAACCGCTGTTCCCATTGGCCGGGCAGGCCATGGTGCACCACCCCATTTCAGCTTGCAAAAAGGTTGGCTTTTGGCTTCTGGCTTTTAGCTTTTGGATTTTGGCTTTTCAATCTTTAACCAAAATCCCATCAAAGAATTTGGATTTCCAATTCAATAGCAAGAATTGAATGCTTAATTTTATGTTACAGATACCCAATTTAGCTCAAATCTATTTGGTTGGATTCTATGAAGAGAAAGAATTCGCACTGTATGTGTCTTCCATTTCCAATGAGCTCAAAGTGCCAGTGAGGTACTTGAGAGAGGACAAGCCTCATGGTTCCGCCGGCGGACTTTATTACTACAGAGATGTCATCATGGAAGACAGCCCGGTTCGAACTCTATACTTAATGCTCGTTTGTCTCCATTTTCCACTGTTATGTGTACTAAGATTTGCTTAACAATGTTGTGTTTGTGTCTGTGGAACAGTCTCATATCTTTTTGCTGAATTGTGATGTTTGCTGCAGTTTTCCACTTGTAGACATGCTTGGTGAGTTTTATTTTCCATGTTCGTGTATGTTAACGAAGAGTTTATTGCTGGGATTTATAAATAAGACTTTGAGAAAGTAATTGTTTTTGTTGCTTCTTGTTGTTGTTTGTTGTTGCAGAGGCTCATAAAAGATATAAGGGAATAGGTACAATGTTAGTAATTAAGGTTAGTTTGTTGATGGACGGCTGGAATTGTTGAATAATGTAGCAACTCTGCTCCATATAGCCGATGCTCTTCTTCTTCATTTTTCGTCATGCTATTCTTTGTTTTTTTTGGTTCATATGTAGGTTTCTGCGGAATCTGCAAACCAGTTTGGGGAGTTGGTTGCTGATCATGCCACCAAAGAACTATTGCATTATACTGAGAAGCCAGAGACTTTTGTATGTACACGATGCAGTTAATGTTTGGAAATTGTTTATTTAGTTGGTGCTTGATGATCGCAATTCTTTGTTTTATTTGCTTGTTCCCAGCCACGTTTGGTAAGGGTTATCTATGTTCTAAATTCAGGTGAGCGATTTGATCAACTGTGGTGTATATGTATTTACTCCAGATATTTTTACTGCCATTCAAGAAGTCTCCAGTCACCGAGAAGGCAGAGGTTGGTCTTTTTTTCTACTGGCATTATAGTTATGGATTGTTTTGCACTTGGGTTCAAATTTTGGAGCTACAGTTATTATATTACTTGATTTGTAATTATTGAGAACAAATTTGGCCTCAACACGTACTGCTTTTCCTATTTTCTTTTATCCCTATGAAGTAAATATGCATGAATTTCACAGTGAATGAATCATTTATTTTATTGTTAGGCAAGATACTAACTTGATGCACACGAGACATTTTGATAGATGTTAGTACTTTAGTATATCAACAAACCTTGGATTTATGGGAACTCCATAGAATATTCAGAATCATGTCATGAAGCTTGGATCATGATGCAAATGAATAGCCATGCAGCATTCATCAGCGTTTGTCCATATCTGAAGAATGAACTTATAGCTATTTTTCATTTGAATTCCCTGGTTTCCTCTTCTGGGAGTCTGAATTTGTATTTGACAATTGCAGCTAATTTGCGTCGTGTTTCCAGCTTTGAAGCCCTCCAGTCCGCAACAAGGTTGGCCTCTTTCTCCTGGTTGCATGCTTTTACTTTGAATAATGAATTTATAGCTATTTTCATTTAAATTCCCTCGTTTCACTCTGAGAAATGCTTACCACTTGACCGGATTATATCCATTGTGAATACCCATTTATAAGTTAAGGTCTTTCTTTGTTAGTACTAGAAGAAGGAACATATGTTTGAAATCCCCTGGAATGTCATCTCTTGTGTCATGAAGGCGATATAATGTGTGTTTACAAAGAGTGTTATTGGTTTAAATTCAGAGTGTGTCACTTTTAATATCGATATACACTCCTTTCAACAGGACTCTTCCCACAGATTTTGTTAGATTGGATCAAGATATTTTGTCACCTCTTGCTGGAAAGAATAAACTGTATACATATGAGACCATGGATTTTTGGGAACAGATCAAGACTCCAGGGTAGCGTAAATTTTCCTAATAGCTTCATTTATTTTTTCTTTTTCCTTAAACTTTTATTATCATTTGCCTTATACTAATCTTTGTTTGCTGTTACAGAATGTCTTTGAAATGTTCGGGTTTATATCTTTCTCAATTCCGAATTAACTCCAAACATCATTTAGCTAGTGGAGATGGTACCAAGAATGCTAGAATTGTTGGTGATGTTTATGTTCATCCATCGGCAAAAGTACATCCAACTTCTAAGGTAGTTCCAGTTCCATATCATCATCTACTATTTTGTTCTATCCTTATTTGCAGTTGCATGTTATTGTACATAAATATTGGATGAAGTAGGGTAGTGAATATAGTGGAGGCAGCAGCACAATCATTACTTAGAGCTTCCTTCTTCCACATTTCCTTCTAACTCGTGATTTACTTTTGCGCACAGATTGGTCCCGATGTGTCTCTTTCAGCAAATGTTCGTGTAGGTGCAGGAGTAAGGCTTATAAATTGCATTGTCTTGGACGACGTGGAAATCAAGGTATTGAAGTTGGTATATTGATGGATAAACAAGAACTTTTGTGTATTTGGGATGCTTTTGTGAATTTATCCGAACTTTTCAATGTTCTGTGTCATGACAGGAAAATGCAGTTGTTATAAATGCTATTGTTGGATGGAAGTCGTGTATTGGAAAATGGTCGCGTGTCCAGGTAAATGCTATTGTTGGATGTAGTTGCATGATTAGTGAATGAAACTAGTAAACATACCGTTTCTGTTAAGTTATAGATTTCTCTGAACTTGTGCGGATTGCTCCTCATTCTTGTTACTAACTAAAAACTTAACTGACTGGTTTAGGCTGACGGAGACTACAACGCAAAGCTTGGAATTACCATCCTTGGTATGCATGCCTGGTTTCTCCTTTCTTTCTTCTATGAATTTATTGCTGTTGATGTGCAAGGAAAATTTTCAAGTCAGTTGACCAATTTGAAGAGCCCTCATTTTTTCCTCTTTCGGCAGGAGAAGAGGTGACAGTTGAAGACGAAGTTGTGGTGATCAACAGCATCGTTCTCCCAAATAAGACTCTTAACGTTAGCGTACAGGAGGAAATCATTTTATAATCTTCAAGAGAGAGCTTGCTTCCTGGTTTTTGCTTGTTGCTCGCGTTCATGCCGGTATGTTTTGTTTAATTATTTTGGTTAACCAGCGTATTGTACAGTTGAGCTACAAGAACAGATAGGCAACATTTTTGTATTGCATTTGTATCAGATATAAGTTAATTTTTATGAAGGAATTGTTTCCGAATATGTTCGTGCCAATTGGATTCGAGTTCAATTCTGTGTTTAGGGTTTCTAAATCTTTTGATGCACAAAATCGGAGGTCTTGGAACAACGTAAATCCGACCGTGAATCTGCAAGAAATATAAATAACACAAGATGTATCGTGGTTCATCCCAAAGTTTGGGCTACGTTCACACTGATTATGTATTTATTTAGGGAGAGAGCTCTGAGAGTGAGAGCTTTGAGAGGGGGTGAGAGGGTCCTTTTATAGAATAAGGATTCCTCATTTATTACATATTTATCCATTTTTTTTATCACATAATTACATTTAAGTCCATCAAATATTTGTAAGAGATCTAAATACGAAGCCCTAAATATGGTATAAACAAAATCAAAATTTCTATTCAAATTCTGTCTAATTTTACCCATGTGTAAAGGTTAAAATTTCCGAGGCTTGTTTGGTTCTTAAATCAGGCTTGATACCAGCATGTTACCCGTACAAGTAATGTGCATGTTGGTTCGAATCAAAGGAAATTTGGATTGCCAAGAAACCCCCAAGATCTTTCGCCCCCTTACAAGTTCAAGTTAGGACCACACGGACGAAGGTACTAGTATATCAGAAATATCGGTAGTCTAAAAATACGGAAATTTCGATAGAAATATCAGGATATTATCGATATCAATAAAAATTGAATAAAAGCCACATATTGTAAGAAAAACTTGTAAATTTTTATTGAAACTTTGTAGGATGTTTATTTAGTCAATTATCTATTAGTTTATCACAAAAATTGAAAGAAAATGTATTGCATGATGAATTTAAATGATTTAAGTTAATTATATAGCGAGCTGACAAATATTGTAAGTGTAGAAAATATATAGTAATTAATTAAAGAAATTTAAACACACCATAATCATTTATATATAATGAATTAGTACAATATATTTTACACTTTATACATTGCATGGTAAGATACATGAGTGACTTAGTACCACATAGAGTTCCTATCAAGGTCTAAAATATCGATGATATCGGAAATATCGATAATCCAAAAATACAAAAATTTCGATGAAAATATCAAGATAATATTGATATTTTAGACCGACTGATTCCATTACTGCATTCTCATGGAAGTTTCTTCAATGGGGTCGGTGGCATTTATATGTTGCCTAGTCAGGGCAAAGACGATTCGTACGAGCAGTGAGACAGTCAAAGCAACCATCCCTGGTTTCACTTTGTTGTAAAACTGGCTGCTAACAATTATGCGGCAATTAAAAAAAAATCTCTTCCATGGTATACTACCTCGTGAACCGTCATACTAAAAAAATCTCTCTATTGTCTTGAGCCTCTTGTAATCAAAAGAAAATCATGCCGCAAACATCCATACACCACTTACATATGGTGTAAGTGTTACTATACAAATGATGTGATATGTGTGATCAGCACACAATATAATACATCATGTATCATTATACAAATGATATAATATATGTTTTAAAAAGTTAATAACTTAAAAAATAAAATATCCTACCATTTACATAAAAACATAAGATGGACTCGTGTTCCCTAATTAAAAATTTCTAGTATAAGACCAACTGGGCTAACCGTCAAAGCCCACGCGCCCAACCATTCCCTAAAAACACACACGCGCACGCGCTCTGAGCTGCTGCTGAAGCCTGAAATTTAGCAGCTCTCTCTCTCGGTCTCTCACAAACGACCGGCGCTTTCTCCAAGCGGAGAAATTTTGGTTCTCCGATCAGAGACCTCCACCGCGTCGTCTCTCTCTTCCTCTCAGAGGTCAGCCGCTCCTCCGCCGTTATCCTTATTTATATTCCAATGAGAAATCAATTCAATTTTCGGACACGATGTTTTCAGATCTATCACACTTCATTTCTAGATCCTCCCTCACGGAGCTTCCGAAATCACTATTTCTGGAATTTATTTATTTATTTTTTCCTGCAATTAACTGCCATTGATTTTGGATATTTAATTATATTGAATAATTTTTTATTTTATTAATTTGAATTTATCTATTTCAATATCTTGTTGCAGTGATTTGGGAATTTAGGTGTAGAACAAGACTTGAATTTTGATAAGCAAAACATTGTAATCCAGAGGAAGCAATAAAGGAGATAAATTCAGGAAATTGAAGGAAAGGTGATTTGGGAACATGGCCGATCACCACCACCACCACCACCACCAGCACAGGCCTCACCGTCTCTCACTCCCCCAGCGTCCCACCACCCCCACCACCTTCTCCACCACTACACCCACCGCCTTCTCCGCCACACCCACCACCGCCACATCTAGACAGTACCCTGTTTACCCTTTCTCATCGACCCCGATTGCAACTCCGTCCAAATACCGCCTCTCATCCCTCAACCCCAAACCGTTCAACCCCAACAGCAGCAAGTCCTCCCTCTCCTTCCTCTTCCTCCTCCTCCTCTCCCTCCGCTCCCTCTATTCCCTCCTCCCTTTCCTCCGCTCCTCCCCTTCTTTCTCTCTCTTCCCCTTCTCTTTCCTCGTCTCTCTCCTCTCCTTCCTCCTCACCCTCTCCTCTTCCCTCCTCACCTCCTCCTCCTCTTCCAAAGACCCTTTTCACCAAAAGCAAAACCAACCCATCTTCTCTCTCACCTTGATCACACAGTCCCAGCACAGAATCTTGGTTGCCAAATCGATTCTTCTTGCCGTGGTCTTCCTCCTCCGGTTTCAGGCGCTTCGTTATTGCGGCACCGCCGCCATGATCCTGGCAGAATTGTCCGGCAACGTGGCGGCCCGGTTCTTGGCGGATGGCCATGATTCGAGTGTCGGCGGCGATAGGAATCGGTCCTCCAAGGTCCGTGGGTTTCTTGCTCTGTTTTCTGGGTTATTTTTGTTATCTATGAGTTGGGATCGGATTGACTGCTTCCCATTTTCTGCTAAATTGGTTGAAAGTTTGGGACTTTCACTGTTTCCAAGAGTCAATTGTGTGAGAATTTGGCCAATGATGCTTCCATTTCTCGCTGGATTTTTGGGTTGCTACGAACGGGTATCGATGAATTGGGGAACAATTAGGCAATTGGGTCGAAAACGGGTTCGTGTAATTTCGCTGTTTTTTACAACTGTTGTGCTGTTCATTCCTGCTGTTGTGAGTTTTTTCATGTTTGAAGCTATGGGAGATGGAGTTTCAGTGGGAACTTTAGTTTGGCCTCTGGCAAACACCGTTGTTTTTGGGGTGCTTCTGAGTGAAAGTTTTAGTGATGACAAGTCATTGAGTTCAAACGATTTCCGAAGAGAGTATATGGTAACATTTCTGTGTACTCTTGTGTTGGAGTTGTTCTATTTTCCTGAATTATCACTTTGGGGACTGTTGCTATGTGGGTTGTTACTGTATGTTGCTGTTAGGGAATTGGATCCTTACTATTTGAAATATCTTGAACTGGGGATGGAGTCTTCAGAATCGTTTACTACCGCCATTATGAAGCCAATTAAGCACATTTTGAGTGAGAGGAAGTCACGCAAGATTGCACTTTTCCTTATGATCAATACTGGATACATGTTTGTGGAATTTGCTGCTGGGTTCATGAGCAATAGTCTGGGGCTGATATCTGATGCCTGTCACATGTTGTTTGATTGTGCTGCTCTTGCAATTGGGCTATATGCTTCGTATATTTCTCGCTTGCCTGCAAACAATCAGTATAATTATGGGCGTGGGAGATTTGAGGTTCTTTCGGGATATACTAATGCTGTTTTCCTGGTGTTGGTTGGATTGTTGATAGTTTTGGAGTCGTTTGAGAGGATTTTGGACCCTCAGGAGATATCGACTAGCAGTTTATTAGTTGTTTCAATCGGGGGGCTTCTTGTTAATGTGGTTGGTTTAATCTTCTTTCACGAGGAGCATCATCATGCTCATGGTGGATCAGGATCATGCTCCCACTCCCACCATCACCCGCATCCGCATGACTCTGTTGGGCATAATCATGAAGGTCATGGAAAGCATGAGGAATGCATACCTGTTTTCAGTGAAGACCATGAAAAATCATGTTCTGGCCATCATGACCATCATCATGAACAACAACATGGCAGTTCTGTCAGTTCTAAAGATCACAATTGCGGAAGCAAAGAGTGCCATGATCACCAACATGATCAGCATGACCACCATGGCCATAGTAAGCATGACAGCCACGTTCATAGCCACCACCATGACCAACATGATCATGCCCACCAACATCATCACCATGACCATGCCCACCAGCATGAACATCATGACCATGCCCACCAGCACGAACACCATGACCATGCCCACCTGCACGAACACCATGACCATGCCCACCAGCACGAACACCATGACCATGCCCACCAGCACGAACACCATGACCACGCCCACACTCATGGAAGCTTACCCCATCAAGTGGCGGAATCTCACATTCAAGAAGCAGGTTTCCATAGCCATAAACAGCCAATTGATGGAGAAAAATCAGCTAAGCATCAACATCGCCACATTGACCACAACATGGAAGGAATATTTTTGCACGTTTTGGCTGACACCTTGGGAAGTGTCGGAGTTGTGATATCAACCCTCTTGATTAAGTACAAGGGATGGCTGGTTGCTGATCCTGCCTGCTCGATATTCATTTCCGTCTTGATTATATCTTCGGTTATCCCATTACTTAGAAACTCGGCAGAAATCTTGCTCCAAAGAATTCCCAGAGCACACGAGCAGGATTTGAGAAAAGCTCTTATCGAGGTTAGGAAGATAAGGGGGGTTTCTGGCATTCGGAACTGGCACATATGGAGTTTCACAAACAGCGACGTAGTGGGGACTCTCCATCTCCATGTCTCAACAGAAATCGACAAGGCTGCTGCAAAGGCAAAGGTCTCACACTTACTACACGAAGCTGGAGTCAAGGACTTAACATTGCAGTTGGAATGCGTTGGATCATAGCATTGTAACTTTCGACAACTTTCATCCCTCGACAGAATTGACATTGACATTGTAGCCCATTTGTTGTGGACGCGATGCGATTGAGGAGCCTGTTGGTAGTTCCAGATGGATTCTCCGGCGCCTCTCTTGCCATCGTTCGGGGACTTATTCGTGTGCATCTTGAAGCTGAGAAAAGATTTTGTCCGACATTATAAAGTTTATGATGCCAATATGGGCATGCATGTAATTGTGTTTGAACACGTAAAGAAACATGCGAAGGGCGATAGTTTTTTGTTGGGTAGATTGGATATGTACACTTCTTTTTGCAGGCAATATAATTTATATTACGAGGGAAATTGGAGTGTGAGACTAGAGTCGCACGATGTTCTCGCCAATTTGGCTACGCAGTACCCTAAATTAACTTTGGAACGAAATTATCACTATATTCAGTTGACCAATTCGCAGAACCCTCTTGTTTTCTTTTGGCAGGAGAAGAGGTGACGCTGACAGTTGAAGACGAAGTTGTGGTGATCAACAACATCCTTCTCCCAAATAAGACGCTTACGTTTTTTTTTTCCTTAACGAAGACAATTGACGGCAGGTCACGGTTATCTATTCTTTTCGGAGGTCGGGAAGACTCTTAACATTAAGGAAATCATATTTATGAAGGAATTGTTTCCAAAATATGTTCGTGCCAATTGCATTCGAGTTCAATTATTTCATTAGGGTTTCTAAATCAGGCTTTATATGATCATGTTACCCTTACAAGTAATGTGCATGTTGGTTCGAATCCGAGGAAATTTGGACAAAAAAAATTGGAATTTTTTTTTTTAAATTTAATTATTTGTGAGCGAGCACATGTGCTTTCTCTGTTTTTTTGGTCTATCCATGTGCTTTCTAACAAGTGCTTCTATCTTATACGATCCAAGAGTCTAAAATTTGTATCTAAAATTGTGTAGAAAATGCAAGGTTCTAAAAGGTACTAAAATTGTGTAGAAAATGTAAGGTTCTAAAAGGCACTAATTGGGCAACAAAGAGGTACCTAGACAGGTTTTTTTTTTTTTTTTTTTTTTTTGGTATTGGAATAGAATGACATAAATTATAAAGTATTGAAAACATAGGAACAAGATTATAATAAGTGTTTATCCAAGTATTCAACAAGTCTCCTACAATTTATTGAAGAAATAAAATGAAAAATGAAAAGTTATTTATTTTCTGTTTAAAGAAGAGTTGCGACTTAAGCAAGCACTTAGACGAGCTCCACAAGTTTAAACATTATTTTTTAATTTCAAACGCTTAAAAATTAATTGAGATGGTACCTAACTGTCTAACGTCTAGATAAAGGCCTAGACATTGCAAAATGGAGATTTTAGAACGAGAAAATGTAGTGCCATGACTTTGTCTCCTTTATACTTTTCAAGTACCCAATTTTCTCCGATTATGATATGGGCATGAAAAACTAAAAAGTCAATAGCGTGGAAAAGAAAGATTGAAGATTATTTTCGGATTATCTTTGTGATAATTTTAGGATTCTTTAATTATATTTGTTTATTGTATGTCGTGAGATCATAAATTATTATAAATATTTTTATTTAAAATTAAATATAAATAATACTTGACGAAAACTGACTCATGATGTATGATAAACATATGTAATTAGAAGATTTCCAGAATCCTCACAAAAATAATCCGAATAGAATCCTCATTCCAAAAGGAAAGTCCCATAATCCAACGAATCCAATCGGTAATTTGGTATGGAGGTGGATTGTGTATCCTCTCATTTCTATACTTTTTTCATCAGCTTCTGTTTATGTGGTCACGATTAAACCACTTCAACATTTTATATTGATTTTTTTATAAAAATAATAAAACAAAAAGTGATAAGAATATAAAATGTTGACGTAGTTTAAACGTGACTATACAGTACACAGTACAAGTGGATGGGAAGAGTATGAAAATGGAAGGGTATTCATTACTCGACTAAACCAAGACTGCAAGTACAACAACTGCCACACTGAAAGGTCTCCGCCGCGGGTCCCACCCATCATCAGCAAGCAAACGACTGACTGCAAGGTCCGTCTCCTCCTCCTCCCCCTCCCCTTCCGTTCGATCTCATTTCCCCCAAAACAAAACAAACGGGAATGGCTTTCTCGTCGTACATTGGCAGCACCCGCCGCGGCGGCTGGGCCAACTCCCTCCTCCCTTCCTCCTCCGCTTCCAACCCCAAATCCAAGCTCACCAGAAAGCCCCGCAGGCGATTACCCCTCCGCGACTTCATCTTCGCAAACTTCTTCGTTATCGGCCTCTCGATCTCCCTCTTCTTCTTCCTCATCGTCTTCCTCCGCTACGGCGTCCCCACACCCCTCTCCTCCCACTTCAAATCCAAATCCCCCGCCCGCTTCTCCAAACCCCGGAAGCCCGTTTCCCGCAAGAACGTCTCGGCCGCCGACGCCGATGCGGGGGCCACCGTCGACATCACCACCAAGGACCTGTACGACAAGATTGACTTCTCGGATGTGGACGGCGGGCCGTGGAAGCAGGGGTGGCGGGTGAGCTACAAAGGGGACGAGTGGGACTCTGAGAAATTGAAGGTGATCGTGGTGCCCCATTCGCATAACGATCCCGGCTGGAAGCTCACGGTGGAAGAGTACTACGATATGCAATCCAGACATATTCTCGACACCATCGTCGATGCGCTTTCGAAGGTGAGCAAAACATTCAACCCTTCAATTGGGTTTTGCTTTGAGCTTAAATTTTGCTCATTTGGTGTTGAATTTTCTTGTTTTATATGATTAGTGCATTGAGTTCGTATGATCCAGTTAATATATCTGCTAAATGCTAATGCTTTTTCTTGGATTGATTGTTTTAATATATCTGCGAAATGCTACGTATAATCTTTGGTTTTGCTTTTCTGCTTTCGAGACTTTCCAAGTTTGTGTGAGATTCAGTTGGGTGGATTTTTCTTGGATGTGTAGGATTCTCGGCGCAAGTTTATATGGGAAGAGATGTCTTATCTGGAAAGATGGTGGAGAGATGCCTCTGATCACAAAAGGGAGTCATTCACCAATTTGGTGAAAAATGGTCAGCTCGAAATTGTTGGAGGTGGCTGGGTAATGAACGATGAGGTAATATTCATATTCATAGGCTTTTTGTTTAACCGCATGTTTGTTTTTACTTGATCATCGACAAGTATTTTATGATATTTCGTTCTCGTCACCACCCCATTGCATCTAGGTACAATTCTCTTTTCTTTTTTTTTCCAGTGGTCAGAGTTTACCATATGCTTAGATTACTCCTAGTACATGACGTGATTTTGTAATTAATGCGTTTGTGTTGTTGAAGCTTAATACATTGGTTCCTCTTCTTGATGCAGGCTAATTCACATTATTATGCCATAATTGAGCAGGTACATTTATCTTCATTTTTAATATTGTTCTATGCTTCTCTTTTGCTGCTGAGTTGCTGATTTTATCTTTGTGCAATGGATGTGTCAGATGACAGAAGGAAATAGGTGGTTGAACGAAACTGTTGGGGTTATTCCTAAAAATGCTTGGGCAATAGATCCATTTGGATACTCACCTACCATGGCATATCTTCTCCGTCGCATGGGTTTTGAAAATATGCTTATTCAGAGGACCCATTATGAGCTGAAGAAGGAACTTGCACTGCATAAAAATTTGGAGTATGTATGGCGTCAGAGCTGGGATGTGGATGAAACAACCGATATTTTTGTCCACATGATGCCCTTTTATTCTTATGATATTCCACATACTTGTGGTCCAGAGCCTGCTATTTGTTGTCAGTTTGACTTTGCTCGAATGCATGGCTTTGATTATGAACTCTGTCCGTGGAGAGACGATCCAGTAGAGACCAACCAGGGAAATGTTCAGGAGCGGGCACTTATTCTACTAGATCAATATAAGAAGAAATCAACACTGTACAGGACAAATACACTTCTTATTCCTCTTGGAGATGATTTCCGCTACAAAAGCATCGATGAAGCTGAAGCTCAGTTTAGGAACTACCAAATGCTGTTTGATTATATCAATTCTAATCCCAGTTTGAACACAGAGGCCAAGTTTGGAACTCTGGAAGATTACTTTTGGACCCTTCGTGAGGAGGCTGAAAGAATAAATCATTCACTTCCTGGTGAGATTGGTTCCTTTCAGGTTGGGGGTTTTCCTTCTTTGTCAGGTGACTTCTTCACTTATGCTGATAGGCAACAGGACTATTGGAGTGGCTATTATGTTTCCAGGCCTTTCTTCAAGGCTGTTGATCGAGTTCTCGAGCAGACAATTCGTACCACAGATATGATGATTGCTTTCCTGCTTGGGTACTGCCAGAAACCACAATGTGAAAAGTTGCCCATGGGGTTCTCCTACAAGTTGGCTGCAGCTAGGAGGAACTTAGCTCTTTTCCAGCATCACGATGGAGTGACTGGTACTGCTAAAGATCATGTGGTCCTGGACTATGGGACTCGGATGCACACATCTTTGCAGGACTTGCAGATTTTCATGTCTAAAGCTATTGAAGTACTGCTCGGAATGCGCCATGAGAAAAATGACAATAACCCGTCTCAGTTTGAGCCAGAACAGGTGAGATCTAAATATGATGTTCAGCCTGTTCATAGAGCAATCATGGCCCGTGAAGGAACTAGACAGTCGGTGGTGTTTTTTAATCCTTTGGAGCAGACAAGAGAAGAGGTTGTGATGGTTATTGTTAACCGTCCAGATGTTACTGTTCTAGACTCAAACTGGACATGTGTTCAAAGCCAAATATCCCCTGAGCTTCAGCATGATAAAAGCAAAACTTTTACTGGAAGGCACCGTGTCTACTGGCAGGCTTCTGTTCCTGCATTGGGGTTGCAAACATATTACATTGCTAATGGGCTTGTTGGATGTGAAAAGGCCAAACCAGCAAAACTAAAATTTTTCTCAAAGTCTGGTTCTTTATCCTGTCCCACTCCATATGCTTGCTCAAAACCAAAAGCTGATGTGGCTGAAATCCAGAACAGGAACCAAATACTCACCTTTGATGTGAAGCATGGCTTGCTGCAGAAAATAAGCTATAAGAATGGTTCGCAAAATGTTGCGGGTGAGGAAATAGCTATGTACTCTAGCTCGGGAAGTGGAGCCTACCTATTTAAACCGAAAGGTGATGCCCAGCCTATCATTGAAGAAGGTGGGCAGTTGGTGATCTCTGAGGGCCCTTTGGTGCAGGAAGTTTACTCTTATCCAAGGACTGCATGGGAGAAGAGCCCCATTTCTCATAGCACCCGTATCTACAATGGAGAGAATACTGTACAGGAATTTCTCATTGAGAAGGAGTATCATGTTGAGCTTCTCGGCCAGGAGTTTGATGACAAGGAGTTGATAGTTAGGTATAAAACAGATGTTGATAACAAAAGAATATTCTTTTCTGATTTAAATGGCTTTCAGATGAGCCGGAGAGAAACCTATGATAAAATCCCAGTTCAGGGCAATTATTACCCTATGCCCTCTCTTGCATTCATGCAGGGCTCCAATGGTCAGCGGTTTTCAGTCCATTCCCGGCAGTCGTTGGGTGTCGCAAGTCTTAAAAATGGATGGTTGGAGATTATGCTTGACCGTCGTTTGGTAAGAGATGATGGACGAGGTCTTGGACAAGGAGTGATGGACAACCGTGCTATGAATGTAATCTTCCACATCGTTGTGGAGTCTAACATTTCAGCCACATCAAACCCAGTTTCCAACCCATTGCCCTTGAACCCCTCTCTTCTTTCTCACCGTGTCAGTACTCACCTGAACTATCCGTTGCATGCATTCATTAACAAGAAGCCAGAGGAGTTAACAGTGCAGCCACCCCCAAGATCTTTCTCCCCCTTAGCCGCTTCCTTACCATGTGATCTGCATATTGTAAGTTTTAAGGTTCCCCAACCTCTAAAATACACTCAGCAACCTCTCGGAGATTCTAGGTTTGCGCTAATTTTACAGAGACAGAACTGGGACTCTTCATATTGTCGGAAGGGCAGATCAGGGTGCACTAGATTTGCTGATGAGACTGTGAATCTCTTTTACATGTTCAAAGACCTTGCGGTATTTAATGCAAGAGCTACTTCCTTAAATCTTTTGCATGAGGACATGGATATGCTTGGGTATACTGATCAATTTGGAGATGTTGCTCAAGACGGACACGTTCTTATGTCTCCAATGGAAATACAGGCTTACAAGTTGGAATTGCGGCCGCACAAATGAATGTACTAGCAGCAGATTTTCTTACTATATTCTCATGGTTGCTTTTTCAGCAGGGTTCATGGCTAAACGCTATAATGCGTCCTTATCTCTCCTGTGGAAATGCAGGCTTACAAGTTCAAGTTACGACCACACGGATGAAGGTACTGGTGACTTGATTTCATTTCTCCATTCTCATGGATGCTTCTTCAATGGGGTTAGTAGCATATGACAATGGTTTCTCATATCCCACTATCAACATGATCAAAGTGGGAACCATATATACGCTGCTACTTCAATACATGTTACCAAGTAAGTGCAAAGACAATTCGTACGAGTAGCGATACAGTCAAAGCAACCATCCATGGTTGCCCTTGCGAGCAAGTCGATTGATGGACTTGCCCTTGGGATTCTTTTTGTTGTGAAACTGCTGCTAACAATTATGTATGCGATTAGTATTTGTGTTCAAAATGATAGTGAGGTTAATGGTGATGTTTGGATTTTGTATTTTGCTTGTAATGGTTCACATGGTAGAGGGCTATTTTTGAAGTGTCCAAGTACTTCCATCCAAGAGATTCTTGGGTTTGATCACTCGTGCCATGTCAGTTGTCCGTCCAAAGAGAACTTCTTTGGTTCAAGCGCCATGTAGAGCTAGGGATGGGCAAAATACATATGGGTATGGGTAACCGCGGTTACCCGTCCATTTAAAGTTGACGGTTATGGTTATGGGTAATCGTTTGGACAAATAAACGGTTATGGGTATAACCGTTTATCCATGAAATTTAAATGGGCGGTTATAGGTATTATTCGCGGTTATAACGGGTATCCATCGGTTATGGGTAATATTCGCGGTTATAACCGTTTATCCATGAAATTTAAATGGGCGGTTATAGGTATTATTCGCGGTTATAACGGGTATCCATCGGTTATGGGTAATATTCGCGGTTATAATGGGTATCCATTTACCCATTTAATTTAATATATGTAAAATTAAAAACCTTCAGAGAACTCACAACTCCGTCACTCACTCTCTCCGCCTCTCGACTTCGACTCAACCTCACCTCGGCGACCTCACTCAGACAACCTCACCACCCTCCTTGGCCTCACCTCAGACAACCTCCTCACCTCAGAATTCGGCCACACCCACATCACATAGACCATCTGATCTCTCTCTCTACTTCTCATCCATCAGACCTTGACTGTGTCGAAGAGCCTTCCTTCACGGCACAAAGGCAGAGCTATGGGCACCGGTGCCACTCACCTCTCTGATTTCTCTCCCTTGACTTCTTCATCCAGATTTCAGGGCACTGTACACCGATTATCCTCCAAATCAGGTAAATTTTGGAATTAATTTAGGGTTTGTGAAATTTAAATTAGGGTTTGTGAAATCTAGTCTTGATTAGGCATTGTTCTTGATTTTATTAAAAATTTGCATTGTTCTTGATTTTATTAAAAATGTTGGTTGATTTTTAGAGCAATTATCCTTAATCAACCAACATTTTTAATAAAATCAAGAACAATGCCTAATCAAGACTAGATTTCACAAACCCTAATTTAAATTTCACAAACCCTAAATCTCAAACCCTAAATTAATTCCAAAATTTACCTGATTTGGGGGATAATCGGTGTACAGTGCCTTGAAATCTGGATGAAGCAATCAAGGGAGAGAAATCAGAGAGGTGAGCGGCGTTGGTGGCCATAGCTATGCCTATGTGCCGTTAAGGAAGGCTCTTCGACACAGTCAAGGTTTGAGGGATGAGAAGTCGAGAAATAGATCAGAGGGTCTGTGTGATGTGGGTGTGGCCAGATTCTGAGGTGAGGAGGTTGTCTAAGGTGAGGTCGAGGAGGGTGGTGAGGTTGTCTGAGCGAGGTCGCCGAGGTGAGGTCGAGTCAAAGTCGAGAGGCGGAGAGAGAGAGTGACGGAGTTGTAAGTTATCTGAGGGTTTTTAATTTTACATATATTAAATTAAATGGATACCCATTATAACCACGAATATTATCCATAACCGATAGATACCCGTTATAACCGCGGATAATACTCATAACCGTCCATTTAAATTTCATGAATAAACGGTTATACACATAACCATTTATTTGTCTAAACGGTTACCCATAACCATAACCGTTAACTTTAAATGGACAGGTAACCGTAGTTACCCATACCCATAGATATTTAGGAAAACTAATTAAAAGGGCTTGAAAACTTTGAGTTTTAATGATAAGGACAAAATAAAGGATAAAGTGAATAGTATCAGGATTGACTTTTTAGTGTTAAAATGTGGTTTTTCGTTAAAATGAACAGTACAGATGTTTTTCGTTAAAGTTCCTAGATATTTTCCCCATCCCCAATCCCGAATCAGTTATCCTACGCCCGGATTATATATCAAAGCCGACGCGCCCAAACATCGCTAAAAACACGCACGCACGCGCTCTGAGCTGCTGAAGCCTGAAATTTAGCGACTCTCTCTCCTCTCTCTTAAAACGATAAGCTCTTTCTCAGCTGAAGAAATTTTGGTTCTCCGATCAGAGACCTCCGCCGCGTCCTCTCTCTCACTCTCTTCCTCCCAGAGGTCAGTCGCTCCTCCGCCGTGGTCCTTTATTTATATTCCGATGTTAAATCAGTTCAATTTTCTGGCTCGATATTTTTCAGATCTATCGCACTTTATTTCTAGATCTTCCCTTACGGAGCTTCTGAAATCATAATTTCTGGAATTAATTTATTTTTTGCTGCTATTAATCTTAAATAGCGATTGATTTTGGATTATAAGATATGAAAATTTAATTATATGGGTTTTTATAGTGAATTTTTTTTTTTAATGTGACTGTATTTATTTCAATATCTTGTTGTTTGTGAGATAAATTGCCTATAGAAATTATCTGAATTGCAATGATTTGGGAATTTAGTTACAGAATTTTAGACTTGAATTTTGATATGCAAAACATTGTAATCCAGAGGAAGCATAAAGGGGACAAGTTCAGGAAATTGAAGGGAAGGTGATTTGGGGACATTTTTGGCACGAGAATATAAATCGGTAACGATGCCTGCCCAGAAGATCGAAACGGGTCACCAGGACACTGTCCACGATGTAGCCATGGATTACTATGGAAAGCGTCTAGCAACAGCTTCGTCTGATGCCACCATTAAGATAATTGGTGTCGGAAACGCTTCACAGCACCTTGCTACATTGTCAGCTCATAGAGGCCCTGTCTGGGAGGTAGCTTGGGCGCATCCCAAGTTTGGGTCGATTCTTGCTTCTTGTTCATATGATGGGCAGGTGATCATTTGGAAGGAGGGAAATCCCAATGAGTGGCAACAGGCTCATGTTTTTAACGACCACAAGTCATCGGTAAATTCCATTGCTTGGGCACCTCATGAACTTGGTCTAAGCTTAGCTTGCGGTTCTTCTGATGGGAATATTTCGGTTTTCACTGCCAGGGCCGATGGTGGTTGGGACACCACTAAGATAGATCAAGCCCACCCTGTTGGAGTAACCTCAGTTTCATGGGCTCCATCGATGGCTCCTGGTGCTCTAGTTGGATCTGGTCTGCTTGATCCAGTTCATAAGCTGGCATCCGGTGGGTGTGATAATACTGTGAAGGTGTGGAAGCTGTACAATGGGATCTGGAAGATGGACTGCTTCCCTGCCCTTCAAATGCACAGCGATTGGGTGAGAGATGTAGCATGGGCACCCAACTTGGGACTTCCAAAGTCCACAATCGCAAGTGCTTCACAGGACGGAACAGTGGTGATTTGGACTGTGGCCAAGGAAGGTGAGCAATGGGAGGGGAAGGTTTTGAAGGATTTTAAGACCCCGGTCTGGAGGGTGTCGTGGTCTCTAACCGGAAACTTGCTGGCTGTGGCTGATGGAAATAACAATGTAACATTGTGGAAAGAATCTGTCGACGGTGAGTGGCAACAAGTAAGCACAGTTGAGCCATAGGTTTTGTATTTCCTACTTCCAATTACTGTCTTTTAATATGATCATGAACTAGATTGCTAGCGTCTTAGAAAAGGTTTATCTTGGTTTTCCATTACTTTCCCTGTTAGGGGTTTATTGAATTGTTTTCGCTTATTGTGGGATGAAGATTCAGATTTTATATTGTAATCAGTTGGAGTTAGATCGTATGTGTTTTCCATCCTTGTGTATCTGTTTCTGATTTATTTTTTGCTGGTGAAATGGTAATAGTCATAAGTTGCACTTCTCGTTGGTTTTTCTTTTAGACCTTCGTACTAGTCGTTGGTTTTCACTTTGGCGGAAATGCTCAAAGTTGTGACCAAATTATGATATCTTTGCCTATGTTGTCGAAAACTCAACTCTTTTGCCCACCTGCATAGCTATATTTTTGTTAGTCTGGGAGTTCAAAACGGAACAGTTGGTCATCGTTTACTGCCACTGGCTGGAAATTGACGAAGCGGGGAGCGTTACCAGAACTGGTTGACTTTTGATTTCCTGTTTTGTTGAAGCTTAAAGGACCTACCATCGATTCTTCAGTCTTTGTTCTCTTCCAAAATTACTTAAGCTGCTGTTAAGTTGGTGATCTTTGCTCGTACCAAACCCAGGCACAATACTCAAAACCCCAAAGAGAGCTCTGCATGAAAAGACCTTTCTGCGCACCAAGATCACTCTATTATGAACGGCCGTGTCTGCTTGCCCGCGGAGCTCACATTTCGAGTTCGAATTCCCGGGTTTTCTCAGAACCGAGATTTACAGGTAGTGAAGCAGAAATCTCGTGAGGATCAGGCTGTTGTTATTGCCGGCCAGCTCCCGGACGGCGAGGAAAATTGCAAAACCTGTTGTCGCGGTTGAGGATCCCAGAAGGTAGCGTGTAATAGACGGGTTCCATTTGTGATTATACAAGTTGAGGGAAGGATTTTTTTTCCAAGTGTTTCTCCTCTTGTATAGTGACATGTGTATAATGACATGCATATGTGCAGTGCTCCGAGCACACTGAAAAATCTCTCATTTTTGGGTTCACGAACGTCGTTTGGGGTTTAAAAAACGTGTAAGAATGGTTGTCGGCCTAATCTTCACCTTTGAATTAGCCTGGATATGTTTTTAATGTGGGAGAGAAATAGAAAGAGAGAGAATCTAGATCCATATTAATTTTGCGACTAAATGATTCTTAATAAAAACACAAGAAACTCCAGATGACACTGGCATTGGCATTTGTTAGTAGGAGTAGGATTCTCTCTCCTCCTATTCTCATTTTCTTTCGTGTTCTCGTCTCACATTTTACTTTTTGTCATTTTGTCTCTATAAAAAAATTAATATAAGATGTTGACGTGACTTAATAAACATGTCTGATATGAGAAAAAACACGTATACAAATGCTTAGATCTCGTCAAACGTCACACGTTCCTCACAAAAACATAAGATGTCATGTACATTGATCTCACTTGAGTCTACATTCGTTCTATTTGATGTGAGTATTATATTAATAAGATAAGACAATAACGAAGCTTAAACTGGTTTGAGAGTTGCATAAACAAACGCAAAGTGTTCCAGAACTTACGTTTGTTTCAAGTAAAAATATAAGAAGAAGAAAAAAAAAAAAAGATAAAAGGAAGTAGTAACCAAATTCTTTTTCTCCTCTACTTTCCTAACTAGATACTTGGTACATTCGCAAATTGCCAACTCACTCGATTATATTAATTGCAATTTCTTAATTTCATGTTGCAAATAGTAATTAAGTTTTATTGGCTTTTTATCCAAACCCACCTCTATGATTGGTATAACTCCTCACTTAGTTCATGAAATTTAAAATCGATAAAAGTGACCACTGACTTGTTTACCATCAGTTATTTTGTAAAAAATCTCAGTTAAATTGAGGCTACTTTTGTCAATTCAACCCCTCTACTTGAACTAATGGTTTCTCCAATTTAACAAAGATTTTTTACAAAAATAACTAAATAATTGCCAGCAGATAATCTTAAAAACCAATTATATCGATTTTTAAATCTCAAGCACCAAAATTGCTAAAAACCCAATTTTATTTTATTGGAAATTAATACACAAAAATCCAACAACAAAATTGTACTCGTTTTCAGTCGGTACTTGTCTAACTAATATTCTCCTGTGGCCCTGTCCACCCAAAGCGTTTGGGCGAGTGGTGAATCTGTAATTTGACTCAAAACGCAGGTCAATCTCCTCGCGCAAGTTACAAAAGCAAACAAAACTGAAACGGCGAAGATAAAAGATTCCCAGGACTCGCAAGCCACAAGACAGTGAGAGAAGCCAAGAGAGCTTCCAACAAATAACCAGTTCGTCCATGGCGGCGACAGCTCGCGCCGTCATTCTCTCCCGCTTCACCGACCTGTCTCTCAAGCCTTCCCAGCCGCCGCCCCCGATTACCCGCCACCTCCTCGTCCGCCCCTTACTCCCCTCCTCCTTCCGGCGGCGTCGTTTGTCCGCCAGCTCGACTTCCGCCGTCCGATGCCTCATGTCCGGCGTCGACGGCGGCGGCGTGTCGGACGAGTTCGTCTCGACTCGGAAGTCCGGCTTCGACCGCGGTTTCTCCGTGATTGCGAACATGCTCAAGAAAATTGAGCCGCTCGACACCTCCGTTATCTCCAAGGGCGTTACGGATTCCGCCAGGGACTCCATGAAGCAGACCATTTCTACTATGCTGGGGTTGCTCCCGTCCTATCAGTTCTCCGTCACCGTTAGGGTTTCCAAAGCCCCTCTCCATCGCCTCCTCACATCCTCGATAATCACCGGGTAATAATTCACATTTCTAACCCCGTTCTTCAAATTTCAGTAAATTCAGTGCGTAATTGTATTAATTAAAGTAAAATTGTTTTGGGATTTATCTTATCAATTAGATATACACTGTGGAACGCGGAGTATCGGATATCGTTGATGAGGAATTTCGACAAATCCACGGAGAATTCTGTGCCGTTGGATCGGTCGGAGATCGATGGGGTGTCGGATAGGGTGGAGAGTGAGGAAAGGGATGATGGAAATGGTATCGGGGTGAGTAGCGAACTCTTGGATTCAGCAACTCCCCATGTTTTTGGCGATTTGCCTCCGGAGGCTTTGAATTGTATCCAGAGGTTGGAGTCAGAGTTGACAAATGTGAAGGAGGTGAGCATTTGCTCTGTGAATTTTCCGTTTTGTTCATTTCCACAATTACCAGTGCTTTTCTTTGAATTGCGCCTAAAATAGTCGAAAATTCTAGTTTGGACAGCTTGTTCTTTGGTTTTGAAAGCAAGATCAAAGCTCGTTTTGTCTGGTTTACAATCTTCCAAGTTTTGGTTTATGAACGTTTTTATTTTCATGCATGTCTTGTATCAATCTTAAATACGAAGGTGGAAAATCAACCCATCGGGTTGTTAATGGGTAACCATTAAGACCCGTTTAGTGTGATTTCACTGTAATATGGTGGTGAGATTGGTAGTTTTGATGATGGTGTAATACCTTATTATGGTGATGACAGTGTAATGATGCTCAAGTTTTGTGCTTTTGAGCTTAATTCGTTGTTGAAGTTAAATGCTTGAAAGATTGTGCATTGTTTTAAGCGGAATGTGGGAATGACATACTTTGCTTTTTTCAGGAACTGAAGGCGCTAAAGCAGGAAAATATGCAATTAGAATATGACAGAGGACCTAGGAACGATTTATTGGAGTATCTACGGTCTCTAGATTCTGATATGGTAATTATCTTACTCTGCGATGGAGTTGCAATTTTTACGAGTCCCATCTTTTCTGATGATGGTGTGATGATTTGTTTTAACAGGTGACTGAACTATCTCGACCATCATCATTTGAGGTGGAGGAAATTATACACCAGCTTGTTCAAAATGTATTGCAGCGATTCTTCAAGGACGGTACTTCCTCAGACTTTATGGAAGATTTGGTGACAGGGGACAGTGAGAATGGCCTAGATGCTGATGGCGAACTTGACACCATAGGAACTTCACGAGATTACCTAGCGAAGCTGCTTTTCTGGTTAGACTCCTGTCATAGTCCTCCTTAAATGCTTTGTTTTTCTTGCTTGTCCAAATTTGCTTTGCATTAAGTCACTTCTGGGAACCGTCCCGTGTTCACGTAGAGTCGTAGAGGCAAATAAATACGCCAGACTTTTTATGATATCTTACTAGCTGAACCGATTCCATTAGCGATTGAAATCTGAAGGTTCGTATATTTCTTGTGGCAGGTGTATGTTGTTAGGTCATCATTTAAGAGGGTTGGAGAACCGATTGCATTTGAGTTGCGTTGTTGGATTATTGTGAAGAGAGGAAAGTGGGAGGCGTGTACATCCTTTATGTTCGTCTATATCAACCTTTATTCTTCTTCAAGTTCATCTGTATTATTCTTCTTCGTTTTACGGAATACCGCAATAATTACGGTTCTTCCGACCTCTTTTATCGTGATTCACGATGAAAGAGGATTCGTGATCTCCATAAGTTAACCTATCGTACACATTTGGAATTGTATTCGATTTTACAAGTGTATAGATGAAAAAAATTAGCAACCAACACTCCTGCTGGCATAGCCAAATTCTTCTTGTTGCCATTATTTCGTGACAATTCAGACATCCGCACTACTCATTTTAAATTCGTCTTATAGAAACCAAGGATTCGGATCTCTCTCTCTTCTCAACTGCTCGAACCTCTAGATCCTTAAGCTTTGGAGATAGAGATGATCTTGACTTGTCACATATAATGATTACTTCTGAGTTTTATATTTCTACCCAACCAGGATGTTCCTGGACAAACACATCAGAGAAATAGGAAAGCGATCATCTCTTGATCCTTTCCATCTAATCCTTCTTATCAAACAATTTGGGTTTTTTAAATTTGAATCAACGGCTAAAGTTATTATAACTTCTAAAGTGAGCCCGTATTTTTAGCCGTTAAATCAAATTTCAAGGGTCTGAATTGTTTGATGAGAATGATTAGGTGAAAGGGATTCGGAGAGATCTAGAGAAATAGACAAAAATAATTTAAGACCAACTTGGGAAAAAAAATTAATTAAATTGGCTTAATTGGAACAATATGTTCCAAACTCTTCACTCTGTTCAAATCTCCCTCCCTATTTACATCCGGTAAAAATAATATTTCCTCCTATGTATCAACGAATTTCTGTAAAAAAAAATCATCAAACAAATAATCCTGTGCTAATTAATGCTACAACATCAAAAATTGTTGATGGTGGTGATGTTGAAGAAGATGCAGATCTTGAAGCTGACTTTGATGGTGTCTGTAGAGATCGAAAGGGGCCCACAGAAGATCGACAGGGCAAGGCGTTCCCAAATCCAGCCGCGTCCATGGCTTCCCTCTCCCGCTCCAATGCAGCAAACTCACCGGACCCGAATGCAGAGACCTGCAACTGTTCATCAAATTATCGCCGCCGAGGCCGTGCTGGTTCCACCGGTGGTGAATCGCCTCCACGTCGCCGCCGAACACCAGCAGAAACGGCGGAAGAGAACCCAGCTCGTAAATCCTCCTCTCCTTCTGAATCTCCATCCAAGTCTCGATCTTTCTCGTGAACCCTCCGGCTCTCCATCTCGCCAAGTCGATCACCATCACGCCGGTGTTGAAATAGCACGGGCGCTTTCGGTCGAACACCTTGGAGAGCTCGGAATCTTTCCAGAATTCGTCGGAGAAATACTTGGTGAAATTCGCGTGGCAGTACTCCGGAGCTCCGATCACTCTCGACCCGGATAAGGTAATCTCCCATAACTTCTGGATATCGTCGACAACAACGACGTCGGAGTCGAGATAAATCACGCGCTCGACACAGGGGTCGAGCAAATCAGCTAAGTAGCTCCGCGCGTAGTTCAATGGGTTCTCGAGAGCTCGTCGAATCGAAGACGAAATCAGATGACTCACCAAGCTCTCTCTGAACACATAGACTCGGAAATTAAGCGACGGAAAAGTCGATTTCAGAATGCGGGAGAGGTGGTGGGAATCGACGGCGCTGGAGTCGGAGGCGACGAAGTGGAAGAATGTGTTTTCCGGGCAGGAAGCGTGCTTGAAAACAGAGTGGACGGCGGCAATGGTGCCGCGCAAGTACTCGGAATCGATCGTCATCGCGACGTGGACGAGGGAGGGATCGCAAACCTCCTTTCCTGCTCTGTCGTTGGAGCCCACAAGAGCAGGGCAGCTGATTCCGTTCGTGTATTCCGGCGCTTCTGAGAAATCCATGTTGAATCCTTTTTCCTTTCCGGTTTGCGAGTCCGGGAATGATCGGATTGCGGCTGCCGGAATCAGAACGAGGGAGAGGAGGAGGAGGAGAGAAATGGGTTTAAGGAGAAGCATCGTCGGGAATGGAGATGGAGAGGAGGAGAGGGAGGAGTATTTGTAAGTGAAATGGTCAAAGAAAAAGGCAAGACGGAGAAAACACGTCTTTTTGGTACTAGTATTTTGTGGGGGTGTAGCAGAAAACGCGTCTGTAATATTTGGGTGCTTTGCGGAAATTGCAAGAGTATTTGGGGCCAAAATCAAAAATTACACTAACAGTCCCGTAGGTTAGTTGAATTTTCAGTTTTGTTCTGATAGTTTGTTTTTCTTTCGTCTTAATCCTTGTAAGTTCGTTTCGTTAGTATCGTTCCAATCTTGCAATGAGGCCGAATTTCTTTCGGTATAAGAGCAATCTTCAATGTTAAGGGAAGTTGCAGGAATGAGTGGGTTCAAAAATCAAGAAAGAAAACATAAAGAGAAGCTGTTATGCAGCATTCTCACGTGGATGGAATTGTTTTCTTACTTAACAGTGGATCCACTCTTTGAATTCCTATATACATTCCTCATATTTAAGGCTTTTGTTAATGTATCCGGCGAGTCCTTATATTGAGATATTTTGAGGATTTTTATTCCGACCCATTAGAAGCCTTTTGTTTCTATATTTAAGGACTAAACGGGTATAGGGTCCTATTAGAAATGCTCTAAGTTTTATAAATGAGAAGATGTGCACATGATAGATAGGGGAAAAAATTTAAACTTTTAGCGGCGAACTAAGGGTTCACTTGGGATCCCTTCCTCAATTACTAATCAAACACGAGCCCTAACTCGGGTGCATTCATCCTTTTGCTTATTAGCCTACGGGGTATTAGAAGTAGTTTTTAAATATTGTTCACCTTGTAGGTTTTTACTCGTTTTGCTTATGTAGGACTTGGAAGTGCTACTTTAAAAAGCAAGTTTAAGACCGATAAGCTCTTTCAACTGATACTGCTAAACAAATTCGTAAGCGTTTTTGGGTGCTAGAAACCACTTTTAGACTTTGTGAAAGCAAATAACAAACGTGTCTAAATTAGAAATAAAAAAGATCTAGATGGACGATAGTGCAAAAAAAACAAGTGTAAAGAAAAAGGTGAAATTTCAGGTAAATTGAGAGGACTGTTATGCAATTTAACATATTTGGTTTGGTGCAGAGGGAACTTTCTTGCTGCTTTCGGGTTGTTTGAATATTATTTTAATATGGTTTCCCATTGGAGGTTCGGTTCTGTCCGGCGGATGAAGCCATGTGGCCATGTGCTCTGAACAGCTTGGAATATCATTAATATTGACCACATGCCATGAACGTTCCTTTTTTTTTTTAACCAAAATAATTAGACTAACGCGAGAGACATTAAATTCGTTGATAAAATTTGATAACGACATGAAAGTAGATAATTCAATTATTATTTAAGTGTTGATAAATGCGTTCATTTCTTATTAATGACACATTATTTGGTTTCTTTAAGTGAGACTATTCATAGATTTTTCACTACCTCAGAGTTTAATATCACTTTATGTGCCAAACATTATAAAAAATTATACAAAAAACAAGAGTTGTCAGAAAGTTCATACAGAGTCTCACTTATCAGAGAGTCTCCTTAGCATTTCTCTTTAAGGAAATATTTTTGTTTACCATCCTAAAGTGATTAGTCATGTTCACTAGCCTATTTATGACTGTTAAATAATTACCATCCTAAAGTGATTAGTCATGCTCATTGGCCTATTTAGAATTGTTAGATAAATTTAAATTTTGAATTCTGTGTAGTAAATAAACACAAATCTCTAAACTTAAACTCAACCAACAATAATAAATAGGGTGTGAATATTATCTTGAGTGCGGTGAGCAAAATACATCATCTTTTTAAAATTTAAAAAAAAAAGTAAAGAGAGTCAAAAATCGTTCTATGTTCGTGGGCTTGTATCTCCTTTAAATATGACAATGATTATATTAGTACGAGAAGTTATTCTTCGATCTCTGTCATTTGTACCATAACGTGTACAAATTCGTATTTAAAAAATAACTATTTATGTTAAAGTTATTAACAAATAATTGACTAGCTTTGAAACCAAGATTTTCTCACAGCCAAGATATCATTTTTTTTATTGAATTAAAAAATATATTATGTGTGAAAAATGAAGGAAAAAAACAAAATAATAAACCAACTTGACTTCTTAATTTTCCAAGATGGTTAACAAATCACGTGGACAGATGAGGAGAAAACGGCGGCCACCTGGCTGTCGTCACCACAACGCCTTAGCTCCATACATCTCATCTGGCAGGTCCACATTACATTATTGAATAATTCAATCGAATTTTGACACGCAAAAATTGGAAATTCTAGAGTGTACCCGTTGGAACCTTCTATAAGAATTCATCGTCTATAGATTATGAGGCATGCTATGAGTCGGTTCGTACTAAACAAACACGCGAATTTATCTCAACGCTACAATAATGATATTTCAAGACAAATATATGTGGTACACAGCACTGCGTAATTGGGTTGAGAAAACTGTCATAGAGGCATCCTAGGTGCAGTGCAGGGAATATCTGCTCCCAGGAAACTTGAAATGTGTTTGCAAGTCAAGATGACAAAGATTGACTGTAACGAAACGTTGTTTAGGAGAGAGATCTTTTAGGAACATGCCATTGTGTTATTAGTTTAGAACGCTAGTGACATCCGAATAAGTGCATGTAAGTCCTTCCTGTCTTTAAGGGCATCAATTTGTGTCACAAAGTGTTGTTCGCTATAGGCATGGTGGGTTCAAGTTCACTTCCACATAAACCCAAATGAGTAGTGTTTTTCACTCTTTTTTACCTCTCACACACTTTTGTTAATTTTGTTCGTTGATCTTCTTCAATGCATTTGATTTAATGGCCAAAAATTGAAAAAGGTATCCAAAAGATAAAAATGAGTATGTAAATAGCACTACCCTTAAAAATTATTGAAGCTAACAAATGCAAAGTCAAAAGATCATAAAAGAAGGGCATTCTAGAACTCTCCCCTTGTTATAAGAAAATTTTAAAATTCAATTTGAAATATGTATATATATTTATATTTTTATTCTCTTTGAAACAAATTAATTAATGACTTTTTAATCAAAATGGTCTCTGAGATTTGCATAACTCCTAACTTTGGTCTCTGAGATTTGAAATCAATAGGAATAGTCTCTGAGTTTGTCCACCATTATTCATTTTAATCATTCCATGAAAAATCTTCATTAAATAAAGACTCAAATAACAAAATTATCATCAATTTTTGTCAAATTATTTTGGCTAAAAAGCCTTAATTAATTGTTGATATTTAAACGAGCCAAGGGCAATTCAGTAATTAACGGCTGCAACTTCTTGTTACCGCTGACGGAGCTCAAGCCACAAGTGGCGTGAGAAAGTCGACAACGCGACATGCAGAAAGTGGATCCCAATCGAGGAGTCCGTTACACTTCCACATCGGAGAACCACGTGACGGCCCGTTATCTATGCTAGCCGGATTCAACCCGCTCCGGCCCACTTTCCGAGCAGGCTAATCCAGTTCTGTGGGCCCCGACCCGTTCTAGCTTTGTAACATAGATTCAGCGTCTTCCTTCCTGGTCTTGAATCTCTCTGAACTTTTTTCGATCCATACTCCACGGTTTAAGAAAATGATTTCCGCACATTACTTTTCTTCATCTCTCACACCGTTTATTTCCGTCCTACGTAATTGAATCCGAAAATAAACAGAGTTGTACGATGGAGAAAATATGGTTGCGCAAATTATGCCTATCCCGGAACAGCGTACACAGAACAGAAGCATCAAAATACCACATGCGAGATCAATTTTCCAGAGCAAAAAGAGTTATTGACGAAGAACGCGAACAGTTGTAAACTATTACAGATAGATATCTTATAACACTACTTTACACTGAAATTTAAAGAATCTGTTCTATAAAACTGACATAATCTTACGGCGGAAAAGAATAATGATGCAGTAATGCCTGCAAAATGCTGGTATGAGACCGCAAAGAAAGCCCGGGATTTGTTAAAACACGCGCGCTTTTCTGCTATATTTGATCAATTTGTTACACTAAGTGTGCTTATGGAAGTGGGGAAGAAAATATCCTATCTATGACAAGGAACTATAACTTAAAATACCTTTTCTACGAAATTATCATACACCAACCTTATATACACAACAATGGCTCCTAGGCCGATCTTCTGACCCGGACACGCTCTACGTGTCCAGGACCGCCACCATCCTTCTCCGGTCTCAGAAATCGAGTAGATGACTCCTATTGCAAGAAAGCATTGGTTACTCTTGTTCTCAAAACTTGGGGCAGTGGAATATATACGGAAAAAGGGCGTATCAAGAGTTTTCAAAAAGTTTATCTAGTGTGTACCTTTAGCTTCCCAATCTCAAAAGGAATTTCCTTCTAAGCTATGATGAGACTGATAAGAATTTGTGGAACCGCTGTACTCTCGTCTGATCACAATACGGTGATCTGGCCCCAGATGTTCTCCTTTTCCTTCTCATACGGAAGAAGTAATCTTCTGTGTCAAGAACGTAAGAGATCTGCCACATGATACTTTGATGAACAAAACTCCGTGGACAAAAATTGCATTATATAATATGTATGGCTAGTATTTCTCCAGCTTCCAGCTGTGCTTATATTGTAAATAAGGTAAAACTGATGGCATGCCGAAGATAAGAAATACATACGAGGGCGAGATACCTTGGATGAGTTGCAAGCTATCTTGCACTCCAATCCATTGACTAACCGAACACCATCCATGGCCCTGCAAAAGGCAGAGGATTCATCTTGCCCTGCATATTTGCGCTTGTTTCTGCAAAAACGGATTGAATCTGCAAGTTAGCCATTAACTAACATAAACATTCTGGAAACTTTTGGCTCATAATATACCACAAGGTAACCTGAGTTGCTGTATACGACTAATCCAAACTACCTCTTAACAAAAACCCTCTTTGTCAACCAAAATAGGGTGAAAAGACCATTTGGTCTTCTATCACAAAATAAAATCATGACTAATGTAATTTCGAACAAAACAAATTTTGCTGTTTTTTTCCCTTCCCTTTCCCATATGTCATCACAACATATCTCTAATTTAAAATTTTAACAATTTAAGCCTCTTCTACGCTCTCTCTCTCTCTCCCTCTTTTCTCTCAAACTTCTCTCTCCTGTATAATTTTATTCCTTTCAAATATTTTATATTTACACACACAATGTGCAGGCTTCATCTAATTATTAATATATCATAACATTGTGAGAGGATTTACACATAACTTTTCTTGCCAAAAGAAAGGAAGGAACTAAATCCATTGAATGATCCCGTATTTCAGTGTCTATCATGTTTCTTCAGAAAAGTATAGCAATTCTAGCACTTTTAACATTTATTTAATTCTTATAGCCTCGGTATGGGCACAGAAAGATGTCCTAAACCATATAAGGTGCCAGTGCTCACTTACAGTGTGAGCCTAGAGTCTTACTGTTACCCTCTAATGTAATGTAAAATCCGAAGAGTGCATTATCACCTCTGAAGGGTAATCCCATGCGGCTCCTTTTTTCCAGGAAAAACCGGCAGAAATTCATTGTGCAGATAGGATGCAAAATTAGGTTCCATAGAAACTGCAAACACCTCGGGCTTTTCACTCACACTGTCCATCAACTGGATGGACAGTCGGGAGGGCACAGAGGACTGCACAAACAAAATTAAAAATAAGAAAGTATATTAAAAAAGGTAGGTTATGGTCAAATAAATGGGCAAGTGTCAAAGAACTTACAAACTCCAATCTGTAAATATTCTCCTCATGAATGAGGACACGTGCATTTTCATGGTAAACAGAATCAATTAACTTCCCAGTTTTCCGGGACTTTTCATATTCATATAATTGAAGCAGCTTATTGTCAGTCTCATCACTTGCAACAGTTTGAAGCTGCATAAATAACCACTAATCAGAACCTTGGCAGAAAAAGCAAACACACAGAAAAATTCGTTTTTTTTTTTTGGTTAAAAGTACAGAATTTCTAGTGAGCAAACCTGTTTGACGAATTTATATATTAATTTGTCCAAGGTGAATAATATATATGACTGGTTTCCAATAATAGCTCGGCATTCATCCTCAAATTTTGCGTTATCAACAGATCCATCTAGCAAATTGTATAGAGCACTCATAAATCTGCATAACAGATGAATAAATGTAGAGCATGTGATTAAAATTGCTTTGAACAGTTGCCACAGTTCTAATCTATTATCTATACAAAAGAGAAAATGGCCAGAAAAATACCTGTCATACAGATCCGGAGAGCTGCCATCCTTTGAAGTTCTCCATTTCATTTCTGCACCTGTGGAACTTGTTTTTGCAGATAAAATCCTTTCATATAGAATCTGCAAATTCAAATAAGTCAAGCTTATATCCGGTAGAAAATAAAGACATACACAAACTCCAAAAATTAATGAAAAGGTCTCTTACTTGATGAAGCCTATAAAGCACATAGAAATTATCATTCCCATAGAAAACACGAGAGTCTTTCCTTTCTTCAAGTAAAGAACCTGGTACATGCTTCGCAAGAGGTTTCACAGATAAAAGAAAACATTCGGACAACGGCGAACACATTCCATCTCCTCCAACAAGATGTCCATCAGCCATCCCTTCAGCCTCACCTTCGCTCTCAGCCTTACCATCAATGTCATCTTGTTCAGCATCTTCATCATCACCTTGCTCTTCTCGGGAACATTCATCACCAGCTGTCTCACTGCCAGAGACATCTTCACCAGCCTCGGAAACATTTTCACTGTTTTCATCATCTGCATCTGCATCATTGTCTCCAGCTTCCTGACCACTAATGTCTTCCCTATTCCCAGACTGAAACAGTCTACTTTCAATACTGCGGTTTGCCTTAGCTTGCACCCCAGCATCTCCAGGGACAACAAAGTTATCCTCCCCAAAGTCAGCAATTGGTGATAATTCCCCCTCTTCCTTTTCAATTTTGGAGGGCCCAAGAGACTCTTCATGATGACTTTTAACTTTAGTGCTTTCTGGAAATACTCCATTAGCAATTAAAGCAGGTTTTGCAATATCACCACCCTGAAGCACCAAACAGTATATCAGTAAGTGTTGCCAAAACCATATGATCAAATAAAAAATAAAAAATAAACAACAGATGACCATATTCCAGAATCAAGACTCATACCTCTGATGACGGAACAGCATCAGCATTTCCTTGCTGTAAAGGGTCATTGCCACTAATAGAGGCACCAGCCCTTGATGTGGTTGCAACACACCCTTCAATTCAAAAAAATTCACAGCATTCTAGCATTATTATAACTCCAGAAAGTAAAATAAATTATAACATTCGAGTAAGATGCCATCACAGGAAAATAAAAATCAAATTCCAAATAACAGACCTGATAGCACTTCCAAGCTCGTTCTACCATGATTATTATCTGCTCCAATTGGATGTGATGGTTGACTGGACGGCCATGCATTGTCCGTGTTGGTGGCCAGAAACCTTTTCTTAGGGACATCCGTATTTTTCTGGTCTCTCTCTAGTTGAAGTTTCTCAGATGTGGAATCTTTCCTAGAGACAGGATGTGCATCACGACTTCCATCTTCTTTAGCTGAGTTATCCCCGTTAGCCAAACTTTCAACTTCTGCTAAAGCATTTCCTTCTTCATTACACACAGATTTGGGCTGCTTAAGATTCACTGGGGCAGAATCGCCACCAGGACTTCCATCGCTTTCTCCTATGCTTGAAGCAATACAATTCTTAGCCTGATTCCTACTTTTGTCGACATCTTCATCATCCTCTGAATCGTTGGGTCGAGAAGAAACACCCAGCATTGGCTCCAAAATGGTAGTGTAAAGTCTCATAGCCTTATTTAATTGTTCTTTCGTTGAGAAAACCTCTTCACATGAATATTGGACAAGTTTATACAAGTCTTCATGTAAGCTGATATCTAAGTATTCATACTCCATATGTGGAACTATAGATTGCCTGTTTCCAGCAGCAACAGCCAGAAGGATATCATCCTCTATCTGCTTTTTCTCTTTCAATTCTTTGATCTCAGCCACCAAAGCTGTCAATCAATAGGAGTCAGAATCGGCAAGGAGGAACAATTATAAAAAACCGATATAAAGATAAATGCTCAAGGAACTAATAAACTAATCTTCAATATTAAAAACTTACATTTGCTACTCAAGTTCTTTGAATCTTGTTGCTTGAAATAGAAGCTCCGGTGATCAAGTGATTTGTAATGGTTTTTGGCATATATATCTGCCCAAACCTTGTAAAAATCGGATCTACACCTTGTCCATTCATCTTGTTTCTGCTTCAGGCGAGTTAATACAACAGGCAAGGCCAGAGTTGGATTTTTCCGCAGTATGTCCATCACATCAAGACCATGGTCACCATATAAACGTTCAATGCACCTTAAGTTTAAAGCTGCAATAAAACAAATAAATGACAAAGGTCAATGCAGTTTAAAAAGCTCAAATACCAGAATAGATACTTGACATTTAATTGCTTCTCAATTGGTTTACAGATACAAACCAGTGAAGTGGTCTTCAATACGGATTACAGTTTCCATGCTGATCTTATTTTCATTGATGCTGTTCAAGAGTTCCTCTGCTCGCTTAGCAGTTGAGCTCACCGACTCTAACAACATATCCAACTCAAACCTAAACTTTCCAAAATGAAAGCCAACATAAGTTATCAATAATGAACTAGCATGTGCTGTAAAGGAAATGCTATTATATCAATGATTCATAGTTATCCGCAGAACCTAATGGGACCTCTATCCATCCATACGATCATGCAAGCACACTTGTACACCAAAAGTAAAAATGATACTCAACAGCCTTAACATTACCTATCATCCTCACATCTGAACAGACTTTCTTCATACTGATTTCTGCGCATATGTTTAAAAGAGTAATCTTCACTTCCTGAAGTCACAGATACCCAATGGTCATTCAGAACCTGAGCACCAAGTTCTGATCTCTGGCTTGCTGAAGGTATTGGATACTGCAAAGTGACAAGCAACAATAAGTTGAGCATCAGACAATGTTACTAAATTAAGTACAGAATGTTAAGTCGTACGTCTTCAGGCAGAAGCCGATAGCTTGGAGTACAACGTTCACAGTTAGAGAGGTCAAGCTCTTGAATAGATTTTGCCCAATACTTCTCCCTGTATCTTTCCTTTTCTTTAGCTCCCTCCATTTCACGCTTTGGCTCTTTATCTTTGTCCTCTACCTTCAGGGATCTAGATGAAGGAACAGGACCATCACTACTCAGAGATTCTGCAATCAACAGTCTACCAATCAGGATTCTCTAATTACAGAAGCAAGCAAAAATTCCAGAGAAATGAGAAACCATATGATAGCTCAAATTCTAAAATGCGGAAGATTAATTGTTCTTCCAAATGCAGATAGTACAGAAACTCATATGAAAAAGAGACCAATGGAGGACTAATATACATACTTCTACTCATAACACCAGCAAGGAACCCATCTGCAAGTGCCAAGGACAAATACCATCAGATACAATTTAAAGGATGACAAAGCACAAGAAAGCAGCTCAAAATTGATGGCATTTTTTAAAGTTACCTATATTCTCGCAACGCTCCAAAAAATCATTAAACTCCTCCATAAGATCTGAATACTTTCCCAATAAATCAGTCACCTGAGATGGGCAAAGTTTAATGGAAAAAGTCAAACTAGAGGCAATAGCATTTTTTTAAGGAAGTTCATAGAATAGATAGATAAATATGTGGTTATCATGAAGTGTCCTTCGTCCAGTTTCCCCTGGCTCAAAGAGAAAGCACACAATGCTCGACTTTAGAAGTGTTGACTAACTGCTGAACATGGAGTAGCACGTACCAAACCTTGCAGATCATTCCTTTTAATAATTCCGTTGCTATATATGTTAAGCAACTTCAAAAATGCCTCGTAGTCATCTTGACTACACAACCTCTCCTTCACCTTCTCACAGAAAATGAATCCCTGGCTGTACATGCCTGACATACAAATGAGAGACCATAAGCAACACTGATGTAATAACACGAGAACTGACACTATAGAACTTTAAAAAGCAACAATGAAGTTCCAAAAAATGATGAATGTAAGCAAAAAAAGCTGCATCCATTTCCCAAGGATTTCAAAATCAAGTAATGTGATACAAAAAGTTCAGGTTTTCCTAATACTGAACGGCTAAACAAGGCACATTGCGGATTAAATGAATATTCAATTAACACATCCCTAATGACAGACTTTTAGACCAAGTACCAGAAATTGCGTCTCTTTCTCCTGGTAGAATTTACACTAACGCTAAAACTAAACAAGCAAAATGCATTTTTGTTAGTTCCATAACCTAAAATCGTATCAATGTTGACAAACACGAATATTGCAATCTCAAAACAAATTACAACTGCTTATTCCATTTAACAAAGCAGAGAATAAAACAACACTGCCTAAATGCAACACATTTAAGGTCCATGAATGTATATAACTGAAACAATTCCATCATAAACTCACTCTTTAAGGAGTCTTTGTCATCATAAGGAGCGAAGTTAGCAGTCACACCAAAACCTTCAACCTTCCTGGAGGGTTTTCTTTTATCAGGAAAACGCTGTAATTTGTAGTCCCTATTGTTATCATTCTCTAATTCTCTATCATCATCGTCCCGATTTCTTCTATCCCTATTCTCCTTTTCACTACGCTTTCTGTGCTCCTTCGGAACTTTCACCATTCCTTTGTCATCGTCGAGCTCAGGACGATCAACACTAAGATCACGATCAGCATGGGGTGTCATGATCCTATCCCTCCTACGTTGCTGTGAAAAGAGACCAGCACCCCATTACAAATCACTAACTAAACAAGAAACCGTTAAAAACATAAGAGAAAGAATTTTGTACTTACCTTCTCCATATGCATTGGCCGAAATGTGGGTGTAGCAGAGCTTCGCTCATTGAAACGGGGAAATGAATTGTGGCCATATTGAGCTTGATGTGCTGAAGCTGCTGCTGACGCATCTGGTAAAAATCTGGTGAACTCATCAAGTAAATCTGGATGCTCATCAAAAAGAGCAGCAACCTGGAAATTAATTTAAATTACTAAGAACATAGGGAGGAATATTTTCTAAAATAAATAGAAATACCTTGTAACAGCCAATAAATCATCATCAAACACCAAATGTGAAAATTTGTGTATATTTACCTCACTGTAAACTTCATTTATATCCTTGTGCTCCTTTCGATACATGTTTAGTATGTCCAGGAATGATTTATAGACATGATCATCATTTTGGAAACGTTTCTGTAGGACAGAAATCCATCAATCAAACAGACAATAATAAATGTTTACACTTGTGATTAGGATAAAATTAAACATATTCACCTTTATCTTGTTTACAAAACTGATAGCTTCCTCAAACTCAACTGTCTTTTTTGGTGGAGTCTCATCTTCATCAAGGGTTATCTCATAACCCTTCGGCAAGAAGGTATTAAAGCCCAAAATTAAGTTGTTATGCCCTTTAAATAATTCCTTTACTCTTGCAATGACACCTGCTGTGTCGGTTCTGAAATAGACAAAAACAGAATCCATCAGCTGAAAAATCAACTAGGAAGGAATTACGAGTGGAAAAAAAGAATAATAATGGGTACATTCAGATACCTTTGAGCCTTGAAATCTTTCATGACCTCAAGAAATGTATCGTATTTTTCTCTTTGGTCTAGAAACATGTCCTTCACTTCTTTGAGGTACGTTAGAGCGTCATTGGTGGTCAATTTCTGTGAAGCACCTCCTACTCCTCCAATGGGCCCACCTCCACCTACTCCAACGCCCCCTCCTCCACCTCCTCCCCCCGGTATCTGGGATTGCCTGTTGCCCCACATCCAGAAAATGATCATCAACTCAACATATAACTATAAAATAAATACTGTCAAATTCATGAAACATTATAAACCCAAGCATAATTACTCCTTCCTCCTACGCATATGCTCCTGATAACTTTTTTTCTAAATCCAATTAGCTGCAATAACCAAAGAGAACATACTTCCAGAAAACAAAGATAATCATCATTCTCCGGTACTATTTTCATCAACACTGCATCTACCGCATTGATCTTAAGCCCCAAACATAAAACTATATTAACATTCATCAGAAGATTTAGTCTTCCTGAAAGCATATCATATCCGCTGAAAACAACATACCTAACAAACTTTTCAGAAAGCTCTCGACTTTACCTCTAAAAACCACATTACTACTCAATTCAACTCTAATAAACAACAAACCCTAAACAAATTGAAGAAATTTCATGATCAAGCACAACCAATCCAATCCACAGCAGGTACAAAACTACAACGCAATTCGACAACAACGATCAAATTACACTAATATTAACAATCAAGTGCAAGAGAACCTAAATCGCGCACCGATACACTGACACGGGCAAAATTAAATTCTCACAAACCAAACAAAACAAAACATAAAGCAAATCATGCAATTGAAGAGTGATGAATAAATCATGAGACTTACGAGTCCCCGCGCGACGAACCGGGGGGCCGCTTCAATTGAGCACCGCCGAACACATCATCTCTTACTCTCTTCATCCCTGTCAAAAACAAAACAAAAATCGCAACTCAGAAAAATACAGATATTAAAAAAATTAAAACAAAAAAACAGCCATTTGCCTTAAGCAACCGCCGAAGACTTACTTTTCAGCAACAGATCTTTGATCGCGCACAGGAGGAAGAGAGAGAAAGAGACAAATTAAACCAAAAAAAGAGAGAGAGAATGGTTTTTGAGGTATCTGATTATCTTCTGCTTCCTGCTTTCTGCTTCTGCTTTCTGCTTTCTGCTTCTGCTTCTGCTTCTGCTTCTGCTTCTTGTGTTACGTTAGGAAGTGGATTTTGTGAGAGAAAAGAAGAGAAGGGAGCGATTTTGGGGAGAAGAGAAACCGTGGAAGTGCGGAGGAAGGAAATAAACGGAGACAAAATTCGAAATATGTGAAGGGAAATGGAATGCCTTGTGTTTTGGGGTTTTCTCTTCCCATCGGAGCCTCCACTTGCCAAATTAAATATGTAAAAAATAAGGCATTTTATATTAGCATCCCACAAAATGTTGAATGCATCCACATTAAAATTTAATATTAATGACTAATTTACTCTACTATGTAATGATAATTTTGACCTTATTAGGTTTAAAAAATAATAAAAATTTTATAAATACACCTCAAATCACTTTTAACGTATTATTTATCTATTTCAACTATCAAAACTCCTCTCATTCTCTATTATTGAATAAAACTCTAAGCAATGAAACTACAAACATGTTGATTGAGAAAAATAATTTTTGACGAATGGAACACGAAATCGATGTTTCAAAAGTTTTGAAATCATTATTATTGTTATTGAAAAACGTTCAAATGAACCTAAACATTTTTTGAAATCATTCAATTTGAAGTCATTCGACAAACTAACATTCAGATAGTTTGAAATCATTCGGCAAAATAAAAAATGAGTTCTATAAGATTTGAGAAATGTGGGGTGTGTATAGAAAATATAAGATGTATATTAAGAATGTGGGGTGTGAGGGTATTATGGGGAAGAAAGTGGGGTGTATTAAGATAATTTTTAATTGAAAAAGTAAATGTGGGGTATATTAAGTATGTGAGGTTTATTCAACAATTTGTGGGGTGCTAATATAATAAGCCCTAATTATATTAACATCCCACAAATTGTTGAATAAACCCCACAAACTTAATACACCCCACATTTGCTTTTTCACTTAAAGTTTTATCTTAATACACCCCACTTATTTTCCCATAATACCCCCACACCCCATATTCTCAATATACATCTTATATTTTGTACATACACCCCACATTTTCTTTACACCTAATAAATCAAATTTCCTCTTCTTATGTGGCCTTTTTTATTAACTTCCACACATAATGTTGAATGCAACCTACATTAAAATTTGATATTAAATGACTTATGTATCCTATTATGCAATAACAATTTCGACCTTATTATGTTTTATAAAAAATAAAAAATTTCTAAACACACACCCAAATCACTTTTAACCTATCATTTATCTTCTTCAACTATCAAAACATCTCGCTCTCCATTGTTAAACAAAACACTAACCAAACTATCTGCGTTATTTTATTCTCTAATTTTGATTTCAAATGAGATTAATCCCACATATCTGCTTGTGATTTCCCAAGAAACTATACTACCCAAGCCTATTATTGATTGATTTAAGCGTAATATTTATTTACAATTCCTAGAACACCCGATTATCTGAAGGCTTCTCTCTTAGGAATTTTCTCACTATTTTCAATGGTGAATTACTGCAACATAACTCATTCCATTCAATGGTTAATTACTGCAATATAACTCATTATGTTCAATTGGCGGCACTCAAGTGACTATTTTCTTAACTCCACATCAATCACACACGACGTTAGAGTTTTACTCCAAATTCAATTTAATTTATAAAAAAAATAAAAATGGGTATTATAAGATTTGAAGAGTGTGGGATGTGGAGTATGTGGAGGTGTATGTTGGGAATGTAGGGTGTAAGAGTATTTTGCGAAAGTATGTGAGGTGTGTAGTAAGATAATTTTTAATTGAAAAAATAAATGTGAGGTGTATTAAATATGTGAGATTTATTCAACAATATGTGTGATGTTAATATAATAAGTCTTCTTATATTTACCTATTTCGTTCATTTCGGACCGGTTTATGGGCCGGGTTTGAACAATTTTAGCCCATGATTATGTTGTCTCAAAAGTACATGTTAATTGTCACTAGAAAGTTGCCCTACTTTTGTACCCAAATTGTTACAACAACAACAACAAAAACAATCAAGCTTTATCCAATTAAATAGGTCGATTGCAAGAATCATGAAATGTCACTGTACTCGGTTTTATATCAAGTCTTTCGTTAATACTCAAATTATTAGAAGAAAAAAAGTTTACAACATTGAGTTTGATATGTTTGATGTCTTACCGAGTACTCTTGTAAGTATATAAGAAATTATGGCTCTGTTGTAGTTAGTACTTTTGTGACTATATTATTAAGCTCAGTATATTATGTGACTAGAAATCGACCTCATTTTCTAGATGATGTTGATGTACCACATCTTTGAAGTTGTATTGGTCATTCGCTATTACTCTATAATCTTTACTAATTAATAAAAAAAATTTGTCAACCAAAACAGAGTGAAAAGATAAATTAGTCTTCTATCACAAAAAAAATGATGGGCAATAATGTAATTTCACATGTCCAAAATTTTTTTTTTATTGAAGTCTCACCCACAGGTGATGTTAAAATATCTTCAATATTAAAAAAAAACAAAAACAAAAACCTCCCACTCCCCCCCCCCACATTCTCTCTCTCTCTCTCATTCTCTCCTTCTCATTTTTTAAAATAATGTGTTCATACACACAAAATACGTAGACAAATACTAGTCACAAATCAACGTAAAAGATATTGGTTGGCACTTAATCCATAGTTTTATTCCAAAACCCTGGACTTTGGGTGAAATTAGCAAAAAGGTAAACTGGGCCGAAATCTGGCAGAGTCTCCCCCCTTTTTTCGTGTGCGTTGGTTTTGTATTTTACTTGTTTTGTTTGTTTTGTCGGATAAACTTTTCAATGTATTGAGAATATAATTTGGTATAATAAATGTCATAATACAATAATTTAAATTTAAATTTTAAATTTGTCTCTATTTATATTATTATATTTGATGTAACTGATTGTGTTCCGGCAGTCTCGGTTTTTGTAGTGTTTGCATTGTGTTTCTGGAGGAATCTTAAACCTGAAACCGCACAAGTTTTCTGAACGCAAGTACACAAAAAGGTGGCTTCCTTCCTCCCAAGTGGTATCGTGGTGGTACGGTCAACTTCATGTACAAAAGTAATCACAGTAGACTATGCAAAAAGGCAAGCCCATATGATAGTGACAAAGGAGAAGAAAACAATGGGGAGGAGGAGTTGGGAGATTTAAAATTTTAAATACACATAAACATTAGTTTCATGACTTTGATTCATTCCTAACGACTTTAAAGCGAAGGGTCTACAACGAGTAAATATGAAGAAAAAAAAGAAAAGTGTTAAAAGCAGAATTAGGTTAGGTCAGTTAACCATGATAATGTGTTAGTTCACCCCCTCAATATCGTCTTATGTGTGTTTGTTTTCCTTCACTAGCCCTTATTGGACAAGACTAAACTACTAGTTAGTCTAGTCTCATGTTTGTTACTTCACGGACTAGCTTCAGTGGGAGTAAGTCGGATTCGCCTCAACTAAGAACTGATTTGGTACTAAGGTGCTTTTATAAAAAGTGGGTATCAAAAAAAGCTGAGCTCAAAAAGGTGTTTGGTAAACAGTTAAAAACAATTTATTTTCACAGTTTTAGATGAAAAAAAACTGAAAACGTAAAGCAGCAAAAATGAACTTATTCTCAAATTACAGCAGAAGCAATTTTTTTTTCAAAGCACATCAACAAGTAAATATGAAGAAAGAAAAAAAGGTGTTAAAAACAAAATTAGGTTACGTCAGTTAACCATGACAATTTATCAGTTCACCCACTCAATATTGTGTTATCAAGAAAGGAATTAAGGGTGTGTTTGTTTCCTTCATTAGCCTTCATTAGACTAATAGTTAGTCCAATCTCATCTCTCTCATCTTATGTTTGTTACTTCAACATACTAGGTTTAGTGACTAATAGTTAGTCCAGTCTCATCTTATGTTTGTTACTTCAACGGACTAGGTTTAGTGGGAGTAAGCTGGACTCGGCTTGGACTACGGACCAGATGGTCTTAGCGAGACATCGTGAACCATGGGACTAGCTAATACCTTCGATTGCTCTCTGCTTGCGTTCTCTCCCTCTCTCTTTGTCCCCAACCCTGAATCGTGAACAAAGACCTCGATTCGAGATGGGAACCAGAATCGGACTTTTGCAGTGATTTGCCACACTTTTCAGTCCCCAGAGGGTCCAGTTTGCGATCTCCCTTGAGTTTTGATCAAGGAGTTTGTATTGGGTAGGTAGATTTTGGGGTTTTACAATCAGCTAATCGAAATATCGAATTTGAAATTACTGAAATTCTCGGAATATTGGGGATTTGTTCTAATTCATTGCTCTGAAATGTAGGGTTTTGGGGTTTTGCAGGTGCAAGAGGAGAAGATGAAAGTCAACATCTTGCGTATCCTTCTCACTGTGTTTGTGTTATCATGTTCTTTCTTTCAAATTACTCTAGTTTATATGCCATTTGCAACTAGCTCTTGTAATTTTCTATACTTTTTATTCCATATATTAACTTTGTTGCATTTAATCATATGGTAGACTGAATTTTGGCTTGATAGTTTCAAATTCCTATGATTTTGATTTTGTTCTTTCTTTCAAATTTACTAGTTTATACCATTTAGAAATAGCTTTTGTAATGCTCTTTTCTTTCCCGTCTTCAAACTGTTGCATCCAATCGTGGTAGAATGAATTTCAGCTTGACGGTATTGAATTTCAATGATTTGTCATCCTCTGGAACTATGAATAGTTAATGAGCTGTGGAGTTTTACTACCTTAATTGTAGTCTAATGTTACGAATGGTGATCACAAGATCAGTATCTATTATGTTAGTCATGAATCTCTAGCATATGCTCCCCCTGTTTATGATTTGGTGCTATTATCTTTTTAACAACGATCGTGATAATTTGACAATCCCATTTGCTCGGTGATCTTGTTTTAACTTGGAACATCTTTGATAGGAAATGGACGTGTTGTGAATTTTATCATAACTGTTTTCTCTTGACCCTTCTCTCTTTGCGAATATCTGCTAGGGATTTTAAACAGAGTATGTCTTTTTTACCTTTTTCTATCTCTTATGTTAATTAATCAATTAGAAATAATCAATTGCTGCATGTGTGAATGTATCTAAGTGTAAATTTGATGTGCCCTTTTTTTTTCTGGGATATGTTTTATTTCATCTACTTTGGAGCTCTAACTCTTATCCCTTTGGACCTGCAGGTGGCATGTTGTTGCTTCGTGGACATGGGATGCACAAGACGAAATATGTGGGATTTGTAGGATGGTATTGATGGTTGTTGTCCCGATTGTAAACTCCCTGGGGATGATTGCCTGCTAAGTAAGTCGCTAGAAATTTGATGTTACCCATTTGTTTCAATTTATCTGTTATTTTTCCTTTTATGAATTGATTGATAAGTTTTTGTAAGTTGAAGTGATTTTTTCCTTCATTCCCTGCTTTCGTTTTGCTAGAAATTTGATGTTATCATATTTTGGGATGGGTTAATTGGTATCTTGTGGGAAAGTTTGTGAAGAAGGATTTGTGTGCATCTACACTGTTTAATGAAATAGCTTAAGAGACAAAGTGATGACGCTACAGGAGACCTCTTCGATCGAATGACCTTTTTTTTTCATAACATGGTTGTATGCTCTCAATTTTGCATAACTAGGGGTGAATTATGGAATGGATGGGATTCGGGAGGCAGATTAGCTAAAATTCTAGGGGTGCTACTCTGTTCCAAGCACTAGCAGAACTGTTGTGACATGTACCCTCAATTTTTTATCCCACAGCTGCAATTCATCAATCATGTAGTGCATTTTTCTTGTCTACTACAAGTGATGCAATATGAGAAAGCTACTGTTATTTGTGAAAGTGTTTTTGATACTGCAGGAAGGTCAAAAGAATAAGCTCTTCAAGTCATGAACGTATTTTCTTCGGTCCTGGACAGATGTGTCTTGAGGTATCTTAAGCTTTCAGACAAAGCCATGGGCGAAAAGGGTGTCAATGCATTTGGGTCACTTCTGAGATCACAAAACACTTTGGAAGAGCCTTATTTGATGAATGTGGCAGGGCTCAATATGTATCACAACATGAGAGGAGTGGCACCGCGATGTCATTAAGAAGGTCAAATGGCTGAACGAGACCTATGCCGCCAAGACTGATGCACTACAAACTCTTAGGTGGTAAGCTTGAGCATTGTGTCTTCTAGGAGGCCTGTGATCCTTGTAGACGAGACCTATACCACCAAGACTGATGCACTGGAAGCTGTTATGCATGCACCTGTCCATTTTCAAGGATCTCTGACTTTTTTGTGCAATCGGTATCAATTGCTCATATTGGCTGTAATGTATACTGCTGATGAGGATTTGGAGTCTATAACCAATGTTCAATAAATCTTATACAAGGCTCGTTCATCTTCTAAAATGCAAATTTGGTTCTATTTGCCTATCAAGTTGAGTCGTTGAAAGTTTTTGCTTCAATGGAGTTCCTTTTTTTTTGTATAATATTGGTTTAATTCTTGTTAATCGTATAGTATTAGTTCGTGGTTGAAAAAACTTAAAATTGAACAATAATTTGCAAACACCAAACTGTGAACAATACTATTTTCACTATCCTGCTTCTTAGTCTGACACTGCATCAAACGCTTTACTAAATCAGTTCAGTTTAGTCTAGTCTAAGCCAGTCCAGGTTAGTCCCTGAAGCTAGTCCAGTCCGAAATTATCCGGTGCAACAAACGCACCCTAAGTTGTTTATCAATAAGAAAAAACAATTATTTTATTTAATACAAAGAAAAAAAACTAAGATAAAGGCCCATCCATAACTGGAAACGGGAAAATGAAAGTGGATAAGCTTATTTGTTCTCTTCTTGCCAACTTTCTCCCAAGCATTCAATTTTATTTGAAAAATAATTTCCTACAAGATAACAGAAGTGTTTTACGCACACCTTAACACGCTCGTGTTTTTTTGTTTTTATAAAAACACAAAATGTTAGTTGACATAATCCTAACATTGAAATTTTTCTGTGCCTCGAACAAATTGCCCTTGATATAAAGTCGGTTTAACTTCACGAGGTTTCCGCTAATGCGTGGAATATATACTTCAACATGAATATATTTGAGGGATGATGCTTTACACCGTTTTTTACGTCCACATACATTCTTGTTAATTTATGTCATTTGAACTTCTTTAATTTATTCAATTCAACAGCCAAAGATTAAGAATAGCGTATGAAAGTAAAAAGAAATATGTAGATAGCACTACCCTATTTAAAAAGAAAACGGTAACAGATTTTGTAACAAAATTTGATTAATATCATCAAACACAAGTAGTGAAAATTACTTATGTTTAATTACCTCTCTGTCAAACTCCGTTATGTCTTTTTCTTGTGTTCGATACATGTCCAGATCATGTCCAGGAATGATTTGTAAACACGACTATCAAATAAATAGAACACATTTTCACGTGAGTATCGATCCCAATAAATTTCTATCAAATAAATAACATGGCTATATATGCAATTAGTCTAGGAATAATTTGTAAACATGGCTATCAATTGTTATTTTGGATTTGTCTAAGGAAAACGCTGATATTTTGTTATAGTCGTTGTGATAGTTGCACATTTTCACAAGTAATGAAATTTCATCAGATGCTTAGTTATGTTGTCCAACTGTGAATTTGAAACATATTCTAACAAAAGTTAAAACATATGTTCAAAGAAAAACTATGATGTGATGGTGCAATATCGACACGTGCATGGGCGGATGTACATTGGGACTAAGGTGGTCCTAGAACCACTTGAAGGTTAGACATATACATGTGAAGATCTTCTGATGACCGTCCAAGGATTTGATGTAATGTCTGCTAGCATATCTCGACAAGTTGCATCGACAGCACGCAATAGATTCTCTCGATTTCACTAATCAAATTGCTTCCGCAAAATGCCTCACTAAATAAACTGAATGCCTCGAGCCCACCACATGTTCGACAAAATGCTTCGATAAATAAACTGAATTTTTTTTATCACATTCTGTATATATCTAAAAAAATTAAACCTTCAACACTGCAACTCCCCAATGTTCGAATCTTGATCTGTCATTGAACACATGGTATATACAGATGAACAGCATGCATGATAAATATTACCCACTATTATGACCCTATATCTTGTTTAACAAACTGGTAGCTTCCTTAAACTCAACTGCCTTTTCTGGTGGAGTCTCATATCTTCTCAAAACGCGAGCAGGAACCCATCTGCAAGAATAAATCCAATCGGATACAATCTATAAAGGAGAAAGAACCACAAGCAAGCAACTTAATGTGATGACATTTTTGACACGTACCTACATTCTCATTTCTCACAACGGTTCAAGAAATCATTGAACTTCTCCAGAAGATCTGGATACTTTCCGAATAAATCAGTCGCCTGACTTGGGGGCAGAGTTTACCATAAAAAAGATGTCAAACTAGAGACAACACCACCATGTAATCAATCATTTTACAAAGGGCGACCCTAAATCAGTACGGCTCCACTCTTTGTGAGGGTCGAGTGGGAACGTCTATTGTATGCAGCCTTACTCTTGCTTTGAAAAGAGACTGTTTTTACGACTAGAACCAAGGTCACAAAGGACCAACTTTTCCATTACGCCAGGGCTCGCCCTCGTAATCAGTTTTTTTATCTTACATAATATTTTTTAACAAAGTTTAATAAATAGAAAGATGAAATCTATGCTCAAAAAGTAAGCAGACAATGTATAAGACTCACCAAAGTTTGTAGATCATTCCTCGTAATTATTCCCTTGTGAATTGTGATAAATCTGAAAGCACTTCAAAAACTCCTCGCAGTAAACTTAACTGCACAACCTCATTTGCACTTCTTCACAGAAAATGAATCCCTGGCGGTATATGCCCGACGAAAACATGAGAGACTGTAAGCAACACTCGGTTAGTAACATTAGCATACTGAAATTGTTAGAAGAACACTTGCAATTTGCGAAAAAATTAATGAACGGAAGAAAAACAAAGCTAGGGTTTGAAAATTATATATAGAACAAAAACATATATCATCATATTAAATCAAATCAGATACAATCTAAAAGGTAAAGAACCACGGTCCACAAGAAAGCAGCATAAAAGTGATGGCGTTTTCTTTTTACAGTTACCTGCATTTTCACGACGCTCCAATAAATCATTGAACTCCTCCAGAAGATCTGGACACTGTCCCAATACATCAGTCACCTGAGATGGGCAAAGTTTAGCGGAAAAAGTGAAACTAGAGGCAACAATATTTTGTAAGAAAGTTTACCGAACAGAAAGATATATGTGTGGTTATCATAAATTATCCTTTGTCCAGTTTGCCCTGGCTTGAAGAGCAAGCACACAGGGCCTGCACGTTAAAAGTGTTGATTATGTGCTGAACATCCATGGGGTAACTTGTGCCAAAACTTGCAGATCATTCCTTTTAATTATTCCGTTGCTATAAATGTTAAGCAACTTAAAACATTCCCGCAAGTCATCTTTACTACACTCTTGAATCTTGTGAATATTTGCTTAATCTAGTTGCTATAACAACAAAAAAGTTTATAATATCAACAGAAAAACATGAAAAAACGTGTTTTCAGAAACATGAGAGGGGGCAGACTTGCCTACACTCCGAGATTCTACCGTAGCATTCCAGACCAATATATAATGCTATGAGGGGAAAGAAAATTCAAAAGGGGTATTAAATGCACATAGACTCTCGATTTTTACTTAACTTACCTTAGAGATTTTATTTTATCTGATGGGGGAAACGAAAAAAAAGGCTAAAGCCCTTTATATAGGGCTAAACGCGCCTCCCCTGTAACTAATAATTAAGGTAAAGGCAAGCCTCCAATCTTCGACCCACTCAAGCTTCATTGGCTTCAGAAGCCATGATGGCATCTTTAGATGTAGAGAACTATAGGAGGTGTCTCTCACGGGCTCACCGGAAGAGGGTATCTTTCCTCTCGTACTACTTTCCTCAACTTTCTGCTTACAACATTAATGAATTAATCTAAGCCCTACCCAGCTCCAAACCCAAACACAAATCCAAAGTTTGTTTGCACTTTAAATGGTGCAAGCCGTACTGGTAAACAAGAATTAGAGACGAGACTTGAAATACATGGTAAGCACTGTTTAACCACTTGTGTCTTGTGAGACTCTTCATGTTTTGCTTTTAGTGGAAAAAGTTAAACAATCGGGTCGGTTTTTTCTTTTTCAATTGTATTGGTAATGTGGAGGTTCTTTTTCTTTTTTCTTTTTTTTTTCTGGTCAATAGTAATGTGGAGGTAGTAATCAAGCAATTCCATATCAAGTTCATAAAACTTGGGTATGTTTTTACGGAAAATTTAATTACTAGACAACAATGTACATCAGAGTTTGGAACAAGGGAGAATTGGTAATGTTAGAGAAACTATATATTTAAATTAAACTTTGTAAATCATATGATATGGTGATTGATGATTGAATTATTATTTAAGTGATGATTAACATATTTATTTTGTGTTAGTGACGCATCACATAATTTACAAATTTGGTCAAAAAATTAGTCTCTTTAGCATTATCCAATACTTGTACAATGCCTTAATATCCTATCTAGTTTTCCAGTCCATACTTCTTGCCCAAAGCCTACACATACTACACCATTATTACAAAGGAAAATTAATGAAAATAGCTTGAAAACTTTGAATTTTAACGATAAGGACAAAATAAAATGTAAAGTGAATAGTAACATGATTGACTTTTTAGTGTAAATATGATTTTCCATTAAAGTAAAAAGTACTAGTTCCCATTATTACAAAGAGACTTGAAGCTTTTACAACTTTAGACTTCATGCTTGGGACTATTTTAGACCTTCATCATCAACCACCATTTAGACGGGGCCAAAACGAAACAACAAAAAGAACGGAGGGGCTAATTGTAATTTCATTACAATTAAGTGCCCTCTTGACGTGGGGTTCTTTGGAGGCTGACCAATGAGAAGTAAGCACCTGTAGGACCCTTGGCCAAAAGCGACGAGTGGGTCCCCTTCTCCACCACCCACCCTTTATCGAGCACGGCAATCATATCGCAATTCTGTATCGTACTCAACCTGTGGGCCACCACCACACTAGTCCTCCCCACCATCACGCGCTCTAGCGCGTCCTGCACAACCTTCTCCGATCGACTGTCGAGCGCGCTGGTCGCCTCGTCCAACAACAAAACGACAGGGTTTCGAAGTATCGCCCTGGCTATAGCAATCCGCTGTTTTTGTCCTCCGGATAACTGCACTCCTCTATCCCCGCACGACGTGTCGTATCCATCTTTTAATCCGGCGATGAAATCGTGCGCGTTGGCCGCCCTTGCAGCTCCCACCACCTCCAACTCGTCGACCTTATCTGACACGCCGTACACAATGTTTTCTCGTATCGTCCCGGCAAACAACGTTGGCTCTTGGCTGACCAACGCTATGTGTTTTCTCAACGACTTGAGGTGGTACGACTTTACATCTCGACCGTCGATTTTTACTTCTCCTTTAATGGGATCGTAAAACCGTTCGATCAATCCAATGATCGTTGATTTACCCGAACCACTTTGGCCGACCAGTGCCGTTGATTTTCCCGCCTCGATTTTGATGGAGAAGCCTTTGAAGATCATAACATCGGGCCTAGCGGGGTACGCAAAATGTATGTCGTGTAGCTCAATGTGACCCGTTATTGCTTCGGGCTCGAGACCTTCCGGGTCTTCAGGCTCAATTTTTGTGTATCGGTCTAACACCGCGAAAACAGACCCGACGGCATCTGCGCCCTTGGCGAGGTCCGTGGTCATGCTACCGGCATCGGCAATGACCCGGCCTGTGCTCACCAAGATCATGAAGGTCTGGAATAGTTGTTTGGCTTTGACGTAGCCCTTGGCAACAAGCTTGCCTCCGTACCAAAAGTCGAAGGCCCAAGTGACGGTTGTGAGGCTTTGGGAACAAGCGAGTCCAATGCCGGCGTACCACGACTGTCGGATACTCTCCCGACGAGGGCCTTCTTGGGCCTTTTCGAGCATTTTCAATAGTCGTACTTGGGATGAGAAGGCCGTGACTGTCCGGAGGTTGGACACTGCTTCCGCGGCGAGCTTGCTGCTTTCTTCCTGGGATTTTATGGCCTTCCTGGACATGCTTTTGAGCAGGACTCGCCTTGTGTAGAAGCATACAATGATGAGGGGTTGTACGGCTATCATGACAATTGCAAGCCTCCATGTAATGATCAATCCCATTGTGCAAGCTACTGTTACTGCTGAGATGGTTTGTACAACAAGAGCCATTCGATCACCCACCAAAGATCTCACCTGCAACAAAATAATCAACCACTGTTCATATTAAATCTTCAAAATAATTCACACTTTTCACTGTTATAGCTAAGAACAGTCCAACTAGCTCTCCAGTGTTATTTTTCTCTTCAACTTCAAATTAAATTTGAAGTTCGAATCACATTGTTAGAATATATTTAGTTAATTCGGAATCTTCTGCGTAATTATAAAAATGTAATTTTCTATTGTAATTATTTTATGATTCCTTCTACATATGAGTTTTGCCACTCTTATATATATTGTAAACATTGTATTAGATTAATTAATTAGTCGTATTTCTACACACATTTATTTTAGGGAGTTTTAACAAACATAAAATATGCGACTCTATACATGATTCTAATGAGTATTACTATGGATACACTCTTAAACTAGTGAATGTGATTAGTTTATGTGCTTAAACTATATTATCGATCGTACTAAATTATTAGTGAACAAATTTGATATTTTGATTAGACGTACCACATTGGCATCTTTGGCGAGTCTAGAGCAAATGGCACCGCTAGAATTCTCATCCTGATCAAACCACCCCACTTCAAAAGTGAGTACCTTTGAAAGCATCCTCTCTCTAACCCTCTTAGTCAAGTACTCTCCCATGTAAGCAAAGTTGTAATGCTGGCTGACATTGATCACCAACGAGAAGATTGCCAACCCTAGAAAGCAAAGCGAGTAAGTCCTTGTTTTCGCCTTAATCTTGTCGTGATCCGTCAAGAAATAAACCGACACCATGGAACCCATGGCAAATGCGTACAGCGGTTGTACTGCACCAAAAAGAGTCGCACTCGTGCACCCCATAACTGCTTGTTTCCACTCCGGAAGGTTCAAGGCCAAAAGTCTCCTAAAAGAAGGCACGGGCAGTTTCTTATGTTCATACCCTACAACACTCTCTTGATCAGGAGCTCTACCCTGAGCAAATGAGTTCGCCGAACTCGAACGACTCAACATGGAGAGCCTACGGCTGCTTGTGCTGTGCCTACGGCTGCTTGTGCTGTGAATGTCTTTTGAAATGGAAGACGAAGCACCGTAATGCCCTAACTCTTCCGGTTCTTTTTCTTTTTCTGTTTGTTGGAGGCGGACAAGGGACGTGTAGTGGCCATTTTCGCGTTGGGAGAGCTCGTCGTGGGAGCCGGTTTCCATGACCTGACCGTTTTGAACTACGGCAATCACGTCTGCGTTTCGGATGGTGGAGAGGCGGTGCGCGATGATGATTGTGGTGCGGCCGACGGCTGCTTTGTCTAGGGCTTCTTGGACTACTCGTTCGGATTCGGAGTCCAGTGCGCTGGTGGCTTCGTCTAGGAGGAGGATACGAGGTTTCTTGATGATGGCTCGTGCAATGGCGATCCTTTGTTTCTGTCCTCCCGACATTTGAACACCCCGCTCGCCAACCTGTTTAATCACAACGTTAATTTGTTTTAGTACTTGCAAAACCTAGTAAAAAAAAAAAGTGTCTGCATGTTTCATAAAAAAGGTCGTACCCAGCGCACAAGGCTCCCGCTTTACGCAGGGTCTGGGAGAGGTGAATGTCGGCTAGCCTTACCCCCATTTATGGAGAGCCTGCTCCCAAGTCTCGAACCCGAGACCTACCGCTCATGGGCGAAGGCACTTGCCATCGCGCCAAGTACTAAATACTAAATAGACTTACTCATAAAAGATTGTCCTAAAATAGCAATTAATATATGACTTTTTAGCTAAAATGGTTTCTTAAATTGACGTAACTCTTCATTTTGATCTCTGAAATTTCAAATCAATAGAGTTGGTCCCTGAGTTTGTCCATCGTCACTCATTTTGGTAATTTTGTGAAAAATTTCAGTTAAATAAAATAAAATGACAAACATACGTTCAATTTTGTCATATCATTTTGGCTAATTGTTTATTAAATCAAGGGTATTTTTGTCATTTTGGTCATTATTTAACAGAAATTTTGGATAAAAAGCCTTAATATAATTATAAGAGAAACAAAAATCAGGTTCGCCACTGCAGCAATATAAATATGAATAACGTATTGACATGCAATGAAGTTATCGAGTTGAGTAATGCTAAACTTACTACATTTGTACTATCTCTTTAATAAAGGTAAGGTCAACCAACATATGTGGGTCTCATCTCTATTAAAAAATTGGTGTAAATATGATATGAAAAATATGATAAGAATAACATATTTGTATCGAGTTTAAATGTCATCACCATGGCATACGATAAGTCTTTTTATTTACGGGGCTAGTCTTAGTCTAGTGATTATTTGAAGGAACTTCTAACTTGAAACTTTTCCATACATGAACAAAAGGAAGGTATCTTAAAAGGAAGGTATCTTATAAGGCAGTGTCGACCGATCACAAACATCATTGTCAAAGAAGCAATACATGTTGTTCGAGTATATGATGCAAACTGATGTCTGCAAATAGTGATGCGCATGCAATACTACTTCTATATTGGGTTAGCAACTTTGGACGATTGAAGGAAGACCTTCATAACCTAGTGGGGGACAAAATCATCAATGTTTAGGAGCAATAAGATGCATTCCTATGTTGATCCACCACACACTTGACGACAAACATACCAAAGGACAGGAATCCAGATACTCTTTGTGAAGATCTGAATCCAGATACTTTTTGTGAAGATCTCGAGAATCTGTGAATCATGTTCGTTCATTATTTATCATGTGGTCAGAAAATATTTTAATTTTATTTTATTTAAAATTGAATACAAATAGTACATGACAAAAAACTCACCGCATAATGTATGATAAATTGACATGATTTACGGATTCCCAAGATCTTCACAAAGAGAATCTAGAGAGGATCTTGTTGAAAAAGACAGAACCTTTGACATCGTGAATTATGTGATTAACAAATGGAAAGCAATAATTTGTCATTTGCTTAAAAGATGGAATGTTTAAATGTCACACATGATTTAAGAAAATTTTAGTGTGCTGATAACACAGTTTAGTACACAAAGCGTCATAATATTAGTAGTTGGATACTTTAAAAAAAATCAAACACTAGTATTACAATATTTAATGTACCAATCTATGTTCTGGACACTAAAAAAACATTTTTATTCCAAAAAAATTATTTGAGTTCTTCCATACAAGAGTCATTCATTTTTGTTAATTAACAAATTAAATTTTGAGATACGTGCTAAAACTTTTCTTTTTGGTAATTAAAATTAGATATTTTGGTATATTAGTCAAACTATGATTAACAGTTAAAAGTAATAATCTCTTATTTGAAAAAGTCAACAAGTGGCTTGTCACTAATAAAACTAATTAACGTGTTATTATACTAGTGAAGTAATTACCTGAGTATCGTATCCTTGAGGCAACTGGGAGATGAAATTATGAGCATTAGCAGCTTTCCCAGCCTCAGTAACCTCTTCAATCCCAGCATCTTCTTTCCCAAAAAGTATGTTCTCCTTAATGCTGGTTGCAAATAGAGCAGGCTCTTGGCTCACCAAACCCATCTGCGATCGCAGCCACTTGAGCTGAAGCTTATTTATCGCCACCCCATCAAGAAGAATCTCGCCTCCGAGCGGATCATAAAACCGCTGCAACAGGGCTATCACCGTGGACTTCCCCGAGCCGCTTCCGCCCACCAACGCCACCGTTTTGCCCGCCGGAACTGTCAGGTTGAAGTCTTTGAAGATAATGCTTTCCGGCCTCGACGGGTATGCGAATTCCACGTGCTTGAATTCAACTTCACCGGAAACATCCTCCAAGATTTCGCCTTCCATGTTGTCGGAATCGATCTTGGGAACTCTTCTTATCACTTCCATTATGCGCTCGGCTGCCGAACATGCCTCTGAAAAGTACTTCAAGTTTGATAGTCCAGAACCTAATGCCCTATTCACCAAAACAATAAAACCATGCATTAAGATTAAGATCGATATTATTGGGAAGATTATGAATTTGTGTTTAAGAACAAAACGGAAGAAAATCAAAGCGTGCATCAGTATTTTTAAGATCAATTTTTTGGGAAGGTTCTAAATTTGTCCTAACAAGTATCAGATTACTAATTTACAGACTACAGTATATGGTACATTGTCGAACTTTTGTCGTAACAAATTAAAAAAAGAGCAATATGTACGAGTAGACATTTTGCAAATTATTTATTAAAAATAGAATGAGAGACACTAAACATATAATATGTCTTATGCTACTCACAGTTTTGTGCCACTTTAAATAATACACATTCAGTGTCATTCATGTTCTATTTTCGACTAAAAATCTAAACCGGTTCAATCAATGCATATTTTCCATCATAAAGAAAAAAAATCAACAATATACCGGGTATTTTATCCACATTAAAAACATGCAAAAAGGGGTTTAGCATTCTTACAATCCGCCAACGGCGATGGCAGCACCAACAGCAAAAACAGTGCCTCCCTGAGCGCCATGGTACATGACCATTCTGCTTCCATAAAAAGACATGAAAGACCAAATGGCGAAGACAACGCCGTTACTTCCGATGGCCAGTCCTTTGGCCAAGCCCTGGCTCAATCCCAACTTGACGGAGCCCTGAAGAGCCGCAGAGAATTCCGATATGGTTTTGTTTTCTCCGACGAAAGCATAAACTGTGCGGATTGAAGAAATTGCCTGCTCTGCTATGTTGCCAGCCTTGTTGTACTCTTCCCTAATCTGCCTAGCTAATCCCATCAAAGTCCTTCCGTAAATTAAACCGGGAATTACTAGCAGCACCACAAATGGAAACCCTACGATTGCTAGCCTCCACATCATTATAAAAGCCGCCACGTAGCTTCCGGAGAACATGGAGAAATTCATCAAGAAGTTCGGTAGCTGGTGGAATTTGAAACATGCAACTTCATTAATTGATGAAAATAAACTGGTAACGATTATTAGCACTACAAAATAATCGTTATCCTCTCCGGCGTCTATTAGAATGACGATTTTGAAAGGTGCTGATAACAACTCTCAATAAATTACACAGATTGAAAACTTGTGGGATTACCTTTTCACTTAGGACATCTTGAATCACTAAGCTATCATTAGAGACACTTGTGATCACTTCTGAGGTGCTTGTGACATGTAAATCAAAGTAGCCCACATCTTGCCTTAGAACTGCTTTCAAATATCGTACTCTCATCCTAGCTGCCTGCCTCTCGCCAGTTCTTGTCCAGCAATATCCCTCTACGAAATTACAAATTCAAAGAAATAAAAAAATATATATTACTAAATTATAATTCCATTTGATCTTTGATAACAAGCAAAAGTAAACAACATTTGGTGAAACTCACCTAGGAAACAGCATACAAATGACCCACAAGCCAAGTACAACAGCGCCACTGCATTCTGCCAACCATAAAAAACAAAACTCAATTAGAAAATTTTGTGTTTGCCTTTCTGCGACTATTTTTGCACTCCATTTTTCTTTTTCTTTTAGTCATTAAATTGAATAAATCAAAAGAGAATCAACATGCAATATTAAAGTAAAATACGAAAGGTGAAAACAAATGATTCCGCAAACAAAGCGCACAGAGAGAAGGTGAAAACAAATGATTCCGCAACAAAGCGCACAGAGAGAGAGAGAGAGAGAGAGAGAGAGAGAGTTTAGTTAATTACCTTATTTATGTTATGCAGAAAAGCATCCTGAGCTGAAGTTGGTGAACCGCCAATATTGTTCATCAATTTGCTAGTGATCAACAAAACCAACGGTGTGGAAAAGCCATCACCAAGGGATCCAAATAGCCCTAAGATCATCAGCAATCTATCAACCCCATCAGCATGCATGAAAATGGACCGCATGGACCCAACTTTCATGATACTGTTGTTGTTGCTGTTGTCATTACTGGGGCTTTTCTGTCCCATTTTCCCTCCCTTTCTCAGCAACCAAATAATAGTTAAGATTGGCAGAACACCTCCCGACGTGCGGTTTAACTTATATATGCTTCAAGAAAGTACAAACCCTTTTGCCTTGACCGTATACTGAGAAGAAAGATATATACAGGTGTATATATAGAAGAAATTTCAGTGCAACATGTATACAGGATAGCACATTATATGTTATTATACAAATGATGAAATATATGTATTAAAAAATTAATAACTTAAAAAATAAAATTTATTACTACTTATATAAAAATACGTAATGTACATTTCTTGTTTCGATCACATTAAAAATTTTCAGTGCGAAAAAAAGAGGGGACTTCAGAGTCCAGAGGGATTGCATATGGACAGGATTATAGTAAATAAACTAAAGTTTGGATGAGTAAAATGAACACGTGCTGATGAGTGAAGATTACGGCTGTGCTTACGGGCCTTTCTCTGCGGATAGCGTCATTAGTGACGATCGATGGGTCGGTGGACCCACCCAGTAACCATTTGTTAGTGTTTTTAATAATTTTTTTAACTGAAACGTATGATTTTTTTTTTCTTTTTTTTTTTGTTACTTAAAGGAAAATGAAAATTTGAAACTATTAGAATTAATGATGTTCGAACTCAAACGCAGGAGTGAAAACTCATAATCCTATCCAACCATATACGTTTACGATATTTATTACAACAAAAGAAATTGTACAAGAGGGTTAAATCACAAATGATAGAAGAAAACAAATCTTTGTCGGCGCTTTTAATCCGAAGTCAAGAAGAAAAAAAGACCATCATGACAAAAATTATAAAAATTTATAAATTAAACATTAGAAAATTCTCAATCACAACATCCGCTAACATATCTGATGATTCTTCAAACCAAACAGTTTCTTGCTCGCAGCAATCCCCGCCCCCACCCCAACCCTCCTTTTGCAAATCTGCAGAACATTGCAGGAATATATGGTCTCTGCTGGTGCTTAATTTTTTGACTTGGAAGCTCGATCGTGGAAATTAGAAACTGCCATGTTACCTTCAAGTTGGGACAAAGAATTAACTAATTATATTTGAAGCTTTTTGTTTTGAGAAGCGTTTTTTTTTTTTCCTACCTCATTTCTACTTTCTTTTTCAATACTCCTTTCTATCTGTTTATTTAATTCCACATATCAATCTTTTTTTCTTCATTAAAACGAACCTTAGCTTGATATTTTTATATTGAAAATTGGGCTAAAAGCACAAGCCCAAACAAAACTAATCAATAAAAAGTTTAAAATGGGACATCTCAAGTCGATCTTCATGAACAAAACTAACGAACAAGAAGGAGGATTATCAAAGTAAAAAATGCGTATATCTAAATCACGATTATAGTTCACTAAATTATCTGTCACAAAATTCTTTTCTTTGTAGTCATGCCGAAGATCGCATTGCCAAGATTTTGAAAGCACTCTCAACAGGCCAAAACAAGAAAGAATAATTGCCAGCAACTTGCATCACCAAATAAATTGTGAAGAACATTTTGAAGAAAATATTGCTTTTATACAAAATTATGCCACCTAGTTGAGTCATAATTGCATATGGAACTCATTATATATACACAAACTCGCATCTATATCCATAAGTCGCTTGAAAAATAAATGGTTAATCCACATATATGTCGAGACAACTATCACCAAACCAAATGCTGATTAGTTAAATAGAAAGAAAAAAAAAGGGTTTAACCCCATCTAACCCTATTTGACGGTCGATGGGTTGTTGTTGGGGTTGGGTCAGTGTGTCGGTGGCTGTTGAGCTTATTTTTTCTTTGTATTTTTAATTTTACTTAATTGTTGACAAAGTTAGATGGGTAAAATTTGGCGACAGGAGAGGTCACATAATGTTTTGAATGTAAAAGATTTGGACTCGAACAATAATTTGGAATAAAATATTTCTATTATTATTTCCCACAAATGGAGTTGTAAACGACTATTAAAACCTGTTTCAAACAAATAATCAGCAGTAAAACATTCACTGAAATTTCAACAAATATTTCATATGACTGTCCAAAAGATTCGTAAATAATTATCAGTGATATATATATATTTTTTTTGGTCAAACAAAGATTCGTACAAGGCTTGCACATCAGGTGCATAAAACTCTTATTAGAATTTAGAATTGCATCTCTGTCGTCACATCCCTGTCATTACGATTATATATGTAATTAAGTGCAAACGACGGTCAACAGTGTACATAATCACGTTGTACAGAGCACTGTGAGACAGTTAAGCTGAGAAAATTAAAATAAGACGGGCACTTAACTTTCAAACTAGCTTGCTTATATATCTACTAATTGAAAAGTTGTAGTTGATTAAGAGCTTCTCATAAGCATTAAAAAATCATTATATAAGATTACTGTCGATCTGATGCTAGCTCATCGCAGTCATAAATTGACATCCCACTTCTCATTCCACAAATAAAAGAAATAAAAAAGAATAAATAAATAAACAAAAACAAATATCTTAGTCCAAAAGGATCAAAATCATATAGGGTTCGGATTGCAAGGGACAAAAATGAGATTGCCTTTTGCGACAAAAACACAGTCTCAACTCTCAATGGTGTGAAAAAGAGGGTATCTCTCGACAAAAATTAATAAATTTTTCAGTGTGTCGAAAATAAGGTCTGGTACACTAAATGTAATAATACAAGTAGTTAGAAATTTGAAAAAAAAAAAAAACCAATTATATTATAACACTTTATATACCTGACCATACGTATTTCTGCCACACTAAAAATTTTCTCGACAAAAACATGCAAGAAAGTGAACACGTGGCTCATAACATACACATGGCTTGCATCCAATAATCTTATTTTTTTTAGTTCGATATTGAGTGATATTTTATGGCAAATTAAGGCGTGCATGCATTTGCTTTGCTTGCCGTTGTGTCTATTAATTTCAATCGGTTTGAACACATATTTATAAAGACTTGGCATTAAATTTGGCTTTTATTGTCCCTGCAGGTTTCTTGATATGTTTCCCAATTTTCAAAAACGAATTTATAAAAGAGTTGCATGAATTAGAAAATAACGTTCAAAACAGTTGCTAAAATGCTGTGGAATTGTGCATTAATATGCACGGCTAATGCCTCCAACACGTGACCTAATTTGGTAGTTTTCAGTTGCAGAAGCATATGCAGATGGTGCCACGTGAAAATTGTGGAGGGAGGAAAGGGGAAAGACATGCAGTGGTCTTCTCTCTGCAAGAGGAAGCATTAATGCACTTTAACCAAACAGCTCCTTGTTAAGAGCGAAGAAATTAAGGAACCCTATGTATTTTCGAGAAATGCTAAGAAAATTCTTTATAGACTTTTTGTTCATAGTTTAACGTCAATTCTTGTATTAATATTATAAAATATTATGTCAAAAGTATGCCATAACAAAAAGCATATCGAGAGCTCATTTTTTTAAGAGAATCACATTAACATTTCTCATAACTTTATGGAACATATATGCTAAGTTTTTCTGTCTCTTAACCATCGTAGTAAGAGTAGAGGTCCAGTATTTCAAGTAGTACATATGACGTATTTGCATGTTGCTATATGGCTTCCATTTAAAGATTACACGTTCTAATTCGTGTATTTAGTCCAACTGTCCAACTGCCCAAGTGATGAAGAAGCATATAATAAAGAAAGATACACACATAATATATAAGAAAGATATTTTTTTTGTCCAGATTAAGAGTTTCACCCTTCTTAGGAATCTTTTGGAAGTTTGTTTAAATGGTTGAAAGCGTTTTTGCAGTTAATCCTTAGTAAAAATGCAAGTGAATCTTGAAAAAACATTTGAAGTGGCAATGTCACATCCCGGCCCAGGGCGGATCACTTCCCCTCCCCGTTCCACCACCGTAGCACGATATTGTCCGCTTTGAGCTTACCATTCCCTCACGGTTTTGTTTTTGGGAACTCACGAGCAACTTCCCAGTGGGTCACCCATCATAGGAGTGCTCTGGCCTCCTTCTCGCTTAACTTTGGAGTTCCGACGGAACCCGAAGCCAGTGAGCTCCCAAAAGGCCTCGTGCTAGGTAGGGATGAGAATATACATTTAAGGATCACTCCCTGAGCGATGTGGGATATCACAATCCACCCCCCTTAGGGGCCTGACGTCCTCGTCGGCACACATGCGGCGAGGGTTAGGCTCTGATACCAAATCGTCACATCCCGGCCCGGGGCGGATCACTTCCCGGGCTCGTTCCACCACTGTAGCACGATATTGTCCGCTTTGGGCTTACCATTCCCTCACGGTTTTGTTTTTGGGAACTCATGAGCAACTTCCCAGTGGGTCACCCATTCTGGGAGTGCTCTGACCTCCTTCTTGCTTAACTTTGGAGTTCCGACGGAACCCGAAGCCAGTGAGCTCCCAAAAGGTCTCATGCTAGGTAGGGATGGGAATATACATTTAAGGATCACTCCCTGGGCGATGTGGGATGTCACTGGCAGGAAGTACTTCAAGTATTTTTGAAATCCAAAAAATATTTTCTAAAATTGTTTTCAGTTATTTTAAAAGGATCTCCAAACAAGCCCTTATATGTTGAAGCCAACGAAGAAAAGGGATTGACATTGACTACGTATTATGTACACCATAATACCATTGTCTTCTCTATTTTAATTTGTATTTTTCTTGCTGAAGTATTAGAAACGCACGTAGTGACGTTCTCGTTTGATGTGATCTAACCAATAATCCATGGTCTTCTCTTAAACTAATAACTTAAAACAAATTAAAAATTAACTTATACAAATCCAAAACAAAGTTGACGGTTAATCTGATTAAATTTGGACTATTTACAGCTAAATTGGGTATATTGATGGAATAGTTTAAGGATATACTTAATTTAGATGATCCAAATAGTATTGTCACAAGACTGAATACGGAAGATTAAATCGATTATATGTAAATAATGTTTTGCAATATTAACATATATATAGTAAGAGTTCTTATTTTTTGTCCATATGAAGAGTTTCATCTCTTCTTCCTGCTCGTTTAGAAATATTTTTAAAATGCTTAAAACCGTTTTTTGTGAAAATATTTTTGAAACCAACCTTTAGTAAAAATGCAAGTTAATTATAAAAAATACTTAAAGAAGCACCAGTTATTTTAAAAACATTTTCACACGATTCTTTATATGAAGCCAAAGAAGGAAAAGGGTTGACATTGATTAAGTAGTATATCATAATACCGTTTTCTTCTTTATTTTAATTTGTATTTTTCTTGTTGAAGTAAACAAACGCACGTAGTGACGTTCTTGTTTGATGTGATATTTCCAATTACCCATGATCTTCTCTTAAACTAATAACTTAAACAAATTAAAAATTAATTTATACAAATCTAAAACAAAGTGGCCAGTTAATCTAATTTACAGCTAAATTGGGTATATTGATGGAATATTTTAAGTAGATATTTAATTTAGATGATCCAAATGGTATTGTTATGAGACCGGATACGGAAGATGAAAACAATTATATGTAATTTATGTTTTGTAATATTAACATATATACGCATTTCAGGTGTTGTGTTCGATTTCTTCGTTAAATCCCACGCTTGAAAAGATAAGAAAGTAGCATCCTAATCACATTTCCAATTGGCCGGCAGACAGTTGAGCATGGACATATTCTTCATCAACAAACTCATTAATAGATATCCAACTAATTGGTCGGTTACCAATTTTAATTTGTTGCTCTTTTTTCTTGTAGTATTGATTATAAATGGGATATAACTTGAGAATTGTTAGCAGTCCAAAAATCTTATTTTACACTCCTCATAAGTGTATTTTTTTTTTCTTCTAATTATAGAAAGTTTAGAGTATCAAATGAAATTTTTGAAATGCTAATAACAATTTCTTATTTCTTACCCTCTATATTTCACTAATGGCTGGCGTGACCGCTTACACTTGAAGAGAAAAACTTGGGTGTACGTAACCAAATTATACCCTCCTCGATCTTTTGATCGCTCTCTCACTCATTACATAACCAAATCACGTATCGGGTAAGATAGAAAAAAAATATGCCTAATTATATGGAAGAATCTCCTCCTTGCGTGACTTAATTTATGATTATAACTTAGGAGAAAAATTAACTTGAACATAATATTGGGTTCTATCATGCTCAATCTTAATCTCAATCTTATTCATTGCGTAACTAAATCACATAATGAGTGACATAAGAGAAAAATATATACCTAACTATAAGAATCTCCCTACACATTTGAGGAAAACAACTACTGCTTTATTTAGATGATACTTGTTGAGACTTAAGAGTATTAATTTCACATTGGAGAACCAAGAGAACTTTGCATATACTTATAAGGAATTAAGCTACTCCCATTGGTATTAGAGCATGTTGTTCCACATTAGTATCAGAGCATGTTGTTCCACGTGTGAAGCCCAACAACAACACATGCTCTATGTCATCCAATTTGTGTTGTCCACATAGACTTGAGAATTCGCCGCACGTGAGTAGCCTTGTTGAGAGTATTAATCTTACAATGAAGAAATAATGGACCTTGCATATGCTTATAAAAATTGAGTTACTCTCTATATATATTACCAATTAATTTTATGGTTGAACTCTAACTTTCTTCGGTTCACATAACACTTGATATCAGTATAGCTTTCAGTTGTGAACGTACAAGAAAAAAGTTCCTAAATCATTAAAAGTAAATATGGCAGTGACTTTAATTTTTTCAAATGGAAAATAACATATATTTGGACAGGACTAATCAGTAATCACCAACTTGAACAATTCTTTCTTGTACGCTTTGTATTATACTTCAATATGGGGGAATTTATTTTGCATGTAAAGGTGGGAATAAAGGCAAATTTGAAGAGAAGAAGATTTAATACACCCATAATATTGGGTTTCCCACTTGAAACATCTTTAATTTTTTAGTGGTGCTATTTACACACACATTTTCACTTTTTACACTCCTATCAATTTTTAGTTGTCGGATCGAATGAATTAAAAAATATCAAATGATAGAAATTAACCAAAATTGTGTCAAAAGTAAAAATGAGTGTGTGGATAGCAGAATCTTTTTTTTTTTTTTTTTTTTTAATTTCAAGACCACATCAGTCATATATTAACTGTCTTCAAGCTCAACCACCCAATTATTTCCTAATAAAAGTGGTTGTTTTTAAGCATGAAGATGATTTGTATACTTGCTTTAGAAAGAATGGGATCAAATCCAGAAAGAATTGGATCAAATCCATCTTTCCTGGAAATTAATAGCTAATTAACTTGATATTAACTTTTTGCACACAATCTAACTTAAAACACATTGCGTGCAAAAATTGATTACATGAATATTATTTTTAATTACCAAATGTATTCTAATTGTTGCTTGATGAGTTTTATAAGTCGAAAATTGAGTACGCTAACGAGCATATACAAACAAACTATGAAGAAGACCTTATTAATTGAAACAAAATAGAGCACTACAAATATGCCAAGATGGCTACATAACCCGTAAAATTACATGTTGTAAGACCGAGTTACAAAGTATTATATATAGAAAAATAATATAAACCTAATAGGCAAGAAAATGAAACCCTAATTTTAACGGACTAGGGTCAAAAAACCAAATATTAAAATAAATCTGTATTTTCCAACATTCTATTCATTTTATTGGCAATTCATTGGTGCATTTAACTGATGTAAAGAACTTGGAACTCAAGTAAATAAGAGTATACTTAGTTATTTACTCATACACTCAAACAGTATTATCTTCTATTCTTCCTTCTTTATATCACTTTTTATAAAAAGAAAACAAAAGTTATGCACGTTTTTACGCTTCTGCAGTAGCATAGATTCTATGTAGACATCAAGGAATATTTATAACCGTCTGTTGCACTGTGCGCATCGATGCTGCCATTTTTCCAACTCCAGAGCAAAGAGCTTCTAAATTCGTCAAGACTGAACACGGTGAATTTTTGCTAATATATATATATATATATATATATATATATATATATATATATATATATATATATCCATTGGAATTTGGTTCTTAATGCTTGTGGTTTTGGTCCTCAATGATATTATTAACCAATGTCAGCTCGATAAAAGCAAGGGGGCACACTCCAGTCCAGTGCTACTTGATTATGTCGACCCTGGTGGACATGATCAATTTTAATTTGCTTGCTTGGAGCTCTATATTCCTCCTTCTAATTGGCTTTGTTAATGCATTGCTGTCTACACTCTACAAGAAGGGTTTGACAGCATGTATCTCATAAGTATTGCACAAGAGCTTAAAATATATACCTTTTTACGATCAAGTGATTTGATATTAGACGAGATTTTTCACTAGATTGCTCAAAGATAACACATGCTCCAGTCTCCAACGTCACATTATTCACTTATTAGGCTCAAGATGTAATACACGTGAGGTAGCGTGAATGAGATAATTAAAGTAGCTAGCTAGTAGTAGTAGTGCATGCCAGGCCTCAATAAACTTGTGGACCTCTTCGGCTTCCCAAGTAAACTACACAATAGAGAAGAGTAATGGAGATGCTTCATTTCAATAGGGTTCATTTAATAATGGGGAATCAAGATCCTCTCTAGATCTTCAAGTCCCGTGTTAGCAGATTCAAAAATCTAGGCTGTTCAAAAAAAGAGGAGAGAGATTCGAACTTGGTTTGTGTAAGGTTAGCTAGTGAGATGGACAAATAGGAACTATAAGATTTTAAATTAGTGATCTGAATCTCTGAGTCCGCTAACTAAGAACACATAGATGATAGATGCAAAGAGGATCTCAATTCGTTAAGGGTTTGCTGATGGCTGATGCTACCGTTGTACTATAGAAGGGGACAATACTATTATTGAAGCAGAGGACCCAAAAGGGTCCATAACTCCATGTATTTGAGGCTCCACCATTTGCTTTTTGATACCCCAATTTGGAAGAACAGCTCCCCCATCATCCATTTTTTTCTACAGAATCTTTCAGCAGATTTAGAAAAAAAGCAAATTATTTTCCTCATGATTAAAGAAAAAGCAGCTACCCTTCTTAGGTCATCCAACAACCTCTTTAATTACCATCCCCACCATTAACAATCACCAACAGTTGCCCTGAGAGCCATATATGGTAGCTATCGCTATTTAAACAGTCATTCCATTTGGAAAGAGATTCTTTCCGGATCTATTCTATCAACGTCCACGGATCAAGTGATATGAACATTTGAAATTTAATGCAATTGTTAAAATTATTATAACTTTTAAAAGGGGTCTCTGTTTTTAGCTGTTGCATCAAATTTCAAGAGTTCGAATCATTTGATCCGTGGACTTTGGTGGAAGAGATCCGGAGATGATCTCTTTCCCTTCCATTTCTCCAACTTTCATTTATTTGGTTCCATTAAGTAGGTCAATAAAGGTCATTCAGTACTACGATATGGTGATATTCATCTTCACTTGGAAGTGAGAGGTCTTAGGTTTGAATCTCGTGGATGGCGAATTCGATACCAAATTAGGTTGCCCATTGTGTGACTTATCCGAACTCCTCATTCCCCTAGTGTAAAAATATCGATATACTCAAAAGTAGGTCGATAAAGGTACATGCACGGAGGTAATGGAATATACTTTGTATCTCTTACTGTTTAAGACTTCAAAACATGAGTAAATTAAGGGTGGTGCTATCGACACATCTCTTTTTTTGCTTCCCTACACTCCTCTCAATTTTGTTGAATGTTAATTACGGGAATGAGTACAATACTTATACTTATTTAATATAAGGGTTATTTTGGTTTTGATCCTTTATCAACTTAATTGTTAGACTGAAACCTTATTTGTTTAAATATTTTGATCGATGTCCTTAACATCATTTAAGAGATTTAACTCATGCATTTATGCATTTAATGTCCCACAAATTATGAAATTTAAACAAATTGAAATAATATTTTAAAATATAATAAATACTTAAAAATAAATATTAGAATAATATTGTTCTTCACAAATTATAGAAAGAAAATAATGTGCCCACAAAATTAAGAACATATTTTAAAAAATAATTACTGATATATTTTAAAACATAAAATAAATACATATAATTAGTATGCGTACATTTAGCAAAATAAAAAATGGGTACAAATAAATTAAAAAATATGGGTACAAATACAAATAAAACTTTAAAAAATATGGGCACAAAAAGAAATTAATATAAGAGTATAATTTAAAACTGAAAAGAAAATTGGTACAAATGAAAAAAGGTTGCAAATTAAAAATGGGTACAAACTAAAAATAAAAATATATGACAACAAATTTAGCCATAAATATAAATATACCAAATATAACATTAGAAATGAATATATTTAGAAATAAAAAATATTTTATTATTGAAATAATTAATGTCGTTTATTAAAATTTAAGGACATTGATAAAATTTTGAAAAGGAATAAGATTTTAATTAATGGATTAACAAAAAGAAAGATGATAACCTAATTTCTCCTTAATATAATTATCATCTAACTATCAGATATAATTTATGTGAATATACGATTAATACAATCACCATCTGACTCTTAAAAATGATGATTATACCAAATAAATGTAAATATTGTAAACAAATTTAACATGACCAAAATAAAATCGAAAACAAGTGCCTTTGTCATAATTAGTCCCCTAGAAATTCAACCTCACCAGAGAATCAATATGTGAAAAAATATCTACCTTAATCTGCCAGCCAAACTACAAACACTTCACATCAAGGAATATGAAAACTGAAATTCCTAACTGGAGTTCTATTTTTTTAATCCCATTTGCCCTACTGGGGTTCCTGTTATAACCAACTAATGCAAGTTTTGATAACTAGGAATTCCATTCATCATTTACTTCCATGATTGCCTAGCTCACTCAAATTGTTCTTGTTGTTGGGAGTTGAATTTTCTTCCCTCCTCTCAATTTCCTCTTCTTTTTTCTTTTTTACCAAAGAAGGTAAAATAAAATGATGATGTTTCTTAATTTTGAGTGTTTAAATAAGAGAAGAAGGAGGAGAGGAAAAAATGGAAGGGGAGAGAATCTAGATCCTTGTTTTTGCGCGAGTAATAGAGAAAGGGAGATGGTTTATCAATCCTCTAATAATTTTGATTGTTGATGTCCTACAGATGAGAGGCTGAAAGTTACATTAATTATTGTCAAACATTTGATGATCATAATTTTGTTAATGATTATCAACTCCACCAATAATCCAATTAATTAATTAGTAAATTATTAAGGAGTTTTTATCACAAAAAGTTTTTGAAATTAACCCATTCTATGACACACCCCGACCTAAATCGAGGTATGCTGGCAGTCATGTGAGGGTGATGTAGCCATGTGCGCCGTGCGAAAGTGAAGGTGATGAGATAATTTGGGTAAATAAAAACCAAACTAACTAACTTACACTGTTCTAAAAAACGGCCTAGGCACTAGGCGGTGGTGAGTCGAGGCATTTTCTTGCAAGTCGGTTGGAAAAATTGGATCGGCTCTAGGCGGCGCCTAGGCGGGGTAGGTGGGGCTAGGCGGTTTTTTTTTTTAATGAAATTAAAAAATTAAAAAAAAAATCCTATCTAAGTCTAAGTTGTTTAAAATAGTGAACTTGTTGTACATTTGTCATCCTACAATGCTCCTTACTATGGTTATATGACATATATGCTTAATGTGTTTTTAAATTTTGGACTTGTTGGATACTCTTTTTTCATTTTATCATTTTTTATTATCTTATCCATGGATTTCATACAACTATAATTTTTTGTAAGTGTCAATATGCACTTATTTACAAGATATACAAGAAAAGTACCTAAATCCGCCTAGGATGCCTAGGCGCCCGCCTAGACCCTGCCTAGCCGCCTAGGCGCTAGGCGCCAGCCAGCCGCCTGACTAGCGCCTAGCGTTTTTTAGAACCTTGCTTACACTAGACTAGTATATAAGTACGAGTGGAAGTGTTAGTGTAGATACACATAATCAGAGCGTAGGTACCAAGGTCAGTCCAACATGCTAAATACTAATTATACAGGATATGAAAGAAAACCTTACATTGATAGATGTTTATCATAACTGCCGCAGAGTCCTCGTGACTCACCAACACGAACTTCTATCTAGAACCTGGAGGGGCGCAAAACAGAAAATGTGAGTGGGCAAAAATAAAATTTTTCAAAACCATTTCACTTTCAAAACATATAACCCCTCACCGTAAAACCCATATAATTTCCCATAAAATAATAATACATACGTATATAGAAATCGTGCTTGAGAGTAGTGAAAACTAAGTATATGCCATGTCAACCATCTCATGAATGAAATAAGTAAGCTAGGTGAAATGAATCAACATAAATTAAGATGCCAGCCGGAGTCACCTAACTTGACCTGTACGGCTGAGTTTATAGCTCATCAATCAAATCTTGCACACGAGTCGGAACCACCTAATGTGGTCTGTACGACAGGCTAGGTGTAAATAAATACGCTCAAGTGCTACGTTCATGTGAAGGCTGTGCGAAATATCGCAAGTCACCTATGAGTCGGAACCACCTAGTGTGGTATGTACGACAGGTTGGAACTTGTCTTGGATCCAAGGTGAGCGTGTGGTGCGGGAGGTGAACAATCACGTGAAGGCTAGGCCCTGGCCTAGGACGGAGCACTAACACCGAGGTGCAGGATAATGAGCACTAAATGCATGTAAACATAACTATACACACTACAATCACTATCATCAATATGTACTCACCCGAAGTTTACCTTGGCGTCCGCAGCATCATGCAATAATATGCATATCTATACTAATGCATATGCTAAAATGTAATGCAATTGACATGACATTTAAAAACGCAAATCCACTTAAAATAATTTCTGAGAAAATGGAAAACATATATACGTATATATAGAAAACCAAAAGTCCACTCACTGGTATGTAGCTGGGTCGTAACCCCTGAGTCTCGCCTGACTGCGCTCGTCCTCAAGAAACGTCTCACCTATATGTAAAACAACTATTTTAACGTTACTTTTAAGCACATAATCAAAACCATAAAATAACTTCTCATACGTTACTCAATTGGGGTGTTTGAATATACCATCGTGGCTTACTCAACACCACAAGCATCCCCATATTTTTAGAAAAAATTTCTGATGACCTACGCGCCGGCCCACGTAGGCAAGTGCCTGACACGTTGGACGGAACCTTTAACGCCGTTAGAGAATATTCCGCTAAATAATAGAATATTTCGTTAAATATACCTGATGCCATTAGTATATTCCGTCAAAGTTGACGGAATATGCTCATTTCTTCTCCGATGTTTCACCAGGATCCGTCGCCGATTGCCGCTGCGTCACCGGATTCTGGAAAAATCTTTAAACCTTAATATCTTCCTCGTTTTTCAACCAAATTTCATAAACTTTATATCAATTTGAAGCCCTGAACGAGTAGAACATGATTTTAGCTCTTAGAGGTCCTAAAACTGATGAAGTATAGTCGGAATATATCTTGAATATTCTAATCAACCTGCAACTTGAGGAACTAGCCTATCCCGACATCCAAAACTTTCCAAAAATTGTTCCCAGGTCTCTATGGAGTAGTTTTAAGACTTTATTAAGCTTTAAAACTCCGTGAAATAACCACGATCACGACGGAGCAACAGAGCACCACGCCAGAGCTCCTAGGTTCTCAGGTTCCTGTGATCTGTTCTTTGATCCAATGGTGTGGATGGGTTCATAAAGTCACCAGAAACACGTTGGTGCAAAGCTCAAGCTCGATCGATGAAGTTTGGATGATGTTTGAGAGTTGAAGGCTAGGATCGTACATACAAGGAAGAATAGTCGAGAAAAAAGAAAAGAGTAAGAGAAGGTTTGCACGTGTGAGTGTATGTGTGTGTTACGGGGATTGGGCAGAAATAAAAGAAACAAAGCCTTGTTTGGGCTATGGAATTAGGGCCTAACAATTGGTCTAAGGTTGTAGGAAAAGAAAAGAAAATGATTGGTAGATTAAGTGTAAAACCAAAACTTATTCATCTACACCTATTTGTTTGTAACATTTTCGTTACGAACTTGATTTGATCACATTAGCAGGAAAATAATAATTTAAAACTATACACGTACATCCACATCATTAAGCCTCGAGGGCATAATCGTCATTTCACACATTCAAGGATAAAAATATATAATTAATCGGGACGGGTCGTCACATTCTATCAAGATGGTCCCTGAAATTGAAAATCGATCAATGTAGTCATTGAAAATTAATGTCGCAAATCAATGTGGTCATTTCATCATAATTTTGTTAAAATTTATGTTATGTGCTAATGTGGCACATAACTAGGTCCCATAATAATTAAATATTATTGTTGACCCTAAAAACTACTAAACCTACGTGGTGTGCAGGCCGAGTAATTAGTAAGCTAACTACGTCATTCGATTGTATGCGGGGCGTGCCAACTCGTCGGCCGAGGAGCAAAATTTGTTGATATTGCGTTGGGTGCGCGACTGACTTCTCGATCGTGCGACTACGGTCGAGGAAGGAACACGCCTCGGCCTTCAGGTTCTAGAGCTTAAAGACAAAGCTACTAGTTCTGTGAAGTTCACAAATTGTCGGCGCCGGATTCGGTCACTGTGATTATATTTGTAAGAGTATAAGCACGCCGAATTGACACCAGAGTATAAGGACACAAGTATTCAAAACGAATATACGTCTTGATTGTGAAAGTGGTTCGGCGGTCAGAATGCCGAACTCTAAAACCTACTTGCGAATAACTAATCATAAACGACTCAGTGTTTAACGTGCCGAGTATAATAACTTGTAACACATCACTTCGCCGAGAAGGCTAACGAGATAACCTCTGCCGATAAGGATTCAAAAATCCTTCTCGACCTAGACTTTGATAGGTAACTAGTCGGCCCTGTCGCAGTGCTGTTTATCCAAACTGAAGATGCTCCACGGTTGGCTGATTCTACGGCAACAGTGCTGTTTATCCAAATTGAAGTTGCGTTGGCGAAAAGAGGAAAAACAAAAATCTCAAGGTTGTTGAGAGGTTTCGCATAGAGCGAGAGAATGTGCATGGCAATTTGTGTGTTGAATTGGAGGGGCTTTTTACGTTGCACAGCGCCTCATATTTATAGGGTTGATATTTGCTTGACACGGCTAGATAATTGTGGAGTCCAACTACAACTCTAACTTGCAGAATGAAATATGATCTGTGTGGCTGGCTTTTCAAATAAAAACCCATATAGGTTTATCCCATCATGACCAAAGACCTAGCCTATCTAGGCTTCTTATCATAACTCCATCACCATCAAATCCTAGGCTTATCGCATTACCACATCATCACCAAAAACCTAGCTTTCCTAGGCTCTTATCATCTTTTACCAAAACTGCCGCATGCATCCTGAACTTCAAATTCATATAGATAATATCTCATCATGCCCGCTTCATTATCTGATGCCGTGCATATCCCGGATTTAGAGTAATATAAGGTTCAAATAATTTAATATATTACTAAAAGATAATACCATGATTAAAATCACAATATTATTTTTCAATACAAAATTATTTCAACCATTTTATCATTCAACGGCCTCTATCACTCGAGCCGATAGTGTAAAAACGGGTCCAAACAATTACCATCTTAAAATATTTAGTAATAAAAAATATTTTTTATTTTGTTTTATATAAATAAAAACTTTAAAAAAAAAGAAAAAAAAAAGAAACCGATCATCTTCTTCCCCTTCACCGAATAATATATGGTATTGTTGCATGCATTAACCATGCGTATGTTGAATTTATGAAGTTTCAAATTAGATTTTGATTTCTTCTTGGCAAACTCATAAATCATGAGTTTGAGGAGGAATATTGGAAAATACAAAGAAAAGTATTTTAAAAATTTATTTTAATTAGGAATTTGATATGATTTGATTTAATTAAGGGATTTTGTCACATCCCGGCCCGGGGCGGACCACATCCCGGGCCCCGTTCCACCACCGTAGCACGATATTGTCCGCTTTGGGCTTACCATTCCTTCACGGTTTTGTTTTTGGGAACTCACGAGCAACTTCCCAGTGGGTCACCCATCCTGGGAGTGCTCTGGCCTCATTCTCGCTTAACTTCGGAGTTCCGACGGAACCCGAAGCCAGTGAGCTTCCAAAAAGCCTCGTGCTAGGTAAGGATGAGAATATACATTTAAGGATCACCCCCTGGGCGATGTGGGATGTCACAATCCACCCTCCTTAGGGGGCCCGATGTCCTCGTCGGCACACCACGACCAGGGTTAAGCTCTGATACCAATTTGTCACATCCCGACCCAAGGTCCACCACATCCCGGGCCCGCTCCACCACCGTAGCACGATATTGTCCGTTTTTGGGCTTACCATTCCCTCACGGTTTTGTTTTTGAGAACTCATGAGCAACTTCCCAGTGGGTCACCCATCCTGGGAGTGCTCTGACCTCCTTCTCGCTTAACTTCGGAGTTCCGACGGAACCCGAAGCCAGTGAGCTCCCAAAAGGCCTCGTGCTAGGTAGGGATGAGAATATACATTTAAGGATCACCCCCTGGGCGATGTGGGATGTCACAGATTTGATACGATTTGATTTGGTTTGGCTTGGTTTAGTTGGTATTTTGAAAAGATTTAGTGTTAGTTTTAGTTGAGCTTTCGAAAAGAGACGTTAGTTCCGAAGATTATGATTTGTTAGTCGCCCTTTCGAAAAAGGCATTTGTTATAGTTGGGCTTTTCAAAAGATTGGCGCTAGTTCCAGTTGGACATTCAAAAAGAGACGTTAGTTAAGGTGGATTGCAATTTGTTGAACGTTCGAAACGATTGGCGTTTTGTTTCAAAATATCAGTGAAGATTTATTGGCTGTGTGGCTCACTTAATACGTGGCCTTGTGTGAGGGGGTGTTAAATTTTATAAAGTTTCAAATTTGATTTGATTCCTTTTTGGTGAACTCATAAATCAAGAGTTTAAAGGGGAGTGCTAAAAAATATAAAAGAAAGTATTTTAAAGATTTGTTTTAGAGTAAATTACATATTAACCCCTCAGGTTTGAGGTCTATTACAACCTCATACAACATCTTTAAAACATTTCACTTTCATACCTCACGTACTGTTTTATTTCAAAATAATACCTCTGTTACATTTTTCATCTATTGATCCGTTAAGCGCTGACGTGGCTGCCACGTTTGTGCCACATGGTTGCCAAGTGTGTGCCATGTGGCAAAACAAAAAATTTAAATTTTTTTAAAACTTGAATCTTCTAAATTAAAAATTAAAAAAAAAAAAAAAAGCTAAAACCTTATCCCCCTCTTCCTTTTCTCTTCTCCCCGCAACCCCCAAACCCAGAAACCTTATCTCCCTTCCTCCTCCTCTCATCTCTTCTCCCCCATCTTCATCTTTTTCCCCTGCAACCCAGAAAAAAAAAAAAAAAAAAGTCCTTCAGTTCGTCTTCCCCACCCCTCATCCTCATCCTGTCTTCTCCCCCATCTTTATCTTCTTCCCCCTGCAACCTAGAAAAAAAAAAAGAAAAAAAAAACCCCATCAGTTCATCTTTCCCCCCTTCCTCCTCCCTTCCTCCTTCCTTCTCTTCTTCCCCATCTTCGTCTTCTTCCCCCAACCCCTCACCTGCAACCCAGAAAAAAAAAAAAAAAAAACTCAGATCTCATTTACTCCCAGTTCGTGAGGTGAAGATGGAAGGAATGGGTGTTGGATTTAAGGAGTGGGGTGTGTAGAGGAGGGAAGAGGGTGGATGCGGAGGGAGAGATGTGGGTTTCTGAGTGTGGGGGGGGGGATAATCGGGAATGGAGGTGGGGTGAGGGGGAATAATTGGCGAGGTCAGTCACGGGAGGAGGGGGAGGGTGGGGATCAGTCGCAGGAGGAGGAGGAGGAGGAGGAGGAGGGGGGAGGGTGGGGGTTAGTCGCTGCAGCAGGAGGGGGAGAGGGGAGTGTGGGGGGAATAATCGACAGGGAGGTTTTTTTCTTCCTGGGTTTAGGGGGGTTGCGGGCATTTGTTTCAACTTTTGCTTTTATTTTATTTTATTTTTTAAGAAAATTCAGTTTTTAAAAAAATTAAATTTTTTTTTTGCCACGTGGCACAAATGTGGTAGCCACGTCAGCATTTAACGGATTAATGGATTGAAAATCTAACGGATGTATTATATTGAAATAAAATAGTACTTGAGATATAAAAGTGAAATGTTTTAAAGTTGTTGTATGGGGTTGTAGTAGACCTCAAAACCTGATGGGCTACTGTGTAATTTACCCTTTGTTTTAATTAGGGATTTGGTATGGTTTGATTTAAGGGAACTTTAACGAAAAATCACATTTTTACACTAAAAAGTCAATCATTGTACTATTCACTTTACTCTTTATTTTGTCCTTATCGTTAAAACTCAAAATTTTCAAGTTTTTTTCCATTAGTTTTCCTTCGATTTAATTAGAGATTTGATATAATTTGATTTGGTTTGGTCAAGATTTCCTTATTTTGTGGACAAACTATTGTTTTAATTTATTTCCTAATATTGCTCCTTTTAATTTTATAAATAACTCTTTATGAAAAAGAATAAAGTGTCAAAGAGATTATTAGACAATTTTGAATTTTCCATAAACCCTTTATTTTGAACTTGTCAAATTATTAGAGAGACAGGCCAAATGCCTAGTAACACTGATATTGTCCTCAATTTGTAATTACCACCTGCACAGTTTGACAAATGGGAGTTTTATCACAAAAAATCTCCTTATTAGATGGAGTGAGGTTAAAATATTTTAATTCTTCCTCTTCTCTATCTCTACCTGAGGTAAGATATTTTAACAATACACACACACACACACACATATATATATATAGATATATATGAGATGAATAAAAAAAAAAACATGCACAAAGGCAAAATACTTTTTGTTTGGAGGGAAACATTGTGGAGGTTGAATCTCACATTGAGAAAAAAAGAAATATTGCATGTACTTATAAATAGTTAAACTACTTATATGAGTGAAACTCAACTGCAACACATGTTTCACGTCATTCAATTTGTGTTGTTTACATATTGAATTTCAAAATTCGAAACTTTATATATTTATAAGTAGTTAAAATACTTCTTATATTACCAATATTTATGAAACCTCGACTTCTCCAAGAAGTCCAAATGTATATCAATAATCCCTTTGCATTTCCGTTGTTGAAATTATATGCTTCTTGATAATGGAAACCAGCAAAAGTGGATAAAAATAGTACTATGACAGTTATGTGCCGACATCCCACCAGCCGTCCAACATGACCATGCAACAGCTTTTTCTGCAGGCACATCTCTCTATTTCGAATCCGAATCTTTGCCGGATTCTTTTTATGAGAATTTCGAGAATTCAGGAATCGTGTCTGTTCATCATACATCGTGCAATCAATAATTATTTTAAATCTTTTCATTTAAAATTAAACATAAATAGTATCTGATAAAAACTGATCGCACGATATACGATGAACGAATACGATTCACGGATATCTAAAATCCTCACCAAAAGAATCCGAAGAGAATCATTCCAGCAATCTCTCACCTCATCCACCCAGCACATGAAAAAAAAAACAAAACAAAAACAAAAAACACTGTTACGCAACCGCGATATATGTATTGTGTCACCACTTCTATTGTAAGGCTGAATCTCTCCTACCGCCACTTAGGGTTTTGGCTAAGTCACCTTCCATTTCAGCTTCGAATGGAATGCAACCGGACGGTACCATTGCGGATTGTCATGACATTACTATGCAGAGATCACCTCAACTTTTAATCACTCCATATTGGACTCATAGGTGGTAATCTAGTCACATAGATACAGAGATGAAGCGATGATTTTTATTTTTTTGTATTTTTTTTTTATAGAAGTGTGTTAGGCGAGATTAACTATTTGTCAGTGTGCAAGACACAAACCATCTTCCTAAAAAAAAAAAAAAGGACCGCACATCTAAAGACTCATCGTATGCCAAGTGTTTATTAGAAGCACATATATCCATTATATCCATAACTAAAACACTACTGCACATGGTCATTTCGGTGACATTCAAAGCGTAAAACCTCGAATATATGAGTAAACGCGCATAGGCACTTAAACTCGCAAGGGGTAATGCTAGGGAGACCAAATTTCTAAACTAAATTTTGCAAATCAAATGATGTGGATGTTGACGATGGCTGAATTATTACATAAGTGTTGATTAACGTGCTTATTTCTTATTGGTGACACACCATTTGGTTTGCAAATTTGGTTTAAAAATTTAGTCTCCTAGCATTATCCAACTTGCAAATGCACCTTTATTAAAAGTCGAACTTGACCTATTTTTCCTAGTGCTGGTAGTGGGCCCTTTTTGGGCTTGACCATCAAAATTTAAATAAAAGAAAAATTAATGAAAATGATTTGAAAACTTTGAGTTTTAATTAAAAAGACAAAAAAATGTTGTAAGTAAATAGTACCATGAGTGACTTTTTAAAGTAAAAATGTCATTTTCGTTAAAAGTGAACGGTACAGAAAGTGTTTCGTTAAAACTCCCTTTAATAAAAGGGTAATGGGCCTAGTCTTGGGCTTGAAAGACCATTATGAATTTATGATCTCGCATATGAGAAAATAGATCCGCGGTCGAGTGTGATGATCTGAGACTGTTTGAGTAGGAAGAAGCGCGAAACAGAAGCACACAAGTCATGGCGGGAAGCGACGCTCTAAAGCAGCTCCTAAACTTAATTAACGATTTCGCATCTGAAAAGTCGCACGGAGGTACAGTTCTTACCTACACACCTTTTCCCGTTCTGCATTCGCTACTCTGTTTGGTTCCCGAGAAAATGTGGATGAAAAGGAAAATTTGAAAAATCAATTTTCTCGAGAAACGAGCAAGTAGAGTTCCGATTTTTTTATTTCACTAAATTTAGCTAGACATTGAACTGAAGAACTTTAACGTGCACGATTTGAGAAATACAGAGCGAAGAGTGTTAAGTCTGAGGAAGAGAATCGACGAGCTCGGATCCGAGCTGGAAGTTGCAAATGCAGAGCTCGAAGAAGCGAAGCGCGCCAAGGAATACACCGAGCAAGAGATCAAAGGCTACGAAGTTGAATTGGCGATGAACGAAGCAGCAATTCAAACGCTGGAGGTTTGTTCGTTATTTTTGTGCATTTTTTGAATTGAGTGATTTTGTTCTTGATGTGATTAGGTTTTAATCTGATTTTTGAAATTCAGTTGAGGATTTCTCATACACAAGAAGAGATTTCCGCCGTTGGATCTGAAGTCGAAGCTCTCAAGGTATTTGGAATTTCAGTTTCTTGTAATTAGTTAGCTAAAATGTTTGGTTACTGATCCTCATTGTGTTATTTTTGTGCTTGGATCTTGCAAAAGAACAAACAAGCTGCTTCGCGGTAGGAAATTTTCATCTCAATTGTTTTTCGATTAAATTCCACATCTCCATTTCTTTTCGAAATCTAATTGCTTTCCTATTAATTACTTTCAGTAATTGTTTATGCAGAGACGAGTTTATAAGTGAAATGATTTAGATAAACACTAAGATAAGGTTAGCATCATTTTAGAAGGAAAATGTTGTACTTGTATGCTACATTTTATGCATGTAACGAAGAAGAGGAGGCATTTTCGTAATCTTGACAGACAGTTAACTGAATTTTGCTTTGATCAGTTTTCACATTTTATGAATTGATCGACGAAGCTGCAGTTCTTAAGAAGTTCACAAATAATTTGGAATGCGTGACGTATTTCTGGTGCCCCATTATAGTCTACTTTCGCATTTGTGAATGCAGGAGGTTCCAAGAGTCAATTGCTGGCCATATTCATGTGGAAGAGTACAGTGGAAGTGCAGAAGGTGATGGCCTGTGTACGTTTAGCCATTTACCAGAAGAATTGATCTCGTAACAGGTGCTGTTCCATCTTATTCCAATTCATTTGTTGAATTTTCTGTTTGTTATGGATTAAAATCCTCCATCTCTCGTTACTCTTCAAAAGAAATCTCTCTCACAATTGGAACAAAATGATCCCATAATGTAATGTGGGTAGAAACTGAAAGAAATTGCAATTTTGTTTCAGAAGAAGATCCCAAGCTAGGAAAGGAGGAGGTTACTGAAGGTGATTTAAGAGAACTTGAGGATATGCTTGCTGGTGTGGTGTCTCAGACAACCAAAGCGGCAGAAGAATATGAAGCTGAACAGAATACTCAAAAGCAGGTGAAGAAATCGGTCTTTGAAACATTACAAATGGCTAACTTTACAGTTTGATAAAAGCTTAGCTTAAGTAATTGGATTGTATGGCACTTCTGCCTCTGCAGGTCCAGCAGGCGCTGAGTGCTTGCAGAAGGGAGGTGTTCTTAATGGAGGAGACGTTGAAAGCAACAAAAGAAGTGCGTGATTTGACAAGATATCCTTTTCAAGAATACATTGGTTACAGAAATTGTTCAATGCTTAAGCACAATCATAAGAACAGTTGGCTGCTTGAATTCTTCATCGTTTTGAAAACTGCCATAATTGAATGCAACAGAAATCCACATCGGCTATTTGTACAAGCTTCTTGGACAGCTTTCTTCCTAAGTGAATGCCTGTTTTAGTTAGTCTAGAATTCAATTGCTATGTTGGATTTTAAGGTCTAGTTTTCCGCTGAATGCCATATTTGTGAGCATGACCTACATATGTTTTGCCTTTGACGGGAAACAAGCAGACTTCAGAATTGGAACAGATGTGTGCTACCGTTGGTGAGACGTTGCAGAGCAGATGTCTGTCCCAGTTGTCATTTTGACAACGTGGAGATCCTGGGTGGATTGATTCAGTCAAGTTAGGCAAATTAACATTTTGTAAGTAATAATCTACTTCACATAACTACACTTTATATGTTCGTTTAACCTAACACGTAATGTACTGCAAATGAGAACTTGAAGAACTATAAATCTATGGCACTCTTACACAATTTATCAGTGACCGCAGTTTGCCTCTGACTTTGTTAAGGTTCCGTACCGCTGAATTTTCATTTTAAACCTTTCTATATATTATTTCAGCTCATTTCTATTTATACATTTGAGAGCATGCATCGAAGAACACAACTTGCTAGACACTAGCTGCAACCACTGTCATCTATATCTATACAACTTGCATTTCCTGTTGGTGATTCTTCTATATCCTTTAAGATCATTGATAATAATGTAGAACTGGCCTCTTCGTCACGGTCTCTCTGTACCTGCATTGGTAAATGTATTCTCATTACTCAACAACAAAAGCTTCATCTCCTTATAAAACTCAAATTGAACGTGACTATAGTGTACTGATACTTGACACTGTTAGAGAGAACTTACAATTTCTTTAAGAGTTGGTATGATGGGAAGAACGGTATGAATTGAAACCATTCTTGGATTAGTAGATTGCAGTACGTCTACCTGTGTTGCGAATAGGGCAGAGACAGGGCGATGGTCAGAGAACTTACTTTCACTACGGAAATAAGAGAGCTGTGTCACTCCTTTTCCATACCACATAATTCTATCGCACCTGCCACCATAATCAAATTATCTCTTTAATTTTTATGTCGCAGAAGAAAGAAAGTTAAGCTGTTTGTAGATAAAGGCTTGTGGGAGGCCTATCGGGGGTAGATAACTTAGTCTAGGGTAGGTCCTCATGAGTCTCTAAGGTAAAGCTATCGCTGGTCTATTGTGTTGTGGCCACATTTATCTGTGAGAGCTAAACATCTAGTAGCATGGTGGTGGTTCTTACCATGCTGGAGTCCTTTGCTTCTCTCCTGATCTGCTTGGAAGCCCACCTGAATAGCGATTGCAGTTTGATGAAGAATACTTATAGGTAGGTGCAAATTCTAAAGCTCCCTCCATCCAACCCTGAAATGCCCCACCATATTCCCGTTCCATACGAAGCTGATCAAACTCTTGCAATGCTCTCCAGTCTAGTTTCCTTATCAGCTGCCTGGCTGAATTGTCCTCCAAGTATAGCCTATAGTTTAGATCCCCAAACCAAAAAATCCGACTGTTTCACAACAGAAAAATTAGCTCGTTAAGGATGACTTCATACATTCTTCGATAATTTTAACTCATCAAGTTAATTGGGTCAGCCAGATACCTTATTGGTTTTGAAATCTGGTTAATTTTTGACTGACTCCTGTGAGTATCGAATTTTGATTACTTACTAAATCTTGCTCGGTATGCAATATAGTTATATTAAAGCAAAAAAAATTTGAACTACTAGTTGTCAAATTTGTCCTTCTATCATTGTCAGTTTTAGGATGAGGAACACCTACTCGTGTCCTAAGATGGTGAGAGGATGAGGAATATCGTCGTTTGAAGGCGATCGAGGGAAAGAAGTTCGCTTGAAAATCTCTGCGACTTGATGATTCCTTCTGCCTTCATCTCCTTTCTTCTCACCAGAAGCTAGATGGGCTACAACGAAGCAAAAACTAGTTCCTTCAATCGTCATGCTAACTGAAACCGAGCCTTTGTTTCCCAAATAACCCATGATGCCGCAGGCCACGGAACAAACCTTAACATTTGAAATGTCATATTTTTTTACCAATTCACTTTTCATCCATACAGTAATGAAGACTCCAACCATCTTCTTGCTTGCCATCAGCTTGTATTTACTCACACTCCTTGGCTTTTCATGCAGGGTTCTTGATTGCTCTCTCGTGATTTCAGGTTCGGGTTCGGAAACTTGCACGTAGTGGTAGTTCTCACTTGAAATTGGATTCACAATGGGCGTCAACCAAGGGCACCCGAATTTTTCGTTGAGAGCTTTTCCTATCAGCTGGTTCCAGTTTCTTGCTTCGGTTGGGTCTTCCGCTCCTATCACATTTCGGGCCCTCAAAGGTACGATCTCCTGAAATCTGCAAGCAAAATTACTAGTTTTGAGATTCTAGCTTGTGATATCCTGAAACTATAAGTAATGTTGAGGTCGAAATTTGTATAACATACCCGAGAACATACATGTCTGCCGCATCATCCTTAAGATTCAGCCACTCATCCAAATCTACTGCCAAGCTCCCTACCGGAGACCGTCCGGCAACATTCCAAGTTCCCACGAAGATTCTAAAACAAACGAAAATGGTTATCAGACGGAGTACTACGAAGATCATACACTTTCTCGTTGCTTTGTTTCTTCCATAAATCGAAAAATTACCTCAGCTCACTAGTTGAAGTGCCTGGATCCATCTCCATGGACCGAAAGAGAATATCATCCAAGTAATCTCCGCTTTCATCTTTGCACCCATCTGAAGAAAAGTTGAGTAAACTTCAGTCCGGATTGAACTTACGCTGTGGGAAGAAACAAGAAGTCGATATCAGATGCATAGATAGAAGAAACAAAACCTGAAACTTGACTCAGTTGATAGGGGTCAGCTCTCTTATGCTTTCTCTTGAACCACTTTCTAAACCTTCTCCTCCTCGATTTATGATCCTCTCCGTCCATCCCTAACCATCCCGTCTTTCGTTGTCCATGCAAGCTGTTCCTGCACCTTGCTGATCAGATGAAAGTTGTTCCCCTCCTACCATGGCGGCTTCAAGTCGCATTGCTCTGGACACGAAAACAAAACGCGGATTTAGCCGTAAGATCATTGTGTAACCCGCCGTATTCGCAAGGATTTGAAAGCGTAGAAACAGACAAGCACAAGAAGCTGAGGGAAAATACAGATCCGGCGGCAAACAAAAGAGAGAAAACATACCGTGCGGGTGAAGTAAAAGGTGGGTTGGAATTAGGATAACAAATGGAGGATTAATAGGGCTATGAAGAAAGATATTGGCCTCGCAGTGATTCTATCATTTGGTTGGTTTATTAGGGTTGGTTAGGTTGGTGCTTGTCACGTTGGTGTTGTGGGATTTCTGCGTGACAAGTTTATTACATGTCCAAATCAAACAATTTAAAGCCAAGTTATAGGCTAGTGGTCCAAGTCCAATCAACAAGCTAGAATCTCTTTCTTCGTACGTTGCTGCCCCTTAATTACGAGTTGAGATTCTCTTTGAATTTTAAGTTTGAAGCTAAAGAATTTCTGAGATTTGGATCACTCATTTTAAATTGTGTGATCCTCATTAGCTCATTATGCTGGCTCATTTCACACAAACCATGAGTTTGAATCCCTCTTTCTCTCTCTTCAATGGCTCGGATTTTTGGGTCCTTGAGCTCCGGACATAGAGATTAAGAGAGGATCTTGACTCCTTAATTAAACGAAATGAACCTAAGGAACCAATTCATAGTGTTTTTGATTAATCATTTGTTTGACTTATACTGGTTGTCTATCGATCATTGATGAATGTACGTAAATTACTGATCGATCGTTGCACTGCATATTTATGAGTGACTCTTTGAAAATATGATAAGCTAAGACAGTTGTAAAGCTCGTATGTAAATAGGTGTTAAGCCAATGATAGAAACGAGTCTCGCGAAGGATTAAGCTTAAGGACTCTGGTTTATATATGATAAGTTGTTGTAAAAACCCCTAACAAGGATTAATAGCCAAAAACAAAACTATTAATGACAGATCATCTCACCATCAGTCCATGTGGGAGCATGGATATGTGGCCCATAGTAGTAGTAATGACACTAGCGACTTGTACGTTTGAATTTATTGTGCAAGCACATGAAGTACATAACATGACAAAACAATATATACACGAAGATTTTTTATGGTGTTCTAGAGCAATTTTGAGGTCTTTTAACCGTTTAAATTTTTAATAAGAAAATACAAAAATCAAAGTGAAACGGTTAAAATCAAAGGAAAATTAATGAAAAAAGTTTGAAAACTTTGAGTTTTAACGGTAAAGATAAAATAAAGGGTAAATTGAATAGTAGCAGGATTGATTTTTTAGTGTAAAAATGTAGTTTTTCGTTAAAGTGAACAGTACCGAGAGCTTTTCATTAAAGTTTCCTAAAATCAAATGGTCCCTTACTATAGTAGTGGAAAAATGTTAAATTTTTGTATGATAGTGTAGATTCGTATTTAATTTGATATTTAATCTAACAAAATTTATCATTATAACAGATCACAGTTTTTGTCGGCTGCACAATTTTGTTCAATTCATTTTTTTTTTGGACTTGGATTGTCTGCCCTCCTAGTTGTGGTGCCCTTCCATGCCTTCCTATTTTGTGCGGTCACGGTTAAGTCACGTTAATATTTTATATTTTTATTATTTTTTGTCTTATTATCTTATTAAAAAATTAATACAAAATATTGACGTGGTTTAACCGTGACTGCACAAAATAGGAGGGCATGGAAGGACACCATAACTAAGAGGGCAGACAAGTCCTTTTCTTTTTCCACCCAACTTAGCATCTAGGGTGGTCTTTTAAGTAGGCCGGTCGGATATCATCTGGTCCAAACTTATCCTCAATTGCAAGAAAAATAAATAAAAAATCCAATTTTTTATTTTTTATGGGTTTCTTTTTGTTGAGGTTCAATAATGTAGACACAAAGTACAAAGTATTAATTTTTAATTTTTTTATGGGTTTCTTTTTGTGGAGGTTCAATAATGTAGACCCAAAGTACAAAGTATTATCATACTGAAAATATATCAAATACAAAGGGTCTCGCGCCTTTTTTTTTGACGACTAAGAAGTAGGAGTGTGATATTCACATCCTTCATTTTACTTTTCACATATTTTTTTAATTTTTGGCTGTTGGATTGGATGAATTGAAAAATATCAACGAACAGAAATTAACAAAGGTATGTGAGAAGTAATTTAGGGTGTGTGGATAGCACATCCCAAAAAGTATTATTTAAGACATTCTCCTTCGATTAGATAATTGTTTGGGTCTAGTTTATAGAGAAGCAATCTTGTTGGCGGATATAATTACCAGCATAGGATTTCATTTTAATGATTTCATATTTGGGACGGGTCACTGCCTCCTTATGGCGACGGGTCACTGCCTCCTTATGGCGAAAAGTGCCCATCTCTTTGATTCCATCGGAACTGAAGTCATTCTATCTAATGTATTTCCCTTTTTTCATAAGAAAAATAATAATAAAACAAGGTATATATTTTTGTTGGATACATGGAACGAAATAGATGCGATTCCAGTACCTTTCTACCTCAAATTATAATGAATCCGGATCCTCTTTGTGAAGATTCCAAGGATTTGTGAATTATATCCGTTCATTGTACATCGTACGGTCAAAAATTATTTTAAATATTTTTATTTAATGTTAAATACAAAGAATACTTGATAAAAACTAACTGCATGATGTACGATGAACGAACACGATTTACGAATCTCCAGGATCCTCACTAAGGGTGCATTTGTTGCACCAAACTATCTCGGACCGGATTAACTTTTAGGATTAAGCTGAACTGGCTTAGAATAGATTAAGCTGGATTAACGTAATGAAGCGTTTGATGCTATGTCGGACTAAAAAAAGGATAATGAAAACAGTGAAAAATGGACCGTATACAATCATAGCAACACAATTTCATGCAACAACATCATATACTAACTAACCTGCAATCAAATCCTAAATTGAAAAATACGAAGGAGGAGAAATTGCAAATTAGCTCATAATCCAATCCATAAGTTCGTTTTCTATATAAAAAAACCAAAGATTTCCATGCCCAATTCAAATCAAACCAAACAATAAATCCACACTGCCAATAAATTTCCCCTAAATGAAAAAGATTAAAAAAATAAAAATAAAAATTGTGGGAAAAAATGGAAAAAAGCGAATCAGTCTATCAGACCTCTGCCTAATTGAGATCCTTCATCTCTGAATCAAACCTCCAGCCGCAAGCCCACCATAATCTCCTCATCTAACCTCTCTTCTCCGATGAACCATCCTCATCCCCTCTTCCAATCGACGTGAATGACCATGCCGTCGGCAGTGAAGAGCTTTCTATGGCAGACTCGGCTTCGCTCTCGTCCTTTATGAAGTCGAAGAAGTGTGGAGCCGAAAACAAGTACATCTAGTCGACGATCGTCGCCATCGCCATCGATGGGTTGGTCGGCGAGGTCAGTTGACCAGACCAAAACAAAGAAGCGAGGAGAACAACTGGATGAGGACACGAACGGTCTTAGCAATCCTGTGCTTATTAGGGCGTCTCGCTAAGACCTTCTAACTAAGGACTTAGTCGGCTCTAATCTCATTAAATCTATTCCTGCATGTAACAAACACGATATTCGATTAATAGCTAGTCCAGTCCAGACCAAAAATATTTAGTGAAGGCAAACAAACAAACCCTAAAAGGATCGGAGAGGATCATGTTGGAACTATAATGAGATGCTTACTTACTCCTCAACCTTCCTTCACTGGGGACCCATTTGCTTCGTTTTCCAATTATTAATCATCAAATTACGATCTTGCCCTCCCATTTTAGCACCCATTTTCACAGTATTGAATACCTTGTCAAGTGTTTGGAAAATTGTTTGGGTGGGAAAAAGAACCTTAGTTAATTGTTATTGTTGCTACCCACATATGGCGGGCTCGGGTTCGTATCTATATTCTTCTCACGTGATCTCGTACATAAGAAAACATTTTCATCATGTGAAAACATAGATAAAAATAAGAATATATATCATAATACACACAAATCTCTTTACAAGGTTATAATATAAAAGGTACACTCAAAGTTTTGGGAATAATATTCATACACCTCGTTTTACTTTTCACTTCATTTTTAATTTTCAGCTGTCAAATCTAATGAATTAAAAAAGATCAAATTGTACATTTTATTTATTTATCTCTATCAAAATGTTGTAAAATCCAAGAATTTAATCAAGATAAAAGAGTGAAACTTTTGATCAAGAAAATGGAAAAAATAAAGAGTGAACCAAGATCAATAGCTTAAACAGATTACAGGTTTGAACATCAGAATGCTGATTTTTTGAAACCCTAAACCCTTCAAACCTCAATCAATTTCTTGCATCGGAAACCAAATGCTGCCGGAACATAACGATGAAAGCTTCCACTTTCTCATTCAAATCCTCCTCCGACAGCTTCCGAACCTCCTCCTCCTCCTCCTCCGTATCGTCTTCATCCCGCTCTTGCTCGCTCTCGCCGCCGCCGCGCGCTGAGCTCTTGCACATTTCATCCTCACATTCCTTAACTTCTTCAACCGCTTGAGGAGCAGATTGGCACCGATATTCTCTTCTCTTCTTTCCCCCTCCATTGCTTTTGATCCCTTCGCCATTGTCGTTTTCGCAATCTCGATTCCGATTAATATTTGAGGTCCCGGAAGAAATGGAGGTGAAGACAATGGCTAGGAGGACGAGGTTGAGCAGAAGGAAAACCGACGCCCGCCATTGCTCCATGAGAAACACCATTAATATAACACGTTTTAAACATGCCATTGCCACAGCTGCTCCTGCTGTGAACAAAACTGTGTTTACTCTCCCACTCTCTCTCCACTTCTCCATGTGATCGATGCGTTTGGTTTTTTAAGATGTTCAAATTCTACATGTATAAATTGTGATATCATCTCTTTGGTTTATATACACCAAGGGAATGAGATTTATCTAAAAAGAAAAAAAAATTCAGTGTGTCGAGAACACGGTCACGAATTTGTACTTGGGCAAAGGAGCGGATTTTGTGGGATTTGTGAGTGCGCTTCACTTTTCAGGGGCCAGCTGTGATGATCAGAGAGACATGTCTTAAGCTTGCTTGGGGAGGGGAGACATTTAGACATAAATCCACTAAAGCCTGCAGTCCCTGCACTCCATGTACTTCCCATCAGCAACCTGCACTGGAACCATTTGAAGGATCCGGATTCTCTCTTCTCTTATTTTTCTTCTCTTTCAGTTTCTTCCTATTTAAACGTTCTCGATTAAGTTGCGTTAACATCTTGTGATGATTTATTTACAGAGAAAACGACAAGAAGGAATGAGGTGGGGAAGAGAGAGGATTTGGATGTGAGAGAATCTTACTCCCGTTATGATATGATTTCTCCTATTTAGATTTAGCCTTCTAGCTAGTTCATGAAATATTCTTGCATGTAATCAGAGTATATGTTTATCATTCTATCTCACCTGTTACGTGATATTTGATCATGAGAGTAAGTACGATAGAGGACATCCTCAATTACCCTCAAATGTTTCTCTTGATTTTGGCAATTTAGCTGGGCTTAAATTCTCAAAAATATATTCTCAATGAATATTGTCATAGTCAGGCAGCCTTGCAGTCCTTATCAAACATAGTCTTGACAATTTCTCCTACTTTAGATTTAACCATGCAAGTTTCTAATGTTTGATTTTGAAGACATCCGTAGATTTAATTGAATATATATATATATATATATATATATTCATCACGCCATCTCATCTATTACGTAATTTATAGTAATATGATAAATGAGATTATGCAACAAAATATCGTGTTAACTCGAAAATTTTCCCTTGTTTTTGGTGCTTGGCTTTAATCCAAGTGTGCCCAAACAAGTATCATTACTTTTTGGATTATCAAGATCGATCTTCTACTTGATTCTATGAAATTGAGAAAAATAAATTATTTGATTTAGATTTAAGATAAATGCTAATGAGGCTTTGTCACTTGATAATCAACATTAATTGTCGTAATAATATTATAAAATATTATACAAAAAATATAAGATAAAAAAGAATTCTATTTTGAGAAAAGCAAAAATTAAGGGAAGTAGGAATCACTTACCAAGGTAAGGAAAGGCGCGTGCCTTTTTACTCGAATCCGAAGTTGGAAAAGAGGGACTTGCCGCGTAACGGAGGGGCAACGGAATTATGGAACGTGAAGGTCGAAAAAGCACGCCTGTTTGCTTCATCATCAGAAAACGACCCCACATGCCACCGTAATTACATCACAACCATCGGCAGCTGCTGTCATTGTCAACACCAGACAATCGTTCTTTTGGTTCTTTTCGGTTTCTGGATTTTTTTCAAATTTTCATAGGAAGATGAGATATGCTTTACTAATAAAATATTAGAGGGAACACAAATTGCCTTCTCTCTCTCAACCAGGCAAAATGGCCTCACTAACTCAGATTTCAAATGTTTTCGGATCTCTGTCCAAAGCCGAGGGATCAAGAAATTTAAACTAATCAATTAAATTATACAGTCTTTAAGCGGCCTAAATCTCTTTCTCTCTCTTGAAGGGCCAGAACTCTTTGCTCCATTAAGCTTTCGACACAAAAATTAAGAAAGGATTTGAATTCATGAACTCCCACCAAGTATTTTTACCTAGACAATTCCCTAGTTCTTTGGAGGAGTGTTTTGCCTTTGTGGCTCAACAAATCTCATTTGCTTAGCAGTTACATTAATATGGTCCAGCCAACCAAACCGGTCGAGCTGAACCTGGTTTGGTTTGGACAAAAAAATTGCATGGTTTAAAATCGAACCGAACCGGACTGAAATGCAATAACCAGCTGTTATGCTGTGGGTAGACCTTTGGAATCGAATTGCATCGCTTTAGATTGCACCCTTTTGCGGACCAAAACAAAATAAAAAAGAATCAAATAAGAAATGGCCCAAATTTTCAGAAACTAGACAGCTATGAACTGGTTATTATTCTTTTGGCTTGAAATGTGATATTCTAAATCTAAACTAGTCTAATCTACGAGGGATTGATTTGGGTGCAAGCAGGCGGACACACCTGCCTTTTGCCAAACTGACCTAAATAAGACATCTTAGGGGAAGTTTTGACAGGAATTGAATTTGTCACCTGTTAGCTTTGGCACCGGTATTGGATTTGTAAAATAGCATTCAAATGCAAATTAGAAAACTAACAGAAATGAACGGATATTACTGCAGATTTATAAATCTCTCTCTTGCCCTCTCTCTTTCGAAAACTACCTCTGATCGGGGGTTGTTAATCCCATCTCTTCCCAGACAACGATATGAGCTGCCAACAAATGAAAGATTAAGAGAGATCAATCACCCCGTAGCAGTAACTTAACAAGCATATAGATTATAGAGTTATAGAGGCTACATAAGATACTTCTAGTCCCCAAAAATAAAGATTTTACAGACAAACCATATATCAAAGCATAAATATGCGGAGAAAACAGCGGCTAAGTTCCCATCTTCAGCGATCATGTTAGAGTTCTATCCCTGGGAATTAAAGCTCTACAACATACTTCAGATCATTTCAATTAAAGATCCTGAGTTTCAATGAAACATTAAAATATTTGACTCTATTGGTTGTGCTCTATGAAATTTTAACAAATATGTGCGAGTTGTAACACGTCGTGGTTCATGATTGCCTAATCGAGCTACTTTCCTCCCCAGCCTAAGTATTTCCCAAACACAGTGCAAAGTGACCTTAGCAGTTAGCCGTTGGCGTGCTAATACAATTCACAGTTATGAAAAACAAGGTCAAGCTATCTCAGTTTCAATTCAAATTGAAGGAGTGAAGAAAAGGATTGTTGGCAACCAACCTGTCGAGCAACCTGAGCTAGTCGCCGGCTGTCCCTAGATAATTCATTTGTCGTTTGTGGCTGTTGTGCAACACATTCTTTCTCTTCCGTCCTCCTCTTAGCAGTGTTCTCTTCAAAGGCAGCAGTTTCACCAGGGTTTCTTGAGGAATTCTTGCGCTTCCTCTGGAAAGTGTACTTGAGAAGTCTGCTGTTGTCCACAAGACTAGGAGAACCATTTGATTGTTCTGATGCTCTCGCGTCTTTTAATTCAGTACTCATCAATGATGCACTTGTATCTTTTAATTCAGATTTCATCAATGATGCATTCACATGTATTAATTCAGAATTCATCAATGATACTTTGACAGTTTTTAACTCAGAGTTCATTAGTGATACATCAGCAGAACCAAGGTTGAGTGCAGAACTCGGAGCCTCTGAATTCTCCATAGCATCACTTTCCGTCATCAACACAGGCACATCTATCAACTCCATGTCCTTGTCTGCTGCATCTTGGACAGCTCCAGATCTATTGATCCCCTTCATGCTCACATTGACACTAGCTGACCCTGATATAGGATCCACATGACTTCCAATTAATGTCAACCCAGGATCCAGACGAGGCAATGGCTTCATCTTAGCCTCATTTTCAGTTGTGTTTGGTTTATCTTCCCAAGATTTCAAACCACCATGATGTAAATATGCAAAAGTCCTGCAGCGGGAAAGAACAGAAGACGGCTGATCAGTACTCGTGAGTGAGGTTGTAATGCCATCCTTACTTTTCATTTTCCTTTTTCTTTTTCCCTTCGGAATATTCTTAACTATGTCCATGAAATAGCAGCTACTATGCTGCAAACTTTCTTCCAACTCACTGGAACTTCTTGTCATGGCTACATTCTCGGTCTTGATAGAGGGCAGGATGCAAGCTTCTTTAGGGGATCCATCATTTCCATTCAGAGAATATATTCTGCAATGAGATTGAACAAAATTTGGTTGGTGAGATTTCACGAGCTCACTAGGACGACATCGGCGTGAAGTTTTGGATTTCCCAAATCGAGTCTTTCTTCTGCGTAATGTGTGTACTTTAGCATGACTTTTGGTTTTTCCCACAGATAACCCATTAACTACTTCCATGCTGTTGTCGCTAAAAGAGGGCAAATTACACCTTTCTTCCTCGTCAATTTCTTTGATGACCAACTCATTCTTCCCGGGGGAATTGTGATTGTCTACGTATCCAGAAGGCAGCACTTTCTCATCAATTAAGCTTCTTTCAAATGCACGGATTCTCTGTGTACACCCATTTCTGAGCAGCTCTGGCTCCTTACGGCTCATGATTATTGAGGCAAGGTCAGAGTCAGGGGCATAAAATTTATCCAATTCAGGAACACTTAACTGCTCACTTTGTTTCATTTCATTAAAGAACTTATGCTCAATACCTCTATTTACTTCGATGTTCATTGGGCCTGAAGTTGGAACAGTTTCATGTCCTGAACCTGAAGGAGATAGTATGATGGGCTCAGGTGTCGGATTGTCAGAAAATGATGTATCTTCCCTCATGATTTGTTCGTCCAAAGGCTTCACTTGGTTGTTATTTAGCCTCTCCAATTCACTCCATACTTGTTTCAATTCTGATCTCAGATCAGTTATGATATCCTCCGCCTCTTGGAGCTGCGCTTCAACCTCTTCAATCTTTCGTTGTTGGCTCAAAGATGTTATCTCCGCGTCACTAGTCTGCATCAATTAAAATATCGATTAATCCAATATAAAAACACTTATAGTAAATACAAGGAGTAGTGATCAGTAGAAATTCCGTAAGGTAAAAACTAAAACTCTTTGTATCACTCAATTTGCACATGTGTTATTGCAAAGAGAATCTAAAGAACCTTCAAGCAACACCAGACGATGCCAGTATAAACCACCAAACATCACAAAGGGGGGAACCTGAAAATTTAGACAAGGCATAACAGATACATCACAGGAGTTTAAAAATGTGTAGATTGATTGAACATCAACAAGGAGCTAACATCAACAAAGAGCTTACTGCTAAACAACGACATTGACATTCCTAACAAGTAGTTAGCGTTCAGGAAATGCTTTCTTGCTTTTCGGGAAATTTAATTGCCTTAACAGAAGACGCAAAGAATCCCACTTAGTGGGAAAAGGCTTTGTTGTTGTTGTAACAGAAGACACAAAGAATCCCAACTTCAAGTGTCAAGCTTCTTCAAAGTTCAAAATATCCGAAAATGGCTTCTTTCACTACTACGAATCACGATTACTCTCAAATCTAACACAGTCACATTCCATCCAAACTAGATTATAAAGATTCAGAGCTTAAACATTAACAAAGAGCTTTCTTGCTTTTAGAAATAGAAAACTGCTTTTACAGCAGACAAAAAGACACCCAATTTTGAAAGTGAAGCTTCATCTAAGTTCAATAGAACAGAAAATGGCCTCTTTCGCGAAAACGAATCGCAATTACAACCTCCAGAATTCAAACACATTCACATTCCATCAAAAAATAAATAAATCACAAAGATTCAAGATTGATGATTCCATTTAGTTTAGACAAATAAAAAACCCCTCTTTCCAAGAACAAGAATCCGATCATCAAAACTGGTTCAAAAAACAAGGATGCAAAATTCAGAAGGAAAAAAATAAAAGAAAAGAAAAATAAGAAAGAAACAAACCTTGGAATCGAGCATTTGCTTTAAGCGGCAAAGCACGCGAAGCGCTTCGCCTTTCGTAAATTGCAGATCGTGCTGGTACCGAAGAGCCTTGCGCTCCGACGCCATTACTCTCGCCGCCGCCTCTTTCGCCGTGTTCAGAATTATCTCCGCGTACGCCTTCTTCAGAGCCACCATTTTCTGCACCATCAACAGCAAAACAAAGTAAATCAGCGCCGGATTTCACAAAATGAAATAAAAAGATTTGAAATCGAGGCGGCGGGAGTGGCGGAGATGGTAGTGGCGCCACCAGTAGTAGTGGAAGGTGGTTGGGAATTTCACCTGCGCCTCGTCGTCCATTTTCTCTTGGGGGGAGTTTTCGGTAGTTGGCCGTATTGCGTGCGCCCCTGTCCGTTCTCTATCTAATTTTACCTAATTGCCCCTCAATTCTATTTGAATTACAATGCTTTAACCGGAAATATTATTTCGTTGTATTAGAATACAGCCACGTGAAATTACTCGTCAAACTTGTTACAATACGCAGAGACGATGGAGGTGATATTTTCTTCTTTTATGATGTCGTAATTAAACATCCGCTCATAACACATCAAATAAACTGTTATATCACGTGATTATATTTTAGTACGATTTAGTTTACACAATTAGTTGGTTTGACCAAACATTTGTACGTCAACCTCGTTCTATTATGAACGCTTCTAAGTTTTGACATGTCACATTAGAATAACGACCTCATGTGTCAAAACTTCTTCGTATAAAGTTTCATGGAATTGGATCCTCTCCTAAGCCCAAGGAGGGGATCCTCCTGACCAAGGAACGTGGGCAGTTGGATTTTCATCTAATGACTATAATTATTATAACTTTAAAGGGATCCCTTATTTGTAGTCGTTGGATAAAAATCCAATGACCCATGTTTCTTGATCAGGAGGATCCTCTCCTTGGGCTCAGGAAATGATTCAATTCCAAGTTTCACTATGGGTTTTGGATTGCTACGATGACATTTAGACTAAATTATTAAATAATATATTATAAAATATTAAGGGATTGGAAATGACATTCATAGGCATTGAAATGCATGTGAAGAAATTTATAAATTTGATATAAAATGAGTCATTTACAAATTTATTGTAGCATTATGGTTGGGTAATGCTATTCACACATTTCTTTCTACCTTTCACACATCCTTATTAAATTTTGTTCATTGATAATTTTTTTTAAAATTCATTCGATCTATGGGAAAAAACTAAAAGAAGTATGTTAAATGTAAAAAGAAGTGTGTGTATAACATCATCCTTACCGGTTTCTCTATGTAGACAATAGAATGTCACAAGAGTATAAGCATGCCTTAGTAGTTAGCAAGGCTTTGAAATTAATATGACGTTAGAAATCAGAATGATATGACCAAACTAGAAGCTAAACAAATTAGATAATGAGAGATTTTTTAGTGTGCTCAGCATAAGAGGTGGTACATCATATGTCATTAATCATTATGTAAATGATGTAATATGTGTGTTAAAAAGTTAATAACTTAAAAAATAAAATTTTTCACCACTTACATAAAAACACTTGATATATTACTCGTTTTTCCGTCACAATAAAAAAAAATTCCTTGATTGGCTGCGCAATACTAAAGATAAATTCCAACCCAATATGCTAGCCACTAGCTATTAGCTAGTGGCAGTCAAAGATGCATATTGCCCAATGCCCAACCCTGATTGGCTGCGCAATAAAGGACAAATCACCATAGATAAAACTCACATTAATTATAAACTAATTGGAAGTTAGTTAAACAATTAAGGAAGTATCATATTCAATTCATTTTGTAGTGTAGTAGGCACCCCTTTTGGTCAAATAATCCCTCAATTAAAAAGTAATTAAATTGAACACCTGTCCACTAAACCAAGAAGAAATTCAACCCAAGATTTTACAAGCAACTCATTTGACTGGATTGTACTGATAAATTGATAATTTCAGACTTTCAGACAGAGAAGCAGAGAAGTCAATGGCCCTCGTCTTGTCTATCGCACGTTCTTCTTCCTTTACAGGATCATACGTGCAAAGTTGACTGAAAAGTTCGGACCTTTGAGCATTTCAGACATCACCAAGAAGAACCCACAATTTGTTTTTCCTGCTGAATTGCCCGGATATGGATTCCCGCATCGCCAGGATTTGGATTCCGGTACTGTTATGGGGCTGTATGAGCACCCATTTCTGCTCTTACGCCGCCGTGGTCGAAGACGACGTGAGGTGCCTTCAGGGGCTGAAGCAGTCGCTGAATGACCCGCTCGGAAAGCTGGCGTCTTGGGATTTCAGGAACCACACCGTCGGAGTCATCTGCGATTTCGTTGGCGTCACCTGCTGGAACGATCGGGAGAATCGGATCTTTAGTCTGGAGCTCCGAGACATGGAGATCACCGGCGAGGTCCCGAAGGATATCGAGTACTGCGCCAGCCTCACGAAGCTGGATCTCGGCGGGAACGAGATTTCCGGGCCGATTCCCCCGGATATTTGCGATTGGTTGCCCTTTTTGGTGACCCTCGATTTGTCCGGGAACGACTTCTCCGGCGCTATCCCGCCGGACCTGCAGCACTGTGAGTATCTGAACATTCTGATCCTTTCGGACAACAAGCTTTCGGGTCCGATTCCCTATGAATTTTCTAGCTTGGGTAGGCTTAAGACGTTTTCAGTGGCGAATAATAAGTTGAAGGGGTCTATCCCTTCGTTTTTCGACGGGTTTGATAAGGCGGACTTTGCCGGGAACAGCGGCCTTTGCGGCGGGCCTCTCGGGTCGAAGTGTGGTGGTCTGAGCAAGAAGAGTGTTACTATTATAATTGCTGCCGGAGTTTTTGGCGCTGCGGCGTCTTTGCTGGCTTTTTTGGGGCTGTGGTGGTGGTACCATGTGAGGCAGAGTAAGCGGCGGAGGACGGGAGGTTATGGTGTTGGGAGGGAGGATTGGGCTGAGAGGTTGAGGGCTCGTAAGCTTACTCAGGTTTCCTTGTTTCAGAAGCCACTTGTGAAGGTTAAGTTGGCGGATTTGATGGCGGCTACCAATAATTTTAGCCCCAAAAATGTGATCATTTCGACTAGGACAGGGACAACTTACAAGGCTCTGCTGCCTGATGGGTCGGCGCTGGCCATTAAGCGGCTTAGTGCTTGTAAGCTCGGTGAGAAGCAGTTTCGGTTGGAGATGAACCGGTTAGGACAACTTAGACATCCGAATTTGGCCCCCCTTTTGGGGTTCTGCATTGTGGAGGAGGAGAAGCTTTTGGTGTACAAGTACTTGTCGAGTGGGACTTTGCATTCGTTGTTGCACGGAAGTGGTGAGGGATTGGACTGGTCGACTAGGTTTAGGATCGGTTTGGGTGCTGCCAGGGGACTTTCTTGGCTTCACCACGGTTGCCAACCTCCGATTATGCATCAGAACATATGCTCCAATGTGATCCTCCTCGACGAGGATTTTGATGCTAGGATAATGGATTTTGGATTGGCAACGCTCACGGCTTCTGATTCTAAGGAGAGCAGTTTTGTTAACGGAGACTTGGGAGAACTTGGTTATGTAGCTCCAGAGTATCCGAGTACTCTGGTTGCTTCACTGAAAGGGGACGTTTATGGACTTGGAATTGTGCTTCTGGAGCTGGCAACCGGGCAAAAGCCTCTCGAAGTCAGCACTGCTGATGAAGGTTTCAAGGGTAATGTAGTGGATTGGGTGAATCGTCTCTCTAGTTCTGGTCGAACCAAGGATGCCATCGATAAAGCTCTCATCGGAAAAGGGCATGACGAGGAAATTTTGCAGTTTTTGAAGATTGCTAGTAGTTGTGTGATTTCTCGGCCTAAAGACAGGTGGTCTATGTACCAGGTTTACCATGCATTGAAGAGTATGAGCAAAGAACACAGTTTCAGGGGACAAGACGACGAGTTTCCATTGCTTTTTCGCAGGCCAGATAAGGAATAAGGATTCCGCTTAAACTCAAATAAAGCGGAGAGAGATGACAAATGGTTGCAGAATTCCATATCGAGGTAATTTATCATAAGGCTCATGTATGTAAATCGTACGATGTGATCTCGATTTTAATTAGTTAGCTGTATAATCCAATAAACAAGCTATAGGTCCTGCATCCCACGAATTTTTTTTGTTAGAGATCCAGCGACATTTACAATATGCTTTCCAGTTCTTCGCCACGGAAAATTGGAACGAAAGATGACAATGGAACTTCTAGTGTAATATACTATATGCAAACAGTTAAATCCTTGCCTTCTATCTGTTCAATCTGTTTTTAAGTGCTACTTTTACTGCTTCACACGAAGAAAAATTTTCAGGATGTCAAGCTTTTCTGAATCGTGCTAGACTCCATAGACTACCGTGACCTTCACCTTCTCGTTGTTCAGATTTAAACAAGATTTTGTGTTTCGTGCTGATTCTACTGAGTTCAACTTCTTACAACCTCCTTTCGTATTAACTGTGTTTATGATTTAAACAAGATTTTGTTTTGCTTCCAAGGATCAGTTTCACTCTTTCAGAAATTAACTGTGTTTATGATCAATTTATGTGTTGGCCAAGAAACTGGTGGATGGATTATAGGCTTGAACTACAACTTATAGAACTGAGCCCGACCTAGGCGCTAAGCTAGAACCGAGCAGACAATCAAGCCGGACCTGTTCGATGCAGACTGAGGCTTTCTACTTGTTTTGAGCTGCTCATTGGGAGGTGCTTTCAGCACTGTTCTAAAAATTCCTCACTTAGCGCCGCCTAGACTAGGGGTGGTTCGGTATGGGATTCCATACCGAAACCCTTGTCCCGATTCCCATACCGAAATTTTCGGGAATCTCAATTTCAATACCGATCCCAAACCAAATTTTCGGGAATCCCAATTTTCGGGAATCCCGAAATAATTTCAGGATTTCGGGACAAATCGGGAATCCCGAAATAATTTTGGGCACAGTTCCAAAACCGCCTCGCCCGATCTTATTACTCGGATGGAAATTATCCGTCGCGGATCTTAATTCATTGTAGGAGAAAGCCTTGATATTTTCCAGCACATTCTCTATGAAACACACATAACAATCAATCAATCACAATAACAATGATGATCCGCAGAATCCAATGAACAAAAAAACCACAGTACGGAGGTAAAAAAAATAACAAAACCAGGAAGTGGGAACATTTAACCATGTCCGTACCATCAAGATCATGGCCAAATTGACCAGAACCAGATTTCCTTTTCCTCTCAGCAACCGAAGCACCAAAGCAGCTGCAACGCATATTAACTTGTCCACAATAACAAATCCTACCTCCTGGGTTCTCTCAAATTTACAGAAAAATAGCTCCCTTTTGATCAGAGAGCCCTCCCTAATCAGATTTGGACCGACCCATGTTGCCAAAATCCTAAATTTCACAACCAAATAATCACAAAAATTTCCTCAAAACACCAAAAGTTCAAACTAATAAGATTTGAATATTCGAAAAAACCCACCTCGTGGATTTGCAGATTACCAATCAAGTTCTGATGTCCTGATTCCCTTTAGCATCTGTTTCTGTCAGCAACTATGGAGAGCGAGAGAGAACTGGAAATTCTCAGTCTGGTGAGGGATGTGAGGGCCGGAGGCTAAGGGTTAGGGGGCTGCACTTCGAAACAAATGAACGGAGGAATGAAATGTGATCTGACCTAAAAAAGAAATCAACGGCACAGATTAAATCCAAAACAATCAACGGTTGAAATAATTCTCTTATAATTAAAAAATTATATATATATATATTTTTTTTTTCGGTTCGGTATGGGAATACCGAAAAAATGAAATGCAATACCGAATCCCATACCGAAACTTTCGGTTTGGTTTGGGATTACATCCCGAAAATTTCGGGAATTTTGGTTTGGGATTTTTTTGGTTTGGGATTGGGATTTTTTTGGTTTGGTTTGGGATTTTTGGGATTTTTTTCCAGCCCTAGCCTAGACCATGCCTAGGCGCTAGGCGGCTGACTACCGTCCCAATTAGTACCTAGGCGTTTGGAAATTAAGAAATGACGCCTACACCTGCTGAGGGGTCCGCCCAGACCAGCCTTGACACCCGCCTAGATTGCGAATCACTTAGACAGAAAATAAATAACTTTCATTTTATATTTTATTTTTTCCCAATAAATTGTATGAGACTTGTTGAATACTTAAATAAACACACATTATATGCTTGTTCCTCATGTTTTCATTATGTTCCAATACTTTATAATATATACGTCATTCTATTTTGTAGTTTATAATGAAATTATATATATTTGAAGTATAAACAGACACTTATTTACACGAAATATATTAGATTTATTTAAAGCGGGACAAATCTTGTAACATCCCACATCGCTTAGGGGAGTGAATCCTGTAAGCCTTATATGTATATCTCATTATATACGTCATTCTATTTTGTAGTTTATAATAAAATTATATATATTTGAAGTATAAACAGACACTTATTTACACAAAATATATTAGATTTACTTAAAACGAGAAAAATCTTGTAACATTCCACATTGTCCAGGGGAGTGGATCATGTAAGCCTTATATGTATATTCTCATCTCTATCTAGCACGAGGCTTTTTGGGAGCTCACTGGCTTCGGGTTCCATCGGAATTTCGAAGTTAAGCGAGTTCGCACGAGAGCAATCTTATGATGGGTGGCCCACTGAGAAGTTCTCGTGTGAGTTTCCAGAAACAAAACCGTAAGGGTGTGGTCGGGGTTCAAAGTGGACAATATCGTGCTACGGTGGAGTCGAGCACGGGATGTGGTAGGGGCTCGGGCCGGTATGTAACAATTTCGTATCAGAGTCAATCCTTGGCCGGAAGTGTGCCGATGAGAACGTCGGGCCCCTAAGGGGGGTGAATTATAACATCCCATATCGCCCAAGGGAGTGGATCCTGTAAACCTTATATGTATATTCAAATCTCTACATAACACGAGGCCTTTTGGGAGCTCATTGGCTTTTGGTTCCATCGGAACTTCGAAGTTAAGCGAGTTCGCGCGAGAGCAATCCCATGATGGGTGATTCACTGGGAAGTTCTCGTGTGAGTTTCCAGAAACAAAACTGTGAAGGCATGGTTTGGGCCCAAAGCGGACAATATTGTGCTACGGTGAAGTCGAGCCCGGGATGTGGTGGAGCCTGAGCCAGGGTGTGACAATAGGTGTCGAAGCAGAGAAGATATAACACGAAATCACTGGTAGGGAAATTCCTCGTAGCTCAGATCGTATTCCTCGTTATAAGGTCTTGAAGGGAGCGCAAAACAAACGTGAGTGGACCAAGTTTATATATATATAATAATAATAATAATAATAATAATAATAATAAAACTGTTATCAACATATTAACCCCTTAGGTTTTATGAAAACACATATATCATGATCGACATAGGTTTTCCGAAACCTAGCATGTCGTGCAATGTCTCAAATCATAACTTGTATATATAATATTCACTAGTGAATGTCTAATAACCCCCATGCCTAATGCCGGCTCGCCGGCTCCCCGTCTCTGAGCAGATAGTCAGAGGAAAACACATTATAGGCCCCATGCCGGCTCTTTGTCCTGTGCTAAATAGCCAGAGGAAACACACTCCAGGCCCGATGCCAACACCAAACCATCGCCTGGGACGGATTGGAATATATCCATACGTCCCGTAACGGAAATGACCACTAGGTAAGTACAAAACCATTGAACATATATATATTGAAAAACAACTTTATAGTATAAAGTCATCCATCATCTATACTATAAAGAGGTATTTTAAACATGTTCTAAATATCATATCGTCATCCATCATATATTTTATAAGAACACGGGTTATAGGAAAAATAGAAGTAATTCAAACTAGCCACAGTAAGCATGTTATCTCAAATCGTTTCATAGAACATAATTGTTAAATCATGATTTTCATGTATGCATTTCTACTATTAAAACGTGCATTTTTAGAAGGGGTCCACTCACCGTACATCGTTGGTGCAAAACCATACTGAAAAGGAATAACGGAATCACCGCTAATAATCACACCTATTCATATAAAGGAGTACATTTAGTCAAACTCTACTCAAACGATTGAATTTGGGAAAACGGACTTCAGAAATGGGTACAGAACGTCGAAATTAGCCTAGGAGAGGTCTCAGACGAAAACAAAAAAGTCAACCCGAAAGTCAAAGTCAACGGTCAATGGTCAACGTTGACCGGCTTAACAGTCATACCGAGTCAAACGGGTCTGGGCTTAGGGTTGGACCGGGTTTAAGGCTTTAGGGTTGGGCCGATTGGGCCCTAAGGGTTTGGGTTTAGATAATTAGGTGGGCTGGTTCTTAGGGGTTTAGGAGGTCTCTAGGCTCGGCCCAGACCCACACACGACCTGAGTGCCTAATTAGAAAGGGTTTAGGGTTTAGTCAACGGGCCAAATACCCTAAATGAAACGGCCTGAAGGCCTTTTGGGTTTTTAAGGAATTAAAATAAAAATAAAAAGGGAATGGGCTAGGGTAATGAGCTGAAACAAAACGGGCTTAAGGTCTGTGGGTTTAAAAAACGGCCTGAAGGCCTTGGTTGAACGAAGAAGAACGCCGGAGCTTCTACAACTCCAGCCGACTGCAAACGCACATTCTAGACCCTGATCTAGGTATCAAATGAAGAACTAGACGAGATGAGTGTTTTTATACCTTTGGTTTGCGTAGAACGGTCGGAGGTGATTGGAAAATCCCTCGACAACCACGGGCTCGTCGGAGATGGGTGTGCCTTCCCCCGAGCCGATCTCGTTCTATAACCTTGATAAAAATGAGCTAAAACTTAACAATTTCATTCAAGCTTCGTAATAGAACGAAAAGAGAGGAAAATCCGAAACTTGCTTAACCGAAAAAACGAATGAATCTTATCGGAGAGTTCCTGGGTTCCATCGCTCCTCACATCGACGGGAGAGAGAGGGATGGCGGAATGCTAATGACGATGATGATGCGTGAACGATGGTGAGGGTGTGGGTGTACTTGGGTGTTCACAGGTGAAAGGAATTGAGAGGGATGAGAAGGTTTCGAGAGAGGGAAGGGAGAGTGAGTGCAGAGACAGAGAGAGAGAAAGGAAAAAGGGGTCACAGGTAGGGGATAGAGAGAGAAACGTGAGGGGTGATGGGGTGCTGCCACTTGGCAGTTTGAGGATGAGAACAAATCTCCTTTTTAGATCTTGATTAAGTAAAGGAATAGGGTCCAAATTGATAATTCTATTAATATTTGGGGAGAATTACAGAATTACATTTATAAGTGGGGGTGAGTGTAACAATCTACCCCCCTTATATAAATTTCGTCCCCGAAATTTACAACCTTAAGCAAATAAAAACGGATACTGACTCCTCATCAAATCCTTCGTTTCCCACATCGCTTCCTCAGCAGCGTGGTTCCTCCAAAGCACCGTCACCAACGAAATAACTTTGTTCATCAACACTTTATCATGTCAATCAAGTATAGCCACTGGTTCTTCGACATAGTTAGCATCCTGATTCACTTCCAGCGGCTTTAACTGAATGATATGAGAGGGATCTGATACATATTTCCGAAGCATAGAAATATGGAAAATGTTGTGAATCAGTGACAACTCCGATGGTAGCTCCAATCTGTAGGCAACTGCACCAATTCTCTCAGTAATCTGATAGGGACCAACGTATCGATGACTCAACTTTCCTCGCTTACCAAAACGAACAACATCCTTCCAGGGAGACAACTTCAATAACACAAAGTCACCAACCTTATACTCACTATCCTTGGAATATTTATCCACGATACTTTTCTGTCGATCTTGAGCTGTTTTTAGGTTTCTTTTAATCAGCTGGATGTTAGCATTAGTAGTGTCCACAATCTCTGGTCCTAGTAACACTCGTTTGTTGACCTCTATCCAACATAACGACATCTGACACATTTTTCCATACAGAGCCTCATAAGGTGTCATATCAATACTCGAATGATAGCTGTTATTATATGCAAACTTAACCAACGGCAGATAGCTATCCCAATTACCATTCCATTAGATAACATACACTCTCAACATGTCTTCCAATGTTTAAATTGTCCGCTTAGACTGACCATCGGTCTGTGGATGGTAGGCAGTGTTGAACAAAATCCATGACAGTATTAAAAGCTTTCCAAAATCCATACACAAAATCCATGGCGATGTCTTCCCATTTCCAGGCTGGTAGCGGAAGATTTTGCATTCGTCCCTCAGGTATTTGTCTCTCGGCCTACACCTGTTGACAAATGATACATCTACTCACATAATCCGTCACATCATTTCCATCTACTCACATAATCCCCCAGATCTTCATTTATATCCAGTAATAGAACAGATGGATAATGCGATATAATTTGGTGCTTCCCGGATGCATGACATATGCTGAAATGTGCGCTTCATCCAAGATTTCCTTTTTCACTACTTCGTTATCCTGAGGCACGTACAATCTGTTTCCCTACATTAATGCTTCATCCTTTCGGATATTAAAATCTTCATTTTCTCTTTTATCCACCGAAATCTTTATGTCAGCATATTCATGATCAAGTTCTTGGGCTTTTCAGACCATATCCACTAAAACATGTCTAACTTGGAAATGTGCCAACCAAGCTCCCTGATCACCCGGTTTCACCGTAACACCGATTTCTCAAAGAAAAAATAGTAGCGGGACATGGATAGCTCTAAGGGATGCAAGTTGTTCGTGATATTTCTGACTAAGTGCATCCGCCACTACATTGGCATGTCCGGGATGATATTCAATCGTGGAATTATAGCCAGTGATAAGTTACATCCACCTTCTCTGCCTCAAGTTCAAGTCTCTCTGCGTAAAGATATATTTGAGGCTCTTATGATCAGTGAAGATGCGGCACTTCTCGCCGTATAAGTAATGTCTTCAAATCTTCAGAGCGAACACCACTGCACTAAGTTCCAAATCATGTGTAGAATAGTTTCTCTCGTGGATCTTGAGCTGCCTGGAAGTATAGGCAATGACTCTTTCATGTTGTATCAATACACAACCTAGACTTGATAGAGATGCATTCGTGTATATCTCAAACTCACTGCTATCTTCCGGGAGAGCAAGAACAGGTACTTGAGTGAGACGCTGCTTCAGCTCCTGAAAACTCCACTCACAGTCTTCATCCCAATTAAACTTAACCTCTTTCCGAGTTAACTTATTCAAAGGCAGGGCAATTGCTGAGAAACCATGAATAAATTGTCGGTAATAGCCAGCCAGACCTAGAAAACTCCTCACTTCTATAACATTCCTTGGTTATTCTCATGTAGTTATTGCCAACACTTTCTGATGATCCACACCAATTCCCTCAGCAGATACATGTCTGAGGAAACTGATATGGTTTAACCAAAACTGACACTTGCTGAACTTAGCATGCAGCTGCTGACTTCTTAACCTTTCCAACACCAACCTTAAATGTTTCCTGTATGTGTTACCACTCTTAGAATAGATCAGAATATCATCGATGAACACAATCATAAACCGATACAGATACGGTCTAAAGACTCTGTTCATTAAATCTATGAATGCTGCAGGTGCATTTGTCAATCCAAAAGGCATGACACGGAATTCAAAGTGTCCATACCTAGTGCGGAAGGCAGTCTTCGGTACATCTTTCTCCCGAATTAGCAGCTGATGATAACCAGAGTGAAGATCGATCTTAGAGAACACCTTAGCACCCTTCAGCTGGTTAAATAGGCCATCGATTCGAGGCAGAGGACAACGGTTCTTCACCGTCACCCGGTTCAGCTGCCGGTAGTCGATGCAACGTCTCATCGATCCATCATTCTTTTTGACAAATAAAACAGGAGCGCCCTAGGGAGACATGCTGGGCTGGATACAACATTTATCCACAAACTCCCGAAGTTGAATCTTCAATTCCCTCAACTTTGCTGGTGCCATTCGATAAGGTGGTAAAGAAATAAGGTCCGTACCTGGAAGTCAATCGATGGTAAATTCAATTTCCCTCGCAGGTGGTAACCCTGGTAAATCCTCCGAAAATACATCAGTGAATTTCTTCACCACGGGTACATCTTTAGGACTTAGCAAAGATTTATCCATCGTCACTACGTGGGCTAGGAATCCCACACATCCCCTATTCAACAATTTAGTCGCCTGGATAGCAGAAATAATACTATTAGGAAGGATTCGTCGCTCACCCTAAAATGTGATCGACGGTCGTCCAGGCCATTTGAACGTCATAAATTTCTCCCAACATGCGACATAAGCACGATGCCTGGATAACCAATCCATCCCCAAAATAACATCGAACTCCGCCAAATTAAAATGAACCAGATTAGCCTTCATCATTTCCCCTTCCACTATTACCAGGCAACTTTTATACTCCCACTTTACACAGAAAAGATCTCCTTGCGGTATTTGCACAAGCATATCATAGCTCAGCGGTGTAGGTTGTGAATTTAAATTCGGTGCAAATGATGAAGACACAAATGAAAAAGTAGCACCTGGATCAATGAGAACTTTTACCCAATTACCACAAATAAGTAACATACTAGTAATAACTTGGGGATCCTGATCACCCTCCTGCTGAGTCATGACGTTGATACGTCCATTGAACTGACGTCTTGCACCACTGTTACAGCCACTTCGAGCCCTAAAACCTTGGTTGTTACGGCCTGCTCAGTTCCTCTGAGTGCGGCTACCCGAAACTGCACTAAACTGTTGCGGTTATCTTTAAGTAGAAAATTGAGTATTTTGGCTACCACTCCCGCCATAGTTTTGAGTATAATTGTCGCCATAACTAGAACTCGAGTTACCCCATCCACTAAAACTCGGAACAGATGCATAACTCTCGACAGGATGTCCTGAAGAGCAAAATCTGGTAATATGCCCCGTGCCTCCACACCTGTGACACATGATTGGTGATCTGAAGTGACTGAATGATCGTCTTCCAGATTCTTTGCCTGAGCCCTTGCTAGAAGAGCTTGAACCCTAGCCCTGACGTTTGAAGGAATATGTGTCTAGGGCCAACAAAGTTAGAGGAGCCACCAGGTTCCCTCATACTCCGAGATCGAAAACCACGACCTCTTTGGTTCTGGTACCGAAGTTGGTCTTGATTTTTGGGTAATTCCTGAAACTGTGACTGCTCCTGATTAATAGTCTCCCACCTAGACTGCTCAATTCTCAAGCAGGTCTCGATCATCTCCTCGTAGCTTCTGTGTCTCTAGGCTGCCACTGCTTCACGATAGTCTAGATTCAAGCAGATCAGTAACGGAACCATCATTTCGTTCAGATTTCCATAAGTCCTGCATGATGTCTTGACAGATGCTGAAAAGTATTATCCATCTTAGTGACACTCAAATCGCATTGGCGAAACTCTAGAAATTGTTGTCTCATCCTTAACTGATAACTAGGGCTCAGAAAATATGCGCTGAAGAGTCTCCAGAATGTAGCCCAAGTCATCGAAGTAGTAGGTGGGCGAGCATCCTTCACTAATTTCCACCAAATCTTAGCATTCACTTTAAGAAAATAAGCTGCAATCTTGGCCCATTCACCTGGTAGACATCTCATACCCTCCAAAGTGTCTTCTACCTGCTCCAACCAGTCCTCAGCCTCCAGACAAGCTCCCACTACTCGAAGATCCGGAATACCATGACTATGAGCAATCTCAATATAGGTGCGATTCGATCTATTACCACTAGTAAAGGCATTCCGTATAGCATTAGTCAATTGTTGGATTCCTCCCCTACACCAAAACGAGCTCGACGAGGTACATTCCCACCAGCGGGATCCATAATTCTGATAAGAGACGGGCAAGATTTAGAACAACTGGAGATTAAAGATACGATAAAAATGATGATTACCAAATGGTGGAAAGAAATCCTAAGTATGCTATGAATGAATGACACGCCCTGACCCGGATGTCCTCGGGACATCGGGATGGTCACGTGTTGGCCGACATCCGAAAAGTGACGAAAGCCATTTAATTTAAGCAATTACTGAGAAACATGCTAAAATAGGCAATATGGACTAATAACACAATATTGAAGTTCAACAGCTAATTAATAAAATTATGATAACACACATAATGTTCAGAGCATACGTCTAATATAAAATACAAGCGGAATTTAAGATAGAGAAGTGCTATTACAATAGGTGCCGAAGCATAGAAGATATAACATGAAATCACTGATAGGGAAATTCCTCGTATCTCAGATCGTATTCCTCGTTATAAGGTCCTCAAAGGGGCACAAAACAAACATGAGTGGACCATGTTAATATATATATATATATAATAAAACAATTATCAACATATTAACCCCCAGGTTTTATGAAAACACATATATTAACTTGGTTCACTCACGTTTGTTTTGTGCCCCCTTAAGGACCTTATAACGAGAAATACGATCTGAGCTACGAGGAATTTCCCTACCAGTGATTTCGTGCTATATCTTCTCTGCTTTGGCACCTATTGTAATAGCACTTTTCAATCTTAAATTCTACTTGTACTCTGTATTAGACGTATGCTCTGAACATTATGTGTGTTATCATAATTTTATTAATTAGTTGTTGAACTTTAGTATTGTGTTATTAGTCCATATTGCTTGTTTTAGCATATTTATCAGTAATTGCTTAAATTAAATGACTTTCGTAACCCTTTAGGTGTCGGCCAGCACGTGACCATTCTGATGTCCCGAAGACATCAGGGTCGAAGCGTGTTAGATTGGTATCAGAGCATGATTCATTCAGAGCATACTTAAGATTTCTTTCCATCATTTGGTAATCATCATTTTTATTGTATCTTTAATCTCCAGTTGTTCTAAATCGTGCTTGTCTCTTATCAGAATTATAGATCCCGCTGATGGGAATGTACCTTGTCGAGCTCGTTCTGGTGTAGGGGGAGGAATCCAGCAATTGACTAATGCTATATGGAATGCCTTTACTGGTGGTAATAGATCGAATTGCACCTATATTGAGATTACTCATAGTCATGGTATTCCGAATCTTTAAGTAGTGAGAGCCTGTCTGGAGGCTGAGGACTGGTTGGAGCAAGTGGAAGATACTCTAGAGAGTATGAGATGTCTACCAGGTGAATGAGCGGAGATTGCAGCTTGTTTTCTTAAGAGGAATGCTAAGATTGGTGGAAATCAGTGAAAGATATTCATCCACTTGGTACTTCGATGACTTGGGCTACATTCCGGAGACTCTTCAGCGTACATTTTCTGAGCCCTAATTATCAGTTAAGGATGAGACAACAATTTCTAGAGTTTTGCCAAGTCGATTTGAGTGTCACTGAGGTGGATAATACTTTTCAGCATATGTCGAGACATCATGCAAGGACTTATAGAAATCCGAACAAAATGATGGTTCAGTTACTGATCTGTTTGAATCCAGACTATCGTGAAACAGTGGCAACCTAGAGACATAGAAATTACAAAGAGATGATTGAGACTTGCTTGAGAATTGAGCAGTCTAGGTGTGTGACTATTAATCAGGAACAGTCACAATTTCAGGAACCACCCAAAAATCAAGACCGACCTCGGTACCAGAACCATAGGGGTCGTGGTTTTCAATCTCGAAGTATGAGGGAACCTGGTGGCTCCTCTAACTTTGTTGGCCTTAGACACTCTCATTCCTTCAAACGTCAGGGCCAGGGTTCATGTTCTTCTAGCGAGGGCTCAGGCAACGAATATGGGAGGCGATCATTCAGTCATTTCACATCACCAATCACATGTCACAGGTGTGGAGGCACGAGGCATATTGTCAGATTTTGCTCTTCAGGGCAGCCTGCCGAAAGTTATGCATTTGTTCCGAGTTATGGTGGATAACCCGAGTTCTAGTTATGACAGCAATTATACTCAGAACTATGGCGGGAGTGGGAGCCAGAATACTCAATTTTCTACTTAGAGACAGCCGCAACAGTTTAGTGCAGCTTCGGGTAGCCACACTCAGGGGAACCAAGCATGCCTTAACAACCAGGATTTTAGGGCTCGAGGTGGCCGTAATAATGGTGCAGGACTTCAGTTCCATGGATGTATCAACGTCATGACTCAGCATGAGACTTATCAGGATCTTCAAGTTATTACTGGTATGTTACTTATTTGTGGTAATTGGGCGAGAGTTCTCATTGATCTGGTGCTACTTTTTCATTTATGTCTTCATCATTTGCACTGAATTTAAATTCGCAACCTACACTGCTTGGCTATGATATGCTTGTGCAAATGCCGTAAAGAGATATGTTCTGTGCAAAGTGGAAGTATAAAAGTTGCCTGGCAATAGTGGAAGGGGAAATGATGGAGGCTAGTTTGGTTCCTTTTAATGTGGCGGAGTTCGATGTTATTTTGGGGATGGATTGGCTATCTAGGCACCGTGCTTATGTCGCATGTTGAGAGAAATCTGTGACGTTCAATCGGCCTGGACGATCGTCGATCACACTTCAGGATGAGTGACGATGGATAAATCCTCATTAAGTCCTAAATATGTACCCGTGGTGAAGAAATTCACCGATGTATTTCTAGAGGATTTACCAGGATTACCACCTGCGAGGGAAATTGAATTTACCATCGATTTACTTCCAGGTACGGACCATATTTCTTTACCACCTTATCGAATGGCATCAGTAGAGTTGAAGGAATTGAATATTCAATTTCAGGAATTAGTGGATAAAGGTTACATCCATCCTAGTATGTCTCCCTGGGGCACTCCTGTTTTATTTGTCAAAAAGAAGGATGGATCAATGAGACTTTGCATCAACTACCAGTAGTTGAACCGGGTGACGGTGAAGAATCGTTATCCTCTACCTCGAATCGATAACTTGTTTAACCAGCTGAAGGGTGCTCATGTGTTCTCTAAGATCGATCTTCGTTCTGGTTATCATTAACTGCTAATTCGGGAGGAAGATGTACCGAAGACTGCTTTCCGCACTAGGTATGGACACTTTGAATTTCCGTGTCATGCCTTTTGGATTGACAAATGCACCTGCAGCGTTCATGGATTTGATGAACAGAGTCTTTAGACCGTATCTGGACCGGTTTGTGATTGTGGTCATCGATGATATTCTGATCTATTCTAAGAGTGTTAACGAACACATAGAACATTTAAGGTTGGTGTTGGAAAGGTTGAGAAGTTAGCAGCTGCATGCTAAGTTCAACAAGTGTCAGTTTTGGTTAAACCATATCAGTTTCCTCGGACATGTAGTATCTGCTGAGGGAATTGGTGTGGATCATCAGAAGGTGTTGGCAATAACTACATGAGAACAACCGAGGAATGTTACAGAAGTAAGGAGTTTTCTAGGTGTGGCTGGCTATTACTGACTATTTATTCAGGGTTTCTCAGCAATTGCCTTGTTTTTGAATAAGTTGACTCGAAAGGAGGTCGAGTTTAAGTGGGATGAAGACTGTACGCGGAGTTTTCAGGAGCTGAAGCAGCGTCTCACTCAAGCTCTTGTTGTTGCTCTCCCAGACGATAACGGTGAGTTTAAGATCCATACGGATGCATCTTTGTCAGGTTTGGGTTTTGTATTGATGCAGCATGAAAGAGTCATTGCCTATGCTTCCAGGAAGCTTAAGACCCACAGGAGAAACTATCCCACACATGATTTGGAACTTGGTGCATTGGTGTTCGCTCTAAAGATTTGGAGACATTACTTGTACGGCGAGAAGTGTCGCATCTTTACTGATCATAAGAGCCTCAAATATATCTTTACGCAGAGAGACTTGAACTTAAGGTAGAGAAGGTGGATGTAACTTATCATTGATTATAACTGCACGATTGAATATTATCCCAAACATGCCAATGTAGTGGCGAATGCACAAGTTAGAAATATCACGAACAACTTGCATCCCTTAGAGATATCCATGTCCCACTACTATTTTCGCTTCGAGAAACTGGCGTCACGGTGAAACCGGGTGATCGGGGAGCTTGATTGGCACATTTCCAGGTTAGACCTGTTTTAGTGGATATGGTCCGAGAAGCCCAAGAACTTGATCATGAATGTGCCGACATAAAGACTTCGGTGGAAAAATGAGAAAATGAGGATTTTAATATCTGAAATGATGAAACATTAATGTGGGAAAACAGACTGTACGTGCCTTACGTGCCTCAGAATAACGAATCAGTGAAAATGGAAATCATGGATGAAGCGCACCTTTCAGCATATGCCATGCATCGGGGAAACACCAAATTATATCGCACTATCCGTCCGTTCTATTATTGGATAGGAATGAAGCGGGATGTGGCAGATTATGTAAGTAGATGCATCATTTGTCAACAGGTGAATGCCAATAGACAGACCTGGGGGACTAATGCAAAATCTTCCGATAGCAAAGTGGAAATGGGAAGACATCACTATGGATTTTGTGTATGGTTTACCGAGGACACAGTCGAGATTGGACGACATTTGGGAAATTGTGGATCGACTCACTAAGACCGCTCACTTCTTACCTGTTTGACAGACCTATTCCTTGAAGAAGTTGTCAAAGTTGTTCATCGATAATATTGTCAGACTTCATGGTGTACCCGTCTATATTGTTTCAGACAGAGATCCCAGGTTTACTTTCAGGTTTTAGAAAGCTTTTAATACTGCCATGGGTACTCAATTGCTTTTTAGCACTACCTATCATCCACAGACCAATGGTCAGTCTGAGCAGACAATTCAAACATTATAAGACATGTTGAGAGTGTCTGTTCTCTAATGGAAGGGTAATTGGGATAGCTATCTGCCGTTGGTTGAGTTTGCATACAATAACATCTATCATTCGAGTATCGGTATGGCACCTTATGAGGCTTTGTAAGGAAAAGTGTGTTCGATGCCGTTATGTTGGATAGAGGTCCGCGAATGAGTGTTACTATGACCAGAAATTGTGGACACTACTAATGCTAACATCCAGCTGATTAAAAGAAACCGAAAGGCAGCGCAAGATCGACAGAAAAGTATCATGGATAAACATTCCAGAGGCAGTGAGTCTAAGGTTGGTGACTTTGTGTTTTTGAAGTTGTCTCCCTGGAAGGGTGTTGTTCGTTTTGGTAAGCGAGGAAAGTTTAGTCCTCAATACGTTGGTTCTTATCAGATTAATGAGAGAATTGGTGCAGTTGCCTACAGATTAGAGCTACCATTGGAGTTGTCACTGATTTACAACGTTTTCCATGTTTCTATGCTTCGGAAATATGTACCAGATCCCTCTCATATCATTCAGTTAGAGTCGCTGGAAGTGAATCAGGATGCTAGCTATGTCGAAGATCCAGTGGCTATACTTGATCGACAAGATAAAGTGTTAAGGAACAAAGTTATTTCGTTGGTGAATGTGCTTTGGAGGAACCACGTTGTTGAGGAAGCAACGTGGGAAATAGAGGATTTGATGAGGAGTCAGTATTCGTTTTTATTTGCTTAAGGTTGTAAATTTCAGGGACGAAATTTTTATAAGGGGGGTAGATTGTTACACCCACCCCCACTTATAAATGTAATTCTGTAATTCTCCCCAAATATTAATAGAATTATCAATTTGGACCCCATTCCTTTACCCAATCAGGATCTGAAAATGAGATTTGTTCTCATTCTCAAACTGCCATGTGGCAACACCCCATCACCCCCTACGTTTCTCTCTCTGTCCCCTACCCGTGACCCCTTTTCCTTTCTTTCTCTGCACTCACTATCCATTCCTTCTCTCGAAACCCCCTAATCCCTTTCCATTCCTTTAACCCAAGAACACCCAAGTGCACCTACACCCTTACCATCGTTCAGGCATCATCATCATCATCAGCATTCCGCCGTCTCTCTCTCCCATCGCTGCGAGGAGCGGTGGAACCCAAGAACTCTTCGGCGAGATTCATTCGTTTTTCCGGTTATGTAAGTTTTGGATTTTCCTCTATTTTCGTTCTATTGTGAAGCTCGAATGAAATTTGTTGAGTTTTAGCTCATTTTTATCAAGGTTGTAACACGAGATCAACTCGGGGGAAGACACACCAATCTCTGGCGAGCCCGTGGTTGTCGAGTGATTTTTCGATCACCTCCGACCGTTTTACGGTAAACCAAAGATATAAAAACACTCATCTCGTCTTGTTCTTCATTTTGATACCTAGATCGGGGTCTAGGGTGTGCGTTTGCAGTCGGCCGGAGCTGTAGAAGCTCCGACGTTCTTCTCCGTTCAACCAAGGCCTTTAGGCCGTTTTCTAAACCCACGGGCCTTAAGCCCGTTTTGTTTTAGCCCAATACCCTAGCCCGTTCCCTTTTTATTTTTATTTTAATTCCTTAAAAACCCAAAAGGCCTTCGGGCCGTTTCATTTAGGGCCTTTGGCCCGTTGACTAAACCCTAAACCCTTTCTAATTAGGCTATCGGGTCGTGTGTGGGTCTAGGTCGAGTCTAGAGACCTCCTAAACCCCTAAGAACTAGCCCGCCTAATTATCTAAACCAAAACCCTTAGGGCCCGATCGGCCTAACCCTAAAGCCCTAAACCCGGTCCAACCCTAAGCTTAGACCCTTTTGACCCGGTCTGACCGTTGATCCGGTCAACGTTGATCGTTGACTTTGATTTTCGTGTTGACTTTTCTGTTTTCGTCCGATACCTCTCTTAGGCTAATTTTGACGTTTTGTACCTGTTTTTGAAGTCCGTTTTTCCAAATTCAATCGTTTGAGTAGAGTTTGACTAAATGTACTCCTTTATGTGAATAGGTGTGATTATTAGCGGTGATTCCGTTATTCCTTTTTTAGTATAGCTTTGCACCAACGGTGTATAGTGAGTAGACCCCTTCTAAAAATGCATGTTTTATAGTACAAATGCATACATGAAAAACATGATTTAACAATTATGTTCTATGAAACTTTTTGAGATAACATGCTTACTAACACAAGTTTGAATTACTACTATTTTTCTTATAACCCGTGTTCTTATAAAATATCTTATGGATGACGATATGATATTTAGAACATGTTTAGAACACATCTTTATAGTATAGATGATGGATGACTTTATACTATGAAGTTGTTTTTCAATATATATATGTTCAATGGTTTTGTACTTACCTAGTGGTCCTTTTCGCTACGGGACGTAGGGATAGATTTAGGTCCGTCCCGGGCGACAATTTTGTGTTGGCATATGGCCTGGAGTGTGTTTCCTCTGGCTATTTAGCACAGGGACGGGGAGCATGCATGTGGCCTGTAGTGTGTTTTCCTCTGACTGTCTACTCAAAGACGAGGAGCCGGTGTAACGCCCCTGCCCCGAAATATTTGTATATTTCGAAAAATATTTATGGTAGGCCTAACCTAAAAACATAGCTAATTTATGTTCTTCTCTTGGATCAATTTCCATCTGTATACTAGGTATTGTTTGGTACGTGGGACGGGACTGGATGGAACGGGACCAGCCGTTCCGTCCCACGTTTGGTGCGCCTAAAAACTGTGGAACGAGTTGTCCCATGGGACGAAATTTGGCTGATTTTTCGTTTCACCTCTTCCCCCTGGAACGACCCGTTCCACATTCGTGGAACACAAATTTATAACATTTTATGACAAAATTTCTCCTTATCTTTTTCAATATTTACATCATCTGTTCCGTCCCGTCCCGTCTGCGTACCAAACGGTACCCTAATTCTCGAAGATTGAAACACATTTATTTCGCGGCTGCATCTAACATCTCGTTAGACTGCCTACGTACCCTCAACAGGGATCAAGCCTTTCGTAGTTCAAAACTTCAAATTTTAAACCGAACCCAAAATATTCCTTTAATCCTGCATATACCAAAATTGTAGTAATATTCAAACCACAACAATTAAATTTATAAAAACATAATTAGAATAATGAAATTCGCATAAAACACACTTGTCGGCTCCCTGGCCGTGCACCACCGCACCCGCCGCCCCGATTCGCCGAAAAATTCAATTATTTTTAAAAATTCTCAAAAATTACAGAAATGAAGATCTTAATGAGTAAAGAAAATTTCATACCTGCAACCAAGGCCAATTTGGCCTGGAAAGACTCCAATTTCGTCAAAACCCGTCGGAACCCTAGAATTTGGGTGTCCTCAATTCGACTCCATAGCAACTCCGACGCCCCAACCAATGAATGGGCTTTGTTCCAGCTCTTAACATGAGTCTAATTGTGGTATTAATTTGATGGAATCATTTGAGAATTGGGGAAACAAGGTCACGAGTTCACCGCACCCACCGGTGTGGTTTTCCCAAATCCAAAGCCAAATTACATAAATTTCGAGGTGTATTAGGGAGAAGGAAGGTTATGGAGGGTTTTACAAGGGTTAATTTGATGTAATTTCACCGGAAATATGGCTAATTTTGTCGGAAAAATGGGAAAGAAACCCGACCGGGTCGGGTCCGGTCACACTGGTCAAAGGATCCCCGCTCCCCCATTCTCTCCTTTCCTCTCTCGGTTCTCTCTCCCCATTTGTCATCCTTTCCTCCCCTCCTCTTCTCCTCCCTCCTTTCTCTCCTTTATGATCCATCTCCACCGCCCATCTTTTTTGTCTTTAAATCTCGGCCACACACGTGGCCTTCCAGATTTGTCTTCAAAAATTTGGAGTTATCTTGAACTCAACTATTTTACTAAAATGCCCCCAACTTTAAACATAATAACTTCTTCGTTCTAACTCCGTTTCATGAACGGTTTGCGCCTACGCATTCGTGAGGTCGAGCTCTATTCAAAAATATAATTTTTGACCTCGAAAGGTCTACGTATTTTAAATAATCAAGGTCCAAACTTTAAACCTCGTAACTAGTTTAATTTAAAACTAACTTACACGAATTATTATAAATTCTTGAAAAATCATATAAAAGCTCAATAATATTCTCGATTTAATTCTTCATAATCATACATCGATTTATTTTCGATTTTCTCCACATTTTCATATATTTAAAATTTTCAGGGTATTACATTCACCCCCCGTTAAAATAAATCTCGTCCCCGAGATTTCAATCGTCAAATCACGATAAGGAACTAGCATTATTTCCACCATTTCTTTTAGGGTGAATAAAATTATAACCTCCACCTACGATTTCAAGCAAAACAACGAATTATAATCGTGATTATTTCTCTCATTGTCATATCCCCAACACATTCATTGTCAAATTTAGTATCAAAAATTTTAACTATACCCATTGGTAAAATAAATCCTCATTTAGCCAAAATTTCTCATGGCCTTCATTGGCTATACGCAGCCATTTACCACAATTCTTTCTTTTTTTTTTTTTTTTTTTTTTTTACAATCATCACTGACGATACCAACATCAGAAAATACCCAATATTGGCAGCATAAGTATTATAAATTTTCAGACATAACTATTCCCGACCAATTAAATACTGAAATTTCAAATCATCGACTAGTAACCTAGTAGAATTTCAAGCCAAATCTTTATAATTGACAAACCAAATATCAACAATTTCAACCAAATTCTAACCACAGCTTGAATAATTTAGTGAGCTACATGTCTAGTGTACTGTTTACATTTCATAAAAAATTTCACATCTCACACCACCAAAAATTTGTTGATATTAAACAAGCTTAGAATTTCATTTCATAGTTTCATCCTTACCTACCACCATTCTAATTATATTAGGCAGACCATAACCATCGTTTATAATTTCCTTTCCCATTCAATAAATCACAATCGCTTCCATAAATATTGATATGCCCAACCAAAATTTTCATGGCCATCAGATTTTTAAATTTCGAGTTATACTTACCATTATCAAAACAATGATTTCACCACCATTTTCTTTTACCTCCATAAGTGACTAGTATGCGGAAAATATTGTATTATATCTGGCCAATATTCACCACTTTTTTTTTTCTTTCACGGCCCTTCTCGCCCAATTGCACATTTACAGGTCATTGTACCCAAATTTCACATCTACGGGCCATTTTTGCCCAATCCCATTTCCACGGGCTCTTTTCGGCCCAATCACATATCCACGGGCTCTTTTCGGCCCAATCACATATCCACGGGCTCTTTTCGCCCTAATCACATGTCCACGGGCTCTTTTCGGCCCAATCACATGTCCACGGGCTCTTTTCGGCCCACTGGCACAGGTATAATGCAATTTTTCCATCTACTTGTCACCATTCCACCATCATTTTGGCATTTCACATTTTCATAATGCATAACAAAAATCAATTCAATTCTAGGTTAAACCAAACTTTAATCAAATGCTCATCTTCAAAGCTATAACATAAATATGATATTTTAAAATTTTCCTACTCCCATTCCATTCAATTCAAAGTATCATACTTCACAACAATACATTCCACAAAAGTTCCTTATTATTCAAAGAACTTAGAGACTAATGCAATATAAATAAAAATAATTATTTCTACTATCACTATTTCATATTCATCATGGAATTGTCATCACAAGCACAATGCATACATATATGTATTTCCTATACGTTTTCCATAATGCATAATATAAATTCAACCCTAAATAAAGGTTAACCCCAACCTTAATCAAATACCCCCAACATTAAGGCTATTACAAGAGATGTGACATTTCAAAAATTTCTATTCCCATTTAATTCATTTCATGATGATTTACAACGCATACTTTCCACATAGATTCCTCATGTTTCATAGAATTTATGAGATAATGCAATACCAACGAGATCCATAACTCACATTCAAAACTCAACCATATCTCATAATGTAAAGTGGGATCATTTGCTCTGATACCATTTGTAAAGCCCATGCCCCGAAATATTTGTATATTTCGGAAAATATTTATGGTAGGCCCAACCTAAAAACATAGCTAATTTATGTTCTTCTCTTGGATCAATTTCCATCTATATACTAATTCTCGAAGATTTAAACACATTTATTTCGCGGCTGCATCTAACGTCTCGTTAGACTGCCTACGTACCCTCAATAGGGATCAAGCCTTTCGTAGTTCAAAACTTCAAATTTTAAACCGAACCCGAAATATTCCTTTAATCCCGCATATACCAAAATCGTAGTAATATTCAAACCACAACAATTAAATTTATAAAAAAATAATTAGAATAACAAAATTTGCATAAAACTCACTTGTCGGCTCCCTGGCCGTGCGCCACCGCAGGTGGCGGTCGGCCGCCCCGGTTCGCCGAAAAATTCAATTATTTTTAAAAATTCTCAAAAATTACAAAAATGAAGATCTCAATGAGTAAAGAAAATTTCATACCTACAACCAAGGCCAATTTGGCCTGGAAAGACTCCAATTTCGTCAAAACCCGTCAGAACCCTAGAATTTGGGTGTCCTCAATTCGACTCCATAGCAACTCTGACGCCCCAACCAATGAATGGGCTTTGTTCCAGCTCTTAAGAGGAGTCTAATTGTGGTATTAATTTGATGGAATCATTTGAGAATTGGGGAAACAAGGTCACGAGTTCACCGCACCCACCGGTGCGGTTTTCCCAAATCCAAAGCCAAATTACATAAATTTCGAGGTGTATTAGGGAGAAGGAAGGTTATGGAGGGTTTTACAATGGTTAATTTGATGTAATTTCGCTGGAAAAATGGCTAGTTTCGTCGGAAAAATGGGAAAGAAACCCGACCGGGTTGGGTCCGGTCACACGGGTCAAGGGACCCCCCGCTCCCTCATTCTCTCCTTTCCTCTCCCGGTTCTCTCTCCCCATTGGTCATCCTTTCCTCCCCTCCTCTTCTCCTCCCTCCTTTCTCTCCTTTATAATCCATCTCCACCACCCATCTTTTCTGTCTTTAAATCTCGGCCACACACGTGGCCTTCCAGATTTGTCTTAAAAAATCTGGAGTTATCTTGAACTCAACTATTTTACTAAAATGCCCCCAACTTTAAACGTTAATAACTTCTTCGTTCTAACTCCGTTTCACGAACGGTTTGCGCCTACACGTTCGTGAGGTCGAGCTCTATTCAAAAATATAATTTTTGACCTCGAAAGGTCTACGTATTTTAAATAATCAAGGTCCAAACTTTAAACCTCGTAACTAGTTTAATTTAAAACTAACTTACACGAATTATTATAAATTCTTGAAAAATCATATAAAAGCTCAATAATATTCTCGATTTAATTCTTCATAATCATACATTGATTTATTTTCGATTTTCTCCACATTTTCATATATTTAAAATTTTCAGGGTATTACAGCCGGCATGGGGTCTGGGGGTTATTGGACATTCACTAGTGAATATTATATATACAAGTTATGATTTGAGATATTGCACGACATGCTAGGTTTCAGAAAACCTATGTTGATCATGATATATGTGTTTTCATAAAATCTGGAGGTTAGTATGTTGATAATTATTTTATTATATATATATCAACTTGGTCCACTCACATTTGTTTTACGCCCCCTTCAGGACCTTATAACGAGGAGTATGATCTGAGCTACGAGGAATTTCCCTACCAATGATTTCGTGCTATATCTTCTCTACTTCGGCACCTATTGTAATAGCACTTCTCTATCTTAAATTCCACTTATACTCTGTATTAGACATATGCTCTGAATATTATGTGTTATCATAATTTTATTAATTAGTTGTTGAACTTTAGTATTGTATTATTAATCCATATTGCCTGTTTTAGCATATTTCTCAGTAATTGCTTAAATTAAATTACTTTCGTCACCCTTCGGATGTCAGCTAGCACGTGACCATCCCGATGTCCCGAGGACATTGGGGTCCGGGTGTGTCAAGTCTTGTGCAATAGCAACGAGATGTGAGTAACTGGTAGATCGATAAGACACAACCAAACCGCCAACCACTCACATTTAGCAACAATTATGCAAGATTTTTTCTGCATAACTGATCACATTGGTGACACTCTTTAATTCAGGTGGATCCTACATGCAATAGTAAATGCCGCGTAGCCCACCTCTATATTTGGAAGAGTGGCAACAATGCCGTAAATTTTGTGTGTTTAAGTTGTGTGATTGTTCTGCCATTTAGTATTACGGTCTAGTGGTATTCCTCTTCACTTGTAAGTGAGAGGTCTTAGGTTCGATTTTCGCCAAATGCGAGTTTGAATCACATTATTGCTTAGCTCATTGTAAAGCTAAGCTCACCCCTTTCCCTTAGTGCAGATAATATCGTGTGTTCTAAAAAAATAGTGTGATTGTTCTAGCATTGCCTTTAAGTATGATTAATGACCCGAATTTCGTAATTAATTACTGATATCAAAATGATTAGTGACCCGAATTTCGTAATTAATTATTGATATCAAAACCGATATCTTAAGCTAGTGATAAAGTAATTTGGTTGGATTAGTTTGAATGCAAAGAGAGGGGAAATGCACTGCACGGAAGGGAGAGAATTTTTAGTGTGAAGGGAACACAGCGTAGTATATTAAATGTTATAATATTAATGGTTGAATATTTAAATAATTTTTTTAACCACTTGTACCATGTCATTTGATGAACTCGACCATGTTTTTAACACAGTGAAAATTTTCTCGAAGGGAGGGGAGAGGAGTCTGTCTCCCATGCGACAAAGAAAAGGACCGTAATTTTGAATCTCACTCGTTCACTTTTGGACCCAGTCCTCGCCTTTCCTCTCGAATCAATCAAAATCAAACCACAAAAGGAAGCAAAAGTTAAAGCAAACACCACATTTTTAAGCTCCTTCGTTTTCACTTTTGCATATTCAAAGCACTTTCTCTTTTTTTTCCTTTTCTTTTCTAAATCTTTTTTTTTTTTTTAAATTTACGTTTGGTGGGTTATGCTTTATGTTATATCTTCCTTTTTTTTTGGGAGAAAATACGCATTAAATGAAGGGATTCGATTGGAAGCCTAGATATCAGGTGGCGGTGAACGAGAGATTTTTTAATATGACCAGCAGACGAGGTGATACACCTCATGTTATTATACAAATAATGAGATATGTGTGTTAAAAAACTAATAACTTAAAAAATAAAAATTCTCATCACTTACATAAAAACATGTGATGGTGTACCATTCGTGTTCTCGTCACAATTAAAAATTTCTCACGGTGAACGCCCTTAAACAAGCTCACGCCCCGTGCGTTCAACATCTTTCTTTTCAAAGATAAATTTAAAAAAAAAAAAAAATGGGAGCATTATCAGCACAAACACTATTCAAGGTTCTTACTTTTAGTGGAAGAGAATTGCTTTACGTGGGAAACACAAACAACAAAAGCCACTTGAAGAAGGCCTAACTATTAGAAAGCAGAGAGATGAATGATTAGTGAGTCACGCAAGTTACAAGCTCCACTCCACTCCACTCCAATCAGTCTCATGTGGGGTCACGTAACGAGAGAGATATTCACATCTTCACGTGAGTGCATATTTCGAGTGACATCAATATATATCATGCGAGGGGGACCAAGACTTCAATAGAGCTATCTGACTAGGCTAACTCTCACATCGGATGGTACTAGATTATATATACTTGGTTTTTTCAATACAAAAGTGAAATCCACTCCATTAACTTGTCTCCAAAACATTTTAAGCAAACATAATCGAGATACATTCAAAAGTTCTTATCTTTCTCAAGATTCTTGAACGTGTATATTTGGTTTGAGATAAGCTTTGGCTTCTTTCCATGCCCATGAACAACCCTACAGTGAGTCTGCAACAATGCTCGGAACTTGGAAATCGATCAAACTAGTGAGCTTAAGCTTATCTTTCTCCTAAAAAATCTAGTAACTAATCACTCCACAAGTCCTAATTCCTACCGGGCAGGGAAAACGATAATTAACTGAAGGATAAAAAAAAATGCAGAATGCAGATATATAATTAACTTATTGTACATGCCTCCTGCTCGAGTTCTGATGCTTCAAAACTCCGCACGTCTAGGCTCGTGTAGGTGGTTGTCTAGTCTTCACTGCTCTCCTGTATACACAAAAAAAAAGCACTAAAAATATGAGAGGCGAACAATTCGGGGGCTCCATGGTCTTCTATCATACTTAAGATTACAATTAATATCCTGATTAATCTTGAATTCTTACGGGAAAAAAGAGCGGATGAACACTTTTAAATAGATTAACAAAATTAGTAAAAGAAAAAGGAGAAGCTAGTTCTTTATGTTCTCTCCCACAACAAAAGTTGTCTTCTTCTTTCTCCAAGGCCTTTATGTGTTGCTTATAAAAATAAGAGAAAGCTTGGTATATAAAGAAGCTTTTGATAAAGAGGGAGACAATCATCAATTTCCATATATAATCTGAAATATAAGTTCCTTCTATTTAGAATATATAATAAATTTATCGATTTCTTTTGCTTAGTGTTGATATCAAAGCCGGTTAATAAAGTTCACCGTCACGTCTCATATGAAACGTAATTTATGGAAACAATATATTCTCTTTCCAATTGATGTGATCTGGCTTTTCCTATATTGGTTTTCTTTCTTTAGGATCTTTGTCTACTGAAGGACTTACCTACACCCAGGATGCCATTTTAGTTTCCCGGACCAATGATACAATGCCATGAGTTTTAAATCCCCCACACAGCATTGTATTATTGATCTGGGACGCCAGTGGCATCCCGGGGTATAGGGAAGTCTCTCTCCTCAGTCTCAGTATGCATGTCCCCTTCCCTCATATTTAAGCATGCAGCAGACATTATTGTGCGAGAGAGAAATATACTAGTACAAATTGATGAAGGAAAATGAAAGTACCTGTTATGAATGGGATCAGGTCCATTTGGCACTCTTCTTTTGCTCACGTAGATAAAGGTGGAGTCCCAGACAACAGTATGCTTCTCTCTTCCAATCAACTTCCAATGCTTGAAGATTTTAGTGGATGAAACTGTAACGGTTGGTTTTTTTTCGGCACCGCGGTTTACAAGTATTCCAGCAAGGAAAAACCAGAAGACAACCAGCAGCAGAAGAGCTCCAAACAGAGCTCTTAAAACCTTCCTGCGACTCTCCATGTATATGTCTCCCCTTAGCCCCCTCCGACTTTAACTTTTACCTACTGGCTTTCCGACCACGCCTGATGGCCAGTCATTTCAAACCAAGATAAAGACTGTACCCAAAAGACCAATGCTTGTGGCGAGAGGACAAGGATGAACTCTCAGACAAGCAAGCACAAATGGAAACACAGAGAGAGAGAGAGAGAGAGAGAGAGAGAGAGAGAGAGAGAGAGAGCAAAAAGGAGAACAGAATAGAACAAATGATTAGGTTGTAACTTGGCGGGTAGAGTTGTTGGTTCTATTTAAAGGCTCATACAAGAAGGTGCTGTATGAGATCTGTATCTGTGAGTGTGAGTGAAGAGAGAGAGAGAGAGAGAGAGAGAATAAGCGGAGAATAATAAACAGAAAAGTTCGTTATTCTAACCCTTTTCTGTGTTGAATGGGTCCATTTGAACTCTCTTTCTCTGCTTTAGTTTGTGTTTTGCAGCTAATAGGGGACCTCACTGTCCTCCTAATCCTTACGTACTCCCAAGTTTCTAAAAGACATAGAGCCTAGAGCTACCCCATTATATACAATCGGGACTGAGGAAGTTGGAACCCCCTACTTACTGGTTTGCTTGTTCCCCTCTACCGGAAAAATCTTGGATCCGATTGCTGGACCACGTAACCTGTCCAACCCTCCCAACAACAGAGTCGGGTCCCCCTGTATTTGGTCCCACCCAACCACACGCTGGTCCTACAGTTTGAGTCAGCTACCCTATATGGTAGCTGCACACAAACTCCTCCATCCCCACCTATGATGAATACTTGGCTCCAGAGTACAAGCTGACTTCTTAACTGAATTAAACTAATCTCACATTATATAAACGGCCTCACCCACATTCTTCACCCAAACAACAGAAACCAAATGATATCAATGATAATAATATTAATAAACAGAAAGGTGTCAGGCTAAAACTTTGGCTACGGTTGAGAGTTTTCTTGCTTAGTAAGGATCTCGACATATGATTGTCTGTAATAAAGTAATAATTAATAATAAAAAGAAAGTTCATATGCTACTTTTCATTCAAACAAAACAATACCAAATAGTCACCTAGGCATAATTTTCCAAATATGCCCTCAAAATGAGGTGAAATTTCCAAACAGAATTTAAAAGTCCCACTAAAAAGAGGGTAAATGCTTTAGAACTATGAATTAAGCTATCAATTAAGCTATCAATTATGTAATTACTTTGATGCAATCAATTCATTACAGGACCATAAGGTTTTTCTGTCCCCTAGTCAGTTGCAACACTACTCAACATCAGTCAGTCACATGAATATATGATATACAATGTATCACAAAAGCTTACTCTACCTACTCCTCAAGCGTCTTCAAGTAAGGATGATCTCGTAACAGACTGAACTAGTTTTATTCACATGCATGCGGATGTGCAAAATTTAAAAGCCTGTAGAGTAACAAGAGTTGAATAAAGATATGTGAGCACATAATTACTCTACTAAATTCAGTAATACATAACAAAGATACAAACTGGAGAAGCAAACACACAAGTAAATTTCCAAAATCTACTTTCTTATTAATCATAACATGAGAAGGGTATAATAGGGAATTTCCCATCAGACTCATCAATGTCAGCAACAACCCTAGCATTTTAAGAATACAACCTGAGAGTGACGGTTAATTGAGGAATCAGAAACATTGAAACCTGAAAAAAAACTAGTGGTGTTTTACGAAATCTGACGATGATACCACATGATTGAACTTTATCCATGGTCACTACTTACAGAAACTGATGTGTACAAAAGCTCGCCCGAGAGACGATTATTAAGTGACAGATAAAGAAATGCTACCAGAAAGGTACCTATCCAATATTATTTAAATACTGAACTTGACTTGAATTTGAGATATTTGTCTATCCAATTCTGCAAATATATCCAGTCAGAAAATGTTAGTTCTTTGTGATGCACAGTATCCATGTGAGTGTGTGTGAACTAATCAATCTGACATACATATGACATTAACACGTCACAATAAATCCAACCCTCCTCATCCCACAATGAAGGCATGAACCTAGTTCAAAGTTAGTATTCTGTCCAAAACAAGTGTAACCTGCATGTCTGATATAATGCCTTATTGAATCTACTAGTTTTCCCCCACTCCATATGCAACTTCTTTGTGCTTTCAGAGAAACAGAAAATCAAACTTGCAATTACGAAACTCAAAGTATTTATTAAGGGCCACCGTTTGTCATTTGATCAAAATTCACCTCTCTTTATGAAATTTGTACTTTTAGATACTGCCACCTCTATTAGGTGAACATATAATGTGCTTTCAAGGGCCCAGTAAAACCAAGAGATTCAGTCAAAAGTATTTGCTTCACCTTAGATCTTAGAAGCATAAATCACTTAGTGGGGTCAACCAATTTTATACTAAGATGCAATGCGCTCTTCTAGACCTCCATTGCCGGCCTTGAATGGAGTAAGACCACACACCAATATGAATAAAATAATGCCAACATCATATCAGCAAGGATTCAAAAGAAAATAAAGGATACCAATTTTTAAGGAAATTCTAAAGGAAATGTTTTGCTACAAATCAACAAGACAATAGTATAAGTAGATAGGCTATGTAGAACATAAATACATACATCTTGCATTCAAAATTTAAAAGGAAACAACTTTTTATATAGTTATAAAATAAGTTTATAACTATAGCATTGGAAGATCAAGAGATAGACCATGTAGCACATATATATCTTGTATTCATAAGAAAAGAATTCACATATATAGCAGGTATTGATATCGAGCAATTTTGGTGTCATTATTTGAAGCAAAACCAAATGATAAGTTGGCTATAAGACCTAATAATTTGAGCAACTCAGATATGGGAGAAGATAAATACTTAGGAATACACCTAAACAGTTAACTTTCCAATGAAAGAAATATATACAAAAAATTAGTTTCAGATTTCTTACTTTCTTGACAAAACTCAGATTTAACATAAAAAAGTTTAACTCATTTTTAACATTAAGGACTATGAACTTGGCTAATATCCCCATTCTCACCGGAGGCAGCAACTACAAGAAGTGGAGAAGAGAGATTGGACTCTTACTGACACTTAATGAATTTGACATAGCTCTCGACATTCCCAAGCCAGTTTTGACTGATCAAAGCACTCGGGCAGAGAAAGCTGATGCAGAAAGATGGGTTAGAGCTAACAAAGTAGCACTTTCTATACTTGAAAGTGCCATGACAGATACGGTTCGAGGTGGGATCAAGAAGCATGACTTGGCCATTGACTATTTGAATGCGATTGAAAGGAAGTTCAAAGAATCTCAAAAGGCAGAAATCAGTCAATACATGGCAATGCTTACCACATATAAGATTGAAGGCACAGGTTCCATCCGAGACCATATTATGAAAATGACCGATGCCGCCGAGAAGTTGAATTCTCTAGATGTCAACATTGGAGAGAAACAACTAGTTTTCATGATTCTTCAAGCCCTTCCAATCAAGTTTAGTCAATTAAAAGTGTCTTATAATACTCAAGACAAGAATTGGGATGTTGATGAGTTAATAGCACAATGTGTTCAAGAAGAGAACAGACAAAGGCAAGAAAGAGGAAAGGATGCTGAAATGGTGAATTTCGTGCAATCAGACAAGGGGAAAAAGGCATTCAATTCACAATCTGGATATTCTGGTAAGAATTCTCATACAAAGACAACCTCTTTTAAGTCTAATGCATCTGCTAAAGTAAGGGACTCTTTTAAGGGATCTAACAATCTTAAAGTCAAAACCAAAAATATTGCTAAACTTAGGTGTTTTTTCTACAAAACTAAAGGACACTTAAGGAAAGATTGTCAAGTTTTTCAGGACTATCTTAAGAGTAAGGGTGTAGAACAAGTTAATGTCTGTGTTGAGTCAAATTTGATTGAAATCCCTGTGAATTCTTGGTGGTTCAACACTGGTTGCTCGGTCCACATTACAAATTCTTTAGAGGGTTTTATGACATCAAAACAAATTGGTTTTAAAAGCTATAACGTTTTTGTGGGTGAAGGAACTAAGGTTGCAGTAAAGGCCATTGGAATTGTTTGCTTAAAATTATCATCTGGTTTTATACTAAGATTGAATGATGTGCTTTTTGTGCCAAAGATGAGGAGAAATTTGATCTCTGCATCTAAAATAGTCAAAGATGGTTTTGGGTTTTTAGGAGATGATGAATGCTTAAAAAAATTTCAAAAGAACCATCTAGATAGTGTTTTAGGAACTGCATACTTGAGTGACAACTTATGGTGTTTGAATTGTATTGTGGAGTCTATTAACCAACATGTTTTAAACACAAGCACCAAAAGAATGCACTGCGGCGATGATTCTTTCATCCTTTGGCACAAAAGATTAGGACACATATCCAAAGAAAGGGTTTTGAAGCTGTCCAAGGCCAAGTTAATTCCTGAATTGAATTTTACTACTACAACTGAGTGTGTTGACTGTGTCAAGGGAAAAATGACTAACTTTAGGAAATTGGATGCTAAGAGATGTCATGATTTGCTAGAAATTATACACACTGACATATGTGGTCCTTTTCCAACTAAAACCATCTGTGGAAACTCTTATTTTGTTAACTTTATTGATGACTTCTCAAGATTTTGTTATACGTATTTACTTAGTGAGAAGTCATCGGTTCTTGATTGTTTCAAAATTTATAAAACTGAGGTAGAGAAACAATTAGGAAAGACTATTAAGATTGTTAGATCAGATAGAGGAGGAGAGTACTTTGGCAGGTACAGTGAGGCTGGACAATGCAAGGGTCCCTTTGCTCTCTATCTTGAGCAACAAGGCATTGTGGCTCAATACACCACACCTGGAACGCCACAACAAAATGGAGTCTCAGAGAGGAGAAATAGAACCTTGATTGGAATGGTAAGAAGTATGATGACAAGGTCCAAGTTACCAGGATTTCTATGGGGAGAAGCATTGAAGACAGCAACGTATATACTAAATAGAGTCCCGTGCAAAGCAGTTTCTTCCACACCTTTCGAAGTTTGGAATGGGAGAAAGCCTAGTTTTGATCACTTCCATATTTGGGGATGTAAAGCTGAGGCTCGAATTTACAATCCACATGAGAAGAAACTGGACTCAAGGACTGAATCGTGCTACTTCATTGGCTACTCAAAGAAATCAAAAGGCTTCAAATTCTATTGTCCCCAAGCTCGTACTAGAATTCAAGAAACTAACAATGCCAGGTTCTTTAAAGATCAAGATGTTGCAGATTTATCACAAGGAAGGTTCATTTTTGAAAAACCTGATTATGAAGAGACGTCTTCAAGCAATGATGCTTACAAGGAAATGTTAATAACTCCTTCATCTGTAATTGAGTTGGAAGAAGATCAATTGGCAGCTCCACCTACTGTGGACAGAATGGAAGTTGATTTTGGGACTCAAATTCAGATGCAAGGGGATCCTACTTCAAACTCTGAAGTACAAATGGATTTGAACACTGAAGTTCCTCATGAACCGATATTGCCATTAAGACAATCATCACGAATCAGGAAACCCACAATGTCGAATGACTATGTTTATTTGCAGGAGTGTGAGTTTGATTTTGGCGATGTGGATGATCCTCTTACTTATTCTCAGGCAATGGATAGTCCGTAGCAATCATTATGGCATATTGCAATGAAGGAGGAATTAGAGTCTATGTCAAAGAACAAAGTATGGACGTTGGTGGATTACAATCCTCAATTCAAGGCCATCGGATGCAAATGGGTTTATAAGACCAAGAGAGATGCTCAGGGACATATTGAAAGGTACAAGGCTAGGTTGGTTGCCAAGGGATTCACTCAGAGAGAGGGAGTGGACTACAATGACACTTTTTCTCCCGTTTCTTCCAAGGATTCTATGAGGGTTATCATGGCACTTGTTGCTCATTTCAATCTGGAACTACATGAAATGGATGTAAAGACTGCTTTTCTAAATGGTGAACTGGAAGAAGACATCTACATGAAACAGCCTCCTGGATTTGTTGAAAGGGGGAAAGAAGATATGGTCTGTAAACATACTAAGTCGATCTACGGTCTTAAACAAGCATCAAGACAGTGGTTCTTAAAATTTGATCAAGTAGTTACAAGACAAGGATTCGTGGAAAACAAATTAGATGATTGTATTTATGTTAAGTTTTCAGGACCAAGCTTTATATTTCTAGTGTTGTATGTCGATGACATCCTACTGGCGAGTTCTGATATGAAGCTGCTCAAAGACACAAAGACCATGCTTAGCAAGAATTTTGAAATGAAGGACCTTGGGGAAGCACACTATGTGCTTGGTATTGAAATTGTTCGTGATAGATCAAAATCCGTACTTGGTTTATCACAAAGAGGATACATAGAAAGGGTACTAATGAGATTCAACATGGCAAGCTGTAATAATGGTGAAGTACCAGTAAACAAAGGAGACAAATTCTCTAAGGCTCAGTGTCCCAAGACAAAATTGGAGCTGGATAAAATGGCAAATAAGCCTTATGCTTCATTGGTGGGAAGTTTGATGTATACAACTATTTGCACAAGACCTGACATTGCTTTTATAGTGGGAGTGTTAGGTAGGTTTCAAGCAAATCCAGGAGAGTTACATTGGGTAGCAGCGAAGAAGGTTTTAAGGTACCTGCAAAGAACCAAGAGTTACATGTTGGTTTATGGCAGAGATGAGCTTTTGGAATTAGTTGGCTACACTGATTCTGATTTGGCCGGTGATATAGATGATAGAAAATCCACTGGAAGTTATATATTCATGCTTGGTGGTGGAGCAGTCTCATGGAAAAGTGCAAAGCAGACTGTCATAGCTACGTCTACAATGGAGGCAGAATTTGTAGCTTGTTTTGAAGGAATGAAACAGGCAGTATGGTTAAAAAAATTTGTGACAGATTTGAAGGTTGTTAATTCTGTGCAAAGACCTATTAAAATGTACTGTGATAACAATTCTGTAGTATTCTTTGCCAAGAATAATAGGAGAACTTCTGCTTCAAGACTGATGGATGTAAAGTTTCTTAAGGTTCGAGAAAAGGTTAGGGAAGGAGCAATTCAGGTGGAGCATTTAGGCACTGATGCTATGATTGCAGATCCTTTGACCAAAGCACTACCAATTGGAGTGTTTAAAGCTCATGTTTCTCGGATGGGGATCCTGGAATCATTTGATTAGTGGGAGTGATCTGTCATAACAAAAAACAACTGTTGATAGCTGCTGTGAAGTTCAGAGAGCTGGTGCGGCTATATAGACAGGTTTTATGCTAGTATCAGATTAGCTAGTTTTGTTTTTGGTTTATTTTGAATAGAGATCAGGTTTATGATCTGTTATTTTGAGAAATAAAGTTTGAGATAATTCATTTGATGCTTTTTATAACAGTTAGTCTGTTTAAGCAATTGTTATTGAATTATTGATTCATACATTGTTTAGGGCAATTGATTATCTTTGAATCGTGCTGTCAATGCTATGAAATAGTGGGAGCAAATTGTTATATATTTTGCTGCTGATGATCAGGTTCACAATGATGGAAAATGCAAATTAAATATATGTAATTCTGAAGAACGGTTTTGCATTATGGCTGCAATTCAGGTTACAGAGTTCTATGTTTTAAAATGTATATGAATGGTTTGTGATTGAGTGCTCTTGGTATAAGACTTAGTGATCACTTCTATCAGAAATTGAATAAGTTGAGTGCCTAAAACTGTTCTCATACTCAAGTGGGAGAATGTTGGAATGAGTATGAGATAGGGAAGTTTTGGGGACTGGCTATAGGTATTCAGTTGGTAGAAAAGTCTTATTAACAAGGGGAATGTTGATCCTTTACGATAAAGGATTTTGTATAGCATTTAAATCAGTTCTTATGAGACAAGGAAACAAGTATTTGTTTCATATTAGGATTTTAATAGGGAATCCTATCTGATTATGGAAAGAACTATATGTATATATATGGTGGCCTCTCTTCTCACAGATACACGCTCATATCTGGACTTAAGCCTATTTGTAAGTCAAGTACTTAGTCATCTGCGAGAGAAGAGAAGGTTCACTGGAAAGCTTGGTGCAATGGCTTCAAGTTCTGGAACTGGCGCAGGTATGCTTTTCTTCTTGGTTCTTCTATGTTTCAAGTTCTGGTTAGTTATCTTTAAGTTGTAATTCATGTTTTGGTCTTGATTGGTTGTTTAATAAGGCTCAATGTCTAACACTTAGTGGGTACTCAACTACCTAGACCTTGAATTTGGAAGATTAATGAAGAACTGGCAAAAACATAAGCAATAACAGAAATAGAAAATCAGAACTTACTATAAAGGTATCTTCTCCAACTAGGTCCGAACTTGATATTTGATCCATCAGTACTGCCTAGTCAACTTCCATATACGGAGGGGTAACACTAATGTAATCAAATGGTTCTTTACCTGCAGGAAATTGAATTTTATTGTAATGATTGGATATAAAAGGAAAATGAAATATGGTACATATGTCTTAAGAAATATGACGATGACAAATATAAGATTATGACAATGTTTTTGCACCATGAAGTCTCTTCTAATCAGCACTCATCCTTTGTCTATGTTACAGAGAGAGAGAGAGAGAGAGAGTATTAGCACATACCTGCAAGTTTCTGTGCACGTTCCATGAATTTTTCAACACGAACAGTATGTATAACTGACACATTAAGAAACCCAGTCCATTCCAAATTTGGACGTAAAACATCTGAAATGACCCATGGATCCATCTCAACAAAATGTACCTGGAATTGGTAATTGTGAAAGGTAGGAAATCCATAAAGATGTATGTTCCTTGACCCAAAGAGACGAGAGAAACATGCTACAAAGTACAACAAAAACAGAAAAAAAATGCATTGTACAAAACTTTTCGTTGGAGATTCCACGTTAAAACCCAACTTCACTTAAAACTAGACGACTACTTTAGACTGTTGTAGGTTCAGCACTTCAGCTATGAGTTGAGAGCTAAAGTACATACGTAAAACTATTATACAAAAATTCAAGATTTTTGTAGTAGAAAGAGATATGAACTAATTTATGAATGGTACCTCAGAGCACCCTCGGCTAAGAGCTTCAATTCCAACCGATCCAGTACCACTGTACAAGTCTAACCAACGGCCAGGCCTTAAAGATGCAGGACAACCCCCAGCAGCCTAAGATTTTTGGCACAAATATTAATTTACAAGCACAAATGTCAAATTTACAAGCACGTGTCGTAGACAAAAGACTTACTTACCTGCAGGATATCAAAGGCTGCACCTTTCTCGACCTCCATCAACGGGCGCACATCCATACCCTTTGGAGATAGCAACTTCATTCTCCGAGCCTTTCCTCCAAGAACCTACATTGGCTGCAACCTCATACTCGAGAAATCTTAATAAATCAGTATTTCACTATTTTCCAACTGACAAACATGTTATTGTATACCGCCATTTCGCTAATCAACAAGTAGCAGCTAAATGTGTTCTTAACTTGCATTAAAAACTAATAAGAAAAGACACAAAATTTGGAGATATTGTATACAGTAAGCAACTTATGGGTAGTTCGTGGGGCCTTGGGCTCCCTTGGTGTAATTTGCATGTCCCGTCCAGACTCTTTTAGCTTTTTCTTCCTCTTCCCCTAACGTTCCAATTTCCAAACGTAAATACACACACACACACACACACACACACACATATATATATATATATATATATATATATATATATATATATATCACCAGTAATAATCAAACAGATTAACGGAAGAGAGAGAGGTACGTTTGGAAAGGGCTCAGGAGATAAGGCCTCGTCGGGGTTGAAACCGTACTGCTCCATCAACGGACGCACTCCACGATTCCTTCTCCGATTCTGCAGCCATTAACACAACTAAAAAGTTCAAATTTCTAAGAAAAAGGACGAAACTTTGATCAGATGAACTGTGTCGTACAAAAACGATGAGGTTTACCGGAAGCGTGGACGACGACGGGCGATTGTGGTCGATTGTTTGCAGAAATTGATGCGAGGAGGAGTGGTAGAAGGCCAGCCAAATTCCGTAGCTGTTACATTCATTCGGAATGGAGAGAGAATCGAAGGAGATGAAACCACCATTGCCGCTCTGCCTGAGCTCCACCTCAAGCTGCAGACCGTAGAGGGAGAGCTCCTCACTTCGTCTCTCAAGTTATCAGAAACAAGTATCCTTTTTTCTCTTGGGCTGAATACGAGCTGGGCCTACATGTGGGGTTATTGAGCTGGGCCTATAGTAACTCAACTACGTGTGTTTTTCTACACGTCGGTCGGAGATGACCTTATTGACAACAGTCGAACAATTTAAATTATTTAAATTTGTTTGATTCTTAAGCTTCAGACAGCGAAATCCGAAGATGATTTCTGTCCACTTATACTAAAAGAAGAACGTCGCCGAAATTATTTCTGAAACGACATGAAGCTGACACGTGCCACATCAAACATGCAATGCAAACACGGAGTCTAACCATGACGATCAGCTCGCCACGCGGCATCGTCTCAGCCGTCGATTACTAAGGTGGAAAGAGCGCGTCACAGAAACTGAACTATCCCACCAAACTACCCGTTGCCAAAATTAAAATCCAATTTATAATTAAAAATTAGTCACTTCTGCGTTCCACATAATTGACATTTCTCCGGGCGTCACAAAGACTCCAACTTTGCCCAGTTCCGAAGTCGCAAGCGAGCGAGAAGGAGGCCTCGAATCTTGATTAATTAATTGATTAATTAAGTATTTAATTAATTTAGTTTTGGGGAAATGGGAGCTTGTGCTTCGAGGCCGAAGGGCTGCAGTTTCGGATTCTCGAAGAAGAAAAAGAAGAATGGCGGCGGCCGCCGCCTGAGACGAGTCATTCGCCGGCGCGTTTCGTCGTCCTCCGGTCGCTCCGTTCCTGCACTCCAAGGTGTTTAATTTACTCTTTGATTGGTTTGGGTTTGCTTTTTATTTTATTTGTTTCTGTTTTGATTTAATTTAATCGGATGAGTTCTGACCAGCAGGAAGTATGGATGGGGCGTTTTTTGATGCAAATTCGGCGATCGAGTCGGAGCGAGATGACGATTTTTACAGTGTTTACGATGGTATTATCATTTCTCAATTTCAGTATTTTTTTTCATTTTTTTTTTCAAATAATTGTGTAGCGTTATGCAACCGAAGTTAAGCGAGTTTAGGCGAGAGCATTATTTAAGAAGTGGGTTGGTTTGATATAATATGCAGATGTGATGTCATTAAACGAGTCGGAAAGTGCATCCACGTTGAGTGTTTTGTCACCGAGAGGTCTTTCTCGGCAGGCACAGAAACCGCCGCCATTGCATTCCACCTCCGCTGTGTCTGCAGAGGAGATCGTGGACGAACATGGCGGAGGGGACAGAATGCAGGGACTGGATCACTGTGGGATTCTTCAAAATTCTTGCTTGCCTTGTCGTCCTTCCAATAGCCTGTCGGGCGACAAAAGAATAACCACGGCCACGCCAAGTTTGAGGAGGAAAGGCCTTTCGTTTAAATGGAGGGAAGGGCATTCTGCTGCAGCTGCAGTTGATCACACCCCCACATTACGTGAGTGTTGCCCGTGGACTTTCCCATTTGTTAGTATTATGATGCAGCTTAACAATGTGGACTGGCAGCTGATCTTAATCTTCCCTGTTTGTGTTAGTTTCACCGAGATCGCTTGCGAAAAGACCACTAGCCGGTTCTACAATTCCCTACTGTCCCATTGAGAAGAGAATGCCAGATTGTTGGTCACCTCTCGAGCCAAACACTTTCAAAGTCCGGGGTAAAAATTATCTTAGGTGAGAGCTTAGTACTTTCAATAGAATTGATCTTTTTCTCTATTTTCTCGGAATAATCTGTCTGATTTGTGTTTGTATCAACTCTTCATTTGCTTGATAGGGATAAGAAGAAAGAAATTGCTCCGAATTGCGCTGCATTTTATCCTTTTGCCGCTGATATTTTCGTATCTCCGAAAAAGATTGATCACATTGCTCGATTTGTGAAACTTCCGGTTGTGAGTACCACCGGAGATGTCCCTTCTATTCTTGTTGTAAATGTTCAGGTGCCTATTCCTTCACAAACTTATTTTCCTGAACTTTTTACGTCTTATTTCGTTTCCGTGCTAAACCTGTTTGTATGTTCATAATCTGTTTGTCCTCTATGTTTGGGAATAGTTTTTCTTCTTATGCTAAATGCTCTTTGTAATTTTTTCTCAAATTCTATGTGAATCTTCTATGCTACAGATACCACTTTATCCAGCCAATTTTTTCATAGGCGATGGTGATGGAGAAGGAATGAACTTGGTTATGTATTGTAAGATTTCTGAAACTTATTCGAAGGAGCTTCCTCCTCATTTCCGAGAAAGTATCACTGTAAGCTGCTTGAAACTCTAGCTGTGGCCGTTCCTGATTTTTAACACGTATAAATAAAGTTACGAAGTTTGGTTTTCTTGAAAATATGCTGCATCACATGGCAGACTCGTGACTCGCTCATTAGGTTGATTTAGTATGTATAACTAATTAATTATTGTGTCCTTGGTTAATTTCTTGACAGAGATTAATCAATGATGAAGTGGAGAGAGTTAGAGGATTCCCTGTCGATACAATTGCACCCTTCAGGGAAAGATTGAAAATTTTGGGCCGAGTGGCAAATTTGGAGGATCTTCATTTAAATACAGCCGAGAAGAAGCTAATGAATGCTTACAATGAAAAACCTGTTCTTTCACGTCCTCAACATGAATTTTACTTGGTAAGTTTTGGTTTCGATTCTCCACCTGCATAATTATCAGAAAATGCACCATATCCATTTAACCTTTCTTTCCCTCCAATCATACTCATACAGGGAGAAAACTACTTCGAGATCGATTTGGATATGCACAGATTCAGCTACATCCCTAGAAAAGGTATTGATGCATTTCACGAAAGAATGAAGCTGACGATATTGGATTTTGGTCTCACAATTCAGGTAAACAATATATTTCATAAATCTGAACTTGGCGTATTTACCTCATACTTAAGATCGACACCTAATCTGTGCTATGCATTGTGAATTTCAAATAGGGGAACAAAGCAGAAGAGTTGCCGGAGCATTTGTTATGCTGCATACGGTTCAACAAAGTTGACTACAATAATAAATCATTACCGGTGGTTCTGAATCAAAAGTTTCTGTAATCCCAACACAATACTCGAGTTTTTCAAATCGATAAATAACAGAAAAATAAGTTAACTAATACGAGATCATATGGAGTCTCAAAATCTTAGTATTGAGCTTCTTCAATTTGTATGTATATAGAATTTTGAATGTACAGTTTCAGCAGGAAGAGTGAAATAAAGAAGAAAATTTTATTCATACTTCCGTGTCCAGTATGCTTCCGGTTTCTGTATGCAGCTTCTTGGCAGCAACAGGTTTGGCTATAAATCGGAGCAAGAGCCAGTATCTTCACCTCTCCTCCTCCTGCTGCGTCTACAGGTCTCATTCCCTCCCCTCCATTTAAATCCACTGATTGTATCTTGAAGCTGCTTCTTTTATCTGCGTGCTGATGATCAATAATTTCATCTTTCCAGATGTTCATGGTAAGAAAGTAAGAAATATAGATTTCATTCAAATCTTCAAAGATCCAACTACGCTGCAGGTGGCCTCATACATCGCCCGAAAACGGTACACAAAGAACATTTATGAACATTTTCTTCAGGCTTAGAACGTAAAGATGAATCTGGTGAGGAATGTGAATCAGCATCCTTTCTTTCTCGAAACCCTTCGTCTCGATTTGGATGTTCTTCCCCGTCAGTTTTGTTCATCGAAATAGCGACCTTCAGAGTAGGCTTTTTTTCGAGGACTTGAATCTTATCCTCCCAAATGAGGCCGGAGGAGCCCTGCCTTCGGAATGAAGTCGCCGATCTCTGCAACGCAGTCATTGATCGATACTTTCAGTCTCTGTCTCCGTCTTGCTTTGTTTCATCCGTCTTTTTTCGGTCCCCTTCCTTGACTGGGAGGAGGATGATATTAAAAGGCTTTCCTTTTTCTAACTAACAAAACGGTTTCTTGTTTTGAGTTTGTGGCCACTTACCCGTAATTACAGCTGAGCGAGAGGAGTTTTCATTAAGTGACTTGGAAATATCAAATAGTGGTTTTTATGTGGTTATAGTATTCTAGATGCAATTACATTACTATGCTGCGTAAAACATTCAGCGTTTAAAATATTCGTATCGGTGTAAATATCGATATGCAAATTTACGAAAATATCGATTGGTATATTGATATCGATATCAGTTGTTCTCGATAGAAATAATGGAAAATTGCTAAAAAAAATATGGAAATTTCAAATAAAACTTTAGGAAATGTCAACACTGGTTTATACGAAATGCAAGAGTTTCTCTAATATTTAACTGATATGTCAAATATATCGATTATAGCTAAAATTTAAGAGTTTCTTTGATATAGGATGAAGTCTAAACTTCAACCCCTCCCCATATCTTTCTAGTATCAAAGAAATTTCAAACATTGTCCACATTCCAATATTACACAAGAACTTTTTAACGAGTAACTAAAAAGTCCTTCATTTTACGAGTATCATCTCTCCTTGGTTTTGGTAACTTGTTAGTTCACATTATAATGAGTGGATGGCGAATTTATGCCTTAGGTTATAATATAACAATAATCCACCCATATTAAAACGTGATCATTTTCTAATACTATCTAATAATCTCTCGTCAAATATGGTTAATTGTAGAAAAATTACTTAAAAATGATGACAAGGGAAAGTAGTTTTTTCTCTCCCTCAACCTTAAATAATTTCATCTCGATTATTGTGGTCTGATCCTTGGTGGCAAGTGAAAAGTAATATAGATAATTTCATTACGTAATTAACGGAACATGTTAAAATTGAGACAAGAAATTAACTTCATTAATGCAGATGTAAGTTATTACCGGTTGATAATAGTAGTATGTTCGCCCGTTGCATCCAAAGTTCGAATCCGCCTTTCTCTAAATTATCATAGTTTATAAGATATCGTCTTATCAAAAAAAAAAAAGTTTAACTACTAATTAATAATCGAAAGAAGCATCCAAAAGTTGAGGAAAAGCTGCCTGCATCTCACTGTCTTGATCCAAGATAGTCTCCACAAACGAACTCATGGAAGACGAAGAAGCTTGCTGATCAAGCAAGCCATTGCTCCTCTGACCTCCGAAATCACATCCCTCAATTGCATCAGAGTTGCCTTGCACTCCAAGTTTAGGGTTTTCTAAAGCTGACATCACCACGTCATGCAAATCTTGTTCTTGCTTCAAAGGATCAGCTGATGCAAAAGGATCATGGAGAAGAAACTCACTCCAGTTAAACGGAGAAGAAGACGGCGTAACCTGAGCCTCGTGTGATTCCCGGCACGCGTAAGTTGGTTGAGAAATTAATTGATGATCTGTGGCACGAGGAGAGGATGATGAGGAGCAAGAGGAGGTTACTTCATTTAAAAAGTGCGGCTGCTCAATTTGCACACTCTCTTGAAACCGATGAGCCAAAAAGCCAAGTGAAAGTGTGCTATCACAGGAATTGTGCTCTGATCCTTGTCCATTAATATTAGGGTTCATCATCACACGGGTATATGGGATTCCTGTGATGCCGGAAGAAGGCTCTGGTTCGGGTGCGAATGCCCTATTTGAGAACTTAAAGAAGTACGATAATTGATTTCCGGCAGCGGTTGGGAGGCCGCTGATGTTTCCGTAGTCGGAGAGGATCTGGGAGTAGGGTTTGTGGGTGACAGGGTCAATTCCCATTTTGGAAAGCTTCTTTTTGAGCTTGGTGTTCCAGTAGTTTTTGACGTCATTGTCTGTTCTTCCTGGTAGTTGCTTGGCAATGTGAGACCACCTGCATTGCATAAAACAAGTATTGCATGTGTTAGTAAACGCATAGGAAGTTAATAATGTGAATAATTCCAATATTTATTTGTTTGTAGATATGAAAAAGTCGGAAATCAGAATAATTTCGATTCTCATTTTAAGCAAGTAAACATGTCATCAGCCTTTAGAGTTAGAGAGAGTGTTTGAAATCCATTCAATAAGGCCAAATCAGATCTTTGAATCTTACTTTTCTCATGTTAATCTTGATTAATCTCTTGGCATTTTAATTTTATCTACTTAAAAGAGACATTTTTGGTTAATTTTTCTAAGCAAATATGTGCACATAAAAGCAGCTACAAATTTTTCATAAAAAATTTAAATGGATTGATATTAAATATACATTAAAGGGACACTAAACCTCAATTTAAGTACGGCTTATTGTCTGTTTGTGTCCATCAATTCGATTTTTTTGGCTAAAAGTTTGTAAACTGTTGTATTTGCTTGTTGACAACAACACTCATATGAAAAGGAGAAAAGTAAACAAAGAAATCAACTCCACCTGCTTCCGATGGCCTTGTGAAGGTTAATGATATGTTGTTCCTCTTGAGGAGTGAAGTTGTCATGCTTGAGGTCAGGCCTCAGGTAATTAGTCCACCGAAGCCTGCAACTCTTCCCACATCTGTTGAGTCCTGCAGACAAACCATGCAAACACATAATCTTTAAACATCGGACAAACTAACGAAATAGTTATCAAATAGGCACTTCGGTTAGCAATTAAATAAGTTAAGCATAAAACTGAACCTGCTTTTTTAGGAACCAATGTCCAATTTCCGACACCATATTTCGATACATATGCAAGAATTTTTGCATCCTCTGCGGCAGTCCAGAGGCCTCGTTTCACATTCGATTTATCGCAGCAAGGCGGCCTTCCCATAGAGAGAGAGAGAGAGAGAGAGAGAGAGAGAGAGAGAGAGAGGTGAAAGAGAATAATTATGTAATGGTGATGCAAGTTCTAAGCTTTGCAAGTGTTATTTAAAAAGAGGAAAGAAATTGGCAAAGAGAAGAGGGCAAGGAATGCATGCTAATAGGCTCTCAATTAACCAGAATTGCATGATCATTTTCATCTCTCGGAAAACTAACGGTTTAACATGACATCACAAACCTATGCTCTCTCTCTCTCTCTCTCTCTCTCTCTCTCTCTCTCTCTCTCTCTCTCTCTCTCTCTCTCTCTCAGCTGGCTAATTGGATGAATTATTTGGTTAAGGCACAAGCACAATAAATCCAAGGCCGCGTGGTAACAAAAATTAGGATTTTAAACCCTCGTGGTGTAGTCCGTTAGCAAATTTAGTCATTTCAACACATTCATAGGATGTAAAGAGCTCGCGATGCTTCAACGAATAACCTTTCATATTTGTAATAGTAAACTGTGCAACAATGAACAATGTTTCTAAAATTTTGATCTGGGCACAGCAGCGCCAAACATATATCTCACTATGGCAGAGCTCAATGTTATATACAACTTAGCATTTAACCGTTGTGTGTAAATATTGACCTCCCTTAGGACGAACACGCCTTGCAACTCTTCCTACAGTATCCAAGAAGTCCCTCCGTGCCTATCATATAAGTTGGGTTCTTTTTGCATTCTCCCGCTTTAGCCCACACGGGGCAGTTATCATTTTCGTCTGAACAAACCCCGCCAGTTGCACGCTTTATTAGTGACTTCTCGAAGGATCTCACATGAATCCACTTGGTTGCAGACCATTTCTCACCCTCAATGACAGGGCAACTCCCGTGCAAGCTGCTTGGATCGGTTGTTGCATTGGGATGGAGACTGAAGAACAGCAAGGCGTCACCCTTGTGCGGTTTCACTGTAAGGATACATAGACATAGTAAATAAATGAATACAACACAAATATAACAGCAAATACGATTTGTCTCTATGAATTTCAAACTACAATTCTCACTACCCGCTCCCGCACTGTACACAGGACACACCCACTTGTGAATTAGTTAAAAGATAACTAAGCAGCAAGTTTCAAATACATTTAGTTTACGTGACCATATCATAACGTGATACCTGAATAGCCGTCTTTAGCACAATCAGACATGTCATCATCCTTAGGTTGAGACAGTTTTCCCTGTCAACACATAAGAAGACAAATGAAAATTCAATAGGTAAGGAAAAAAAGAGGACGAGAATTCAGCCTTGCAAGTAACCAATTACCTCCGAATTGGGAAAGACTGTTTCCCCACCCTTTTCAACATTAGAGAGATACATCAATACAGTGGCAACACGGTGGCCACCCAATTCTTGGTTAGTCTTGTCTTGAAAATAATCGAAATGTGGTTCGTACTTTTGACCATGTTCATAATGCAGTATCTGAATGGACTCCCCATTTTCTGATAAGAAAAGAAAAGGAAGTTCAATAAAGATGAAATAAGACTTCAATAAAGATGAAATAAGACACTTTCTCAGTAGTCCAATAAGCTATAAATCAAATGCGCACGAGAAATTACCAACTGGAAGAAAGGTCCATGCAGCAATCCTGGCCTCAATGTTAGCAACTATTTCATCCTTTAAGGTGAAACAAAGAACACCAAGTAAGCCTTCTGAGTTCAAAAGTCACAGAATAAATAGAAAATATATGCACACATGGGAATGTATCTATCATGCAACGTACCAAAAGGAGAATAATGGGTATGGACCTCAGAGCATAGTAAGAAGGATCATTACTTGACAACTAAGCACAAACAGAAACTTCTCTATTTTCCGAAACAGATACGTTGATACGAAGGTTTGATCAATAATCCCACTCACACATTTTTTATATGACGAACAACAAACTTGAGTTTATGTAAATTAGAAGAAGATGATCATCTTGACCATTTCCGCACACTAGATTCAATTGTCCACAGTGGAAAAACCATACTTAATAACCCGAAGAATGTTCGGCTTTTCAGTTATAATTCCACAACTTGGACAACACCAAAGGAAATTAACAATTGTACCGAACTAGAATGTCCAGAACTACACGAAAGGACTACTATGAGTTGTTGAATCTACCACAAACAGTATACATAAATGTGTACATAGTAAGATGCACTACAAATTGTCAAACTCATCAACATCCTCTATTTCTAAGCTATGTCCGCAGACCTTCAAACGTATAATGGATAACATGAAGTGACAACAAAATGGAATCACAACGCATTAGACTGATACCATTACGACATTAATGAAGTAAATCAAAATCATCGAACGAATTCATAACATTCATTCAAGAAAGCAGAGGAATTGACAAACCTGAGCTTTCAGAAGGAACATGCCGGAGCTCGTCCGGACTTCACTCTCCATACTCTGGCCAGACTCATTATCGGCCACCATAGACTTTTCTAGCTTATCCTTCGCCTACCTCGCGAAATTCACACAAACCAAACCAAATTCAAAATTAAAACCAAATTATTACTGATTAAAGACTCTAATTAGTGAATTTCAGATGGACTAAAAACAAAATTCAATGAAAATATAGGGAAGAAAATCATTTACAATTTCAATTAGATGATCACATTCCTCCTCAGAAAGAAAACCCCTATGCAAAAACGCCCTGTAGATTGTTGATCACACGGGAATTAAAAAAAAAAAAACTAATGAAACAATAATACAAAGAGAAATTGAGCAGAAATTATTGGATATGCAATTGAGAAAAACAAACCTGGGACGCCATGAGAGCTGACTGACACGAGTCGGATCGAAGGTAGCAGATGAAGCTCCTCTTCTCAATCTGATCACCGATCCCTCCCTGAAAATTCACACAATTTCCAAACAAACAAAAAATTTAATTCCACAAAAATGTAGATAAAAAAATACGTAGAGAGAGAAAGAGACGGAGAAATACGTTTTCTTCTGCTCGAGCAATACTGGGATGCGAGTTCGAGAATGGGCGAGGTGAGGGAAAATGCAGAGGAAACAGAGAGAAAGTGCGAGAAAGCATCGAAGATCCATGAGAAAATCTAGGGCTTTGGTGAAGGTCTGTAAGAAATGTTACAGAATCGGAGGAGACGAAGAGGGAAGACGTTGGCCCTTCCTTGGGGTTTTATGGCGGTAAAAGTACTAAAACGGTGGGTTGGTTTGCAAATTAATTAATTTTCTTGCTAAAAGTTAATTAATTAATTCGATTTTTTAGCTTTTTATTCAGGTGTGACAAGTAAATGGATATGTTTTGGAATTGGATCCTCTCCGAGGCAAAGCCTCGGATTCTTCCTGATCGGACAATACGGACTATTAGATTTTAATTCAACGGTTACAAATAGGAATGTCTCTTTAAAATTATAATAATTATATCCGTTAGATCAAAATCCAACTATCCGTGTCGGTTAGGAGGATCCAATTCCATATGTTTTCTACTGTCAAAGCCCCAATTGTTATTTTTTGGAATGTTCCTTGAGTTTGAGGCTCGTAGGGTATACAAAATCCAAAAGGTCAGTCGAAAGAAAGAAAAACAAATACCAAGGGTTGGTGAGGTAGAGAAATGACAGAATAGATCGAAGAGGAAATGGATCGTCGGAAAATAAAAGGATGCGGTGGGATTTATAGAGTTAGTGTTCGAGTTCTGATTTGGGCCCGTGATATTTTTTTCAAAAAGGAACGGCGCCACGAATATGCGTTGGATTTTGGCTACCTTATATCGTTTCAGCTTCCAAAATAGTGTTTAAAGTTTCGTAGTAAATACTATACCTTTCGGTTTCCATCCGATTAATGTTTAATTAATGTTGTTTAATCCCTAGATTTCTTTTAGTTGTTCCAAGCAATTGTAATCTTTTATTTAAGTCATCATGATGTAACAAATGTAATCATTCAATCATCAATCAATATTAACCCTTTGGGATTTCTCTCAACTTTCTGGTGGATTGACTTTGTTCTTCAAGAAATTTCGTTGGTAACCCTTTTGATTATTTTTTGTTGTGCTAGTTAAAGAAAAATTTCGATAGGGCTGTTTGATTGGGTAGCTATCACATTAAGTGGATTAGTGAGGTGTTGGATCAAACTCATGTTTTGCAGCAATGTTGCTTTCTCCTACTCGTCATGGGTCTAAAACTTATCATGTAAACTGAGTATAGATGGTGCGGTTTAGTGCCATCGGTTTTTCGAGTTAGTAACTAGTTGATTCGTCAGGTCAGTTGTTCCAATGATAAATTTTTTTGTTTTTGTGGCTATTGTTCTATTGTCTTCATCGACCAACATTTTTTGTAAATCATGAGTTAGGTGTAGTTACGCACTGTAACTAAATCGACTTCCCGTTCATCCCAAATTCTTAATTATACTTATAATAAAAAAAATGACCCACTTGGAACTCTCGATTCCGTTCGTTGTATAACTTACAAAAATCTAGGCTTGCATTGTGTAACACAATGTTAAATATTGGGCCTAGGAAGGTTAAATATTGGGCCTGACATCTTGTGGGAATTTACATTTTGCTACTACCCAACCTCTTTATTATTGGGCCAGTTAATATTAACTGTTGACTACTATAATAAAGTTCACAAATTTTATTGTTTTGCACGAAAATATTATTACACTTAGCATATTGCACTGTGTTTCCATCATATTGAAAAATGTCTCATATTAACTGGGCAATTGGCCTTAGGTATTTTCAAAAGGGTTGTACTATCCACACATGCAATTTTACCTCTCACACATCCTTCTTAATTTTTGACCGTCGGATCTAAAGAATTGAAAAAAATCAATGAACAAAGATTAACAAAAGTGTGTAGGAGGTTAAAGGGAATGTGTGAATAGAATTATCCTTATCAAAATTAGAGAAAATTTTAATTGTGACGAGAATATGAGTGGTACATCACGTGTTTTGTAAGTGGTGGGAAATTTTACTTTTTAAGTTATTAACTTTTTAACATATATATCTCACAATTTGTTGTGACATGTGATGTACCACCTCGTGTACCAATCACATTGAAAAATCTCTCTCACAATTGACCTCTAGGACTAGGCGAAAGTACAAAGCAAAGGAATAACAAATACATTTAAACTAGTAAATGTATTTCAACTAATTACCATGCATAAGTTGTTATATGCATGTGATTATCTGCGATTAAATTTATGAGAAGGAACAAAAAAAAACACACACACACCAATTATGGCTAGCAGCCCATAATTTTCGTAGCTGTAGCCGCGCGCTTAGACTTTTCCGCCACGATGCCGTCGTTCCCCGCCAAAGCCCGGTACTTGTCCTTCCGCGTGAAGGTGGTGCACTCGTACGACAAGCTCGCCGCGATGTTCCTCTGTATGTAATTCGCCACGTCATGGCTCGACTTCCCGGCACCACAAGTCATCTCGTAAGGCAGCTTGTTCAAAAACGTCACTTCGTACGCCGGGCTAGGGTTCATGAAGAAGTAGAACGGGTCCATCCCCTTCCATCCTCGAGCCGTCGTCCCGTGGAACATGCTCATCCGGTTTGACATGGCTACGGGGACGAGCTCGTCTGTCAGCTCAGCGAACAGGGCTGAAAACCGGAGCAAAAATGGTTCCCGGCACGTTGTTCCCTCGGGGCATATGACGAGGTCGCCTTGTTCCAAGAGCTCTTTAATCTGGTTCGCGTCCTTGACCCGGTCCCGGGTGAGCCGGACGGTCTTAATTGGCGAGATGAGCTCCGACAGGCGCGAGAGAGAGTAGGTCACGGCCGGAATGGGCCGGCCTAGAGCGGTCGAGAGAAAAATCGGGTCGAGGAGAGTGCGGTGGGAGCAAATGAAAAGAACTCCGGTTTGGCCTGTGGATTTCTTGGCGGGAGGTGGTGGGGTCCCTTTGATATACACCCGTACGCCCAACGCCCAAAAAGCGTAGTATACGACGTGCATAGGAAGCAGTGAGCCGGCTGCTACTCGCAAGCAAGCTAAAAGAAAACCGACCGGGATCCAAAGAATTATGAGCAAAGCCATGAGCGGCGATGGCTTCTGAGCCAGCCTTCCGTCGTGAAACACTATCGGTTTTGGCAACTTATCGTGGCTCACCGCCTCGACTTCCGGCGTAGCAGGAACCACGTAGCTCTCTTTGCATAGGTTCATGAATGGGTAATCCGTTTTCCGATCACCGAGCCCGATATCTGGTGCGGACGAGGGCTCGTTGCCAAACGCTTTGTTAAGCGCGTTGGCCTTGGCTTCACCGACCAAAACTCCGGGATTGAGAACCCGCCCAGTGGCTCTGCCTCTGTAGGTGTCGATCTCAGTCCCCAGAACCAGGTCAGCACCCAAAAACTCCTTCAAAAACGGCTCCACCATGATTCTGGGGTTCGCGGTCAAAACGCAGCGTTTCCCACATGAAGAGAAGACTCTCCACGTCTCGGAGTGCAAGTCCGCTGAATAGAACTTGGGGAGTACCGCACGCGCCACGGATTCGATGTCGGAAACTCTCATGCCGGCGAAGGTGGCAAAAACCATGACACGAATGCCGGCTGACTCCGATACAAAGTAGTACAGCAGGCCAATGAGTGGAGACGCCAGTAGTAAAAAGAGAAGCCTTAGTATGCCGCCGACCTCGAACGCGACGAGGGCAAAGTAAGGGAATGAGCTCCGTCCTCTAAGCAAAGTGCCATCCATGTCCGCCATCACGGTATGTTTTTCGCGACCAATTGACGGGCAGCGGTCGATTGTCGAGAAGGTAGGAAGAGAACGTTCCTCTACAGTGGTGGCCATGGAGGGGAATGAATTTTTTGCCAATTAGACTACCTTGGCTATGGAAAAACTGTTTGTACTAACAATTTTTATGTTTAGTTAGTGTTAATTTGTTATTAGCACCTGACTAAGAGGGTTTGTATGTGGATATATATAGAGGGAGACAGAGAGAGCAATATGGTGGTTGCTTGAATGTTTTGGCTTATGTGATCAATGACAGTGTCGCCGAGAGTTCCGAAAACAAGTGAGAAATGGTGAAAACATCATATTGGATTCACCACCCATTTGTCTTGTGTGTGTTGTATTGTGTATGAGGCTTAATAATGAACGATGAGAGAGAAAGATGCTAATTATTGTATTAGTGCTTAATATTATGGAGACGTTTATGAATAGGTTTTTTTTAGTGTATCTGAAAAATTATAACATACAATGTACTATTTTGTGCTTTGAGCGCACATCGACAATGCTACATTACTTGGAATATGAGTCACATTACTCAAAATGTGAGTCAATTTACGTGTTGTAATGAGTTAAGGTATAATGTAAGTGAATCAATATATCATGCTAACGATGACAGTCATAAGAAAATTTTCTTCTAAACACCAAGTTTGTAAAGTCATATTATAATAAATATTAACGTGTTATAACATAATTAAACTGATTATATTGTATCGTAAACCTCAAAATGATTTCTTAATAAAAATATTGATCTATTAGCCATGCATGACTCTAATGACATGAACGTTGATCTCTATCATGCTTTAATGTTTTTAATGCGTTTTGGTGAAAGAAATTGAGAGCATCTTCGTGCGTGTCGCCGATGTCTGTCGTGTAGTGGCCTCGTATTTGTCCTTAATCAGATGGTAATGGAAAGTTGTCCGCGGGGTCTTTGGTTTGCTCGGCCCACCGGTGGCCCAATAACCGTAATAATTCATGTGGCTTTTAAGACTGTCATTGATGACACGTAGCTGGAGGGGGTGAGGGGGAGGATGAAGATTATCCGGTAGATTTGAAACATGACCCAGTATGTCATGTATTCAGGCCCTTCATGCAAAATAATTTCTATTTATTTATTTTTAAATATAGACTAGGTGGGAGGTTTATTCCACATCAAATTTTTACAATCTGAATCGTCTAGTTTGTAAGTCTTGATTCATAAATAATCCTTGCAAAAATTCAATTCAATCTCAATGATACCCATACACAGCCTCTGGGCCAAGAAGGACTCTGAACTTTGCCCAACCAACACTGGGCCGAGAACATTCTAAACTTGGCTCAAAACCATATTTTTGGGCTCAAACAATACGTTAATTTTTTTTTAAACTCAATTAGATGTCTTAAATATGTTTGATTTGCCTAATATTTTGGAAGAATGATATATAAGGTGCAACTTGAAAAATAGACAGTTCAGATCGTTACAATTCGATGTCATGTGGATCCCACAACTAATCCCCATTTTTATAAATAAAAAAAAAAAAAAAGGATTCATTCCCTTAAAGGCTTCCTATATTATAAGGTCAGAAATAGACACTTACGAAGTTATCTCTACTTTTATGATGACATATAATGTATTAGGCTATGTTTTAATAGCATAGAAACTTAGGAAAACTAATGAAAAGGGCTTGAAAACTTTGAGTTTTAATGATAAGGACAAAATAAAAGGTAAAGTGAATAGTACCAGGATTGACTTTTTAGTGTAAAAATGTGGTTTTTCGTTAAAGTGAACAGTACCGGGTGTTTTTCGTTAAAGTTCCCTAGAAACTTCTCTCAGGAAGGAGGGAGTTGAAAAATGCTCGATGTAAAAGTTGTGGTGAAAGATGATAATTTTTATGTGTCGTTTGATAACTATTTTGTTTTAAGTTTTTTTAGTTAAAAAAATAATAAAAACTCAGACTCAAATTCAAATTTTGAATTGTTTTTTGCTTTTTATTTTCTGAAAACTAAACCTAGTTAACCAATAATTTTTTATTTTTCAAAAGTGAAAACAAAAACTGAAAGTTAAATACTGTTTTCATTTTTTTTATATGTCTAGTGGAATTCCAACTTTGCCATTAAATAAATAAAGAATTTAAGAAAATTAAATTTAGAATTCCAACTTTGCCATTAAATGTTTAGTGGAATACCGTCGATCATTGATGCTCTCCTTCTTGTTTCTCTATTTGAATGTGGATCCAATCAATTGGAGGCCGATTTGAAGTGGGATTGACGGGAGCATAGTGCGGAGCCATGTTCGACGTCCACGCTGACATCGACGCCGATATAGTATGATGATTCATATTCTTCTAAAGGTATGAGAAGAGGGAGGAAGAGAAAGAGAATAAAAAGACCACTTTCTATTTTCTTTCTTTTCTTTATTTAGGGGCAAATTTGGGAGTTCGTTAGAGAAAATTGCTTAGTTGGATGTCGGGATAAAACAAATGGGTCCAAATAAAATTTTCATTTTCACAATTTAGGAAAAGTTTAATGAAAAAGTTTGGGTAGTGGAATCCACATACTTCTTTTTATCTTTTACACTTTCTTTATTAATTTGTGTCATTTGATCATTTTTAATGCATTTGGTCGGATAACCGAAAATTATAAGAAGCGTATAAATAACGTCACCCTCAAGTATAATACTAAAGAAAGGCTGGCTGCACAAGAAAAAGAAGCGCATGGAACCATTCAAAAAAAAAGAAAAATTAATGAAATGTTCAAAAAAAATTTAATTTTAGTAAAAATGATAAATAAAGATGTAATGAATAGTACTAAAAAAAGATAAAAATATAATTTTTTGTTAAAATAAACAATACTAGAAGTGTTTTGTTAAAACGCTCTTAAAAAAAAAAAAGCAGAATCAAAACACTCATAAATCAGATTATAAAAGAACAAAAGAGATCAAAGTGCTAAGGAGACAAAAGTTCATTTTCAAAAAGTGCATTTCCAGCCAAAGTTTCAGACATTTTTCATGTCAATTCCGGCTCCAACATATAGTGAAGTGATTGAAAAGACGACACCACTGATGGAGTATTCAATAGGGTTGCCACATCATGGCAGTACCGGTACGTGTGTGGCTGGCGCATTAAGAGCAGTTACACCCCAAGCAAGACACTACGTTATCCACTTAATAAACAGTAACTGTTCTTAATAAATAATAACCGTCTTTTGCATTTCTACTGTTGCACTTCAACAGCTCTGGCAATAAGCAATAAAATATTATCATTTTATTTATTTATAAAATAATACAAAATAATTTTATTTGTAATTTTGGATAAGATTTTTAATCGTTCTCGTTGCGTCACGTGTCATTATCCGAAAAGTTATAAAATAATACAAAATAATTTTATTTGTAATTTCAGATAAGATTTTTAATCGTTCTCGTTGCGTCACGTGTCATAAAATTTAAAAAGACAATTATTGGTGATGGATTTCCGATAAAATTATTAACCAATCACGTCGTGTTTACGTGTCATAATTTTTTAGGATAGATTTCCATCAGATTTTCAACGAATGACAGCATGCCACGTGGCATTATCTACAACCTAATCATTTCTGAATCCTCCATATAATCTACCATCCATCCTCACAAATCTTACACCAATTTTCTCAAGATCTCTATCATTATTCATAGTTTCTGCTTCATTCTTCACGAAAATCTATATCATTATTCATAGTTTCTGCTTTATTTTTACAATGTCTTCTTCTTTAAGGATGATGTGGGAAATCGATCAGCAAGAGAAATAATTGTTTAACCAATCAGAAGGAATGTTCAATCTCCAGGTGTGGTTTCTGCTTCATTCTTCACGAAAATCTATATCATTATTCATAGTTTATGCTTCATTTTTACAATGTCTTCTTCTTTAAGGATGATGTGGGAACTTGATCAGCAAGAGGAAGAATTGTTTAACCAATCAGAAGAAATGTTCAATCTCCAGGTGGCCCAAAATGAGAGGGAAGAGGACGAGGAGCATAAAATGAGAGATGATAACGCAACATCTTCAAGAAGCGTCCAATTCGTATCTGCATCAGTAGTCATTTGTTGAAAAAAAAAGTGGATTGAAACTTTGAGAGAAAGATAAGAATGTGGTTGAAAGTAGTTGAGAAAATATGAAATAATGGTGTAAGGTAGATGATAATGAGAAGGTATTTATAGAAAAGTAAAAACAATTTTTTTTAAAAAAATTCAATTTTTTTTCTTCAGATTTTTATTAATTTTAAATTTTTTTTATTCAACTAATTAATTTCTGCCGTTAGATTAAAAAAATTGAATTTCAACACTCCAGATTGTGCCACGTGGCACAACGGTAACATTTTTGAAATTAAAACTATTTTTTTATTTATAAAGGAGAATAATATCAACCGTTGATCTTAGATCCAACGGTTGATATTAAATAAGATTTTTTTTATTTTTTTCACCGTTGCAAATCTGACGGTCTACATTTTCTTGCCATTGAGATCCAACGGACCATAGGAAGCCACGTGGCTTCCCAACGGAAACAATTTGAAATTGCGTTGCGGGCCCCATGCGCTGAAAACATGTAGGGTGACACGCCCCCACGCGTGGGTGCAGTGCAAGCGCCTAACAGAAAAAAATAAAAAAAGGGGTTGACGTTAACCTTACGTCAGATAGCCTTCGGTTTCACGGGCTGGCAATTCGTGACAGGCCTGGTGCTTGAGCATGCCCTGTCCTTCGGGCTCCCACACGTTGGAGTCAATAGGCCGGGCTCTCGGGCCCTGTTTGCTGGCCTGTCCCCTGAGCTCCAGCCAACGCTGGAAGTGCTCTAAGGTAGTGCGTACAATATGTTAGGGTTTGTGAGTTTTAATACATGGGACGGTTGGTTTTATGTGAGAGCGAACGAGGCAAATTGTTGTGCCCGATGTTTGTGTAGGGCTGCCTCATTAAGGCAGTTCGTACAACATGTAGGGTTCAAGAATAATTGGTGAGTTAAAATACATGAAGAATGCTGGTTTTATGAACAATGTTTGACCACTCAAGGATAAGTAAGAATTTATACACAAAACTCTTCATGTTAGAATCACAGAGCTTCATGCATATATTGAGAACCTTTCATATATGAATCACTTAGAAAATATCATCTCAGTAAAAAATGAATTAAAAGTAAGATTGTTTAGTCAATTTATTGTACAACAAAACTACACAACCAACCGTAATTTTAATTGACTTTTGCAGAGGTGATTTTTATAGAGTGATTTGTAACATAAATGGTTCCGATCATAAACACAAAGTTTTATAAATCGGCAACGAACGGTTTTGAGTAGGAACTCCTACGCATTCTTTAAGTAACCAAATCTTGTTCCTAGTTTTATGTCAGGACGAATGAAGTAAATAGTATGTGCCCGATGTTTTTCTCCACAACCTCACACCAATAGAGGGAGAGAGACTTAAGTAACCATCTACAAATTGGATGTTATAGTATTCCAAACAAATCGCAAAGGGTAGCGTTTTTAATTTTTTCATATGCCAACGCGTGATTAGTGTCTTGCCCCGCCATTGTGACGTCCTTAGAGCAACTCCACCCTTGGAGCCCTACCCCCAGGCAATCCACTATTCAATCCACCATGTGAACAGTAACTGCCCTAATGAACAGTAACTGCCTTTTGCATCTCCATTGTTGCACTTGAATAGCCCTGGCAATAGGCAATAAAATATTATTATTATTATTGTTTTTTACAAAATAATACTAAATAAGTTTATTTGTAATTTCGGATAAGATATTTTAAATCGTTCTCGTTGCGCCACGTGTCATTTACCCAAAACGACTATTATTGGTCATAAATTTCGATAAAATTTTTATCCAATGAGAAGGTATTTATAGAAAAGTAGAAACATTTTTTTTAAATTTTCAGAATTTTTTTTCGGATTTTTTACAATTTTTAAATTTTTTTATTCAAATAATTAATCTCTGTCGTTGGATTTAAAAAAAATTAAATTCTAACACTCCAGATTGTGCCACATGTCACAACGGTAACTTTTCTAAATTTTAAAACTTTTTTTTTTAATTTATAAAGCATATTAATATAAACCGTTGATCTCAGATCGAACGGTTGATATTAAATCAAATTTTTTTAATTACCGTTTCAAATCGAACAGCTCATATTAAAGAGCCGTTGAGATCGAACGGATCGTGGGAAGCCACGTGGCTTCCCAACGATCACCTGCGAAAACTAGCGTGCGAGCCCCGTGCCCTATAAAGTTGTCGGCTGACGCGCCCCTACTCGTGAGTGAGGAGCACGCGCCTGACACAAAAAAAATAAAAAAAGACCGACGCTAGGCCTGGCGTTAGCCTGACGTCACACCCACCTCAGGCTGTAGGGCTGGCAATCCTCCACGGACCTGGCCCTCGGGCTCCCACCTTCACTCGGGCTGCCCAACGCTGGAGCCTTATCCACCGGCCCTCGGGCCCTTTCTCTTCGCCTGTCCCTCGAGCAACCACCAAGGGTGGAGTTGCTCTTAAGGGTAAAGAAACGCCCATGCCAAGTGACAAAGGAAAGCTAGCTAGGTTCCATTTTACACCCCCACTATGCAATGAGTTGAATGAAGGAATTATGTGAAGATAATATGTCATTGAGAACATGAACAACTCACAAGAATGCTAAAATCCTTTCTCTAGCGCCATCAAAATTCATCAGAAAAATTCAAAATCTAAGTATGGACCTGACGATCGATTCGATTCGGTAGCTCCCTTCTTGTTCTGAGGCACTGCAGACTTGAATGTGTGACTTAGAGTAGCAAGATCAAACGGTTTTGGAATCTCCGGCGGGCGCGTGCTGCGAATGAGAGCCCAATTTATGCTTGCAAAGAAGGGGTGCTGTTTAATTTCTGTGGCACCACGTTGAAATCCCAGTCTCTTTTGAGGGTTCTTCACAAGTAAGCCCCGGATCAAATCCTTTGCGGCGAAACTGACGTTGAATCCATCCTTAAACTGAAGAGACTGACCAACCACATTGAACAACGTCTCCCGGTTTCCATTCCCTTTGAATGGCGTCCTCCCATGCAGCAGCTCATACAAGAAGATACCGAAAGTCCACCAATCAACTGCGCTACCATGACCGTCACCTCTGATTATTTCGGGAGCTAAATACTCATGTGTCCCGACGAATGACATAGAGCGGGCACTCGTTGGCTCAGCAATAAGTACAGGCAACGAATCCGAATTTCCAAAACCTGTTCTTTCGGCTTTCTCCTTGGTTGATTTGGACCTAAGAAACCGAGGCTTAAAGCAAGAGGGTTGCAAACAAGCAGGTTGAACACAAACCGGTAATTTGCACGACGGATCAATGCATGCAGGCTGAATGCAGTAAGTAGTTATTCTACAAGATGGATCGTTGCCGGACTGAACGAGAGTAGGACTCACATAACATCTCAACGATAAATCGAAATCGGAAAGCATGATATGGCCGTCCTCCCTCACTAACACGTTTTCTGGTTTTAAGTCTCTGTACACCACTCCCATCATGTGGAGATACTCTAGGGCAAGAAGCACTTCTGAAGCATAGAACCTGCAAAACAAAATGCAATTTGATCATAAATCACTATGAATGTAACCAATACTCACTGACATGTAAGAATGTTAAAACACATGACATATATTGCGTTATAACTGTGAGATACTGCCACAGTGCAGTACGCGATGTAGGTAAGTCCATCCCCACGAGAGAGAACAGGAAGGGGGAGGATTTAACGGAATCATAATGTTGGTGGCCACACGGCTATCAAGCCAACGGTTTTGGGATCTAGGTCCGTCCAACCACATATAAGAGTGTTGTGGCTACAAACATAACAAGATGGTTGAAAACTGAAGGAAGTGGTGAGTTTTGAAAAATATTTATACTAAAAACGCTTTCAATTATTTTAATGTATTTTCAAAGTCCTTAAATAGGGAATATGATCATTTCCGAATTCTCATTATGAAAAATCGAAGGATTAATTAATTGTGTCCGTTCATCATCCATCTATCGTGTCTTAAATAGTTATCAGTGTGGATACAATATACAGACGAAAGAACTACGACGTCCTTATTCCTTAATAATATCACGCAGAGAAAATACAAGGACAAAAGGGTAATATCAAGACAAATCGACGCTAACCTCGCTGCTTGTTCAGTAAAATGCTTCCCGGGCTGGCGCTGCCGCAGCGTATGAAGATCGCCGCCGCAGCAAAACTCCATTAACAAGCAAGAAAACTTATCGGTCTCGAAATTCGAATAGAGGGTCGGAAGAAACGGATGGTCCAGCAACCCCAATATGTCCCTCTCCGTCTGAGCTCTGATCAGCTTCTTCCTCCCCGCCAACATTCCTTTGTCCATTACTTTCATGGCGAAAAAGCAACCCATCCCTCTCAGCTCCGCCAAGTAGACGCTTCCGATATCACCGCAGCCGAGCTTCTTCAGCAGCCGGAAATGGCCGAGACCCAAGTCTCCGTCTCTGGAATTCACTGATTGTATCGCGTCCCACCGCGCGTCGTTGCCTTTGTGCGGCTTCGAAGGGCAGAAGCTCCTGCAGCTGCCCTCGTTCGGATCGGACAGGCTGGAATTACCCAAGTGACTTAAACTGCTTTTGTCACTTTCGTCTTCGCAATCAGCATTCTCGGCGTTCTTGTGTACTTCTGGAGTTCCAGTGCTGCTGACCTTGGTGCTATCGGACCCAGAAACGGCGCTGCTACACATGCTAATGCTGAAGCTGTTTTGGAAGCTGAGATCTTGGAGGTTGCTGGTGACGGATTCGCCGTTCTGGTATTCGCCGGAAGGGGGCGTCTTGTCCATGGTTGAGAGGTTGCGGATGAGGTGTTCGATGAATGTCAGAGACAAAAAATGCGATAAGAAATGGGGGTTGGTGGTGGGATGGGGTTGGATGGGGGTGTGAACGAGGTGGTCAAAGGGAGGACGAGAGAGACGCGGGCGCGAAGAAGGGAGCTGAGCGTAGGGACCCAAAAGAGAGTGTACAAAAACGGTGTTCAAATTTGAAATGAGACTGAGTGTGGGAAGAACGGGGTGAGAGAACCAATGTCCATTTTCTTACTCTCTGTCCCAGAAAATGTTACAGCTTGGAGACAAAACACAACACAGAGAGATAGAGAGAGAGAGAGAGAGGGAGGATGAGAGAGAAAGGAACAGAGAATCCCTGTTCACGAGGACGACAAAAGCCTTTCAGATTTTTCTAATGAAATCGAAAGTGCAAAAACATATTTTACACCTCCTCAGCCAATACCGTGGTGGCCTTCCCTCTGGTTTGAGTGTTTGGTGCAATGTGATTCTCAATTTTGGGTTGGTGGAAGGTCCGTGATATATCGTCACAGCGACATTTTGGTGTATATAAGTTTGTGAGTATGAACAGTTTCAATGTACTGCATCCAGACTTGAGTAGATGGTATTTGCTGAGATGGTGAATAGCAAATTTGCAAAGTGAAATTGATGCAGGGGATGCAGTGTGCATACCATTGGATATTCTTGACAGCTGAATGTGGCAGGTGAAGGAGAAGGTAAGGTAATCCACTCTGGACAATAATGTCATTTTCCATGTATGTGAATAGATTTTACTAAAAAGAGGCAATTTTTTATTTTTTGAATTTCTGAAACATATTTTGCAGAGACCAGAACAAGAAGGGAACTCATTTATTATTTTGTTATAAAATGGGCAACAAATATCACTATTGTTATAACAAATATTATCTGGATTTTGGAAAGAAAACAATGCACAAAAGCTGAGAGGGTCTGGTCAGAATCCTGGGTTGAATTTCTTGATTACCACATTAATTGCATTGATGATTATCCGAGAGCTTTTGAGAAATGCTAAGGAGACTCTCTATAAACTTTTTATCACCTCACAATTTAACTTTAATTCTCATGTCAACATTAGTTCATAGAGAGTCACTTTTGAGTGAGTCTCCTTAATATTTCGTTTATCATATTACACAAATCTTTCATCATCATTGACCCATTGTTAAATTGTTGTAAAGCTTTTGCCTTTCTGCTTTCTGAGAGAAATTTAGGTGCAACCAATTGTATATCCTCCCTTACCAATCTTGCTCCTCACGTGACACATGAGATGTATAACATGAACAAGTTTATACTCAGTTGAGATTTTGCACACAAAATGAGATAAACTTAGGTATAACCGAACTTATATGCTCTTATGTTTAGCATTATTTTAGTATCTCTTCCTTCACATAATATATCACATGAGAAGAAAAATAGACACATTATCATATATAATCGATTGCACATAATATTTTACCATATAAAAGAGTGACCTTAAAGTTGGGAATTGAGGGTCACATCACTCTTTTTTCTGCTTAGTCGGCACCGCTGATAATTACTGCCCATCTTATTTTTTCCATGTGGCCTATTAGTGGTGATTTTTGTGTGCAAAAGTAATTAGACATTGTTTTGCTTCTCATGATTTGTCAACGGAGGGTCCAAATGGCAGTTTAAGAATGTTGCTTAAAGGGGCAACATAACTATAATCCTGTCTTAATTATCTCCGAAGATTGTCCACTTCAAACCTTGAAGTGCAATCCAAGAAGAAGCACCATTTAACTTTACCTATAAATGTTGCTGCTAAACAAACATTGTATTCCACCTGAATGTACCATGAAGTTGCCTGACTCTGTTGCCGCTTTCTTTCTGCTCCTACTGTGGACTTTCATGTTATTTGGTAATTTCGTTGAAACATAAAAATTGGGAGTACAGGGGAGAAAACGTGAATGCGAAAATCACTTTCCGCTTTTAGAGTAGATTCAGATTTTTCAGTGTCAAATATGTTCTTAATCTTATATGTATGATAGCATTGAATCAATATATTCTATTGCAGGACAGGGAATGGCACATACGGTTACATTTTACATACAGAATAAGTGCCCCTTCCCCATATGGCCAGCGACTGCCCCCAACACCGGAGAGCCTGTGATAGCTGATGGCGGCTTCTTCCTCCCCGCCGGACATACTCAGCCCATTACTGCCCCGTGGTCATGGAGTGGTCGGATTTGGGCCCGAACAGGATGCGACTTTGTCTCCAACTGCAAGCCTGCTTGCGAAACAGGAGATTGTGGCGGACGATTAGCATGCAATGGACTAATAGGCAATCCACCGGTGACACTAGTGGAAGTTTCGCTTCAAGACGACAAAGGCAAGCCAAATTTCTACGCTGTGAGCGTGGTTGATGGATATAATCTTCCGGTTGCAATCTTATCAAGGCCGGCGGCATCCAATTGCGCTGTCAGAGGGTGTTTGAAAGATTTGAAAACTTGTTGCCCCGATGAGCTGAAGGTTTTAAACGACGAAGGGGAAGTTGTGGCGTGCAAAAGTGCTTGTTTGGCGTTTGATACGGACTCGTTTTGTTGCCGGAATAAGTATGGAACCCCGGAAAAATGCAAGCCGAGTGTGTACTCGAAGATATTCAAAGATGCTTGCCCTTCGTATTACAGCTATGCTTATGATTCACCACCTCCATTGGTGACTTGCAAGGCAAGCGAGTATGTGATCACATTTTGTCCTGCAGGGTGGGGTGCTGCTGGGTATACCTCTTTGTAGCTAGTTTGCCCTTCATTTGTGGTAATCCAGTTTTATATTTGATTAAGAGTATTTTCATTGTAATAAGTATCAAGTTTTATTTGCTTTTGGTTCTTATGGTTATGTTTATATGTTACGTTTATTTTCGTTGGATCCTCAATTTCTTCGAATTTTAAAAGGGAAAGACCTAGGAGTAGTCAGACAATTGTTCGAACTGTTCAACCCGATCAGACCAGACCAAACCAAACCAAACGAATTTGAGCAATTTGGTTTGAATTTTATGTTAAAGCAATGAAATCTTATATGAACAGAACCAAACTAAGCGGTTTGGTTCCTATCGAATTTGACTCTTTGAAACTCACCTAAACATAACTTAATTGTCAATATTACTTTTATTATTTTGTTAACACTTGCATTGAGTTAGTGTCGAAATTCTCCCTTGCAATTTTTTTTTTTCACAAGCTTAATCACTTAAATCTCAACCATTCACACGTAAAAAAAAGTGAGTAAGCAAAATTTTGAGTCAGTATGTGATTTGAAAGTTTAACCGAACCAAACGGAATCGCCCCTGGCCCACCTGTAGGTCATACTAGCCCAAAAGATCTGTTTTTGGGATTCATTTGTGGACTAGTATAGAGATTGGCCTTTGCAGTATGAATACGTAGTAAGTGAATACAAGGCCCATTTATGTCTGAAAGCCCATATCAAAATCCAGGACCTTCGCATTAGGGTTTTAACACCTCCGCCGTTACACTATAAATATGCTCTCCTAGAGCTCCAAACCATCTTCTTCTTCCTCCTCCTGTCCCTCTAGGGTTTCTCGTCAACTGCACAGAAACACACACTCTCCGCTGCCCGCTCCCCTTTCCGCCGCCCCTCCGCCTCCGCCGCCCCTCCCTCTTCATGTATGATTTATTTAGTTTGTTTTACTTCAATTTTAGTTTTGTGATGTGGAAATTGCGAATCAGGTGATGAAGAAAATACTGCAACAATATGATGGATACGCTCCATTTTCCGTGATTCGTAGTATTTAAGTCTCTGATGATTTCTTCCACTCTTCCTATTTTTTGTTGATTTTTTTTTGTTTCATGAATTTCTCAAAAAAAAAAAACCAATTTAATTGGAAATATTAGGGTTTAAAGTGTGATATGATGAGGAACTTATTGGTCCGTGTTTCTGATTTAACCGTGACCGACAACCCTTAACCATCTCTGATCGCTCTTCCAATTTTTACCAATTTCAAATTTTCGTTTAAACTATTTAGTTTTTTTTTTTAAAATTCTGTTCGAATTTTGTGTTGATCTTGCTCTGTGATTACGTGCCTGGAATTGGCAATATACGCTATTCCGATTCAGAACATGAATGGATAACTCTTAAGAGAAATTATGAGAGCAATTAGTTTCTAATTGTTGCTTAATTTTGGTTTTCGGGGTTAATATTTATTTATTTTTACAATAATCTGCTGTGATGATTTCTGAATTAATTCACATGTCAGACTTCAGAGATTTTGTAAAAAAATCAATGAGAATGAAAATTCAAATTATCTGAGCAGAATTATTATTTTTATTTATATTATGATTATTTTTTTGAATTAGAATTTTTGTTTGAATGTAAAAAAATGGATATCGATGATGACAAAATGTAAGGCTTGTTTCTCAAGAACATTCGCAGTGGCCGCCTAAGAGCTTTCGCCTTTCGCCGGGCTTGAGAGCTTATGCTGCTTTTTTCCTTCCTTGGATGTCTGAGATTGTTTTCCTTCACATTTGTTCTGCGCAGTTACTGCTCAGTTACAAGAAAACCTACTCCGAGGCAAACAACCGAATAAACTATTAGAAAAGAGTAGTGCGAGGAGTTCACAACCTAACCACGACGTTGCATCTAATGCTAAAGCGTTCCTCCTTGCATTATCATAATCACTAAGGGTGGGTCATGGATGGCCATTATTACACATGGACAAATGAGAAGGTGGGGGTTAGTCGACCCAAACACGATCACATACTTCACCATTAATTAGGCAAGAAACCTAAATCCCAAAGAGATTGCAAGGAAAACACATCCACTCCAAGTAGTCACTAGTTTTTATCACCGTTTGATTATATAGCTCAACGTACGGTGATTAATTTAATATCTAATTTAATAAAACAATAATGTTTGGTTGATGAGTAGGAACTTGAAATCAAAACTTATTGTGTTTGAATCGCATAATCGTTCATATTATAAATTATATTGTAAAGATCATCTTTGTAAAAAAATGAATTAAAATTAAGGTTTTGTTAATTTATTTTAGTAAATACAGACGGTTTGAAGCTGCTAGGGTTAGTTTCAATGTTTTTTTTAGGAAAATTAATGAAAAAGGTTTGAAAAGAAACTTACTCAAAACTTATTGTGTTTGAATTGCACAATCGTTTATATTATAAATCATATTGTAAAGATCATCTTTGTAAAAAAATGAAATAAAATTAAGGTTATTTTGTTAATCTATTTTAGTAAATACACAGACGGTTTGAAGCTGCTAGGGTTAGTTTCAATGTTTTTTTTAGAAAAATTAATGAAAAGGGTTTGAAAACTTTGAGTTTTAACGATAAGGACAAAATAAAGGGTAAATTGAATAGTACTACCAGAATTGACTTTTTAGTGTAAAAATATGATTTTTCGTTAAAGTGAACAGTATTAAAACTCCTTTGTTTTTTGTTTTGGGCTCAAAATTTTGTTTCAGGCTCTTTAATTGCTTTGAAGGTCTTTTTGTTTGTGTGTATGTATGTGGCCTTTTTCTAGTGTAATTGTTGTGTTCTAATAAAGCAACTTTTCACTAAAAAAAAAAAGAAAAACTAATGAAAAAGATTTGAAAATTTTAAGTTTTAACGATAAGGACAAAATAAAGGGTAAGGTGAATGATATTAGAATTAACTTTTTAGTGTAAAAATATAATTTTTTATTAAAATAAACAGTTAAAGAATTTTTTTGTTAAAATTCTCAAAAAAAAAAAAAGGATGGGATGAGTATTTTTTTTTGCTTAAGAAACTGTTGACCCTAGAAACTACAAAACCTACGTGGCGCGCAGGCCGAGTAATCTATAAGCTAACTACGTCCGTCGGTGATTGCGGGGCGTGCCAACTCGTCGGCCGAGCTCGGCCGAGGAGTAAATTTTTTGATGTTGCGTTGGGCGCGCGGCTGACTTCTGCGTCTTGCGATTGCGGCCGAGAAAGGAACACGTCTCGGCCTCTTGGGCTCTCGAACCTGAAGATAAGGTTACTATTTTTACGAAGTCCAATATCAAATTCGGCTTTCAACGTGCCGAATGTAATCACTTGTAACACCTCACTTCGCCGAGAAGGCTGATGAGATGACCTCGACCAATAAGGATTCAGAAATCCTTCTCGACCAAGACTTGGATGGGTAATCAACCGTCCTCGCCGCAGTGCTGTTGATGCCAACGGAAGATGCTGTGAGATCGGCTGATTCTACGGTGATAGCTATCTATGCCGACTTAAGATATCACCGGTTGCTTCCACAGTGCTGTTGATGCCAACGGAAGATGTGTCAGCGAAAAGAGAAAATAAAAAATCTCAGTTGTTGAGAGAATTTGCGCAGGGCAGTTGTGTGTTGAATTGGAGGTCCTCTTTCCGTTGTTCGTGACTCTGTATTTATAATGGCTGATGTACTTGCTTGGCACGACTAGATAGAGTTGTAAAGTCCAACTGCAACTTAAACTTGTGAAAAGAAATTTGATCCATATCAGAGGGCTATCCTTCAACTGCCGTGCCCTCTCAAACAAATCAAAAGCATGTCAAGGCTTATCACATCATCTGACCAAATAGTGATAACTACTATTATATATATATATATATATATATATATAATAGATATTTGGGAGCCTCACCGCATAGCCATATAGGCATGCAGGCTATATATATATATATTTGGGAGATTTTGGGAGATTCACGGCATACATGCCATTAATTTACTTCATCTGACAACACCCCCTTAGGTCTCCTATCTCATCCTCACCTCATCCATAATAGCCATCACCATTCTGATAAGACGAATTTTAAATTCATTTTACTTCCAAGTGCTGTTAGACATCAATTCGAATTCTACTGCTTATTTCGGGATATGAATTGCACTCTATTTAGCTGGTTTAAAAAGATACCAAGATAATTCATATTAAAAGATAATTATAATATTATCCTTTAATAATCAAATTATTTCCACTGTCTCATCTGCCAGTCGAGAATCATGTCCACTCAACGGCCTCGATCGCTTGGGCCGATGATGTAAAATCGGGTCCAAACAGAAACATATAGCAGATTTTGACTGTTTGACTTGGAATATACGAAAATCTCTCTCCTCTGTCTTTTGGGACATGGGATAGCTAGCTTAGCTAAAATATGTAGCATCGAAGAATCGATTGCACTGCTCGTGACGACTCGACGGTGTTGCTTGCGACAATCCAAACGACGGTTCTCGCGACGAGACATGGAGGCTGAAAAGCGGTCGCTGAAACGAAGAAGAGCGTCGGTTGAAAAGAAGATGATGAACAAAAACAAATTGAAGAAACAGATTGCTGCCGACAGAAAAAATTGCACAAGAAGAGAAGAAATGGAGTGGAAGAACGGAGAGTTGGATAGGGACTTGTAACTTGTGTGTATGGTTGGGTTACTGTTGACCCTAAAAACTACCAAGCCTACATGGCACGCATGCCGAGTAATCTATAAGCTAACTGCGTACTTCGGTGAATGCAGGCGTGCCAACTCGTCGACCAAGCTCGGCCGGGGAGTAAATTTGTTGATGTTGCGTTGGGTGCGCGGCTGACTTCTGCGTCTTGCGATTGCGACCAAGGAAGGAACACGTCTCGGCCTCTTGGGTTCTTGAAACCTGAAGACAAGGCTACTATTCTTACGAAGTTCACGAATTGTCGCCGTCGGATTCGGCCACAGTGATGGTATTCGTCAGAGTAAACTCTCGCCGAATCGACACCAAAGTGTAAGGGCACAAATACTCAAAGCAGATATGAGTCTTAATAATGAACGTGGTTCGGCCGTCTGAATGCCGAACTCTAAATCCCACTTGGGAGTATCCGATCATACAAGAACTCGGCGTGCAATGCACCGAGCCTAATAAATTGTAACACCTCACCTCGCCGAGAAGGCTAATGAGATGACCTCGACCAAAAAGGATTTAGAAATCCTTCTCGACAGAGACTTTGATAGGTAACCAACCGTCCTCGCTGCAGTGCTGTTGATGCCAACGGAAGATGCTGCGAGATCGGCTGATTCTACTGCGACAAAGCTATCTATGCCGACTGAAGATATCACCGGTTGCTTTCAAAGTGCTGTTGATGCCAACGGAAGATGTGTCAGCGAAAAGAGAAAATAAAAAATCTCAAGTTGTTGAGAGAGTTTGCGCAGGGCAGTTGTGTGTTGAATTGAAGGGGGCTTGAACGATGCGTAACCTCTTCTATTTATAGCACCGGATACCTTCAAGGTTGAATTAAAAACCTACCCGGATTAGGACTTCTTCTCCTAATCAAACTCTAACTCGACCAGTCCTATTTTCACTATAATTTTGAACCCAGTCCTTTATCGAGATGGATTCACTTCCGGGTTATTAATCTCGCCGAGACTCCTTATTGCGCCAGGATTCGACTCGTCTTGCAGCATGACTTAATCGACCCAAGTTTGGAAGCCCACGACCTAAACGATCCATGATAATCTCGTCGTAAGGCCTTCTGGGCCGAGAATGATTCTATACTTGGTCCAAACTAATATTTTGGGCCCAAACAGTTACGTAATCCATCCTAGTTTCCTTACTTTGGATTTGTAGCCAATCCGGTTCACATTACAATTTTTCACATCAAACATTGGTTGAGTTACCAGTCTAAATTAGTTGGAAACAACCCATCTCATCAAGCTCACCAAATAGGGTCTTGGTCCTTTTAGGAAAAAAAATGAAAGTAAGATTGTAAATAAAAAAGTTATATTAATTGGTATTATTCATATCTTTAATGAGAAAAAAGCATCTTTTTTGGAAGTAAGTATAAAGCTGTTTATGCTTTCTGCTGTTTTGAACACGATTTTTATCTTTGTTTACCAAACTTTTTTTAATAAATTTCTTTAAAATAAAACTGTTATCCCAAACCACCTCCTTAATATCATCTAGTGTACACCCAATTGTTTGTTTTTGTCAAACAACTTATTTCATTAAAAATAACGCTAATACAAAATGAGAAAACTCCAAAGCAATTTCCAAAACTAAACTACAAATCTATCCAAATATAAAAAGAAAGTTCAAAATCAAATTCCCAACACTAAAGTAAGTCCATCCCAATACAAAAAGAAAGTCCAAAAGCATCCAAAACTAAACTATAAATCTATCCAAATATAAAAAGAAAGTTCAAAATCAAATTCCCATCACTAAAGTAAGTCCATCCCAATACAAAAAGAAAGTCCAAAAGCAAATTCCCAACGCTAAAGTACCAGTCAATCCCAATACAAAGAGCTTCGAACCGTCAGTCTTTATACAAGAATTTCTCCTAATGATGGGCTATTTACTTTCGGGCTCTATACGGAGTTATATATATTTATTTATTTATGTAGTAATTGATTACGCGATTTTTTTTTTTTGTGTTAACTTTTCTTAAGGTGACTTTTTGGCTTGTTGTCTAAAAAAAATTATGAACATTTCAACCTAAAAAAATTCAAATTCTAACAAAGTAAGATTTTAGCACTTATTGAACCTGCTAAGCAGGCCATTCAACCCGTTGAAATTTGATCAAACGACTACAATTATTATAACTTTTAGAGGGTCCCATTGTTTGTAGTCGTTGAATCAAATTTCAATGACCTGCTCAGTAGGCTTAGTTTTATTGGATATGGAGGGGATCCGGTTCCGGTTTTTCATACTCAAGTCAAGACTGAAGGTTAGCATTCTATGATATTTTTGTAATTTTGTTCCGGATTTATTTTCCCTTTGCAAGCAAAAGTTGCAATTCATATGTTAAAAAAGTAACCTCCACGTTCTACAAAGTTTTCCCTTTGCAAAGCAAAATTGCATCAGTTTGGATTTATTTCCAATTGAGTGGTTTTTTTTTTTCCAGGAACGGTTGCTACCCTTAACCCCACCTCACACTCATCCACCGCACAACAATACAAAAAAAGGGCTGAAAAGTTACAAACACATGAAGAGAGAGGAGGACTTAAATTTCTAAATCCAATTTTGGATTTTATCTTTATATTTTCTCTCTTTCTCACTGCTTTATTGTTTGGCTTTGATGTTGGCATAATCAATCAATATGATATTCTCTCTGTTTTCTTTTGTTTTTTTATTGTTGTTCAATGCAAATTTTGGTTGGAACGTAAAGCAAGCAGGTGCAATCATTGATAAGTTTTGTGTTGGATGTAATCCTTTACCGCTTTTGGCTAATTTTGTGTTTAAAACGATTAAGCTAATTTTGATCAGGATGCAATTCGTTCATAGAAATTTTGCTTCTTTCTTTGTTCGTTCACTTAGAAAGTTTTGTAATTTTCTTAAGGAAATTCCTTAACTGATTGAAATTTGGCCGGAAAAGAACCACGGTTAAAACTACAAAATACAGTTTTGTACTCAAAGTAAGAAATTCAAACTTTTTTTGTGTGAAATTATGATGGAATCGCAAATTTGTGAGGTATATCTTAGACTATTGGTTGTAGAGTCACCTTCCCACAACTATTACATTGTCTCTTGATTGGATGAATTTTTATAAATTTTTATAATTTCCAGGATCTATGGTTGCAATGCTTTTGATGCATGCAATAAGGAGGATGCTACTACTCTTATGGAGCTTCTTTGGCATGGTAAGTTGAAGTTGCATATAATTTTTTTTTTCGTTCACAAAATTCATTATCTTGCTATCCTGGCAATTAGTAGTGTCTTACAATTGGTGAAGTGTATGAATAAATGTGTGGAGGTTTGAATTGTACAGATGAAAGTGAATTTTAACAGCTCTAACTTAGATTTCTTATTAATTTCTTTCATTTGTGTTCAACTATTTTACCATTTTGGTATATAAGTACAACTATTGATTGAAAACCACATAAATTACCTAACGGCCGAGAAATCATTTGTGTTAGAAGAACATAATATGATGTAAAACTCCAATTTTGGGCACTTAAATATACGTTTTTTTTTTCAATTACAATCACTCAGCATGAAGGTTCAATTGGATTTGTTCTGGTTTCCAAGAATTTTTCTTTGTTTGGTTACCAGTTAATTTATGTGGCGGGAGTTTAGTTTTTGCTTTTCTGCCTATGTATGTATGATTTGAAATGGACAGTTCAATTTGCTATATATAAATTTGTAGTTGAAGAGTTCGAAGGAGAGGTGAATTAGAAAACAATGGGGAGAAGAGTGACGGAGTTGAGGAGTTGAGGAGTTGAGAGTTAACGAGGTATACTTGAACTTCTGTATGATGTTCCTGATATTGGACAAAATCTTTGGATTTCAAATGTTTGAATTTGAATCGGACAAAATCTTTGGAATATTTCAGCTCAAATCGGTCGGAATCGGATGTTCCTATCCAAGTTGCACCCATACTCACGCCAAAACCAAAACCCTTAAAATTTGTAAAGAAAAAAAAAACTCTTCCCACTCATCACTCACGCCAAAACCAAAATACTCGTTTCATTCAAACAACACGACTTAGGGCTGATTTGGTATTGATGTGTTTTGAAAAAAAAGCTGCTTCTGCTATGTTGTGAGAATAAGCGACTGTGAAATAAAGCTGTAGAGTATTTGGTAAATTTTTTTGTAAAAATGCTTTTGAAAAAAAAAAGCAGTATTATAGTGTTTGGTAAACTTTTATATAAAACAAATGTGAAAAAAAGCCGGTTTTTCAAAGCTGGGTTTTGCAGCTTCTTGTTTTTAGTTTTTTTCACCCAAAACTGTGAAAAAAAACTGAAGCTGAATGTTTACCAAACACAAAAAAGCTCCTAACTTTTTTTCATACCAGCTTTTGTTTTAATCACCTCAATCCCAAACTGCACCTTACTCCCTCCAAACCCTCCAATCCCAAACTTCATATGGAACCATTATTTTCAATATTTACTTGTGTTGTACGTTTGGAGAAATTTTGATTCGAGAAAATGTTCGACATACCAGGACAGAAAAGTTTGCTGAAATTTCGGTGTCCATAAGCGGAAAATAAGAGCACGTTTCGGTCAGCACTAACTGAGTACAAACGAAAATATGTTCTCTAAACCGGACTTCCACACAAGCTTCCGGTCTTCTTGTCTACCGAAAGCAGCTTTTATATTTGACAGCTGACTGCTGCAAACAACTGGTGTTACTTCAATACTTTTCCTGTTAATCTCTCTAACATAGAAAAATTCTTAAATTTTAAGCTAGAAGACATGATATGTGTACATTAAAGGATGGCACTGACTTGGAAGTCTTTGGACGATCGTACCAGTGTCGATTCTCATAGCATTAAGGATAGCCTCGACAACACGGTTGTCATCTCGAAGGGCACGGGAGTAGCTGTCATTAAACGAGGAGGATGTAGATGTTATTGGCCTTGGTTTTGAGTGGTGAGGTGGACCATTGACTTGTAAGTCTTGTTTTTGTTTTCTTATCAGAGACTCGGAATTTTCATAACAGCAACATTATGGTCTACGATTCCATGTCCAAATCTTTCACCTCTAAGTGTTTCCATTACGGCACATAATTTGGAACATCTAAAAGAGGAGAAGGAAATTGTTATTAACATTTTAAAAATCTTATTCTACACTCCTCACAAGTGTATTTTTCTTTCTAATTCTAGAAAGTTTTGTCACATCCCGACTCGATTCTGCCGTAGCACGATATTGTCTATTGTGGGTCCCAACTACGCCCTCATGGTTTTGTTTCTGGGAACTCAAACAAGAACTTTTTAGTGGATCACCCATCATAGGATTGCTCTCGCCCAATCTCGCTTAACTTTGGAGTTCCTATGGAATCCGAAACCAGTGAGTTCCCAAAATGCCACGTGCTAAAGGAGGTGAGCATGTACATATAAGGCATAGAGGATCCTCACCCCTGGGCAATGTGGGATCTAACAAGTTTAGAGTGTCAAATGAGATTTTTGAAGTGCTAATAACAATTCCCGAAGAAAAAATCTCCTATATATACATGGCAGTTTTCTCTTTTAATACTGCAGACTCATTTTTTGTACTACAAATCATCCCATTGCATGCTCACATTCGAAATATGGGTATTTGAGATTGGTATAACTCCTCATCTAGTCTCTGAGATTTAAAATTTATAGAACTAGTACTTGAGTTTGTCCACCGTCAATCATTTCGTGAAAAATGTTCGTTAATAAGGAAAATAGTCTCAATTTTTTTTCAAATCATTTTGACCCGTTATTTATTAAATTGAAGGTATTTTGTTATGTTTGTTCTTATTTAACAGAAATTTTCTTACAAAAAACTAAAATGATGACGGTGGACAAACTCACAGACCACTTCTATCATTTTAAATTTTAGATATCTAATGAGAAGTTCTGTCAATCTTAGAACTAAAAAGCCGTAAAAAATGGCCTTTTGTAGTCTTTAGTCAATAATGGTGGGCTACAGTTGCAAAACCCCAGCACACTTCCTCTTGCTTTCCTTTAATCAATGGAATATTGTGAACAATGAAACTCATCAAACTTCCCGCTGCTTGCCTTTAGTCAACTTATCTTCCATGAAAAGAGCATCTCCTCCACTCTATATAAAACCATGTCTTTCCTTGTAGCAGAAACAGAAAAACCTAAACCTTCAAGAGATTCCTAAAACCCTTCCGACGAAAACGAAGATGATGGGAGAAATGTGGGCTCAAATGGGCTCGGTGATTGCGAGTGTCATGTTCGTTAATGCCATAGTTCAACAATACCTTCCCCCCCATCTTCGGTACCATGTAGGAAGATACACTCAAAAACTAGTGGGCTTTGTCTACCCTTACATCCAAATCATCTTTGATGAATTCACCAATGATTTTCGCAAGCGAAGCGAAATCTATTCCGCCATCCAGAGCTACCTCAGTGCGAAATCTTCCACTCGGGCTAAGCGGTTAAAAGCTCATGAAGTCAAGGACAGCAAGTCTCTGGTCCTTGGCATGGATGACAATGAAGAAGTGACTGATGAATTTCAAGGCGTTAAGCTTTCATGGGTTTTGAGGAAACAAACGGCGAATCAGACTTCATTTTCTTTCTATCCTCAGTCTGATGAGAAGAAACATTATAGGCTGACGTTCCACAGACGCCATAGAGATATCATCACGAGGTCTTACCTTGATCATGTGATTAAAGAAGGGAAAGAGTTATTGGTGAGCAACAGGCAACGAAAGCTCTATATCAACAATCCTACACAGGATTGGCATCCCTACAGGGGGACAAAGTGGAGCCATGTGGCGTTTGAGCACCCGGCATCATTTGAAACCCTAGCAATGGACCCGAAAATGAAGGAGGAAATCATCAGTGACCTCATCAAGTTCAGAAAGGGAAAGGAGTACTATGCGAAAATCGGGAAGCCTTGGAAGCGGGGTTATCTCCTTTACGGGCCACCAGGCACTGGAAAGTCTACCATGGTTGCTGCCATGTCTAATTTCATGGATTATGATGTCTATGATCTTGAGTTAACGACGGTGAAGGACAACACTGAGCTGAGGAAGCTACTGATTGACACGCCGAGTAAGTCTATAATTGTGATTGAGGACATTGATTGCTCGCTTGATCTTACAGGACAGCGAAAGAAGAAGAAGGAGAAGGATGAGGAGGACAAGGAAGAAAATAAGGATCCAGTTCGAAAAATGAGGGAAGGTCAAGAAAACCCACAGAGCAAGGTGACTCTTTCGGGGCTGCTAAACTTTATCGATGGGATTTGGTCAGCTTGTGGAGGGGAGAGATTGATTGTGTTTACGACTAATTATGTGGAGAAACTTGATCCTGCGCTCATTAGAAGAGGAAGGATGGACAAACACATAGAATTGTCCTACTGCTGCTTCGAAGCATTCAAAGTGCTTGCTAGGAATTATTTGGATTTGGATTCACACGAGTTGTTTGAAACGATTGCTCGTTTGTTGGGTGAAACCAATATGACTCCTGCTGATGTCGCTGAGAACTTGATGCCTAAGTCTGTTAGGCAGGATGCTAAATCTTGTTTGAAGAACTTGATCGAAGCTCTTGAGGCTGCGAAGGAGGAGGCAAGAGTGAAGGCCGAGGAAGAAGCAAAGTCAAAGGCAGAGGAAGAGGCAAAACTGAAGATAGAGAAAGAAGAAAAAGAGAAAGACCTGCCAAAAGTTGAAGAGAAATGCAATGGAAAACAAGTTGAAACGGGCGAAGAAAACAGAGTTAGCGCTTGAAGATGAACGAAAGAGAGTGAAATCATATGTATGAATTTCAACCTTGCTTAAATTGTATTTTGTAGAGTCTCATCAGTGTGTGTTTTTCCTTAATGTGTACTAAGAATAATTTCATGGGGCTGTACTAATTAAGCGTTTCGATCATCAAGGGCATAAGTAACCTGTACCGCAAGGAAAAAATGTCTATTTCTTTGAATAAGTTTAACTAAGTAACTCTAATCTGTGTTTTATCAAAATATCCTTAGTTAATTAAGTTCTTTCGTATCTTATTTTGTTTCTTAAAGTGAAATTTTCTCACTTAACAACTAATTGTATGTTGCAAGAAACTAAGACTGATTGATCCACAGTAGACAGACATGATGATGATGATGGGAGAAATGTGGGTTCAACCGGACGCGGAGATTTGCTAGTGTGATGCTTCATGCTTGTTTATGCCAAATTTCTGCATTTTTTCCCATCGCTTTCGAGGCATAGAGACTGAATCCGCCCGCCATTGTAGATGATCAGAATGCTTAGTATATTCATACAAAGTAATCACTGTGGTGCTTCATGCTTGTTTACGCTAAATTTTAAGTATTTTCCCTTCTCTAAGAAAAAATTATTTATGTAAAGCTATGAAGTATACATCATTTCTCAACAAAATACAGAGGCCAAACAAGAAAGCAAAGTTTAAACATGACTCCAGCAGACATGTTTGCTCATCTGGGATCCGCAGTTGGCAGTTTGATGTTTGCGTGGTCTATCATCCCACAATACCTTCCTTACAGCCTTCGAAGCCAGACTAAGAAATACTCTCAAAGATTGGAGGGTTTCGTCTACCCTTACATCCAAATCACATTCGATGAATTCATTGGAGAGCGTCTCAAGCGCAATGAACCTTATTCCTCCATTGAGAAATATCTAAGCTCCAAATCTTTACGCAAGCAAAGCGCCTAAAGGCCGACATAAAAAACTAACAGTCCCTTGCTTTTAGCCTGGATGACTATCAAGAGGTCACCGACAAGTTCCAAGTGTCACGGGATGACTCTTTAAGCCTTCCGCCCGTGCGGCACTTAGACTTGAATACCTCGATGAACAAGCTAAGTAAGTCTTCGAAGCCTCGCTTCCCCGGATCGAATCACAAAGAAAGCTAAGATAGCTTGGAGAATGCTAAAATCACTTAGAACATGGGAGAAAGGAAGCTTTGTATTGAAACTTAAGAGAACTTTACAATTGCTTACAATTCTTGGATGCCTTGGCCAAATGGCCTTGCCTCCTATTTATAGGCCTAAGTTACCTCCTCAATGGAGGGTTCTAGAATTCCCTACTTACATCCAAAAATATCTAGCATAGTTCTAGATACAACTTGCCTAATCTAGATTGTTCTAGGTGAGGCTTAAATTTGTACACTTGTGTGGAATGTTCTGGAATGCCCTAGATTATCTTGAACGCTCCGCCATGTTCTTGATTTTTCCGGGATGTTCCAGAAGCTTCCATGAAGACAAGGCTTTATGGGCTTAGATATATGATGTCTTGGGCGATTTCTTTGTTTTTAACATATGGCCCGTGACATCCTCCCCCACTTAAGCCGTCGACGTCCTCGTCAACTCTTGCCTCTCGAATGTCTGAATCAAGTCCTTATATTGCCATAAGGACGTCTCTTTCTCCCATGTTGCTTCGGAGTATGGTAGCCCCTTCCATTTGACAAAGTACTCCATATGCTTTGGTTGTCTTGGTCGCACCACGACACGCTTGGCTTCAATGCTCTCCGCTTCTTTGTCAAATGCCTCCGTCATCAAAGGGGGTGCTCGATGAGACTCACCTCGGCTTGGTTCCTCATCGTCTGCATGATAAGGCTTCAAGTTGCTCACATGGAACACCGGGTGAAACTTGAGGCGGGGTGGGAGTTCCACAACATACGCAGCTTTGCCAACCTTCTTGATGATAGGGAATGGTCCCTCATATTTCCGCAACAAGCTCTTGTGCAAGCCACGAGTACTCTTGTGCTGAGACGCATTGAGCTTCACAAAGACTTGGTTGCCAGTTTGGAACTCCACATTCCTTCGCTTGCGATCCGCCCATTTCTTCATCTTCTTTGAAGCCTTCTCCAAATGAGCTCGAGCAAGTTCGTGGGCTAATTGCCACTCCTTAGCGGTTTTGAAAGCGGCTGGACTATTCCCCGTGTAGCCAGTCACGACCGTGTTCGGGGTCAAGGGTTGTTGCCCTATAGCCAATTTGAACGGACTTTTCCCCGTCGACTCCGAACGTTGCAAGTTATAAGAGAATTGGGCAACATCAAGTAACTTAGCCCAATCTCGTTGATTGGCACTAACATAGTGCCGCAAATAAGTCTCCAACAATCCATTAACCCGCTCCGTTTGTCCATCAGTTTGTGGATGAAAAGCTGTGGAGAAGTCTAACTTTGAGCCAAGTAGCTTGAAGAGCTCCTTCCAAAATCTACCCGTGAAACGAGCATCTCGATCACTGACTATGCTCCTCGGAACACCCCAATACTTCACCACATGCTTTAGAAACAAGCGTGCAGCTACTTCGGCTGTGCACTCCATAGGTGCGGGTATGAAAGTGGCATACTTGGTGAATCTATCGACCACGACGAAGATAGATCCACATCCATCAGACTTAGGCAAATGTGTGATGAAATCCATGGTTAAACACTCCCATGGTCTTGATGGGGTGGGAAGTGGTTCCAACAGTCATCCCGGTTGCTTTTGTTCCACTTTGTCTTGTTGGCACACAAGACAAGTCTTCACGTATGAATCTACATCATCCCGCATTTGTGGCCAATAATAAGCATCGCTCACCAAAGCCAACGTGCGGTGAGTGCCAGGATGTCCTGCCCACATTGAGTCATGGCACTCCTTAAGGATTTCTTTCCTTAAGCTTCATCACTTTGAGACATAGATCCGTTTGCCCTTGGTGTATAGCAAGCCGTCCTCAAGCCAAAACCTTCTTGTCTTCCCATCCTTGACAAACTCCACAATGTTCTTGGCTTGGACGTCATGTGATAAACCTTCTCGGACACGGCCCAAGAGATGGCTTTGCGGCTTGAGTACCGTAGCCATTAACTTTACTCGTCTACTTAGAGCATCGGCCACCACGTTCTCCTTTCCTTGCTTGTACTCTAGCTTGTAATCAAACTCCGCTAAGAACTCTTGCCACCTTGCTTGCTTAGGTGTAAGCTTTTGTTGGGTTTGAAAGTAGCTAGCTGCAACGTTGTCCGTCTTGATGATGAATGGGGTACCAAGCAAGTAATGCCTCCAAACTCTAAGGCAATGGACGATGGCGGTCATCTCCTTTTCATGGGTCGTGTACCTCTTCTCGGCATTGTTTAGCTTGCGACTTTCATAGGCTATCGGATGTCCCTCTTGCATCAACACTCCTCCTATGGCAAAGTCGGAAGCATCAGCGTGCAACTCGAATGGCTTGCTAAGGTCGGGCAACCTTAGTACAGGCTCCTCCATTAAGGCCTTCTTCAACCTCTCAAAGGCCTCTTGACACCGGTCCGTCCATTCCCATGCCTTGTTCTTCTTAAGAAGGTCTGTTAAGGGTGCTGCTATGGCTGAATACCCTTTTATGAATCTCCGATAGTAGTTGGCTAACCCCAGAAAGAATCGTAGTGTTGGTACCTTGGTCGGTGGTTTCCACTCTTGAATGGCCTTGATCTTGCCCTTTTCCATTATAAGTTTCCCCTCCTTTATCTTGTGGCCAAGAAATTCTACTTCTTTTGTGGCAAATGAGCATTTCTCCTTCTTGACATAGAGTTCATGCTCCCGAAGGGTCTTGAACACTATGCACAAGTGCTTGACGTGCTCATCCAATGTCTTGCTATAGACAACGATATCATCAATGTAAACCACGACAAACTTGTCAAGATAAGGATGGAATACCTTGTTCATCAATGTGCAGAATGTTGCGGGGGCATTGTTCAGACCAAATGGCATGACTTTATACTCGAACGATCTATATCTGGTCACCATCGCCGTCTTTGATTCGTCTCCAGGGGCTATCCTCACTTGGTAGTATCCCGATCGAAGATCTAACTTTGTGAAGTACCTTGCTTCACCAAGTTGATCGAATAAGTCGGCGATCAACGGAAGTGGGTACTTGTTCTTGATGGTAATCTTGTTCAATGCTCTATAGTCGATGCACAACCTTAGGCTACCTTCTTTCTTGCGTTGGAACAAGACGGGTGCACCATATGGGGACTTGGAGGGTTGGATGTAGCCAGCATCAAGTAGTTCGTTGAGTTGCTTCCTCAATTCCTCCAACTCGGGTGGCGACATCCTATAAGGTGATTTGGAGGGAGGCTTAGCACCAGGCTCCAACTCAATCGCATGGTCGACCTCTTTCCTTGGTGGCAACTTCTTTGGCAGTTCCTTAGGTATCACGTCCGTAAACTCCACAAGAACGTCTTCCACTTGTTTCGGCAAAGGCCCGTGCTTCTCCTCCCCTTCATTCAACATTAGGGTTGCAAGAAATGTGGCCTCGCCTTTCTTCCAAGACTTGGCAAATTGAATTGCCGACAAGTGCTGGGTACACTTCTTGGCTTGCCTTTCCAATGGCACCAGGCAAGGTTGTCTTCCGTCGGCCAGGATACAGAAAATATTGTAGAAGGGAATGGGAAAGGCTCGTACCTTGTCCATGAACTCTAACCCAATGACTACTCCATAGTCGTCCATCTTGACTACGGTGAAGTCGATCTTTCCCTTCCATGTGCCAATGTCTACTTGTACATTGCGCGCAACTCCAACAATGGGGGTGGCAGCGGAATTTACCGTCTTCACGCTACCAGGCTCCTTTGTGACTCAGAGGCCAAGCCTTGTGGCTTTCTCCGACGTCATGAAGTTGTGTGTTGCTTCTATGTCCACCAACACACGCGTCGTCTTGTCACCAGTCTTGACGTCGACGAACAATGATCCTCCCCCAATTTGAGCCTTAGGTTGTGGGAGGGTTGTCTGGATGGCATTCAGTAGACGGATGCATCCTATCGTTGCATCGTTACTCTCTTCAGCCTTGTCCTCCTTGAAAGCCATGGCCTTAAGGGCCTTCTTTTGTGGGCAATCTCGCATCATGTGAGGGCCGTCGCATAGGTAACAAGTGGGTTGCCAAGACTTACCCTTGCTTTTGTCATGCTTATCGGCTTTCTTCTCCTTCGGTTTGCTTGTCTCGGCCTTGTCCTTCGGCTTATGTTCTCCCCCACTTCTCTCATGATTACCCCTCTTCCCCGTGGACTTGAAATCACCTTGGTGGCTTGATTTAAACTCAATCAAGGATTCGGCGGCGGCAATGGCATCAGACAATGTTTGCACGTGTCTCCTTTGTAGTTCGAGTTTTGCCCAATTTTGCAGTCCACTCATGAAGTACATGAGCTTGTCTTCCTCTAACATGTTGGGCACCTCGAATAACAAGCTCACGAAGGTGTTGACATAGTCTTTGACGCTCCCCGTTTGCTTGAGCCACCTTAGTTTCTCCTTGGCTTCGTACTTGGCATTTTGGGGATAGAAGTGCAACATAAGATCTTTCTTAAATTCATCCCAAGTGGTGAGAGAGAACGTACCTTGGTCAATCTCCATGCTCCGGCGACGCCACCACATAAGGGCATTGTCAGCTAAGAACATGGTTGCCGTTGAGATTTTGGACTCGTCATCTTCAAGCTTCAGGTACTTGAAGTATCGCTCCACGTTCCACACGAATGTGTCGAGCTCCTTTGCTTCCCTTTTCCCATTATAGGATTTGGGTTTAAAGGAGTCGATTACCTTGGAGTCCAACGCCTTGATTTCCCTCGGCCCTTGCACGAATTGCTTCACGACTGCTTCTTTACAAAACGCCACATCTCCCTTAAGTTCCCTTGTGTCCTTTATCTCTTTTTGAAGTGCCACAAACCTTGCCTCTATGTTGTCAAGGTGAACCTGGACTTCCCTCCGCATCTTGTCTGCCATGGTGTTGAGAGCGCCAAAGAGCTCATCTCGTAGCCCTTCCACCAAGCCACGCAGTTCATCCTTACCATTGTCCACCATGGTTTGGATTTCCTCCTTGTCGACAACGTCCTCATCAAGTCGAGTATCGAACTCGAGTATGGTTCGTTCCACCTTCTCGAGTCGCTCTTCCATGGTCTCCATCGATGCTTGCAAGTCCTTTAACTTTGGCTTGCTCTTGGCAACATCTTGGACCTCGGCAGTACGCTCCCTTAGGTCGGAGACTCCGGACACCATCTCTCCACTTGCCATATCCTACTTTCCTTCAAGTGATTCACGAGCTAGGCTCTGATACTAGCTGTCACGGGATGACTCTTTAAGCCTTCCGCCCGTGCGGCACTTAGACTTGAATACCTCGATGAACAAGTTAAGTAAGCCTTCGAAGCCTCGCTTCCCCGGATCAAACCATAAAGAAAGCTAAGATAGCTTGGAGAATGCTAAATCCACTTAGAAGATGGGAGAAAGGAAGCTTTGTATTGAAACTTAAGAGAACTTTACAATTGCTTACAATTCTTGGATGCCTTGGCCAAATGGCCTTGCCTCCTATTTATAGGCCTAAGTTACCTCCTCAATGGAGGGTTCTAGAATTCCCTACTTACATCCAAAAATATCTAGCATAGTTCTAGATACAACTTGCATAATCTAGATTGTTCTAGGTGAGGCTTAAATTTGTACACTTGTGTGGAATGTTCCGGAATGCCCTAGATTATCTTGAACGCTCCGCCATGTTCTTGATTTTTCCGGGATGTTCCAGAAGCTTCCATGAAGACAAGGCTTTATGGGCTTAGATATATGATGTCTTGGGCGATTTCTTTGTTTTTAACATATGGCCCGTGACACAAGGACTCAGTTTCTTGTGGGTTTCTGGGACAAACGTGTTGAAAAGATAGACGTATTCTTTCTACCCTGTTGGTGAGAAAGGTACTACAAGCTCATTTCCATAAACGGCACGGGAATCTCGTAATATGTCCATACTTTACTCAAATCTTGAAAGAAAGCAAGGCTATGAAGGTGGTAAACCGGCAAAGAAAGATTTATTCGAACAATGGTTCACATTGGAGCCATGTCGTGTTTGAGCACCCCGCTACATTTCAGACACTTGCCATGGAGCTGGAGAAGAAGAAGGACATTATTGACGACCTAATGGCATTCACCATAGCAGAAAACTAGTATGCAAGGATTGGAAGGGCATGGCAGCGGGGATATCTCCTTTACGGCCCTCCAGGTACTGGAAAGTCCACCACGATTTCTGCCATGACTGATCTTTTGGGCTATCATATTTATGATCTTGAACTCACTGCAGTTAAAGACAACACTGAGCTGAGGGGGCTTCTGATTGAAACAACGAGCAAGTCTATTACTGTAATTGAAGACATCGATTGTTCACTTGATATTGCGGGACCGAGGAGGAAGAGAAAAGATAAAGGGGAAGAGGAGGAAGAGAAAGATCCAATGGACAAGCTTGCAGAACAAGAAAGATAAACCAAAACCAGCCGGGTTAATATTTCCAGCACTTGTCCGGAAAGGAACTCGATCCAGCACTTGGGGGATCATTGTCATCACAACTAATCATGTGGAGCGGATGGGCTATGGTCAGCTTGCAGCGGATGGGGGATCATTGTCATCACAACTAATCATGTGGAGCAACTCGATCCAGCACTTGTCCGGAAAGGAAGGATGTACAAGCACATAGAATTGTTGTACTGCAAGTTCGAAGCATTCAAGGTGCTGGTGGGGAACTACCTTAGACTTCAATCACACGATTTGTTTTCCACAATTGTACGCTGCCGGAGGAAAACTGATAGGACTCCAGCTGATGTTGCAGAACCTTTGATGCCTAAGACAAATCCTTAGGATGCTTAAATCTGCCTACATAATCTGATCGAAGCACTCGAAAAAGAAAAAGAGAATGGAAGGTTGAAAGCCAAGGAAGAAGGGAAAAGGAGAAATCATCACCTAAAGAGGAAGAAAATGATTGTGATACAGGATCATCTGATGAGCAATAAAAAGAGAGCAAGAAAATAGGTTTAGAATTGGTTAAAAAGCTTGTTTCCTAAAAGTTGTATGTATTATTCTAAAACCAAATTCCTCTCATTTCCGAGGTATTTACTCATTCGAGTTTGAAGAAAATGGTGCCAAAATCTGATGTAGAGGATGTTGAGTCTTGTTTGAAGAACTCGATCGAAGCTCTTGAGGCTGCGTAGGTGGAGGCGAGAATCAAGGCGTAGGTAAAAACAAGCAAAAAGGCAGAGGAAGAAGAAAAATTGAAAGCAGAGAAAGAAGTGAAGTCGAAGGCAGTGGAAGAAGCAGATTCGAAGGCAGATAGTGAAATGTAACGGGACATCAGCTTAGCTTCATATGACCAAGTAAACCCTCATTTGTGCAACTTTTATCCGTGTTTTTTTAGGAAAATAAGCTTATAATTTTCTCAATTAACAATTTAAAAAGGTCAATTGTCCCACCTAGTTCGTCGGTCTAACCAACGATCTGGATGTGATCTATCTGTTAGGAATATAATAGAACCTATATGTAATTAAAGGTTTTACTTTACTTAGCTGTTAAGCTAATTGTACCTATTTATATGATATTGTATTCTTTCGGACTGTAAGATGAATTCATTCAATCAATACACTTCTCTTTCTAGAATCCTCTCTCTCTCTCTACCTTTACCTTTTCTCTCACAGAATCATAAGTTTCTACATGGTATCTTCGCCGATGTCTAACGACCTCGATCCACCGCTTCCGTCTTCTTGAATTTTCTCACCCTTTCTCTTCTCCCAAACAGATCTTATCTGCCTGACCTTCTTCAATTTCTTAAAATTTCTTCTCCACTCTTGCTTCTCTGATGGCGACTGGTGTGAATTCTGCGGATCTTTCTTCTCCGGCTGGTTCTTCTGGTTCTAATGTCGCGCCCAATGCGTTCAATCCGTCTCTTTCTTCGATCACTGTTCAGAATATCACTGGCATGATTGCAACGAAGCTTACTCGCCACAACTACATCACTTGGCGTAGTCTCTTTCTTCCTGTTCTGAAACGATTCAAGCTTTTAGGGCTTGTCAATGGAACTGATGTGTGTCCTCCTCCATTTGTGACTGATTTGTCCGGATCTCAAGTTTCTAATCCTGCATTTGAGACTTGGTGTGATCGTGATCAAATCTTGATGATTTGGATTAATTCAACATTATCTGAAGATCTTCTTCCATTGATGGTTGGCATGGACGATTCCAGATCTCTCTGGCAATCTCTCGAACGTTGGTTTTCTGGTGCATCTCGTACTCACATTCACAGCCTTCATTCGAAGATTCAGACTATCCAAAAAGGAGACTCTTCAATGATTGATTACCTCAACTCTCTTAAGGAAATCTCTGATAAACTTGCCGCGGCTGGCGAACCAATTTCTGACTCAGATCTTGTGGCCTACATTCTTTCTGGTCTCTCTACTGAGTATGAATCATTTATTGATTATATTGAAACACGATCTGACTTTGTCAATCCTGATGAGCTGCATGGATTACTCCTGAGTAAAGAGATTTCTCTTCTGAAACGCAAATCCAGAAAACCGTCTTCTTCTTCAGCATCTTTTCATGCTTATACGGCTCAACCTGGTTCCAACAATTTCAGAGGCCGTGGTCGATTTCAGAACAAAAATCGCTACAATTCGAATCGCAATTTTGGAGGAAATCGTCATTACAACAACACTTCTGGAAGTCTTCTTGGTCCTGGTCCTAATTCCAGATCCACATTCTCTGGTCAGAATTTCACCAATTCCTTTTCTGGCCGCTCTCTTCAGTGCCAATTATGTCTCAAATTTGGTCATGAAGCTCTCAACTGTGAGAAGCTCCTTCAGTTTGCATCTCAAAGATCACCTCATGGACCTCATGTTGGCATGACGGCTGCGACTTCTCCTCCACCGAGCTATTGGTTGACTGATAGTGGAGCCTCTCATCATGTGACACCTGATCCATCATCTCTTAATTCTGCAATTCCCTACAATGGCAGTGATCAGCTGTTTGTTGGTAATGGTAAAGGTCTGTGCATTTCTCATACTGGTTCTGCCTTAATTCGTACTTTCAATGCTACATTTAAGCTCAATGATGTGTTGTTGGTTCCCAAAGCATCCCATAATCTGTTATCCGTTTACAAATTTGTCTATGACAATTGGGCTTCTCTGACTTTTGATCCTTTTGGGTTCTATATCAAGGACCTAAGAACTGGAAAGATGTTTTTCCAGGGCTTCTGTGAAGGTGGCTTATATCCTTTCTACTGGACTGCATCCAATAAATCCTCAGGCATTGCTCTCTCGCCTACGGCATTGATGATAGCTAAGGCAGATGTTCATCTCTGGCATAAAAGACTCGGCCACCCATCGAGCTTAGTTTTACATAATGTTGTCCATAAACATCAGCTACCTGTTATTGGTTCTGTCAATTCAGGGTCCATTTGTACTGATTGTAAGATGGGGAAGGCATCTAGATTACCATTTTCTACTTTGCCTTGTACTTCCACTAGGCCTTTTCACTTACTGCATACAGATGTTTGGGGTCCTTCTCCCACTTTTTCATGTACTGGTTTCAAGTATTACCTCATTTTGGTCGATGACTACACTAAATACAGCTGGCTTTATCCTATGGTTTATAAGTCTGATGTTTACTCCACTTTCAAGACTTTTGTTCTCAAAGTTACAAATTTCTTTTCTTGCAAGATTCAATGTCTCAGGTCAGATTCAGGGGGTGAGTTCTTAAGCAAGAATTTTCAGACTTTTCTCAATAAACATGGTATTACACATCAGTTAAGTTGTCCGCATACACCTGAACAAAACGGCTGCGCAGAGAGGAAGCACATGCATGTTGTTGAAATGGGTCGGACTCTTCTCTTTCAGAGTGGAATGGCACCAAAATTCTGGGTTGAGGCTTTTCAGACTGCTGTCTACATTATAAATAGACTGCCTCCTCAAGCATCTCCTACTAGCCCTTGGGAAAAATTTTCAATGCTGTACCTCAGTATCACACTCTCAAAGCCTTTGGCTGTGCATGCTACCCATGGCTGCAGCCCTATTCGTCAACTAAACTTGATCCGAATAGCAAGTTGTGTGTTTTCCTCGGCTATAGTCTCAATTATTGTGGCTATCGGTGTTTTGATCCTGTGGCTAACAAAGTGTATATCTCACGGCATGTTACTTTTGATGAACACCTGTTCCCGTTTAAGCAAGGCTTGTTCTCTGCCTCTCCTTTACCCCAGCGTCCTTCACCTCTCAGCTCTTCTCCTATTACTGTCACTATTCCTGTCTCCTCTTCACCAAAGACTTCACTGCGTACTTCACAGCTTGCTAGTCCTGCTGGTTTTTCACCACATCAAGCATCTTCTGTACCTGACAGTACTCCACATCAAGCATCTTCTGTACCTGACAGTAATGCATCCACAACTGCTACTTCTCCTCAGTCTACTCCCTGTTTACCATCTGCTACTGTGCCTGCCCCTGCTCTACCTAATTCGCACCCTATGATTACGAGAGCTAAGGCTGGAATTCATAAACCAAAGGTCTTCACAGCAACCAAACATTCCCTTCAAGCCTCTGTTGATTCTATTGCTTGTCTTCCTTCCACACCTACAACCTTTTTACAAGCTTCCAAAAATCCCAACTGGATGCAAGCTATGAAGGATGAGTTTCAAGCATTGAAATCCACAGGCACTTGGGAATTGGTTCCGTTTCAGTCTCATTTGAACTTGGTTGGTTGCAAATGGGTCTTTCGACTCAAACATAAACCTGATGGCTCTATTGAACGGTATAAGGCTCGTCTTGTCGCCAAAGGTTTCCATCAACAAGAGGGTCTTGACTTCTCTGAGACATTCAGTCCCGTTGCAAAGCCTACTACTATCCGTATTCTCTTATCCATCGCTGTTTCCTATGACTGGTTTGTCCATCAGCTTGATGTCAGTAATGCCTTTTTGCATGGTACATTAAAGGAGGATGTCTACATGGTCCAGCCTCCTGGTTTTGTTAATCAGTCCAAACCTACACATGTCTGCAAACTCCAACGGTCACTCTATGGTTTAAAACAGGCACCTCGTGCCTGGTATGATGCTTTTCACAAGGCTATCCTCTCTTTAGGTTTCTCCTCTTCACATTCTGACTCCAGTCTGTTTATAAAAAAGGATTTTACCATTACTTTCATCTTAGTCTATGTTGATGATATCATCATCACTGGTAGTTCTACCACAGTTTGTCAATCCATTATTACTCAGTTACAAACTATGTTTCTTGTGAAAGACTTGGGTGATATTCACTACTTTCTCGGTATTGAGGTTCACTGATCTGCCAAAGGTTTATTTCTGCATCAGTCCAAATATGCTCTTGATTTGCTGAAGAAATCTGATATGCTTGGTGTCAAGCCTTGCTCCACTCCTGTTGGTTCTGCGAAACTGGATCACTCTGGTTCTCCTATTTCTGATCCTTCCTTTTATCGCTCCACTGTTGGAGCCTTGCAGTATCTCACATGGACTCGGCCTGATTTGGCTTTTGCTGTTAACCAAGTATGTCAACATATGCATTCTCCTAGGACAGTCCACTTACAGGCAGTTAAATGGATAATTCGATATTTGAAGGGTACCCTTCATTTCGGTCTTTGGCTAACAAAAGGTCCTCACTACCTCACTGCATGGTCTGATGCTGACTGGGCTGGCTGTCCTGTTGACAGAAGATCCACCAGTGGCTACTGTGTTTTTCTTGGACCGAATCTCATTTCCTGGAGTGCAAAGAAGCAATGCACTGTTGCTCGATCGTCTACTGAAGCTGAGTACAGGTCTCTAGCTCATACAGCTGCTGAACTCAGTTGGGTTTGTCAAGTATTGCAGGATCTTTCCTTTCCTCTTCTCAAAACTCCTGCGATTTTCTGTGATAATAAAAGTGCAATTGCACTAGCCTTCAATCCTGTATTTCATGCTAGGACGAAGCATGTTGAAATAGACTATCACTATATTCGTGAGAAGGTTCTCTGTGGCAAAGTCAGTGTGCATCATGTTGCTTCTCTTCTTCAAATTGCAGATATTTTCACTAAATCTTTGCCCTCTGATAGATTTGCCGCCTTGGCTTCCAAGCTTTCAGTTCGACCTCCTCCCTTCACCTTGAGGGGGTGTGTTAGGAATATAATAGAACCTATATGTAATTAAAGGTTTTACTTTACTTAGCTGTTAAGCTAATTGTACCTATTTATATGATATTGTATTCTTTCGGACTGTAAGATGAATTCATTCAATCAATACACTTCTCTTTCTAGAATCCTCTCTCTCTCTCTACCTTTACCTTTTCTCTCATAGAATCATAAGTTTCTACACTATAAGCAGCGGCATTCTTCCTTGCTCGTTCCTAGGAACTCGGTAACGTGGCCAGTAAGTCAGCGAGCATTGAGGCAGGCAGACAGATATTATTAACTGCTTTCAGTCGGTAAGGAAAAGAATGCTGATTTCACCGATTATCCGTACTTGACGCTTTGGACGAGTAATTTAAAACCTCAGTTCACTATCATACCGTTTGGTATGTGGGACGGGACAGAACGGAGTGAGACGAGGCGTTCCGTCCCACGTTTGGTGTGCCTAAAACGGGTGCAACGCGCTGTTCCACATAATGAATTTTGGGTGAATTTTCGTTCCGCCTCACCCCCTGGAACGACTCGTTCCACATCCGTGGAACACAAAATTATAACCTCTCTGTCTCCTTCTTCCTCCTTGTTTCCATCCGAGGGCATCTTTGCTCCCTCTCCGTTCTGTCCCGTTCCGTCTGCATACCAAACGATACCCTTCTTCGATTACCGCTTCGAGTCTTAAGGGTAATTGTCTGCAATTTCCATCAGAAGTGTGATTGGTTTCCTTGTTTTTCTTTGGCTTGCATGTAAGTTGCAATTAACTGATTGTTCAACATCAGACGAGCATGACGATAACCGAAGAAATGTGAGTTCAACTGGACATGACGATTGCCAGGGTGATGCATCAAGCTTGTTTGTGCCAAGTTTCTGCGTGTTTTCCCCATCGCTTTCGGGACATAGAGACGAATCCACCAGCTTTGTAGATGATCAGAATGCTTAAGATATTCACTTTAAATAATCAGCGTGATGTTTCACGCCTGTTTATGTTAAGTTTCTACGTACTTTCCATATCGTTTTCGGAGCATGACGACAAAACCACCAGGCAGTGGCGGATGATCAGAATGCTTAATTTATTGACTAACCAATACCAACTCCACTCCACCCAACTCTTCTTAAACAAATTATAATTATATAATCGGGATAGCATTGGTATCAGTGTGGTTAGTAGTGACCACTTCGCTTGTCCGCATCTGTAAATTACAGAGGCCAAGCAAGGAAAGCAAGGTTAGACATCAGTTGAAACGAGTGAAGAAAACAGAGTCAGCCCTGGGAGGCACAGGACTGAAATTATCAGTATATAGTTTCTACCTTATTTCTTCCATTTTGCACCCAGATCAATGTGTGTTTATCTTAACAATGTAATAAGAATTGAGGTGGATGGATTCACCGCTACCATGGTCCCCTAAATACAAGGTTACGAAAATAAAATCTTACACGTGAATTTATATTTGATGGTACAAAGTATTACAGTAACGATGAACCTGTTTCTTAAAAATCTCTCTAAAAACACAAAATAAGAGAACAGGAGGAAGGCGTAACTGATCAAGGAGCCTCCTGAGAAAGGATAAGAAGGTGAAAGTAAATGCACCAAGGCTTACGGTTACTCATTAATATTTCCTTACTAGTCCGGCTATGAAACAAACGTCTGCTCTACATCTCATCAAGTTATGTGTTGATAACATATTTTATTACCAAACATTTGGGTTCATGATTTACTCTTGGACCATACTAAAAGGAAAGTACCAAGACAGTATGTGCGTGATGCTGAACTGAAAGACTAGGATGACATCATTGCAATATGACGTCATAGAACTAATACAGTTTCCAATTTTTTAAACAAAATAATAATTTCCATTTGGTTTTACTTTAACTTAACCTACTGAGCAAGTAATCGAGTCAATTTTTGGACCGGATTGTTTAAATGTATTCCAATAATGTTATTCTTATCATATTTTTGTACCACAATTATATATCATCTTTGGTGGTATCTAATGTGGACAACCACATCATTTAAATTAATTAGCATTTAATTTCAAAATGTTAATCAATAATTAATAAAAAGATTGTTAATTAAATGATGATTGTGGTATACAAGAAGTATTCTTCTGCCACCTAAAATTATTTAGGTGTTTTAATTAATAAAAAAATTGAAATTAAATGATGTAGCTTGTCCAACTCATCTGCCACCTAAGATGGTAAAAAAATGTGGTATAAAATTGTGGTAAGAATAGCATTACTCAATGTATTCACACAGAATAATCAATGCCAACTCACCCAAAACCCCCTTTCAATTAAATATATTTTAATTTTTAATTTAATCTCCACAAAATTATACAAATTCTCACCCAAACTAGTATATTGGATCAAGAACTTCAAGTTAAGGGGGTAATCCGGATTAATCTCATGAGATGGAAATGATTGAGATAGTGATCGGGTATGGATTCATTTTGTGCCTTGTTTTTTTTCTAAGGAAGTGAATCATACAAATCGAGTGATTTGTCACGCTTCAGGTCAAGGACAGATTGGCTATCAATCGATGTACCAGGCCGTCCAACTGAGGCGGCACACCCTTCAGGATGTTAACTTGACTTCTATTAGGTACATATATCTATGCAGACATGTTTGTAGCTGGTATATGGTCTCGTCACTTTAGCTAGATCAGAGAAATGCGTTTGGAGCAACATTCTGAAAGTTAGAATACATTGCATGTGCTTATTATACTTATGCGGTACGGGGATTAAGATGAGGCACAGTGGGCAACGTCCCCGCCAATTCGCGTCATTCTTCAGGAACGTTAACATTCTTATCTACTCCAAACGGTGGGAAGATTATCTTATCAAAGTGACAAACTGCAAAATATAAGCAGTAAAGAGATAGCTTACAAGGGCTCATAAAGATCTTAAAGAAGAATCGTAATTGACATAGATTCAAATCTTGATGTGAGGACCCATATCGGTAAGAGAGAAATAACGAGATTTCAATATATGTTTATCCACTGGTCCACTTGTTAGGTTTTGTTTTCTTTGATTGCTCTTGCTTTTGTTGGATGGATTAAGGTTAACACAAATGGGTTTTCTAAATAAATTGTCATGTGGATAGTGGTGGTGTTTTTCGTGACTCCAATAGTTTTTTTTATGAGTGTTTTCCTCATCTTTGTATGTGTGACAACCTGTCCCACTTAAGTTTACAGGTTTTACAGAACGAAAGAAGCAGGGTTGTAATTTTCCCATTGGTTGTGGGTTTTGGTTTAAATATTGTTTTATTTGGTGCTAAATGGTGTGCCTTGTGGGCCCCTTTCCTTTTTTGGTTCCCCAGTTTTCCCCTCCTCCTGTCTGTGGTTGCCACGTGTCCCCCACACAACTCCCAGATCCCTCTCTTCTCTCCTTCCCAAGCTCTCTCTCTCACGACTCATTCACTTTCTCTCCCTCGCAGACATCTATCTCTCAGCTCTCTCTTCCCCAAGGTGCCAACCCACACATACACATCCATACACACCAACCTTCGAACCCCAGGACCGAAAGGTGTAGCGCCATGGAAACCGGTGCGAAGGCGAGTTTCCAACGGTGGTAAGTTCTGAGAATCACCTAAAACTTCTTGATTCGTGCTTTGGGTTGTATTTCTAGTTTTTCTAAGACTTTTGGTAGAAGTTTGGTGCAGGAAACATCATTGGAACTTAAACCCAATTTCCAGCGAGAACCCGGCGGATTTCAAGTCATTTTTCGGCCAACTCCTGCCATTTCACGGTCTCCAATAGGTATTTTTCAACTCCTTATTCTTTGGGCTTCAAATTGATATAAAGTTTGACTAAGTTTAATGGTGTGTTGGAGATGACCAGAGCTTGGAAGCTCCGGCTTTCTCATTCGTGTTGTTCAGCCTTCTTCCCTAACGAGAAACAAAATCAGGCCCTTGGCCCGCTAAAACCTAAAAACCCAAACCTTTTTATTTGTTAAACCCTTTTTATTTAAACCATTCAGACCTGGGCCTTAGGGCCGTTTAGAACTAAGGGCTTCAGCCCACTAGCCCAACCCAAACCCAAATGTTAGAATTAACCCCAGGTCTTGGGCCTTATTGACATGGGCCTTCATCCCAAGCCCAGGAACCCTTGAACCCAAAGTCTAGGCCCAAGGACCCTTAGCCCAATCCAGATGTTGACCCAAGCCCAACCCGATGAAACATTCTCTGGAATATTCCCATGTGACTTTTTGTTGATTTTTTCGAAATTTACCCGTGACCCTTCTTAGGGTAATTTGACATCCTGAATTCGTTTTTGATATCCGTTTTCCCAAATTCAATCATTTGAATAGAGTTGTATTAATTGTACCCTTTATGTGCTTGAGGTTAACTATTTGTGGTGTTTCCGTCTTTACTAGTTTGCTTGGCTCTTCGGCAGCGAACTATCTGTAAGTAGACCCCTTCTAAATGCACGTGAGAAACATGATTTTAATGATTACATTTTATGAAATATTAGGCTTACTAAGAATATTTTGAATTACCATATTTTATCGAACTGATGTTCTTTGTAGTATATATGATGGATGACTATATACTGCTTACAAACATGCTTTTACACACTTCTTTGTAGTATAGATGATGGATGACTTTATACTATGAAGTTGTTTTTGAGATATATGTACCTATGTTTGGAAAGACTATGTTCAATGGTTTTGTGCGTATCTAGTGGTCATTGTTCTGCCTAGGGGTGATGATACTTAAATTGCCTACGGACTGGCGTGCGCAGGGCACTGTTCTGTGCATATGGAAGATGATACTTATATTGCCTTCGGGCGGGCGTGTGTTGGGCACTGTTTTGTGCAGAAGAGAGATACTGATACCACTAGTTAGCACACTATATGCGAGATACTTTTATGAAGGTCTTATGGCATGCTAGGGTTTTCGGAAAACCTATTACATATTATGCTATTGAGTTTTTATAAAACTTTAGGGGTTAGTATGTTGATAACTGTTTCAGTATTATGTATATATCAACTTGGTTCACTTATGTTTGTTTTGCACCCCCTCAGGACTTAGAATCGAGGCATACAATCCCGGCGTCAAGGCACTTCCGCATCGGCATCTTCGAGTCCTCTTGGTGTAGGACCTATTTCTTGTACTCATTCAATTTTATGTTATTTCTTTTTAGGGTTCTAGTTAGTTGTATGCTCTGAACACGTTTCTCATTTGCATATTAATTAGATTTAAATTTGTAAGTCCTATTTATTTCTTGTTCTCATGCATTCTAATATGGTTTCGTCACCCTCAGGTGTCGGCCAACACGTACCTACCCTGGTGTTTGGGAGAATATCAAGGTTGGGCGTGTCACTATGCATTGAAATTTTGAAATTTCATGTTTACAATCTTCTTGTCCAAGTGCAATTGTAGCTGAGATTGTTGTTGTGATCAAGGCAATTCAGATTGCGTGAGATAAAGAGTGACAACACATTTGGTTAGAGACAGATTCTATGCATGTCGTTCACCCTTTATCAGCTCGCTTCATGGATGTCCCATGGTTTCTCAAAGTTTCTTGGGCAAATTGTTTATGATATTGCTCACTTGCGCTTGCGTGTTTTGCATAATTTTAGGGAAGAAAATTGTTTGGCGGATGCTTTTGCTAATTCTAGGGGAATGAATAGTAGTTTTACGTGGGGGGACTTGATAGCTGATTTTGCAAATGCGTCTTATAGAAGAGACCGCATTGGCTTCATGTCTTTCGTTCGAGGTAATTTTTTTTATATGGTTTGTAGCTTGTCGCTTGGTTGCAATTCGTGGCGGCATTTAAGTTTTGGTTTAGAGGAGTTCCTACATCCCCCTCTTTTTTTGTATTCTTCAAGTTTTAAGAGGTGGTCAAGTTTTTGTTCCTTCATCGTCTTGCGTTCTGAGGGGTAAGATTTTTGCCCCTTGACTAGGTATAACTTTAATTTTTCTTATCAATAAAATTTTCTCGTACGATCTAGGTTCCATGGAAAACAAAAGGTTTGTTTTATTTTCTTTGTTTATCATACATGGTTAATTGCTTTTGTCACTTGATTCATAAGCTCTGATTAATTACCCTTGATTATTAGGATAGAGCTTCAGTAATATGTCATTTAGTAATATGGTATATTTCACTCCACTTGTTTGGAAGTTTTAGATTAGAATCTTTTGAATGAGGTGAAGAACAAATAGAATTTGCTACAAAAGCCGGCTAACAGGGGTATTCTTGTCGAATTTGTTACGAAAGTATTATAACAAGAAAATTGTATGACTTAGATTAGATCCCATTCTTTATGTAAATATATCAATTCTTCAACAAAAAATAAAAAAAATCGTGATATAAAATGTAATTTTTAAATGTTTTTTATGTGGATTTTAAAGAAAAAACAAATTTGTCCAGCTCACCCAACTTTGTCGTTACGTCCCTCCAGAACCTCTTCTTTTTCATGGCGGGCCGCCTTTGGAGAATTCCACCGAACTTCCTCTTGCTTTCCTTTAGTCAATTAAATATTGTAAACAACTGAAACTTATCTTCCAAGTAACGAGCATCTCCTCCCCTATATAAAACCATGTCTTTCATCGTAGCAGAAACAAAAAAAACCTAAACCTTCAAGAGCTTCCGAAAACCCTTCCGACGAAAACGAAGATGATGGGAGAAATGTGGGCTCAAACGGGCTCGGTGATTGCGAGCGTGATGTTCGTTGCTGCCATATTCCAACAATACCTTCCTCGCCAACTTCGGTACCATGTCGAAAGATACACTCAAAAATTAGTGAGCTTTGTCTACCCTTACATCCAAATCTCTTTTGATGAATTCACCAATGATTTTCGCAAGCGAAGTGAAATCTATTCCGCCATCCAGAGCTATCTCAGCGCGAAGTCTTCCACCCGGGCTAAGCGGTTAAAAGCTCATGATGTCAAGGACAGCAAGTCTGTAGTCCTTGGCATGGATGACAGTGAAGAAGTGACTGATGAATTTCAAGGCATTAATCTTTCATGGGCTTCGAGGAAACGAACGAAGAATCAGACTTCATTTTCTTTCTATCCTCAGGCTGATGAGAAGAATCATTATACGCTGACGTTCCACAGACGCCATCGAGATATCATCACGGGGTCTTACCTTGATTATGTGATAAAAGAAGGGAAGGCGATATCGGTGAGCAACAGGCAACGAAGGCTCTATATCAACAATCCTACACAGAATTGGTACTCCTACAGGGGGACAAAGTGGAGCCATGTAGTGTTTGAGCACCCGGCATCATTTGAAACCCTAGCAATGGACCCGAAAAAGAAGGAGGAAATCGTCAATGACCTCATCATGTTCAGAAAGGGAAAGGAGTACTATGCAAAAATCGGGAAGCCTTGGAAGCGGGGTTATCTACTTTACGGGCCACCAGGCACTGGAAAGTCTACCATGGTTGCTGCCATGTCTAATCTCATGGATTATGATGTCTATGATCTTGAATTAACGACGGTGAAGGACAACACTGAGCTGAGGAAGCTACTGATTGACACACCGAGTAAGTCTATACTTGTGATTGAGGACATTGATTGCTCGCTTGATCTTACAGGACAGCGAAAGAAGAAGAAGGAGAAGGATGAGGAGGACAAGGAAGAAAATAAGGATCCAGTTCGAAAAATGAGGGAAGATCAAGAAAACACACAGAGCAAGGTCACTCTTTCGGGGCTGCTAAACTTTATCGATGGGATTTGGTCAGCTTGCGGAGGGGAGAGACTGATCGTGTTCACTACTAATTATGTGGAGAAACTTGATCCTGCGCTCATTAGAAGAGGAAGGATGGACAAACACATAGAGTTGTCCTACTGCTGCTTCGAAGCATTCAAAGTGCTTGCTAGGAATTATTTGGATTTGGATTCACAAGAGCTGTTTGAAACGATTGCTCGTTTGTTGGGCGAAACCAATATGACTCCTGCTGATGTCGCTGAGAACTTGATGCCTAAGTCAGTTATACCCGATTCTGAATCTTGTTTGAAGAACTTGATCGAAGCTCTTGAGGCTGCGAAGGAGGAGGCAAGAGTGAAGGCCGAGGAAGAAGCAAAATCAAAGGCAGAGGAAGAGGCAAAACTGAAGGCAGTGGAAGCGGCAAAACTGTGATAGGTTGTATTATGTGCTTAGTGTGTAAATTAGAATGGTTAGGATTGTGACATGTGTCAAATTGTTGGTTGATGTGTAAAGTTAGTTGACATGTGTCATATTACTGGTTGATGTGTGAATTTAGTTAACATGTGTCATATTGTGATTGGTTGGTGTGTAAAGTTAGTTACAACTGTATAGGATGGTATAACCTATTGATGTCACTTTGGCTTGTAATCATTAGCGTGAAAGAAGTAATGAAAAATAGTTATGGAGCTCTTTCTCTCTCTTCCTCTCGAGTCTGCTCTCTCTTTACATTTCTGTTCTTGATTCTTCCATTGTTCAACAATCTGAAAGGAAGAGAAAGAACAGAAAGAGAAAGACCAGTCTGCTAAAGTCGAAGAGAAATGTAATGGAACATAAGTTGAAACACGCGAAGATATCGTACAAAAAAGAATGAAATTATCTATATCTTTTTATAAAAAGGGAACAAGCTGGTGGCTTCGCCACGGCAATCCACCTTTCGGGGGCCAAAAAGACTCATACAGGTATTTCAGTCCCTCTTGACCCCAAGTGAAGTTATTTGTATAAATTTCAACCTTTCTTAATTTGTACCTTGTACAGTCTGATCAGTGTGCGGTTTTCCTTTATATGTAATAAGAATCATTTTATTGGGTTGTAATAAATAAATAAATTAATGTATGGCACATAAGTAACCTGTGCCGCAAGGAAATCGTTCAGAAAAAGCTTTTTATGAAGAACAATTGTGATCTCTACAATAAAAATCCATAACTCGATTAAAAACGCTGCGATCAGCGACAGAAGATTTTGCACATCAGTTTCTACAGGCAGGAATTTCATCACCGGAAGAAAGCATGAGTCGAAATGGAAGACTAAAGTTCCGGCCTATACGTAAAAAACTAAAAAAATGAAAAAGAAGAGTGAAGGAAAGGCCACGAAACAAGTCCGAACCTTCCAGGTTCACCATCCATGACACACATTGACATCATTCGGTAGCATATCGGTGTCGATATTGTCTCTGCACTGCTTTGTTAGATGCGTCATGTGAGTATACGTCCTGCAGCGGACGTGGTTAGTGGTTACTGCAATTGACAGTGACTTTTGCTCTTAATTTGGATGATCGTAGTATGAATAATATATTAGCAAAGAAGTCGGGAAATTTACGGAGAAGGTCTCCAGGAACTTGTCATTCTGATTGCCAAAACTTAACCTTAGCAAAATAAACAAAAACAAAATGAACTGACCCTGACTATAAATAATGAGAAGTTGAAGCTATGAGCAGGTTACCCTATGTGTGAAACCCAATGGTCAAAGGTTCTCCACGTCACCTCGTTTTGTGTCGTCCACGTGTTTGACTTGAAAATTTGTCACTAGGGAACGTGCTGAGAATGAGTTTGGCATTTACAAGAGAAGAGACCTTAAATGGGCTTATAAGGAATTGAGCTAATTCTCATATTGCCAATTGTTTTTATGGTGGAATACATTTTCTTCAAATGTCTATAAAAGCTCACTAATACAATTATCTCATAAAATATTTTCTAATTAATCTACCTGACACGTTCTTATTTATTGAAAATGCAAACTTCCTTTTTTGTTTTCGTTCTCTAAAAACACTCGCGAAATACGTTACCAAACAGGCCCTAAACATCTTCGAGTACATGCTAGCTAAGCTTTAATTTGCAACTACTACCTTTTATTTCCTCTTTTTTTTTTTTTTGAATAACAATATCTGTACTAAAGGTCTAAGTCAAAAACATGAAAAACTTGTGGGCAGCAGAGCACAACAAGAACATGAGCCAGAACGTTAAAAACCCCACAAGACACAAGTTCAACAACATTTCTTGTCATTGCTATATATTTTTGTTGAACTGTGAACAAGTTCCTGAGAAGAACTAGGTGGAAGTAAGTATACTATCTCTAGTTATTGATAATTTCTTTACTTACAAAACATTCATGTTCTTGATTTACTTTCTGAACAATTAAACGGCATTTTCATTTCCGTTAATACAAGGAAACTACTTGTGTCTCTTTAAAAGCAGTCATTCTTACTTACAAATCACAATTTGATGTGCGTAAAAAAGTTTCCTTCTGTGTTTTTAATTGGTTATTTATGCACATGTATGGAACTTTGATTTACAGGAAGGAGATCCGAGAAAGTATACAAGAAAAAATGCGTATGATGGGAGAAATGTGGGCAAAATTAGGCTCGATGGTTGCGAGTGTGATGTTCATGAGTGCCGTATTTCGAGACTTCCTTCCGGTGCAACTTCGAAATCATGTCGAACTATACATCCATAAACTAGCGAACTTTTTCGACCCTTACGTGCAAATTACATTTGATGAGCACACCAATCAGTTTCGCAAGCAAAGTGAAGTCTATTCCGCCATCCAGAGCTACCTCAGCACCAAATTTTCTGCCCGAGTGAGGCGGCTCAAGGCTCATGATGTCAAGAACAGCAAGTCTCTAGTCCTTAGCATGGATGACAACGAAGAAATCACCGATGAATTTCAAGGCATTACGTTTTCGTGGGCTTCGGTGAAACGAATGGTGAACCAGACTTCATTTTCTATCTACCCTCAATCAAATGAGAAGAAATGTTATAAGCTGACGTTCCACAGACGCTATCGAGATATCATGACGGGGTCTTACCTTGATCATGTGATAAAAGAGGGGAAGGCGATATCGGCAAGCAACAGGCAAAGAAAGCTTTACATCAACAATCCTGCAGAGGATTGGAATTCATACCGAGGGACGAAATGGAGCCACATTGTTTTTGAGCACCCGGCAACATTTGAAAGCCTAGCAATGGACCCGAAAAAGAAGGAAGAAATCATCAATGACCTCATCAAGTTCAGTAAGGGAAAAGAGTACTATGCAAAAATCGGGAAGGCATGGAAGCGGGGTTATCTCCTCTACGGGCCACCAGGAACTGGAAAGTCTACCATGATTGCTGCCATTTCTAACCTCATGAACTACGATGTCTATGATCTTGAACTAACGCAGGTTAAGGACAACACTGAGCTGAGGAAGCTTCTGATAGACACGCCGAGTAAGTCTATAATTGTGATTGAGGACATTGATTGCTCGCTTGATCTTACCGGACAGCGAAAGAAGAAAAAGGATGAGGAGGACAAGGAAGAAAAGGATTCAGTTCGGAAAAAGAGGGAAGATCAAGAAAACAAACCGAGCAAGGTGACTCTTTCGGGGCTGCTAAACGTTATCGATGGGATTTGGTCAGCTTGTGGAGGGGAGAGACTGATCGTGTTTACGACTAATTATGTGGACAAGCTCGATCCTGCACTCATCAGAAGAGGAAGGATGGACAAGCACATAGAATTGTCCTACTGCTGCTTTGAAGCATTCAAAGTTCTTGCTAGGAATTATTTGGGTTTGGAGACGCACGAATTGTTTGAAAGGATTGGGCGTTTGTTGGGGGAAACGAATATGACACCTGCTGATGTTGCAGAGAATTTGATGCCGAAATCTGATGTAGAGGATGCTGAGTCTTGTTTGAAGAACTTGATCGAAGCTCTGGAGGCTGCGAAGGAGGAGGCAAAGATCAAGGCCGAGGAAGAAGCTCAACAGAAGGCAGAGAAAGACGAAAATTTGAATGCAGAGAAAGAAGCATAACCAAAGGCAGAGGAAGAAGAAGATTCGGAAGCACAGAAACATGAGCCCGAAGTGAAAGGGAACGGAACATCAGCTTAGCTTGATAGGAAAAATGTCTATTTCTTCGAATAATTTTAACCTAGTAAAGTCTCATTTGTGCAACTAGTATCTGTGTTTTTTTAGGAAAAATAAGCTTATAAGTTTCTCAATTAACAACTATTTGTCTGCAATTTCCATCAGGAGTGTGATTAGTTTCCTTGTTTTTCTTTGGCTTGCATGTAAGTTGCAGTTAACTGATTGTTCAACAGCAGACGAACATGACAGATGACTGAAGAAATGTGGGTTCAACTGGCCGCGGCGATTGCCAGGGTGAAGCTTCATCGCTTGTTTCTGTTAAATTTCTACGTACTTTCCATATCGTTTTCGGGGTATGGCGACGAAACCACCAGGCAACGGTCGACGATCAGAATGCTTAATTTATTCACTAACCGATACCAACTCCACTCTACCCGGACCAGGATCCTCTCCTGAGCAGATGGAGAGGATCCTCCTTACCAGGCCTATCGGGCCGTTCATTTTTTATCCAATGGCTACAAACAGGGACCCCTCTAAAAGTTATAATAATTTATAACCGTTGGATAAAAAATGAACGGTCCGATGAGCTGGTCAGGAGGATCTCTCCATCTGCTCAAGAGAGGATCCTTATCCACTCTACCCCACCCTTCTTTAACAAAATAGAATTATATAATCGGAATAGTACCGATATCAGTGTAGTTAATAGTGGACTGCTTGCCCACGTGTAAACACAAGGCCAAGCAAGAAAAGCGAAGTTAAAACATTGACTCCAGTAGACATAAGTTGAATAGAGTGAAGAAAACAGTCAGCCCTTGAAGGCAAAGAGACTGGAATTATCGGTATAATTTCTACCTTATTTCTTGTATTGCTATCTACCCATTATTTTTACCTCTTACTCATATTTCTTAATTTTCGGCCGTTGGATCAAAAAAATCGAAAATGATCAAATAACAGAAATTAACAAAGATGTGAGAAGTAAAAATAATTGTGTGGATAACATCACCCTTGTGGAGCCAAAAATATTCACTAGGCGACACGTGGACTTTTGGACAAAAGAGGACAAAAATACCCTCGAGGCATACCGGGTTTCCTACACGCGAGCAGTAGAGAATCATTTTTTCAACCAAGTCAAAAGTGCCCAAAATAGGTATCAACTTAAAACCTAATTTATTCATATATTTCCCATTTCATTATTTAGCTAATCAATTAGCTAAATAATATACTTATTCCTTTCATATTTCATAAAATCATAATAATTGACTAATGAAGGGATTAATTACCTAATCAATCCCTTAATTGTCAATTTGAAACATCCACTCAAACCTAAAAACACAAGAGGGCCGGCTATCCCATTCAAAACCTAATCCATTACCTTTTTTCTACCTTTTCCCACCATTTCTTCCTTTTTATTAGCCAATTATACAAAAAACCACCAAAACATTCATTTTATGTTTAATAGCCAAATAAATTGGCTAATTAAACCTAAAAACCCTAGCCACCTCCTATCCCTATAAATATACTCCCATTCTCACCAAAAAGCTAATTCCAACACTTTGGCAAAAATCCCAAAATTCTCTAAACACTCTTTCTCTCTAAATTCTAACTTTGGCATCGGAGGTTCTTCGGCCAAAGCCCCCCCCATTCATCGTGGGCGCGTGAGGCTCTTGGCCTTAACCTAAGGTGTTAATTGTTTTGTAGGTGCAAAATCATCCAAGATCGAGGAGGAAGAAATTTGCATCCACAAATTGGTGCTTTCATTGAGAGTTGAAATCCATACTCGTAGAAGACTCTCGCACAAAAAGGTTTTTTTCTTTATTTTCTAGTCCATTTGAATATTTTTCATACGTTCTTATTATTAGAATTTTTTACTTGCAAAGGTTCTTTGATAAAACGTATAAGCAAAATATAATGGCTAGAAATTTAGAAAATTCCACAAGTGAAAATTCTAATGTTCAAGAAATGAGATTACGGAGATCCGTGAGGCTAAATGCGACAATAAGGGGAGCGACATCATCATCACGAGCTTCCACCATGGGAACCACCGTGGTGGCTACCTCGGTAGCCACCCGCGGCGAGGTCCATGGTGCCTTCACCACGGCCACCATGGGAACCACCGCGGTGGCTACTTCGATAGCCACTCGTGGCGAGGTCCATGGAGCCTTCACCACGGCCCGGAGATCCGTGAGGCAAAATGCGACAATAAGGGGAGCGGCATCACCACAACAAGTTTCCACCATGGGAACCACCGCGGTGGCAACCTCGGTAGCCACCCACGGCGAGGTCCATGGTGCCTTCACCACGGCCACCATGGGAACCACTGCGGTGGCTACTTCGGTAGCCACTCGTGGCGAGGTCCATGAAGCCTTCACCACGGCCCGAGCCGTGCCATCCAAGGCTCACGGTACCAAGACCACAATCCAAGCCGTGCCATCCAAGTTTACGTGGACCCAAGCCCAAGCCTCGCATTCACATGCACCGCGCATTGAGCAGCCTGCTTTCGTTGAGCAGCCCACTCCCGTGGCCCAGCCTGCTCTCGTGACCCAGCCTGCTCCCGACGAGCAGCCCACTCCCGTGGTCCAGCCTGCTCCCGACGAGCAGCCCACTCTCGTAGTCCAGCCTGCTTCCGTCGAGCAGCCCAATCCTGTGGCCCAGCCTGCTCCCGCCAAGCAACTTGCTCTCGCGGCCCAGCCTGCTCCCACCAAGCAACTTGCTCTCGCAGCCCAGCTTGCTCCTGCCAAGCAGCTTGCTCTCGTGACCCAGCCTGCTCCCGACGAGCAGCCCACTCCCATGGTCCAGCCTGTTTCCATCAAGCAGCCCACTCCCGTGGTCCAGCCTGTTTCAATCAAGCAGCCCACTCCCGTGGCCCAGCCTGCTCCTGCCAAGCAGCCTGTTCTCGTGACCCAACCTGCTCCCGACGAGCAGCCCACTCTCGTGGTCCAGCCTGCTTCCGTCAAGCAGCCGACTCCTATGGCCCAACCTGCTTCCGTCGAGCAGCCCATTCCCGTGGCCCAGCCTGCTCCTGCCAAGCAGCCTGCTTTCATGACCCAGCCTGCTCCCGACGAGCAGCCCACTCTCACTGCCTATCCTGCTCCAGTGGCTTTCCAAGCAGCCCAAGTCGGCCCAAGACTATCTCAACCATCCGGACCTACCATCGAATCGGGGGCATTCTCACCACATTTTTTCGCGAGTTTGACATTTCCCAACTCAAATCTCGCGCCCGAAGTCTACCACCCTTTCACTACCCAAGGAGGTGCATTCCTTCCAAGCTCTTCCAATCCAAATGGCGAACAACACTTGTCTCGACAAGTCATAGAGTTGACGAGCGCCCTTGCACAACAGACAACCTTGGTGAATCAACTTTTGCAACACATTGGGATCCAACGTGCCCCGGACGAGGTATCCCGAAGTAGGACAAGGGCAGATGGACATTTCCAGCAGCGTCTCGGTAAGCAGCCACGAGCCGAACGTTTGGGCAGTGTACATTCCCGTCTTAGAGCGCAAATGAGCATGCACTCTCGACTAGGCCCACGGAGGAGCATACATTCACGGTTGGGGTTATACTTCGATAGTCAACATGAACAACCTTCCGGGTAAAATGTCTATTCGCAGCTAAGCCCACAAGGAGCGTCCTCCACCTCACATCAGAGTAGGCAGCACGACGGACGGAGAGAAGCAGTCACTCAATCCAGCTAAAGTTCAACCAACAGCATGCGAAGAACTCACTCGCCTACTAGGAACGCATCACATGCACTGCATCCGCGGCATAGACGAGCCAAACACATGGAAGAGCAGCCTAGACCAGCAAGTCATGACTGGGGGCAGCCGAGAGCTCCGCTACCCCAACAAAGGCAAATTCAGGAAGAAGTAGAGAGACTCTTGACCAAGCGATTGCATGATTTCCAACGCAACGAGGTCACCGACGAGGCACTACGACGGAACATAACCAACATAAGCAGGTCACCCTTCACGGAGGAGATTGAGCAGGCAGAGCCTCCACGCGAGTTCAGCATGCCACATTTCACATCTTTCAAAGGGGATGAAGATCCGGAGAGACACTTAAAGCGCTACCGAAGCGCAATGATCCTTTATCGAAACAACGATGAGCTCATGTGCAAGATATTTGCCACCACTCTACAAGGCGAGGCGCAAGATTGGTTCTACACCCTGCCGCCACAATCCATCCGGAATTTCTACGAATTTCGCTCGATCAAAAAGAAGTCTGATCATTTGTTCAACGTCAAGAAGAACCCAAAAGAGTCGCTTCGCGACTATGTGAGGAGGTTCAAAGTAGAGAAGACAAAAATACTTCCAGCAGACCACCCGCTATTCAGAAAATTGATCATGAAAGAAGATCTAACTCTAGCAGACTCTTTTGCTTTGGCAGAGAAGTATGCACTTTGGGATGAGGCTCGCCAATGCACATTCAAGGACTTGAAGAAGTACCCGACATCACCTCCCTAGAAGCAGTAGAGGACTTATTCACATGTTTGACGGTTTCTAAAGTAGCAATAAGCTCTACCATCATGCGAGAAGATATGAGGGCCCGACTACCTGTATTCCACAGTTACTTGTATTCTACAGTTCAAAAGCTCTCATCGATGTTATTAAAAATTCAAAAGCTAACTTTGGCGATAGTTGTTGCAACCCAGAAGCACAAGTTTTACTTTCAAACGCATGCAATCATCCTAATGACGTACTATTCTGCCCAATCCAGACGCGCGACGATAAAGGCGTAGACCCTGGCGGATGTAAAGTTTTCTGACGAACGCAACACTGGAAGGACACACTCAAAAGCAAGTTTTGTCCTCGTCACCCTAAAAGATTCTACATAGGAGCAACATGTACCGGCAATTGAGTACCATTTCTTGCTGCGCATCACACGGCCCTAGCCGACCCTTGCTCAATGATTCAACTCTAGAGTGGCCCAATACCGGCAGTTGAGCATCTCCTGTTGCGTATGACATGGCCCCATCTCCACAGCTCCCTACTGCGTCTTCACGCCGAGCCTAGGTGACGCAACAGAGCGGCCCAACGATGCCTCAGAAGTAGCCGAGCACACTCTAGCTGCGCCTACTCCACCCGATGGAGACTTCTGACATTTGCATGTCGACGACGCAGAAAAGCCTTCATCACTGCCGGCAGAGAAGGCTCCAAAAAGATGGATCCCATCTGGGAAGGTCCGTACAAGATCAGCAGAGTAGGGGGCAAGAGTAATTACACCCTCACCACTATGAAGCGGCAAAAAGATTGAAAAGAAATGGATGGCCTACAATCTGAAGAAGTACCATGTGTGACCTCCCGCTACATCAAAACCCGAAAACTGAATAAGCTCGACGGGCACCACCTCACAAGCTGAGGACTATCCAGTTGTTATGCAGTTCCTACCTTACAGCTAAAGTTCTCGTTCGTTTCACTCGTTTTTCAATGAGGAATTTAGAAGTAATCACAACTTGGCTTGGCTGCATGCTTACAACAACTAATCACTCATGCACTTCAAAAGAAGACTGCGCCCTTCTTAGGGACTCATCGCAGGAATTGCGCCCCCCGAGGGACCAACCATGCTCTCCAATGCGATAGGGTAAACCAATTCTCCGACACCCATATGGGTCAGCTCTCCAAGACGGGAGGATAAACTTTACACTCCGAATATCCAGACGTGGATGAGCCTGGCTGCCCTAGTATAACTAGATGCACGATGGCTTGCACCGGGATTCCTAGAAGTAGCCGCAATGGTCTTTTTCAAGGCTTAGCTAACTGAAGGATTTTGGGTCTCTTGGCCTAATCCGTGGGGAACCGGGCCCTAGAGACGGAGAGGGCACATTACGCAGTACATCCGATGGACAGCTGCCCTGGAATCCTAAAGCTGCTACCGAGTGCACTAAGGTAGCCTACGGATTCCGGAAGACTGCCTACGGCTTGCCCTTCGAGCAGTGAAGCCGCACTAGACTTATACAACCGCACATTCTTGTGAAAGGTTAAACAAGCTAGCGCGCATATACGAAGTTTTATCCACTGCCGACATGCTACGTAGTCGATAAGCTTCACCTCTGCCAAGCGCGGAACAACCTACACCAAGTCCTAAAGTGTTGTGATACTTGCTACGCAACCTACGGAATTGAAGAAAGTCAAGGTTAACAGCCTAGTGGTTACGCGGACTTGTCTGCTTCTGTAAGTAAGGCATCCGGCTGCCAACCCTATGGCTAACAACTTTGCAAAGTTCTACACCAACACCTACGGCTGCATAGGATACGCGAGTTTGTCTGCTTATAAAAAAGTAGCATGCCTGCCACTGGTCTATCAAGTCTAAAGGTTAGGGCATGAACAAAAGAAGTGAAGATGAAGAAAAACGAAGGAAAACATGTTTATAAACAACTAGCAAAGGCCGAAGGAATTCAAGCAAAACAAAAGCTACAAGGAAAAACAAAGAAAATCCTAAAGGCTACCTAAAATACTACATTACAGCAGCTTGGACATCCCACGACTACTCGGTCGCCACACCTTCAACAGCCGTAACGCTCTTAGCAGCGGCATCATCCGACGCTTCACCCCTGGCTGCCCCAGTCTGGGCACTAACTTCTCCAACTACTTCACCAATGGAAGCCTTAAAAGTAAAAGCAAGCAAGTCTTCCGGAGAAATAGAGAAGGTCTTAAAACCTCAAGCCTATCCTTCTCACCCTTCAGTTGCTCATTCTTCTTAAGCAGACTAACACGGACGCGCTGCAGCTCATCCACTCTCTTCTTAGCATAAGTAGCGAAACGAAGCTCAGAAATTGTAAGCTTAAGATCTTGAATCTGAGGCGAATCAATCTCAGAAGCAAAGGGAGCAGGCTTTGGCGCCACTTTAGCAGCAGAGTCCACCTTACCACTCTTCATAATAGCAAGTCTCTACAAAGGTAAACCGGACTTGGCTCCCAAAGAACGTCCTGGTACAGACTTCGGCACTGGGGGCATGATAAAACCTTTACGCTGAGTAATCTTATCCACAATTGTACTAGCCATTCTCAACATGGAAGACGCCACATGCTCAGATCTAGCAGCCTTACATTTCTTCCCATTGGAAAATCATGTCAATCACATACCTCTCGGTAGCAAGCGGACCCTCATGAGCAGCAGAAGAAGTCTTCAGTTTTTTTTCTTAACTGGCATCTCATGAGTAGGCGGGGAAGATCTCTTCTTTCCATCTTCATTCATAGTAAGCTCCACGACAGCGATCAGACGAGCTAATGCATCTGCCTTGATCCTCTTTACCTCCTCTTTCTGGAGCAGCCCACATTTCTTTCAGCAAAGAGGACTAAGCAGCCAACGACATTCATGGTACTCAGCAGGGGAGCTCAACCCAGCATTCCAGTAGGCAGGAGGCCTGTATGCCCAACATTCCAGCAGCCCATGAGACCCGCAATCTCCTTATTTCTCCCAATCACCAGCCTGGCCCGAGTCAGGTCCAAGAGCCCAAAGGACATGAGCCATGCGGCTCGCCTAGCACTGCGCCCCAGCGCCACAATCCGCGACCCTAGTTGCACAAGCTGCCTTTTGGCTCAAGCCAAGCCAAGCTGCCCAAGCAGTGGTCCCTGCCACAACATCTCCTCGGCCTATGCCGAGCCAACTCCTGGCCCCTGCCAGCCGATGTGCCGCACCACCTCGACGGCTGCCCCGCAATAGCACTATCCAAGAATAAGGCAAGAAAAATTAAATTTTTCTTACATCGGTGCGGCACGAAGAAGACGAAGAAAGCAACGAAAGACGGTCCTTTACACGGGCAAGATGTAGAAGATTGCTAGAGGAGGGGGAACAAATATCCTCTAAGCTATCTCTCTCTTGTAGGGTAGAATAAATCGCTCTCCAAAGTTGATTTAATAACCCACTTAAGGTGGACTTAAATAGGCTTTGAGAGAAATTTATTTCCCTTTCCTAGAAGGATCTAATTTCCTATTAAAGAGAGAATCAACATCAAAATAGGAAGCAATCTTAAGTTTCCTAAAGCAAGAAGATCTCTACACCTGCTGCCCTTTTTTGCGAGCAGCCCAACAGGTGTGGGGGCATTTGTGGAGCCAAAAATATTCACTAGGCGACACGTGGACTTTTGGACAAAAGAGGACAAAAATACCCTCGAGGCATACCGGGTTTCCTACACGCGAGCAGTAGAGAATCATTTTTTCAACCAAGTCAAAAGTGCCCAAAATAGGTATCAACTTAAAACCTAATTTATTCATATATTTCCCATTTCATTATTTAGCTAATCAATTAGCTAAATAATATACTTATTCCTTTCATATTTCATAAAATCATAATAATTGACTAATGAAGGGATTAATTACCTAATCAATCCCTTAATTGTCAATTTGAAACATCCACTCAAACCTAAAAACACAAGAGGGCCGGCTATCCCATTCAAAACCTAATCCATTACCTTTTTTCTACCTTTTCCCACCATTTCTTCCTTTTTATTAGCCAATTATACAAAAAACCACCAAAACATTCATTTTATGTTTAATAGCCAAATAAATTGGCTAATTAAACCTAAAAACCCTAGCCACCTCCTATCCCTATAAATATACTCCCATTCTCACCAAAAAGCTAATTCCAACACTTTGGCAAAAATCCCAAAATTCTCTAAACACTCTTTCTCTCTAAATTCTAACTTTGGCATCGGAGGTTCTTCGGCCAAAGCCCCCCCCATTCATCGTGGGCGCGTGAGGCTCTTGGCCTTAACCTAAGGTGTTAATTGTTTTGTAGGTGCAAAATCGTCCAAGGTCGAGGAGGAAGAAATTTGCATCCACAACCCTATTTCTTCCATTTTGCGCCCTGATCAATGTGCGTTTATCTTAACAATGTAATAAGAATTTAGGTGGAACGAATTCACGGCTACCGTATCCCCTACATACAAAGTTTCGAAGATAAAATATTACGCATAGTATTAATGGTTTGAAATATCACAATGACGATGAACCTGTTTCTTAAAAATCTCTCTAAAAACACAAGGCATGAGAAAGGATAAGAAGGTGAAATGTAAATGCAGCAAGGGTTATTGAAAGTAAGTATCAATAATTAAGAGCATGTTTGGTATTGAATTTGAGTCCAATCTTTTTAATTCAAAAACAATTTTTGAGTTTCAATTGCATAATTTGTGTTTGGTTGGAGCATTTCCAAAAAGTCAACTCAAAACTAACTCAAGAAATAGCATGTTGCTTAAAAACACAAAACTTCTGTTTTCACACTTTTTTTTCAATCGACATCATTGTTGGGGAAAAATGGGGCTGATTTAAACACAAAACACCACAGATTCAAACTCTTTTACGGCCGCTAGAGCTTTGATAACTTGTGGGATTGAAAGTCAAAAATTGTTTTAAGACTTCCCAAGTTCCATAACAAACAAGTTTTCGGATTGCAATGGTTGTACTTAAGAAATCACGTTTTAAAAAACCGTCATAAATTTTGTTAAAATCTTGGAATAGAATACCCTAAATATTGGATAATGTTACTAATTAATATTTCCTTATTGATCCGGCTGTGAAACAAACGTGACTTAAATACACAATTTTCATGATCTGGTTCATGACCATACTACTAGGAAAGTACCAAGAAAGTGTGTGTGATGCTGGATGTCATCATTGTCACATTACGTCATAGAACTAATAATAATTTCCACAAAAAATTAATTTAAATTTCGATTATGGTTAACTTAACTTAACCTCTTAAGCAAAAGGATTCTTTCCTGATTTACTTTGTGAGGGTTTTAAAGATCTTCACATCTTAACTGTTCATCGTATATTATGCGGTCAGTTTTCATCAGGTACTATTTATGTTTAATTTTAATAAAAAAATAAATAATTTCTGATTACACGATGAACGATGAATGACTAAAATATCAAAATCCCTAAAATTCTCACAATTTGGATCCGCATGGAATCCAAATCCATCTTAAGCAAGTAAACGAGGCCACGACACGACTCCTCCACGTCCACGGTCCACACACGAACACCGACTATTTGCATTGAGACAAATCCACGGGTCAATTTTTGGACCGGATTGTTTGAATGTATTCACGCAGAATAATCAATGCCAACGCACCCCAAAACCCCTTTTCAATTAAAAATATTTTAATTTTTAACTTAAATCTCCACAAAATTATATAAATTCCGACATTTCTGGCAAGAAAACACGGAAGAAATCCAAGAAGAAGCAAAAAGTTGCAACCTTTGAGCCCCCAAAACATGTTTCCGGCAACCATTTTTGCCAACTTCGGATCGGCGATCGGCGGGTTAATGTTCGTGTGGGCGATATTCCAGCAGTACTTCCCCTACGAGCTTCGAAGGCATGTCGAAAAGTACTCGCAGAGAATGGTGGGATATGTGTATCCTTACATTCAGATCACTTTCAATGAGTTCACCGGGGAGCGGCTGATGCGCAGCGAGGCTTACTCCGCCATCGAGAACTACCTGAGCTCCAAGTCCTCCACGCAAGCGAAGCGCCTCAAGGGCGACATCAAGAACAACCAGTCGCTTGTTCTGAGCATGGACGATCACGAGGAAGTGGATGACGAGTTCAAGGGAGTCAAAGTGTGGTGGGCGTCCGGGAAGTACATAGCGAAGCAGCAGACGGTCTCGTACGTTCCGGTGAACGATGAGAGGAGGTACTACAAGCTCACTTTCCACAAATGGCAGAGGGACCAGATCATTGGACCTTACCTTAGCCATGTCCTGAAGGAGGGGAAGGCCATTAGGGTTAGAAACCGGCAGAGGAAGCTTTACACGAACAATGGGTCACACTGGAGCCACGTGGTGTTTGAGCACCCTGCAACATTTGAGACTCTGGCTATGGAGGCGGAGAAGAAGCAGGACATTGTCGATGATCTGATGGCCTTCAGCAAGGCTGAGGAGTTTTATGCGCGGATTGGGCGGGCTTGGAAGAGGGGTTACCTTTTGTATGGGCCGCCGGGGACTGGGAAATCCACCATGATCGCCGCCATGGCCAATCTTTTGGAGTATGATCTTTATGACCTCGAGCTGACCGCGGTTAAGGACAACACCGAGCTGAGGAGGCTGCTGATTGAGACGACAAGTAAGTCGATTATTGTGATTGAGGACATCGATTGTTCGCTTGATCTCACGGGGCAGAGGAAGCAGAGGAAGGAGAAAGGGGAGGAGCAGGGGGAAGGGAGGGATCCGAAGGAGAAGATGGGGAAGGAGGATGGGGAGGCGAAACCGAGCCAGGTTACTCTTTCCGGGCTGCTGAATTTCATCGACGGGCTGTGGTCAGCGTGCCGCGGAGAGAGGCTCATTGTGTTCACAACAAACTACGTGGAGAAGCTTGATGCTGCATTGATCAGGAAAGGAAGGATGGATAAGCACATTGAATTGTCATACTGTAACTACGAATCCTTCAAGGTGCTGGCTAGGAACTACCTCAAGCTCGAATCACACCGCTTGTTTCCGGAAATTGGAGCGTTGCTTGGGGAAGTTAAGATGACTCCGGCTGATGTTGCAGAGCATTTGATGCCTAAGAAACTTTCCGGGGATGTCGAAATCTGCCTGCACAGTCTGTTCCAAGCTCTCCAGAAGGAAAAGGAGAGTGGAGGATTGAAGGCTGAGGAAGAAGCGAAAGAGGAGAAATCGCCATTGGCTGCAGAATCACCATCATCTAACAAAAAATGAAGTGATTGCAAGCAAGAAAGAAAAAAAAAAAAAGGATTTTCGATTTGGGGGACAAAAGGGCTTTGTATGTGTAAAGCATTTCTGTATACTGCCAATGTGGTCCTAGATATATATCCAAAACACCTATAATTGTGTCGAGGTTTGAGCAAGGAAATTGTTGAGCGTGTAACGCTCATGTTTACGGAAAATCTGTCTTGTAATTGGTTGTACATCCGTTGTTCGAGAGACTTACAACCCGACAAGGGATCTCTCTCTCTCGAACCAGGGATATACAATCGGGCATAGCTAAGATTTTAAGAATCCCTCCTGTCCACACGGAATTAACTAGCAGCGGCATTTCAACAAACACCTGGTGGACACTCAGTTACTAGTGAAAAATGTGCAATTTGCACCAGAACGCAATCCAAAAGAAGCACAAAGCTTCGACACGAATCACAAGGAGCAACGCAAGATTCCAATAAAAAGAAATCGACCGAAGACGGTAACAATTTTGGGCTGAGTAGATGGAACTCGCATGAAACCGAGTGGTTGATTTCTGTTCGTATGCGTTAATTGTGCAGGCAGGAGGAGGAGTACAGCTTGAAGGTGGTCCAAATGTGTTATGTATCTTATTGGGCCTGGTGTCCACAATGCACTCTTCTGCACGGCCTGTTACTTTCTTGTGTCCAGTTCACATGTAACGACCCGGCATATTTGTTTGGGCTTACCACACCACCCTTTGAAGTCCAGTTCACATGCCTAATTAATTTGGGTATTGGGATACAACCTTTTTTTTTTTTTTTAAAGAAAATTTACTGTTATTAAGAGAAGATGGGAGATTTTAAAACTATTATATTAATTTATGAGAGGAAAAGTTTCGCAGCGGTGACGCATGGGTAGAACCCAACATCATTTCTACTAGGATATTGAACCACATGCATAATACAACTCTTAAAAATGATAAGTTAAGGTAGTAAATTATTATGGTCGATCAAATATCCTCACCATTTTAAAGTAAATATGAAAATAAATTTATTAAATATTTTATCAAAAAATAATTCTTTAAAAAGATTGAGGAATTTAAAATCTCTACTAATTAATAAAACACTCATTGTCAACTAAAATTCTATAAAATTATTAGTTTAACCCTCTGATTAAAACATAACATGAGTAAAAAATATGGGTCATAAATGTAATTTCACACAATCAAATTTTATTGTTTTTTAACCTCACTTACATGTAATCCTAACATATCTCTAATTAAAAAATAAATAAAAAATAAAAAATAAATTTCCCACTCCCCACATTCTCTATCACTCTCTTCCTCTCTCCTTCTATTTCAAAAACAAAAATAAAAAAAATTTCTCATACATTTTGTATGTGCCCATATGCTAGTAAAGATAAAATAAAGGCAACATATAAAAGGAAAAATAAGAAGAATAAATTACTTAAAACTAATAAACAAAACAATTATAATTATAAATATAAAAATTATAAATACATTAACAAAAAAAATAAACAAGAAAAAGACCATCGCGTCTTCTTAATTTCTCGTTATATTTTTTTCTTTCGAACTCTTGTCTTGCGACTCCTTCCTCAGCAACAATGGATAGTTGTACAAACCTCCGCAACCTGTGAATTCATAAACATGGAGTCTTGACTCCGACAAGCAGTGTGTGCAAACCTCTTCGTGAGGAATGATATAGTTGTACACATGCATGCAGCCTCAGAAAGAGGGTTTAGGGGGTACTTGTCACAGGAGAATGATATAAGTTGCGTTTCGATATATCGCAATTTTTGTCATCTCTCATGCGACAGGTATCTCCTCCAAAGCCTTTAATATATCTCTTCTTCCTTAATATTGTTTGATCTCTCTTCAGTGTCTCTTCATGGCTTCAGAAGATGCTATGTATTTATAAGCAGGGCTGGCTCGCTAGAAGGCCTTTTATTATACAGTATTATTTTGAAGAAACTTCCATGAATTTCGCATTGCATGCATGCATGATCCTGCAAGGTGTCAGGGTGTTCATCCTTCATTTGATAATTCCACGTTTTTCATGACTTCGTGTGTGTGTGTTCATCCTTCATTTGGTAATGATCCACGTTTTTCATGACTTCGTGTGTGTGTGTATAACCTTGAACTTGTAATTCGCTGTCAATTTATTCCTTAAACTTTTATTTTAGCTTATTACCCCTTTAAACTTTTATTAATAGTTGATTACCATCCCGAAATTTGATTTCCAAATTTTCCTTCCATTTCTCTGTTAAAAGCTATCACTTGGCCAAATACACCCTCCGTGGATGAAGGTAAAAGGGTAATATCAATATACCACCTCAGCTTCTTCTTCCAGCACCCAAAACACTGAATTTCACCCACAACCACCTCCTTCCTCCAATCCTCTGGCGCCGGCATGTCCGGCATCGTCGCTTACATGATCTTCCATACTTTTATATCCCTTGGCATCCACTCCCTTTCCTCACCCCTCTCAACCCCTTCACGGTGACATCTGCCTCGTCATCTGCGCCAAGGCCAAAGGTGCCATTTTCATCTTAGTCACCTCCGTCGATGGTAGTGCCCTCGCCACCGTCTGCGATATGAACGTGCATTTTCCATTGAAGTGAGAGTTATCCTTTCGATCTGCCCCGGTCACCTCCACCGCGATTCCAAAAGGTCTTCAATGGCACCGTCGCCATTGCGCTCATGGGCCCCAAAAATCTCACCAAATATTAATACGTGCCAATCACCCCGATGGTTGGACGAGCAAATCCCTTCTTGGAGTTTTGAGACTCCTTGTCCCACATAGGGGAACATAGGCTTCCCAAGAACCTTTATGTATGTTTTATCTTCTACACTAGTTGTTAGGATTTGGACCATTTGGAAATGAATTGAAGGCTTGGGCCTTATGAATGTGTGGATTAGGTTTGTAAAGTATAGCCTAATACAATTAATCTCTACTAATTAATAAAATACTCATTGTCAACCAAAACTCTATGAAATTACCAGTTTAATCTTCTAATTAAAACAGAACATGAATAAGAAATCTGAGGCAGAAATATAATATCACACAACCAAATTTTGCTGTTTTTTTTTTTTTCAAAACCTCACCTACATGTAATCCTAACATATCTCTAATTATAAAAAAATAAAAAACATAAAAACTTCCCACTCCCACGTTCTCTATCACTCCCTTCCTCTCTCCTTCTATTTCAAAAACAAAAATAAAAAATTTTCTCACACACTTTGTGTGTACTCATATGCTAGTATTAATTAATCAAGACAAGGGCTTCTTGGAAGTTAAAATTAATCAGATTCATTAATTTTAATTTTGGATTATGTTTTTTAATTAACATATTAATTAAAAAACGTTTTGATTAAGAGACAGTTTTTAGAAAGAGTTGTGTATTTTTAAATACGTTCAACACGTATTTGAAAGGGTGTGAAACAACCAACATATTTGTAATCTCAGTTTCCAAATAGAATCATCTTTTCTTCCTCCTTCTCTTCCACACAAAATTTTCAAAGAGTAAACATACAAAACAATTCGCTATAATTCTATAATCCAGTGCGGGTTGTAGAATTAAGTAGTTGTATCCTGGTCGAGCATACGTTGTAGAACCACAAGCACAATAGTGGGATTGAAATACTGTTCGAATGACATAGCTTTTGCGCTAGCCTCTACATGTGGTTAATCGAGTTAGTACTATTTTAATTCTTGTATTTATTTATGTATTTCATTCTATACAACAAGTATTTTTGGTTAATAAAATATTAGAATTTCAAGTTTTGTTATTTCTATTATTTTTATTTATTTCTGAATTGTTCTCCAGCATCCCTAAATTTCAAGATCTGATCTTCATTCTATCCAATTTCAGTTATCCAAATTCAATCATCTTCAATCCAAATGCTAGGTTTTTTTTTCTTCTGTCTTAAATTTCAATCATTTTCAATCCCTTTTTTCTACGACTATCTTGTGAAATGATAGTGCTTCAAAACGGTCACGAAATTAGCATGTTGCTTGAAAATTGGGGCACTGCAGTATGGGGCTGACTGGGGAAGAATTTGAAGGGTTAAATTATTCGAGGTTAGGGAAGAGTTTGATCTGTTGTTGTTGCTTGCTTGTAACTTAAAATGTAGAATGTGCGCCCACCAATTGTTTGTGTTTATGTATGTGAGAAAGTGGTGGGATTGAAAGAAAAAAAAAATGTGTTTAAAAATTCCAAAGTTCCATAACAAACAAGTTTTTGGATTGCAAGGGTTGTAATTAAGAAATCATGTTTTTTAAAACCATCACAAATTTTGAGTCAAAATTTGAAAATAGAATACTAAATAGACTCTAAATGTTTAATACAATTACTAATCAATATTTCGTTATTGAGAAAATTGTAGCAATTATCTCTCAACTTTAATTTAATTGGAGCAATAGTCCCTCAACTAAAAATCTATGACTATTGATCCCTTAACTCATCGAAAGGTGTAGTTATGGTCATTTTCATCAACTCCGTTAAAATTTTCATCAAAATAAGTCACGTGTCACTCATATGAGGTTGAATCAAGGGGCAAATATAAAAAACTAAATGAAAAAAATTGTAGTAATGAGCCATCAATTTTAACCCAATTAGATAAATGGTCCATCAACTTTAACCCAATTGGAGCAATGATCCCTTAACTTTAATCTAATTATAGCAATGGTGTTTCCAACATGAGTTATTTCAACGGAATTCTGATGGAGTTGACAAAACAGACAATAGCTGCGCTTTTTGATGTGTTAAGGGATCAATAATTATGAATTTTTAGTTGATGAATCATTGTTATAATTACGTTAAAATTAAGAGATCATTGCTACAATTTTCTCTTTTCTTATTAATCGGGTTATGAAACAAACGTCACTTAGATACATGATTTTCATTGCCAGACGTTCTGGTTCGTGATACTCTTGGACCATACTAAAAGGAAAGTACCAAGAAAGTATGTATGATGCTTAATATAATCATGATGACATCATTGCTGTATGACGTCATGAACTAATAATAATTTCCAATTTTTTTCCACACAAACACCGAATTCTTTGCATTGAGACAAATCCACCAGTCAATTTTTTGACCGGATTGATTGAATGTATTCGCACACAATAATCAATGCCAAGTCACCCCAAAACACCTTTTCCATTAAATATATTTTAATTTTAATTTTAATTTTTAACTTAATCTCTACAAAAGTTATACAAATTCCAACATTTCTAGCAAAGAACACACAGAAGAAACCCAAGAAAAAGCAGAAAGTTCCAACCTTTGAGCCCCAAAACATGGTTCCCGTAGAAAAAAAATCGATAGAAAATCATCGCAAGTGTTTGTGGTAAAAGCACGGACATCGGCTCCTAAAAGGACAAAGAAAATGTGAGAGATCCTAGGTTCAACGTTCTGAGTTTGTGAGTCTGCTTGACTGTGGCCACAGACAAAATGAAATCCTTCATAACCTCTCCGAGCTCGAAAAAGATGGATAACTGTGGTCTGCCACCAGTTTGGCTGAGTAGACATAACACACATGAAACTGGGTTGTTGATTACTGTTCATACGTGTTAAATGGGCAGGCAGCAGGAGTTCAACTTCAAGGTGGTCCGAATGGGTTATGTATTTTATTGGGCAGGATGTCCACAAAGCAAACATATTTTTGTTGGGCTAACCGCACCACCCTTTGAAGTTCAATTTCCAATAAACATGTCCAATATGCTATTAGATTCTTTAGTATGAGTATACAAAATATCAAATGGAATCAGTACCTCGATTAATTAGGCATCTGCTATACAGTATTCAGAAAAATTTTAGGGAACTTTAACGAAAAACTTCCATTATTGTTTACTTTAACGAAAAACCACATTTTTATACTAAAAAGTTAATCTTGTCCAATATGCTAGCCGCACCACCCTTTGAAGTTCAATGTCCAATAAACATGTCCAATATGCTATTAGATTCAGCATGAGTATACAAAAGATCAAATGGAATCAATACCTCAATTAATTAGGCATCTGCTATACCGTATTTAGGAAGGGGTGTGATATCCACACACCCCAAATTACTTCCCACACACCCCTTATTAATTTTTGTCCGTTGATCTTCTTCAATTCATCCGATCCGACGGCCGAAAATTAGAAGGGTGTGTGAGAAGTAAAATGGGGTGTGTGGATATCACATCCCTGTAGGAAAATTTTAGGGAACTTTAATGAAAAACTCTTGTTACTGTTTACTTTAATGAAAAAACCACATTTTTACACTAAAAGTCAATTTTGGTACTATTCACTTTACCCTTTATTTTGTCTTTATTATTAAAACTCAAAGTTTTCAAGCCATTTTCATTAGTTTTTCTAAAATTTTAAATTGATAAGAACCAAGTGGGTTGTGGTGATGTCTGAATTTGCACCTATTTGTATCTATTTTGCAATCAGTCCGCTAGTATCTTTGATCCCACTCGGTGTTCCATTTTCATTTGCTTCCAATTGTCTGCAGCCCTTAAAATTGATGATTTAAGTTATTGAATTTTTTTTGCTGATCGTCGTGTAGTTCGACCAAATATTCTCCCCCTTGTTTATATCGTTTTATACAAAAATTAGATTTATTCAATCTTCGTATAAAAAAATCCTTGTAAAAATTTGAGGAAATTAAAATAAATGCAACATATAAAAGGCAGAAATAAGAAGAATAAATTGGGAAAAAAAATTTATTTTTTGTAATTTTTCATGTTTTATAATAAAAATGGGTGACATGGTTCATATGGCCCAACTAAAATATATTATAAAAAAAATATATGCCTATTATAATTTGAGTAAAATTATAATATTAAGTGGCATTCTATAAGTAAATTAAAATTTCCTCGTGAAGAGAAGCAGAAAAACAAGAAAAATGCATGCCAAAAAAATTATGTAGTAAAAAGAAATATAGATGTGCGCAAAAACGCCCAAGAATACATGTCCAATTATTAATGAATCACACAAATATATATGTACATAATATGTATATTGTTGATGAAGCTAGCTGCAACGGATCAATCTCATATATATGCATAAAAGGAGAACGGAACATGTTGCTAGTTACAGCGCAGATCGTTCCATCTCTCCTGTGGCATAAAGCCCTCAACCTCTTTTATATCTTCTTTGTTTCTCCATTCAACGTGTTAATGGCTTCAAGAGCCTAGATAAACCCATATTTATAGCCATTAAGCTAGGCTAGTATTTCTCTATGTACTCAGAGTCAGAAATGTTATGGCATGTTTGGTACTCTATTTGAATACAACATTTTAAATTCAAAAACAATTTTCAAGTTTTAGGCCTTAAAAACTTGTTTGGTAGGACTATTTTAAAAAACTAAACTCAAGACTAACTAAAAAATATAGTTTATTATCTAAAAACAAAAAAATAGTATCTAATAAGCTTTGATTGGCCCAAACTTGGTATGTCAATTTATTGTTCATTCGTGATTGTTGGGGACTCACCTACTGAATCAAGCGAATTAAAGCAGCCTTTAATTAATAGGAAAATTAATAAAAAAAGGCTTTATTTAAGTTTTAACGATAAAGACAAAATAAAAGGTAAAGTGAATAGTACCAGAATTGACATTTTAGTGTAAAAATATGATTTTTCTTTAAAGTAAACAGTACATGGAGCTTTTCGTTAAAATTCTCTTAATTAATTATATTAGTTGTAGAGTTAAGTTAAAAGGCACCTGTCAAAAGACAAGAAAAAAAACAAAAAGAGATATAATTGAGGACAGGGCCCTAAACCGATCAATAATACATCCGGACATTAGATGCAAAGTTGCAAACCCAAAATATGCGGACAAGGTAAATTCATCCAAACTGTACGTCAGAGTCACATCTCTTTCGCATGACCCATGTCCCGAAAACTTAGGCCTTCATGCTTCTTCAATGTTCAATACGCCTATATGTATTTACGAGGTGTGGGCTTCCTTGGCTCCGCCCTCCCTTACGTGACCTTCTTTTGTGGAGTGTGTAGCGGCCAATGGCGGGGGAAATCCATTTTCAAGGTGGTTAGAAAACTTTATAAATTTATTAAATCTTTGTATCAAAAAAAGTAATTCTTTGAAAACATGGAGGAAATTAAAATAAAGATAAAATCAAGGCAAAATATAAAAGGAGAAATAAGAAGAATAAATTACTTAAAACTAATAAACAAAAAAAATTATAATTATAAATATAAAAATTATAAAACAATAACTAAAAAAAAAAAAAACAAGAAAAAGACCGTTGCGTCTTCTTAATTTCTTGTTTTTTTTTTTGGGCTTTTCTAACTTTAATCCTTGAAGAAGATTGAAATTTAAAATAAATTTGGTGTTAAATTACATATTGATTATAGTCCCTTGATGTATCCTTAATTCAAAATAATTAATTTGTATTTTATTCAATGTCTCTCATTAAATATTTAAATGTATTAATATACACATTTTAATATATTTTTTGACCAAACAAAAGTTGTTTTAATTCATTAATTTCATTTAACATTCTTCAAACTTGAAAAACTCAATTAATGTACCTAAATGTTAATACCAAAATGTATTATATTGAATTAATGTATTTAAATGTTAGTACCCAAATGTATTTAAATGTATGTACCCAAATGTATTATATTAAACTAATGTACCGAAATGTATTATATTAAATTAATGTACCAAAATGTTTGTATCGAAATGTGTGTACCTAAATGTATACACCAAAATATATTATAATGAATTTAATGTACCTAAATGAAGAAGACAAAGTATATCGAAATATATTGTAAAATAAAAATTAGTTTATCTAAATGTTTACAACAAAATATATTATGATGAATGAAATGAAAATTATAATTATAATGAAACAAAATTAATACATTAAAATTAGGAAGAAAAAGAGAAATAATTAAAACATCCAAAAATATAATTAATAAATGAGGTGATTAATGTATTAAGTTACTAAAAATTAGATTTTGATCTTACTCATGATTTTAGTCTAAAAGTCATCTTTACCAAAGATTAAAATGAAGTTTCATATAAAATAAAATGTAAAAGTGCAGATTGTCATAACTCATAAGTAACCGTGCGGCAATAGGCTAGTGCAGTATACAGAAAAATTTTAAATTGATAGATTTTGCAATTCACCTTGAACTTCAAACGCTGGTGTGATTAGCCCAACAACAAAATGTTGGGTCGTTGCATGTGAACTGGATACAGAAAAGTAACAGGCCGAGGAGTGCATCATGGGCATATATAATTAACTCATATCCACTTTGAAGTTGAACTCCTGCTGCCTGCACATTAACACAAATGATCAGAAATCAACAACTCAGTTCCATGTGTGAATAATTTTCAGAGTGGGTGAGAGCAGTGGCGGAGCCAGGAATTTAGACTAGGAGGGGCCTTTAAATCATATAAAAAAATTAGACAAAAAATATAGCAATATAACTAATGAGAGAAAATTAAAGGTTCCTTTTTTGTATTGGCATGAAAAATTTTAATCAAACAAAACTGGTAGATCTTTAACATGTATGAAAAATTTAGTATTAAATAATTATATCATAAAAACAAAACTTGGTACGAGATTAACAATCAAGTTAACATTAATTTCAAACCAAAATTTAAAATTATGGCTCAATACTATTATTATGAGATTTTTCTTCAACATAAATTAACCTTGTTTCGTATCAACTAACCAAAAAAATATTGCTGATAAAGAACTTGGAGGAGGTTCACCAACAAGTTTCGAACCCCTGATGTGCATGAACACAAAAACCCCTTCAACCACCGAGCCACATATTATTTAGTTACCAAACCAACAAATAAAGTAGATAAACTAATATTTCAGAATAGGCCCGTGCCCATCTTGGTCTCCATGTGGCTCCGCCACTGGGTGAGAGAGAGGGATGGCAAAGAAAGAGAACGAGCTCGGGTATGAGAATTGTATGTTCAACCCACCCATACCTTGTACGTTTATTAATACTAATCATGATGAGTTTTATTGCCTTACAAGTAACACAAAGATTATAATGATTTGATCTTCAACTCCTATTGGGATTCTATTTAAGTTTACATGTACACAATCACATTTCTAAATAAACACACTAATTACAACACTCCTCTTAAGTGTGTACAACTTAAGAAATAGTCGTATCAGGACTTAAGAAGATAGCAGTTGTTGTCGTCAGTTCTCGACAAGTACAAATAATTGCTAACACAAGTCTCAAAGTAGGGGTGCATATCAAAAGAAAATCATAAAACCCTTTGCTGCGGTATTATAGTAGTCAAAGGAAAAAAAAGTGGTGAATTAAATGAATTTCACATATTCAAGATGATCATTAACGCATATAAGAGTATGACTAGTCTAGAGTAAATACCTCATTAAAACCTCATCATGACCAGCTTAAATTTACCTCTTTACCATTTTTAATTAAAAAATAAAAAAAATTCTACCGCGCAATTAAATAATTGAAGAGAGAGAACTTTCGGCTGCAATGAAGATCGCTAAATGCTTATAAGTTAAAAGAAAAGTAGACACAAACTTAACTGATAAGGAATGTATGAATTGACAGTTGACACCACCACCACCCAGCATGCTAGATAAAGGGAGAAGCTCCCAACCCTAGAAAAAGAAATCCTAAAGGTATAATATCATGCAATCATTGGTACCCAAATCAAATGGGAACACTGTTTAATTGATCATATGCTATACAAGAAACTGTGCGTTCAGGGATAACTCACACACATACACACATGTAGGAGCACAACACTGGAAAAAAAAATATTGGTTAACAAAATATACGTGCACATATATGTACATATGTAAGTATACAGAACCTTTAAGAGAAGAGATTCTTATTTTTTATTTAAATGAAGATTAGTTGTGGGATCCATTCCACATTGAACTTCAATGATATGAACCGTCTATTTTGTAAGTTTAAATTCATAGATCATCCTTACAAAAATTGAAGCCAATCTGAAATCATTTGCCTATTTAATTATCACGATGAAATTTCAATGTTTTTTAGAGAACAAAGTATTCGTTAATTTCTTTGAACTCAGTTAGATACATCAAATATTTCCGATATGGCTAATATTTTTCAAGGATGATCTATGAGGTGCAACTTAAAAAATAGATGGTTCGGATCATTAAAGTTTGATGCGGTGTGATCGTATAACTAATCCCTATTTTTGTAAAAATAAAATAAAATAGGAATCTCTTTCCTTAAATGCTTCATATAAGGTCATCTCTAACCAAAATGACTAAATATAGCCCCGTTTAGAATTATAGCCCTGCAAAAAAAATTATTTTTAAAAATGAATAGTGCAAGGCCATACTCATATACCAACTCCAACCGAAATGGCTATATTAGCCCTTAATAATTTATTAGTTTGAAGTTTATACTTTAAATTTATTAGTTTTTTTAAGTTAAAGTACCTTTGGATGTTTTCAAATATAACCGTTGAATTTGAATCAATCATTGCAATTGAGAAGTTGAGTCCCAAAAAAGGGTTAAGAGGGAGGCTACATATGGCCAGCCTGATGTCCATTTGGTCAAATAATGGCCTAGTGGGCTCAATAGAATAATGGCACATCCATCTGTTGGAGATGAATTTTTGAATAAATCATGTCATTTTTTTTGTTTTTGAACATTTAACCCTCTTCATTGAAAATAGCATAAGTTCAAAACTATTCTCACTAAAACTTAAAGTCAAACCATAATTAAACTAAGGGAAAATACGCTTTGCGGCTATCTCCAAACAATAGATGGCTTGAATATTTAGCAAAAGATAATAGACAAACACCAGTTCCAGGCTTAGATGATTTTTAAGTCCTAATTAATACTGCAATCACATGTTAAATGACAAAACTTGCGGTGAACCTTGTGAACAGAAGATCTTCAATTAGCTCTTCATCCTTCAGCCTTCATCTGGTCAAGTAATAATATGCCCTTCTCAGAAGAAATCATGTGCTTGAGTCCTTCACTAGCAAGCTAATGATCAACACCCCCGCCGACCAGGCCATGCGTTTCTCCGTTGCCTATGTAGAAGTGGACGTCACGGGTGGCCGGATCTAGCAAAAAGGAGAGGAAAAACATTTGCTAGGTACTTTTTTTTTTTTTTATAACTTTTTCTTGTATTTTTCGGCACATTTTACAGACACATACTTTCTGTCTTTTCGATCCCTAGCATGTATAGAAGCACTTACCATGATCCTTTGATCCAAGAAGATAAGTTTAGTTCTTAAACAAAATCTTACAGTACAGTAATATAAGCATGAAGCAAAAACTCAAAACAGACGACAAAATACAGAAAAAGGGTAAAGTTATACTACTTCACCTGATCTTTCTCCAATCTTGCGAAGAAATTAAACATGGGCTTCCTTTCCGTGGAATCAAAGCGTGAGAGGCTTCAGTCGAGGAGAGATGAAGCTTGCTGGCCTGAATTGGCTAGCTATATAAAGCTTGTAATCGCAGCTACCAATATACATGGCATTCGGCGCCATCTCACCTTCGACAGAAGTCCCTACGCTTTGATATTTTGATCTCGCTTTTAGTACTATTTTTCAATCTGCTGGCTCCGAAATCCTCATGATGCAGCTCTTATATCTAGGCATGAAAGAGGCAGTATAGTATTTCTTCATTTTCCTTTTTTTCTTTTTGTAAAGTGGTACTAGTACTGTAATTCATAAGGCACAAACATATAAACTCCAAATTTCTCTCCCACAAAAATTATTAAAGCCTCATGGTCATGGAAAATATATAACACATATTTAGTACATCTTTATTTATAAATACATATTATATATAAACTTAATGAAACGAATATAAACTATGTGATCGTATGATCTCAACAGTACTATATATTTATTTTTAAATTTAAGACCTAACCCTATAGGCTCATACATATGAGTTGATGAATTATTCATGAAATTTGTCATTGCAAAACAGTTGTGAGATGAAATCGATCTGCAAAACTACTGTTATTAGTTGATTAGTAATATATCATATTTACTGCCCTAATCTTTTGATGTAATCTGAATGATTTTTGAAACTTAATTACTCCCAAGTACTGCAATGTATATGTGTTTAGGCCCAAAATAGTAGTTTGGGCCGAGTATAGAATCATTCTCGGCCCGGAAGGCCTTGCGACAAGGGTGCTATGGATCGTTCAGTACGTGGGCCTCCAAACCTAGGTCGGCTAGGTCATGACGTAAAACAGGTCGAGTCCTAGTGCAATAAGGAGTCTCGGCAAGATTAATAAACCGAAAGCGAATCCGGTTCAATAAGGGATAGGTTCACAGTCATAATGAAAGTAGGATTGGTCGAGTCAGTGTTTGATCAGGAGAAGAAGTCCTAGTCCGAATAGGGTTTTAACCCGACCTTGGGGGATCCGTTGCTATAAATAGAAGAGGATGTGCATCATTCAAAGCCCCCTGCAATTCAACATACAACTGCCCTGCGCAAACTCTCTCAACAACTTTGAGATTTTTATTTTCTTTTCGCTGACACACCTTCCGTTGGCATCAATAGCACTGTGGAAGCAACCGGTGATATCTTAAGTCGGCATAGATAGCTCTGTCATCGTAGAATCAGTCGATCTCGCAGTATCTTCCGTTGGCATCAACAGCACTGCGGCGAGGACGGTTGGTTACCTATCCAAGTCTCGGTCGAGAAGGATTTCCGGATCCTTATTGATTGAGGTCATCTCATTAGCCTCCTCGGCGAAGTGAGGTGTTACAGTATATCGAGCTCGGCGCATTGCACGCCGAGTTATTTTATGATTGGATACTCCCAAGTGGGATTTAGAGTTCGGCATTCGGACGGCCGAACCACGTTCATTATTAAAACTTATATTTGCTTTGAGTATTTGTGCCCTTACACTTTGGTGTTGATTCGGCGTGAGTTTACTCTGACGAATAACATCACTGTGACTGAATCCGACAACGACGACTCGTGAACTTCGTAAGAATAGTAACCTTGTCTTCAGGTTCGAGAACCCAAGAGGCCGAGACGCGTTCCTTCCTCGGTCGCAATCGCAAGACGTAGGAGTCAGCCGCGCACCCAACGCAACATCAACAAATTTACTCCTCGGCTGGGCTCGGCCGACGAGTTGGCACGCCCCGCATTCACCGAAGGACGTAGTTAGCTTATAGATTACTCGGCCTGCGCGCCACGTAGGCTTGGTAGTTTCTAGGGTCAACAATATGAGATCACCACCGATTCCATCATCTAATACGAATTTATTATATGTACAGCTCCAAATAGAATGATCTTTTTTTAATCCACGTTTTAGTGTGGTTATAGATCAATCACATCAGATTATCATAATCACGATGGGCCTATTTTAATCGACAATTTATGGCATCCACAGTAGATGCCTAACTAAAACAATCATACCTTGACAAAGGCAAGCATAAGTAATTGATAGTATATTATTCAGATAATCTACAACCATAAGATAAAAATCATGTCGGAAAAAAGAAAAAACCCAAAATGTCATAGCGAAAGATCAAAATTGTAGCACTTGTGTAGAGCTTTTTGGTCACAGGTGAGATGGCAACAATTGCATGCAGTTGCAGCACAATTAATGCCATCTCTCTTGTGAGCATAAATCTCCCAACCTTTCTTAATTCATCAGTTCTCTAGAGATGCCTCTCTCCCTCTCAATGAATATGGAAAATGCTGCATTTTTCTTTAATTGAATAAAGAAATTAGTACATATGCATAAAGAAATAAAGGGTTTCATGTCACAGGAGAACAGAACATGCTGCTAGTTAGAGCGCAGATTGTTCCATCTCTCATGTGACATAAAGCCCTCAACCTCTTTTATATCTTCTTTGTTTCTCTATTCAACGTGTTAATGGCTTCAAGAGCTTAGATAACCCCATATTTATAGCCATGAATAATAAGGGGGTGAAATGGTTGATATGTCCCAAAACTGGTTCTATCATAAAAAATAAAGGGGTTTTCTAACTTTAATTCTAGAAAAAAGATTGAAATTTAAAATAAACCTGATGTTAGATTACATATTAATTATAGTCATTTGATGTGTCCTTAATTTAAAATAATTAATGTGTATTTTATTTAATGTCTCCCATTAAATATTTAAATTTATTAATATACGCATTTTAATTTATTTTTTGACCAAACAAAAGTTGTTTTTAATTTATTAATTTTATTTAACATTCTTCAAATTTGAAAAACTTAATTAATGTACCTAAATGTTAGTACCGAAATGTATGTATCGAAATGTTAATACCGAAATGTATGGCCAAATGTATGCACCGTAATGTGTGTGTGTGTCTATATATATATATATATAACCTTGAACTTGTAATTCACTGTCAATTTATTTCTTAAAATTTTATTTTAACCTATTACCCCCTTAAATTTTTATTAATAGTCGATTACCACCCGAGATTTGATTTCCAATTTTTTCATGGATTTCTCTGTTAAAATCTATCACGTGGCTAAATACACCCTACATGGATGAGGGTAAAAGGGTAATATCAACATACCACAGCAGCTTCTTCTTCCAGCACCAAAACACTGAATTTCACCCGCACCCACCTCCTCCTCCAATCCTCTTGCGCCGGCATGTCCGGCATCGTCGCTTACATGATCTTCCATACTTTTATATCCCTTGGCATCCACTCCCTTTCCTTTCCCTCTCAACCCCTTCCACGGTGACATCTGCCTCGTCATCTGCATCAAGGCCAAAGGCCAGGGCCGGTCCTGAGTTTTTGGGTGCCCGGTGCGAAAGCTCAAAATGTGCCCTTTTTTTATTACGAAAACATATGTTTTAAAAAAAAATATTTAACGAGGGCTGGAACCCAGTCGAAGCTGGGGGGGCTAGGCCCTCACACCCAAATTATATTACTTGAGAAAATATACAACGGGGGGGGGGACATAATACCTAAACCCCGACAATAAAAAATACAATCATATACAACCATTCCTAGCAAAGCTCCTTGAAATTTCAACCTTTAAGAAATTGTCTTCTAGCATTTTTTGAAGCAAAATTATCAATTATATCATCATACTCCAAGTCTTCAATCTCATCCTTTTCAATGCATAAGATTGCTAATCCATTTAGCCTATCTTGAGTCATAGTGGTCCGCAAGTAAGATTTTAATAATTTCAATTTTGAAAAACTTCTTTCAGCAGATGCCACGGTCACAGGTACAGTCAACAGTACACGATAAGCAATCATGACATTAGGACACATGTCAGTTTCTTTTACAAAGTTTGCTATTTCCATGGATGTCCAAGGGTTATTAGAGAGAAATGCTTCTTCAGGTAACATCATTTGCAACACCTGTAATTCGGAACATAAGTCGGCTCCATCTACATCCATGGTATTTCCATGTTTCAAATGTGCTTCAAGATTCATACAATTTTCTTTTAGCTGTTGATCATCCAATGAAATTAACTTCGGTGCATCAAACAAGAAGCCAAAAATAGATTCAAAAGCCTTTAACTGTTCAAATCTATTTTTCAGTTGAGAAATAACAATATCCACTATAACAAGAAAATAATCTGTTCTAAATGATTCTTCAGCAGACTGTTGTTCCCTCTCATTACCATCAACTTCATCATGATGTCTTTTTCTAGGTCTATGACGTTTAGTTTGAAAAACAGGTTCAATTTCCGAATCAAGTGCAATTTCTTTAGTGAGATGCTCTTTACTCTTTTCATGTTGATCAAGCTTCACACCAAGATGTCTCCAATCACTAATTCCATCTTTTGCTAACTCACTTTTTGAGGTAATTGTTTTAAACAATTTACAACAAAAGCAAAAGATTTTATCCAACTCTTTTGAGTACACAAGCCATTTCCTATCATAAATTTCACCCGTTGGTAATTTTCGATCATAGTAGTGTGAGGAAAATTTTCTAAAGAGTTTGTCCTTAGGATAAGTGAGATTAGTTTCTCGAATTGGTCCATTTTCTACAAGTAAGGCTCTCATTTCTGCATTAAGACCATCCCAAATTCTTGGATCATAAATGTTTAAATGGAATGTAGGTTCGGTAGATTCAATATTTTCCTCTACACCAATATGATCATCATCAACATTTAAATCTATATCACCACCATTTTCATGATCTTGAGACCCATCACCAACATTTTCCTCTAAATCACTACCATTTTCATGGTCTTGAGACTCATCACCAACATTTTCTTCTAAATCACCACCATCATAACCACCAATTTCATGATCATGAGACTCCCCAACAACATTTTGTGACTCTTCACTAACATCATTTTCTCTCAAATTTTCAACCGACTCATTCTTTGTAGAGAAAAATTTATTAAGAGATCCTCTTAAAATTTCGGCAATTTCGTTATCCTTTGCTTTTTTTTTCCTTTTCATATTACCAAAGAGTTGTTTTCTAAAAGACATGGCTTCGATAATTTGTTTGCAAAAATTACCTACACATGATATAACAAAAATTTCCTATCAAAATTATCATTCCAACATATATTATATATTATAAAAACACTAGCACATAGACATAGTCTAACATATACAAATTGATAAAATTGAACCTAAATATTGAGTTTAAAATGAACAACAATTACTAGAGCAATAAAATTTTCCCAAATTTTCTGCCATCTTTTTACAATTTCTGCAACCAACAACAATTACTAGAGCAATAAAATTTTCCCAGATGGTTGATAACGTGGCTAATGGGAAACCCAGAAACAAGATAACAAAATTGATCAACGTCAAAGCAAATACACATAATTAAGCAACAAAATATACTCATTTGTTATCAAATGCCAACCGACGGAAAATAAAAGAAACGGAAAAAAGAAGAAAGAGAGGAAAGGAAAGGAAAAGAAACGAACCGACGGAGGAGGAGATGTCGGTCTGGTTGACCTGCGACTTCTTGAGCTTTTTGAAAGAGTAGGCGGCATTCAGAATATGTTAGAAATTAGGGTGTATGGGACCAAGTGGTCCCTGTATAACTTTTTTTTTTATAATTTTTTTAATACATAAAACCTGGGCCTCTTTAATATGTTGTCAATCTTGGGCCATCTTCTATTTGAAAATTGGGCTCTAGTAATTTTTTTTTTTTATACCTAGTTATTTGGGTTTTATTATTTTGGTGCCCCTTTAATTTTTGGGCCCTGGACAGTTGCCCTTGTGGCACTGGGCTAGGGCCGGCCCTGCAAAGGCGCCATTTTCATCTTAGTCACCTCCGTCGATGGTAGTACCCTCGCCACCGTCTGCGATATGAACGTGCATTTGCCATTGAAGTGAGAGCTCTTCCCTTCGATATGCTCCGGTCACCTCCACCGCGATTCCAAAAGGTCTTCAATGACACCGTCGCGATCGCGCTCATGGGCCCCAAAAATCTCACCAAATATTAATGCGTGCCAATCCCTAAATTTCAAGATCTGATCTTGATTCTATCCAATTTCAGTCATCCAAATTCAATCATATTCAATCCAAATGCTAGGTTTTTTTTTTCTTCTATCTTAAATTTCAATCATCTTCAATCCCTTTTTTTTAAGATTATCTTATCAAATGATGGTGCTTCAGAACGGTCGAGAAATTAGCATGTTGCTTGAAAACACAAATTTTGTAACAATGTGCCTTCAATTTTAACCCAATTAAATAAATGGTCCCATTACTTTAATCTAATTGGAGCAATGATACTTCAACTTTAATCCAATTATAGCAATGGTCATTTCAACATGAGTTATTTTGACAGAATTCTGATGGAGTTGACGAAACAGACCATAGCTGTGTGTTTTGACGAGTTAAGTGATCAATAGTCATCAATTTTTAGTTAAGGAACAATTACTCTAATTACGTTAAAGTTAAAAGGCCATTGCTACAATTTTCTCTTTCCTTATTATGAAACAAACGTCACTTAGATACATGATTTTCATTGCCAAACATTCTGGTTCATGAAACATTACTCTTGGGACCATACTAAAAGGAATGTACCAAGAAAGTATGTAAGGCTGCTTAACATAATCATGATGATGACATCATTGTTATATGACGTCATGAAATAATAATTTCCAATTTTTTTCCACACAAACACCGAATTCTTTGCAGTGAGACAAATCCACGGGTCAATTTTTTGATCGGATTGTTTGAAGGGAACTTTAACGAAAAGCACCCGGTACTCTTCATTTTAACGAAAAACCACATTTTTACACTAAAAAGTCAATTCTGGTACTATTCACTTTACCCTTTATTTTGTCCTTATCATTAAAACTCAAAGTTTTCAAGCAATTTTCATTAGTTTTCCTTTGTTTGAATGTATTCGCACACAATAATCTATGCCAAGTCACCCTAAAACCCCTTTTCATTAAATATACTAGCAGATGAGCATACATTTTATGTGTGTAAATAATTTCATTTTAGTTTTTGTTATTGATTAAGAAATGTGATTAGTTCTTAAAATTTAAAAAAGAGTATGGAATAATGATGATGAGACAATTTCTATTAATAAGTGCAAAATTTTCTTTATAATTACTATTTTGTCCTCCTTATGTAAATAGTGTGTATAAAAAGTGAGGGTAAAATAGGAAAAATAGATATATGATTGTCATTTTCTAAAAAAATGAGGGTAAAATAGGAAAAATAGGGATATGATTGTCATTTTGTCAAAAGTTACAAAATTAAAGCCTCTTCAACCGCCCATCTCCTCTCACGTTCTCCTCAAGTGCAACTGCTTCAGTTCATTCAAACTATCCAAAAAACATCATGATTTTACTTACCTATATGAAAAAATAATGGTGGGACAATCATCACTCAATCAAGGTCAAAAGTGATCAAAATAGGTATTTATCCAAAAAGTATTTCATCCATCCTCATCAAATCCTCCCCACAAGGTAACCTCTAAATATTCATTCAAAATAGGATTAATTACCTAAATTAATTAATTATTTTAATTTCCTAATTGATTGCAAGATATTATGGTAACGTAATATCTTGCAATTACACCCTAAAACCACAAAATGTGGCTGTGGATGCAAATTTCCGCTTTCTTCTTCTTGGACAAAATTGCACCTACAAAACAATTAACACCTTAGGTCAAGGCCAAGAGCCTCATGCGCCCACGATGAATTGGGGGGCTTTGGCCGAAAAACCTCCGATGCCAAAGGTAGAATTTAGAGAGAAAAGTATTTAGAGAGTTTTTGAGAGTTTTACAAGAGTGTGGACTTAGCTTTTTAGAAGAAATAGGGTCCTATATATAGGGAATGAGGTGGCCGGCCCTTAGAGGATTTTGTGTGAAAATGGTGATTAATTTGGTGATTAATAGATTAATTAGGAATTAATCCATTAATTAGCCTAATTAATCTAATTTGTATGGAGGGTTTTGAAGGTTATGGAATGAGGATGGATGAGATAAATTTGAACTTGTTACCTATTTTGGGTACTCCTGATTTGGTTGATGGATGATTCTCAACTGCTTGTATGTAGGAGACCCGGTGTGCTTCGAGGGTAAATTTGTCATCTTCACCCAAAAATCCACGTGTCACCTTGTGATTATTTTTGGCTCCACGGTGCCTAGTTCCCACCTCTCCAAAGGGGGCCGGCCACACCACTCCATTTCTCCAAAAACTTAAGTTGAATCCTCTTGCAAAATTCTCTAAATTCTCCAAACACTTTTCCCTCAAAATTTTAACTTTGGCATAGGAGGTTCTTCGGCCAAAGCCTCCCCTCCCCATTCATCGTGGGCACGTGAGACTCTTGGCCTTGACCTAAGGTGTTAATTGTTTTTGTATGTGCATTTTTTGTCCAAGAACAAAAAGGAAGAAATTTTTGCATCCACAGTAATCACATAATCTGAAACAAGCATATGTATATAATTGATGAAGCTAGCTGCAACGGATCAATCTCATATATATGCGGATCAATCTCATATATATGCATAAAAGGAGAACGGAACATGCTGCTAGTTAGAGCGCAGATCGTTCTATCTCTCCTGTGACATAATGCCCTCAACCTCTGTTATATTTTCTTTGTTTCTCTATTCAACGTATATTAATGGCTTCAAGAGCTTAGATAACCCCATATTTATAGCCATTAACCTAGGCCAGTATTTCTCTATGTACTAGGAGTCGGAAATGTTAGGTTTTTTCACAATGCAAGGAAATTACTTATACAATACCACGAAGTTTGTTTTAATTTGCAAGGTATTTTCCTGTGATTAGATAAAGTGGGATAAATTGCATACGCTAATGAAGTAATTAATCATTCTTTAAAATTAAATACGTTGTTTAAAGTTTGGAACATTGGCCTTACCATACACGTAACACATTAGAAACTCTAGTAATTTCCAGGGGGTTCATTTTCCCATTGGAAAATAATAATAAAAAAAAATTACAAGCACAATTTCCTCGAGACTTTCATATAAACCTCCATGTCCAGTAAAAGAAAAGGAAAGAGATGTTAGACTCTTGTTTTCTTTTCTAATATTGGTCGTATATTAGAACCGATCCCAGAATTTAACTTGTACAAGAGTATTACTACAACAAAATGCATGGTTCAGCGATGAAAATTTCACTCAAGAAATTAGAAAGTTCTCATGACTAAAAGTTGTTGTGACAATTTCGTCGTTAAACATTTATTTAAAAATAAAAATTAATGTCGAATCGTAAATTGTAGTGACGCTAATTTTTAAATCAATCACTTGCTTAATTACCTATATCTGTCAAAGACTAATGACATACTTTATATTAATCTTGGAATCTAGCCATCAGCCGGCCAATCATGTATATATGATACTTAAACTTTGGGGAGGGTCTTAGGATTAAGAACAAGTGAGAGGGAGGTGAGATCAAAGGTGAGGCAGGGTTAGCATAATAAATTATGAGGTAAAAAAAAGTTGGAGTTTCATCATAAAATTAAGTGGCAATATGGTGAGTAGTCCCACCTCTTTATAATGTTTCTCCCTTCATCGATGTGAGACTCTTTTACCTTCACATCCTCACACGCCCCATAAACGACGCATGGTGAAGTTTCAAGCCAAACACGTGGATAACACGAATTAGGTGATGCGGAACACGTGTGGCCGTTGGGCTTCACACATGAGCCAATGTGCCATGATATCATGAAGAAAGTTGGGGTTCTACAATAAAACCAATTGACAATATAGGGATTAGCCAACATCTTAGCCTTGACAAAAAAAAAACCTCTTATTATAAGCCCTTATAAAGTTTCTTCTTTCACCGATGTAAGACTCTTTTATTATGCACATCCACAGAGAGTGGGGTTGTGGATATATTTTGTAATTTGGAGCCACACACACACGTAATCTGATTGCCCGACCACAGAATTTCTTTCAACTTTAAAAGGAAATGATAGACATCTCAACCCCTCCTCCACGGTGCTTCATTTGTTATGGACAGTGCTAATTTTTGTGCTTAATATTCCACATATACGATCTGTAAGCAATCATGCAGTCTGGTACAACATTCCTCAAATAGATTAACAAGTACGTACGTATTTTATACACACACACACACTGAACGAAGTCACGAAAACATATGGAATTACTAAATGCAGGAGGTGAGGAACATTTGTAGTCTCTCTTTCTAAATTTATACATTTTCAATCAGTTTTTTGTCCAATGGGAAAGCATGAACAACTAGTAAGATTCCTAGCAAGATCTTCATGCATGCACTGCGAATTCATGGCAGTTTCCTTAAAGTAATAGCGTAGGAAAAACGGCCGACTAGCTAGCCAGCCCTGCTTATAAATATATTGCAAGGGCCCTTCTCTTGTGAAGCCATGAGGAGACACTGAAGAGAGATCAAACACTATTACAGAAGAAGAGATTTATTAAAGACGTTGGAGGAGATACCTGTCGCAGGAGAGATGACAAAAGTTGCGATATATTATTTATAGCAATTAGATAATTAATTGGGATATATCGAAACGCAACTTATATCACTCTCCTGTAACAGATGCCCCCTCCAACCTCTTTCTGAAGCTGCACGCATATGTGTATTGATCTGTCTGATAAACAAGAGGAGGGGGAAGGCCAATTAGTGAAGAAGTGGTAAACCAACTCTCTATCATTATTTGTTAATTGTTTTAAACATACATGAAACCCTTTATTTCTTTTTGCATATGTACTAATTTCTTTATTCAATTAAAGAAAAATGCAGCATTTTTCAAATTCATTGAGAAGGAGAGAGGCAGAGAGGCATCTCTAGAGAACTGATGAATTAAGAAAGGTTGGGAGATTTATGCTCACAAGAGAGATGGCACTAATTGTGCTCCAACTGCATGCAATTGTTGCCATCTCTCCTCCGACCAAAAAGCTCTACACAAGTGCTACAACTTTGATCTTTCTCTATGACATTTTGGGTTTTTTTGTTTTTCCGACATGATTTTTATCTTGTGGTTGTAGATTATCTGAATAATATACTATCAATTAATTATGCTTGTCTTTGTCATGGTATGATTGTTTTAGTTAGGCATCTACATGTGGATGCCATACATTGTTAATTAAAATAGGCCCATCTTGATTAAGATAATCTGATGTGATTGATCTATAACCACATTAAAACGTGGATTAAAAAAAAGATCATTCTATTTGGAGCTTACATATAATAAATTCGTATTAGATGATGGAATTGGCGGTGATCTCATATATATTGCAGTACTTGGAGTAATTAAGTTTCAAAAATCATTCAGATTACATCAAAAGATTAGGGCAGTAAATATGATACATTACTGATCAACTAATAACAGTAGTTTTGCAGGTCGATTTCATCTCACAACTGTTTTGCAATGACAAATTTCATGAATAATTCATCAACTCATATGTATGAGTCTAGGGTTATGTCTTGAGTATAAAATAAATATATAGTACTGTTGAGATCATATGATCACATAGTTTATATTCGTTTCATTAAGTTTATATATAATATGTATTTATAAATAAAGCTGTACTAAATATGTGTTATATATTTTTCATGACCATGAAGCTTTAATAATTTTTGTGAGAGAAATTTGGAGTTTATATGTTAATTTGTACCTTATGAATTACAGTACTAGTACCACTTTACAGAAAGGAAAATGAAGAAATACTATACTGCCTCTTTCATGCCTATATATAAAGCTGCATCATGAGGATTTCGGAGCCAGCAGATTGAAAAACAGTACTAAAAGCGAGATCAAAATATCAAAGCGTAGGGACTTCTGTCGAAGGTGAGATGGTGCCGAAGGCCATGTATATTGGTAGCTGCGATTACAAGCTTTATATAGCTAGTCAATTCAGGCCAGCGAGCTTCATCCCTCCTCGACTGAAGCCTCTCACGCTTTGATTCCACGGAAAAGAAACCCATGTTTAATTTCTTCGCAAGATTGGAGAAAGATCAGGTGAAGTAGTATTACTTTACCCTTTTTTTCGTATTTTGACGTTGCGATATTACTGTACTGTAAGATTTTGTTTAAGAACTAAACCAATCTCCTTGGATCAAAGGATCATGGTAAGTGCTTATATACATGCTAGGGATCGAAAAGACAGGAAGTATATGTGCCGAAAAATACAAGAAAAAGTAATAAAAAAAAATAGTACCTAGCAAATGTTTTTCCTCTCCTTTTTGCTAGATCTGGCCACCTGCGACGTCCACTTCTACATAGGCAACGGAGAAACGCACGGCCCGGTCGGTGGGGGTGTTGATCATTAGCTTGCTAGCTTGAAGGACTCAAGCACAGATTTCTTCTGAGAAGGGTATATTACTTGTCCAGATGAAGGCTGAAGGATGAAGAGCTAATTGAAGATCTTCTGTTCACAAGGTTCACCGCAAGTTTTGTAATTTAACATGTGATTGCAGTACTAATTAGGACTTAAAAATCATTTAAGCCTGCAACTGGTGTTTTTCTATTATCTTTTTCAAGCTTTGGAGATGGCCTCAAAGCCTTTTCCCCTTAGTTTAATTATGGTTTGACTTCCACCAAATTCATCTAATTTGGGATTCGGACCGTTAAAATTTGATCTAACGGCTACAAATAAGGAGATCCTTTAAAAGTTATAATAACTGTAGCCGTTGGATCAAAATCCCACGTCCCGGATCCCAGATTAGGTGGATTTGGTGGAAAGGGATCCAGAGAGGATCCTTTTCCTGAACTTAGACCATTTCCAATGAAGAGGGGTAAATGTTCAAAAGCCAAAAAATGACATGATTTATTCAAAAATTCATCTCCAACTGATAACTGAGCTATTATTCTATAGAGTCCACTAGGCCATTATTTGGCCAAAGGGACATCGGGTTGGCCAAATGTAGCCTCCCTCTTAGCCATTTTTAGGGCTCAGCTTCTCAATTGCAATGATTGATTCAAATTCAACGGCTATATTTGAAAACATCCAAAGGTATTTTAACTAAAATAACCAATAAATTTAAAGTATAAACTTCAAACTAATAAATTATTAAGGGGCTAATATAGCCCTTTCGGTTGAAGTTGGTATATGAGTATGGTCTTACACTGTTTATTTTTAAAAATAATTTTTCTGCAAGACTATAATTCTAAACGGAGCTATATTTAATCATTTTGGTTGGAGATGACCTTATAGGAAGCCTTTAAAGAAAGTGATTCCTATTTATTATTATTATTATTATTACAAAAATGGGGATTAGTTATGCTACTACACCGCATCAAACTTTAATGATCCAAACCATCTATTTTTTAAGTTTCACCTCATAGATGTATTTTTTTTAAATAATTTTTTTTGCAAGGCTATAATTCTAAACGGGGCTATATTTAATCATTTTGGTTGGAGATGGCCTTATAGGAAGCCTTTAAAGAAAGTGATTCCTATTTATTATTATTATTATTTTTTTACAAAAATGGGGATTAGTTATGATACTACACCGCATCAAACTTTAATGATCCAAACCATCTATTTTTTTAAGTTTCACCTCATAGATCATCATTGCAAAATATTAACCATATCGGAAATATTTGACACATCTAACTGAGTTCAAAGAAATTAATGAATACTTTGTTCTCTAAGAAACATAGAAATTTCATCATGATAAATTAAATAGGCAAATGATTTCGGATTGACTTGAATTTTTGTAAGGATGATTTATGAATCCAGACTTACAAAATAGACGTTCATATCGTTGAAGTTCGATGTAAAATGAGTCCCACAACTAATCCTCATTTTTAAGAAAATAAGAATCTCTTCTCTTAAAAGTTCTGCGTACTTACATATGTACATATATGTGTACGTATATGTTGTAAAACAATATCTTTTTTTTTCCAGTGTTGTGTTCCGTACATGTGTGTGTGTGTGTGAGAGAGTTATCCCTGAACGCACAGTTTCTTGTATAGCATATGATTCAATTAAATGGTGATCCAATTTGATTTGGGTACCAATGATTTCATGATATATACTTTTAGGAGTTTCTTTTTCTAGGGTTGGGAGCTTCTCTCTCTATCTAGCATGCTGGGTGGTGGTGGTGGTGTCATGTGTCAATTCATACTCCTTATCAGTTAAGTTTCTGTTTACTTTTTTGTTAACTTATAAGCATTTAGCTGATCTTCATTGCAGCCGAAAGTTTTCTCTCTTTAATTATTTCAGTGCGAGGTAATTTTTTTTTTTAATTAATAGATGGTAAAGAGGTAAATCTAAGCTAGTCATGATGAAGTTTTAACGAGGCATTTACTCTAGACTAGTCATACTCTTGTATGCGTTAATGATCATCTTGAATATGTGAAACATTGATCTCCTACATTTAATCAACTTTTTTTCTTCCTTTGACTACTATAATACCACAGCAAGGGGTTTTATGATTTTCTTTTGATATGCACCCCTACTTTGAGACTCGTGTTAGCAACTATTTGTAATTGTTGAGAACTGACGATGTGGAGCCAAAAATATTCACAGGGCGACACGTGGATTTTTGGACAAAAATGACAAAAATACCCTTGCAGTACAACGAGGTTCCTACGCGCAAGCAGCGGGCAACCCTCTTTCAACCAAGACAGAAGTGCCCAAAATAGGTAACAATTCAAAGTCCATCTCATCAAATCCTTTCTACAAGGTAATTCCCAAACACATTCCTTTTAAATTATGTTAATTGGCTAATTAATGGGTTTATTGCCTAATTAACCCATTAATTGTCAATTAAACCATCCATTATATCCAAATAACTACAAAATACATCCAATTCAACCCTAAAACACCACATGGCCGGCTATCCCCATTTCAAAACCTAATCCATCACTTTTTTCTACCTTTTTCACCATTTCTTCCTTTTTATTACCCAATAAATTCAAAAACCACCAAAACATTCATCTTATGTTTAATAGCCAAATAAATTGGCTAATTAAACCTAAATTAAACCTAAAAACCCTAGCCACCTCCTATCCCTATAAATATACTCCCATTCTCACCAAAAAGCTAATTCCAACACTTTGGCAAAAATCCCAAAATTCTCTAAACACTCTTTCTCTCTAAATTCTAACTTTGGCATCGGAGGTTCTTCGGCCAAAGCCCCCCCCATTCATCGTGGGCGCGTGAGGCTCTTGGCCTTAACCTAAGGTGTTAATTGTTTTGTAGGTGCAAAATTGTCCAAGATCAAGGAGGAAGAAATTTGCATTCACAAATTGGTGCTTTCATTGAGAGTTGAAATCCATACTCGTAGAAGACTCTCGCACAAAAAGGTTTTTTCTTTATTTTCTAGTCCATTTGAATATTTTTCATACGTTCTTATTATTAGAATTTTTTACTTGCAAAGGTTCTTTGATAAAACGTATAAGCAAAATATAATGGCTAGAAATTTAGAAAATTCCACAAGTGAAAATTCTAATGTTCAAGAAATGGGATTGCGGAGATCCGTGAGGCTAAATGCGACAATAAGGGGAGCGGCATCATCATCACAAGCTTCCACCATGGGAACCACTGTGGTGGCTACCTCGGTAGCCACCCGCGACGAGGTCCATGGTGCCTTCACCACGGCCACCATGGGAACCACCGCGGTGGCTACTTCGGTAGCCACTCGTGGCGAGGTCCATGGAGCCTTCACCACGGTCCGGAGATCCGTGAGGCAAAATGCGACAATAAGGGGAGCGGCATCATCACCACAAGCTTCTACCATGGGAACCACCGTGGTGGCTACCTCGGTAGCTACCCGCGGCGAGGTCCATGGTGCCTTCACCACGGCCACCATGGGAACCACCGCGGTGGCTACTTTGGTAGCCACTCGTGGCGAGGTCCATGGAGCCTTCATCACGGCCCGAGCCGTGCCATCCAAGGCTCACGGTACCAAGACCACGATCTAAGCCGTGCCATCCAAGTTTACGTGGACCCAAGCCCAAGCCTCGCATTCACATGCACCGCGCATTGAGCAGCCTGCTCCCGTGATCCAGCCTGCTCCCGTCAAGTAACCCACTCTCACGGCCCAACCTGCTCCTGCCGAGCAGCCTGCTCTCGTGACCCAGCCTGCTCCCGACGAGCAGCCCACTCTCGTGGCCCAGCCTGCTTTCGTCGAGCAACCCACTCCCGTGGCCCAGCCTGCTCCTGCCAAGCAGCCCACTCCCGTGGCCCAGCCTGTTCCTGCCAAGCAGCCTGCTCTCGTGACCCAGCCTGCTCCCGACGAGTAACCCACTCCCGTGGTCCAGCCTACTTCCGTCGAGCAGCCCACTCATGTGGCCCAGCCTGCTCCTGCCAAACAGCCTGCTCTCGTGACCCAGCCTGCTCCCGACGAGCAGCTCACTCCCGTGGTTCAGCCTGCTTCCGTCGAGCAGTCCACTCTCACGGCCCAACCTGCTCCTGCCGAGCAGCCTGCTCCCGACGAGCAGCCCACTCTCACGGCCCATCATGCTCCAGTGGCTTTCCAAGCAGCCCAAGTCGACCCAAGACTATCTCAACCATCCGGACCTACCATCGAGCCGGGGGCATTCTTACCATATTTTTTCGCGATTTGACATTTCCCAATTCAAATCTCGCGCCCGGAGTCTACCACATTTCCACTGCCCAAGGAGGCGCATTCCTTCCAAGCTCTTCCAATCCAAATGGCGAACAACACTTGTCTCGACAAGTCATAGAGTTGACGAGCGCCCTTGCACAACAGACAACTTTGGTGAATCAACTTTTGCAACGCATCGAGATCCAACGTGCCCCGGATGAGGTATCCCAAAGTAGGACAAGGGCAGACGAACCTTTCCAGCAGCGTCCCGGCAAGCAGCCATTCGACCAGCCACGAGCTGAACGTTCAGGCAGTGTACATTCCCGATTGGGCCCCCGAGATAGCGTATACTCCCGTCTTAGCGCGCGGAGGAGCGTGTACTCTCGACTAGGCCCACGGATGAGCATACATTCACGGTTGGGGTCACACTCCGATAGTCAACATGAGCAACCTTCCGGACAAAGTGTTCATTCGCGGCTAAGCCCACAATGAGCATCATCCACTTCACATCAGAGTAGGCAGCACGACGGACGGATAGAGACAGTCACTCAATCCAGCTCAAGTTCAACCAGCAGCCTACGAAGAACTCGCTCGCCTGCTAGGAACGCACCACATGCACTGCATCTGCGGCGTAGACGAGCCAAACACATGGAAGAGCAGTCTAGACCAGCAAGTCATGGCTGGGGGCAGCCGAGAGCTCTGCTACCCCAACAAAGACAAATTCAGGAAGAAGTAGAGAGACTCTTGACCAAGCGATTGCATGATTTCCAACGCAACGAGGTCACCGACGAGGCACTACGATGGAACATGACCAACATAAGCAGGTCACCTTTCACGGACGAGATCGAGCAGGCAGAGCCTCTACGAGAGTTCAGCATGCCACATTTCACATCTTTCAAAGGGGATGAAGACCCGGAGAGACACTTAAAGCGCTACCGAAGCGCAATGATCCTTTATCGAAACAACGATGAGCTTATGTGCAAGATATTCGCCATCACTCTACAAGGCGAGGCGCAAGATTGGTTCTACACCCTGCCGCCACAATCCATCCGGAATTTCTATGAACTTTCTTTGGTTTTCACCAAAGAATATTCATCCTATCGCTCGATCAAAAAGAAATCTGATCATTTGTTCAACGTCAAGAAGAACCCAAAGGAGTCACTTCGCGACTATGTAAGGAGGTTCAAAGTAGAGAAGGCAAAAATAGTTGGATGCAACGACTCGATAGCTTGAGCAGCCTTCCAAAAAGGACTTCCAGCAGACCACCCGCTATTCGGAAAATTGATCATGAAAGAAGATCTAACTCTGGCAGACTCTTTTGCTTTGGCTGAGAAGTATGCACTTTGGGATGAGGCTTGCCAATGCACATTCAAGGACTTAAAAAAGTACTCGACATCACCTCCCTAGAAGCAGCGGAGGACTTATTCACATGTTTGACGGTATCTAAAGTAGCAATAAGCTCTACCATCATGCGAGAAGAGATTGGGGCCTGACTACCTGTATTCCACAGTTACCTGTATTCTACAGTTCAAAAGCTCTCATCGATGTTATTAAAAATTCAAAAGCTAACTTTGGCGATAGTTGTTGTAACCCAGAAGCACAAGTTTTACTTTCAAACGCATGCAATCATCCTAATGACGTACTATTTTGCCCAATCCAGACGCGCGACGATAAAGGCGTAGACCCTGACGGATGTAAAGTTTTCTGACGAACGCAACACTAGAAGGACACACTCGAAAGTAAGTTTTGTCCTCGTCACCCTAAAAGATTCTACATAGGAGCAACATGTACCGGTAGTTGAGTACCATTTCTTGCTGCGCATCACACGGCCCTAGCCGACCCTTACTCAATGATTCAACTCTAGAGTGGCCCAATACCGGCAGTTGAACATCTCCTGTTGCGTATGACATTGCCCCATCTCCACAGCTCCCTACTGCGTCTTCACGCTGAGCCTAGGTGACGCAACAGAGCGGCCCAACGATGCCTCAGAAGTAGCCAAGCACACTCTAGCTGCGCCTACTCCACCCGATGGAGACTTCTGGCATTTGCATGTTGACGACGCAGAAAAGCCTTCATCACTGCCGGCAGAGAAGGCTCCAAAAAGATGGATCCCATCTGGGAAGGTCCGTACAAGATCAGCAGAGTAGGGGGCAAGAGTAATTACACCATCACCACCATGAAGCGGCAAAAAGATTGAAAAGAAATGGATGGCCTACAATCTGAAGAAGTACCATGTGTGACCTCCCGCTACATCAAACCCGAAGACTCAATAAGCTCGACAGGCACCACCTCACAAGCAGAGGAATATCCAGTTGTTATGCAGTTCCTACCTTACAGCTAAAGTTCTCATTCGTTTCACTCGTTTTTCAATGAGGAATTTAGAAGTAATCACAACTTGGCTTGGCTGCATGCTTACAACAACTAATCACTCCTGCACTTCAAAAGAAGACTGCGCCCTTCTTAGGGACTCATCGTAGGAATTGCGCCCCCCGAATGACCAACCATGCTCTCCAGTGCGAGAGGGTAAACCAATTCTCCGACACCCATATGGGTCAGCTCTCCAAGACGGGAGGATAAACTTTACACTCCGAATATCCAGACGTGGATGAGCCTGGCTGCCCTAGTATAAATAGATGCACGATGGCTTGCGCCGGGATTCCTAGAAGTAGCCGCAATGGTCTTTTTCAAGGCTTAGCTAACTGAAGGATTTTGGGTCTCTTGGCCTAATCCGTGGGGAACCGGGCCCTAGAGACGGAGAGGGCACATTACGCAGTACATCCGATGGACGGCTGCCCTGGAATCCTAAAGCTGCTACCGAGTGCACTAAGGTAGCCTACGAATTCCGGAAGACTGCCTACGGCTTGCCCTTCGAGCAGTGAAGCCGCACTAGACTTATACAACCGCACATTCTTGTGAAAGGTTAAACAAGCTAGTACGCATATACGAAGTTTTATCCACTGCCGACATGCTACGTAGTCGATAAGCTTCACCTCTGCCAAGCGCGGAACAACCTACACCAAGTCCTAAAGTGTTGTGATACTTGCTACGCAACCTACGGAATTGAAGAAAGTCAAGGTTAACAGCCTAGTGGTTACGCGGACTTGTCTGCTTCTGTAAGTAAGGCATCCGGCTGCCAACCCTATGGCTAACAACTTTGCAAAGTTCTACACCAACACCTATGGCTGCATAGGCTACGCGAGTTTGTCTGCTTATAAAAAAGTAGCATGCCTGCCACTGGTCTATCAAGTCTAAAGGTTAGGGCATGAACAAAAGAAGTGAATATGAAGAAAAACGAAGAAAAACATGTTTATAAACAACTAGCAAAGGCTGAAGGAGTTCCAGCAAAACAAAAGCTACAAGGAAAAACAAAGAAAATCCTAAAGGCTACCTAAAATACTATACTACAGCAGCTTGGACATCCCACGACTACTCGGTCGCCACACATTCAACAGCCGTAACGCTCTTAGCAGCGGCATCATCCGATGCTTCACCCCTGGCTGCCCCAGTCTGGGCACTAACTTCTCCAACTACTTCAGCAATGGAAGCCTTAAAAGTAAAAGCAAGCAAGTCTTCCGGAGAAATAGAGAAGGTCTTAAAACCTCAAGCTCATCCTTCTCACCCTTCAGTTGCTCATTCTTCTTAAGCAGACTAACACGGACGCAGTGCAGCTCATCCACTCTCTTCTTAGCATAAGTAGCGAAACGAAGCTCAGAAATTGCAAGCTTAAGATCTTGAATCTGAGGCGAATCAATCTCAGCAGCAAAGGGAGCAGGCTTTGGCGCCACTTTAGCAGCAGAGTCCACCTTACCACTCTTCATAATAGCAAGTCTCTACAAAGGTGAACCGGACTTGGCTCCCAAAGAACGTCCTGGTACAAACTTCGGCACTGGGGGCATGATAAAACCTTTATGCTGAGTAATCTTATCCACAATTGTATTAGCCATTCTCAACATGGAAGACGCCACATGCTCAGATCTAGCAGCCTTACATTTCTTCCTATTGGAAGAAGTCATGTCAATCACATACCTCTTGGTAGCAAACGGACCCTCATGAGCAGCGAAAGAAGTCTTTGGTTTTTTCTTAGCCGGCATCTCTTGAGCAAGCAGAGAAGATCCATTTTCCCACCTTCACTTGCAGCAGGATCCACAACAGTGATTGGACGAGCCAGTGCATCCGTTTTGATCCTATTCCCCTCATCTTTTGGGAACAGCCCACGTTTCTCCTGACGAAAAGAGTTAAAGTAGCCAATGTCATTCATGGTACCTAGCAGGGAAGTTCAACCCAACATTCCAGCAGTTCATGAGGTTCGCAACCTCTTCATTTCTCTCAATCACCAGCCTAGCTCGAGTCATGTCCAAAAGCCTAAAAAGACATGAGCCATGTGACTTGCCTAACACTGCGCCCCAGTGCCACAATCCGAGGTCCCAGCCACACAAGCTGCCCTTGGTTCTAGCCAAGTCGAGCAGCTTAAAGTAGTGGTCCCTGCCACAATACCTCATCGGCCCATGCCGAGTCGACTCCTGGCCTATGCCAGCCGACGTGCCGCACCACCCCGACGGCTGCCCCACGGTAGCACTATCCACGAAGAAGACGAAGAAATCAACGAAAGACGGTCCTTTGCACGGGCAAGATGTAGAAGATTGCTAGAGGAGGGGGAACAAATATCCTCTAAGCTATCTCTCTCTTGTAGGGTAGAATAAATCGCTCTCAAAAGTTGATTTAATAACCCACTTAAGGTGGATTTAAATAGGCTTTGAGAGAAATTTATTTCCCTTTCCTAGAAGGATCTAATTTCCTATTAAAGAGAGAATCTACATCAAAATAGGAAGCAGTCCTAAGTTTCCTAAAGCAAGAAGATCTCTACACCTGCTGCCATTTTCTGCGAGCAGCCCAACAGGTGTGGGGGCATTTGTGGAGCCAAAAATATTCACAGGGCGACACGTGGATTTTTGGACAAAAATGACAAAAATACCCTTGCAGTACAACGAGGTTCCTACGCGCAAGCAGCGGGCAACCCTCTTTCAACCAAGACAGAAGTGCCCAAAATAGGTAACAATTCAAAGTCCATCTCATCAAATCCTTTCTACAAGGTAATTCCCAAACACATTCCTTTTAAATTATGTTAATTGGCTAATTAATGGGTTTATTGCCTAATTAACCCATTAATTGTCAATTAAACCATCCATTATATCCAAATAACTACAAAATACATCCAATTCAACCCTAAAACACCACATGGCCGGCTATCCCCATTTCAAAACCTAATCCATCACTTTTTTCTACCTTTTTCACCATTTCTTCCTTTTTATTACCCAATAAATTCAAAAACCACCAAAACATTCATCTTATGTTTAATAGCCAAATAAATTGGCTAATTAAACCTAAATTAAACCTAAAAACCCTAGCCACCTCCTATCCCTATAAATATACTCCCATTCTCACCAAAAAGCTAATTCCAACACTTTGGCAAACATCCCAAAATTCTCTAAACACTCTTTCTCTCTAAATTCTAACTTTGGCATTGGAGGTTCTTCGGCCAAAGCCCCCCCATTCATCGTGGGCGCGTGAGGCTCTTGGCCTTAACCTAAGGTGTTAATTGTTTTGTAGGTGCAAAATTGTCCAAGATCAAGGAGGAAGAAATTTGCATCCACAGACGACAACAACTGTTATCTTTTAATAATAAAGTCCTGATTCGACTACTTCTTAAGTTGTACACACTTAAGGGGAGTGTTGTAATTAGTGTGTTTATTTAGAAATGTGATTGTGTACACGTAAACTTAAATAGAATTCCAATAGGAGTTGAAGATCAAATCATTATAAGTTTTGTGTTACTTGTAAGGCAATCAGGATTAGTATTAATAAACAGACAAGGTGTGGGTTGAACATACAGTTCTCATACCCGAGCTTGTTCTCTTTCTTTGCCATCCCTCTCTCTCACCCACTCTGAAAGTTATTCTCACATGGAACTGAGTTGTTGATTTCTGATCATATGTGTTAATGTGCAGGCAGCAGGAGTTCAACTTCAAAGTGGAAATGAGTTATGTATATGTCCATGATGCACTCTTCGGCATGTTACTTTTCTGTATCTAGTTCACATGTAACGACCCAACATTTTGTTGTCGAGCTAGTTGTTAGGAGTATTATATGAATAGCTAAGATGTTGCCAAATGTCAAGAGATTAGTATTGCAGTTATAAGGCTATTATAAGATAGCTTAGTTAGGAAGCTGTCAAAGATAGTATAAATATCCCTTGTAATGAAACAGTTGGGTAAAGGATAAGAAATATACAATACAATTCAAAAATATCTTGCTCTCTAAGTATTCTTTCAATCTCATATCTCACTTCCTATCAATCTTCTTCTTATCTGATATATGTGTAGATTGGTTTACATGGTATCTTCGCTGGAAAAAGTATAAAGCTTTATGGTGTATCAATCTGGGATTTCTGTATATGCTTCCGCTTCTGATCGCACATATATGTGCTTCTCTCTTCTATCTATTACTTCTTGATTTGGCGCTTTTCTGATCAAATTAGGGCTCTTCAATATGTGTTTGATTTTCTGCACACCAAGTGTTCGACGTTTGTTCTCTGTCAATCCCGGTGAAGCAATTCCATCAAAATGGTGATCGTCTCTCAGTTGCAAATCTTGCAATCGTCTATTACATCTCTTATTTCCTCTGTTTCTACGTCCGTAGCCATGAAGTTGGACGATACCAATTACTTGACTTGGCATTTTCAGATGCAGCTTTTGTTGGAAGGTTTTGGCATTATGGGGTTTGTTGATGGGTCTACTCCTTGTCCTCCTCGATTTTCTGATGTGATTTCTGGGGATTCTGAAGTTGTTTCTGGTTGTTCTACTGCACAAGTTGAATATGATGCATACAAGATTTGGAAAATGCATGACAGAGCATTGATGCAGCTCATTTCTGCAACTCTTTTGGCTCCTGCAATTTCTTGTGCAATAGGGAGTATCAGTTCTTTGGATTTATGGACTCATCTGAAAGACCAATTTTCCACAGTTTCTCGAACCAGCATTTTCCAAATGAAATATGAGCTACAAACTATCAAGAAAGGTAATGATTCCGTCACTTTGTATCTTCAAAGGATTAAGGAGGCTCGAGATTATTTGTCTGCTGCTGGTGTCTATTTTGAGGATGATGATATTGTAATTCTTACGTTAACTGGTTTACCTTCTGAGTTCAATACCATTCGGTCAGTCATTAGGGGTCGAGATACTGTTATTTCATTAAAAGATCTTCGTTCTCAACTACTTGCTGAAGAAGCAATGCTTGAAAATATGAATGCTGCCCCTGTGCTTACTGATTTGGTTGCTCAACAGTCTGGTTTTCCTTCAAAGAATTCTGGTGGTTTTTCATCTCAGCATCCTAACTCAAACTATCAGTATAATAGTTCTCGAGGTTTCAATAACAAGAATAAAGGCAGGGATCGGTTTAATTCTAATAACAGGTTTGGAACCAACAAGCAATTCTTCTCCAATTCTGGCCCTGGAATCTTAGGAAACTCTCCACAATAGCTTGGTTCTTCTCCGTTGATGACATGTCAAATCTGTGGCAAGCATAATCATCTTGTTGACACTTGTCGATTTAGAAATGCTCCTAGTTCTCCAGGTTGCCAAATATGTGGAAAACATAATCATTTTGCTGATACTTGTCGGTTTCGAAATACTGAGGCTAATTCAGGCTGTCAAATCTGTAGGAATTCTAACAATAGTGCTGATTTTTGCTTCCAGAAGAATTCTAATGTTTCAATGACTGCCATGTATGCTCACACCAACTCTGGTCCTCAGTCTACTACTTCCCAGTCATCTATTCCATCTCAGCAAGTTTGGCTCACTTACTCGGGAGCAACAAACCACATGACAACTGAGTTGCAAAATCTGTCTCTTGCAATTCTTTATCCATCCAATGAGACTATACAAGCTGCTAATGGTGAAGGTTTAGCCATATCTCATATTGGCTCCACCACTCTTCCCATATCTCATATTGGCTCCACCACTCTTCAAACTCCATTACATTCTCTGAAATTAAATTCTGTTTTATATGTCCCGAAATTAACACAGAATCTGCTGTCAGTTCATCGAATCTGCTTGGACAATAATTGTTGGTTAATATTTGATGCATTGTGTTTCTGGATCTAGGACAAAACCACATGGAGGATACCTACAAAAGGCTGTGCAGTAATGGGGTGTATCCGATTATCTCACCAACATCCAGTGCTTCTTCAAAACGTGCCTATGCTGCTACTTACCTTGGACAACAAATTAACTCAAGATTATGGCATAACAGACTAGGTCAGCCTTCTAATCCTATAGTATCTCAAATTTTAAGAAAGTCCAGATTGTTTTGTAGTCCTGATTCCTTGCTTATGTTGTGTTCTACATGTTTGGAAGGAAAATTTACAAAACTTCATTTTCCTGTGTCTCAGTCCAAGTCTGTAATATCAGATAAGAAGAAGATTGATAGGAAGAGAGAGATGAGATTGAAAGAATACTTAGAGAGCAAGATATTTCTGAATTGTATTGTATATTTCTTATTCTTCACCCAACTGTTTCATTACAAAGGATATTTATACTATCTTTGACAACTTCCTAACTAAGCTATCTTATAACAGCCTTATAACTGCAATACTAATCTCTTGACATTTGGCCCGCTCCTTGTTTGTCCATTGAAGGGTTCAAGTATTATGTAACCTTCATTGATGAGTGTACACGTTATACTTGGATTTTTCCAATAAGCAATAAAAGTGATGTTTACCCTACTTTTGTTTCTTTGTATCAATACATTACAAATCAATTTGATGTCTCTGTGAAAACATTACAAACCGATGGGGGAGGGGAGTATATAGGGAAATCTTTTCAAGCTTTTCTTTTGAATAAGGGGATTCTTCACCATATGTCATGTCTTCATACCCCTGAGCAAAACGGCTTAACCGAGCGAAAACATAGACATATAATTGAGACTTCCATCACACTGTTACAAACAGCTTCCCTACCACCTCTTTTTTGGTCCTATGCAGTTCAAACTTATGTTTATCTTATCAATAGGATGCCATCTTCTACATTGGATAACAAATCCCCATTTGAGCTCCTCTTTCATGACATTCCAGACATTCAACACCTTAGGGTTTTTGGTTGCTCTTGTTACCCACTACTGAGACCTTATAACAGTACCAAACTTCAACCTCGAACTACAAAATGTGTCTTCTTGGGGTATGCTTCTAAGTTTAAAGGGTACATATCTTTTGAGGTGGCTAAGAAACGGGTTTATATATCAAGACATGTAATTTTTATGAATTTGAATTTCCTTATTCCAACCTAGTGTCTTTTGATCAACCAGTCCTTTCTCCAGTACTTACCTCACATGGTTTTCATCCTGTTTTAGTACCAAACAATGATAATGTGATGGTTGTGCCTTCTGTTTCTTCTCCTAGTCTGATGCAGTCTAGTTCCTCACAGTTTGCTCCAAATAATTCATTAGACATTAGGAGTCACCTTATCACTACCAATAGTTTGTCCAATGGATCTAGTTTGTCTATGCCATCTGCAACATCAAGTTCCCATACTCTCACTGGTGATCTCAATGAAGTTGTACCCATTACTAGCACTGCAGATCAGTCATTATCCTCTTCTATCTCTGTGGTACCTGAATTCCAGCCTGACCAACTCCAAGTAGTCATATATGTTCCATCATTTAATTTGCATCCAATGCAAACTAGATCGAAGAGTGGTATTTCTAAGAAGATTGCATTCATGTCTATGATACATGAACATGGAGGGGCTGATCTCACTAAAGTAGAGCCTGCTACCTATAAATTTTCTTTGACATCTTTTGTGTGGTGTGAAGCGATGAAAGAAGAACTCTCAGCCCTACATAATCAAGGTACTTGGTTCTTGGTACCTCTTCCTCCTCACAAAAATTTAGTGGGCTGTAAATGGGTGTTCAAAATAAAGAAGAATGTTGATGGATCTATAGGAAGATACAAGGCCAGATTAGTTGCCAAGGGGTTTAATAAAAAAGAAGGTATCGATTATGGGGAGACTTTCAGCCCTGTGGTTAAACCAACCACTGTGAGACTAGTTATTGTTTTGGCTGCACACTATGGCTAGTGTTTAAGACAATTAGATGTGAAAATTGCCTTTTTACATGGCATTCTTCAAGAAGAGGTATACATGTCTCAACCTCCTGGTTTCCATGATTCTAAACATGAAGATTATGTTTGCAAGCTCCATAAGTCCTTATATGGTTTGAAACAAGCCCCTAGGGCATGGAATGATAGATTTACCACGTTTCTACCTTCATTGGGATTTCAGTTCACTTATTCTGATTCTTCACTATTTGTCAAGCATGCTGGTGATTATATTGTGATTCTTTTATTGTATGTTGATGATATAATCATCACAGGTAGTGCAAGTCAATGTGTTACTGATGTTATTCATGCCTTGGCACATGAGTTTGATATTAAGGACTTAGGACCATTGCATTACTTTCTGGGTATACAGATTGTGCAGCAACCAAAAGGGATTTTTTTGTCTCAATATAAGTATGTCACAGATCTTCTCACCAAGTCAGACATGTTGTCTTCTAAGCCCTGTGCCACTCCCTGTTTACCTTACAATCGGTTATTGAAAGATGATGGGAAACCATATAACAATCCAGCATTGTATAGAAGTCTAGTGGGTGCTCTTCAGTATCTCACTTTCACACGGCCTGATATTGCCTTTACAGTTCATTAAGTGAGTCAATTTATGCGGGCACCCATGGAATCTCATTTTCTGGCCGTCAGGAGAGTTCTTAGATACCTTCGGGCAACACAGGGATGTGGTCTTCGATATGTTCACGGCGGTTTGGATCTTACAGCTTTTAGTGATGCAGATTGGGCAGGGGATCCTAATGATAGGCAATCCACCACTGGTTTGGTTGTTTTCCTAGGCTCGAATCCGATATCCTGGTCTTCCAAGAAACAACAAACTGTCTCTCGGTCATCCACAGAGGCTGCGTATAGGGCATAGGGCATTATCTTCTACAACAGCTGAGATTGATTGGATTAAACAGTTGTTGGCATTTCTGTAGGTTTCAGTATCTTATACACCAACTTTGTATTGTGATAATCTTTCAGTACTAGCCTTAACATTAAATCATGTTCAGCATCAACGGACAAAACATATAGAGGTTGTCATACATTTTATGAGAGAAAGAGTTGCCAAACAACTTATGCAAGTGCATTTTGTATCCTCTGGTGAGCAGTTTGCAGATATTTTCACAAATGGGTTCTTTGCACCTTTGTTTCAGCGCCATTGCAACAATCTCCAGCTCAGTTTCTCTGCTCCTGAGCTTGAAGGGGGATGTTAGGAGTATTATATGAATAGCTAAGATGTTGCCAAATGTCAAGGGATTAGTATTGTAGTTATAAGGCTGTTATAAGATAGCTTAGTTAGGTAGCTGTCAAAGATAGTATAAATATCCTTTGTAATGAAATAGTTGGGTAAAGAATAAGAAATATACAATACAATTCAGAAATATCTTGCTCTCTAAGTATTTTTTCAATCTCATCTCTCTCTTCCTATCAATCTTCTTCTTATCGGATATATATGTAGATTGGTTTACACTAGTCACCCTACCCTTTGAAGTTCAAGGTGAATTGCAAAATCTATCAATTTAAATTTTTTCTGTATGCTGCACTAGCCTCGTATCACATGGCTATATATGACAATATGTACTTTTACATTTTATTTTATTATTTAAAAAACAGAATTTACATATTGTAGACATCGAAATTTCGGTAAATAAATGTTGACCGATAAATCAAAGTTTCAACGCTCATGTATTACATAAATTTTACACGTAGCGTGTGTCTAAACAAAAAATCAAGAATCATCAGAAAAGTCATCAAACAGGACACGTATCAACACCTGGCAGAAACGACTTATTTCATATGGAATATTATATTCAAAATTAGGCCTTGGAAAATTCTATAAATAGAAGCCAATTTCATTCATTTTAGAGGACCAAAATCATTAGGCAAAATTCTTGAAGCTCTGAAGCTCTGAAACTCCGAATCTCTCAAGCATCCAGGTTCCCGAAGAATTAAGAAAGCTCTATTCGTTCTTCGTTCATCGTTCTTCCAAGATCAAGCCCCGACGGCCCTTGGATCAACATCCACCAATTCAAGATCAAGCCCCGACGGCCCTTGAAGAAAGTGTTCTTCGTTCTTCGTTCATCGTTCTTCCAAGATCAAGCCCCGACGGCCCTTGGATCAACAATCATCCACCTTCAAGATCAAGCCCCGACGGCCCCTTGAAGAACTTCCACCAATTCAAGATCAAGACCCAACGGCCCTTGAAGAAAGTGTTCTTCGTTCTTCGTTCATCGTTCTTCCAAGATCAAGCCCCGACGGCCCTTGGATCAACAACATCAACAAATCCACACATCCAACTATTCTTCAAGATTAAGCCCAAAAGCCCTTGAAGATCCGTTCATCACTGTTCTTCAAAGATCAAGCCCAAAAGCCCCTTGAAGATCCGTTCATCACCATTATTCAAGATCAAGCCTCAACGGCCCTTGAAGAAACGCTTATCCTCAAGATCAAGCCTCAACGGCTCCTTGAAGATCCGCTTAAATCCACCTTCAAGATCAAGTCCACGGCCCTTGAAGAACGTTCATCCTTAGATTCAAGCCCAACGACCCTTTGGATCAATCGCACATCCACAAATCAACACCTTACGGAGATCGAATCAGAGAATCAAATTTAAGAGAGATTGTAACCCAAAATCATCAAATACAAATATTATTTTGTGCACATTGTTCTTGTCTCTTTCCTTTCAGGAAATTTTCTTGTTCACAAATTTGGCACGCCCAGTGGGACAATCTCTGCCTCTCATCTCTTTCTCCGTTCAAAAAATTCAAGCACACTTCCAAAATCAATGGCATCAAGCAAAGGACAAGCGGTTCTCACAAAAGGAAGAAGCCTGAGCACTTCTGCCATGAACAGAGCATCCATTGGTGCCACAACCGCTCCTTAACATACCACTTCAAAGTTGGTGCCGCTAAAGGAGCAAGTGGAGCATTAAAGACGTAAGCCCGTTATCAACCTAACCTCTCTGGGGGCATCGAAGCATGCCGTTGAGGCACACAAGATGACATCCCAAAGCAGCCAATGACGTTCTTCGTCAGCATCCTGGATGTCTAAAGGAAAGTCACGTCTATTGGTTACACAAGTCATGACCATCGGCGTTACCTCCATCGAAGAACAATTGGCTTAAATGAATGAAGCGATTGCAAGGCTAACACAGATTGTGGAAGAAAAAAACTTGCAAATCGCTGCACTCGTCAGCCAACTGGAGCCACAGGACGGCGATGACCCCAACCCAGAAGATGATCTTTTAAAAAGAGGAGCTGGCGAAGAAGATGAGCCTCTAGTGGAGAGAATCGATGTGAAGCCGGAGCCAGACCAAGCAGCGGCACTCATGAGATCTCTTTCTATCCAGCATCTACAGGAGATGATCACCAACACCATCAAGGCACAGTACGAAGGGAGCTCAAATACCTCCGGGTTGTACTCGAAGCCGTATTCAAAGAAGATTGACGCCTTAAGGATGCCGATGGGTTATCAACCGCCAAAGTTCATGCAATTTGATAGAAAGGGAAACCCGAAACAGCACGTTGCCCACTTTGTTGAAACTTGCAACAATGCAGACCGAAAGGGACTACCTCGCCAAGCAGTTTTTGCACTCGCTGAAAAGAAACGCCTTTGAGTGGTACACGGACCTAGAGCCTGAGTCCATCAATAGCTGGGAGCAATTGGAGCTGGAATTCCTCAACCGCTTCTACAGCACCTGCCGCACTATGAGCATGCTAGAGCTAACGAGTACAAAGCAGTGGAAGGACGAGCCAGTCATTAACTACATCAACAGATGGCGCACTCTAAGCCTCGACTGTAAAGACAGGCTATCGGAAACCTCTTCAATCGAGATGTGCATCCAAGGCATGCAATGGGGTTTGCAATACATCCTTCAAGGCATCAAACCACGGACCTTCGAAGAGCTAGCCACTCGCGCCCATGACATGGAGTTAAGCATCGCCCATCATAGGAAGAAGGAACCGATCGCCGACTACAAAAATGACAAAGTTCTTGAGACAAAGGTAGAGAATGCTGCGTGGAAATCCACCAAGGAAGCAATGACGGTCAACACAGCTCCTGTCAAAATCCTTACATGAGGCAAGGCGATTCAAGCCGAAGCTTTTCGTGATCAAGAAATGCGTAGACGCACTTTGAAAGAGCTTGAGGAGAAGACTTATCCATTCCCCGACTCTGATGTGGTTGCCATGCTAGATGACCTGTTGGACAAGAAGGTGATCGGTTTGCCTGAGTGCAGACGGCCGGAAGAGATGAATCGTACCGACAGTCCAAGATACTGTAAATTCCACCGCTTCATCAGTCATCCGACAGAAAAATGCTTCGTGCTGAAAGATCTCATCATGAAGCTGGCTTAGAAAGGAATCATCGAGCTAGATTTTGATGATGTGGTGAAGTCAAACTATACCACCATCACTTCTGGCTCTTTCGACACAAAGTTTTCACCTCAACCGCTGGGGGCATGCTCCAAGTCAAGCGAAGTTGAAGGATGGACTCAAGTCACTCCTAAGAAATTACACAAGAAGCATACGTCTCATCCACAAGTCCGCCAATCGGAAAGGGGGCAAAGCAGCTATTGTCAACCTTCAAAGCAACATGAATGTGTTACAGATGATGAAATTTCGACACATAGATCATCCATCCCCATCACGATGCGCGATTTCTTTCCTAAAGACTTCTTCAATCACTCGGTCAAGACTCCCTGCTATGAAAATTGCAAGGAAAGCCTCTTCAGGATTGTTTGACAAATTCACAATGCTCCTTGTTCACACGAGCCTAAACTGCACGAACCAAAGCTCCTTGTCCGCACGAGCCTAAACTGTAGGACACGAGGCTCCTCGCCTGCACGAGCCTAAACTGCATGGCACAACGCTTCAGATCCGCACGAGCATAAAAGGCGACATCAACGCTCCTGATCCGCACGAGCATAAAAGGCGACACCAACGCTCCTGGTCTGCACGAGCATAAAAGGCAACACCAATGCTCTTTGTTCGCACGAGCCTAAACTGCATGAACCAAAGCTCCTGGCTTGCAAGAGCATAAACTGTGTACAGCAAAATCATCATCAAAATCACTGTTAAATTCATCACTCATTCGAACTACGTTTTGACTTGATCTCTTTCTTTGGAAGGGTACGTAGGCAACTTGAACATTTAACTTCGAGTTCAGTCACATCAAAATAAAAAATAAATGCTTTATTGAAGAAGGTCAATTTTATTACAAAAAAAAAAGAAAAAAGAAAAGGAATACATACGTTATTCCTTGTTTACAAAAAAAAAAAATAATAATAAATAAAATAAAATAAATATTAAAATATATATATATATATATATATATATATAAATAAAAAAAAGAAGGATTTCTTTCACATACGTATACATATATATATATATATATGTATGTATGTATGTCCATCAGCAGCAAGCCTCTCAAAAGGAGGCCATCAAGGCCCAAACTCCAGCTTGTCGTCCTTTTCCCTCCAAGCCCAATCCGTCATCCCCAGCAGCTCGCTTCCTCTTCAGCCCACAAACCCCCAAAAGCCCAGGCCCCGTTCTTGGACCTACATCCTTCAGTTCCTGCAACGTCCAGGCCCAACCACTCATTCGACCACTTCACTGCCTTCATCAGACATCAAATTGTGGTTGTCTACTGCCGTTTCTTCCAGAGGGTTTCGACATGCCGGTGAGTCCTTGTCTGTTTACACAATGGAGAAACTACAGAAAGCCAACTAGAAGAGCATCTGGATCCAGATTTGAAACGCCGGCCATGGAAACTGATGTGCAACTTCCGGTCCTTCGACTTCCCCTCCTCCTTCTCCGACACCTTCGGGCAGGTCCGATCAAGCGTCGCCTACTTCCGAATGAACTATGCCATCGTGGTGCTTCTGATCCTGTTCCTCAGCCTGCTCTGGCATCCGATATCTCTCATCGTCTTTCTCCGCGACAAGCCGCTGGTACTATTCAAAAAAAAAAAAAACGGTAAACGATCGCGTCGTTTTGATCATGCTGGCGGTCGTGACGATCGTGCTGTTGTTCTTGACCCACGCGACGATGAATATTCTGGTGGCACTGCTGATTGGGAATTTGGGGTTGTGTTGGTGATTGCGCATACGGCGTTGAGGAAGATAGATGACTTGCTGGTGGACGAAAAGAACTCTGCGTTATTGACTACGCCTGCATCTTCCTCTGCATCGTCCTCCAGGCCCAGTTCCTTTGCGCCTCCTCAGCCCAATATCGCCTCTAATCCGGCTAAAAAACGCTCTCTTTCTCCAGCTGGAAATACACTAGCACATCATCTCCATGATCCTCACCATGCTCATCACACTTGGTGCTCTCACTATCGAGTCCATCACAGGATCACATGGCAAGACGCCGGAAAAGAGGAGCTCATCGAATAGTCATCCTACTTGGGCCTGCTGTGCCTCAAATTGATCTTGTGTTGCAAAGCGAGAGTGTACTGGAGGGTAATTTGGTGCAGATTGATTTGGCTGCTTCTAAGCTTGGGTTTAGTTCCTCGCTCTTGTTCAGACAGACAACTTGTGCAAACTTCAACTTCACTTCTAATGCTTAAGAAGTTAGAGGACCTTATGATTCAACTGTTATTTGTAATTCTTTTCATTTTGGTAATTACATTATGAATAATGGTCAGGATGATTGCGATTAAAAAAAAAAAAAAGGCCACCGGAGCTGCTATAGCACTAGTAAATGGAAGACGTTGAGGAATCCTCCAATTTGTTCATTGACGACGGGGTTGAAGAAAGCTGCACCACTTTCTGCTGTGACCCTCTTCCACTTCTCACTTCCTCTCCTACCCTCCATGGAAGCTCTCTGTGCCCTCCACTTCTACTGGTAAAATATCAGCTTGGGCATTATGTGGCGGCAACTACGACACATGAATGGTATGTGTGAACCAGCTGGCGACGAATATGAACGAAGCAAGGAAGTTCCGGGACTACAACTGCTTAGTCTTCTCCTCTGCATGGCACATCAACATCTCGTCATCTTTTTCTCTACAAGGCACAGCAACATCTCGGCTCGTCCTTAAGCAACGATGTGTCCTCATCTTCGCAGGAAAACAGCAACAGCAGTGCAATGGTTATGTAGTTGTTGTGCAATGGCGGCGGTGCAAGGCAACAAGAATACAGTGGCGGTGCAATGGTTGTGTAGTGGCAGTGGCAAACAGCAACGACGAAGAACTTCAATAACTGCCGTCAAACGACTAGCCAGTCATGAAGCCTCGACTGCAGCTCTCTGTCTGTCTTCATCCTTTCCTGCAAATTCCCCATCCCGTCATCCAAATTTATACTAAAAAAATAATAATAATAAATAAAATTAAAAAATAATAATGAAAAAAATAAAAATATATATGGTGGAACACTGCACCATGATTAAAGAAAAAAATAAAATAAAACAAAACAATAAAATAATAAAAATGATGATAAGGGAACATGGTGCGTCTGGCACAAAAGGATAGTGGGTGCATGATTAAAATAAAAAAATGATGATGGTGCATCTGGCACCATGTGACAAAAAAAAAAAAAAAAGGGGACGTGGTGGTGCATCTGGCACTATGAGAAACATATGAAAAAATATATAAAGCATTTAGTAAAGCCCATCTTTTATTTATTTCTCTAAAAAAAATTTACATAAATTCGCATTCCACATGCCATATAAAAAAATTAAAAAAAATTAAAAAAATAAAAAAAGAAAGACAAATCAAATTTACAGGAGGGGATCTTCAAGGTTGATCAGATGGCGCCTCAGTACTCGGCGGAGCCTCAGATTGGAGAGGCACCAGAGGGTGATTATTCAAAGCCTCATCACTCGACGGAACCCCAGGAGGAGGAGGCACCGAAGGTTGATCATTTGGAGCTTCATTACGCGGTACAGCCCCAGAAGATGAAGGCAAATGTTGTTGGAACAAACCCACAAACCTCTGATGATCAAGTAAAATCAGACCATCAGATTCCTGCATCTGGTTAATCTTCCTCTTCATGTTTGTAGCATAGTTATGTGCGAGCCTGTGCAACTGTTTATTCTCATGCTTGAGCCCTCTAATCTCCTATTTGAGACTCATCACTTCAGCCGCCAATGATTCAACTTGACGGGTTTGAGCAAATAGGCGTTGGGCCATATTAGACACAGAACCTGCACACTGAGAGCCAGAGAATCCTTAACAGCCAACTCATCAGACCGTTTGGAAAGTAGTCTGTTATCTCTGGGAGTGACAAGGTTCCGAGCCACCACTGCAGCGGTCATATCATTCTTCATCATCGAATCCCCAACGGTAAAAGGACCAGTAGGGGATATGAAAGATGGACGCCATATGTTGTCTGGAGAAGGTGGGACTGCCTCTTCACCAAGGTTCAAGTCAAACGACGGTCGGAGGGTCCAGACATTTTCAAAGGTGTTGAAAGAAAGAAGGGGTCGGACGAATCAAGATCTTAGAAGTGCAAGAAAAGAGTTTCTACAAGCGAAAATTCAAGTGTGCTTTGAAACGAACTGCGTGCTTCTATAAAAAATCAGCACTCGACGGGATTTCAGAGATCGAAGAGGCGAGCTTAGAATTTGAAGAGGCCCATTCAAAAATCGAAGAGGCAAGCTCAGAAATCGGGGAGGTATCTTGCTTTTCCAGATGCATCAGCACCCGTCACACGCGAACTCAGCTTTACAAAAATCACAGGTAATTTATCAAAGCGCCGATCCCAGATATTGAAGAGGCGCCAGTCTTTTTCAGCCTCGTCAACACCTGTCACATGTGCACTCAGCCTGGCGAAAATTACGAACAATTTGTCGAAGATTTCTGATAAAGAAGAAAACATGTGAAGCCATACTGATCAATCACACATTGGTTGCCGACACGAGTGAAAGAATAGTACTTCTACAGGTATTAAAGAACCTCTTATAACTGTCCACCTTCACCCTCCATAGCAAGGCAAACATACAAAACCTTTCTTTATCTCCGAGAATGTTTTCTCAATGAAGCCTCTTGAGTCACTCAGTGTTCCTTATTCCTTGGGGTATCTCTGCAAGCAAATGACACCAAAGCAAAAGTATCTCATATCACCAGGGTAGAAAGCAAGAGTATCTTATATCATGCTTTCTCCCTATCCTTTCCTTTGTCCTTGTTCTTACCTACAAAGACAAGGATAAAGAAAACAATATGCCGGAACCTCCACTCAAACTCGGGTAAAGAATCGACTACCTGGAACCTTTGCCTGGTTGCTTACATGGCATTGCTCTCTAGTACTCATCTTCAGCTGCTGATGTACTTCCAAAAAATATGCCACATTTGCCTGGAGAACAGATAAGGCAAGTGAAAATGATACATTGCAGCATGTGGAGACAACGTGCAGAAGAAACAAGCAGAGAAGAATGCAGCATGCACAGTTAACTCAGTAGAATGAGTCTAAGTTGAGGAACTCAAGAAGCTGCCACATCTGCTTGGAGAACAAATAAGGAAATGTGGCATGCACAATCAACTCAGCAGAATGAGTCTGAGCTGAAGAATTAGATAGAAGGGTCTGAGTTGAATCCAAGAGCTCGAGAAGCTTTAACGACATATTGACGGCACCATCGTCGAAAAGCAAAGCCTCACTGTGCAACGCTGTCAAATCGCCACCACTTTTTCGAAAGCAAGAGTATTTCATATCATGCTTTCTCCATGTCCTTTTCTTTGTCCTTGTTCTTACCTGCAGGACAAGGAGAAAAAAAGCAATCAGCTAGCACTTGGTATCAATCTTCCGATCTGGAACCGACTACTTGGAACCCTTCCCTGATTGCTTACCTAGCACTGCTCTCGAAGTACCCATTATCTCAACATCTTATGCTTTTAGAGAAGATACCACATCTGCTTGAAGAACAGATAAGGCAAGGGAAAATGATACATTGAAGCATGTGGAGACAAGCACAACAAAGCACGTGCCGATTCACGCGCTACTTCTTCAAAATCAAAAGTATCTCATATCATCAGGGTTGCAATCACTCTGGGTGGAGGACTCGTTTTGACCCTCAAATTCTTAGGTCGACTCACTAGGCGTTGTGGGCTGCACGTGCCGATTCACCACCCTTGAATCAAATCCTTAAAGATCAAGTCACCAACCGGAAGAAAAGCCCATCAATCTTGAAGATCATACCATTGACCAAACTGCTCAGGTGTGAATTAGAAAGATTGAACAAAGCAACAAGTCGTCACCTTCACCTCGTGCCTGCTTGCCATGTGTTCGAGTCAACGTTCAAGAATCAAGCCTTAACGGCCCTTGAAGAAGCTTCCAGCCAAAGTTCAAGATCAAGCATCGACGGCCCTTGAGGAAATCGCAAGTCCGATTCAAGATCAAGCATCCACCATATTTGAATCAAATCCAGTTCAAGAATAAGCTGTGGAAAATCAACAATTGGAGGAATCCAGAAAATCCTCCAACCCAGTTCAAGATCAAAGCTGTGGAAAGTCAACAAAGCGCAAAAACAAATACGTACCGATTCATCCACTACCAAAGCCAAAGATCATCTACCACATGAAGCTCTTTGTGGTCCAATTTCAACCTTCAAGATCAAGTCTCGACGACCCTTGAAGGAATTTCAAACAAAGTTCAAGAACAAGCCTCAATTGCCCTTGAAGAAATCTCAAGCCCAATTCAAGATCAAGCCTAAACGGCCCTTGCAGAAATCTCCAGCCCAATTCAAGATCAAGCCTCGACGGCCCCTGGATCGACATCTACATTAAGGGACTTTAAAACGCATCTCCTACATGCGACAAACACATGTATACAACGCGCCTTAAAGTGGGGGCATTTGTAGACATCGAAATTTCGGTAAATAAATGTTGACCGATAAATCAAAGTTTCAACACTCATGTATTACATAAATTTTACACGTAGCGAGTGTCTAAACAAAAAATCAAGAATCATCGGAAAAGTCATCAAACAGGACACGTGTCAACACCTGGCAGAAACAACTTATTTCATCTGGAATATTATATTCTGTTGATGCGCAAAACCGGATGGTCTTGGTACAACGTAAATCCGACCGTGAATCTGCATAAAATGTAAATGACATAAGAGTTATCGTGGTTCACCCCAAGGTTTGGGCTACGTCCACACTGATTGTATTATATTTCTCTGTTGAAGAGGGAGAGAGAGCTTAGGGGATGTGAGGAGCTTTGAGAGGGGGTGAGAGGCCTAGGGTTTGTAAGGGTGAGGATGCCCTTTTATAGAATAAGGGCTCCTCCCCTAATTACATATTTGCCCCTTCCTTTATTACATAATTACATTTAAGTCCCTCGAGTATTTATACGAGGTCTAAATACGAGGCCCTAAATATGGTATAAAGAGTAGTCCCCTAAGTTTTCAGTCAAGAGAGTCTTTTGGCTGGAGACTTGAAATTTAGTCCATGTGTGGGCCGAAGTAACTAGATGTTGTCTTGAACTGATGTTCGATATGAGGCAGTGCTCAATCTGAAATGATGCCCACCTAGAAGTAGCACACGTTGCGAGGCTGCTCGGCTCGTGGCTTATGTTGCCTTGGCTAGCTCGGCTTGCGGCGTTTGAAGGTGAGGGAGTCCCTTTTATAAAATAAGGGCTCACTTCTCAATACATGGATGATGGGCTAGAGTTGATGCTCTCTAATGGTAGTGAGAGGAGTCCCTTTTATAGAATAAGGGCTTGCTCCTCAATACATGGATGATGGGTTAGAGTCCCCCAAGTATTTTTCATAAGGCCCAGTTGAGGCCCAATATATAGTACATAATGTAGTCCCCCAAGTTTTCGGTCAATAGACGTTGTTGGCTGGAGACTTCAAATTGAATCCTTGTATGGGCCGAAGTGGCGGTTGTTCGGAGGCGGTATTTGTATACCCTGCACTGAAGCTTTGCAAGTGAAGCTTTGAAGCTAGAGCTCTGTAAATGAAGCTTTCGAAGCTGGAGCTTTTGTAAATGAAGCTTTTGAAGCTGATTGACATGAGTGATACTCATGAATGTTTATGTATGATTGTCATGAGGGATACTCATGAATGTTTATGTATGAATGACATGAGTAGTGCTCTTGTATAATTTGGAGTACTAGGCGTACTTTTGATCACCTGATTGGTGGCATGAAGGAGAGTACGGGTTGTACATTTCATCACCTGGTTGGTTGCATGAATGACTAGTTGCCAAATTAGAGTACGAGTTGTACATCTCATCACCTGGTTGGTGGCATGAATGGTTAGTTTCCAAATTAGAGTACGGGTTGTACATCTCATCACCTGGTTGGTGGCATGAATGGTTAATTGCCAAATTAGAGTACGGGTTGTACATCTCATCACTTGGTTGGTGGCATGAATGACTAGTTGCCAATTGATATTAGAGTACGAGTTGTACATTTCATTACCTGGTTGGTGGTAATAGCGGCGGGTTGCCGAATAATTGTGGAGTACTGGGCGTACCTTTGGTCACCTGGTTGGTGATAATAATGGCAGGTTGTCGAATAATTGTTGAGTACTGGGCGTACTTTTGATCGCCTTTGATCGCCTGGTTGGAGTTATTTTGGGCTCATGGGCCTTCGCACTCCACAACATGTCAGCCTATTTATTTTGGGCTTTGCGTTTTTTTTTTTTTTTTTTGACTGGGTATGATACCGGAGATACAGATGGTGATAACAGTACATATACCAGCAAAAAATAAAAATAATGTCTGCTGTGCCCGCGTATGCATGCATATCCTTGCTTTCTCCACTTTCTCTTCTTTCATGCTGTCCACTCTCTTTGTGCTTTTAAAGATACATCACAGATGACCCATCATCATACCTCCACCTTTCTAACAGTGCTACCCTCTTTCTTTTTCCTTTTCCTTTATGTTTTTTCCTCTTCCTTTATGGTAAGGCAGAATAAGTGGAATCCTGAGTAATGAACCCATCCACTGGTTTTTTGGGTCAGGCATGGGAACAAGCTAAAGCTGGCACTTTTAACGTACCCATACCCGCGCGATAAACAAGTTAGAGATAGGAATGCAGAGAGTAGAGGAGTCATGGGAATCCAGAAATTGCCCATCTCGAATGATTGTCCCGTCTAGTACATCCATTATCATGGGTATGGGAAAGGCAGGCTGAAAACCTGGCTTCTTCAGGTTTCACCATTGGTTTCCACGGGAGGCCCACTTCCACACTAATATTTGAAGAATAAGTATAATAATAAAAATTATTAAAACTATCTTGCTTTAAGAAAATGTGGCCAGCATCTTGTAATAAAAGAAGACTTATCTTCTGTGGTTTGGAGAGTGGGATTATGGGCTGGCAGATAGTGGGATAGTGTCTAACAAGCAGATAGTGGGATAGTGTCTAACAAGCAAAGTTGATGCCGTTGATGCTTTGTCGGTGCTGCAAAGTTGATGCTTTGTCGGTGCTGTAAAGTTGATGCTCTGTCGGTATTTCATGAGCCCAGCATTGCAAGAAAACTCTTCTTTCAGTTCGTAGGAAAACCCATACCGCTTCGCTGCCTTCTCCATATAATATCCCGACATGTTTTTTATGCCAATGAGTGGTCATCAGATCTATATATCTTGAACAATACGCACGGATGATTGGATCTTTTGCGCTAGAAGTAGGGTTTGAAGGTTTGGAGCTTTTTCCCTCTAGAAGATTAGGCTGAGCGAGGAAGATTTGGCGAAGATTAGGCTGAGCGAGGAAGATTTGGCGAGAGAAGACAGTTTCGAGGTTTTCAGCTTCCAGAACGCCGACAAGGAGCTGGAGAGTCATTTGCAGCATGTGATTGGAAGAGGTTGAGAAAGAGCTATCATCGCTGTCGGCGCGACCAAGCTCCCAGCTCGGGGTTTAATGCGCATGCGGTGGGTTGTGGTAGTCATTGGCTGAGAAAGAGGCCATCTTGCCATCGGAGAGGAACTTGAGCTTTGCCGCTTCCTCATCCTTTGTTTCTGGTTCAGCAACTACAGATCCCGCTCTTACTGCAACTGTCAAAGCTGGGTTATCTTCAACCCTCATATTAGATCTCTCTTGAACCAAACCACCCTGCAAACACCACAATATAGACAGATCATCATTTTCTTCTATCTCTCTCTCTATCCATGGAAAGAGAGGCAGATCGTAATGAGATACCGAGAGCACCAAGTCAGTGGCTTCCATGTGATCTCAACGCTCGAGTTCTTCATCATCTTCCTGATCCAGGCCGTCGCAGCTGTCATGCGGCTGAAGGTTGGTCAGAATCTTGAGCTCGGTGGATATATGAAGCGAGAAGAAGGCGGAGCCAGAGATGCAGGTGAGGGAGATTTCCGGTGATTTGGACGAACCAGAAATGGTGGAATCGGGACGAGACGGGACTTTATAGAGAAGTTTTTTTGGGGCAAAATCGAGAGCCTGAAGAAAATGAAACGCCAACATGCGGTGTGTTTGGTTAAGCACAGTTGTTGGGGAGATTGATCTTCAAAATTTCCGCCTCTCTCCTCAATTTCTCCGTTTAAGTTTTCATTGGTTGTCGTTGACTTGCACCGGTGCATGCTCCCTCCCACGTGGCACTTATCCGCCGTTCCTTGATCAAGGAATGAGAGTCCGGATCCTCATGATCACGTGGCACTTATTCGTCGCTCCACAGAAAGCAACGACCTTTATCTTCCCTATGGGCTTGTGATGAGTGTTTGAGATTTGGATCTGTTTCTGTTTATGGGTTTATGTGATTTTGCAGATTCACGATGGAGGTGAAAAAAATGAAAGAGAACCGACATAACTTTTCGTATCGATTCCCATAGACGGCGCCAAATGTTGATGCGCAAAACCAGATGGTCTTGGTACAACGTAAATCCGACCGTGAATCTGCATAAAATGTAAATGACACAAGAGTTATTGTGGTTCACCCCAAGGTTTGGGCTACGTCCACACTGATTGTATTATATTTCTCTGTTGAAGAGGGAGAGAGAGCTTAGGGGATGTGAGGAGCTTTGAGAGGGGGTGAGAGGCCTAGGGTTTGTGAGGGTGAGGATGCCCTTTTATAGAATAAGGGCTCCTCCCCTAATTACATATTTGCCCCTTCCTTTATTACATAATTACATTTAAGTCCCTCGAGTATTTATACGAGGTCTAAATACGAGGCCCTAAATATGGTATAAACATATTCAAAATTAGGCCTTGGAAAATTCTATAAATAGAAGCCAATTTCATTCATTTTAGAGGACCAAAATCATTAGGCAAAATTCTTGAAGCTCTGAAGCTCTGAAACTCCGAAGCTCTCAAGCATCCAGGTTCCCGAAGAATCAAGAAAGCTCTATTCGTTCTTCGTTCTTCGTTCATCGTTCTTCCAAGATCAAGCCCCGACGGCCCTTGGATCAACAATCATCCACCTTCAAGATCAAGCCCCGATCGGCCCTTGAAGAACTTCCACCAATTCAAGATCAAGCCCCGACAGCCCTTGAAGAAAGTGTTCTTCGTTCTTCGTTCATCGTTCTTCCAAGATCAAGCCCCGACGGCCCTTGGATCAACAACATCAACAAATCCACACATCCAACCGTTCTTCAAGATCAAGCCCAAAAGCCCTTGAAGATCCGTTCATCACTGTTCTTCAAAGATCAAGCCCAAAAGCCCTTGAAGATCCGTTCATCACCGTTATTCAAGATCAAGCCTCAACGGCCCTTGAAGAAACGCTCATCCTCAAGATCAAGCCCCAATGGCTCCTTGAAGATCCGCTCAAATCCACCTTCAAGATCAAGTCCACGGCCCTTGAAGAACGTTCATCCTTAGATTCAAGCCCAACGGCTCTTTGTATCAATCGCACATCCACAAATCAACACCTTACGGAGACCGAATCAGAGGATCAAATTTAAGAGAGATTGTAACCCAAAATCATCAAATACAAATATTATTTTGTGCACATTGTTCTTGTCTCTTTCATTTCAGGAAATTTTCGTGTTCACACATATGTTTAGAAGAATAAAATTAAAAAAAAAAAATGTTAGTAACTACTCCCTCCTATACATGAGGAAGTTTTATTTTGTATTTTTACAATTTTTTTTACAGGGTGTTCATGCTTCCCCATTGGACAAAAAACTGATCGAAAATGTATAAAATTAGAAAGAGAGACTACAAATATTCCTCACCTCCTTCATTTAGTGTTTTCATGACTTCGTTCAGCTTGTGTGTGCGTGTCTGTACGTACTTGTTAATATATTATCCTCTTAAAAGAAAGGGAGTTTTTTATTTTGTATTTTTACAATTTTTTTACAAGGTGTTCATGCTTTGCCATTGGACAAAAAACTGATCGAAAATGTATAAAATTAGAAAGAGAGACTACAAATATTCCTCACCTCCGTCATTTAGTGTTTTCATGACTTCGTTCAACTTGTGTGTGCGTGTGTGTACGTACTTGTTAATATACTATCCCGTTAAAAGAAGGGGAGGTTTTTTTTTTTTTTTTGAGGAATGTTGACATGCTGTACCAGCTGAGTACATGATTGCTTACAAATCGTATATGTGGAACACTGAGCACAAACATTATCACTGCCCATAATATGAAGCACCATGAAATAGGGGTTGAGGTATCTATCATTTTCCTTTCTAAGTTTGAAGAAATCCTCTGGTCCGACAATCGGATTATGTGTTTGTGCGGCTCTACGAGTCTAAGACACAAAAAAAAAAAAAAATGGCTACCCTATTCTTTGTGAAGATATGAAGGTAAAAGAGTCTCACATCGGTAAAAAAAAAGGATTTATAAGAGATTGAGATACTCTTTATATTGCTAATTAATTTTATGGTAAAACTCCAACTTTCTTAACCCTCATAATTTGTTATGCTATAAGTTGCAAACCTTGATTCACTCTTTGGTCCTACCTCCCTCTCACATGCCCTAGTCCGGCTTCTCCACACGAGACCCTCTCCAAAGTTTTAGTATCATATACATGAAAGGCCGGCTGACGACTGGATCCCAAGATTAATATACAGAAACTCCAGTAGAGCCGAAAAGGATGTGATTTATCTTTGACAGATATAGGAAATTAAGCAAGTGATTGGTTTATAAATTAGCGCCATTAATTTACGATTCGATATTTTTATCTTTTTTATATGGGACCTTTAATGAAAATAATTTTTTCTAACTTTTTATTAAAAAAAACTATCTAATAACTTTATTTAATGAAAATAACTTAAACTTTGATGAGAGGAACTTAAATTTTAATAAAAATTAAATTAAATTAAAAAGTAATAAAAAACTGATGCGCGGGGTCTAGCGCGACCATCACAAGAGATTTTTCAGTGTAACCGAAACACGGGATGGTACACCATATGTCACTATATAAATGGTGGGATATGTGTGCTAAAAAGTATGTCACTATATAAATTGTGGGATATGTGTGCTAAAAAGTTAATAACTTAAAAAATAAAATTTCCAACCACTTAAATAAAAACACGTGGTGTACCATCTATATTCCGGTTACAATGAAAAATTTCCCGTCTATCACACACACTCTCTCCTCTTCCTCACTATTTTTTAAACTGAACGTTGTCTATTTCTGAAACTGAATACCGGTACTACACTACTTAAATTGAATACTAACTATTTCTGAGAATTTAACACATATACTATCTCTATTTCTTAAACTGAATAGTGGTATTATCATTTTTCTTAAACTGACTATTGTGGAATGTTTTGAATGTCATGGAACAAATAGCTTATGGAGAATATAAGATGAGGATAGATGAAATAATTTTGAATTTGTTACTTATTTTGGGCACTTTTGGCTTGATTGAAGAATGATTGTCCACTGCTCGCGCGTAGGAAATCCGATGTGCCTCGAGGGTAATTTTGTCATTTTTATTAAAAATCCACGTGTCGCCTTGTGATTATTTTTGGCTCCACAACTATTTCTGAAACTGAACACTGGTACTACACTATTTCATAAACTGAATATTTCTAGAAATAAAGACAAGCACTATTTTTGAAACTGAACACAGGTTGGCTTGCGCTTTACATACGCTTTTGATTGGTTTTTTTTCTTACTTTTGAAAAAAAAATTCATTAGTTTTTCTTTTTATACTTTTTAAATAAATGTTTAACAAGGAAATTGTCACGATGACTTTTATTTCCTAACTATTTCTTAGACCAACTTATGGGTCAAAATTGTCTCACTATTCACAAGAACTTGATAATTTCTTCATTGAAAATTTCATATCGAATTATTTGTCGTAAATATACTCTACAAGTTAAATTATGTGATTAGGTCTAATTAATATACGTCCAATATTAAAAAAGAAAACAAGAGTCTAACATCTCTTTCCTTTTCTTTTGACTGACCATGAGATCTATCATGAGGTAACGAAGGTGTCGACGAAATTGTGCTTGTACTTTTTTTTTTTCCAATGGAAAAATGAATCCTGTAAATTTGTAGTGAGATTCTAATGTGTGTGGTTAGGCCAATGTTCCAAACTTTAAACATCATCTTTAATTTTGAAGAATGATTAATTCATTAGCATATATGCCAATTTCTCGCACTTTATGTATTACTTTACGTAATCACAGGTGAACTCCTTACAAATTAAAAGCAAACTTCGCGGTAATGTATAGGTAATTTCCTTATATTGTGAAAAAAAAAAACCCTAACATTCTCCGAATATATAGAGAGCATTGGCCTAGCTTCATGACTATAAATATGGGGGTTATCTAAGGTCTTGAAGCCATAATTAACACATTGAATGGAGAAAAAAAAAAAGATATAAAAGATGTTGAGGGATTCATGTTGCAGGAGAGATGGCACGAGCTACGCTCTAGCTAGCAGAATGTCCCATCCTCCTGCGACATGGAACCCTTTCTTTCTTTGTGCAAATGTAGTAATTTCTTTATTCTATTGAAGAAAAATGCAGCATTCTCCAAATCCATTGAGAGGAAGGGAGAAAGGGAGAGAGGGAGAGAGGTATCTCTACAGAAGTGATGAATTAAGATAGGTGGTGGATTTATGTTTGCAGGAGAGATGGCACTAATTGTTATGTTAGAGTATATACTTGAGCCATCAGGATTATGACATCTGTCAATATATGAACGGCTAGATTACAAGAGTTAGTTAGTCCTAGTTGTATGGATAAAGATTCAGTTAGAGGATAAAGACTATGTAACTGAATCTTTTACTATCTTTCACAATATATATATATGTGATTGTATTGATTCAGATCATTAAGAAAATATATGAAAAGAATTCTTTCTCTGTCTAAAACTTTCTCTGTCTTCTTTCTTAAGCTTCTTCTTCTTTAAACCTCTATAGTCTCCTCTGTATAATTCTCAAAGGTAAAATACTATGGTTAACATGGTATCATCCGCCCGATAAGCTTCGACAGCTTCTTCGCTTCTGGGTTCTTGTGCTTCCGCTTCATCTCTTCTTTCTCTGTGATTACTTTGTGATATCTGGCTTTTCTCCATTGTTGGTCGCTGTGAATTTTCTGTCGGTTACTTCTTGCCCACCAAGTGTTTGTTCTTATTCCTCAGCGAAATTTTTCCGCAATGGTTACTGTCAATCAACTGCAAATCTTGCAGTCTCCGATTACCAGGTTGATTTCTTCTGTATCATCCTCAGTGTCGGTTAAGTTGGATGATTCTAACTATCTTCAATGGCATTTTCAGATGCAATTGATGCTTGAAGGATATGGGATCATGAATTTTGTGGATGGTTCGAATCCATGTCCTCCTCCATTCTCGTCTACCTCTTCCAGTGATTCTGCAATTTCAATTACTGAATCTAATTCAAGAATTGAGTCTGATGATTACAAAGTATGGAAGATGCATGACAGGGCACTTATGCAGCTTATTACTGCAACACTGTCTTCTGTTGCCATTTCTTGTGCTATTGGCAGTTCAAACGCTAGAGATTTGTGGGTTCGTCTTCAAGAACGTTTTTCTATTGTCAGCAAGACTTCGATATTTCAACTCAAGTCTGATCTTCAGAATATAAAGAAAGGGGCAGATTCTGTAACTCAATTTCTTCAACGGATTAAAGAAGCTCGAGACTATCTTGCGGCTGCAGGGGTCAATTTTGAGGATGAGGATGTTGTCATATTGGCTTTGAATGGTTTGTCAGCAGAGTATAACACATTCAAGTGTGTCATTCGTGGTAGAGAGAATGTAATTTCTCTTAAAGAATTTCGTGCTCAGTTGCTTGCAGAGGAAGCTATCATTGAGAGTAGTCAAGGTCTGTCATTTTCTACTGCAATGTTTGCAAAGAATCAAGATTCCAATTCTGGTGCTTCATCTTCTGGGTCTCAGGGAGGCTTTCATTCTGGGTTTCAGCCTTCGAATGGTTTTCATGGTAATTCTGGTCAGCCTTCTTTTTTTCATGGCGGTAACAAGTCTAAATTCAAGGGTAAAGGCAAAGCTGGAAATTTTCAGGGTCAGAAATACTATAATACTCAGGGACAACGGTATTACAATTCTAAACCTATTGTTCATGATTATGCACCTGGCATTCTTGGTAATCCTTCTCAGTATCACACTGGTTCATCCTCTGTCAATGTTATTTGTCAATTATGTTCTCAACATGGTCATAGTGCTGCTACTTGTGCCTACAGAAATACTGAATCTGACTCCTCTGAGAACTGTCAAATTTGTGATAGGAACAATCATACTGCTAAAACCTGTTTTTACAAAAATAAGAACAAACCTCCTCAATCACAGATGACTGCTATGCATGCTACTTTTCCTGGATATATGTAGCCTCAATATATACCTTCCATGATGAATATGGTGTCTCAGAATGTCTCTCCATCTCTGAATGCTTCTGCAAATTTGACTGCTTCTACTTCATATGCTCCTGCAATGTCCAATTCAGTTTCACCTCAAGTTTGGTTGACAGATTCTGGTGCAACCAATCACATGACCAACGATCTCAGCAATTTGTCTCTGGCATCTCCATATCCACACAATGAGACTGTTCAAACTGCAAATGGTGAAGGTTTGCAAGTTTCTCACATTGGGAATTCTCTTCTTAGGCCATCTTTTCAGCCTATTAAGTTGAATTCTGTTCTTTATATTCCCAAATTGTCTCATAATCTGATGTCAGTTCATAGAATCTGTCTTGACAACAATTGTTGGTTAATATTCGATGCTTATTGTTTTTGGATTCAGGACAAGACCACAAGGAGAATCTTGTATAAAGGACTCTGCCGCAATGGACTGTATCCAATTCCTTCCTTACCTGCTTTACCATCAAATCAATCATCTCATTTACAAGCCAACCAAGCTCTTGCCTTTCTTGGACACACTGTGAATTCAACCTTGTGGCATTGCAGATTAGGTCATCCTTCCAATCCTATAGTCTCTCTTATACTTAGAAAGTCTAATGTTGCTGTTAAACAAGATGTGTCTCCAATTGTTTGTCAAAGTTGTTTAGAAGGCAAATTTTGTAAGCTTCCTTTTTCCCCTGCTTCTGTAAAGTCTGTGATACCTTTTGAGGTTGTGCATAGTGATTTGTGGGGACCCGCACCTAGTGTATCCGTAGATGGTTTCAAATATTATGTCATCTTTGTTGATGAGTGTACCAGATTTTGCTGGCTATTTCCATTAATCAATAAATCAGATCTTTGTTCAGTGTTTGTTACATTCTCTCAGTTTGTTTTCACTCAATTTTCAGCCCGAATTAAGGTTTTGCAGAGTGATGGGGGGGTGAATACATTGGTAAATCTATGCAGTCTTTTCTTGCTAAACAAGGCATTTCCCATAACAAATCATGTCCTTATACCCCTGAACAAAATGGTTTGGCTGAGAGAAAACATAAACATATAGTTCAAACTGCAATTACACTTTTACAAAATGCCAATTTGCCTTCTAAATTCTGGACTTTTGCCTGCCAAACTGCCATTTATTTGATCAATAGAATGCCCTCTTATATTCTTCAAAGTAAATCACCATTTGAACTTTTATACTCTACCATTCCTGAAATTCACCATCTAAGGGTTTTTGGTTGTGCTTGTTTTCCACTTTTAAAACCCTATAACAGCAACAAATTACAACCTAAGTCTGCAAAATGTATATTCTTGGGATATGCTTCAAATTATAAAGGTTACATCTGCTTTGAACTAAACCATGGGAAACTATATATATCTAGACATGTCATTTTCAATGAAATAGATTTTCCCTATGGTTCTTTTAGTTCTACCTCACAGTGTTCAAAATCAAACTGTTCAAATTCAGCTAGTTTTCCTAAAATGGTTCCTGTTGTGGTTCCAAACTTACAAAATGTGCTAGTTTCATTACCACCCGTATCAGTACCTGATCCATTGCCTTCACCATCTTCCTTTTCATCTTCTCCACTCCCACCTATATTACCTCCACCATCCATGTCATCTCAGTCCATTGCTTCACAAGATTCTCCAGCTCCTGTGGTTCCTGAGTATAGTTCTGAAAGTATACCAGTGGTCCTTGAAGTTCCACCATTGAACTTGCATCCTATGCAGACTCGATCCAAGAATGGAATTGTTAAGAAAAAGGTGTTCTTTGCTTCTGCACACAGTTCACCAGTGGTGGATTTGACTACTACTGAGCCTGCCACATATAAATCTGCATTGAAAGTTCCAGTGTGGTTTAATGCAATGCAGGAGGAGCTCAATGTTCTCTATTCACAGAAAACATGGAGTTTAGTTGATCTTCCACATCACAAAAATTTGGTTGGGTGTAAATGGGTATTTAAAATCAAGAGAAATGCTGATGGAAGTATTGCTCGACACAAGGCCCGTTTGGTTGCCAAATGATTTAGCCAAGAAGAAGGTTTGGATTATGGTGAAACATTTAGTCTCGTTGTTAAACCTACAACTGTGCGACTAATACTTGCACTTGCAGCTCAGTTTAATTGGCCATTGAGACAACTCGATGTGAAGAATGCCTTTCTACATGGCATATTGCAGGAGGAAGTTTATATGTCTCAACCTCCAGGGTTTGTGGATTCTCAGCATCCTTATTTGGTCTGCAAGTTACATAAGTCTTTGTATGGCCTTAAACAAGCCCCAAGGGCTTGGAATGATAGGTTTACGCAATTTTTGCCACAGTTGGGTTTCACAAACACCTATTCTGATTCTTCACTGTTTGTCAAACATATTGATGGTGTCCTTGTGGTTCTCCTTTTATATGTGGACGATATTATAATTACTGGGAGTGCAACTTCTGCCATTCAACAAGTTATTGCAGATTTGACTAAAGAGTTTGACATTAAGGATCTTGGTTCCTTACACTTCTTCTTGGGCATTCCAATTTCTAGCACTGATCAGGGTTTATTCTTATCACAAGAAAAGTATGTTGCTGATTTGTTGAAGAGGACTGAAATGATGGATGCCAAACCTGCAGCCACACCTTGCTTACCTTATAGTAGACTTCTTAAGGAAGATGGTCAACCTTTCAATAACCCTGCTCTTTATAGAAGTGTTGTTGGCGCTCTGCAATATCTTGTTTTTACTCGACCTGATATTGCATTCTCTGTGCATCAGGTTAGTCAATTTATGCAAGTTCCAATGGTATCTCATTTTACTGCGGTTAAAAGAATTTTGAGGTACCTTAAAGGGTCTATGTCACAAGGGATTACTTATAGCAAAGGAGAGTTGTTCCTCAAAGCTTTTAGTGATGCTGATTGGGCTGGGGATCCTAATGATCGACGGTCTACCACTGGCTTAGTTGTTTTTCTCGGGAATAATCCAATTTCTTGGTCCTCTAAGAAGCAGCAAACCGTCTCTCGTTCATCCACCGAAGCTGAATATAGAGCATTGTCTTCAACAGCTGCAGAATTGGATTGGATTCAGCAGCTGCTTACATTTCTGCAACTCAAAATTCCTTATACTCCAGTACTGTTTTGTGATAATATGTCAGCTATAGCACTCTCCTTCAATCCAGTCCAACACCAGCGAACTAAACACATTGAAATCGATGTTCATTTTGTTCGAGAAAGGGTGGCAAGCAAAAAGCTTCTCGTTCAGTTTGTTTCCTCTTCAGAACAGTTTGCAGACATCCTCACAAAGGGGCTAAGTGCACCTCTTTTCAGTACACACTGCAGCAACCTCATGCTTGGTTCATCCAAACCTGAGCTTGAGGGGGGATGTTAGAGTATATACTTGAGCCATCAGGATTATGACATCTGTCAATATATGAACGGCTAGATTACAAGAGTTAGTTAGTCCTAGTTGTATGGATAAAGATTCAGTTAGAGGATAAAGACTATGTAACTGAATCTTTTACTATCTTTCACAATATATATATATATATATGTGATTGTATTGATTCAGATCATTAAGAAAATATATGAAAAGAATTCTTTCTCTGTCTAAAACTTTCTCTGTCTTCTTTCTTAAGCTTATTCTTCTTTAAACCTCTATAGTCTCCTCTGTATAATTCTCAAAGGTAAAATACTATGGTTAACATGTTCTACATCTATTAGCAATTGTTGTCATCTCTCTTGTGACCAAAAGCTCTACACGACTTCTACGACTTTGATCTTTCTCTACAACATTTGTGGTTTTTTTTTTTCCACGACATGATTTTTATCTGATGGTTGTAGATTAATTATCTGAATAATATATTATCAATTACTTAAGCTTGACTTTATCAAGATATGATTGTTTTTGCTAGGCATCAATTGCAGACACCTTATATGGTTAATTAAAATAGGCATATCGTGATTATGATAATCTGATGATCTAACCACACTAAAACGTGGATTAAAAAAAATCGTTCTATTTGGAACTGTAAATAAAATAAATTCGTATAATTAGATGATGGAATTGCATGATGATCTCATATATATTTAAGTTTCGTCAATCATTCAGACTACATCAAGAGATTAGGACAGTAACTTTGATATATATTTATAAATAAATCTGTACTAAATATATGTGTTATATATTCTGTGTCCCTTATCCATGACCATGAGGCTTTATTTTTTGTGAGAGCGAAATTTGAAGTTAATATGTTTTTACCTTATGATCCCATAGCTAGCTAGCTAATATAATTTGTGAATTATAGTATTTACAGAACTAGTACCCACTTTATTAAAAGAAACAAGGAAAATTGAAGAAATACTTTACTGGCTCTTTCATGCCTCTATATAATGCTGCATCATAAGCATTTCGGAGAAGAGATCTAGCCAGCGGATCGAAAAACAGTACTAAAAGCGATCGGAATATCAAAGCGTAGATACTTCGGTCGTAGGTGAGATTCAGCCGAATGCCTTGTATATTGGGTTGCTTCGGTTTCAAGCTGTAAATATATAGCTAGCCAATTCGTGGCACCGAGCTTCATCTGTCCTCGACTGAAGCCTCTCAAGCTTTGTTTCCACAGAAAAGCAACCCATCTTTAATTTCTTTGCAAGCTTGGAGAATGATCAGGTGTAGTATTATTTTACCCTTTTTTTTGGCTGTATTTTGTTGTCTGTTTTGAGTTGTGGCTTCATACGTATATTATTGTACTATAAGATTTTGTTTCAGAACTAAACCTATGTTCTTGGATCAATGGATCATGGTAAATGCTTATACACATGTGCTAGGGATCGAAAGACAGAAAGTATGTGTCTGTAAAATGTGCCGAAAAATACAAGAAAAAGGCCAAAAAAAAAAAAAAAAAAAGAGAGTACCTAGCATATGTTTTTCCAAGATCCAGACGTAATGCACATTTGTTTTCCCTCTCCTACCTAGATCCGGCCACCTACGACGTCTACTTCTACATAGGCAACGGAGAAACGCATGGCCTGGTCGGCAGGGGTGTTGATCATTAGCTAGCTAGTGAAGGACTCGAACACATGATTTCTTCTGAGAAGGGTATATTTGTCAAGATGAAGGCTGAAGGATGACGAGCTAATTGGAGATCTTCTGTTCACAAGGTTCACCGCAAGTTTAGTCATTTTACATGTCATTGCAGTATTAATTAGAACATAGTACTCATCGTAAGCCTGCAACTGGTGTTTTTATCTTGTGCTAAATATTCAAGCCAGCTATGTTTGGAGATAGCAACAAATTAGCCTATTTTCTCTTAGTTTAATTGATTTGACTTTAATTTTACTGGTCCAGAATATTATTTAACTTATATATATATTTGTGTGTATGTATATATTGTTAAACAATTATCTTTTCTTTCCAGTGCTGTGCTCCATATATTCAATCAACTAATGACCCCTGAAGGCATAATTTCTTGCATAGCAAATGATTCAATTAAATAATGATCCAATGTGGGGTATAAATGATTTCATGATATATGCTTTTAGGAGTTTCTTTTTCTAGGGTTGGGATATGACTAATAGTATAAAGCCAATTGTTTGATGCATTTTCGTATTAAATAGCCAACTGACTAATTATTCAGACTCACTTATTTTATCCGGTCTACACCTGCTAACTAATACACTCCAAAATGAAGGATAATTAGTCGGCTTATCTCTCTCTTCGTTCCTCGTTCTTCTTCCTCCAACCAAGGTGTTTCCTTCTACCCAACCAACCATGGCAGCAATCGGAGTGATCCTGGAAGTCATTCCAAAGCCAATCGTCGCAGACCCTAGTCTCCTATCCCTCTATATTTTTCTTTCAGATCTTCGCGAGCCAAGATTATCCAGAATGTTTGGGGAGACTTCAAAGAGATTACCTAGTGCAGAGCAATCCTTCTCTTTTTCCTTCCATATTCTCACCTTTCATCTATTCTTTTTTTCTAATTTCTACAACAAAATAAAAACCAGAAGCAAAAAAGAAGGCCATGCCTTGCCTGCGCAATTTTTTTTTTTATAAATTTCGTTCAAATTTGTTTGAAAGTTCAAAATCCTTGTTCAATCCATTTTCAATTAGTGGGCAAGAGGGTAAGATTTGTATGGGAGGATGGGATTTAATGCGTAGGGAGGAAGATGGTGAAGAAATGAAGTAGAGAAATCTGGATTCTTTTTTCTTACTTTTTTTTTCTTTTTATTCTGTTTTTCCTAATTTTTTTTTTCATTTTAACATCAATTATTAAGTTAAAATTATTATAGTTTGACATATTATCCGATGTAAAAATTAATTTGACACTGCATCAAACATTGAATTATTAGTTAGAATTATTTGATACATAGATTAGGAAGTCTGACTAAAATAGTTAATACAGTTCTACGTACCAAATGATGTCTAAAAAGTGGTGGTAGTGGTTTCAACCGTCAATTCATACATTTCCAATCAGTTAAGTTTATCAGTTTATGTTTACTGTTTTTTTAATTTATAAGCATTTAGTTGATCTTCATTACAGCTGAAAGTATTCTCTTTCTCATTACAGTTGCACAATAGAGTTTTTCTTTAGATTAAAAGATGGCAAAGAGGTAAATCTGGCTGGCCATGATAAGGTTTTGACGAGGCATTTACTTTGGGTTGATTATACCCTTGTGTGTGTTAATGATCATCATAAAGATGTGAAGCACTAACATCTTGCATTAACTCACCTTTTTATCCTTAGTCTACTAGATTACCTACCGTAGCAAAGGTTTTTGTGAGATTTTTCTTTTGATATGTGCCCCCCTACTATGAGACTCATGTTAGCAACTATTTGTACATGTCGAGAACTTATGACAACAACCTCCATCTCCTAATCATGAAGACCCAATGCAACTACTTCTTAAGTTGTACACGATAGAATATTGTAATTAGTGTGTTTATTTAAAAATGTGATTGTGTAAACTTAAACAAGAATCCCAATAGGAGTTGGAGATCGAATCCTCATAGACCTAGTGTTACTTATTAGGCAAGAAGATATGGCCAAAGAAAGTGATAGCCCTGTAAATTCGTTCCCATGGTTCGATCCTTCCTAGTAAAACACGGCATGTTCGAATTCTGATCGCTTCTACCCGAGAAAGGGGGACCTCCCTTCTTTCCGCCCCTATCCCTTTTTATCAACTTTTGTGGATCGCTCATAAATAAACATACAAGATCAAGAGATAAACATACAATTCTCATACATCTCAGTCATTCTCTCTCTCTCTCTCTCTCACCACTTTGAAAGTTAGCTTTACAACAACTAACTTTTTTTGCCTTAATGAGCTTTGATCAAGAGATAAATATTTTTACACTTCTTTTATAACGTATATGGGTTCTGGAATCTAAATAGGGAAAATTTATAAGGAAAAAAATATAAAAACTGGAAGAGAAATATCATGATAAAGATTTAAGCAATTAGCTATCGATATTAGCACATCGTGGAATTATAAAGTAATTTCATTATGATATAATTATTAATTTTTCTGGGCTAACAGGATCGGCAAGAACGAAAAGATGGAGCAAATAGCTCATAATTAACTACATCATTTGCTTCCACGATTGAAGATTCTGTTATTGAAGTGAATTTAAATTACAAAGTTTTTTTGGCCTTTTATGAAAGTGTTGATTGGAAAAAGTTTATATGGTTTTCTTTTATTAATTATGTGGAGGACCATAGGCAGCAAAATATGGCATACAGGAAAAAAAGAGAGGAAGAAAGTGGGTTGTGGTCTTATAATTTTAGCATAATATTATTTTGAATTTTTATTACAAATGGTTTCTGAAATTTATCTAGTTCATCAAGATGGTCTCTGAATTTGAAAATGGGTAATGCTAGGGAGACTAAATTTGGATACTAAATTTGCAAACCAAATGATGTGTCACTAATAGGAATAAGCACATTTATCAACATTTAAATAATAAACCAATTATCAATTTACATATTTTTTTAGTTTTCAAAATTTTGTCTTTAAATTTAATCTCCCTAACATTACCCTTTGAAAATCAATCAATATGATCCCTGAAAATGAATGATGCAAATCAATGTCGTCGTTCCGTTTAAATTCCGGTAAAAATTATATTAGTGTGCTAACGTGGCACATTGTAGGCCCCATACTCCAATACACGGTGCCATGTGAATTAGAAAAAGTTCATTTTTAATTTAAAAAACAAGAAATGTGTTTAAAAATTAAAAAAAAAAATTCTAAAAAAATATATCTCTAATATCTCTAATTTCGTCGTCGTCTTCGTCTTCGCACCCAGCCAAACCCATATTCTGTCTCCTTGACTTCAACCGGTAGTTTTTGGTACCAATCAGTGATTTGCTGCTTTACTTTGTCACCTCCATAACCTTTCCAAAACTAGATTGCTTCGACTAACATAGAAGACACAACTACAAAAACAATCTTCTTCTCCAACACTACGACCACGACCACCCTTCTCCGATCGCACCACGAACAAATCCATGGCCGACCGCGGAGGGGATGCGGCACCAACAATCAAATCAGCGAAGTTGAGAGAAGAAGAAGAAGCAAAGCAGCGGCTCCACCGCCCGAGAAGCCGGAGCTGCACGATTGTTGCGGCAATGGATGATTCCGGTGTGTGTGGAATGTGTATTCTGATAGGATCATACATGGAATAAGGAGGAAATGCAGGGAATTAACATAAAGTAAAGAGACAATTGCAGGAAATTAACATAGAGAGAAAGGGGGATCGCGGGAAATTAAAGAGTAAGGGAAAGAAGCAACTATGTTCATTCATTCATCCACCCCTTTGCGACGGTGGAGAGATTGAAATTCGTGTGCTCTAGCTTTTTGGCGACTCTTGACGGCCCCAACGAGAAAGGATGGAGTCGAGTTTTTTCTTTTTCGTCTTTTACTTTTTATTTTTTTATTTAAATAAAAACTTAATTTTAATCCACATGTCATAAAAATATTGGATAGTGGGGGCTCACAATGTGCCATGTTAGCACACTAACATAATTTTTAACGGAATTTAAACGAAATGACGACATTGATTTGTACTACTTATTTTCAGAGATGGCATTGATCGATTTTCAAATTTAGGGACAATCTTGATGGATTAAGTCAATTTCAGATAGTATTCATGATAAAAACCTTATTATTTTCTGAGCATATATTTTATTTCAACCCAAAAGATTGAGAGGAGACACGTGCCCCTTGGTCCTCTATTAGCTTAGTCATTGGCTATGTATCATAATCAAGGTATTAAATATCGGTAATATCGGAAATATCGGTAGTCCAAAAACACGGAAATATCGATGGAAGTATCCGGATAATATCGATATCGATAAAAATTACATGGAAACCACGGAAATTGTAAGAAAAACTTGGAAATTTTTATTGAAACTTTGCAGGATGTTTATTTAGTTAATTATCTATTAGTTTATCACAAAAAATTGGAAGGAAATGCATTGCATGATGGATTTAACATTATCAAGTTGATTATATTGCGAGCTGACAAACATTGTGAGGGTAGAAAATATGTAGTAATTAATGAAAGAAGTCTAAATACACCATAATCATTTATATATAATGAATTAGTACAATATTTTACACTTTAGTACCACATAGAGTTCCTATGAGGTTCAAATTTTTCACTATCTTCATCATCTCTATGTGTAGAGTGAGTGTATTGTGAAGAGTAGTTATCAAATGATAAATCCCCAAAATAGTTTTGCATGTAATTGTTAACATGCCACCCATATGGATCCGAGATTGGTTGAGGTTGTCCATAAGCAAAATCATTTGAAGATTGAGTATGGGATTGTTTCCATGAGTCGCTCGATTCCATCCTAACAGGAATGGGATATGAAGGGTAGGGAAATGGTTGGTTATGAGTATAACCATAGTTACTACTTCTCACTCCAACAGAGTCCGAAGTTCTAGATAACGAGTCATCTTCTTGACTTGACAAAATCCCCTTGCCTCTTTCTCTACGAGTATAGTCCTTCCCTATGGCACCAATTCCTGGTCCTGCTCGCCTACTGCCATGGTCATCATCCTGTGTTGCATGCGTGAAGTTTGCCTCACCAGTGAAGGAGGTCATAAATCCGGGAGGTGGTCCATAATAGTTTCCATATCCACCACCATTGTATCCTTCATCATTCCCACCTCCGGTGGTAGGTGAGTCTCCTGATTTTGTACTAGAGCTATCATTAGTATCAGCACGATGTTGTGGTTATGTAGGATTGGAAGAATGTGGAATTCCAGTGTATCTTGGTCTTGGGCGCAAAAGTTCTTCCAAAGAGTCAGCGCTGCTAGATCTCACCTCCTCCTCTAATACTCTTTCTACATTTATCCCTTCATTACGTGCTTCTTCAGCAACTCTGGGAGCTGGGTTACCTTCATCATCATCTAAATGAAGAGGTCTAATCCATTGATAAAGTTGGTTACCCTTTGTATCATCATTTTCACCAACAATATCAAACACATCTAGTGGGTCACCACGGTCGACATGATCTATTTCTGTTTCCTTATCTCGAATTTGAAGCTTCATGTTGTAATAGCAATAAACTAATTTTTCCAACCTACTATGAGCCAACCTATTTCTTTGCTTTGTGTGTATGAGTGCAAATGTGCTCCAATTTCTTTCACAAGCAGATGAGGAAGCTGTTTGTGATAATACTTTGATTGCTAACTTTCTCACAGTTGGTGCATCGGTCCCATACATGATCCACCATTCAGCTACAATGAAAAACAATGTTGATAAGCCTAATAACTCGAACAAATTCTATTATAAACTTATAGTGAAATATGTTTACACTCACTAGGAGACATTGTTGTTCGAGCAGCAATTGATGTTGGTTCTCCAAAAGTTCTTCTTGCATCTTTAAATCATGTTAGCTGAATTCAATAAATCGTGTTAGTTTAATCCAACAAAGTAATTATTATAATTTAAGTAATTGTGTACCTCATTTCCAAATTGGCCAACTTCTGGTGATGCAGGGTCCAATTTAGAGTATACATTATGTACAACACGTATAACTGCACCATCATCTCCAACACCGGGTCTGTATTAGTATCGAGGATTCAAATAATATGTTGTTCAAAGAAACACATACGCTAATAAGAGAAAAAATACTTATGCAACTAAAGAAATGAATTGCAAATTATGACATAATTTATACCTGCTGCATGCAAATCGTGGTATAATGTTTTATACCATTGGTCATCAATTATCTTTATGACCCACCTTGCACCAGGTTTTCTTTCCAATTCCTCCTTCACTACACGCATCAACTCATATACTGCCCCCATAGTAGGATACACTTCTGTGTCAACAATCCGTAAAACTTTGTAAAGAGGTTCAAACACTTGGCACACATATTCTGATTGAGTTCAAAAAGCATGATCAAGCACTATACTTTCCACCATACGACCTGCATTTGAGCGGCTCAAATTGTGGTTGGCCCAATCTTCACTAGTGAATAATTGTTTCAACCCTGCTTTCTTCTTAAGTAGGTTGTCTAATGCAATATAGTTGGTGGCGAATCGAGTGGTAGCTGGACGAATAACTTCTCATTTGCAAAATTCACGCATCTTTACCAACAACCAACCGTGGTTGTAAATATAATTTGTGATCGTTCTACCTCTTTTTACAACATTAGCAATATTCTCTCTCTTCCCCATTGCCTCAAACATGAGATCAATACAATGTGCTGCACATGATGTCCAGAACACATTATGATGCTTCATTAACTTTTTTCCAGCTTTGACAAATGCAGAACCGTTGTCGGTCACGACTTGGACAACATTATGCTCTCCCACCTCCATGATTACATCCCTCAATAACTTGTAAATATACTTGTAGTTCTTTATATGGTTTGAAGCATCAACGGACTTCAAAAAAATTGTCTTTCCCTTGGAGTATACCATGAAGTTTATGATAGACAATCTGGTTGGGTCAGTCCATCCGTCACACATGATTGTGCAACCATTAGTTTCCCACTTTGAACTCAACTTGTTAACATACTCGCCAATGTCTTTATGCTCCATTTCCAAATATTTGTTTCTTACCTCATAGGGAGTGGGAGGTTGTACTCCAACACTGGCCTGTTGACATCCCAATACCATATTTTTTAAATGATGTGATGATGCCTTCTCAGCAGGGACATTTTCATAGATAAAGAACTTGCTAATTAGACGCCCCATTCCCTCCTTCACATTACCTCCCTTGAAATAACTCCAAACACTCTTTTGACGTGCTTTGGATGAGTTATATAAACTTAGGGCTATTGGTGGTGTTGGTTGTGATTCTCTAAGACTGCCTCCCCGTCTCATTTGTGCACCACCACTTGTCCCGGAACCTTGTCCTCTATTAGGAATTTTATGAAGGTGTTCTTTTTCCCATGCTGACTGTTTGGAGGCACGTAATGCTTGTTTGAAATTGTGCCGTTCTTCAGGTCCCATGTCATCATCACATTCGTCCTCATCGTCATCATCATCACTGTCAACCGCTTGGCCAATGCCTTCTCCTCATAGCCCAGCTCGAATATTTTCCATTCCATATGTTTTCTTTTCCTTCTGGTGTTTTTTATTTTTTAATAATGTGGTGATGAATGCCTTCACTTCTGGGGGGACACTATCGCATCGTTGGACATTATGTCCTGGATCTAATCCACTAAGATGGTGCTTAAGTCGTGTCACTCCGCCACTCTTCATTACATGACCACAATATTTGCAAATTGTGTCATGTTTGTTTCCGTCTATTGGGTCTCTATGTTCCCAAGCTGGATCACGTTTCGACATCCTAAACGTACCTGTATTTATTTTGCATGGAAATTAGGCAATTATTTTTTGGCCAAAAAATATAGTAGTGACGGTTATATAAGAGAACCTAAATAATAAAGTTATTCTACAAAAGAATTAAATAGGAAGTAAACAAAATGATTGTAAGGTGTAGAAATTATAAAAATAATATGGAATAATAAAACCTAATATTAATGAATAATAACCAGTTTGATAATAAAATAATAAATAACATTAAACATATTAAAATTATCCTAGGGAATAATTATACAACATTACTTAATTACTTCAAAAAATTAACATATTATTTGGTTCTTAGATCACATGCACGGGTCCACACAAATTTTTTTGTATAATTAACCTCCTTATATATGTACATTATCTATATATCCAACTTAACTAGTGTTTGTATTATATATTATTACAAATTGTTAAGAATTAATAAAGTGTTCTAGACAAACTTCTTTCTTTTTTAGTGTTTTAAAACCTTTTTTTTTTTTTTTTTTTTGAGAAAAGTGTTTTAAAACTTTTTAAAATTGTTTATTCTTTCCTTTTCTTTTCCTTGCCGTCTCTTTTATATTCTTTGAAAATGGAGACTAAAAGGATTGATTATGGACCCTTTTCGTGGGAGGTATGTAGAAATTGTTTAATCAAAATGGATAATCAGGAGCAAACGAGTTCGAACAAAGCCATAAAGCAAAGTTAGTAAATGTTTTGCCCCTCTTTTGGTGTTGGAAAGTTCATTTACGATAGTGTGAGGATGTGAAAATTAAATAATCTCATGCATGGGTCCGCACAAATTTTTTTGTTGTTGTATAAATTACAATAATATAAATGTAAGTTTGTAAACTTACCTTAAATGTAACAAATCTGGAACTTTCGATGTCGTACGTAGCAGCAGCAAAACCTCGACGATCCTCTGCAGCTTGCCGTCTGTGAATAAATGAGAGAGAAAAGGTTTTGGAAAGGATCTGAAAGGGCTAAAGGAAGAAGAAGAAACGGAAATGTGTAATAGAGGTTTTTCAATTTTCGAAGGGTCAAAAAATGTGTGATGATCTGATACTCCACCTCTGGGACGCACATGGTTTTGAACTTTTGGCAGTGTTTTTTTTACACACACACATGGGTTTGACAGTGAGAAACCACTCCACCATACATTTTTGTCTTGTCACTGTTTTTTTTCACACACGGATATATCTTTTTGTCTTATCAAGATTTTTTTTCACGGAAAATGATTCTCATGTGATTTGAAGGTGTAAGGCTACATGCCTGTATGGCAGTATGGGCATATGACAGTTTGGTTCAGTTTCAATGGGTTTTCTTTGGATTTATTTGCAAAATTATTGGCACACACACACTCACACTAACCTAACATCTCACAGTCACAGGCACATTATTTTCACATCTTTTCACCTCTGGGTGCAAAATTATTTTCACCTATTTTCACCTCTGCAACACTCTGCAACACACACATTCACCTATTTTCACCTCTGCAACACTCTGCAACACACACACACACACACACGCACACGCAACACGCACATACGCACACGCACACGCAACAAGCACACACGAACACGCATACCTTTCTGGATCCTTCTCTCTCTCCCTCGGTCTCTCCGTCTCCTTCTCTCCCTCGGTCTCTCCGTCTCCTTCACACGCACATGCAACAAGCAGAGAACACAGAGCCTTCCGTCTCCGTCTCTCTCTCGGTCCGGTCTCTCCGTAATCCGTCCAATATGTTGGGTCACCTCATCACCTCAGACTCTCTCGAATCTCGATCTCGATCTGGATCCTTTCCTCAGTCTCTCCATCCTTCTTCTTCTCCCTCAGTCTCTCGAACTTGATCCTTCTCCGGTTCTCCCCCCCCATCTCTTCTCTGCAACTCCGCCGAGTTGCTTGGGGCCTTTTTACGGTCTCTCTACACCCTGGGGGACGTGATTTTGCTGTTGTTCAGCTCGTACCCACCACCTGTGGTTTCCTCCTCCCTTTCTCACCTCCCGGCGGCGGCGACGACGACGAATATCGCGATATTATCACGATATTTTAAAGATATTTTAAAGATATTTTAATTTTACTCAAAAAAAATCGGCCGGTCAAAAAATGATATTATCGGCGAAATATCGCCGATAATATCGATTTTTAAGACATTAATCATAATGCATCTGTTATGATGACGAGAGATATAGATACAAACTGATATATTCTTGACTACACAAGACATGATACAGTTAAAAAAATATTTATCACCGACTACACATCAAATTTCTCTCGAACAAAAACAATAGAATATATGCAATTGACGTGAATTGTATGGAAAACAACTGTGGGATGTGGGGCCACTATTTGATTCAATACATGTGTGTAAATTGCCCTTCATTCATAGACCATAAAAACATGTAAAGTGTTTTGGTGCAATCATTTTACATGAGTCCACAACTTTGTGTTTTACTAGTTGCAGCAAATTACCCTAATGTTGATGTCAAGTCCCTTTCAACATTTACCACCATGCACTAGAGTGCTTAATTCACTTCCATCAATGAGAGAGAACCAAATGTTAACAAAAAAAGAGAAATACAAGTGTTTTTTGGTCTAATTATTTTTTTCTTTCTTTTTAGAGTTAATAATTTTTTAGGCAATAAGGTTAGCCGACGGTGAGAGTGGATGTAGAGTGATGGGTAAGAGTATGCTAGATCTAGAATTTAGGATCCTACAATATAACCAAAATTAAAATTTATTAGAGGCAACAAGCTAGTTTAAAATCTTTTGGTGGACGCCAGTAGGGATGACCTATGGGTACCCGTTTAGCTAAATGGATGTTCATTTAAGTGTGAAATATGTGCTAATTGTGGTGGCGAATGGTAGTTTTTGTGCTTGTGATAATGAAATATATAATGCATCACTGAAGGGATCACACCACACGACTTGAAGAGTTATGTTTATAAAATAAGTACTTACAAAATTATAAAAGTTTAGGTAAAAATAAAAAGAAAGATTTTTTCCCCTGGGATGGGCGTAAATTCTTAGGTGTAATCGAGCTTATCTCTCTCGTGTGAGATTTTTGGGTGTAAATTGGATGTGAGGCCGCCATGTGAAATGAGATCCGAAATATAGAAAAGGGAATACTCTTTAAAAAAATATAGAGAGAGAGAGAGAGAGAGAGAGAGAGAGAGAGAGAGAGAGAGAGAGAGAGAGAGAGAGAGAGAGGGAGGGGAATATATTTTAGAATCTCCATCTCCACGCGTGGGGAATGTATGGATGGCTCCAAAGCTGATAGGGTCATGGGCTTCAAGGCATTGGCATAACCCAATGAAATATATCCAATAATCCAAATGATGGCAGTCAAGGAAAAAGAAACCCTAAATATAATATGACGTGCAAAACAAGTTCGAAAATCTGCAATATTATTACATAGATGTATGAAAAAAATAGCTATATTTGATCCAAAAGTTGCACAGAATCAAACATGTTTTCTTTGGATTTCCTCTTTCAAAATATCCATCTTTCCAGCCGTTCTTACTCTCCCATCAGGCCATCAACATTTCAAGACACTTTTACTGAAGCATACGAAATGCTTTTGGATCAAAATTGTCTCACTTTTCATGGGAAGTTGATAATTTCTTCATTGAAAATTTCATCGCTAAGAACCATGCATTTTGTTGTAGGTATACACTACAAGTTAAATTCTGGGATTAGTTCTAATATACGACGAATATTAGAAAAGAAACATGAGTCTAACATCTCTTTCCTTTTCTTTTGACTGGCCAATGGAAAAATGAACCCTGTAAGTTACTAGTGAGTTTCTAACGTACGTGAGTGTGGTTAGGCCAGTGTTCCAAACTTTAAATAACATATTTAATTTTGAAGAATGATTAATTAAGTTCATTAGAATATGCCAATTTATCTCACTTTATGTAATCACAGGAAAATTCCTTGCAAATTAAAAGCAAACTTCGTGGTAATGTATATTTAATTTCCTTATATTGTGAAAAAAAACCTAACATTCTCCCAGTACAGAGAGAAACATGCATGGCTATAAATATGGGGTTATCTAAGGTCTTGAAACCATAATCAACACAAAACAAAGAAGATATAAAAGAGGTTTGAGGGATTCATGTCGCAAGAGAGATGGCATGAGCTACGCTCAAGCTAGTAGCATGTTCCATCCTCGTGCGACATGGAACCCTTTATTTCTTTATCCAGATGTAGTAATTTCTTTATTTTATTAAAGAAAAATGCAGCATTCTCCAAATTCATTGAGAGGAAGGGAGAGAGGGAGAGATCTCTAGAGATATGATGAATTAAAATTGGTTGGGAGATTTATGTTCGCAGGAGAGATGGCACTAATTGTGCTACAACTACAAGCAATTGTTGCCATCTTTCCCGTGACCAAAAAGCTCTACACAACTTCAACGACCTTGATCTTTCTCTACGACATTTTGGGGTTTTTTGATTCCGACATGATTTGTATCTTATGGTTGTAGATTAATTATCTGAATATAATATATATATATATATATATATATATAGTATCAGTTACTAATTAAGCTTGACTTTGTCAAGATATGATTGTTTTAGCTAGACATCTACTGTACTGTCTCTTTCATGCCTAAATATAAAGCTGCCTCATGAGGATTTTGGAGAAGAGATCTAGCCAGCGGATCGGAAAACAGTTCTAAAAGCGAGATCGGAATATCAAAGCGCAGGTCGTAGGTGAGATGGCTCCGAATGCCATGTATATTGGTAGTAGCTGCGGTTGCAGGCTATATATAGCTAGCCAATTCGGGGCAGCGAGCTTCATCTCTCCTCGACTGAAGCCTCTAGCGTTTTGATTACGCAGAAAAGAAACCCATCTTTAATTTTTTTTTGCATGCTTGGAGAAAGAGCAGGTGAAGTAATATTATTTTACCCTTTTTTCTGTATTTTGTTGTCTGTTTTGAGTTTTGGCGTCATGCGTATATTATTGTACTCTAAGATTTTGTTTAAGAACTAAACCAATCTTCTCGGATCAAACCTTCATTGGATCAATGGATCATGGTAAATGCTTATATACATGCTAGGGATCGAAAAGACAGAAAGTATGTGTGTAATTTGTGCCGAAAAATAGAAGAAAAAGCAAAAGTACCTACAAAATGTTTTTCCAAGATCCAAATGCACATCGGTTTTTCCTCTCCTTTTAGCTAGATCTGGCCACCTGCGACGTCCACTTCTACACAGGCAATGGAGAAACGCATGGACTGGTTGGCGGGGGTTTTGATCATTAGCTAGGTAGTGAAGGACTCAAGCACATGATTTCCTCTGAGAAGGGTATATTTGTCCAGATGAAGAGCTAATTGGAGATCTTCTGTTCACAAGGTTCACTGCAAGTTTAGTCATTTAACATGTGATTGCAGTATTAATTAGAACTTAGTGATCATCGTAAGCCTGCAACTGGTGTTTGTATCTTTTGCTAAATATTCAAGCAAGCTATTGTTTGGAGATAGCAGCAAATTAGCCTTTTTAATCTTAGTTTAATTGATTTGACTTTAATTTTTCTAGGCCGGAATATTATTGAACAAATATATATGTGTATGTGTATGTACAAGTTGTTAAACAATGATCTTTTCTTTCCGGTGCTGTGCTCCATATAAGATTCAATCAACTAATGATCCCTGAAGGCACAATTTCTTGCATAGCATATGATTCAATTAAATAATGATCCGATTTGAGGCATCAATGATTTCATGATATATGCTTTTAGGAGTTCTTTTCGTAGGGTTGGGAGCTTCTCCCTCTATCTAGCATTCTAGGTGGTGGTGGCTTCAACTGTCAATTCATACATTTCCAATCAGTTAAGTTCATGTTTACTGTTTTTTTATTTATAAGCATTTAACTGATCTTCATTGCAGCAGAAAGTTTTTTTTTTTCTTTCTCATTACAGTTGCATGATAGACTTTTCTTTAAATTAATAGATGGTAAAGAGGTAAATCTAGGTTGGTCATGATGAGGTTTTGACGAGGGATATATTTTGGTTTGATCATACCCTTGAGTCTGTTAATGATCATTCTAAAGATGTGAGAGACTGACATATTACTGCATTAACTCACTTTTTTTTACTTAGTCTATTAGATTACCTACCGTAGCTTTCGTTTTTGTGAGATTTTTCTTTTGATATGCACCCCTAATATGAGACTCATGTTAGCAACTATTTGTACATGCCGAGAACTGACGGCAATAACTATCCTCTCCAAATCATGAAGACTTGATGCAACTACTTCTTAAGTTGTACACAAGAGAATATTGTAATTAGTGCGTTTATTTTGGAATATGATTGTATAAACTTAATTAAAGGAGAATCTGAATAGGATTTGGATCAAATCCTCATAGATTTTGTGTTACTTGTAATGCAAGAAAATCCATCATGATTAGTATAAACAAAGGTACAAGGCCATAGATGAACATACAATTCTCATACATCTGAGTCATTCTCGCTCTCTCACCACTTTCAAAGTTAGTTCTACGTACAACGAATAACTTTTTTTTCATAATGAGCTTTGATCACGAGACAAATATTTTTCTTGACGTATATGGGTTTGGAATCTAAATAGGAAAACTTTATAAGGAAAAAAAATATCAAAACTGGAAGAGAAACATCATGATAAAGAGTTAAGCAATAGCAATTGATACTAGCACATCCTGGAATTATAAAGCAATTTCATTATGATCTAATTATTAATTTTCTGGACTAAGAGGATCGGCAAGAACAAAAAAATGGAGCAAAGAGCTCATGAATTAACTACATCATTTGCTTCCACCATTGATTATTCTGTTCTTCAAGTGAAATTCACTCACAAGGTTTTTTCTGGCCTCTTATGGAAGTGGTGATGGGAAAAAAGTTTATAAGGTTTTCTTTTATTAATTATCTGGAGGACCATGGCATACAGGGAAAAAAAGGAAGAAAGAGGCTTGTGGTCTTATAATTTTAGCATAATATTATTTTATGAGCACATATTTTATTTCAACCCAAAAGACTGAGAGGAGACACGTGCCCCTTGGTCCTGGACTACAGAAAACATGATACAGTTATAAAAAAAATATATATTACCTTACACATCAAAATTTCTCTCAAACAAGAACAATAGAACATATGCAATTGACATGAATGGTATGGAAGATAACTGTGGGATGTGGGGCCACTATTTGATTCAATAGCGTGTGTAAATTGCCTTGTATTCATAGACCCTTTAAACACAAAAATTGTTTTGGTGCAATCATTTTACATGAGTCCACAACTTTCTGTTTCGCTAGTTGCAGCAAACCCTATTGTTGATGTCAAGTTCCTTTCAACATTTACCGCTATGCGTAGTGTTCTTAATTGCCTTCCATCAATGAGAGTGAACCAAATCTTAACAAGAAAGGAGAAATACATGTTTTTTTTTTGTCTATTTAATTTTGTTTCCTTTTTAGAGTAAATACTATTTCAGAGGTACTAAGGTTAGTAGACGGTGAGGGTGGGTGTAGAGTGATGATAGGTAAGAGTAGGCTAGATTCAGAACTCAGAACGCTACAATATAACAAAAAAATATAATTTATCAAAGGCAACAATTGAGTTTTGAAATTTTTTGGTGGACGTCAATGGGATGACCAATAGGTACCCATTTAGCCAAATAGTTGTCCATTTAAGTGTGAAATATGTGCTAATTGTGGTTGTGAATGATGGTTTTTGTGCTTGTGATAATGGAAAATAATACATCATTGAAGGGATCACACGACACGACTTGAAGCGTTACACTTACAAAAGGACTTACAAATTATAAAGGTTTAGGTAAAAATAAAAAGAAAGACTTTCCCCGTGGGGTGGGCATAAATTCTTGGGTCTAATTGAGCTTATATCTCTCATGTGAGATTTTTGGGTGTAATTTGATGTATATTCATCATGTGAAATCAATCCGAAATATAGAGAGGGAATACTCTTTTAAAAATTATATATAAGGTGAACTGTCAATTTAGTCTCTAAATTATCACCTAAGTAAAAATTAGGTCCTTAAACTATTTTTTTCTAGAAAAATCAATCATTGAATTATAAAAATCTGCCAATTGCATTCTTAATATTAAAGTCGAAGCTACTATATTCAAGTCTCCGTCAATTTAAGTCACGTTACTTGTATGTGATACACATTGGAGGGTAGATTGATAATTTTCCATAGGGAAATAGTATATGAAGTTAACTTTGGAGGGTAAATTAGACGCTAGATTTGCAACCTATATGAAAGGTTTATATGCAACAAAATGTCAATATTACATTATAAAGTGTGTCAATTGACTTAAGTTGACAAAAAATTAGATAAAATAGCTTTGAATATAATAGTAGTGATTAAATTAGCAATTTTTAATGAATTTAGGAACTTATTACCGAAAAATAATTCAAAAACCTAATTTTCACTAAGCTGATAGTTGAAGTACCAAATTAACTCTTCTCCCAAAAATACACACACAGAGGGGAATGTATGTTAGAATCTCCATCTCCACGCGCGGGGAAGGTCATGGATTATTGCTCCAAAGCCGATTGGGTCATGGGCTTCATGCCATTGGCATAACCAATTGAAATATATCCATTAATCCAAATGATGGCAGTCAAGGATAAAGAAACCCTAAACATAATAAGATGTGCAAAACAAGTTCGAAAATCGGCAATATATCAGATGTATGAAACAAGCAGCTATATTTAGATCCAAAAGTTGCACAGAATCAGACAAGTTTTCTTTAGATTTTATCTTTTAAAATATACATCTCTCCAGCTGTTCTTGCACTCCCATCAACATTTCAAAACACATTTTACCGCAGCATACGAAATGCTTTGCGGATCAAAATTGATAATTTCTTCATTGAAAATTTCATCGCTAAGAACCACTTTGTTGTAGTAATACTCTGCAAGTTAAATTTTGTGATTAGTTCTAATATACGACAAATATTAGAAAAAGAAAACAAAAGTCTAACATCTCTTTCCTTTTTTTTGACTGGCCAGTGGAAAAATGACCCTGTAATTACTAGTGGCTTTCTAATGTGTGGTTGTTAGGCCAATGTTCCAAACTTTGAAAAACATATTTGATTGATTTTATTCATTAGCATATCTCACTTTATGTATTACTTTATGCGATCACAGGCAATTCCTTGCAAATTAAAAGCAAACGTCATGGTAATGTATAGGTAATTTCCTTGTATTGTGAAAAAACCTAACATTCTCCGAGGACAAACATCGGCCTAGGCTCATGCCTATAAATATGGGGCTATCTAAGGTCTTGAAGCCATTAACACATTCAATAGAGAAGCAAATAAGATACAAAGAGGTTGAGGAATTCATGTCGCATGAGAGATGGCACGAGCTGCGCACTAGCTAGCAGTATGTTCCATCCTCTTGCGACATGAAACCCTTTTATTTCTTTATGCATATGTCCTATTTTCTTTATTCTACTAAAGAAAAATGCAACATTCTCCAAATTCAATGAGAGGAAGGGAGAGAGGGAGAGAGGTATTAAGAAAGGTTGGGGGATTTATGTTCGCAGGAGAGATGGCACTAATTGTGCCACAATTGTCAATAATTGTTGCCATCTCTTCTGTGACCAAAAAGATCTACACAACTTCTACGACTTTGATATTTCTCTACGACATTTTGGGTTTTTTTTCCCAACATGATTTTTATCTCGTGGTTATAGATTAATTATCTGAATAACATCCTATCAGTTACTTAAGCTTGAATTTGTAAGATATGATTGTTTTGGCTTAGCTGGGCATCTACAGTAGATACCATACATTGTTAACCATAATAAAACTTGCGTTAAAAAAGTTGATTCTATTTGGAGCTGAAAATATAATAAATTCGTATGATTAGATGATGCAATTGATGATGATATCATATGATTACAACAGGAGATATGACAGTAAATTTTAGGGGTATGTTATCCACACACTCTTTTTTACTTCATACACACCCTCTTAATTTGCGACCATCAGATCGACTAAATTAAAGAAGATCAAAGGGCAAAAATTAACAAAGGGTGTGTGAGAAGTAAAAAGGGATGTGTGAATAGCACACCCCTAAATTTTATATAGGGAGACTTTGGATTCAGTCCTTAGCCACTAACATTCTTTGACTTAAATCTTAATCGTATTCAATTTTTTTATCAAAGTCCCTTGACTTTGTACACCTCATTATTGTTATTGATATGTATTTTCATATGTCTGATATTAAGTACTTGACATATTATGGGATTTAAAACCCCATATTGTATGGCATATAAATTAAAAACAAATACAATAAAAAAAGAAAATACTCAAAAATTTTGATTGAATAAATAGATAAAAACACGTAACAATATAACTTTAAAATAATAAATGTTCAAAAAAATTAAAAAAATGGGTACATTTTATTATAGAATACATACATACACACATATATATACATTATAAATAGATTTTACATTAAAAAATGGATACATTTTACATTAAAAAAATGGTACATTTATCCAAAAAAAAGGGTACATTTTACATATAACAAAAGTGGTACATTTATAAAGATAAATGGGTACATTATACATAAATTATGAGTATAAATAAAAATTTTAAAAATATGGGCACAAAATGAAATTAATATATGGTACAAACTAAAACTAAAAAGAAAATTGGTACAAAATAAAAAATGGTTGCAAACTAAAAATAGAAATATATGATACTAAGTTAACCATAAATATAAATATACCAAATGTAACATCTCTAACACTAAATGAATATATATTAAAAATAAAATTTAATTATGTTGATATGTAAATAATTTATAACTGAAAGAATGACATTCATTAAAAGTTAGGGACCTTGATCAAAAAGTAAAAGAAATATGGTTTGAATCAATGCAATAGAAAAAATAAGGATGAGAACCTAATTTCTCCTTTTATGTATTACTGACCAACTAATAATAGTAGTTTTGCAGATCGATTTCATCTCACAACTGTTTTGCGTTGACAAATTTCATGAATAATTCATCAACTAGGTCTAAAGGTCGTACCCAGTGCACAAGGCTCCCGCTTTACGCAGGGTCTGGAAGAGGTGAATGTCGGCTAGCCTTACCCCCATTTATGGAGAGGCTGCTCCCAAGTCTCGAACCCGAGACCTACCGCTCATGGGCGAAAGCACTTGCCATCGCACCAAGTCTAAACTTTGAAAATAAACACATAGTACTGGTGAGAATTGAGATCATATGATGACATAGTTTATATTCGTTTCATAAGTTTATAATATACATATATATATATATATATAAAGCTGTACTAAATGTGTGTTATATTCTGTCCCTTATACATGACCATGAGGCTTTAATATTTTCTGTGAGAATTTGGAGTTTATATATTTGTACCTTATGATCGTATAGCTAGCTTGCTAATATCTTATGAATTATTGTGTTTACAACACTAGTACCATGAGGCAAGTTTTGATGCAATGGAAATATTGCTCCTTTGTGACCAAAATATCACCAGTTCGAGTCGTGGAAACAGCATCTTTGCAAAACAAGGATAAGGTTGGATACAATAGACATTCCCCCTCAACTCTCACAGAGCGGAAAGTCTCGTTGACTTGGGATCACCCTTACAAGACTAGTACCACTTTAATGAAAGAAGGAAAATGAAGAAATAGTACTATACCGGCTCTTTCATGCCTATATATGAAGCTGCATCATGAGGATTTCGGAGAAGAGATCTAGCCAGCGGATTGAAAAACAGTACTAAAAGCGAGATCGGAATATCAAAGCGTAGGGACTTTGTCGTAGGCGAGATGGCGCCGAATGCCATGTATATTGGTAGGTACGTTTACAAGCTATTTATTGCTATACCCAATTCGGGGCAGCGAGCTTCATCTCTCCTCGACTGAAGCCTCTGCGAAGGGTATATTACTTTGTTCAGATGAAGAGCTAATTGAAGATCTTCTGTTCACAAGGTTCGCCTCAAGTTTAGTCACTTGACATATGATTGCAGTATTAGCTAGTTAGGACTTCAAAATCATCGTAAGCCTGCAACTGGTGTTTTTCTATCATCTTTTCTTTCCAGTGCTGTCACGGATCCACCCCATATATATCTATGGGGCTATCCTTGAAGGAACTATTTCTTGCATAGCATATGATTCATCAAATAGTGTTCTCATTTGGGGTATCAATGATTTCATGATATATGCTTTTAGGAGTTTCTCAGGGATGGGAAAACTCAATCATTAACCTAAAATGGTATGAGAGTCCACCATTGATGGTTCTGTTCTCCAATTGAAATTAACTTGCAAGGTTTTCTTGGCCTTGTAACTCAAATCATTAACTATGAATGGTATGAGAGTCCACCATTGATCATAATGTATCTATCATTTATCACACAACGAGCGATGTAGATACAAACTGACATATTCTTGATTACACAACAAATAATATAGTTATAAAGAGATATATTACCAATTAATTACAAATCAAAATTTGTCCCGAACAAGAACAATAAAACATATGCAATTGATGTGAATTGTATGGAAAATAATTGTGGAATGTGGGGCCACTATTTGATTCAACGCATGTATGTTACCTTGCATTGATAGACCATATAAACGCAAAAGGTATTTGGGTGCAATCGTTTTACATGAGTCCATAACTTTATGTTTTGCTAGTTGCAGAAAACCCTAATGTTGATGTCAAGTCCCTTTCAACACTTAACCACATGCACGAGTGTTCTTAATTACTTTCCATCATTTGAGAGCGAACCAAATCTTAACGAGAAAGTAGAAATGCAAGTGTATTTTGGTTTAATTAATTTTGTTTCCTTTTTAGAGTTAATGATTTTTCAGAGGCACCGAGGTTAGCCGACAGTGAGGTTGGGTGTAGATGGGTAGGAGTCGGCTAGATTCAGAAATCAAAATTCCTGTGTAAAATTTCTGAAGGCAACAGTTGAGTTTGAAAATTTTTGGTGGATGGTAGGGATGACCAATGGGTACTCATTTAACTGAACAGACGTTCATTTAAGCATTAAATGTGTTAATTGTGGTGGTGAGTGGTGGTGTTTGTGCTTGTGATGATGGAATATAAAACATCACTTAGAGGGATCACACCACACGACTTGAAGAGTTATGCTTACAAAATTATAAGGGTTGGCGGAGATTCTTGGATGTGGTCGAGCTTATATCTCCTATGTGACATTATTCAGTGTAATCGAATGTGTGGGTGTGTATATATAGCCTTTAAGGGAAGGGATCCTCATTTTTTTTTATAAAAATAGGAATTAGTTGTTAGGCAAACATCACTTCGAACTTTAAAGACCCGAACCATCTATTTTTTAGGTTGCACCTCATAGATCATCCTTACAAAATATTAGCCAAAACGGAAATATTTGAGGTATCTAATTGAGTTTAAAAAAATGGACAAACACTTTGTTCTCTAGAGAAACATTGAAATTTCATCGTGATAATTAAATAGGCAAACGATTTCTGATTGAATTGAATTTTTATAATTGATGATCTATGAATTAAAATTTACCAAATAAACAATTCGGATCGTTGAAGTTCGATATAAAGTAGGTTCCACGGCTGATCTCCTTTTTTCTTCCAAAAATGAGAATCCTTTTTCTCTTAAAGGGCTTGTGTGTGTGTGTGTGTACAGAGAGAGAGAGAGAGAGAGAGAGAGAGAGAGAGAGAGAGAGAGAGAGAGAGAGAGAGAGAGAGAGGAATATATGTTAGAATCTCTCCATCTCCACGCGAGGGGAGGGTCATGGATGGCCCGTCTTCTGCCCCAGGAGGCTGCTAAGCCGATGGGGTCATGGGCTTCAAGGCATAGGCATAACTAAATGAAATACGTCCAATCATCCAAATGATGGCAGTCAAGGGAAAAAAAAAAACCCCTAAACATAATAAGACGTGCAAAAACAAGTTCGAAAATCGGCAAAATATCAGATACATGAAACAAACGGCTATATTTAGATCCAAAAGTTGCACAGAATCAGACAAGTTTTCTTTAGATTTCCTCTTTCAAAATATACATCTTTCCAGCAGTTCTTACACTCCCATCATCATTTCAAAACGCATTTTACTGCAGCATACGAAATGCCCGGACCATAAAAAATACAGTATCCAAAAATTTCAAAACAAAAAAAAGGTAAATGGGAAATGGTGGGCTAACTAGAAACCAATGGTACATACCATGTCAGCATAGTACGAAGCAATCTAGCTCATCGGAAGTATGTACACACCATTTCCCTGATAATGCTGTATTCTGTCGTCAATTGTAAACTAAATGAACTGATGTGGGGAAGCATTTCAACAAGCTTCAACGAGCAGTTTGAGTTTTTGTCATTTGCACTGGTTTGATCGGAATTTCTCGTTGGATAATAGAGAGCTGATCAAAACTTCGAGCCTTTTTGCTCCAGGGGTAGGCATGAGGACTGTGGTATTGCCAATATCAGAGCATGGATCAGACCCATTGTCCCTTTTTCCTATGCACCAACCACCAGGAACAAGCATACCGGGACCCTTAGACAACAGCTCAGAATCAATTTTGTCAAGCACAGGATCATCTTGACGAAACTTTCTTGCAAAGGGAGCATTGCTGTCGACCATCCTTTGCATATCTGCAAGGTTAAGGTGGTGAGGATGTTGTTTGGGAGGGTTATCCCACGTTATAAAATGTAGGTCACTATTCACAGTTGTGTTGCGGAACTCTTGAGCGTTACATATGACCGTGTGAAAGTATCCCTCCGGGGATGATAAAAAATTTGCATAGTACATGAGAACAGTTCGCGGTAGGTTGTCCCATCCCCATATGCAGTAATCAACAAAGGGCTTTGAAAGTGCCATCCAAGCAGAACCTATGAAAAGAAAGCAAACATTTGGTTAAAAGAAAACTTACGGCAACAGGACATGTTCCTCAATGTAGAATAAAGGTCGTACCCAGTGCACAAGGCTCCCGCTTTACGCAGGGTCTGGGAGAGGTGAATGTCGGCTAGCCTTACCCCCATTTATGGAGAGGCTGCTCCCAAGTCTCGAACCCGAGACCTACCGCTCATGGGCGAAGGCACTTGCCATCGCACCAAGTGCGACCTCTTTTCCTCAATGTAGAATAAATGGATATTTTTCAAGAGACTCCCCAAGGGCAGGTAGCAGTTGGAGAGGATCAACAGGTGGACAATTGACAGGAAATTGGGAAAATTAACTAAACACCACATTTTGGAAAGTCCAAAACCTATAAAGGCCAAGGCCAGAGTGGTTTGTAAAGACATTAGCTCCCTAGAGGACCTTTAGAATATATGTTTTAACTGTGCAGAGTATATGAAATCCGAGTGTTGTATAAGTATATTAAAGTAGTAAGTGAAATAACAAGCATATTATAGGTAAAGGACAAAAGTTAACAATCAAGCAACATAAAATCAGATTATGTAGATTAATGCTTTGATGTCTATCTGCCAATAAATTGATCATGGTTACTGATCGCACATGGTGAGGAGAAAAACACACTAAAACTACTTTTATGCGTAATAGAGAAGATTGGCCATAATAACTAGGGTCCAAATGCACATCCAACTATATAAGTTGTTTTTGGTTCGACTACCCAGAAACAGAAATAGGTGTTTAGAGCCACAAAAGACAGCAATTTAACACACTTAGCAATGCATTTGCGTGAGTTGATAAAGGTCATTCCTAAAGCAAAGGGATTTTCACACACCCCTTTTAGCTTCTCACAACCCCTCTTTATTTATGACCATCAAATTAAATAAATCAAACAGAATCAACAACCAGGATTAAACAGGGGTGTGTAAGAGGCTACAAAGGGTATGTGAAAATCACTTCCCTTCCTACACTGCAACCGTCATTAATTGTTTAGGAATTGCCTTTCAATGAAAACAACCCAAGAGGGCTGATATATCTAGTCTCATCCACTCACTTGAGTTTGAATGTTTCCACACAATCCCATGTTGTTAGCAGTGTAGTTTGCACAATCGCGAAAGCTGAACTTAGGTAGCAAATGATTGATTCCATTGCAAAAAGAAATGTTTCAAAGCAATTTTTTATAGCTCTGAGACATCCTTTGGTATGCAGCACATATTTTTTCTCGGACATCATATTTCATTGAATATCACTAAAAAAAATAGCCGTCATAAATTGACAAAATCAGTCTTCCAGCATAGCTGTTTATTTCCATACCAATTTCAAATCTATAGGCTACTACACTAGTTCATTCACTGAAAATCCAAGCAGAGAAGGAAAATGGTATCTATACCTAACGCTATAAGTATAAATGTACATACTTAAATACTTTAGATATGTTGGGTTTCTAGGTCCCTATGTTAGTTCATTACAAAAAATAAAAGGAAATTCTGGTTATTTATGTGGCAATTATATAGTGATTTTGGTCTGATGTGCTCAACTCTATATGATCTGTTATCTAAAATTTGTACCTGTAAAAAGTTTGAAAGCTGTTGGCACACTCCTTCGCTGTGTAACCCAAAAGACATCGGCTTTCTTGGTCATATACAACCCCGGATCTACAATTATCGGTTTCGCTCTTTGATACCTATAAACAGGCAGCATTACCAAATCAATCACACAACTTTAGTCACTCAGAAAAAGAAATGAAAATAAAAACAGAAACTTTATAAATATAAACAACAAAATAACAAGGGGGACATTATGCATACTCCTTCCACCCAATGTTGCTTGTATGGTCGATGAAGTTAAGATCCCGCGGCAAGTAAGAAAACGTATGCAGCAGATCTAAACAACCAGATTAATCAAAACCCAGTAATTAATTATTCAAATTTAGCACAAAAAAAAGTCCAAAATATGAAATTTTAAACGAAAACAGTCCCAAAAATCCCAAATTTAGACTCACCATCCTGAGTAATAAGTGGGTAATCGGAAGCGCTGAGGTTGATGAACCAATCCCAATCGCCGCCTTCCCTCAGCAAAATGGCGGCGGCGTGGAGGGTGTTGGCCACCATAGTCGGTCCCCTGTAAGTGACGAGATTAGCCTTGCTGATCATCTTCACATTCCCAAACTGGACAAAAACGGGGTGGGTAGAAACGTAATTCTGCAGATCCATCCGCTCATCGGGCGGCGACTCGAGGTCCAGGTGGACCACGTAGTAGTTGTGCGGGTGGTAAAGCGCCTGGAGGGTCCGCTTCAGCATGTTTCCGTCGCCGTTAGAGCCGGAGATGAAGTACGCAAAGCGCGGCGGCGGCGGGAGGGAGGAGACGGGAAGCGGGTGGAGCTTGGATTCGATGAAGACGGAGCTGGAGATGGAGAAGGAGCGGTAGAAGGGGAGCAGCGGCGTGCCGTCCGATGACGTCAGGGTGGTGAGGAAGAGGAGGAAGAGAGAGACAATGGAGCCAATCGCCAAGGGGAAGATCCATTTGAGCTCCACTGTTTGGTGGTGCCTCAGATGCGAGTAGTAGCTCTTGAGCTTCTTCATTTTTCAAAATATTCAGAAAATTCAGGTCCTGAATCCCCAAAAAATCCGAAAATGCAACCGACCCAGATTCTGAAACGGGTTAATTCTGCTGGGTTATCGAGATGGAGGGGGAAAGGTGGGAGCTTGTTAGCAGGTGTTTGTTGTTTGGTTGGAAGGAAAGTGAGGGAAAAGAAAAGAAACCGAGAGAGAAAATGATATTGGTGGGTGGGAGGATTTGATTAATCAGTTATTAGCTCCTTTAATCAGTGATTAGTGACTAAAGACTTGCTCTTTAGTTTTTCTACCGAGTTGGGTTAATGGGGGGGATTATATATAGTGAAGGACTGAAAGGATTGGATTGGATTTGGATTAATGAGTTTGTACCGTATAGGACAAAAGAAAGGTCCCCGGATGAAAAAAGTTTTCAGTACGCCGGATACACAATTCGCTTTCGAAGTATTATAATTCAGTTTATTGAATTTAAAATTTCTAAGTTTTCTACGTCTAAAATTATATTATTACACTTGAATTATTGAATCCTTTTTACAATATACTGAAAATTTTCTCTTTCAAAAAAACAGAGACAGAGACGGACTAATTTGTCCGACTGCCGTGACAATAGGTGCTAAATTCTAAATTGTGATAGGGAGGGACTACTAAGTTGGACTAGAAGTTACAAAATTACAAATTTCAGGATCCATCTATATATGCGTTTTTTTAGATTTGAAAAGGATTTAAATTAGAAAAGAAATCTAAGCTCTAACGGGATTTAGGATTTGATTATTTAAGTTGGAAAACAATCAAAAAAACGTTGTGCCGTTTTCCAACTTGAACAAAAAAACATGGGATTCATAAGGTAAAAAGTGAAAAAACAAACTTGGAACAAACTAGGGGGTTGGAATTTTGGATTTTTCATGTTTTTCTGTTTTATTTTTACTTATAAGTAGGATTTTTATTTTTTTTCTTCAAAATAATCTATACTAAGTTACATGATAAAGGAAATTCAAACTTATACGCAAAAGAATAATCACATTGTTCTAATCGATTGGTTAATTATGTTTGCAATTTGAATTAAGATTTGTCAAAATGAAAAATGCATTAGTTTAGGGATCAATGTCGACCCTACACAAGGCCTTGCGCAATACGTTTAGAGGGGTCAACCTAGACAAATAACTTTGAGTTCAAACATTAAATTTTGTTCAGATGTTGTTCTTTGATCTTGTCGTGGTCTTATCAACGAGTACGATCCTTGTGGGATTCGAGGATCTTGAGAATTTATGAATCGTGTCCGTTTATTATACATTGTACAATCAAAAATCATTTTAAATATTTATATTTAAAAATAAATATAAATAGTACTTAACAAAAATTGATCGTACCATGTACAATAAACGGACATGATTCAAGAATCCTCGGATCCTGTTGGCTTATGAACTAGTTTATTTATTATTTTTAATGTGAGCGATGTATTAAAAAGTAAATTGAACTAGAAATTTCAAGTGATGGGGATGAATTTGACAAGTTCATTTGTTATAAAAATGGCGCGTTCAAGATGTGTTTATATGAGCCACTTGAACTTGAAAATGCGAGTTCAATAGTGTATCTAACTAATTTGTTAATTAGAATCAAGGGTGAGCTCAAGTTGTTGTGTTTACAAAAGCTCAAAGAGGTGAACTAAATTTAAAATGGCTTTTTAGTTAAAATAGTTCATAAGATTTGGAAATTATAGAATTAATTTCTGGAGTTGTCTACCATCAATCATTTTAGTTTTTGTGTGAAAAAAATCTTCATTAAATAATGATAAAATGACACAAAAACCTTTATTTTTTGTCATATCATTTTGGCTCATTGTCTATTAAATTAAAGGTATTTTTGTTATTTTCGTCATTATTTAAAATAATTTTATGAATGACCAAAATGATTAATGGTAGACAAACTTAGATGCCGCTTCTATCGATTTCAAATTTCAAGTTCAAAAATAAGAAGTTATGCTAATTTTTTAGACCAGTTTAACTAAAAAGCCTTTAAAATCTATAAATGACTTTGTCTTGTTTATTTATTAAAATTAAATAATCAAAATACACTTCGGGTAAGTTTCAAACATCGCGTCACTTTGAAATCCTTTTTATACGCCAACTATGAGTATTAATCACAATGCTGACGTCAATAAATTAGCAACTAATCAAAGTATAATCAACATTACCTCCAATTTAAATAAAGTATTGGTGGATCAGGTGTATGATTTAAAAATTATTGTTTATTTATATAATAAGCATAAGATCACATCTTATCTTGATTGTTCTTCATCATTACGGAATGTAATGTATAGAAAAATAAAATTAATACAAAAATGGTTTTTTTTACATTCAAGAGAATATTTCGTGAGTTCAAACTTGAATGACGACTCAAAAGAGTATCTTTATTTAAAAAAGGCAGAAACAATGTTTTTCAATTGAAAAACTAAATTTGATATCGCATAATAAGAATTAGCAGCTCTCACCTTGTTGCAAAAATTAACAGCAGCTTCAAAATTTTAATTAATTATTAGATACATTTATTAATTTTATTAGAGAAATGCTAAGAAGATTCTCTTAAAGTAGACTCTTCCTGAATCCCTTTACAAATCATGTACATAATGTTTTATATTGTTAGCATGGAAATTAACGTTAAAATGTAAGTTATGAGGTGACAGAAAGTTCATAAAGTCTCACTTTGACTATATTCTCAACATTTCTCATTTTATTACTGTTTTTTGTTTTAAATATTTATTATAACAATTTAATATAATAAAATAATAATTTAATTTGACATATCAGGTGAAAAACAAAATTTTAAAAGATGTAAAAGTGCCACATGAATTTTTGACAATCTCATTCGCAGATGCTTTAAATCACCTAGAATTTATGTGATTAAAATGGTTGGTGACCTAACTCTAACAATATTTCGAACAAGGAGGTGGTCCGGGCTGCAGAAGAAAACTCTAAAAATAGTAAAACAAGTGAATTTTTTTCTAGAAAGTAAAAGTAGTGAATTTTTTTGGAAATTCTTTTCTTTTAACCCAAAATAATTGACAAAGTTCATGTGAAAAATAGTCAAATTTATGTATTTATTTTTATGTTGAAGCGAACTTTCTTGTTCCTTTTTTTAATAACCAGAAAGAAAAGTGAAAAGGACCCTTCACGTATGATATTGAAATTTGCAAAGGCGCGGCTTGACCTGGTACCTAATTAGTATTCACATCTCACGCCCAAATTGGCGAGAGAAACCAAGACATTAAAGTGACAATATTGAAAGCCTATTACATGTCGTATTGTTCTATCTAGGTAGGTTGGGATGGATGGTTTATATGTATTAACTTATTTACATGGTATTGCGTGATTAGTTTGATAAACAGTCAACTAAGTTAGATTGTTGCAGCATTGTTGTTGCAGTGGTGTGAGTTTAATGATTGTTAGAGCGATATTTCGTAAAAATCAAACTCAGGAAACCCATATATTATTCTCAAAAATTGAACTCACTCATACTGAACTTGATTTTATTGATATACTATTGTGATTCTAATATAGCGTCTTATTTACATGTAAGCTCTTCTCCAATCAGGACCCACTAAAGCCTCAACTACCAACTAGGCAACTACACCTACAAAAAAAGATGGTGTCCAACATTCTCAAAAATCCCAAATAACTTAAAAGAGTTGTGATGAACTGGTTGCAGCATTTGTGGAAAGTAGGTTATCGTCCACCATGAATGGATAGGCATAACCTCTTTAATACCAAGACTTGTTGGTTCGTTTATTTACTTCTTATAAGACAGTGACATGTTGACAAGGAGAAAATTTTCATTTTGATAGGAATATGGATGATACATCACGTCTTTTTATGTAAATGGTGGGAAATTTTGTTTTTAAGTTATTAACTTTTTTTAACACACAAATCTCATTACTTGTATAGTGACACGTGGCGTACCACCTCGTATGTTGATCATACTGAAAAATCTCTCGTTCACAAGAGGGAAAGCTCAACGTCTCTTTAGATTTCTCGTCCTGCTATATCCCTGTTGTATGTTAGAATCTCCACAACTCGAGTGTCGGAAAGAGCCTCGGTCTTATTCAGAAATGCAACGAGACATGAAATTCTAACGTAGATAAGATTCTTAGGTTTCCACAATAAAGAAAGACACGAATCAATCCACAGGATGTTTTCAAAATTGTATGAAAAAGGATAAAGGGGTCAATAGGTTTGGTACAATACACGTTTAATCATGTATGCTGCTGGAAAACCCTAAATATAGAATAAGGTATCTCTTCCAAGTTACATTGCTTGCAATAAAAGAAAAGTTCGGAAGCTTTTAACTATGTTAAATCTGGAAAAAAAGGGAAAGCAAAGGGGGAAAAGTCAGTAGAAAGAAAGAATTGAGGTCATCGGTATTTTTTCGAACGATCGTCGCTTACCAACCTGGAAATACGAGTACAAATACATGGGACGGGACTGAATACGCAATCCTTTCTCTTTAAACGTAGAGTATGACTCGTTTGAAAGTGCTTTTAGAATGATTGAAAGTGTTTTTGGTGAAAATGTTTTTGAAACCAGCCTCGAGTAAAAATTCAAGTAGATCCTGGATAAGCTCTTGAACTGCTTCCTCTGTAAACAGGACACTTGCTTTTTCAGCACTGTTGAAAATCTGCAATCTGTGAGAACAAAAGAACTGGTTTAATGGGTCCTTCACATGGAAATTGGCAAAAAGGGACTTACAATTCTGCATGTATGTACGGATAGAACATAAATTCAAGTCCGAAATCTTGATACTGGTAGTTCCATCGTGTTGGAGCCAACACACATGGCCACGCCTCACGCAGTACAATACCTACAGAATAACCAGCAGAACAACTTATTCACAGTTAAAAGGGAAAATTTTAAACACGAACTGTAGACTTCTAAAGAGGGTCATGACATCCTAATTCGTCTTTCGGTCATCTTGTTCATGATCCGGGATGCATCATTAAGTCTATTTGATCTGTCATAGATGCTGGCAACAACGAGATGTAACTCGTTGATGTTGGGATCAGAGATCAGCCTCTCAAACAGTGCCTCTACCATCTTAAAATCTTTTCTTGCACCATAGAGACTATGCGTCAGGAAAGTGAACTTCGTCAGCAAAAACACACCCTTCTTCCTGCATCTCTGCCTCTCAAACTCTCGTAACTTTCCATAGGCATTGAGAACTAGATCAATCACATTGGAAGCAGGAAACTATCCTGCCACTCTCGTCTTCTCAAACACCTCAATGCAATTCACGTACTTCTGGTTTCTTGAAAAAGGGTCAATCGTGCAACCAAAGACTGATATATCCTTCACCTCCCCGGCCTCAAAAGCTTGACGGAAAACCCATGTAGCCTCTTCTATGCGACCAGCTCTAGCAAGAATTGTAATTGCAGTCCCCCTAGGGATGTTGTCTGGGCGCTTGAGCTCATGAAGTAAACGCTTAGCATGAGCAACCAAACCTAATTTATCATAAGCCACAATCACCTGATCAATCTTAACCCCGGATCTCCTTAGCTTTTGAAACAGCATTGCTGCCCGATCAAGTTTCCCAGCCTTAATCGTTGAGTATGTAATTGCATTTAGCTGAACCCCTCTCCTGCATTTCTTGCACAAGATTTGTAGCCTTTTCATGTTCAAGTGACTTTCCATAAATCTTGATCATTGTATTGTAAGTGACAACCTTCTGCTCAATATCCGTTCTCTGCATCAACAGGAAAAGATGGCTTCCTGGAAAAGCTCCCACCTTACAGTAGTAGAGATTTGAACTTCAGTCGATAGGATGGAGCACATCCGCTCTAGCCAATGTAGAAATTGATTAGTTCCAACACGATTAAATTCCAAATACGTTTGTAATCTTGTAGCTTAGACATAGTTCTTGTAAGATCAATTGTATAGCATTTGGTCCATGATGTTTGCAACTTGCTCTCATCCGAACACATTCATCAAGTTCTGTTGATTTCTTGTATGAAACTAGTTAAATTAACCCTCGCCTATGCTGTAAACTTAAGCTTGTTGTACAATAAATTCATGGAAGTTTATAGATGTCCTCAAATTGGAATAGTATGCAGAAGTTAACAACTTCTTTTCTTTAGCTTATAAAATTACAAGTGAACACCGAAACGGAAGCAACAATGTACAGAAGATGATCAATAGCTCCAGTGTTAATGGATTGTTCAACCGCCCTGTGCTTGAAGGGGAAGGAGGAGGAGAGGGAACAGATTTTGGAGGGGAAGAGGATGTAACATTCTCTATGGAGCAAGTGTAGTTGCAGCGGCTAGGCTTAGCAACTCGATATAAGCCGCTGCTGGTCAGCATAAAGATGTCTTTCCTGTTATCCTGACCAAATGAGAATATGAACCCTAATGCAGTGACAGAGCTTCCTGCCTCGGCACCGCACTGGATAGGAGAGTCCAGAGCACAACTGACCGCGATTTTAGCGGTAGTGAAGTTTCCGCTACCTTCGGGAGTTTCTAATCCTGTCCATATACCACTGGCATACAAATCTGCATAAATATACCTGCAAACATAATTTACATACTGCTGTGAAGGGTCATGAACGATGTTTCTAGAGTAGGAAATCTCATCAGATGTTGTAGTAGACCCTCAAAGTGGTGCTACACCACTCGACGGGACATGATAACCGAAGAGCTGTGGTATCTGCAGATGTTCGTATTGAGCTTACCTTCCATACATGCACGGATCTGTTGTGGATCGGTAAAAGTAGCCTCCTGTGATCGATGCAGATTCTTCAGCCTTGTTGACTTCAGAGTGTGTGTATCCCATTACAGGGAAAATTGGGTTAATGGAGCTGGCAGATGTATTTCCTCCCGGAGATTTAGGGGGATTGTATCGAAAAGGCCCCTCGTAAACACGCCATCCATAGTTTCCGCCCTTGGTGACTAGATCAACCTCTTCGTACTGATCCTATACAAACAATAACTTGAGCATTAATGATACCAGAAGCTTGCAACAAATGTGCAGAAGGCATGTTTATATCGGATAACGTACAAAAACTAATCTCAGTTACTACCTGACCAACATCTGCACAAAGGAAGTAGGAAGGTCTTTCAAGATCAAAACTACATCGCCAAGGATTTCGAAATCCTAAAGCCCAAATTTCCGGCCGCAGTTCCTCATCTTCGGTAAAAGGATTATCTCCAGGAACAGAATAATTTCCCCATAGGCCAAGGTTAGCAATTTCTTTTGCACCTGCAAACAAGTATTACATAACTGAGGAAAACCTACGAAGAATATGGTATCCGAAAGCCTTTTAAATTTTTATTTTTGCCATTGCTCACTTGGTATGTTATCGATGTCGAGCCTCATAATCTTTCCAAGCAAGGATTTTTTGTTCTGTGCGAAATTGTAAGGATCACCTATGCTTCCACCGTCTCCCATCATGAAGTACAAATATCCGTCTTTAGGTCCAAACAGAATTTGACCTGCATGATGGGTAGTAAATGGAAGGCCCATGGTGAATATTCTTCTGACTTCAAGTGGTTTTACACTAGCGAACTGAAATCCAGGGCAAGAACAGTATCAATTAGCAATGTTCGCATGTAAAGTACGTGAAATAACGCTTGAATCATGCAGAAATTTACCGACGAAGGTTGTGGCGTGGTAGCATTGGCAGTGAACTCTGCTATGATACTGTGGTACTGACATGGCTGCCCACCATTATCCGGTTCCAGCTTCGAAGGATCGCATCCCACATCAGAGTTACATGAGCATCTTCCTGAACATTGTGGCCATGTAACCTTGTCACAGTTGAATGAAGCAAAGAAACGGCCATTTTGGACATAGTTAGGATGAAATGCTAATCCCATCATTCCAAGCTCAGTGTCGGAATATACTTGATCTGTTATGTCAAGAAAGGGATTTGCTTCGTCGATCACCAATGTTTCTCCTGATTCTTCCTCCGGAACAGTTGCCAGCCATACTTTACCTGCTTGGTCGGATAAGAAAACACGGTTTGACCCATCGGGATGGGCTACCATGTTGAGGTACGATCCATTTCCAATTTTTTCAAGGCACATACCACTCGGGGGACTTGGAATTTCAGTGCTGTTGAGCAACACAGGTCCACCATCAAAACAGAACGATTCATCATTTGAAGATCCACCAAACGCGTTGCAAAAAGCAGTTTTTGACTGCCATGTATCACTCAGCTTGGAAGTAGAATTGGACGGAGTTCCACCTCCAACTTGCAACGAAAATGGAGAGTTTAACAATGCTACATTTTGGCATTCATCCCAGACCTTGGAACAAAAGTCAACTCCACCAGGTTGGTGCTGTGATGAGTTGCAGAGGAGAGGAACTTGTCGAGGCGCTGATTCAAATCGATATAGCTCAGCAGAAAACTGATCACATCTCTGCAAAGCATGTCGTATTCAAATACACATGAACCGGTGCCAACGGTTCCATATCACTTAACACAGTAGCTAGCAACAAGAAGTAAACAAGCAAAGAATCTCTTACCGAGCAAAGTATTGATTTCACAAGAGAAGCACAACCAAGATCAGAAACATTCATTGCCTTAAATAGATTCTGCAACCGCAAATCCTCAGCGGAATCACAGCAAACGCTACCATTGTATCGACAGAAATTAAGCGGAGTCTTCGGCGTGATGGGTGATCCTATTCCAAATTAAACCGGCAAAGAAATTAACTCGCAGGGAAACGAAAACTACAAAATGCAGAAGTCGGCTTTTTTTCCGAACAACGAAACAAAGCATGTAGAAATGAAAAGGGCAACCAGATAATAGATTTTAGGAGATAAACACTTACTCATATTTGTACACAAGGGAAGGGAAGAAGAATAATCAGTAAGCAGAAGCATGTTACAGAACACGAACACGAAAATAGCGAAAAAACCACTCATCTTTCAGAACAGATAAGTAATCACTGACAGCAACGACGAACAAAACCCGAATTTCTATATCTTTCCAACAGAGAGTTGAGATTACGCAATGATGAACACATAAAAAATTGGAAGCTAGGTTAGGTTAGATTAGGTGGTCGTCACCACTCTATCACCTTGTCTAGTTGGCGAGCTGTGATTAATTACCACCTTTTTCCTTGATTTATAGCTGCTGCCATTTTTAAAGAGAAGGTTGAGGTGAGTGTGCGTGTTGCCAGTTGGTTCTTGCAGCCCCTCAATCTCTCTCCGTCTCCTATATATCTTCTTGTAACTTGTAAATCTTTTTCATGGTGGAATATACAAATCTTATACCAAAATTCAACATAAAAGCACCAAATACAATCTAGTTGGTTTTCTTTTCTCCTTTTTATCGGTAGTTTCTTATCGTTTTGTTGGGCGACATTGTCGTCTTTAGCACCAAACCAGAAACCGTTGACGTTTTTCTGATTTGAAAATCCATGGATTGAAGCTTCAGAAAAAAATCAATTAAAAAAAAGCAAAAATATATCTTATAATTTTGTAGGAATAAATAATAGCAATGCGGCAATTTCTTATCAGTTGACTTTACTCGACAATCTTAAACATATAAGCAAAGAACGCGGCAAGTTGACTATTTGAACGTACTCAACAGCAATAGGATAATAGTGAAATTTAGATATGGTTGAAATCATTGGCTCTTTCTTTTTGCTCGGATGACTTCCTTAAGGATATTTATTACGTTTCAAATACAGTACAAAGATTGGGTTTGGTTATACAAATAATTGGGTTTAGCAACCGGAGCTATCATTTTGCATGTGGTGCACTATTAAAGTGAATAGAGTGTTGGATTTGTATCTGGTTCAATAACTAAGTAGATAAAGTGTTGAATTTTCAGCCATAAATTACTCTAGAAGAAAAATTATGCATTCCAATCCTCCCGAAAATGGGAGGGAGGATTAGAAAAGAGAAGTTTTCTTCATGTCTAATTCATCATCTCAAAATGAAAAATCATTCTCCTTTCCATTTAAAGCTTATTAATTGATTTGCCCCCTAAAATTGTAATTTAGTCTCATTTACCCTTAAAACTTGTTTTGTCTCACTTTGCCTCCTGAAACAGCCATTACTGTCTGCACACCATTTTTGTTCATTCCGTCAAATAGTTACTAAATTAAAAAGTAGTGTGAACATTTCATTTTTTTACGTAGGCAGAGATAAGCCCCATGCTTGGGGATGTGACACTTACATGTGAATTTTGGTTGATCACCACATATTTACCAGCCGCATGTGAATTGTGGCAAAAAAAGTTGGAAAACAATTAGGGTTAAGTAAAAGAGGATAAAGGAAATTGAGCTTGCGGGTCCAGTCCCAAAGTTCAATCTCAACTAATGTCCATATTAATTTAAGGCATATTTGACCGAATTGACAAAAATTGGGTGAACTGAGATTAAATGAGATGAAAATAGCAATTTTGGTGGGCAAAATGAGACAAAACAAATTTCATGGGTAAAATGAAACTAAATGCCAGTTTCATAGAGCAAATCAATTAATAATCTTACATTTAATAGGTTATACATTTCAACCTCCCTAAAGACATAAGCAGTTGACAACGACACCATCAAGCTCTCCTGCCCATGGCAAGGATAAAAGTCAAAGGTATTAAAGATATGATTAATTACTAAATTCTATCTTGAATACTCTCCTAATTGAAGATCAACTCAAACAAGCATGAACTCCAATCATATACAATCAAGAATATTTCCAAGATAATATTCCCAAGATATTATCTCATAATTAATATCCTTGGATTATTCTTCCTCCATCCATCCTATAGATGAATGCCAATCGAATGTTGCCATGTGTAGCAAAACCCTATATACATAGCCGGCCCTAACTCTATAAATACCTCTTGCTACGCACTTAAGTCCTAAACTCTCTCTCCAAAGAAACTGACTTAGGCATCGGAGTTCCATTGAGCCATTGGCCAACCCCTCATCTCGTGGGCGTGTGTGACTTTGGCCTTCATCAAATGTGTTATTTTGTTTTGTGTTGCAGGTACAATTTCGTTAAGATTGAAGAAATTTGCTACCACAACTTTGATTTTAACAAAAAAAATAACATTACACTGATAAAATTGCAGAGTGTTTGAGAGAACTTGGTAGGAGAAATATAGAAGAGGGCAATGAACATTTTAAGTGCATTTCAATCTTCTCCAAAAATGGTTGAGTAAAGAGCTAGCCTACATCTCTTATTCAATGAATGCGTACGTGGAAACAAATAAACAAAATTGTTGAGCTTTGAACACCAAATTTGCAAACAAATGAAAAAAAAATAAGGAACTCGATTGTTCTGAAATTACTTGAATTACTTCAGTTGTCTTCTAGCTATAGCTACTTCACACTCGTTAGACTGAAGCATGCTGCCGCACTCTTGAGATCATTTGAGACATGTTCGATCGATTGCGTGGTACCCTTGAACGATGATTCAGCACTGCATATAAGTAAATTTAATTTGTTAGACAGTATAATTATCATTATTATTTTATGTAAGCAATATTTTTCTATGAAATCATCTAAACTATGGTGCAGAAAGGGAAGAACATTGACGTAGCTAACTAGGCTAAACAATCAGCAATTAGACAATTGGCTCATTTGGAAGTGTTTTGAAAATTACTAAAAGCGTTTTTGTTGAAAATGTTTTCAAAATCAATCCCTAATAAAAATTCAAGTGGATCCTGAAAAAGACTTTAAGTACTTCCAAGAAGCACATAAAAACACATAGTGATTTGGTACTCAAAATCAAATTTATCAAAAGCGTTCGAAGTGGATCCTAAAAAAGACTTTAAGTGTTGCTTCTTTCGAAAAATACTTACACTGATTCAGTTTCACCAATTTAAAATCACTTCCAAATGAGCACAATTAGTAAATTAAATCTCAAATTGTAGAAGACAATTAATTAAATATTGTACATACCTAGACTCACAGGCTTCTTTAGATTCGATATAAGATTGTCGATCATCAGCAATTGTATCAAATGGAATGTCATCATAGTCATGAGGAACGTCCATTTCTTGGTGAACAGGAAAGGCTTGTGAAGAAACCAAACTAGACTGAACAGCCATAAGTTGTTCGACATTGTTATCGTTATAGTAGGGATGTTGAACCCTAAGAGGTTTAACCATATTATCATTGTCGTCAATATAAACCCCATTAAGTCCATTTGCAAGATACTCATTACCCACCCAGGACATTCCACCACTGGCACCAGCAGCGCCAGAAGCATATTGATACGGATATTGATGTTGTTGATAAAGTGTCAGAGTCGCCGCGTCGGTGTTTGTAGGTATACCTAGCTGCAACTGCGGTGAAGGAGAAGAGTAGTGCGGTGAGGAAGAAGGTAGTCGATATTGACATTGGTCCTTGCAAATTGCAAGATTTGTCCTCACATATCGAAGCTCTTCTAGGGCTTGCTGTAATTGGAAATTCAATTGGTTTATGATGCCCATACACCCGGTGACTGAAAATTTGGCACGCATATTGGACTCGTATATGATCGATGTCATAGCCTCCTCCTCTTGCTCTGGATGAACTTTCTTTAGAATCTTCATTATGTTCGAAACGCCATACAATCGGTGGGCGTTTTGAAACATCATCGGTTGATCTGCCGGGAAGTGTGGAGCAAGAGCGCAGTCCTTAGCGCACTTTCGTCTATGGTATTTGCACGCAGCACAGGCTTGGCTTGTGCCTCCTTTTATCGTCATTGCAGGGTAGAATGTAAATTCATCAACTTTTTTTATGATCATCAAAACGCAGGTTGAATAACTTGATTGGAGAGAGGGAGAGAAAGAGAAACATGGAAAGATAAAATTGATCGGAATTATAAGGCCGGAAAACTGATCGAAATGAATAAGAATATGCGATCTATGGCTTGGTTTTGATCATCAAAACGCAGATTTGATCGATCTGCGATTGATGAGAAGAGGTGGATTAGAAGACCAAGTAAAATTTGAACGTTTCTCTATTCAAAAGTAGATCTTGTTGAACTGATTTTTACGTATCTCGGGAGTCATATTTATACACAGTTGCACGGTTAGCTTGGGAGGTTTGGTAATTTTCCGCTGTATTTATGTATATATATATGTGTGTGTGTGTATATATATGAAAATCATGCCCCTCTTCACTTTGTTGTGATAGTGACGTGAGCTAACCAAAGCTAGCTAGATGTCTTGGATGATATTTAAGTATGTGCCAAAATAAAAAAAAATTAAGGAGAAACACCATCCACAAATTACACGAAAAAAATATGATAGAAGAAAGTATAACCCTTAAACTCGAGTAAGGTTTGGTAATTTTTTTGTGGACACAAACTGTTTGTACCATATTTTACCTTGCCTTTGGCAAAGAGTGAAAAACAAGTAGATTGTATCAGTTTCATAGTACTTAAAAGTCTGAAGTTCTAGTCTCCCTTCATTACTTTTGTCTCACATTTGAAAAACATGAGATAAGTGCATTATCAATCAAACTGTATATATGTATGATCATGATAATCGAAATCAAATATGATCATGATAATCAAAACGAATACTATTAAATATTTATGTACATATATGTGAGTCCTATTGCTTGCAAAAAGATTTAAAATTATAGTCTCTTTGGTGAAAAACATATCATTTCTTACGTATATATGACCTATAAGTCTTAATTAAATACCCAAAATGTCTTATCTTTTTTCTTCTTTGCCCATTCAAATAAGTATTTAGAATATCTTTCGTCTGCATAATCAACCTAATTAATTAAGACATATTATAGCTTAAGTAAAATTTAAATTAGGGTTTGATCGTCATGTGAAGTTTGAGTACGTTTTTGGAGTGCAAAGTAAGGACTTGGCGACCAAGTTGTATAAACTCCGTAACATCCACGCAGTCTGCTTCCCGTAGACAACTGCAACGATAAAATACATACCATAAAATTGTTTAGGAAGTGGTTATGTTGGGTACGGAACCAATACAAGCCAAGAGAGTTACCCCACATTTATCTTCTACTATATTGAACGATTAATACTCACCACACGTTTTTTTAATATGAGTAATATTCAACTCTAAATTCATCCAAATTATGCATACATACGTAGAAGATTCGAACTTCTCTAGTCAAATTTATTTTTAAAACGGAATTAGTTGGTGGCTTCGTTAAAATAATCTATTTTTTTTGGTGTTCAGAAAGACTCATACAATTATTTTAGTTTCTCTTGACCACCATCATGTGATTCATTAGCATAAAAAATAAAACCCGTGCAATGTGAATTATGAGCTTGGACTTCTCTAGCCAACTTAACTAAATTTTAAATCTGCACAATCTACCACAAGGTCGTGTGTTTTCACTTTTATACGTACCTGCGTTATATAAAATTTTCATTATTTTCATAATTCAATCTCAACCATCCGTTTAATTGTATGCCTCTCCCGTATAGTTTCCTATTCCGCCTTATTTTCTGATTCTTCCATTGAACACCGGTACCGAGGGCAAGGCGTAAATTTGCTTCTTCATATCATCAATTTTCTGCCCATTTGATTCGAGGTATAAAATTACCCGACGTACTTTTGCTCGATCTTGCATGCATAACCCTAATTATCTATATAATTAATACGCTGTGCTTAATGAATTCAGATCAGTGCATGCAATTACGGTATGGATTTTCTCAAAAAAGCCAAGGTGGTACGATTTCGAAGCCACCACAACAAATACCTATTGGCCGACGACGATCAAGTGTCGGTATGGCAAAGCTGCGACGGAACAGTGCAGAACACGCGGTGGACGGTGGAGCTAATTAGCGAAAATCCAAACGCATTGCGATTGAAGAGCTGTTTTGGGAAATACTTAACGGCGTTAAGTACGCCTTTTCTTCTCGGAATCAAATGTAACAAAGTCCTGCAAACCATGCCAAAGACGTTGGATTCAATAGTGGAATGGGAGCCGGTAAGAGACGGGTACGTGTGGAAGCTGAAGGCGGCCAACGGGCAATTCTTGAGTGCAAGCGGGTGTAGCGTACCGCCGTGGAAAGACACCATCACGCACGACAATCCGCGTACAGGTACGACGAGAAATTGGGTTCTGTGGGATGTGGATGTTGTGGAGATTCGAGAACAACAACAACAACAAGAACAAACGAATGTTGATAATGTCAATGATAGTTCTAGTCGTTATAGTACTACTGCAACACAAGATCCAACAGAACCAGAACCACGGTCTGTTTCGCGGTCGGAATCTTCACAAACACAGCCAGACTCTCCAGCCGTCGTTGATCTTTCGTCAACCAAAGATCGTACCAAGGATTCGGATAAAAAAAATACATAACATATATAACGTTGGAATTTTGGGATTATTAATTAGTACACATGATATGTATGCAAGAAAATCAGGGTTTTACTTGTATCATTGATGATGATTGATCAGATGATCTTCTTTCTACAAAATAGACTAAATTTCCTGACTATATATATTTACACACACGCATTACACCAATTAATTGGATTTTGCATTGAGTGTTACCTTTTCTGTAAATTTTTCATCACGAGGGCAACATGAAGCTAAGTTTTGTGTTCAGCTGAAAGAAATTTTCCAAAAATTAATTAGATATTAAGGAAATTGACTGTAGTTTTTTTTTTTTTTTGTATTCTATCCACACATCCATTTTTGCTTCTCACATCACTCTCTCAATTTTCGGTCATCAGATCAAATGAGTTGGAAAAAATAAATGGCCACAAATTACAAGGTGTGTGAGAGGTAAAAATGAGTGTGTGGGAATATATAGCATTTCCTTTTTTCATTAGTACAATTGTATTTTAGATAAAGAATCTCACTAATATTGATGATTAAGCGCTTTCAAGTAAACGTTTAGTTTATAAAAATAATTAATCAAACCTAGAAGTACCTCTACAATAAATTTGAAAAAGAGTAATGTTAAGGAGACTAAATTGTTGATAATTGGATTATTACTTAAGCGTTGATAAACGTGCATTTCTTATTGGTAACACATCATTTGGTTTACAAATTTTGTCTCTCTAACATCACCCTATGAAAAAAGTCACTAACATTAATTGTACAGAATAAAGCGCGTCAGCACTAAATAACCCCTTAAATATTAATATGCTTTTTAGCCACCTCATTATAAACCTTTTACCCACCTTATTTTGTGCAATATCAGTATTTACAATCTATTTTTCTTGTTCTCCCACTAAGTTGCAGACTTGTCGATATGTTCCAAGAGAATATCAATATGCATTTGGTTTAATATCCTTGTAAATGATCTTGGGTTCAAAACTTCCTCTTAATAATAGTATAAAAAAAGAGTATCAATACAATTGCACAACTTAATGGGAGCCCTATATATAGCTTCTAGCTAGTAGTTCAAGAGAAAATCATACTTGTTTGTCACTTTTTTTGTAGATTTTTTTTTTTTTCAACTAAGAAAAAAAGTAAAAGTTTATCTTTGTAATAGAAAAGGATATATATATATATATATATAGTTTCCTTAATTTCCTCAGCCTCTGTCAACCGTTGCCTCTAATTCCTTCCCCTTCACAAACACATAACGCAAGGCGCGAACTTGCTACATATCATTTCCCCTTTTAGTTCAAGGGTACAAATCACTTTGAAAATTTCAGACGAAAATACAAGCGAAAACTCGTAATTTTGACAATTAACGTTGTTCATTTTGTTCAATCGATCTCTCTGATGTTTTTATGTGCTTAATCACAGCACTTGATCGGTCTTATTGTTTCATAGAGGTACACATATGGAGTTTTTCAAAAGAGCCAGAGCAGTACGCTTCCGGAGCCACCACGACAAATATCTGTTAGCAGACGAGGATCAAGAGACTGTATTCCAAGATCGCGATGGCACGGTGAAGAATGCCAAATGGACGGTGGAGCTTGTCGAAAATGCAAACACTTTACGGTTCAAAAGCTGTTATGGCAAGTACTTAACAGCCTCTAGCTTGCCATTCCGTCTTGGATTGCGAGGCAAGAAAGTTCTGCAAACCCTGCCAAAGAGATTAGATTCGTCCCTGGAATGGGAACCTATAAAAGAAGGACACCAGGTCCGGCTCAAGACGCCCTATGGTCAGTTCTTGCGCGCAAATGGGGGCGTACCACCTTGGAGAAACTCTGTCACCCATGATGTCCCACATAGAACTGCATCCCAGGATTGGGTTCTGTGGGATGTAGATGTTACAGATATTCGGGTTGAATCGCCAGAACGTCACCCGGTGGCGAAACCCCCTCCTCCACCACCAGATGCATTACTTTCGGAGTCTTCAGCACCTTCAGAACCGACATCTCCATCTGAGATTGACCTTAGAACGCCGAAGGCTTCCAAACGGGAGGTTTGTTTTAATTAACAAATATGACTTCTATGACTATCAAGTTTAATTATATTTTGGCTTCTTATTGTTTGTTCTTAAACGCAGTCAAGCAAGTCATTTGATCATGATTCGCCGAAGAAAGATCCAGGGAGAATGATCTACTATCATGTGGCTAATGAGAAAGGAGACGTTGAGGATTCATCGGAAGAGTTTTCCTTCCCATTCAAGGGTAGTGATGTAGAGGGGTTGAAGCAAAAGTTGAAGGAAGAAACCGGGCTGGAGGAAATTGATGTGTGTTCACGCAATCCTCTGAATGGACAACTATATCCCCTTCGCTTGCATCTTCCTCCAAACAACCATGATATGCATATCGTTGTAGTTCTGTCATTGTCCGAAGGTTAGAATTGTTTCAAGGGGTTTTCATGTCTTCATCTTGATAATTCTAAAAAAGTTTGATATGTCCGATTCCAAAAAGCTTACTGAAACAAAAGTATTTTGTACCAAATTTGTTGATCACATTGTTAAACACCTCTCTCACGGATGTGCAATTTACACGGAACCAACCTATAAGTGGGTTTCACCTCTGTGAGAGACGTGATCGGTGAATGTGATAAATGTGTGTTTCTTATAGTACGTGCACACATTTAACGAAAATGTACGTTTATTCCTAGTTTTTCGCTTTATATTTGTGGTTAACTATGATTGTCTTCTGCCCTTCACAAGCAGGAAGTGAACTTGACTGAATTTGCAAAACCTGTTAACATCAGATACCGTCTTGTTCATATTCTGCACATTCAGCTCCATAACTGCTCAAATTTTTAGAGTACAGATAGGAAAGGAAGTAGCACTTCATGCAAAGAAGCAAGGAAATGTTGTTCGCAGATTTTTTCAGTAAATTGGTTCTTCAATTATTTCAGGGCCTGATGGATTTACTTTATTCAATTTTCGATTTCTTGATGTATGAGAACAAAAAACAAGTCTAATTTAGCAGGGCCAATTGTATTTCAACTGTATGTTTCCTAATGTGAGGTTGAAGTTTGTAACTGAGATCAGTAAGTAGAATACATATGCAGCCAATTCATCTCTAATCTCATTTAAATACAAGATATAATTCATGGAGTTGATACATCAGGAAATCGTGTTATGGTGCTACCAACTCTCCTAATGTTTCCATGATTAGATAGATAGAACTAAGGAAGCAGATTTATCGTCATACTAGTCTTTCTTGCCTTTTTTTTTTTTTTTTAAGGTTGACATACTAGCCTTTGTTGCAGGTGGTGATCAACGGCAACATAGTTATCCAAGATCGAATCCTGCAACGATTTTATCTCCAAATTTTAAATATTTTTTGGCACACTTTTCATCGAAATGCTTGTGGGTTAACGGGTTAATAACATGGAATAAGATATGCAGGATGTAATTGTTCATGGGAAAGAATTTTACGTACCCTCTTCTGCCTCATTCAGAGTGATGAGAATATTTCCCAATCAATCTCATCAAGTCAAACCATGCATCTTTAGTCAGACATAACTTTGAAGAGAACACTTGAGCAACAACAATTTAGGGCAAGTACCGACGGGCAATGAGAAGTCATAATCCTTGAGGATTCGCTATCCGGAAGGACCAGAACTGTCCGCATTAGGCATGCAGACCCTTCAATCCTGAGTTAAGTCAGCAGATATCAGCTCCAGCTTTGCACATGTCTGTGCTCGGTGTGAATGTGATACGTCTCCTGAAACAAACTCATTAACTTTTACATCCACCTCTATCATACTGCATCTGGTGTCTTCTTGGTTCATCATTCACCCATCATCTTTCTTCTTTATCCTAACTGCATCTTTACTTCTCCGTGCACCCAAATAAATGTTTGATAACTGAACATAAGCACCGGCTTCTTCTCCGCTGTCCTCATTTTTCTAGATGTATAAGTTCAACAGAAAGCTCTGCAAGATCAACATTCTTATGGACTCGACACCCACTAAGAAAAGAACCCCAGACAGATGCAAATGGCTTTATGCGCATTCTTCTAATAAGCTGAAGTGATTCTTCTAGCTGACCTGCCTTGCAGAGCAAGTCTATAACACAGCTATAATGCTCATGTTTCGGCACAATGGCATAATGAGTTTTCATGTTTTCAAGCAGAGATTTGCCCTTCTCGAGGAGACCTGCATGAGTACAAGCCATTAGCACTCCAAGGACCCCCCATCGAGCCTGAGGCCATCCTCCATCTGCATTGTCTCCAAGCAACGAAAGGCTTTATTTGCATATCCGTGTGCTGCAAACCCTCCAATCATGGCTGCCCACGAGACTGCATTCCTTTTCGACATTCCCTTAAGGGCTTCCACAGCCAAATCAATATAACCACACTTGCCATACATATCAAGGAGCGTAGTCCGCAGTGGCGAAGCCATGAATTTTTAGAGAGACGGGCGGGACTTCAAATGGTAAAAGGTCCTAAAAAATTTAGACAACCAAACTCATTTATAAGCTAATTAAGAACATGAGCTTATCCAAGACCCCATTTCATATGCATATTGTTTCTTCACTCTTTTTTATTCGTCATTTCTTTCATATATCTACATATTTCTCCTCTATTTATTCACACAAATATTAAAACACAATAATAATCAAACGGGCACCTCCACAAAAGCCTATCTAATCAAGCTAAAATGTCAAAACACCCACAATCCAAGATTTTAAGCTTGCATGTAGTCCAATATCCTAATGGAGTGTCTTATGCGTACCGGTTTCGAAACTCCTCCTCTAAATTATTGTAATATTATTGAATTCTCCCTCTCACCTAAATAATAATAAAATTTGAAAGAAAAGTGAGTTTAAACTGTTGGATGCTAAACACTTCCAGGTGGATCGAGAAGGGATGCAGCAGCAACATCAAATGAAGCTAACGGCTAGTTTTTTAATTTGTAACGGCTAGTTAGTTTTTTAGTGATAGTTTTTTGACAAGTGTAAAGCTTAGATTAAAAGCTCCAATGAAGGGCTTAGATTAGCTTTGTACTATCAGGTTGTTGTGGTTTTTGTTAGCTAGCTCCAATGGAGATAAAGACTGACTGTACACACCAAAACCCTACTGACACCATATATATATGGGTGCTATGTGCTGCTGCAATGTAAGACTGCATATAGCCGAAATTCCCCTTTCATATTTCTGTGAAGAACATTACCATTCTCCATAACACAAACCTTTCAAAACAATCATACAAAACATAAACCTTATAAAACACTAACATGGCCTCAGAGCCTAGTTCCTGATCTCAGAAATCTGGGCGTTGTGGAATCTGTATTTGGGGTTGTTCAGGTCGAGGCTGAAACCCTAGGTGTCAATACAAGTCGAAGATGAAATGATCTGTAGGTGGCGATCTTAAAGCTCTAATCTTTGATGGAGAAAACTACGACTATTGGAGGATCCGGATGACAACCATCTTCAAGTCGTATGATCTCTGGGAAATGGTTCAACATGGATATGAACTACCAGAAATGGAGATTGATGTTTTAGAAGAGGATCTTACAGAGAAGCAAATAGCTACACTGAAAGAGAATAGGATGAATGATGCTAGAGCGTTGGGAATCATTCAAGGGGCTGTCTCAGACTTCATATTTCCCAGGATAGCAAATGAAGAAACTGCTAAAGCTGCTTGGGATACTCTGCAACAAGAATACATAGGAGATGTGAAGGTACGGAAAGTAAAACTCCAGTCTCTTAGACGTGATTTTGAATATACACGCATGAGAAAATATGAGCCACTTAAAGACTATTTTTCTAGGCTGTTTGATGTTGTGACTCAAATGAAAACTTATGGAGAAGAACTGCCTAATGAAAGAATAGTGCAAAAGCTTCTAATTAGTTTGACTAAGCCTTATGACTCTATTGTGAGTGTGATAGAAGAAACTAAGGATACTGATACACTCAGTGTGCAAGATGTGATGGCTTCTTTGAGAGCTTTTGACCAAAGGCTCGAAAGACATGTTGATGGCACAACTGAGAAGGCTTTCTAGTCACTTAACATAGGGGCTTCTAGTCATTCTAATCAACATCAAAACAGACCGAGGAAAGATTGGAAAGGAAAAAAATAAGAAATGGGAAGGAAGACCAAGTGGGGAGAATAGACACAACAGTGGTGGTAAAATTAAACCATTGTGCAAATACTGTGATAAAGCACACTTTGGTGAATGTTGGTTCAAGGGAAAACCAAAATGTCACAAATGCAATAGATTTGGTCACCTGCAGAAAGATTGCAGATCAAATACTACTCAGCAAGTGGACATTGCAAATCGAGTACAAGATGAAACAAATGTTTTTTGTGCTTTTAGTGCCAGTGTTGTAAAAGATAGTAAAGTTTGGTATATAGACAGTGGGTGCAATAATCATATGACTGCCCACGAGTCTCTATTGACAAACACTGACACTACATATACTGGAAAAGTAAAAATGGGAAATGGCAACATTGTGGAAGCAACTGGCAAGGGCACTCTCATCATAGAAACCAAAAGAGGAAGAAGACACATTAAGGAAGTCATGTTGGTACCTGGTCTGGAGGAAAACCTTTTAAGTGTTGGACAGATGATGGAACATGGTTATTTCTTGCTGTTTGGAGATACTATGGTTGAAATATATGATGATAGAACTCTGTCGAATCTGGTTGTGAAAGTTCAAATGAAAAACAGAAGCTTCCCATTATTGCTAAAGTGCTTGGAAGAAGTGGCAAGAAAGGCAAGCACAATTGACTCAGAGAGATTATGGCACAAAAGATTTGGACACTTGAATGTGCAGAGTCTGAAAAACCTGCAGAAACATGAAATGGTGCAAGGTTTGCCCCAACTAGATGAAATGAATGAAGTTTGTGAAGGCTGTGCATTTGGAAAACAACACAGGGACAATTTCGAAATTGGAAAGGCTTGGAGAGCTGCAAAACCACTAGAACTAATTCACATTGATGTGTGTGGTCCAATGAAGAATGCATCCATCAGTGGGAACAAGTATTTTTTGACTTTCATAAATGACTACTCAAGAATGTGTTGGGTATATTTTATGAGATTCAAATCAAAAGTCTTTAATATTTTCAAGAAGTTTAAAGCAATGGTGGAGCTGCAAAGTGGGTATCAAATCAAGAAGATAAGGAGTGATAGGGGAGGTGAGTATACCTCACTGGAATTTAATGCTTTCTGTGAGGAATTAGGTCTAGAAAGGCAACTCACAGTAGCATACACTCCTCAACAAAATGGCACTGCAGAGAGAAAGAACAGAACTATAGTGGAGATGGCAAAGTCCATGCTGCATGAAAAGAAAATGCCCTATTCATTTTGGGGAGAAGCTGTGAACACTGTTGTGTATATCTTGAATAGATGTCCCACCAAAGCTTTGGAGAAACGAACACCATTTCAAGTGTTCAGTGGAAGAAAGCCTGGAGTCAAGCATTTGAAAGTTTTTGGCTCTGTGTGTTATGCACTTGTGCCATCACAACTCAGACATAAATTACAAGAATCCAGCAACAAGTGCATCTTTGTTGGATATGGTACAAATGAGAAAGGCTATAGATTGTACAACTTGAAAACTCAGAAAATCAATCTCTCAAAAGATGTGATTTTTGATGAAGAAACATTGTGGAATTGGGAAACAAAAGCAGTGGAAGAAGACAAAGTATCATTGCAAATTGGTGTTACTGAACAAAGAACTGCACAAAATGGAAGTGGTGCAACTCATGAATCTGAAGAATGAAGCATACAAAGCTCTCAGATTTCACCATTTCAAACTCCTCAAAGTTCACAAAACTTAAGTGCAAGTTCAATGTCTCAACAGGAAGAGCAACAAAGCTCAAGCTCTAGCTCGGGATTAACACCAATTAAGATGAGAAGCTTGGATGAAATCTATGCTACTTGCAATTTTTGTGTTACTGAACCAGAAACTTTTGAAGAAGCTGAAAGTGACAAGGCATGGCAGATAGCAATGGAAGATGAAATCTCAATGATAGAGAAAAAATGGAACTTGGACTCTAGTTGATAGACCAAGTGATAAACCTATGATTGGTGTGAGATGGGTCTATAAAACCAAGATGAACTTGGATGGATTTGTGCAAAAGAACAAGGCTAGATTGGTGGCTAAAGGATACTCCCAAAAGCCTGGAATTGATTTTAATGAGACATTTGCACCTGTGGCTAGACTATATACAATTAGAACTCTAATTGCATTAGCTGCACAGAAAGGTTGGCAGCTATATCAGTTAGATGTTAAGTCTGCATTCCTAAATGGTGTGCTAGAGGAAGAGGTCTATGTGGACCAGCCACAAGGTTTTGAAGTCAAAGGGTCCGAAAGCAAGGTGTATAGACTAAAGAAGGCACTCTATGGCCTGAAACAGGCACCAAGAACCTGGTACAGTGAGATTGATGCACATTTCACTAAGTGTGGGTTCAAGAAAAGCCTCAGTGAAGCAACACTTTACATCAAGGTTGAAAACAAGTCAGAACTTCTCATAGTATCTATTTATGTGAATGATGTGGTCTTCATTGGAAACAGTAAGAAAATGATGGATGAATTCAGAAATGAAATGATGGGAAAATATGAGATGACAGATTTTGGGCTACTTCATCACTTTCTTGGAATGGGGGTGATTCAAAAGTCGGATTGCATTTTCATTCATCAGATGAAATATGCACAAACACTTCTAGATAGATTTGGTCTTAAGGGATGCAAACCAGTAAGCACTCCCTTAATTGCAAATGAAAAACTCAAAAGTGAAGATGGAAGTGAACCAGTAGATGCAAATCTCTACAGGAAAATTGTTGGCAGCCTGTTATATCTCACAGCAACAAGACCGGACATCATCTATGCTGCAAGCCTACTATCAAGATTCATGCACAATCCTACCAAAACACATTTGGGAACTGCTAAAAGGGCTCTCGGGTATGTGCAAGGGACAATTGATTTTGGAATCAAGTATGAGAAAGGACAGACAGCTATATTAGTCGATTTCTGTGATAGTGACTGGGGAGGCAGTGAAGATGACATGAGGAGCACATCGGGGTATGCATTTACATTTGGCTCTGGTGTATTCTCGTGGGCCTCAGTTAAGCAACAAAGTGTTGCATTATCAACAACCGAAGCTGAATATGTGAGTGCTGCAGAAGCAACATCTCAAGCAATCTGGCTGAGATTTGTTCTCAAAGATTTTGGGGAACTGCAGGTTGAACCAACTAAGCTAATGTGTGATAATACCTCAGCAATAGCAATGACAAGGAATCCAGTATTTCATCAGAAAACAAGACACATCAAAATGAAGTATCATTTTATCAGAGATGCAATACAAGAGAATGTCATTGAACTAATGTACTGCAAAACTGAAGATCAGGTAGCAGACATCTTTACAAAAGCACTACCAAAAGAAAGGTTCACTTACCTCAGAAGCCTACTTGGAGTCAACACCAGGAAGAGTTTAGAGGGAAGTGTTGGATGCTAAACACTTCCAGGTGGATCGAGAAGGGATGCAGCAGCAACATCAAATGAAGCTAACGGCTAGTTTTTTAATTTGTAACGGCTAGTTAGTTTTTTAGTGATAGTTTTTTGACAAGTGTAAAGCTTAGATTAAAAGCTCCAATGAAGGGCTTAGATTAGCTTTGTACTATCAAGTTGTTGTGGTTTTTGTCAGCTAGCTCCAATGGAGATAAGGGCTGACTGTACACACCAAAACCCTACTGACACCATATATATATGGGTGCTATGTGCTGCTGCAATGTAAGACTGCATATAGCCGAAATTCCCCTTTCATATTTCTGTGAAGAACATTACCATTCTCCATAACACAAACCTTTCAAAACAATCATACAAAACATAAACCTTATAAAACACTAACATAAACTTATTTTGCCTGAAATTTACTTGAACCGATATATATATATATATGTATATATTAGAATAAATTGTAAGTGTTGGATTCGGTTGAGATTTGGTAAAAGGCCTCACTCTCTTTTATCTCTCAAAGAGTCCGCACTCTCTCTCTCGCACTCAGACCTCTCGAATCGTTTATGCACTCTCTTGGTCTCTCATTTCCTCCTCCGCTCTATCAACAGACTCAACACCTCTCTAATCTCTCAAATCATCCCTACACTCTATACTCTCCTCCTCCTCCTCATCCCTCTGTCGACAGACTCAACACGTTGGCCGTTAAGTCATCGACCACCACACTTCTATGACTCCTCCATATTCCAGATCCAGGCTTTCTTATTTGTTATTAGTTCATGTTAGACTGGTATTTCTAGTTTACTAAAATTATTTTGGTAAATATTTTGAAACTACATGTTATGATGATCAATATTAAGATTTGCATCCATTTTGGAAATTGCAGAAGGCCCTTTTTTGTTTGTACCTACAAGTAAAGGTGTGTGTTACAGAATATCTGGAAACCAAATTTATTTGATGCATAACCTGGGACCTGGAAATTGCAAACAAAAAAGAAGAATGGATGCAAAAAAAGGGAATCACCTCTGCTGCTGCGCAGCAGAACCAGTGCACCGGAACAGGGAGGGGCTGAACTAGTCCAGTTTTCCGAAAAGGGGAGAGGCTGAACCTTTGCTCCAGGCGTGTTTTTCGGAGAGGGAGGGGTGGCCACCACTCCTCGTCCTCACGTGGCTTCACCACCCAGCAAACACGTCTGACTTCAACTTTTTTTTGTTTTTAATGTACTCAGGTGGTACACCACGTGTCATTAAATAAATTGTGGGATATGTGTGCTAAAAAGTTAATAACTTAAAAAATAAAATTTTTCTCCATTCTTATTAAAATACGTGATGTACTACTTGTGTTCCTAACCTAACTAAAAATTTCTCCCAGATTAGCACAAGCCCCGTAGCAATACAAAAGTCATCAGGCCCAAACCTACGTACCAACATCTCCCCGTAGCACTTAAGTACCTTTGCCACGTAGATTTTTGACAAACTTGGTAAACAATTTCTTGGTACTTAAAACTGCTCATATCAGAAAATGTAGGAAACAACACACAAGAATTTCGACCAAATTTTGTAAAATATATAATGTAATAATTGAATTATTACTTAGTGTTGAATTTTATTTTATTTTTTCAAACGTTAGATTTTGTTAGATTAGATGTTAGGTTAGTCATCGACAGAGTTTAAACTCACGCCGTCATGCAAGGGCTCAACACAACAACATACAAGAATTTTGACCGAATTTGTAAAATATATGACATAGTTGTTGATGATTGAATTATTACTTATTGTTGATTAATGTGCTTATTTTCTATTAATGACACATCACATAATTTACAAATTTAATTTTAAAAAATTAGTCTCACTAACATTATTCTTTGCTGGTGAACTGACCTAATTTAATTGGTCTGCTACTATACAAATGGTCCAGATGAAGAGGCTGTCGGTGACGCCGGTAGACCTAAATAAGACGTGAAATTTCCCCTTGTATTTTTTTTTGACCTAACATTGTTGTTAGTCTGATCTGAGTCATGGATAAGCATGTCTGCGTTGAATAAACAAAACCTGTGTGCTTCCACTTTAAAAAGTGCTTTTTCTTTCTCACCTTTCCCTTTTTTTTTGGTCGAAACCTTTTTATTTTTCTTAAAAAGTGGCTTTCATTTGTCTGAAAGGTCAATTTGGTTGAATGGTTGATTAGTCGTGTGAATAGACAAAACAAAGTCTCAAATCAGTCGACTTTTCGTTTGGGATTAAAAGGATTATTGAGATAGACTTTGCTAGTTATGTCGATCCACATGCGGTAACTTTTTCTCTTATAGCTATTAATTAATAAAATTCTTATTGTTAATTAAAAGAGGGTGAAAAGACAAATTAATCTTTTATCACACAAAAATATGGTGGGCAATAATATAATTTCACAAGTCTAAATTTTGCTGTTTTTTATTGAAGCCTTACCAACAGCTGATGTTAAAATACCTTCCATATTAAAAACAAAAACCTCTCCCCCCCACGTTCTCTCTCTCTCCCTCTCTCCTCATTTTCTAAAAAAAATATGTTCATACACACAAATTATGTAAGCAAATTCTAGTATAATATTAACATTATATTGATCATGTGTATTTTGATAATACTCTAACTTTGCCCACCATGTTCAATTTAATTGGAGATTTGGAGTAGATTATTGTTAATCTATTATTGGGATGATAAGTGAAAGATCAACTAAATATTATTGATGGTACAAGATTTGAGCTTGGAGTTTGGTGCTGTCATTAACGTTTTGACCACGTTGATCCTGTGTTAATTGGAATCCAATATTCGGTGATTAAGATTTTTTATAGCGTGGACGGTATAGTCAACCTAGCGGTCCATAGAAAAACGATCTGACATCATGTTAGATTAACAAACTAAAATTTAATAAAGAACAAACGTCATGTAGAAAGATAGACACCGTTATGTTATTTGATAATATCTTAACACCTTGATTGTGTGCCTCGTTTTGAATTGTCGACATCTTACCTTGAAGTCGCAAAAATATTTTTATAAATATGCCCAAAATGATTGGCCACAAGTCCCGCAATTCAAACTGGGATGCTAACGTATGGTGTTAGCCTTATAAGGTTATACAATTAAAACAGAAACGAATGAGTGACAAACCTGATTTTAGTTGTAATCACGGTACTCGAGCAAGGAAGGAGAAAAGGCACGGCAACACCAATGTCTTTTATAAACTCCTAGCCGATTACAACTACTCTATGAGAAATATTATGTTGTGTGTTATAGGGCTTATGGTTTCCATCCATAAAGGGACCCTAAACTTTACTTTCTTAGCCTCCAAGTCAAGTATCGTAATCATATTCAATTAAGGATTCCATTGATCCTATTTCCAATATAAGACACCTTATATATGATTGATATCTTTAAGGGATCAAATCACAATCAACATTATTCTCAAATATTACATTCCTATTACATGTAATAGATCACTTGAAGGTTGATTTAAATTGGATAAATCCAACATATGGTCCAAGTATTTTTCATATAATGGAAGACCATGGGAACTTAGAAATATCGAGTACTAGTCACTCCAATTTTAAATTAAAGAGTTTTTTGGTCTTATTTACCTAATTTTTTTATTTAAAAGTTAATGACACTTAGTGGCTTAGTTACATTTTTTATAGTTTTTTGGTATTATTTATCTAATTTTTTATTTTAAAGTTAATGATACTTAGTGGTTTAGTTACATTTATATTTGAAAATTATAAATCTTTTAGTTAAATAGCAAACAATCCCTTAATTTTCTTGAACGGTATGGTCCAATGATTAGATACAAATTTTAGACTCGTGTTTCACACATTACCAAATTTAATACCTAATTTTAATAAATAATATAAAAAATAGACTATCATAACGAAACTACGAGCTGATTTTCTTTTTAAAAGAAGATTCAACTTTAATTTATCAATCTGAAACTAAAATATGTAATTTGATAGGAAAATTGAAGATATGCGGAATATGGCAGAACCCAATGGATTTTGGTCAATCTAGAAGTTAAGAGACCCAATCAAATCAAATGTAGTAGATTTTCAACAAATCCAACATGCCACTTGTCAAATTAATAAATCATAGTACTACGTGCAAAAAGCTTAATAAAGTTTAACAAAAGGACAACATCCAAAGCAACGAAACTAATGCGATAATTCACGTCAATCATGATGCATTGTTCATCGTTATATTTAACGTTTTTAAATAATAAAACATGATTGATTTGAAATATCGTTGTTGTTGCACATAAAATGTTAGAATTACGATATTTAATTTTTTTTACACATTATTATTAAAAAAAATAAAGCAATTATGCACTATAGCTTATTTTATATTTCCAAATCCGAGCGCGTGATTACCTTAAAAAAACCTGTTGCCCTAACTTCACATAAAACTGTATAATTAGTTTGAAATAGCGATGGTCTAAAATATTCATAATATCCGGATATTTCCATCGAAATTTTCGTGTTTTTGGACTTTCGATATTTTTTTGGACTACCGATATTTCCGATATCATCGATATTTTAGACCTTGCTAAGTCACTCATGTATCTTACCATGCAATGTATAAAGTGTAAAATATTGTACTAATTCATTATATATAAATGATTATGGTGTGTTTAAACTTCTTTCATTAATTACTACATGTTTTCTACCCTCACAATGTTTGCCAGCTCGCTATATAATCAACTTAAATCAGTTAAATCTATCATGCAATACATTTCCTTCCAATTTTTTTGTGCTAAACTAATAGATAATTGACTAAATAAACATCCTGCAAAGTTTCAATAAAAATTTTCAAGTTTTTCTTACAATTTTCATGGTTTTTATTCAATTTTTATCGATATCGATAATATTCTGATATTTCCGTATTTTTGGACTACTGATATTTTCGATATCATCGAAATTTCCATATTTTTGGACAACCGAGATAACCTTTTTTTTTCTCCCACGTGGGTTTGGGACTGGAGTTGGTCATGGACAGCTACACTTTGCACATGTAAAAGAAATTAAAATCCGTGTAGACCTTTCCACGTCGTAGTCCATGCTTTGAGCTGTATATTCCAGAATCCAAGAATGTTTATCTCCAAACACATCCCTTATATAATATTTCCTCTTTTTCTTCAATTTTCTTTATTTATCCGGAAAAATCTCCCTCCTCCGCTCCTCTGGCGGTTAACGCACATCACCTTTTCTGTCTGCTATTTCCCGTGACTCGCTCGCCCGCGTCGGCGCCCCGAGTTTCCCTCCGAGCTAAAACTCCGCCGTACTGCGTATGTGGTAATCTCCAACACTCGCTGGCATGCGCCTATCATATACACCTATACGTACACCTATACATACACGTATACGTGTGTGTATATATATATATCTGCTTTCTCTGATCGAACGGCGGTGAGTTCCTGAACGAGCTCTGTTGCTTCTGCTTCGGATTTGAGCTGTGGAAGTGAGAGTTAGAGAGAGAGAGAGAGATGGAGGAGGAACGGGAGAGAGAAATCGGAGAGAAGATAAAGATTGGAGTTTGTGTGATGGAAAAGAAGGTGAAATGCGGCTCCGAGGTTCATCTTTTCTAGTTTCCTTTTTGCTCACTTTTGTGTACGCTTCGAAAGCAATCATGTATTTGTATCGAGCAATGTATGTATACAATGAACTTGTTCGTTTTCTGCAGGTGTTTTCGGCGCCGATGGGGGAGATTCTCGAAAGGCTGCAAGCATTTGGCGAATTTGAGGTACTGATTTTGTTTTCTCTTTGGATTTTCTTGTTGAAATTGTTCTTGTTTGCGAGTTCGATCTAATTTTCCATTTTTACCGATGATTATTACGTATCGAAAAAGTTTTAGGAACTGTTAGTGTTGTTGATCGTTTTATACTGCAAATATATCCGCAGTTTCGATTTTACGGTATAATCTTATGCATCTCGTGTTTGTGAATGTTCTCGTAGATCACACATTTTGGGGACAGAGTCATTCTTGAAGATCCAATCGAAAGGTATTTTTTCGTAATGATTATCGTAACAGTATCTGTTTTCGCACGTTTTATGGAAGGGCCGTGGTTTTATTTGAGCAGTGATTGAGACGGCATGAAATGTTCGCGTTCGTTTACGCTGATAGTTTCTAGTTTCATTAACTTGGTGACTGTTGCAGTACATAAAATTTAGGTGACTAATTTGTTTGCACTGTTACTGTATGTCAGCTGGCCAATTTGTGACTGCTTGATTGCCTTTCATTCCTCGGGCTATCCTTTGGAAAAGGCTGAGGCATATGCTGCTTTGAGGAAGTAAGCTCTGTTGTTGTTGATGTACAGATTCTATTTGATTCATTTGTTCGGTTATATTTGATATAAGGACGGCTGTTTATTTCTCTATCTGGTCGTTTATCCAGGCCTTTTCTAGTAAATGAGTTGGAGCCGCAACACCTTCTCCATGACCGGAGGAAGGTATATGAGGTATGGTTATGAATTTCATCTTATTAAATATTTCAATTATCCCCCTGCCCCCCTGCCCCCCTGCTCCCCTCCATACTCCTTAATGTTCACTGACGGCATTTTGTAGAGAATTACTAAGTCAAAAGTGGATGAGTCTTGATGCATGAACTTAATGTTTCACTCTTATTATTTCTTATAATTATGTTTATAAGAATAAACATTGACCCTGCGTAAAGCGGGAGCCTTGTGCACTGGGTACGACCTTTATGTTTATAAGAATAAAATGTCAGTAACTAATGAATTAGTTTGGTGGATTCAAGCATCTTGAAATGCATGGAGTCCCTGTTCCCAGATATGCCCTTGTGAATAGAGAAGTACCGTATCAAGAGCTGGACTATTTTATTGAGGAAGAAGATTTTGTTGAGGTTCATGGTCATCGTTTCTGGAAGCCATTTGTAGAGAAGCCTGTTGAAGGTCAACTTGTTTCCAACATTTATCAATAAGTTGTTTTATCTAATCTGATTTTTGTTCAATTACGTTTTGGCCCATAAACTTTCTGTGCCTCTATTTGAACCTTGTTTTTGCTAAATCCTTAAACCTAGTCAAGACACAGCTAAAATGTTAGGAGTATCCTTATTACTTCTTTTATAAGCTTTTATTGTGCACCTGTTATTGCTTTTGGTTTTATTGAGAATAACCTTACTTTTATTGAGAATAACGTTACTTACTCTCGTCTTTTGCTTTTATGAAGGTAATGATCATAGTATAATGATATATTATCCCAGTTCGGCAGGTGGAGGAATGAAGGAATTGTTTAGGAAGGTGAGGTTTCAACTGCAAATTGTATGATTTTCTCTGAACGAGAGTTTGTGTACCATCTGTATTTTCAGATGTGTGATATGAAAATATTTGAAAGCAAGGTAATTCATCTACGAGAAAGTTTAGGGAAGTCTTATAGCTGATGGATGGTTGATTTGCTCTAGGCTTCTAGTTTATTTCTTCTTGCACACAAGCCAAACTTTTTGTCAGGTCAAATTTTACCTTGACCATAAAAAATGAAAGTGTGGTTTTGAGGTGTGGATAGTTCAGTCTTACTACTCATAAGTCGTTAGTTATAACATGACTGCCAAACAAATTATGGGCAATTATAATATCATCCCACTGATATGTAAACGTGGCTAGCAGTGTATCCAGTTTGAGACTACTCTGTTTATGAATCCGTGGAATTTCTACGTTCATTATCCATGATCATTCAATTTATGTTGTCATTGACTGATTTTAGGTTGGTAACCGGTCTAGTGAGTTCCATCCGGAGGTTAGACGAGTGAGACGTGAAGGCTCTTATATATACGAGGAATTCATGCCAACTGGAGGAACAGATGTCAAGGTTGGATGATTTGAGTTCAAGATTTTTCAATGTTCTTAATTTTATATGATAATCAGGTTAAGTGATACCCTGAGAAAGAAAAAGAAAAATAGTCCCGTTACTATTTTGCATCCTTAGATTCTTTCTCATTAATCTAACATATCCTTAACATTTCAACTTGCATGTCATCATATTGACAGCATGGAATGGGTTTTTCTTGAGCTGTGTTCAAATTTTAATAGAGACTACTTACACATTCTATCTGTGCATATTCACTGTTCGAGGCCATTATTTTCTTCTAACTTGGTTGTGTACTCCAACATTTAAATGTCCTTCATAAATAATTTTTTTTCTCTTCTTGTTAAATAATACAGGTGTATACAGTGGGACCTGAATACGCACATGCTGAGGCAAGGAAGTCTCCTGTTGTTGATGGTGTTGTCATGAGAAATCCTGATGGCAAGGAAGTAAGTACTGTATGTAAGATATGTCTGGTTGATCTTCTTGTTCGGCTGATTCTTCTCTCTGTTTCTCTCTTGTCTGCATTTCTGATATCCAATTTCTTGTAATCTTGTTAATTCTTTATTTCCAGTGAGGAAATTTTCCATGTTTCTTGGGAATACCAATGTGTATAGCTCTTTAGATATTTAGAATGAAAGTTATTATAATGCGGGTTCAACCAATGATGTAATGCCAATCCTTAACGTAGATGGTGTCTGGGCCAGGTTTGTTTATGGTAAAGCATATAGCATGCTGCAAGCAGGAAATACTGGGGTGAATGGATACATTGCTATTGCCGAATGAGGGTTGAAAGAGTGATGTTTGCTTGTTAATTCGTTTGACAGGTGAGGTATCCTGTTTTACTGACACCTACTGAGAAGCAAATGGCAAGGGAGGTCTGCATTGCATTTAGGCAAGCGGTATGTAATTCTAATGTGGTATCTGGATGTTACAAGGCTAATTATTAATTGCAGTAATTGGTTTGATGTTGCTTTAATAATCTCTCGTGTGCCAGTAGTTAAGTTTGTCTGCTGATACTGTGAAGGTACTGATACCTTCATTAAACTCGCATGTATTGGGATATATTTGTGTTATTTGTTGATCCTTTTTAAAATTATATTTTAAAAATTGGAAAAAACTAAAATATATCTGCTGCCATGAGCTTTTTCCTTAATTACATGTTAACATTACCTTCCAATCTCATGTCAGCTGGTTCGATATATGCAATAGAACTCTTTTATGTTGTGTTTTTGAGTGTAATGTTACATAAGTATTCATTGGAGAAAGTTCAGCTTTGCTGAGATGGTTCAGTCCCAGACACATGCATATAATTAATTTCTATCCATATGATTTTCTTATTAACTATTTTTACTTTGGGTTCATATTAATTCTTCTAATTTTTTGCAGGTTTGTGGGTTTGACCTTTTGCGCTGTGAGGGACGCTCCTATGTTTGTGACGTAAATGGATGGAGTTTTGTAAAAAATTCTCACAAGTAATGGTTGCGAATTTCTTGATAGTTATTTGATTAATTGTGAAGGTGCTCAAAATCTGGTTTTTCCTCTGGTCACAAAATAATTGATGTTACTTTGCAATACAGGTATTATGATGATGCTGCTTGTGTGCTCAGGAAGATATTTTTAGACGCCAAGGCCCCTCATCTTTCTTCTGCAATTCCACCAACATTACCATGGAAAGTCAATGAACCAAGCCAACCTACTGAGGGACTAACTCGTCAAGGAAGTGGAATCATTGGCACATTTGGGCAATCGGAGGAGCTACGTTGTGTTATTGCTATTATTCGTCAGTATGTCTTTTTCTCTCAGTTTTTTTTACTTGTAGTTGATTTGCTTCTTTTTTTTTCCCTCTCATCTCTGTTTTTCTCTGGCAGTGGTGATAGAACTCCCAAACAGAAGGTAAAGCTGAAGGTTACTGAGGAAAAGCTGCTAAACTTGATGCTTAAGTACAATGGTGGACGACCTAGATCCGAGGTGATTGAGTTTGCCTTTTAGGCCTTTTAATTTATTTTTATATAACATATTGTATTAACTGACCATTGCTATTGGCTCTCATTTTGCAGACAAAATTGAAAAGTGCTGTCCAATTGCAAGATTTATTAGATGCCACACGAATGCTAGTACCTCGTACTAGGTATCTATTTCAAGATTAAATTTTCTTCTTAATTATGGTTGATGCATGTAATTCATATGAAACTCACCTTCTACCCCTTTTCCCATTCTTTGTAATTCATGTTTAAAGTCATAACAGGAAACACTAATTATATTTACTAGCCGGTTTTCATATGATTGCACTGGTGAGAGGTCTTAATTAATGAGGACTCTTTACATTGTCTAGACCAGGTCGAGAAAGTGACAGTGAGGCAGAAGACATTGAACATGCTGAAAAGCTTCGTCAAGTTAAAGCAGTGCTTGAGGAGGTATCTATTTTATTTGGAATAAGCTTTTTAAGTAAATATATTCAGTTATCATTCCTCTTTTTTCTTTAGAGGTTCATGTAGTATAATTATAATATGAGGTTATTGCTTATCTGTCTGTACTATGTAGCTCATTTTGTCATGCAAGTCTCAACTGAAGGTGAAATGGTTTCTAATCTAGCACTTTTACTATTTCCACGAACTATCAGGGGAATGCTCACTTTTTTGTACTGTAACATTCTTTTCATAGTTGCTTTTATAAGATAACTTGCACTGTATCATCTAAGTTAATTATTGACACCCAAAATTGGGAAGAAAAGATGTGCTAAATTTTGCTGGATCACTGTCATATAAAGAAATGCGCGCACATTTATATTTTCTTTCACTTTGGAATTGTTGATATGGTGTCTTACTGCCTCATGGTTATAATCATGTGCTATTTTCTTGCTTATTTTTATCAAGGGGGGCCATTTCTCTGGCATTTATAGGAAGGTTCAACTAAAGCCACTAAAGTGGGTTAAAGTGGCAAAAAGTAATGGTGAAGGTGAGGAAGAACGCCCAGTTGAAGCTTTGATGGTTCTTAAATATGGGGGTGTCCTTACACATGCTGGAAGAAAGCAGGTATTGATTAATTTTTGTTTTGTTTATGTACTTCTGGATTGTAATTTAATATGGGGGTGTCCTTACACATGCTGGAAGAAAGCAGGTATTGATTAATTTTTGTTTTGTTTATGTACTTCTGGATTGTAATTTAAGAGCCCTCGTTGTCCTAAAATCATAGTGTTATGTTTCATTTTTCTTGTTTTTATTCTTTTCTTCTTTCGCTTGTTTGCAGGCTGAGGAGCTGGGTAGATATTTTCGGAATAATATGTATCCAGGTAATGGTCAATGTTCTTTTTCATATTTTTTTAGTAGCCGACATTCACCTCTCCCAGACCCTGCGTAAAGCGGGAGCCTTGTGCACCGGGTACGACCTTTATACTTGTTTCCCTGTTTACCGGGAACATATATGTTGAAGATTTGGATTTTATTATTTTCTTCCAAAGATATAGTCAACTTTGCCTCTTCAAGGTTGTGCACAGTGCTACTTCGTTTCAGAATTATTTTCTTTGGGTACTTCTCATAATGAATTTGTCCACAATTGCAGGTGAAGGTACTGGCCTGCTTCGCCTCCATAGCACCTATCGTCATGATCTTAAAATCTACAGCTCTGATGAGGGCCGTGTGCAGGTATAGCCTCATTAGTGCTCATGGGTTTATATAGTTTTTATATATTGCTCCCTTTTTCTTCTTGTCTTATTTAATCTCTATTTAAATGGATTGAATTGCCTAATTTCTATGAGCTTTAATCCCTGAATTTGTCATCATTGATGCATTATCGACAAGTTATTTGTTTACAGATGTCTGCAGCTGCTTTTGCAAAAGGCCTCCTTGATCTAGAAGGGCAGCTAACACCAATACTGGTCTGTAATTTTTTTTTTTTACATAATTGTGAGTGCTTTGGGAAGTCGAGGTGCATGACTGAATTTATTCCCTTTCTTAAGGTTTCCCTTGTTAGCAAGGACTCCTCTATGTTGGATGGACTTGACAACGCAAGTGTTGAGATGGATGAAGCAAAGGTTTGTCTCATTTTCACAGGTTGATTGATTAGCCCATAATTGAGAATGCTTCTTCTTCAACAATTATCTGATCATGTGATTCCCTTTTCCCCATACTTCCCCTGCAGGCTAGGTTGAATGAGATTATTACTTCTGGTTTAAAGACGGGTAATAATGGTGCAACACCTCCTTGGATGGCTGATGGAAGTGGTCTGCCTTCAAATGCTTCTGAACTTCTACCTAAATTGGTAATTGCTTTCTGCTTCCTTACCTACAGTTTCATTGGTCCTCATATCAAGTCTGTTATTCGTCATTTAGAAACGTGCTAATATAGACTTTATGAATTATGACAATTTCAAATATGAGACTCAAATTCTTGACCAGACGGAACACCCAAATCCCTCTCCCTTCCATCCTTGGATAGACAGAAGGGAAGGGAGGTCAAAATTTTGGGTTTTCATCTTGTCAAGGACTAAGTTATTGTTATTTCTTTTAATATTTTCAATGAGTTGAATAGTGAGAGTTGATTGTGATTGCCCGATCAAATTGATCGAGGCATGTTAAGGAGAAATTTTTGATGGTGACGGGAACACGGATGGTACACCACGTGTTTTTATGTAAGTGGTGGAAAATTTTATTTTTTAAGTTATTAACTTTTTAACACACATATCCCACCATTTATATAGTGACACGTGGTGTACCATCTTGTGTGCCGGTCACACTAAAAAATCTCTCCATGTTAAGGGCCTTGGCTGCATACATCACTTCAATTTGACACGTGTGATGCAGTTATAGTGCATGATATAGCACTTGCAATGAATTCTATTATCGTGTGCTTATTCTAACAATCAATGTTAACGGTTATTGTCAAATTGCAACAATTTTGTTTTAAAGCTTTCCAAATAATCATTTACTTTACAGCCCCTTTTTTTAATCTTAAAGTTTCGTACCCGATGAATAGGTAAAATTGACTAGGAAGGTCACTGAACAAGTAAGACTGCTAGCCAAGGATGAAGATGAGGAACTTACAAAGACAAGCTCATACGATGTAATACTTCCTTATGACCAAGCAAGGGCCCTTGGTAAGACTAACATTGATGTTGATCGTATTGCTGCTGGATTACCATGCGGTAGTGAGGGATTCCTCTTGATGTATGCTCGATGGAGAAAGCTTGTAAGGGACTTGTACAGTGAACGAAAAGAGTAAGTTCTAGCACATCTTTTTTTGTTTTTAATATTTATTTCAATTTGATTATTGTTGCATTTAACTCCGCCTATGTCTTACATGGCCGGTCCCAAGCCCGGATAAAGGAGGAGGGGGAGGGCGTCAGGTAGTCGACAGCCGGCACTCCATGATCACGTCGAATCCTTATGAAAATGAATCCAGAACAAAATCGTGCTAAAGCTAGGGCGTCACCCGTAAGTGGCGCGCTGTGTGGCCTGAGCACAGTGATAAGTGAGCAAGGGTCGCTGTATCTCCATCGGCACCCGGATGCAGTGTTAAATGAGCAAGGGGGCCATAGAAACTTCTTTTCGAACGACTCCACTCAAAGTTGTTTGGGAGCATATGCTCCTATCAACTTTACCCGGGACACACAAAAGAAGTACTTTGATCCTATTAGACGGGGGAGGGTGAAGAAGCTAGGACAGAAGGGTAGAGTTCAAGAGAGCAAAATGCGTTTAGGAACGTGGAATATAGGAACCTTAACGGGAAAATCTATGGAAGTAGTGGAAGTTATGGTGAGGAGAAGGATAAATATTATGTGCCTACAAGAAACTAAGTGGGTTGGTAGTAAGGCAAAGGATCTAGAAAACTCAGGGTTTAAACTTTGGTATTCGGGCACAAATAGAACGAGAAACGGTGTTGGCATCATCGTGGACAAGACCTTGGTACAAGATGTTGTAGATGTCAAGAGGGTAGGAGATAGAATCATGGCAATCAAGATTGTAATAGGACAAGAACTTATCAATGTGATTAGTGCGTACGCACCTCAAGTAGGGTTGGATACGAGTTCGAAGGAGAAATTTTGGGAAGATCTTGGAGACTTGGTGCAAGGAATTGCTCAGACGGAGAAGTTATTTATAGGAGGAGATTTAAATGGACACGTGGGCAGGGAGACAGGCAACTATGGAGGTTTTCATGGTGGCCATGGTTTTGGGGAGAGAAACGAGGATGGGGAAGCTATCTTGGATTTTGCAATGGCATATGATCTCTTCTTAGCCAACACCTTCTTTAAGAAGAGAGAAGAACATGTGATCACCTACAAGAGTGGGTCGTCAAAAACACAAATAGATTTTCTTCTAATGAGGAAAGGGGATCGTATAACTTGTAAGGATTGCAAAGTTATACCAGGAGAGAGCGTGGCTAATCAACATCGCTTGTTGGTGATGGATGTACATATCAAAAGAGTAAGACAAAAGAACAAGACTTGGAAGTGCCCAAGGACTAGATGGTGGAATCTAAAAGAAGAAAAACAAGCCATTTTCAAAGAGAAGGTAATCACCCAATGTGTGTGGGATAGAGAGGGGGAAGCTAGCCAAATGTGGGATTCCATGGCTAGTTGTATCCGAAAAGTAGCAAAAGAGGTATTAGGAGAGTCCAAAGGCTTTGCCCCACACCAAAAGGAATCTTGGTGGTGGAATGAGGAGGTACAAACAAAGGTGAAGGCTAAGAAGGAATGTTGTAAAGCCTTATACAAGGAGAGGACTGATGAAAATGGTGAAAGGTATAGAAAAGCGAAGCAAGAGGCGAAGAAAGCTGTCAGAGAAGCTAAGTTAGCGGCTTACGACGATATGTATAAACGACTAGATACCAAAGAAGGAGAGTTGGATATCTATAAACTATCTAGAGCAAGGGAAAAGAAGACAAGGGACCTAAACCAAGTGAGGTGCATCAAGGATGAGGATGGAAAGGTTCTTGCTACAGAGAACGCGGTTAAAGACAGATGGAGAGGTTATTTTCATAATCTTTTCAATGAAGGACATGAAATGAGTGCTTCTTTAGGGGAGTTGAGTAACTCAGAAGAGTGTAGAAACTACTCTTTTTATCGTCGAATCCGGAAGGAAGAAGTGGTTGTAGCTTTGAAGAAGATGAAGCATAAAAAAGCAATAGGCCCAGACGATATACCAATCGAAGTGTGGAAACTTTTGGGAGAGACAGGTATAACATGGCTCACTGACCTTTTCAATAGGATTTTGAAAACGAAGAAGATGCCAAATGAGTGGCGAATGAGCACTTTGGTGCCTATCTACAAGAATAAGGGCGACGTACAAAATTGCATGAACTATAGGGGTATTAAGCTAATGAGTCATACAATGAAGCTCTGGGAGAGAGTCATTGAGCATAGATTGAGGCAAGAGACACGGGTTTCGGACAACCAATTCGGGTTCATGCCAGGGCGCTCAACCATGGAGGCAATCTATCTCTTACGAAGATTGATGGAAAGATATAGAGATGGGAAAAAAGATTTACACATGGTCTTTATAGATTTGGAAAAAGCGTATGATAGGGTCCCAAGAGACATTCTTTGGAGGATTTTAGAGAAGAAAGGAGTACGAGTAGCATATATCCAAGCTATAAAGGATATGTATGAAGGAGCAAAGACTGCCGTAAGAACTCATGAAGGACAAACCGAAAGCTTTCCCATAACTGTAGGATTACATCAAGGCTCATCCTTAAGTCCTTACCTTTTTGCGTTGGTAATGGATGAGTTAACACGACATATTCAAGATGATATTCCTTGGTGTATGCTTTTCGCAGACGATATAGTGTTGATAGATGAAACTCAGGAAGGGGTAAATGCAAAGCTTAACCTTTGGAGAGAAGTGTTGGAATCTAAAGGTCTTCGCCTAAGCCGATCAAAGACAGAATATATGGAGTGCAAGTTCAGTGCAAATGGAGGCCAAAACGAGTTAGGGGTGAGGATCGGAGATCAAGAAATACCAAAGAGCGACCGTTTTCGTTACCTAGGATCTATCTTGCAAAAGAACGGAGAATTAGATGGAGATCTCAACCATAGAATACAAGCTGGATGGATGAAGTGGAAGAGTGCATCCGGCGTGTTGTGTGACCGCCGTATGCCACTGAAGCTCAAGGGAAAATTTTATAGGACGGCAATAAGGCCGGCGATGCTGTATGGCACAGAATGTTGGGCGGTGAAACATCAACACGTACACAAAATGGGTGTAGCGGAGATGAGGATGCTTCGTTGGATGTGTGGGCACACGAGAAAGGATAAGATTAGGAATGAGGATATCCGGGGTAAAGTAGGAGTAGCCGAAATTGAAGGAAAGATGAGAGAAAATCGGTTACGGTGGTTTGGACATGTGCAAAGAAGGCCTACTGACGTTCCGATTAGAAGATGCGACTATGGGACAGAGGTTCAGGGCCGAAGGGGTAGAGGAAGACCTAGGAAAACTTTGGAAGAGACTCTAAGAAAAGACTTAGAGTACTTGGATCTAACGAAGGACATGACACAGGATCGAGCACAATGGCGTTCTAAGATTCATATAGCCGATCCCACTCAGTGACTTGGATTTTCCAAGTCTCCAACCGAGAAGTTTTCCTCATTCGGGAAATTAAGAGAACACTACCCCAACCTACATGCTCCACTCAGAAAGCTTCAACATACAAGCTTTAACAAAAGAAAATTCAAAGAACTTAGCGAAGAAGGCTTTGGTGTATTTAACACAATACGTTGAAATGAAGGAAAGCTTATTTATTGATATCCCCGATAAGCTACAAATATGTACATATACATGAGTCAAAATAAGCACACAAGAGGGAGCCTTCACAAAGGTTGCTTAGGAGAAGTCTCAGCAGTCGGTAGAGCCCCAGAAAGAGAAGGCACCGGAGGGGGATCATTTGGAGCCTCAGTACTGGACAGAACCCTAGAAGGAGGAGGCATCAGAGGTTGATCATTTGGAGCTTCATTACGCGGTACAGCCCCAGAAGACGAAGGCAATAAATGCCTTTGGAACAAACCCACAAATCTCTGATGATCAAGTAAAACCTGACCATCAGTTTCCTTCATCTGGTCAAGCTTCCTCTTCATGTTTGTAGCATAGTCATGTGCGAGCCGGTGCAACTGTTTATTCTCATGCTTGAGCCCTCTAATCTCCTGTTTGAGACTCATCACTTCAGCCGCCAATGATTCAACTTGGCGGGTTCGAGCAAATAGGCGTTGGGCCATATTAGACACAGAACCTGCACACTGAACACTGAGAGCCAGCGAATCCTTAACAGCTAACTCATCAGACCGTTTGGAAAGTAGTCTGTTATCTTTGGGAGTGAGAAGGTTCCTGGCCACCACCGCAGCGGTCATATCATTCTTCATCACGGAATCCCCAACGGTAAGAGGACCAGTAGGGGAGACGAAGGATGGGCGCCATATGTTGTCTGGAGAAGGCGGGGCTGCCTCTTCAACAAGGTTCAAGTCAAAACGACGGTCGGAGGGGCCAGACATTTTCAAAGGTGTTGAAGAGAGAAGAGGTCGGACAAATCAAGATCTTAGAAGTGCAAGAATGAAGCTTCTACTGGTGGAGATTCAAGTGTGCTTTGGAACTTAATGCCAGCCCCTATAAAAATCTGCACTCGACGAAGCTTCAGAAATCGAAGAGGCGCCTGCTCAGAAATCGAAGAGGCGTTTGCTTTCTCAAAAGCTGGGCTGCTTAGAGATCACGAGGGTTGATCTCAGAAATCGAAGAGGCGTTTGCTTTCTCAAAAGTTGGGCTGCTCAAAGACCACGAAGGTCGATCTCAAAAATCGAAGAGGCGCTCGCTTTCTCAAAAGCTGGGCTCCCCAGAGACCACGAGGGCCGATATCAGAAATCGAAGAGGCACCTACTTTTCCAGCCTTTTCCAGCCTTGTCAGCACCTGTCACACGCACACTCAGTTTTGCGGAAATTATGGGCATTCTGTCAAAGACTTCTGGGGAAGTAGAAAACACATGAATCTTACTGTTCAATCACCCACTTCCCACACGCAACAATAGCTCATGGGTACCACAGATAACTTTGCCAAAGTTCTCTGCCAAAGTTGAGCACGTGAAGCTTGCAGCTCCCACTACATCGCTCTGACCAAGAAGGGTAAAAGAATAGCAAAGAAACAGCACTAACAAAGTTTAGACCCATAAATTTTGAAGGTCTAGCTACCATATTATTACCCACAAGGGTAAAGGAACAGTACCACTGCTGGATAATTGGAAAGTCCCTGTGTGTCAACCTCTGTGCTTCGTGGCAAGGTAGACTAGCAAACATGCCCAACCTTTACTCACATTCGAGAAAACACTCCCAATAAGATTGCTTGCTCCAAAATCGAAGAGGCACCGTCCTCCGAATCTCGAGAGCCAGACTCCCAACATGACTACTTTCTTAAAAATCGAAGAGAGGGTAAAGGAACAGTACCATTGCTGGATAATTGGAAAGTCCCTGTGTGTCAACCTCTGTGCTTCGTGGCAAGGTAGACTAGCAAACATGCCCAACCTTTACTCACATTCGAGAAAACACTCCCAACAAGATTGCTTGCTCCAAAATCGAAGAGGCACCGCCCTCCGAATCTCGAGAGCCAGACTCCCAACATGATTACTTTCTCAAAAATCGAAGAGACACTGCTCCCCGAATCTCGAGAGCCAGACCCCCAGCATGATTGCTTTCTCAAAAATCGATGAGGCATCGTTCTCCGAATCAATCGAAGAGGCGCTCGCTTTCTCAAAAGCTGGGCTGCTCAGAGACCACGAGGGCCGATCTCAGAAATCGAAGAGGCACCTACTTTTCTAGCCTTGTCAACACCTGTCACACGCACACTCAGCTTTGCAGAAATTATGGGCATTCTGTCGAAGACTTCTGGTGAAGTAGAAAGCACATGAATCTTACTGTTCAATCACCCACTTCCCACACGCAACAATAGCTCATGGGTACCACAAATAACTTTGCCAAAGTTCTCTGCCAAAGTTGAGCACGTGAAGCTTGCAGCTCCCACTACATCGCTCTGACCAAGAAAGGTAAAAGAATAGCAAAGAAACAGCACTAACAAAAGTTTAGACACATAAATTTTGAAGGTCTAGCTACCATATTATTACCCACAACTGTAAAGGAACAGTACCACTGCTGGATAATTGGAAAGTCCCTGTGTGTCAACCTCTGTGCTTCGTGGCAAGGTAGACTAGCAAACATGCCCAACCTTTACTCACATTCGAGAAAACACTCCCAATAAGATTGCTTGCTCCAAAATCGAAGAGGCACCGTCCTCCGAATCTCGAGAGCCAGACTCCCAACATGACTACTTTCTCAAAATCGAAGAGAGGGTAAAGGAACAGTACCATTGCTGGATAATTGGAAAGTCCCTGTGTGTCAACCTTTGTGCTTCGTGGCAAGGTAGACTAGCAAACATGCCCAACCTTTACTCACATTCGAGACAACACTCCCAACAAGATTGCTTGCTCCAAAATCGAAGAGGCACCACCCTCCGAATCTCGAGAGCCAGACTCCCAACATGATTACTTCCTCAAAAATCGAAGAGACACTGCTCTCCGAATCTCGAGAGTCATACCCCCAGCATGATTGCTTTCTCAAAAATCGAAGAGGCATCGTTCTCCGAATCTCGAGAGCCAGATACCACAGACCACTTTTTCAAAGTGCTCTGACAGAGTTAAAACATGTGAAACTGGCAGCTCCCACTACCGTGCTATGACCAAGCAGGGTAAAGGAATAGCATTACTACTTGTTGTTAGGGAGACTCCTTTATATGTCGACCTCCATCCCCAACGGACAGGCAGACCTGCAAAAATGCTCAACTCTTCATCATATCTGAGAGGGCACTCCCAACGAAGCCTTTCGAAATATTCAGCTTTCTTTCCCCCCGATAATACCTCTGCAAACAAGCTATACTAGAGCAAGAATATCTCATATCATCAGGGTTAAAAGCAAGAGTATCCCATATCATGCTTTTTCCCTGTCTTTTCTTTTGGCCTTGTTTTTACCTGCAAGACAAGAAGAAAGAGAACAATCAGTCAGCACTTGGAATCAAGCTTCCAGCCAGGAACTGACTGCCTGGAACCCCTTACCTGATTACTTACCTGGCATTGCTCTCGAGTACTCATCTTCAACATCTTATGTTTCCAGGGAAGATTCCGCATCTGCTTGAGGAACAGATAGGGCAAGTGCGAAGGATACAAGGAAGCATGTGGAGACAAGTGTAACAGCACACGTGCCGATACATTCATTACTCTGTCAAAAGCAAAAGTATCCCATATCAGCAGGGTGGAACGTACTCTAGATTTGATGGACTTGTTTTGACCCTCAAATTCTTCAGTCGGCCTTATACTCTGGAGGAAACCAGAAAACCCTCCAGCTCAGTTCAAGAATAAGCCTGTGGAAAGTTACTTCTTCAAAAGCAAAAGTATCTCATATCATCTCTTCTCATTTTTCTTCTCTTTATCCTTCATGCTGCTGCAAGATGGGGAGAAGGTGAACAATCAGTCGGAGCTCTGATTGCTTACCTTGTCTGTCACCTCTTTCAGCAGACCCCCTAGCTCGGCGACTTGGGGGACTCCTACTACATGGTTTGTATCGCGCTTGACCAAGCCTGAAACTACAAGTAAGCTTCAAGTGAAATTGATACATTACCTTGTGCATCTCCACCAGTTAAAGATACCACCCCTGGATGGAGGAAGAGTACTTCCAGAGAAGATGCCACATCTACCTATGAGACAGATAAGGCAAGTCAAGACGACACCACACTCCGATACTTAGAAGTTTCGTGATTACGAGATCATTCTCCCACAATATTTCCTAATGTCATTTGTACTAAATCATTCACTTGTACTCACTAAATGAGAGCTTGAACCTATGTACTTGTGTAAACCCTTCACAATTAATGAGAACTCTTCTATTCTGTGGACGTAGCCAATCTGGGTGAACCACGTACATCTTGTGTTTGCTTTCCTATCTCTATCCATTTATATACTTATCCACACTAATGACCGGAGCAATCTAGCGAAGATCACAAAAAGCGGTCGTTTTCGCTACCTAGGATCTATCTTGCAAGAGAACGGAGAATTAGATGGAGATCTCAACCATAGAATACGAGCTGGATGGAAAGAGTGCATCCGGCGTGTTGTGTGACCGTCGTAGGCCACTGAAGCTCAAGGGAAAATTTTATAGGACGGCAATAAGGCTAGCGATGTTGTATGGCACAGAATGTTGGGTGGTGAAGCATCAACACGTACACAAAATGGGTGTAGCGGAGATGAGGATGCTTCGTGGGATGTGTGGGCACACGAGAAAGGATAAGATTGGGAATGAGGATATCCGAGGTAAAGTAGGAGTAGCCGAAATTGTAGGAAAGATGAGAGAAAATCGGCTCCGGTGATTTTGAACATGTGCAAAGAAGGCCGACTGACGCTCCGGTTCGAAGATGTGACTACGGGACAGAGGTTCAGGGCCGAAGGGGTAGAGGAAGACCTAGGACAACTTTGGAAGAGACTCTAAGAAAAGACTTAGAGTACTTGGATCTAACGGAGGACATGACACAAAACCGAGCGCAATGGCGTTCTAGGATTCATATAGCCGACCCCACTTAGTGGGAAAAGGCTTTGTTGTTGTTGTTGTTGTTTGATTATTGTTGCATTTATTCAAATTCTTTGCCACACAAGGCACGGAAGATGCAACGGATGTTTTGAAGTTATGAAACACTTTTTGGGGCATCGAATTCTTAAAAAAAAAAATTTATATTTCAACTCGTGTTCTTTTCGAATTTATTTGACAATCACCTAATACTTTATGTAATAATATAATTGTGGCTCAAAATGATGCGATTGCTCAAAATAAGATTTTATTTCTTGAATTGGACTGTGTAATATGGATAGACTCACAGTTTTGTTGACATTGGTTTTACTGGCAGACGATTCGACTTAACACAAATTCCAGACGTTTATGACTCGTGCAAGTAAGTTGTCAGTTTTCATCTCTATTTAGATTATGTACCAAATTTATGCAATCAGCTGCTGCTTATGTGTGATTATTTTGCTGCATCGTTGTTGTCAAGGTTTTAAGTTGGATTCCAATCCAATCTAACCATACAGGAGAGTTTGGAATCTTGTTCATGGCTGCATAGAGAGAGTAGGCTCATTGTGGTTTCCTGTATTTTATCACATGGTCTTGTCCAACATAGCTCACGTGGGACAAGACCACGTGATACAATAGTCGTTTGAATTTTTGTTTTTGTTTTTTTTGTTGTTTTGGCTGAATGTGATCTATATGCTTTGTGATTACTTGACAGATACGATCTCCTGCATAATGCACATCTTAATCTAGAAGGTCTAGATGAGCTGTTCAAAGTTGCTCAGGTAAAGACATACATAATCATGATCCGGGAATGCTCTTATTTTATAGCAAAATGTGGCTGCCGGACTCTTCATAATTCTGCTCTCGAGCATCACGCCTTACTGCTTTAAAGAGATTATATTATCCTTTCCGTATGAGTCTGTCATCAAAATTAGACTGACTCCTCTGTGGAATGGTGATTGCAGTTACTTGCAGATGGAGTCATCCCAAATGAGTATGGCATTAATCCAACACAGAAGCTCAAGATTGGTTCAAAGGTAGCATTTCCTTCAGCATGCCCCTTTCATATTACTCTTTATATGCATTCTGCCGATTTCTCAGTTGGTCTATTGCTTCTTGTACACTGATCTTTGTATACATTTTATTTTTCCTCCACATCAAATTGTTTTTTACTTGCTATCAATATGCTATATTATTGTCCTTTTCTTTCAGATTGCTCGTCGTTTGTTGGGTAAGATAATGATTGACCTGAGGAATACTCGCGAAGAAGCCATCAGTGTTGCTGCTGAACCAAAGAGTGATCAGGATGAACATTCAAAGTCGACCAATACTGAAAAGGAAGATAAGGAGAACCATGCCAAGCTTCATGTTAAGAATGATGACAGAAAATCTAGCACGAGTGATATACCAAAGCTTTACTCTAAGAATGAAGATACGAGAAGATCCAGTACAACCAGCGAGATATCAATGGATCAGGATGACGACGATGATAAAGAGACGCAATATCGTTTGGATCCAAAGTAACATGAGAGAACCTCACTTCCCCCCTCTTCTTTTCTACTATGGATTGTTCTAATTTATTTATATTAATCAATTTTCATTACCTTGTTAGGTATGCAAATGTCAGAACACCTGAACGGCATGTGCGAACGCGCCTGTACTTCACATCAGTGAGTATATACTTTTATGTATGGTTTAATGTTTGAACGTAATTCATGCAAGTTAATTAAATTTTTGGAATGACAGGAATCTCATATCCACTCCCTCATGAATGTTCTCCGTTACTGTAACTTGGATGAGTCTCTTCAAGGAGAGGAAGGCCTCCTTTGCCATAGCGCTTTGGAGCGTTTATACAATACTAAGGAGCTTGACTACATGAGTTATATAGTTCTGAGGATGTTCGAGGACACCGCGGTAAGTAACTAGGTAGTGTAATACAAGTAGTTTTAGTGTGACAGTCAATTTTCAGAGCTAGTGTTACACAACCCCCATATACGTTTATGAGACCAATGTATTTTTGAAACTGAAATTGCAGGTTGCTCTTGAAGATACGAAAAGATTTCGCGTGGAGTTGACCTTCAGCCGCGGTGCAGATCTATCACCATTGGAGGTAATACAATAGAAATTATAGAAAAACTGTTATTACCAAATGAATCAAAACGCATTTCTTAAAAAGAGAAAATAGGAAAACCAATTATCGCGGAATATGAAATCAACCATGTGAGTTGTGTTTGCTTGTTCAACAAATTAAGCTGTGTTTCATCTTGTGCTTGGCAGAGCAATGACAGTAAGGCTTCGTTCTTGCGTCAAGAGCACACACTACCGGTCATGGGTCCAGAGAGGTTGCAAGAGGTGGGATCATATCTAACATTCGATAAAATGGAGAAAATGATACGCTCATTTGCGATGCCAGCGGAAGATTTTCCGCCACCATCAACTCCAGCAGGATTCTCGGGCTATTTCTCAAAAAGTGCGGCGGTGCTCGAGCGCCTGGTAAATCTCTGGCCTTTCAATAAGCATGCTAATTCTAATGGAAAGTAGCAAACACCCTTACCGCCCCTGCCTCTTTCTCTGCTTTTTTACGTTCTTCGCTGTTCTTGCGCACATCTTGAGGTACACGGAACTTTGGTTGGTTGAAGAACCGAGGTCGAATTTTGAGATCTTCCGGAGTAATTTTGGAATACTAACAGCTGAAACCACAGATAAATGTTGTTTGAAAGTAACAACCACGTTAGACGTGTTTGAGGACTGCTGTAATATTCTCGTGACTATTTAGCGAGGATATCGTTACCTAATGTCTCCACCGGCAATATTTACCTGTCCGCCACCGGTGTCGACCATGTCGTTTGTACTGATTCGAGCGCATTTATACCTCCCTCGTAATCTTACCTTTTTATGATTTTATCTACCAGAATATTAGCTAAAAAGAGATTTGGTTACTCTCTTTTGTGGACTAAAGCGTTGTGACAAATTAAGGTGGGGAGATTATGGAGGTCGCTATCTTATGGATTATGGTGGCAACAATCACAATAGCTTTACCTTGTGCCTACCAATAACCATGATTTTGCATTTCACTGTCTAATCATATAAACCGCAAAAGTGACACGAAAAGGATCTCTTTCGTTACAGATTTTTTTTTCCGATAAATTGGACTGGGATTATTAAGACTCCTTATTATAGTCTCTTAACAATAAAAATTGATAGAAGTGATACATGAGTTTATCTGCTGTGAATTATTTTGATCATTCGATGAACAATTTGTCAATATCTTCGTTAAATTGCCGCGTGAAGGACCACGTAACTACCTTTTAAAGGGTATTTTTGTTAAACAATTCCTTTACTTAACGAGTTTTTCACAGAATGACCAAAATAGTTTATGATAGTGATGAATACATGATAAAGTAAAGAATTATACCAATTTTAGGGACTATTTTAACTAAAAAGGCTTCATTACAGTGATAATAGGAAACCTACAATTCATATTTGGTGATGGATGAGTGTTCAACACATGACCTCGATTGCGTCTACCGATTGGCTACAAACTTCTTGCGAACCTTCTGGCATCAGTAAATTTTGGTATTATATTCAATACGCATGGTTATATACGAGAGAAGAGGATTCTAGGAATCTTTCACATTCTAGTCGTTCATCATCTTATATCGTATGGTCAGTTTTCGTCAGATACTATTTGTGTTTAAGTTTAAATAAAAAAGTCAAATGATTTTTTATTGCACGATACACGATGAATAATTAAGATGTGAGAATTTTTAAGATCTTCACAATTTGGATCTGAATGGGATCAAATCCATATCTCAGCGCGTTCTTGCATTTTTTTTTATTGTCCTGCACACGTATGCTTAGAAGAACAAAAAAGAGAGGAATGGAAGATAAAATTGTGATCTCGCTAAATCTGTGACAGATATTTATTGTTGTGTCAATTTCCAATGATTGCGTGGTCTTAGGGAGTTTTTTTTATTGTGATCGAACACGGATAGTATATCATATGTTTTTATATAAGTGGTGAGAAAATTTATTTTTAAGTTATTAACTTTTTAACACATAAATTCCATAATTTGTATAATAACACGTGTTATACCATCTTATGTACCGGTCACATTGAAAAAAATCTCGATCTTAGAACGTGGAGGGTAGGATTGTCATTGCATTATCAACTGTGGATTTAGTCACAACACGACCACAAAAGCGCCAAATAATGTGGACGTACAACATTTGACAATCGGCATCAGATAACGATGAACATCCACCGAAATGTCCAAACCACAGGATTTCATTTTTCTTGTCGTAATTGAATTTCCTTGGTAAGTGAAACTCCCTTTGAAGTCGAGATGTAAACACGTTTGGGGAAAAAAAAATGAAAAATAACAATTAAAAGTTAAACGGTGATACATTAATTCATAAATTTAAGATAAAAAATCCTAAGCTACAATTATACACGATAATATTTCACATTCTATAAACGTTATATTGTAGTTTTGTTGTCAATACAAGAAAAAAAGAAGTTCGCATCTAAATGACACCAACGGAAAAGAGCTTTATTGTTGTTGTGTCTAAATCACACATGACAAATTCTAAATTCATCTCTCTTTGTTTACAACCAAAGTAGAATTCCTCCTCTCCCGTCTCTCTTTCTTTTTTCTTTATTTTTCTATCTTTATAAAAAACCAATACAAGATATTGAAATGATTTAACCGTAATCGTTCAAATAAGAGAAAAATAAGAAAATTTAACGAGGAGTGAATCCTACTCCGTTTACAATCCACACGCCACAGCTTCAAACTCACAGAGCCTTGGATTCGCATTCCTTGCCAAACAAACAACTACTACTCGTTGGTCGTCGCTGCTCGTTTGATGCCAAATCAATCCTGCACGTCCACGTGTTGAAATCCTTGATGATCAGATCGAGTTCTACAAAATAAAATAAAAAATTCAGGCGGGACCGCATCCATCACCAGCGTCTCCGGAACCGGTTCTTTGTCTGGAAAATTGGAAAAGTGGCAAAATGGTAATTGTACACTCCACGTGTTAGTTACGCCCTTGTCCCTATAGAGCCAAAAGTCCAACGTCCAACTCAGAAATTCAGGTGCCAAAATTCTCCAGAACAATTTGGAGCTTTCTTTCCATCATTTCAATTGTTTCTTTATTCTTACATCAGTCAATCGAGAAATTTTTAGTTATGACATGAATATAAATAGTAAGCTACGTATTTGAATAGGAATGGTAGAAAATTTTATTTTTTAAGTTATTAATATTTTAGCACACATATCTTATTATTTGTTTAGTAACACGTATGTACCACCCCATGTACCGATCATATTGAAAAATCTCTCCCGTTCATCCAGGGGTGCGTTTGGTACGTGGGATGGGACGGGACGAGGCGTTCCGTCCCGCGTTTGGTGCGCCAAAAATGGGTGGAACGGGTTGTTCCACGGGACAGATTTTGGGTGTTTTTGCGTCCCACCTCCCCCCTGGAACGGGTTTGTTCCACGTCTGTGGAACACACTGTTTTACCATTTTAAGACAAATATACCCCATGTCTTTTTCAAAAATTACACCTTCGTTCCGTCCCGTCCTGTCCCGTCCCGTCCCGTTCCGTCTGCGTACCAAACGCACCCCCATGGAACACATCAGCACCGGTAGGAAAACGTCAGCACCGGTAGGTTTTGGTAGCTACAAGCTTCACCGTCCAGCAAGGAAAACACTGGTAAATAGACATCAGCATGCGTTACTATCAAATTTCACCCAAAAAATGGAAAATACAATAACCCTTTACACTATTTCAAGTGGATCACGTATTATCAAGTTGTAAATAACTGCACGTAATTGATTTGGGAGAGTGGTGTAGTTGAGTTCAAGCGTATCCGGTCGTTCAATATAAGCGATTGAATCAAATTTTACAATTAAATCTGTATCAGCATCAAAGTACTCAAATAAAATTATATAATTGTACGAAAAATTAAATGATCGTACGCGTATGCGTGATTGGTTTGAAATATTAGTACGGACCAACCACGAGGACCACACTTACTCCACTACACATCAAAACAAGAAGAACATAAATGGAAAGCTAGGAAAATCAGTGTGAACCTTCCAATTACCAGATAAATAATCCTTTTGTTCGTCTCCCACTAACAGTTAACCGCTTTAAACATCTTAGTGAGAGAGAGGGAGTGGAGAGAGAGTGGAGAGAGAAAGTGGAGAGAGAGAGAGAGGAGACGGTATAAAACGTAAACAGACTGCTCTGTTTTGCGTTAACTTTGATCAACTTTACTATTTTCTTATATGTAATTGTGTAATATCTACTGCTTATTATTGTTGCCGCTGAGGAACTAAGAATCGATAGGCAGAGATGGATGAGAAAGCTGTCGATTTGGACGCCGTGTTGAAGGAAGCTGTCGATTTGGTACCAAAACAGAGCAGCCCATCACTCTGTTTTCTCAAATTTCTCTTTTTGTTTTTTATTTTCAGGATTTTTCGTTTTCTGGGTTGGTTGGTTCTACCTTTTGCAGAATGATTTGTTTTTCCTTGTGGGTTTTTATTTTTTTTAATTTTTCGATTTTTTGATCAATTTGCAGGAACACGTGCCACTTGAAGAAGTTTTTGTGACCTTGAGGTGCAACAAACATGGGCTCACATCTGAGGCTGTTGAGCAGAGGTTGGCCATTTTTGGGTTCAACAAGCTTGAGGAGAAGAAGGTGCTGATTTTTTGTATTTTGTTTTTGGAATTTTGAATGTTAGAAGACTTCGCGCAAAATGAGCGCAGTAGCGTATTAAGATTCATGCACCCGACCTTCCTTGGGATAAGGGCTGTTAATTTTTAATTAAGAGTTAATTTGTATTGATGGGTTCGTTATGCAGGAAAGTAAGGTTTTGAAGTTTCTAGGGTTTATGTGGAACCCTCTCGCATGGGTGATGGAAGCTGCAGCTATCATGGCCATAGCTCTTGCCAATGGAGGAGTGAGTATCTTTTTGCTCCCCATCAATATTTTCTTGTGTTTTTTATTTTTTTTATTTTTTTATTTTTTATAATTCGAGCGATAGTCTAATCTAGCCTTATAAAAGCTAACAATGGGAATGATTTCGCTTCGAACTTGGGTGCCGATGAAGCACGGATACTTTAGTTTACTTGAAAGTTGATGAGTATAAAGAGTTTGCCCCTAATTAAAACAAGGATTATAACTATCACACTTGAATGAACTTAAATTTGGATGTTTTCATGTTAAAATATGTTTTAAATTATATATTTCTTGTTGTATCCATGACGTATCGTATTCTAACTTTTAGAGATTTTACATATCACTGTGTCGAGTTGTATCATATCACCGCCTATCCATATATTTTATCTATGCTTCATAGATAGGTATTGAGAGTGAGACACATGATAGGACTTCTACCACATGTGAAAATATGATTAAAAACACCTAAAAATACTTGCGAGAGAACAAAGTAATCGTAGTATAAGTAGCTCAAGCAAAGTTGTGCTCCATAAGAATTGATATGAATAACTTGTATTTAAAACTAATTCTTAGATAGCTATTCCACACAAGATTTTGAAAAGTTATGAAATTGTGAATTAAAATAAAGATTACAAAAAATAAAAGTTAATTAAATCGGCAAGAACTTAAACTGAAAAAAATAATTAAAACAAACAGTTTAGAGAATCCCGGGTAAAAAGGCACTAGGGTTTAGCCGTCACCATTAACAATAGTTCTACCAATTACTTATGAGTTAACACATACAAATTTTGAAGGTTAGGTTTTCCTTGTACATTTTCTACTTATGCATTCAAACTATAACGTATATCTAACATGCAATCTATATGAAGCATTACCTTGCAAGACACAAACTAAAAATGATATTCTGGCTGTGTTTCCTCATTAATCACATGCTTATTCAAAATAATTTTTTACTATTTTTTTCAAATTCTTTTTCTCGATACAAGCGATATTGGGAGAGGGATAGTGAAAATCGAACTTGGGACCTTATAACCTGTTGGGTTTTGATTTTTTAGGGAAAGCCACCTGATTGGCAAGATTTTATTGGCATCATTGCTCTGCTGATAATCAACTCAACTATAAGTTTCATAGAAGAGAATAACGCGGGAAATGCCGCTGCTGCTCTCATGGCTCGTCTCGCCCCCAAAGCCAAGGTATTTTGCCGAAAATAGAAGGGAAATGATTTCCGCACACTTATTTTTCTTTTGAACACCGCTGTTTATAGCAACTATATTAACGTTCAAGCCAGGTTTTTCGAGATGGAAGGTGGATCGAGGAGGATGCTTCCGTTCTTGTCCCCGGTGATGTAATCAGTATTAAGCTTGGGGACATTATTCCAGCTGATGCTCGTCTACTTGACGGCGATGCACTGAAAATTGATCAGGTGCTTTTACGACCTTATTGTTCGCTGTGTGCTGAGTTAAGGTTTCATTTGACTGACTGGAGGTACTTGTATTTGGTCTTTGCAGTCTGCGCTTACAGGCGAGTCACTTCCGGTGACGAAAGGCCCTGGCAGCAGCGTGTATTCAGGTTCTACTTGCAAACAGGGAGAGATTGAAGCAGTGGTAATTGCCACAGGTGTTCATACCTTTTTCGGCAAGGCAGCTCATCTTGTGGATAGCACAAATCAACAAGGCCACTTTCAAAAGGTAACTTATGCTAAGATGAAGAGTTCAATGGCGGAATGGGGTACGAAATTTATGAGGGAATCTGTTGAACTTATTGAGATAATACTGGTTATAATGTATAAACATATTTATGTAGAAAATTTGAGTTCGCGTTTTGTATCTGTATTTTTTACTGTTTTTATGCTGTGTAGGTCTTGACTGCCATTGGGAATTTCTGTATATGTTCGATTGCGGTGGGAATGATTGTCGAGATCATAGTTATGTATCCAATTCAACACCGCGAATATCGCCCAGGAATCGACAATCTGCTGGTGCTACTCATCGGAGGAATTCCCATTGCTATGCCCACGGTTTTATCTGTCACAATGGCTATTGGTTCCCATCGCTTATCTCAGCAGGTCGGTTATAAATTTATAACAAGTTAGAAATGTTATTCGCTTGTCGATATAGATGATCAACGCTTGATAGGAGCTCAAAATAAATATTGCAGGGCGCTATCACTAAAAGAATGACGGCAATTGAGGAGATGGCAGGCATGGATGTCCTTTGCAGTGACAAAACCGGAACTCTGACGTTGAATAAGCTTTCGGTTGACAAGAATCTCGTAGAGGTTGGTTGGTCTGATAGGGTTCTTAGCTTTCTTGATCGTGCTACGCTGTTCTAATTCCTGTAATGAACTTGGTTGTTTAGATCTTCGCTAAAGAGGTGGACGCAGACACTGTTGTTCTAATGGCAGCTCGAGCCTCCCGAATGGAAAATCAAGACGCAATAGATGCTGCTATTGTTGGAATGTTGGCTGATCCAAAAGAGGTATAATCATTAACACAAAATATGTGGAACCGTATTTGTTTTCTTTGTGTTGTGCTCACTTGTTTCTTCTTTCGGACTGCAAAATAGGCCAGAGCCGGTATCCAAGAGGTGCACTTCCTTCCATTCAACCCGACAGATAAGCGAACAGCTCTGACATACATTGACAGTCAGGGTAAAATGCATCGTGTCAGCAAGGGTGCACCGGAGCAGGTATGTTTACGAGCTACTATTTCTCTGTCTCTATGGTTTCAGCGCTGATTGTAGTAATCCATACCTGATTTGATGATTAGATTTTGAACCTTGTACGCAATAAATCAGAGATAGAACGTAGGGTTCACACCGTGATTGATAAATTCGCGGAGCGAGGTTTACGATCCTTAGCAGTAGCATACCAGGTAATATTAATCCTGCACAACTCTTGTTCTATCATATATTATAGTTCGTGTTCTTATAGCTAATTTCCCCCTCATAACATTTTTACGCGCAGGAAGTTCCAGATGGAAGGAAAGAGAGCCAGGGAGGGCCTTGGCAATTTATCGGCCTCTTGCCTCTGTTCGACCCACCTAGGCATGATAGCGCAGAGACGATTAGAAGGGCATTGAATCTTGGGGTAAATGTTAAGATGATTACAGGTGCATCTCCTTCAATACTACTTCACTTTTACTTATAATTGTCTACAGATTGTAGTTCTTAACTTTTTTCTCATCGAATTGATCCGGATATCATGTGCTTGCCATTTGAAATTGCTACCAGGTGATCAACTGGCAATAGCGAAGGAGACAGGGCGCCGCCTGGGCATGGGAACCAACATGTATCCATCATCCAGTCTGTTAGGACAGAAGAAAGATGAGTCGATTGTCGCTCTGCCAGTTGATGAACTCATTGAAAAAGCTGATGGTTTTGCTGGTGTATTCCCTGGTACTATAACAAATACACTGTATGCTTCATGTGGATTTTTGGAGCCTATTTCTTCCTTTTTTTCGTGCTTAGTTCCGTTGCATCTTTCATGCAGAGCACAAGTACGAAATTGTGAAGCGATTGCAAGCCAGAAAGCATATTTGCGGAATGACTGGTGACGGCGTTAATGATGCTCCTGCTCTTAAAAAGGCTGATATCGGCATTGCTGTTGCTGATGCAACTGACGCAGCTCGTAGTGCTTCGGACATTGTCCTCACCGAACCTGGCCTTAGCGTCATCATCAGCGCCGTGCTAACTAGTCGGTCCATATTCCAGAGAATGAAAAATTACACGGTAAGTACTGAAACCGAACCAACTACATACATAGTAGAGTCAGCTCAATTCAAGCTCATATCGACCAAAATACATGAATCGGTTTCTTTCTTGTTGCAGATATATGCTGTTTCCATTACAATCCGTATCGTGGTAAGTTAATTTGTATCTCTTAATTTTTCGTAGTGATCGAAGCGAAAAATGCTGCAATTGGTAGTCCTTGAATGGTTCTGAAATCGACTTTGAGTTGAGTCCACTGAATTTCTTCTGTTACAGCTTGGTTTCATGCTACTGGCACTCATATGGCAATTCGACTTCCCGCCCTTCATGGTGCTGATTATTGCTATTCTCAATGACGGTACCATCATGACGATATCGAAGGATAGAGTGAAACCATCTCCGCAGCCGGACAGCTGGAAACTGGCGGAGATCTTTACGACTGGAATCGTCCTCGGTGGTTACTTGGCTATGATGACAGTCATTTTCTTTTGGGCAGCATACGATACAGACTTCTTTCCTGTAAGTCTTGATGTTTCTTGCTCGTTTTAGAGTTTAGTTTCTTGGCTAACACTAGTGTTTGTTGTTTTCAGCGTACCTTCGGGGTTTCGAGCCTTCACCATAAGGACGTGGACGACTACAGGAAGCTCGCCGCTGCAGTTTACCTGCAAGTGAGTACCATCAGCCAGGCCCTTATATTCGTCACACGAGCGCGGAGTTGGTCTTTTGTCGAGCGTCCTGGTCTGCTGCTTGTAGCAGCTTTTGTCATTGCTCAGTTGGTGAGTGAAGTATTTGCTTTTTGCTTGCATCTTCTGATTACGCGCGAATTCATCTAATCTTGATTTCTTTGTGGAACAGATTGCTACGCTGATCGCTGTCTACGCCAGTTGGAGTTTTGCTGCGATTGAGGGAATCGGATGGGGGTGGGCTGGCTTGGTTTGGCTGTATAACCTCATTTTCTACTTCCCGCTCGATCTCATCAAGTTCTTCATCCGATATGCCCTGAGCGGGCGAGCTTGGGATCTCGTAATTGAGCAAAGGGTATGAATAGCAATAGCAATCTAGTGTTGCTGTCGTGCAATGGCGTTAACGGACTTGGTTTGGTGGTGTTGCCGAGTCTTTTTCGTTCTTTTCGTCATGGAATTCTGTGTTTTTGCAGACTGCCTTCACAAGGAAGAAGGATTTCGGGAAGGAAGAAAGGGCGCTTAAATGGGCACATGCACAGAGAACCCTCCATGGACTGCACCCACCGGAGGCCACGGTGTTCAGCGATCGCACTACTTATACAGAACTCAATCAGATGGCTGAAGAGGCAAAACGACGGGCCGAAATTGCCAGGTACAACACACACATTGTATTTACTCCGTGACGATTCCCGACATGCCAAGATACGAAATTACAAACTTTTGAATGTTTTCGCAGGCTGAGGGAATTGCAGACCCTTAAAGGGCGTGTGGAATCGGTAGTGAGGCTGAAGAACCTGGACATAGACACAATCCAGCAAGCATACACTGTTTGAGTCTCCGAGTATCCAAGTCTCGGAGAAGTGAATATGATTCCTCTCCATAGCGTACAACTAGTAGTTTTAGCCAACGCGTTGCCGCGGAAATGTCAAATGGATTATAAGTATTGTATTTAAGTGTTAAAATAACGGACTAAAATGTGTTCGAAGCATTATAAGTAGATATTTAGAAACTTTTTACATAAAACATCAATGTAAACAGAGAGAGCGAGAGACGCAAAGCCTGCTTCCCTAATTAGAATTCGTCCCAATCAAACTGCAAATGTAAAACACAAACCGTGAGCTTAGAGAGAGCGGTATTTCTCGACCTTCTTCTCGAGCTCGTCCTTTTTCGCGCCGATCACCCGATCCACTTCCTTCCCCTTCTTCAACAGCACGAACGTCGGCATTCCCTGCACCCCGAACTCCTGCGCCACTTCCTGCATAACAAAAGAAAAACCCAGTTCAGAAACAAAACGCAAAACGGTCCTTGTTTGTTTGTGACTGATTTCAGAAAGTGCGTTTTACTTGACAATGCTTCTCAATAAAGCATTTCTGCACGGCATTTTACTGGAAGCGCTTATACTAGAAGAACATCGGAAAATTTAAGTTGAAGCACTTTCTAAAAGAAAACACTATTTAGGGCGTGTATTCAATCGAGAATTTAAGAGACTTTAATGAAATTATAAATTTATGTATTTTTATGAATTTTAATTGATTTATAGAGATTGCATATAAAATTTTGGTTCAATTCCTTCGAAATCTCATAAGAAGATTAAAATACACTATGAAATCTCTCCAATTCTCTTTAATTCCTTAATTTTTTCAAATTCTTTAAAATAAATTTCTAATTGAATACATCTGAAATGTTATAAACTTATTTAAAATCTTAATTGAATACATCCAGATTTATAAGAATCTTAATAAACTACCTTAAAATCTTAATTGAATACACCTTAAATATTTAATTCCTTAAAATCTCAATTGAATACATCCCTCTTAAATTCATTAAAATAATTAAAATCCTTACAAATCTCAATTGAATAGATCCCTTAACCTGCCAAAAGTTGCTAGGTGCGTGCCTATTAGCTAATTTAAAAGCAATTTCAAAAAAAGGCTTTCTAGGTTATAGAAGCACTGGCTACAAAAGCACGCTTATTAAGCCAAAGTTTGGAGGGACTTACAGAGAGCTCATCGACGTCGATCTTGGCGAACTGGACGTCGGTGAACTTGGCGGCCATGGCGTGGATGGCCGGCTCAATGAACCGGCAGGGCCCGCACCACGACGCCGAGAAATCGATCACCAGCTTCACGTTCCCCAATTAATCCAAAAAATTCCAACGATTAAGTCAAGAAAACAGTCAAATCAGAATCCCTAATCTCTCGGCAATTTCAAAACTCAAAAAATAAAATGAAAATGAAAATTTATTATTGGGCAGGTACCAGCTGGGAGGATTCCTTGTGGGAGTTCAAGTGAAGCTGCCACCTGGCCGACGAGTGAAACGACGTCACCCCGGGCTCCTCCCCGGGCGCGGCGGAGTCATCCGCCGGCGCTCCTCCGATGAAGCTTGACAGAAACGATCCCATTCTCTCTCTTTCTCGATCGATCGATATTTCTTCCAACTACGACTCGATGTCAAACGACCCTCCGTTGAGTGGACGATAGTCACGATATAAAGTGTCAAGGGAGCAGTTATGATGTAATTTAACCCGTCAAATCCGATTTTCGCAAAAAAATCACTCTAAACGATTCGGTTTTGAAAAAATAAACTTGGGTATTTTGCCGTTATGGATAACCATCGGGTAAATTTCTCCCAACCCATACCCAAAAAATATACAATCTCGTTTTTGCCCTTTATGAATAACGGTTTGGGCAGTATCGACTTTTTAAGTATGGATCGGAGCATAATATGCACAAATATTCTTGTACATTAGATACTTGCCCGCACATTCAGTCGCTCTTTCACCTAGTTCATGCTACGAGCCAATTCATTCTAAAATTTTCACAAATTTAGAGGATAGTGAGAGTTCTTAGTTTGGGTTGCATTTGAGTAGAGACTTAAAACACGACAAGCGATCTTTCACGTTCTTTGCAGACTCCTGTTTATTATTGTCTATTAATTATCTTTGGCCATAAATAAATACAAATGGCAAAAAAAAAGTGTGCGAAAGTCACTTTATATAACTTTATTCAGAACATCACAAAATGCAATTTAATTTGTAAACCAAAAATACGGAAGAACCTCAACCAATGCACACGCAACAAACCTCATCCAAATGCTACATCTTTCCTTTTTAGGTTCCACTAAAATGGAACAGGAACACCTTGTTTCCTGTTCACAATGGCCATTGCCAAATACCGGGTGCCCATTCCGATGGGCGCCTTTTCATCAGGCCCCTCCCAAAAGGGGGCCTCTCCTTCGCCGACCAGTTGCCAGTATCCGTTCCTCAGAGATTCAAATTGTTCTTCTGTACAGTTTTGTGTTAATGCTTCCGCCCGAAAATTTATCCCAAGAGAACCAAGGAACTGAGACTGAGTAATTGGTCCATGGACAGAAACCTCTCCTGCAGAAATATTAAGTTTGGACAAAATATATCCTCAACCTTTTCATGACTCCAATCCATGGAAATATAATACTTAAAGAAAGACTAATGAGACGGTGTACCTGAAATTTCCTCGGCAGAGTGCCTGATGGAAGCAAAATCAACATACGCACTGAGATCAGCAGAGCCCGGATCATCCAGAATGTTGACAAATTGATGTTTCCGAATTGCCTGCAACAAAGCAAGTGTCACGGAAGTTAGAACAACAACCAGCAGTATACACGAACACAACTCGTGTCTTGAAAAGACGACCAAAATTAGACGTGGAAAAGCAACAGACCTGCAGACTATCGGATACTACTCCATTGAGGCCATAATCAATTATAAGAGCTCCACCTCCGTCAGAAGCAACTCTTTCAGCAATAGTTTGAGTCAACTCCATTGCTTTGGGGCAAACCTCAATATGTTGAAGCTTTGCTATTTCTTCATTTCCAGCCCATTTGCAGCGTTTTGCGAGATAAAGAGTTGCTGGTGTAGGCTGTGAAGACAGAACAAAACGAAACCTAAACAATATTTATGAGTATCAAATAACACAATTATTTTGGAAGCACCTGCAAAAGAGACTTAATTCTAGTTTACATCCTTACGTTGAATCTTCTGCAACATCAATCATTTTCTCAGACCAGCCACGAGCAGCTTTCTGCAGTAAGTAAAAAAGATTAAGAATTGCCTAAACAAAATAGAAGAATAATCATCGAATGAGCAATTGGAGATGTAGGTCAGAAATGAACCACATAAACCTGAAATTGATGAACTGGTAAAGCGTCATAAAACTCGTGGGCAATTATGATAGATGGCACTGGCATGATAATCAAGAGAGCTAGTCAGTTGTTGCACAAACAGAAGTTAGCCGCCATCCATTCATTCATTCATTTCCAATACACACACACAAAAATAAGCTCATCTTGCTTGTAACATAAATAAGAACACAACTACATACATCCTGTTGGAACATCTTCCAATGTGGCATGCCATGATACAGGAGTTTTAGCCAACGCGCTTACAGTCCTTTTGCCATCCGAAACCTCTTCATCTACACATTCCAGCTTCTGATGCTGAAGTTTCTGCAACGTAGGACTGCACTCTACCATGTGCACGTGCAATGATTCAGTGAAGTTCTTAAATTTTGACGCACCCTACACAGCATAGAAAGTAGCTACAGTTACTGTATTTCCATTTCTATAGCAATGACAATAAAGAAGTTCAATGAGCAAAGCCGGTTCATACATGAAGAAGATCGGCCATGAGAGTTCCTCTTCCCGGACCTAGCTCAACTAGGTTCACCCTATCCGGCTGTCCCATTTGCTCCCACAGAGATATTGCCCAAACACCAACCATCTAAATTCAAACAAGCAGAGAAAACAACAAAACATTTTCTCTTCAACAATCAAATTCGAACAAGAAGATAAATTAACAGAGTAATCAACAATCCAGCAAAAATAAATTTACCTCCCCAAACATCTGGCTCACTTCTGGGGAGGTGATGAAATCACCTCCAGCTCCGAACACATCTCGATTCATGTAGAATCCGGCTTTCGGATTCGTCAGAACCTCCTCCATATATTCAGCAACCGAGATTGGGCCGCCGCGGAACTAACCAAAACCCCACATTCACAACCACATTGCCACTCAAATTGCAACATTTACAGGTAACCCATATCAAAAAAATGGAGAAAATAGAAGAAAAAACAAACCTTGATGATTCCCTTGAGGTGCTTGACGAGCTCGGAGTCCGAAGTGGGTTCATGGGAATGCTCTGCCACAAAAATTAATTACAAATATTATGAAATTAATGAGAAAAACCAATTAGTGAATGAAAATTATGGATTGGTGGTGGTACCGGGTGGGTTGTACAAGCCGGAGCGGTCGACGGCGATGGAGGCGGTGGGTTGAGTGGTGGTTTGGTCAGGGTTGTCATCCAATTGTTCGACGAAAGGACTGTGTGGGGTTTGGGAAGAAGAAGAATAAGATGTTGAAGAAACTGAACGGTTGGGAATTAAAGGGGCCGAATACGACGGAGGAAAGTGGGAGTTGGGAAGACGGCGGCGAGCGGCGGAAGCTTGTAGCAAAAACCGTCTCAACATTTTGGAACACCTCTGGTCACTCTCTGCGGGGACTGGCGTGGAAGTGACGAAGTGAAAACAACTACAACAAACTCGCCAATCGCCAAATTATCTTTAAAAATAACATTACAGGATACAAGATCCAACTTGGGGATGTAGCTCAGATGGTAGAGCGCTCGCTTAGCATGCGAGAGGTATGGGGATCGATACCCCACTTCTCCATTCGTTTTTGTATTTTCTACTTTTTAGAATTTCTTTATTGAATTCCATTTTTTTACCAATCAATCCAAATCGAATCGTGTCTAGTACTATGATTAATCGTGGCCTCTCCGTGCCTGAAAAATGTGGATAATTATAGCTTACCACCAGTTGCCCTCCTGTTGAAAGAAAAAAATAATACTGAGATTAACCACCATTTGTAACCGATATTATTTTGCAATCCTCTTAATTTCTTAGTTGAAGTTTTATTTGTTCAAGAGAAAGAAAAACAACATGATTAGATATTAGCTCAAAAGGGTGTCATACGAGGACTGATCATTTCAAATAATTCATTTTGATTGGACTGCAGAAGTACAAGCATTCGAGAATATGATATTAATAGTACTTAAGCTAGTAATATATAAGCAAATTACTTACTATATCATGTATTTTGTTATTAATTAAAGAATTAAACATTGTCCAAATTGTTGTTAATCTTTTCATAACATCCGTTTTGGTAATGTTCGATGTAGTAGACAAAGAAGAGCAGCAAACTGGTAGCAATGGCAACAAAATACATGAGCACCACCGCGGCCAAGGGCATGAACGTCCTAAACTGACAAGCAAACCCAAACAGAATGCCACTCGTCAACCCGCAATAGGTGAACCTCAACGCCTCCTTCTTCACCGACTTCTCGCCACGTGGCAACCTGTTGGACACTTGTAGACACTTGTCCAAACCCCAGTAGGCCACGTAGATAAACGCGACGAAAGCGAGGGCCGGGTAGTCGCCGGCCTTGTACGCCCGGTACATTGTGGTGAGGTAGCAGGCTGTGAGGTTGAAGTAAGCAAAGCTGTCGCTGAAGTCCGGTGTTCGAGCAGTGTCTGGGACTTGTGTGGGGTTTTGGTGAGCATTCGTTGGCAACATTTTTGCAATTCTGCGCAAGTTTTTGTGTTCGAGTTTTTGGTCGAGTGAGGTTTGATTTGGTGGGTTTGTGAGTATTTAAGGGATTCCATGTGTGAAAGTGCCGAGAATTTTCCATGAAGTTGACACACAAGTGCCAAGGAGTTGGAACTTGCAATGACTGAACTTTCTTTGAAGAGCACAAGAAGCAGCCTAGAAAGTCACGGCTTCCTTTATTTTCTTTTTCTTTTTTAAAAGCGATCAATTGATAACTTTCACTGCAGTTCACCGTCGAGAGTCGCAAAAAATATCCATAATATCCTGATATTTTCATTGAAATTTTCTTGTTTTTTGACTACCGATATTTTTTTGGACTACCGATATTTCCGATATTATTGATATTTTAGACCTTGCTAAGTCACTCATGTATCTTACCATGCAATGTATAAAGTGTAAAATATTGTACTAATTCATTATATATAAACGATTATGATGTGTTTAAACTTCTTTCATTAATTACTACATATTTTCTACACTCACAATGTTTGCCAGCTCGCTATATAATCAATTTAAATCAGTTATATTTATCATGCAATGCATTTCCTTCCAATTTTTTGTGATAAACTAATAGATAATTGACTAAATAAACATTCTGCAAAGTTTCAATAAAAATTTCCAAGTTTTTCTTACAATTTCCGTGGTTTTTATTCAATTTTTATCGATATCGATAATATCCCGATATTTCCATCGAAATTTTCATGTTTTTGGACTACCGATATTTCCGATATCATCGATATTTTATACCTTGGGTACAATTGTATGATTCAGCCAACGTTAGGAATCGAATCCAAAACTTATCGTGTAAATACGGACATAAAATTCTTTCCTAAACCACTAGGGCATCCCGTGGTGGTTGGTTGCTTGTTTACATTGTCTAGCGGAATTGTACTTTATTAAAAAAAAAAAAACTAATGAAAATAGTTTGAAAACTTTGAGTTTTAATGATAAGGATAAAATAAACGGTAAAATGAATAGTAACAGAATTGACTTTTTAGTGTAAAAATGTGATTTGTTGTTAAAGTGAACAGTACCAGAAACTTTTCGTTAAAGTTCTTTTAAAAAAATGATTGGGGCCACATTTTTTAGGACCCTTCATAATATATTTCATTGATTATACCGCCTATCTTTTAAAGCTTTTTTTTTTTAAATTATTTTTATAAAATATTATCCAAATCTAGAATCATATGATTGTTGGATTAAGTGACAGTCATTTTAATCTTTCCTTGTAGAATTGTAGTCGTTATTACAAATAAATGTCTTAATAGTATTAGATTTGTCTAATTTTTTGCAAAGATGATCTATGAATAACGAATCAAGATATAAACAGTTTAGATCATTAAAAAAGTAAGTCGTAACTTACACTAGTTCATCTACTTACTATCCCATTTAAACCCAAATAAATGTCTTAATAGTTAGAGTTAGACAACCCCTCAACCCGAATAAAGTTGTGATTGGGGTTGAATGCATTCATTTTAGTTTAACCAGTTCATCTTGTTATTTTGTAACTGGTTTCAATTCGATCAAAACATATAAATGAAACTTAATTCGCACTTAATTAATAATAGCTTAATTAGAAGTTAGATTACGTATATGGTATACATTCATATTTTTTATACAAACGATATTCAAGGCTAAGGAATTGAATTTACGATCTTAAAATATAGAATAAATACTCTTAATCACTTGAGCTACAAATCTCTTAAATGCTCACAATTTATTCAACGTTTTGGCCTATGTTTGAGGCCATACAAATTTCAGACACCCTAGAACCCATTAGGAAACCATTTCGTTTTTATGTTTCAATCTTTTGTTAAGAATGGATGGAGAAGAAAAGATCAACAAAAGTGGAGGAAGGGTGGTGGGAAGAAGAACAAGTGTGAAAATTAAGGGCTACTTTAATAATTATTTTGTTCTTAATTTGAAAGCTAATTTTCACACACATTATTAGAATAGAATCTTTGATTTCGAATTTTTCATCGATTCTTATTATGTATTGTAATTGATTAATTATAATTAGCATATATTTTCTACCTTAACACAGATTGAGTTAACTTTATCTATATTGTATTTTTCTACACATTTCAATACAAAGATATCAAATCGGTCACACCTCTTTTAAAATTTTATCATCGAATTAATTAAATCAAACGAAATAATTCAACATAAAAACGAACATAATTTTATCATCGAATCCCAAAGGACTACACACTGTAAAAACCCCTCGAAATCCCAATTGAAGACAAAGCGCCAGTCCTGTAAAAACCCCCAACTGGAATACCGAGAGTGAAGCCAGCAGAAGAAGATGGCGCACGGCGGTGGAGCAAGGCAGGTGAAACTGGACCGAGAGAGCGAGCTCAGAATCGAAGTCGGCAACGACGCCCCTCTCAAGCTCCGACTGCTCAACGGCACCGCTGAGATCTTCGGCACCGAGCTCCCACCTGATTTCTGGCTCACCTTCCCTCCCAGGCTCAAATTTGCTGTAACCTTCTTCCTCTACTGCTTTTCCCAAATTTACATTACAAAGTTGAAGTTTTTATTGAATTTGCGTTGTGGGTTTTGATTGTTGAAGGTTTTGAATTGCATTTGTGTTGTGGGTTTTGATTGTTGAAGGTTTTGAATTGCATTTGTGTTGTGGGTTTTGATTGCTGAAGGTTTTTACTTGGAATGGAGCAACAATTGAGATGGATGGCAGTACTGAAACCGATTACACTGCTGATGAGGTATTTCATGTGCTTGTTATCTGCTTTGCGTTTTTTACTTTTTGCTCGGGATGCATCTGTCACTAATGAGAATGTGAATGGTGACTGATTCCAATGTTTGATTTTTCAGACCCCAAATATCAGTTATGTGAATGTGCACGCCGTACTGGAAGAACGGAGACACCGCGCTAAACCCTTGCCACCGGATGACCCCAATTCTCAGGTACTACTTTTTCACTTGTATGTCGGGGAAAATTAATGCAAAATTTTCAATGTGTTCTAATTAGTGTCATTCTTCAGTGAATAAAAGTATACTTGTTCACTTGTATGTTGGGAGCAGACAAATGCAAAACATTCGAAATGTTCTAATTAGTGTCATTCTTTAGTGGACAGAAGTGTTTGATGCCCGACTCTGTAATTTTTTTATGAATGATTGAAATAAGCTTGTGGCTCAAGCGCATTGACTGCGTAGTAATGCAAGTCCATTTTCAGGTGTATGTTACCTAGGATTGTTGTAATCCTTGGTAAGTGAATATCTGTTTGTGGCTTATAAGCTTCTTTGTGGTTAGGGCCCAAGAGTGATTGTTGTGGGACCGACAGATTCTGGGAAAAGTACCTTGTCGAAAATGCTTCTTAGTTGGGCAGCTAAGAAGGGATGGAAACCTACTTTTGTCGACTTGGATATTGGACAGGGAGCTATAACAATTCCGGGATGCATTGCCGCTACTCCTATTGAAATGCCTATTGATCCGGTTGAAGGAATTCCTCTTGATATTCCTCTCGTGTATTTCTATGGGCACACAACTCCTAGGTAATTGATTTATTGCATTTTCTTATGGTTATTTGTAGACCTATCATTTTGCATCTTGTATTGATATCTGATACTAACATATAAGAACATTTCTTGTATTTCCAATTTAGTGAAAGTCATGAATCCTTAAAGATCCAATTTTTTTCTCCAGTAATAATGTAGATTTATACAAAGTGCTTGTGAAGGAGCTAGCTCAAGTGGTAGAGAGACAAATTTCTGGGAATGCTGAATCTCGAGCTTCTGGAATGGTGATCAATACCATGGGATGGATAGAAGGTCAAGGCTACGAGGTAATTTTTAGGCTGCTTCACAGGGATGTCACTTTAATATTGAAATGGTTGTCTTAATGTCAGGTATTTAAATTCGTGTTTGATGGTTTCTATTTTTTATCTTTCTTGCAGTTGCTTCTTCATGCAATTGATACATTCAATGCCAATGTTGTCTTAGTTCTGGGCCAGGTACATCCCTCTAGTTTGAGTTTCTTTACTAATTATGGTTATACCTTAGTGGATTTTGCAAGCTTTTCTTCTTCTCTTACCCCCCCCCCCCTTCTTTCTCCTTCTCTCTTCTGTTCTTTTGTTGCTCGACTCTGTCTGGACTCAGAATTTGTATTGGTTAGCGTAATGCATTGTTGTTTGAAACATTTAATGTTTTAACAAAATGGTTTCATATGTAGGCTTCAGTGACGGTACATATATTTCCTTTAAATTCTCAGGAAAAGCTTTGGAGCATGATCAGAAATGTGCTAAAGAACAAGCCTGGTGTGGACGTTGTAAAACTTCAAAAATCTGGGGGCGTTGTATCCAGGAATGCCAAATTCCGTCAAAAATCCAGGAGTCATAGGATAAGGGTAAGTGTCATCTTTTATGAACAAGTTCAAGCAATATGTTTCCATTTAATCCTTGTGTTATTTGTTCTCCTTGAAGAAAAGACTCATGCGCGCTGATATTTCCACCAGGAATATTTCTATGGCCTTGCAAATGATCTGAGCCCACATTCTAACATCGCAAACTTCAGTGACTTTTCTGTCTTTCGAATTGGTGGCGGGCCACAGGCCCCACGTTCAGCTTTGCCAATTGGTGCAGAGCCTGCTGCAGACCCTCTAAGATTGGCGCCTGTGAATATTAACCGGGATTTGCTGCATACCATTCTCGCCGTTTCATTTGCCAAGGAGCCTGATCAAATTATTTCTAGGTAACTTGTAAAGATTCATCTGATATAGAAATAGATAATGATTCAGTAAAGTATGGCATGGATCAGTTTTGTTCTCTTTCATTTGAACTTCACATACAAAAGTGGATTCATAGTCTGTAGTCTTTAAGCTTTTACTTTTTTGTTTTGTTTTGCAGTAATGTTGCTGGGTTTGTCTTTGTCACAGACGTCGACATTCAGAGGTTTGAATTCTGAGCTACAGTAAACAACTTGGTAGAAGCACTTTTTGCTTCTGGTTTTGGTTGATCTAACCCAGTATGTGACATTTTACAGGAAGACAATTACATACCTTGCACCTTCGGCAGGTGAGCTTCCAAGCAAGTATTTGATCGCAGGAACCGTGACATGGCTCGAAACGTGAAGTGGATGACCCAAAATCCAAATAGTTGAGGTTGACAATGGCTTACTGGTGACTGCACATTGCTGGTTTGTGTAAGGAGTGTAAGATGTGAGCTATACTAAGCCTCGAAAGTTTGGTTGTAACTCTGTATACCCTTTTTCCCAATATAAATCAGAATATTATTGTTGTCTTTTATTTTGCATCCTTTTTGTTATGCCGAGTTTGTTTCCTTTTTTCGTAGTTTCGATTAGATTAGAATATTGATTGAATAATAATAATAAAAAAAAACTAATGAAAATGGTTTCAAAATTTTGAGTTTTAACGATAAGAATAAAATAAAAGGTAAAGTGAATAGAATCAGGATTGATTTTTTATTGTAAAAATGTGGTTTTTCGTTAAAATGAACAGTATTGAGAGCTTTTCGTTAAAGTTCTTCGAAAAAAACTCTTCAGACATTTTTAGCATTTAAGTGGCCTAAAAAATATGCTGTGATGAGTAATAATTGGCTACTCAAAAGATGAGTATGAGTTCATACTCAAAATTATTAGTCGTCGATTTATAGTAGTTCATGTTTATAATCGAAATCGTTTATAAATCACTTTATAAAGACCGTTTTTGTAAAAGTAAATTAAAATTAAGATCGTTTAGTCAATTAAAACTAAAATCGTTTAATCATAAGACAGTTATCCATAATTATCGGATTTAACAGGTTATGTAAATCATATCATGTAATAACACAATATTTATTGCACATCTTCTTGTGTAGACTACACTTCACCACTATTAAAATTAAACAAAGAATTAAAAATTCTAAAAATCATATGATTCTATCTTGTTGCATTATTGGATAAATCTGCAGTCCGATTTTCCACATGTCCAAAAAAATGTTCATGATTCCAAAAAATAAAAAATAAAAAATAAAAAGCAGAAATAATTAGGCAAAAAAATAAAATAAAAATTCAAGTAGCATGACAAGCTTTTGATTTGACGCTGGGAATATGCCAAAGCTAGTGTCGTGGAGCAGTGTGTGAAAGCTTTCTCCTTTCTCTTCCTTTCTCTCTCATGCCCGACCTGCCCGCCTCCTCTGTTTCAAACCTCGCCCGACCTGCCCCACCATTTTTGGAAAACTTTTCCCTCTTTCTTAAGCAGCAGAGCCTCTCTTTTCACGCCTTCTGTTCCCCTCTCTCCCTTTCTCTCTCTCTCATCACTCTCTTTCTCTATCCTTTTTGACCATCTGGGTCGGATTCAATTTATCGAGCATGCGGCTGCTCGATCTTTGCTTCAAGTCGCATTCTTTGTGAAAATTTCAGAGGTTTTGTAGCGTTTTGGGGTTGCAGATTGGTGGGTTTTCTGTGTTTTTGAACCACTGTTCGATCCTCCTGCTTCACTTCACACTTTTTTTTGTGAAATTTCAGAGATTTTGTAGCTATTTTGGTCGCTTTTGGTTTGCTGGTTGGTGGGTTGCAATGGACTTTCTGTGAGTTTTGAAATTTCTGGGTCTCTGAGCCATGAGAATCTGAATCTAGAGAGAGTTTGAGGGGATGGGTTTGGTGCTTAATCCTAGCAAGGTGGAGAGTTGCGATAACAGTAGCAAATCGAAGGGAAGGAAGAAGAAGGATGATGCGGTGGAGGAGACTGGGTGTTGGGTTAAGCTCCGGTTTGGGACCTGCATGCCTTCAAGATCCAAAGTTGATAGCTCCATCACTGGAACTAGTGTTTCTTATGGTAAATTCTTCACTGCCCTTTTCCTTTTTAGGCAATTTCTTGCTGAGAAACATTAAATTTTGGGGATTGTGTCTTTTGGTTGCCCTTTTTTCCTTTTCGGATGATTATTTTGTTGGGTCTGCTAAATTAAGTAAAGAGGGCATGTAACATCATATGATTTTAGGAAAGTGTCAAACTTTGTTTAGGTGATGAATGTTCAGAAGACGAATGGTTTGAAGGCGATGTTGTAAACTACTCTAATTTACAGAGAGGGGAATGGACTTTATTATATACGGTTAATTCATCGAGTCTAATAGTTTGAAATCGATTTACGGTTTATTTTTTGTGTCTGGCATTTTTATGAAATTCCAAATAATACCAACATCTTATTTGATTCAAGTGCATACTACTATATATGTATCATACACTTAAGTGTGTTGGACCTTGTGTAACCAGCGGAAACTAAATCGTCGAATGAGAAAAGTAGAGATCGAGAACTTACTCGTGGAGGGTCGTCTACAACTACTAGTAATGCCGGAAGTACTACATCCACGCCCTATTTTAGTGAGGAACTGAAGGTTGCTTCTCAGCTCCGAAAATTCACATTTAACGAACTTAAGTTGGCGACTAGAAACTTCAGACCGGAGAGCCTTCTTGGTGAGGGTGGATTTGGTTGTGTATTTAAGGGTTGGGTTGAGGAGAATGGAACTGCTCCTGTGAAACCTGGTACAGGGCTTACGGTTGCAGTTAAGACCCTCAACCATGATGGGCTTCAGGGTCACAAAGAATGGCTTGTATGGCTTCAGTATCCCTCAACTTTACGATATTAACTGCTTTTTAACTTACCTCTTAGATTACATGCAAGTCTCCTTTTTCGGTTTAAATTGTATCTAAATCCTTTTTTTTCCATTATATTTCAGGCTGAAATTTATTTTCTTGGTGATCTCGTCCATCCTAATTTGGTAAAATTGATTGGTTACTCGATTGAAGATGATCAGAGGTTGTTGGTCTATGAGTTTTTGCCTAGGGGAAGTTTGGAAAACCACCTTTTCAGAAGTAAGCAACCGGTCCTTTCACATTCTTTGATAATTGCATGTATATTGAAACTAGCTGTTGAATTTGTGTTGTTCTGTATTGTTAATGGTTGCCTAATGATCTTTGGTAACAACCAGGGTCCCTGCCTCTTCCGTGGTCTATTAGAATGAGAATTGCACTCGGTGCTGCAAAGGGTCTTGCCTTTCTTCATGAAGAAGTTCAAAAACCGGTCATATACCGTGACTTTAAAACATCTAATATCCTATTAGATGCAGTAAGTGACAATAACTGAGCATCAACTTCATTTCTTTCCCTACTCCTATTTTCTTCTGAAAATGGAATGTATTATTTTAGGATTACAATGCCAAGCTTTCGGATTTCGGACTTGCGAAAGATGGTCCTGAGGGTGATAAAACTCATGTTTCCACACGAGTCATGGGAACCTATGGTTATGCAGCCCCAGAGTACGTGATGACTGGTGAGTCTGATAATAATCATCTTCGGCATTTAATAGTTTTGGTAGTTTTATAAAGTTGCAACTTCATCGAATAAGCAAAGTGATAGGTTTAAACATCAGCACTTAGCATTTTATCAGGCTATGGCTTCTGATAAATAATTGCATACTTAGGCCATCTACTTCCGTAATCTTTTTTTTTTATTTTCATTTTTTATTATGTAGTATGCTTAATCGTGAGTTAGAATTAAGTTCTAACATGGCCAAATTTAGGTCATTTGACATCAAAGAGCGATGTCTATAGTTTTGGAGTAGTGCTGCTCGAAATGTTAAACGGCAGAAGATCCATGGACAAAAATAGACCAAGTGGGGAGCACAATCTTGTGCAGTGGGCGAGACAACTCTTTGGCGACAAGAGGAGGTTATTCCAGTTAATTGACCCCCGTCTTGAAGGTCATTTTTCTATTAAAGGTGCACAAAAAGCAGTCCAGCTTGCCGCCCACTGCCTCAGTCGTGACCCGAAAGCTAGACCAATGATGAGTGAAGTTGTGGAAGCCCTAAAGCCTCTACAAAACCTCAAGGATATGGCCAGTTCTTCCTACCACTTCCAAAACATACAAGCAGCTCGTTCGAGGTCCCACTCGAGTTCTAAGAACGGCATCAGAACGCAGGCAGTATTCATGCCGAGAAACGGACAGCCCGTAAGGAGCTTGTCAAGCCCAAATGGTCCTCCGGCGTCTCCATATTATCCTCGAAAATCGCCTAAACCTAACTCAAAAGAATGATGCCAGTAGTTTTTGTGTATTATTATCTTAGACTTGACTCTCATTTGTACCAGCTTCAGATTGTTCTGTCAATTATAGTACAAATTAAAGAATCGTTTTACTCTCTTCCTGATGCTTACTGCAATTAGATACTTAGTTCGTGTGATAAAATCCTGTTTAATATATATATATATATATATATATATATATATATATATATATATATATATGTGTGTGTGTGTGTATGTATTCTTAAACTATAACTAAGGTTTTGGTCAAAGATTATCTACCAAAAATTACTTTAAAATTGAGATCATATGACCGTTGGTTTAAATGGTAATTATTTTAGGTTTGTTTATAAAGAACCGTATTCATTTGATTTCGTCACTACAACTGAATGTTTTAATGTTTTGGGTTTACGTTGCGTTTTTTGCATTGATCACATGCGAATGAAGTGTTAAAACATAAAAGATTTGGATCATTAAAAAAAATTACGAAAAAGAATATGAAATTAAACGAAAAAAAAAAAAAAAAAAAAAAAACCTCATGCGAGAAGAAATTAACCAACAAAAGTTCATCTACTGTGAATCCACCATAAGAGATTACTGCGGGAGTTTCCATCGTCGAATTCTTCCAAGCTTCTAATCTTCTCCAAAGCGCCTTCTTTGTCGTACATCCCTTGTAATGCATACACAAATCCTTTCCATGCTTCCGTGACTCCCGTCCTGCTGAGCGCCGGCGATGCCCAGTTCACTAGCTCACTAGCAAACCCGACATCAGCGAACAATACCTCAGTAACTGGCAAAACAGGCACCATTTGGATTCCAAGTCTGATTTCTTTTGCCTCCGCAGTCGCAAACCAAAGCCCGCTCTCTCTCTTGGTCGACCATAAAACTCCCACAACCCGATTCTCCTTCGCGAAATCTTGCTCGTAAATTTGATTCTCTCCTCCCTCTCTCACATGCCACCACATTTGAGCTGCCTGAATTTCTAATGCAGTAAGCAGCGAACCGGTGGCCTCAAGTTGCGCATCTTTATACGCTTTCCCCATCAGAGCGGCTGCATAGTACGCATTAACTGCCTCACTCGTACTCTCTTGATTCCTCCCGTCTGCGAATTCTGTCAACCCTGCCGCCCACGAGTGCAACTTATAAAGATCAAAGCATCTCAGACGCGTGTAATTTGGATTCAATTTCTTGTCCTTGTTGAGAAAATCCTCCACGAGCAAGTAAGCTTGAGGCTTGTACTTCTCTCCCCATGCAGGATCAATCTTTGCTAACACGGAAATTGCATATATAAAGTACCCCAGATGAAAATGGTGATCTGAATAAAGACCAAACCCGAAATCTGCAGCTGGATCAGTTGCGGAGGATTTGGTAACAAGTCCACCCCATGTTTTATCATGCAAGAATCCGTTGCCGCTAAAAGTACCATCCAACCACGGCTCGATTTTATTGCTCAAGAACGTCCTAATCGCAGGGATCACATCAGGACAGGCTACCTCCTCGGCGATCAGAGCCAGCCTCGCAGCTCTAGCAACTAGTTTCCCGTAAAAGTACGAAGACGTGGTAGTTGATTCTGTTGAACTAAGAGCGTCAACATCTCGACGAAGTGCAGATATGATCTCTGAAAACGAATCCTTTTTTACACCTCCAACGGAATTCCAAGTGACTGGAATAGGCTTCGATGCTAACACCCACGAATCACCAACGACGCCAATCAAATCCCCGTCGATGCTTTTGTACTTAAAATCTTGCAAAATTGTTGCGTTGGACAGAAGCTTGAGATGTAGAGGATGAGCTAGCATGAGCAAGTCTCCACCTATCTTTTCGAACTTATACGACAAAGTATTTGAATTTTCGAGCACAGCTGCACCAGAAATCGGGTAACAAGAACTGAAGTGGTCGAGAACTTGCTCAGATTTAGGATCAGGATCCGGCATCACAGCAACACGAAAAATCCCAGAAAATTCTTTAAGAGTTAACGTGGATGAGTCGCTGTCAGTAAATTCAGTTGGTGAGGATGTATATATTAGCCATGTGTGATCATTGTCGAGCTTGACGATGAACTTGGTGCTCGAGCCACTCGCTGAGGATGCCGAGACAATCGTATGATCGGTCGATATAGAAACCGACGTGGGACGATAAACAAAGCAGGTGAGAAAGGGGCTTCCTCGAACCAGGTAGAAGCGGAGGTTGGAGGAGGGAAAGTCCAATGTCACACTCAAATCATTGAAGTCGGACACTACATGGTGACCGTTGCTATTTGAAGTTGAGGCGATGGTGAGGTCGGCTTCGAACGGGGTTGTGGATACGACGGTAGAGGAGTAGGAGAAAGACGGGTAAGCAAGAGATAGAGAAGAGTTGGCTGATCTGATGGTGTAGGGGTGGATGTATTCAGGTTGATCGCCATTGCCGAGGACAAAGTTTTGGAAGAAGGAGTTGGTGGGGAGCGGGGATGAGAGGAGGTTCGAGGCGAAGAAGGTTGAAGGGTCGGGGAGGATGGTGGACTGAGCTTCCGGGAAGAGGAACGGGGCGGGGGTAGCCTGTGGAATCAATGCCGAAAAACACAGTACGCAGACGACGAGAGCAAGAGGAGAGAGCATGCTTGCCATGATGCCTTTGATTTAGTTCGTAAACTTGTTGTAAATTATCAGTATTTCAATCGGACTTGTATATTTTATAGGGATTCTATGGTTATGTACGAGATTTTACAGGGATTCCTAATTTACGTGGGAAATTTGAAAGCCTTGTCAGATTTGATATTACTAGTTTTGAGAACTAGGAAAAGTATTGTGATTTTTCTCCTCAACAAATATGGTTTTTTGTGTTACTTGCTCATTTTTTTGGGGTGAAAAATTGCTTTATTTCAACACAATAATTACACAAGAAAATGCCCAGATACATACACATAAACAAAAAAAAGGACTCAGAAGCAACTAAAGAGCCCAAAACAAAAGTTTGAGTCCAAAACAAAGAAAACACCGAAACAAACGTTAGCAGCTTCAATCTGCCGTCATCGGAAAGCCGCTTACCAACCAACAGAAACAAACGTTCCCTACACACACCCAAAAAAAAGCTAAACAGAGCCCCAAAACTAGAAGAAAACTGAGTGAAAATAGAATCCCAAAACAAATCCCTAAACATCGCCGAGCACCACACTAGTAGCTACCACACATTCGAAGAAGCAACCCGTTAGCAACAGGGCCCACAAAGTGAAACCCAAAAAGAATGAAGCCAAGTGGGAAAGAGCACCCCACTAACAACAGTGCCATCAAAGGCAATCCCAAGGAAGGAGGTGATGTGAACACCCGAGCGAAAACTCTACACACCTTCCGGGTAAAACGCGAAAAATCGCAGTACAAAGATGTAGAAGCCAAACCAGGATGTGAAGTCAAAGAAGGATGGGGCTGATTGGGTTGAAGATGGAGTGAAGTGGCGAAGAAAGTAGAGGAAAAATGAGAAAAAAAATGGAAAGAAGATGCAAAGAAAGGGAAAAAGGAAGAAACGGCAGAAGGAAAAAAAGTGGAAGGAAGAAGGAAAGTGGAAGGGAGGAGAGAATGAAGAAAAAAAGGGGGGAAGGTGGAAAGGAAGTGGAATGGAGGAAGGAAAGAAAGGAAAGCCTTGTGAGATATGGGAGAGATTTCAAAAACCAGGAAACCTTATTTTCCTTTTTTGGTCTCCTAATTATATAGGGTTTTGTTTTAATTAGAGCATCTCCAACGGATAATACAAATACGATTCTTCAAATACATATTTGTCGACCCATGTGGCTATTTGAAGATGCAAAAGAAGCCCGAAATATCATTGCTTATAGAAGGAGAAAAAGAAGTACCGAAACAGGCACGAAAAATGGGAACAAAATTTAAACTCTATCGGGCATCATCATCCTCGGCTGACACAGCAATAAAAAAGGTAGCAAAATGTCTGAAACCATCAAATTTTTATTTTTACAAACCGATGCCAACAAAATAGAAGGATTTCCCTACCATATGGACTTGTTCCGAGAAAAAAGAAACAAACTTTTTAGAACCGAATAGAAGTCAGCCTGGAAAGACAACTATACTACGCTCTACCTCTGCTCTCTGCCGCAGTGAGCAATGAGCCCGCTCATGGCTTGAGAGCAAGAGCCAACCCAATCTTGGCGCTCTTCTCAATGGCCTTGGTGTCTACCTCTCCCGAAACAGTGAGGAATGACTTTGGGCGCCACTCATGCTGGACCAGGGCACTTGCCTTGCCAAAGTTGTTCACACGTGCCTTAATGGTTGTCATTGGATCAAGGGCGTGCTGGGTGCCAAGAGTGATGGTATTCTCGTTGGTGGGAAACCTGTGAGTCACCTCGGCGCCAACAGCTGTGTTGGAGAGGGGATTGACACTGTGATAGTACGATGCACTGAGGATGTCACCTTTATCATTCCTGTATCACAAAAACTAATCTTTATCACACCATGCATCAAAAGTACAACATCAGGAGGCCAATATATGAAAAATCAAACAAGCCAATCTTAGACAACCAAAAGAATACTTACAGGGTCAATGCAGCAATAAGATCAGCATTGGAGAAGCTCAATCCAGCATTGCATTTAGTCAAAATCCCGGTCTTGGTGTCAAATGACAGATCAGCACCAAGTGCAAGCTGATTGGTTCCAATAACACCGGAGAAGTTAACAATAGGGTTGGCTGTCAAACCAACGCTGGAGCTTATCCCTGCATAGTCATGCAGATATTGGAGTTCCACCTGTTAACAATCACCCACATATTAGATAGCAATTCTACAACTGATCCCGATTAATGAAATGCTTTACTACACAGAGTGAACCACATCGACCCACAAGTTTTACCACATATAACAGTCCTACCTTGCCAGACCTCTGATCAGGAACTTTGAAGCAAAAGATTGCCTTCAGGCCAGGAGCAGGTTGATCAACCGTAATAGTGGTGGACAGCTGATAACAAAACAAACTGTTGGTAAACACAACTTAGCAAGAAAATATGAGTAAATTAAAATAATTACTTTATTCAGTTGTTAATGTAGTAAAGCTACTCAGTTCCATTATATCTGAATGAACATTAACACTATTTCTAATGGACATGTGTGGGTCAAACAAAAAGCAAGGAAAAATGAAAATACTTTAGGCATTTACAATAAAAACCTCAATAGGATCCAGTAAAACAAAATAGATGGAAAAGAAACATAAACGGATGTGTACTTACATTGGAGTCGGTGTCAACTTTGATATCAGTTGTGACGTTCTTGTTTTTCAATTGAGTGTTCACATCACCCAGAAAAAGCTCACCTTTGTTGGTTCCTGAAGTGGTGATAGCCTGCAGATATGAAGCGGTAAGTAATTGTAGGAAATATGGTTAACTTAGAACTTGTAAACTATAGGGCGGGTCATGTAGAACGAAGAGTCGGTAAGAATGGTATGTGCAAGGGAAAAGTACAAGGAAAAATATATGAATCAGTTGAAATATTCCGCTGCTCATTGAGTTTGGCTAGAAAATCCACTAAATTTCTTAAACTAAACAAAATCTAATAATACAACCGAAAGAAGTTAACTCAAAACTAGCAAAGAATCGGCACCCGGCATAAAATAAAAAAGTTCTTAAATTCAACAAAATCTAATAACTAAGCGGAAAAGGATGTTAGTTCAACTCAACAATTCAACATAATCACAGAAATAAATCAATAATTAACAGTACAAGCTTAAATGCCACCAAATTCTAACCCAAAATATTAATCAACTTCGAAAAAAATTAACAGGATAAAAATGGTTACAAGCTAAACCACTAAGCATAATTGAAACAGAAAGTTAGAAGTTTCAATCGGAGCCGAATAATTTCTCCGAAAGTGGAATAAAACTATGTCTCATATCTAGAAACAAAAACCTAAAGATTCAACAAGTGAATATACATACACACACACAAACACGAACATACAGATCTCAAGGCAAGAAAAAAGAGGGAAAGAACTCACCACTCCAGTGGGAGAGAAGGTAGTGATGGTGAACTTCTTGTCGCTCTGGTAATCCTTGTACAGAAGATCTGAAATTTAACAAAAACCCATTAGAAAAAATGAAATTTAAGAAAAACCCATCAGCTTTTTACAACCAAATTTATACATACACATAGACACACACACATACATACATATATCAGATAATGTAAAAGGAGGGATAGCTATACCTCTGGCTTTCTTGCCGATGTCGGTGTAAAGCCCAGGTCCCACCATTTCTCAGCAAAGATTTGGGATTTGAAGGCGAAGAATGGAACCCAGAAGGGATTTGGGCGTCTCCGTAGCTCTCTGAGAAACACAAGTGAGAAATGGCGAAAGGCAATGAGCGATATATATTGGGGGAGGCGAAATGCCCTAAATCACTCACCCGATTTCAATTTCAGCTTTCTTTTTGGCGAGTTTTTTATTTTACTCTATTTTTCATTTTTGATTAAATGGTGGCCGTCGGATATCGCTTTCCTCACCGTTGATTTGTCTATTTTCTGGATTTTTTTATTTTTTGTGAATTTACAGGTGAGACTTGGAGTTTCGGCCAAGCTAATTTGATTTGTTGAATTTTACCAAATTGGTCTTTTTCTTTTCCCCAAAGCAAAGGACTTTTTCTTTTTTTCCTATAATTTACCAAGAAAATAAATAATAGGTTTTTTTTATATAGTTTATTCATCATTTTCTTTGTGTTGAAAAATAAAATGGTTGTGATGATCGTATAATAACAAAATTGGTGGCTGTGACAGTGACATCACTTGTTTAGTACTACAAGAAGATTGGAATTATTTGAGGAAATCGTAGCAATGGTTCTTCAATTTTAACTCAATCAGAGTAATAGTCTATCAATTAAAAATATGTGACTATTAGTCCCTCAACTTCTCAAAACGTATAACGATGTTCCCTTTCGTCAACTCTGTTAGAACTTCCGTCAAAATGAGTCACGTGTCATGGATGTAAGGTTGAATCAAGGGACAAATATGGAAACCAAATGAGAAAACTGTAGCAATGTTCCCTCAATTTTAATCCAATTGGAGAAGTGGTCTCTCAATTTTAACTCAATTGAAACAATGTTCCCTTAACTTTAACCCAATTGGAGCAACGGTCCCTCAACTTTAGCCCAATTGTAACAATGGCCCCTCCAACATGACTCATTTTGACGGATTTGACGAAAAAATCATAGTTTCACGTTTTGATGAGTTAAGGGATCAATAGTCATAAACTTTTAGTTAATGGAACATTGCTCCAATTGGATTAAAATTGAGAGACCATTACTACAATTTTTCTGAAATTATATTGATGACAATTTGCCCTTCATTGACAATTAAATAATTAAGGTACCAAAGTTATGAATGAAACAACATTATCGAAATTTCCACCATATTTTGGAGTATGACATGCATCGTAAAAGGATCTCTAACGGAGATGTCATATGTAAAAATCAAATTTAAATTTAATAGATTATGTGGCAATTTAATATCATGCAAAACCATAGACAGATATGTCAAAATGTTTCATTATGTATTATTTTCTTTTGTTATATTTATGAGTTATTAAAGAAGTGGAAAGTAACCATTTCAAAGAAACAAAACAGGTTGTATTGATTGTGGGGAAGATTATGGTTAATTATAACTAATAATCAATTATAACCCATGAAGGAGATTAGTTAAGGATATGCTAATTAAGTACATGATTGTGGTTTGATTGTACCACTTCTGTTAGCTAACTGCAATCTAATAGAAATGATCTGGATGCGACGGAAAACTTCAACGAAACGATTGTAAATTTTCATCATTTGTCTGTCTATGAAACTGTATATCTCTTTCATCACGCAAATGTGGTGGTGTATAGGGTGTTCCATTGAGTCATGTCCTCACATTTTGGGCAAACTGTCAACCTTTAGAGGAAGATGGTTCCCCACCTTCTACGATTCTAAATTTAGACAACGTTTTCTCTATATAATTCAAAATTTTCATTGCAAAAAAACAAGCAATACAATAGTATTGCAATATACTTTAGAATCTTTTTTTTTTTAATTTCAATTAATCTTTTTCAGGCAAGGTCTAGCTGGGCTGAATCTGACCCCGGTTAAAATCTGGGCTCGATCTCATAGACCTTGCCATTTCTAGAAACTTTGTTCTTAAAAATTTATAAAATTAAATTTACAAAAAAAAAAAAGGAAAGAAAAAACAAAAAAAAAGAGCAAAAAAATATACTTGGACCAATGGCGTCGAAGCTCAATTTGGCCCTTCTTATGATATCTTTCTGCATGCTGGTTCCAAGCTTGAAGGCAGAGACACAAAATGACACCCTCAACATTGCTGAGTTCGACTCTGTATGGCAGCAACGAGCCCTGAAAGCTCAGAAGGCAGCTCTCAAGGCCTACCAACCCAACCCGGAACAAGTAACCGAGGACTTCAACGAAAGCGTTGAAATGTACGTAAATTCGACATTTTTATCCTTAATTCTCTTCAAATTTTGTTTATCAATCTATATTGTTGCGTTTCTTTCCCAATGTCTGTATCATTTCATCTAAATACAGTCTTTTAAAAGAAGGGCGACGGTAATCAGTAGTAGTGCTCGAAATTAATCATGCATGATGATAATGCAGGGTTTTTAACGTTTATGTTGTACATATATGGTCTATTTATTAAAAACGAGATGATAATTAGTTAGATGGTACAAATAACAATATCCTTAATCGACCATGCATGATAACGCAGGACCATCATTGAGGACGACCACGACGATGATCATGCTGCGGGCAACAGCACAGGGAGGCATCTGTTAGGCAAACGTTACACGGGCCCTTGCAAGGCCACAAACCCTATCGACCGCTGCTGGCGGTGCCAGGCCAACTGGGCTGACAACCGCAAGCATCTGGCCAGCTGCGTGAAAGGCTTCGGCCGCAAGACACGCGGAGGCAAGAAAGGGGCTTACTACATCGTCACCGACTCTTCCGACGACAATATCCATGACCCTAAGCCCGGAACCCTACGTCACGCCGTGATCCAAAAGCAACCCTTGTGGATCATATTTGCACGCAGCATGGTCATCAGGCTGACCCAGGAGCTCATAGTAACAAGCCACAAGACAATTGACGCACGCGGGGCAAATGTGCATATTGCTCATGGCGCTGGGATCACACTCCAGTTCGTGCAGAACGTGATTATTCATGGCCTCCACATCCACGACACTGTACCGGGCAATGGAGGTATGATCAGGGACTCCGTGGATCACATCGGGATTCGCACGCATAGCGACGGAGATGGTATCTCCATCTACGGATCGTCTAACATTTGGCTCGACCATCTTTCTATGTGGAATTGCGCCGATGGGCTCATCGACGCCATTCAAGGGTCCACTGCTATAACCATATCCAACAGCCACTTCACCCGTCACAACGACGTACGTTTTTATTTATTTTTAAATGATAATGGTCGGGAAATGTTATTGACACTGCAAAATAAGATAACAAAGAGTAACTAATTGGCGACACTAATGGTGCAGGTGATGCTTTTCGGAGCTAGCGATGGGTTTTCTGGGGATGCAATCATGCAGATAACGGTTGCATTTAACCATTTCGGCAAGGGATTGATACAGAGAATGCCAAGATGCAGATGGGGATTTATCCATGTTGTGAACAATGACTACACACATTGGCTCATGTATGCCATCGGAGGAAGCTCTCACCCCACAATTATCAGCCAGGGCAACCGATTCATCGCCCCACCGAACCAGGCTGCAAAAGAAGTACATACACGAACACAATATTATCAATTAAAACGTACGCGAACACATGATTACTGAAGTAATGTTTTAATTTTGTGACGCTTGAATTTACAGGTGACGAAGAGAGACTATGCACCGGAGAGCGTATGGAAGAGCTGGCAATGGAGATCAGAAGGAGATCTTATGATAAACGGAGCATTCTTTGTTCAATCTGGTGTGCCTAGCAAGAACCATGGATTTGGAAGGTTAGACGTCATGAAGGCAAGGCCAGGTACATACGTCACAAGGCTCACACGCTTTGCAGGTTCTCTCAACTGCAAGGTTGGCCACCCATGCTAGAACAAACATAAAAGAGCTAACTATATATCAATGGTGATCAAATGGATAGGCGGCCGGCCGGTGCCGGAAGGTGAAGTGTGATAACTGAAGAGAAACAAATGAAGAAGTGATGGTGAAGTGCAGAGAAATGTGGATATGGATTCTTTTACTTGCTTGTTTTTTTTTTTTTTTTTGTGTTTTAATCTATATTATGTATTAACAAACCCAAGGGTTATGTTGTAGTAGTATTTACACCCTAAGAAATAAAAAGCAAATAAACGCGAGAGATAATCCAATCCAATTTTGTGGAGTAATGAACATTGTTTGCGAGTACGAAAGGTTTTTAATTCTTAATTTTAATTTTTTTTGGATTTCTATTCCTTTTCTTTTGTAGCAAGAAATATATACAGCTCGAAACATCCCTAAACAAAAAATTTACTTCGTAAAAAGAATAAGATTGTAGATAATACAACGATATCCGACTGTCGTTCGTGGCATCGCTACCGTCTTCAGGTACAAAAGAGATGAAAGTAAGGGTGCCTTGAAAGAAAATGTAGTTTTAGATTGAGAATTGGTATTGGAAACATTTGAAAATTTAACCAGAAAAGATTTAGGCAAATCATAAATGAGGGTCCATATTTCCTGTGAAGTTCAGGAGTTGGAACACCACCATAGGCAACGGCGGCCACCGCCACTGCTGCATCCGATTGCAATTAAAGAAGATTGAAATAAGGGTTGAGAAAGAGGAGACCACCGGAGGTAGTTGTTCTACTAACAATGAAAGAAGAGCGCAACAAATATTTTGTGTTGAAGCATGCAAGACACCGTAGTGGGAAGTCGGAGTATCTGAAAATAGTCGTCTCGGCACGAAAACGGGTATTTTATGACCTAACTAGTACATCAAGTATATAATGTTAACCATACATTGTACAAAGAAAATAAATAGATGCAAGAAAGAAACGAACACAGATCCTACCGATGAGCTAGAGCTCAAGGAAACACTACTCTTCGAACTAAAAACTGCCTCGTTCCATTTCCTATCTTAATCTACGCGCTTTCAATCAGATTCGTTCCCCGAATCTATGTTCATGGGTTGGGGGTTCTTGTAGCCGTTAATTTCATCCTTGTAGCGTTCTTTATCTTGACGAGCCTTTGCTTCATATGGCTCCTTTTCATCAGCTGAAAAATGGAAAACATGGCGTTAAGTTGTAATTCGCAGAAATTCATCATGTTGTGGAAGCACGCTGGATGCAATTTCAGTCGAAGCATACATACCCGACATCTTTTTCCACTTCTCTCCAAGTGCTCTCCCCACAGCGGTAAACGCAATTCCAGGGTTCTCTCTCCTTACATTCTGTGGTCAACACAAATAAGGTCGGTAATTTTCTTCGAAACATCGATAAGAACCTCAACCAAAAGTTAGAACCAATAGGCAGAAATTAAAAAACCCACCTCTCTCTCCGTATTTGAGAAGAACATGAAACCAGACATCGCTCTTTTCGGTGCATTTGGATCCTTTTTCTTCTTCTGTTTTTTCTTCTTTGAACCATCTTCACCTGCATCTTTGGTTTTTTGTTTCTTGGAAGATGGTACCTTGGAAGTTGAAGGTTCCTTACGAGACTCCTTTTTCGCAGGCTTCTGAAATTGACAATTCATGTTACATTGATAAATCTTCTCACAATTATACTTATTAGGCCAGCAAAATTAATAGAAATGACTTGCCTCTTTTTCACCTCCGCTTTCACTAGCATCAGAATCATCCTCCCCGGAGTCATCAGTAGGAGAACCTCCATCATCCTTGTCAATAACAAAATCTTCATCCTGCCAAAGTTAAACACGTTTAACACATTTAGACTGGAATATCACACGACACAGTCAACACATAAGTGTACGGATGCATGAAACCACTAGAACTAACCACAAATAAAGAGTGCCCAAGGAAAACAGTTATGGAATTACCAACTATCCCAAAAAATTTTGATTAAAGTCCGAACGACATAATTGATGTATGTTTTAAGTGTGGATAGAGTATCTACTACGAGTGTCCTGTTCACAAACATCCGCTTTTACAAACCACAGAAGAACTTTCAGCATTTTACAGATCGACGAAGGATATACATAGCAATAGGGAAGAAAAATATAAGTAGTTTACCAAACTGTATCCTATTAATAGTGCAGTCCATGATATATTCAATCCAAAGAGAATCAGACCAAGAAAAAAACAAAAGTAAACAAATAATATAGGATAAAAGTTCCACCTCTTCGTCACTCTCATCATCACCAGCTTCATTCTTCACACGGACAAGATGCGGGTCAACAGCATCATCATCTGCGTCATCAAGAAGAGGAGCCACACCACCATTTGCTGCTTGGCCTTCTCCTAAGTTCATGATTTTGAGACCCTTTGAACTGCACATGACATGTGGCCAAAAGGTCAAATTTTAAAATCCACAGCACCAAAGACCAACTATGGAAACCAGCACTCATTACCAACCTGATGAAGTCAAAAAGATTATGATATTCATTCCTCTGAATGTTTCGGAACAGGTGTTCTTGCTCACTTTTGAGTCGGATGAGAAGGTCAAAATAGTGCATATTTGAGCCTCCAGCGCCATGCCTCTCAAATTCCACATAGTCAATCTTGTAACAGAAACACCAAAAAGAAAAAGGGTGAGGTTCCACTTATCAATCGGGTATATCAGCACTATAATCTCAATCATATGCATGCATATTCTACCTGATCATGAAGAATAAGGGTGGGAGGTTTTGGTAGAAAAAAGAAGCTCTTCTCCAGAGGATATAGAACACCATCTTCAGCTTTCAATGAAGATTTGACAGCATAACCATCTTGACAGCTGCGGAATTTTCCCGGTTTCGTAACTTTGGCACCAGACAAGCCACGCAGTATTGTGGTGAACACTTCATGCATTAGTCCCTGTTAATTTAAAAATAAAAGAAATAACGGCAGCACACGTCAATTAGCACACTGTTTTAAACAAATAAAACAACAGTTAGTTAGATTACAATCTTCAGGAGAGTAGAAGGAACTATCTACCTTATAAGATAGTTCTAACTTGTCCTTGTACTTCGTGTTCAAAAGTTCTTCACTCATTGCCAGGTCGGTTTGATACACGAGGTCAGTTTCAAACTTCACAAGACAGAAGATGTCAATTGAAGGAAACAATGAAAAAGTCAAACCGCTGATCAACAAGGCAAAGAAACAAACACTACCTGCAAAACAATATGTGGGTACAATGTTTGCCCTTTACGGATAGGAGGATCAAGAGTAACAACAACATAGGTATGAGGCTGGTTAGACTGCACAAACAAAGAATCTATTATAGACATGCCAAAGCCACAGTAACTGGTTCCAAGAATGGAGTAATTAGAACACCGACAGTCCTTTCAGCCCTTGAAGAGAACTCACTAATATGCATGGAACAATGTTATAGGTAAGGTAACTAAGCTAATTATGTATAACAAAAGCTTTGGAAGAAGAACAAGTGAAAAACTAATTCTAGTGCCCAAGATAAGATTGAAACCTTCGGAAGTAGAAACAGCCGAACAACACTGCTGTACTGAATTTTGAAATCATTAGCCTGTCCTTGTAGCCGCAAGAATGAAAGATGAAGTTCCACGCTGTAGCGACCCCTACATTAAACAAGTACTTCCATTAGCCTGGCATTGCATATGGAAAGAAATCCATGCACCAGCATAGTACATATACGCATAATCTAATAAATACAGAAGGCGCATGTTCCTATGCTAGTATGGATCGAAGTAGGTGCAGTATCCCTAGCATTTTCATTAATATCTACCTTGGTGTGAGGATTGCAATGCTATCAAATGTGGTAACAGCATCTTCACCTCCAGAACCAACATCTGCCATCGACGAGATTTTGTCACGGAAAACCTACATAATATTCAATTAGAAATTATCAATATATCAATTGCAAGATCAATGAAAAAAAGGACCTACAAAACTCTTATCACATAGCAAGAACTTACTTACCTGAGCAGGAGGATGACTCTCGTCACCAACAAATTGAGTGTTGGAGTTAGGTATATGAAAGCTTATTTCCATCAATGAATCTTTCTGTTGTAAATATAACACAAATAGAAAAATACTCATAAGCAAACAACTCAGTATGAAACTATTAATTACTCGAGAAAAAACCTAGATTTTATGCCAAAGAGAGCTCATATCTAACTATGGGTAACTTTAGAACCATAAGTATAAATGTAGAAAACTCCCACCATCTTTAGGAAAAAGTATATGAAACACCAAATGTAAGCAACAAACCTCATTAGCTCCTGTGGTATCATCCACATGGAACTCTAAGATGACATCATTTTTTCCCTGAAGTTGTGTTTGTGAGACATCAGCCAAAGATACCTCAAATGCTTGCTTGGAGTCAACCAAGAAAGTCAGCATATTCCCTGCAGAACAGAAGAGATGTTTAACAAACCAATGATACAACCAAGGGAATCATTATCATCAGAGAAGGAATCATACATGGACGAATGGTAAAAAAAATCATAACAGAACTGCACAAGACCATTTCTTAAGGATATTAAACATGCACAAAAAGAAATGTCCAGTTGCTCTAAGACTCCATAAAAGACAAAGCATTAAGTTGAAAAATGCGAAAACAGAAGAACCAACTTCAAGCAATTTCAGCTGCACATTATGTTTAAAGATGTAGCAAGCAGAAATCATTTTCCCAACTTTCATCCAATGAGAAATTGAGAATCTATCCACATACCAAAAAACATGGAAGAAAGCAATTTACAAGAAAAAAGTGATCATAACAAAGAATGCAAGGTAGATCAAAATAAGTAAACAACAGGCAACTTGAATATAAGAGAACATCACTGACCACTTAAATCCACTTCTCCCCAATTACGTCCGCTTACAGAAAGTTGCTTCTCCGCCGGTGTTAACCCACATGTATTTTGAAAATAATTGGTCAAACTAGTGACGTCCTACAATGCAAGCACAGCATTAAAGAGCCAAAAATCAGTATGCAGTTCACATCCCTGCAGAGCATCATTGACTGAAAGCTACTTTTTAGTTTAGTCTATCATAACTCAAAATCACAATTGGCATGCCTCAGATGCATGAAAAAAAAATACTCAGTTTAAACCGTCACCTTGTGAATGAAAGTTCTTATGGATGTGCATTTGTTAAATAATTACAAGACTTTTTGTAAAATATATTAAACAAAAACATAAGACAAGAAGTGGATCAGTGAATAATTCTATGTAAATGCTCACCAACCTGGTCACGAAATCCAATGAACTTGTAGTATAACCCGTCTTTAATCTGAACACCAAGTTGGTTAGTCTTTGGGACCTTCATCCATGTTACCCCAACAATGTCAGCTTTATCAACCTCGACTGCTTTACCACCTCCCTGTTTTTTCCATAAAATTCCTCCTGAAAATATTTTAAGCTGCCCTGGATTCTGCATTCCACATGCAACACAATGAGTAAGTTTACATTTCCTCCATAGCTCATTAATCACTTCACCACTTCAGGTTTCACCATCTCAGCAAATTCAAAAATCTGAATATAAAGCAATAAACTTCTACCGAATGCAATCAAATCAGGAAGGAACAAACTTTTCTTCCTCGGATTTCCATGGCAACCAAGCAGAGCATATTCAAATTTCTCGTCACCAAAAAGTGAAAGACTTTATTGAAACTTAAACGGATGGAAATTCAACACGAACAACCGAAACAAAACCCCGACTTCCCTATCCCAAACCCTACGATTCCCGCTCTGCACAAAATTAATAATTACAAATTTCTCCACAACCAAATTGCACAAAAATCAAAGAAAAATCCAGGAAGAAACAAATTAGGGTTTCAAAGGGACCAATAGAAAGAAAACCCAGCTACCGGAATCCCCAAAAACCCTCATTTCTACACAAAATTCAACCGACCCAAATAAACTGAAACCAACTTCATTCCCAAATCAAAGAGGACTCATTCATATCGCATTTGAAAAAGTTCAGAAGGAAAAACCCTAATCGACGAACGAAACCCCAAAAATTCCAGCTACCACGAATCGGAGCGGGGAATAGAGAAACTCACCGTGCCGCCGCGGCCTCCGAGGGAGATGTTGTTGAAGAGGTGGCCGTCCGTCATGGTTTCTCACGGTCGAGGAATCGAACCCGAGCTGCGGAGCCAAGCTTCGAGCATGAGAGAAAGAAGCGGTGAAGATTTGAAGAGTGAGGGAGTGTGCGTTTGAGATGGTGGGAGTGGGAGAGGAGGGTGTTTTATAGTTGGATTGGCTGTGCGCAATGCGCACTGCCCCCAATGCGCGCCAATTGGGATGCGATGTTGGTGTTGCGCTGTCGTTTTGAAACCCAAGCAAGCCCAACTATAAACTAATTGGGCTGGGTTGGTATCTGGCCCATTCACAAGCCCGTTTATACGGACTTTTCTTTTTTGGCATTTTATCTACCGTGGTTCTTGAAATAGGCATAATTCCTTAGTTCTTGAGATTGAAAAACGATATAAGTGATCCCTGAGTTTGTCCAACGCCAATCATTTTGGTCATTCCGTGAAAATTCTTCGTTCAATTAAGGGTAATTTTTGTCCAATCAACCCCTTTCCATTTCACGGAGATTTCTCACAGAATGACCAAAATGATTGAAAGTGGACAAATTTAGGGACCATTTTTATCGATTTTCACTAGACCAAAGTGAGGAGTTATGTCAATCTTAAAAACCAATTTAACTAAAAAGACCTTTCCTTTTATGTTGAAAATAAAGGAGAGGTCAAATGAGAATAAAACTTGAATCTCTATATAGGATCTCGAGTCTTTACATTTAAAAACCGTGCATTTACCAGCAATTTATAAAATTTAAAACATTCAAACGATCCAATGACGCTGGAGAGAACAGGTTAGCTTGAATTTATTTTTCCTCGTTTATCTCATTCTCTAAATTGAACATATCCTGCCGTTAGACCTCGTTTCAACTCCTCCCTCCATCTCCTCCCTCCATCTCCTCCGTTTCTTTTGCTCTGAAAGATGATACATAAGCTTGATCTCCAATGTGGGATTGACCAATCTTTGGTTGCTAAGAATTGAAGAAGTCAAAAGAGAATAAAACTTGAAAAAAAAGTTTCCTAATTAATTGTATTAACATACTTGTCGGCACACTGAAAAAATCCCCCTATGAAGAGGGAGGAGATTGGAAAACGGAAGCCTGAACGGGTGTTACCATCAATTTTCAATAAAATGACAAACTTAATCTCTTCTCCAGAGTTATTGGATCATTGTAATGCTTAAAATTTTATAAAATGCGAGTGAATGCATAACCCTAACTACATAGACTCGGAATTCCTTAAATATATATTAGTTAGTACTACAATTAGCAAGTACATTATGAGAAGTAATATAATATATAACAATATTAACTACAATTCTGTTGAAATTATTATTTTCAAAGAAAAAAATTCCTAGAAAACACCGTGGTATCCGTAGGCATCAGACTCAAAAAAGCATCAGAACCTGAATGTAATTAATTACTATATTAATTAAAAACTAACTAAACATAAAATTCCAAACTATCCGATGAGCCCTAAGGAATTTTAGAATCAGAAACCGACCAGCTGTTTAAAAAAAAAATCATTATTTCTTGACAAACACTCCATCTTTCTACTTGTTTTCTTGCTTTTTCTACAGTGCTCTACTGTTCTTGTTATATATATAAAATAAGATAAACATGGTTGATTCGCAGGAACTTGCAGCTGGTCGATGTCAATGGACATGGATCCTCTCTGGATCCATTGGTCCTCATCCACCAAATTCTATAATTCGGGTTATTGAAATTTGATCAAACGGTTAAAGTTATTATAACTTTTAAAATTGACCCCCGTTTGTAACCGTTGTATCAAATTTTAAATGTCCAGATTAACCGGATTTGGTAGATTAGGACCAATGGATCCGGAGGGGATCCATGTCTGATGCCAATGACCAAGATCAGCCGGAACTTTCAGCTGGTCGATGTCAATGACCAAGATCAGCACACGCATTCTTTTTTTAATCTTTTATTTTGTTGGGTTGTTTCGGTCACCTTCATGCCAGCTGCTTAAAACTTTCGGCATAAGAGTAAATCTGTCGAATCACTAGTTGTATTGTACATTATCATGTGCCTGTCTCTCTAATATTCAGTGATTATATAGAAATATAGTTGCATTATAATCAGTGACAACCAAAAATTTCACTCGTAGATCTTAGTGAGAACAAATTTAAAGGGGGTATGAGTTTTACTTCATATCAATCTTTAGACAATGTGGATCTAGTATGTTGATTGCTATAAGTAAATGAGGTTGAAACTCAAATCTTATATGAACAAATTAACCGCAATTAAACTTTGAAAGTTACTTTTGATGCTTGAAAGTTACCCAAATTTAAATTATGTAATTATTGCAGATGTGGATTATGTCAGTTCGTAAGAAAAATACATATATAGATTAAATCAGTTGGTTATGACAATGCGTCGTCTACCCTATTGCACCAAGTTAAAATCATCCTTCCCTTTTGAAATATATATATACATGTGTGTGTGTGTAATTGTATATTATATACACTACCATTGAATGGCCGGGAAAACCCTTCAAGAATTTAAACTGGCATGAAACCTTGCACATGTTGACTGGCATGCCGCATGCAGCAGCAGCAACGAACCGGCCACATGAGCAACTCCAAAACCACATGGAACCTTTAGAATTTTGGATATTTGTGTTTACCAAACACAGTACGGACATTCTCAAAATTTTCTTACATGCTTTGATTTCATCGTTCCCCTTTTCTAATCCAAAACAGTTGTGACAACACAAAACAACAACAGCATAAATCCGAAACAAGCACACAAATTTTATAAACGTTCAAATATCCTTCCTTACCGTCTAAGCAACCACGGAAACAAAGACCACAGATTGAAGGAAGAAGAGAAATAAAAGAACCCGATCGATCAAGGGCTTGTTGTAAGAGATGGAGTTGACGATGGTGAAGAACGAAGAGAACCCTGGGAGGCGCCGCCTGTGTGCAGAAGACCCTGAGGCTCAGGCAGCCCGGTGTGTCAAGAGAAGGAGAAGAGACCCGCCTCCAGTTGCGGTTAGTTGTGACAACAGCCAGACTGAGCAGAAGTTGCCGCAAAAGCTAGCTGATCAAACTGTTACTACCACCATGAAGAGAAGCTCGAGATTTCGGGGTGTCAGCAGGTTAGAAAAGAACATAAGTTCTAATGGTTTTTTGTGGTTTCTTCTTTCGTGTGTAAAAATATTGAGGTAAATTGTTTGTTTAACAGGCATCGGTGGACTGGTCGATTCGAAGCTCACTTGTGGGATAAGCTCTCATGGAATGTAACACAGAAGAAGAAAGGGAAACAAGGTAGATTATACGTTCATTTTGTTTTATTTATTTATTTTACTTCACTATTTTTAATCATCTAGCCTTCTGGTACTGATATCTCCTTCCTTGTTTGAAATCTTGTGTTGTATCGTATCGCTTTCTGATGGACTATTTGGACTGAGCAGTTTACCTTGGAGCTTATGGCGAAGAAGAATCTGCTGCAAGAGCATATGATTTAGCAGCGCTCAAGTACTGGGGAGCATCGACTTTCACCAACTTCCCGGTACGAAATCTCAAGACAACGTAAGGTTGTGTGCTTTTGCATGGTTTTGGAAGTTTAACATAAAACCCTAATGTTAATTTGCAGATATCGGACTATGAGAAAGAAATCGAGATCATGCAATCTGTGACGAAAGAAGAGTTTTTGGCCTCGTTAAGAAGGTACGACCTCGAACGTCTTTCTGCAGAAAGACTTCTGCAGTTGAGAATTTCCTTGATCTCTGAGTTTCCTAAAATATTAGGTGTTTCCTTTTGTTACAGAAAAAGCAGTGGATTTTCAAGAGGTGTATCTAAGTACAGAGGAGTAGCAAGGTAACATTCTTAATATTTCGATTATCTTCGAGTCAAATTCTTCGAAAAATTACTAATGAAGAAACGTGTCTGATGATTATTTTGTGCATATGTATATTTTGCAGGCACCATCATAACGGCAGATGGGAAGCAAGAATCGGAAGAGCTTTCGGAAACAAGTACCTCTACCTTGGCACTTACAGTAAGTTGTCTTCAAACCCGAAAACCAGTTACAGTGAAATAAGCTGTCGCGAAAGAGGAAATTGAAAAATAATCTGTGCAACGCGTTTGTTCTTAACGATCTATCAACAATTATTGATGATATATCAACAATCGGTTATTTATTAAAGAATAGACGTCCGCTCCATGGTTGGACTATTGAAATCATAACGAAGATGCTGAGCGACGTGTTTCTATGTCATTTCAGGTACCCAAGAGGAAGCAGCTCGCGCCTACGACATTGCAGCGATTGAGTACAGAGGGATCAATGCCGTCACCAATTTTGACCTGAGTTCTTACATAAGATGTTTGAAGCCAAAAGCTGGCGACACCGTAGCCACTCAAGAACCAGAAGCAGTCACAGAGCCTCAGAACATGCCGTTCATGACCAGTGGTTACATCCCAGCAGACGAAACATCCTTCTCACACACCAACCCTTTTGCCTCTGACTATCTGAACTCTCCGCGAAAGCAAGAAGTCACCCGAAGCAGTACCAATCTTAACGCCGGCAGCAAGTCATCTTCTCCCACTGCACTTGGTCTCCTCCTTCAATCATCAATATTCCGAGAGCTGGTTCAGAAGAACTCAAATTTCTCCGAGGATGACAGCACCGATGGCGAGGAACCAAAGAACCAACCCCAGGCGGGTAGCGATGATGAGTACGGTGGAATCTTCTATGAGGGAACCGGCGACAATCCATTTGATTGCTCCTCCACCACCGACGGCGACAATCCATGGAACAACATTGCAAGCACGATTTTGCTCAATCAACCCACAAAGGCAAATGCTTCGGAGACTCTATTCTTCGTTTCTTAGATGCATGCGAAACAGAACAAGAACATCTTCGTATGGGAAGAAAATTTTGTATTATTTGTAAGCAAGCAGAACTGGCGCATCAAATGTACAGAGTTCGAGATTGATGCTGCATATCGATTTAAATTAGACACCTTAATAACGTCGAGTTTCTGCACCAACCACTTCCCTTCAAATTTTTTTTGGCCAACCGACTTCCGCAATCCGTGGAACCTAGTGTTAACTTGCAGCTGCTATGGTCTCACACTGGGTTCCACGGATCGTCTATACATGTGGCCCTATAGACGGTTTCCTGGAAGTCGGTTTAAAAGAACAACGCCACCATAAAAGTAACACATACCCTCAAATTCTATGAAATGCATACAGTTCCTGGTAATTAAGTGATGAACTTGAAGTAATGGGGAAGGAAGTTATGAGCAAAACTGAAGACTAGACCTGACATACGAATCATGTTCCTTACAGAAATACAGTGTAGTATTGAATTCAAAAGATACAAACCTTAGCTTCCTCTAAAAGCGTTTCAAAATTGCTTACGTTTATTTCTGAAGACTTTATCTCGTTTAGAATGAAGATAAAAGGCAACAGCGATAACAAATCCCACCATGAAGATCCCATTCCACGGAACTGGTGGATCTTTGAAACATACAAGGGATACCTCCACTTCTTGGGAGGCTTGATAGACGAGAGAGTGGATAGCGTATAGGTCGTGGTCTGAGGACCGCAAATAAAACAAAGCCATCCCAAAATCCAAAAGCGACATTGCAGAGACTGCTTTGTCCAGCTTGTACCTGAACAAGTTCCACCTCTGTATGAATTCAACGTGTCGACTACGCTTAAGGAGCTTTCTTTCCCCGCCATGTGCAGCTATGGATTGGAGAACATCTACAGCACTCGATATGGTGTAATTCAGAGATGTCAAAAGAACATTTCTCCGAGCAGCATCCTTCTGTACGAATGATAAGGATGAAATCTCAGAGAACGGCCCAAAGGGAGTCTGGCCAATACTCCATGTGTAATCCACCAATGTAGTATTGTGCCTAGGGCTCCACAGCATATGGGTCGGTGACACTCCCCACATGCTCTGCAAAATCGAACCAACAAGTGGTCTCTCAAGCTCTCTTGTTTGCGTAAACACATGACGCCCATTACAGTTATAATCACTCACAGTCTGCGTGTTCTTCGTCCTCACTGCAATAACCATGTCTTTAAAAGCAACTGATTGGTGATACCTATCGAGCAACAACAGCATGTTGTAGTCCAAATCAAACACATAAACAGGAAGAACCCTAGCAAAATCCTCCTCAGGGAGCCCAGCCACTCTCCTAAACTCCTCAGCCGAATCAGACAATATCTGATGCAATCGCTTCGAGTCCAAATACTCACTTGCAATCAAAGTATAGTTATCAAACAAGAACCTCGATGTATACGAGTTAGTAGACCTCGAAATCGCGAATGAACAAATCAGGCAGTCTGAGTAACTCACCCGACTAGTCCTGAAACTCAAAGTCTGATCCCCTAACAACAAACCATTACCATTTGCCTCATCCATAAACGTCCTCTCAATCAATTTCCAGTCCAAACCACTCGAATCCTTACCACCATCGGAACCATAAACATGTATGAACTGAACAATCAATGAATTCTCGAACTGAACAGGAATTCTCAAGGAGGGCACGAGAAGAACCTGGTAAGCACTCCAAACCAAGGAAGCCAAGTCAGCTAGCAGCGCCTTTTGAGCCTTGGGGCGGCCGTGCAACGCCGCCAGAGGATGAAACTCGCCTCTGGGCAGAACCCCATCACCTGAAAGCGCCGGGCCGTAATCGACCGGACCGGCGCCCAAATCGATCCAGATATACCGGTCTTTCCCGGTCCAAATGCTGCCCAAACACTTGGTGAATGCAGGGGAAGAGTCCCCAGATCCGTAATTGTATGCATAGGGTTTGGATTGCTTACCCATATCGAGGAAATACAAGTAAACGCCATGAACCGGCTTCTCTTTCTCGAAGTCCTGCTTGATGATTTGGTCGATTAAGTCGTAGGGGACGGAGAGGAGCGGCGATCGGAGGCTGGAGGTGGTTTTGGCGAGCTCGGAGCTTAGGGTTTTGGTGAGGAGGGATGCGAGAGAGGGGGAGTGAGAAACGTCGAGGTGGATAGAGTGCTGGACGGCGAGGCGGTGAGAGAAGGATTCGTAGGGGGCGATAACGTGGAAGTGGTTGGAGGGTTGGGAGGCGGCGGTGAGGAAGGAGGAGAGGAGGGCGGCGGAGCTGGGGGGGAAGGAGGGGCCGACAAGGCGGACGTGGAGAGAGACGGGGAGGGAGAGGGAGAGGAGAGAGGAGATGAGGGAGTGGGGGGTGTGGGAGAGAGGGGTAGAATGGAAAAGGGAGTTTTTGAGGGTGGAGGAGAGAGAGAGGAAGGAGTCATTGGTGGCATGGCGGTCAAGGCGGGATTGGTGGGTGAGGAAGGTGTCGAGACCTAGGATCGGGGCTGAGGTGGCGGTGGTTATGGCGGCGGTTAGGATCAGGAGAAGGAGGAGAGTGGTGGTAGTGGCCATGGTGGTCATCGAGGTCACTGTGATTTCACTGATTTGGGACTGAAATGAAGTTGCGGTTTGGTCTGAGACACCACACTCAATTTCGTTTTTCTTTTGTTTTTGGATAAATTACATAGAAACCCTCAGGTTTGAGGGTTTATTACAATCTCATACAACATCTTTAAAATATTTCACTTTCATACTTCACGTATTATTTTATTTCAAAATAACACATCCGTTAGATTTTCCATCCAATGGTCTGTTAAATACTGACGTGGCTGTCACATTTGTGTTGATGTGGCTGCCACGTGGCAAAATAATAAATTTTTTATACATTAATAATATTATAATATTAACTTTATTTAAAAAATTAAAAAAAAACACCAGAAAAACCCGAACCCAGTCCCCTTCCTTCCCCCTCACCTATCTGTAAAAATCCCTTCCCCCAAAATAAAAAGAAACCAAACCCGTCCCCCGCCGCGACCCACCTGCTCTTCCCCCCCCCTCCGCGACGACACAGTTGCGCCCCCCTCCGCGACGACCCATTTGCTCTCCCCCCCCCCGGCGACGACCCACCGGCCTTCCTCTGCTGCGACGACCCACCTTCGACGATGAGCTTGCGACCCCCGCGAGCGACTGTTGCAGGTATTTGGGTTGTGGGTTGTGGTTTTTAGGCAGTGGGTTACATGTATTTAGGTTGCAGGGGTTTCTAAGAAAATTAGTGAAAAAAAAGCAGATAAATGATTAAAGGTGGGGGCTTTGAGGTGGGAGAGGTGGAGGGGGATATGGGTTTTGGGGGAAGGAGACGTGTGGAGGCAGAGGGTGACGGGGGAAAAGGCGGGAGAGGGGTGGAATTCGAAGTTCAAACCGTAGAGAGGGAGAGGAATGAGGGAATTGAAGAAAGGGTGACAGGGAGTGTGTTGGGGTTGGTGTGGAGGAAGAAGAAGAGTGGGAGAGATGGGAAAGGGGGTGGGGACGAACGGACGGGAAAGAAGAGATGGGTAAGGGGGTGGGGGTGAGATGTGGGGAAGGGGATCTGGGTTCAGGTTTTCTTGTTTTTTTTTTTTTTTTAAAAATAGGCTTAATATTATAATATTGTTAATGTATAAAAAAAAAAATTTGCCATGTGGCAGCCACATCAGCATAAATGTGGCAGCCACGTCAACATTTAACAGACCATTGGATGGAAAATCTAACGGAAGTGTTATTTTGAAATAAAATAGTACATGAGGTATGAAAGTGAAATGTTTTAAAGATATTGTATGAGATTGTAATAGACATCAAACCTGAGGGGTTTTTATGTAATTTACTCTTTGTTTTTTGTTTGTTTTTTACTTGGGGAAAAAAAAAAAGGCTGTGTTTGGCGTCTTTATAATCAAAAAGCAATTTTATTAACAAGTGTTTTTTATTACAAGTGAGTTTTACTAGTGATGTCAAAAATTTACCTTAGAAGTGCTTACGAAAAAATACACTTGTAAGTGTTTTTTGAAAAAAAAAAAAATGTTTTTAAATGTCTTGAAAGTGCTTCTTGAAAAAATATTTTAAAATGCTTGTTGAAAAAGCACTTGAAAGTGCTTAACTTGATAGGTGATTTTCTAGTTTCTATGACTTCTTTTCATTAGCGATTCTAAGAAAAACTTACGAACCTTAACTTACCCACAAGTGTGATCACATAGGGTAATACTAATAATAGCTCACATCCCAACATCTTGATAAAATCAAACGTTGTCATTAGTATCACAATTTAGTAATATTTCTCAGTACACCGTATCCAGTTCGACTTTTATAAATGACGGGTCCAATATCTAAACGACTAGCTCAATGTGGAGATTTGGATTTCATTGAACTTGTTTATTGCTGGCGACCTAGCCATAACCATTTGCTTGATTGACAAGTGTGAAGTTTTATCAATAAATACATTGGTATTTTCAGCAGTGAATTATTCTTTCTTTTACATTTTGTACTTTGATTCGTCAAATTTCCGACGTCAGATTTTAGAATTCTCCAACAGAAATTGGGAAAGTGAGTTTTTCAGATTGAAATCAAATATGAACAAATAGACATCGGCATGTCCGAAGGTATTCTTAGATGTTAGGGTTCACTTTTGGTGTTTGTTAACACTAACTCCAAAAAACCACATCGAACTTTTGGGTCTTTGGGTTTAACAAACACAGTACGGACACTAAAATGTTGTCTTAGATGCTCCGAGATCATCGTCTCCTTTGTTTTCTAACACAAAACAGTTGTGGCAACAGAAAACTAATCAGATAGATCCAAAACAAGCACACAAGTTATATATACGCTCCAACATCCTTCCTTACAGCTCAAGCAACCACATCAACAAGTAACAACCACCACCGAATTTGACAACGACGAGCGGGAGCAGTTTATCTCGAGAGATGGAGTTCATGATGGTGAGGAATGAAGAGAACGCAGGTAGGTGCCGCCTGAGGACAGCGGATCCTGAGGCTCAGGCGGCCCGGTGTGTCAAGAGGAGGAGAAGAGACCCACCTGCAGTTGGTGGCAATAGCCAAACTGAGCAGCAGTTGGCACAAAAGCCAGCTGATCAAGCTTCTGCTGCCACCACTGTGAAGAGAAGCTCGAGATTTCGTGCTGTCAGCAGGCATCGGTGGACTGGTCGATTTGAAGCTCACTTGTGGGACAAGCTATCATGGAATTCAACACAGAAGAAGAAAGGGAAACAAGGTAGGTTGTGACTTTTGATGTCACATTTTACTTCGATCTGTTGATTTATGTATTTCTTTTTTCCCTTGGGTATTGATATCTGTTTGAAATCTTGCGTTCTAACGTATCGCGCTTTTGAATGGACTATTTGGACTGAGCAGTTTACCTTGGAGCTTATGATGAAGAAGAATCTGCTGCAAGAGCATATGATCTAGCCGCAGTTAAGTACTGGGGGGCATCGACTTTCACCAACTTTCCGGTACAAATTTATATAGTTTATGGAGCTTATATTCGGAAAATCTAAAGAGATGTGCTTTGGCATGGTTTTAGAAGATTAACGTAGAATATCTGATCTTAAACCCTGATGATCCGTTTACAGATATCTGACTATGACAACGAAATCGAGATCATGCAATCTATGACAAAAGAAGAGTATTTGGCCTCGTTAAGAAGGTAACATCTTCGAAAATCTTTTTCGCAGAAATACTTCTTCACCGAGGATTTTCCTTTGATAGTTTGTTGAAAGAATTATTTGTTTCTTTGTTTCAGAAAGAGCAGTGGATTTTCAAGAGGCGTACCCGGAAATAAGTACCTCTACCTTGGCACTTACGGTGAGTTCTCTCTTTTTTTGTGTTCGAGTCCATATCTCTCTACATATCGCATGTATCAGGAAATTAGAATGAAAAGGAGTTTCCAATTTCTGAGCAATGTGCCTTTATCGCGTTCCAGGTACGCAAGAGGAAGCTGCTCGCGCCTACGACATTGCAGCAATTGAGTACAGAGGGATCAATGCTGTGACCAACTTCGACTTGAGTTCTTACATAAGATGGTTGAAACCAAGAGCAGACGACATGATAGCTTCTCAACAAGTACCAGAGGCAGTCATAAAGCCAAAGAATACACCATTTGCGGGCAGCAGCTACATGACAACCGAGCAATCTCCCTTCTCACTCACAAATCCTTTTGCCTCTGATTACGTACACTCTCCTCGAAAGCAAGAAGTCATCCGCACCAGCAAATCATCTTCTCCCACCGCACTTGGCCTACTCCTCCAATCTTCAGTATTCCGAGATCTGGTTCAGAAGAACTCAAGTTTCTCAGATGATGACAGCATTGACGGCGAAGAACCAAGGAACCAACTGCAGGCTGGTAGAGATGATGAGTTCGGTGGAATAATCTATGACGGAGTTGGTGGCAGCCCTTTTGTTTGCTCTTCCAACACTGATGAAAACTTTACATGGAATAGCTTTACAAGCTTGATTTTCGCTTAGGCAATCAACAAAACCGAGTGCCTCAAACTCTCAGTGTTTATTTTCTTAGACACAAACAAAACGAAACAGAACTTGTTCATACTTGTAAATAGCAGAAATGGAGCATCAAAAGTAAATTGCACGAGATTTGGTGCTGCATTTCGTTGTAAATTAGACCGCATAAAGCGTTGCTTTGCTTACATGTAAAATTCTCCATAACATCGAATGTACAAACTCTCTTGGATTTTCCATCTCCTTCGTTTGTGGATTTCAGAACTTTTAAACATGATCATCCTTAAGAATTAAAGGCAGGACAAGATGCATCAGCGAAGTCCCTAAAGCAGAGACATCCGACATCTGCAACATTGTTGGCGCTACCAGTAACAATTCGACTCCCGTTGAGAGCCAGGGTTAAGCTCGTGATATCACAGATCGAAAATTTCAATATGAGCAGAGCAATTTTAATTGTAAATGTTCCATATATAATATTACTTCAAATCAAAACAAACAAACAAAAACTACATATTGTTGATCACCAAAAAGAACAAAAACAGAAGTTTCTGAAAGCCTATCATATGAAATTGCCTGCATGTTATGATGAGTTGCTGTTACTTCCGTCATCAATCCCCATCGCTCGAATGCTATAAGGCCATCATACATTCCGTAGCACTTCTTGAATAATTAGCCAGGTATTCGAAAACCTTGGAGAATCGTTCCTTTTCTTTAGCTTATGCTCCTTGACTTGTCGAATCATTAGCCCTCGGACATCATTCCCAAACTCTGTCATGGCAGCAGACGTCACATCTTTATATGGAAGTTTATTCAAACAAGCTAACAAATGATGATATAGCGAAGGCGTGTCGTTCTTAGCAGCAGCAAACTAGACATATGATGTAAAGCAAGCACACGATTTTGGAATTTCTGTTTCGAGCTTAGAGTAGGTAGTAAGTTGGTGTGGCCGTGTGAGTCGCTGCAGAACACTTCGTAGGGCGCTTCTACCGTCTCCATGATTCTCTTTTCGGCCTCATGATACTCCGACACGATTCTCATATTTCTCATTAGGCAGTGAAACAAGGCAGCAAGTTGTGGCCTCATCTCTTTATCTGTTAGCCTCTGAATTTCAGAGTACTGTACTTCTTCTCAATTCTTTCCTGGATTCACTTGCTCATGTAGTTCCCCTCAGCGTGAACGAATGAACCGCGATTGTCTTTGCCTCATTGCCATCAGAAACACCGCTATTGAAATAATATTTTGAAGAAGCTTTGGAGCTTGATCTATGAACATTTTTGAAGGAACATCTAGACAAGGTGGAGCGTTTTAGCGGCAGTGAACGAATGAGCTTGTTTGGGTGGTTTCGCGTCATCACTGAACGCTCGAGCTTGTTCAAGTTTTCTTCAATTTCCTCCAATTTTCTCCACGGAAGACTGTATTTGATCCATGTTGGCATCAAGCGTCTTAGAAACCTCTCAACAAGAAGGACCTGCGGCCTGCCTCGATGCTACGACACCTCCTGTGAAGAACCAAAGACGACGACACTTTACATTATTCAAAATGTGGTCATCTAATTAGTCATTGTAATTTTTTATACGAAACTTTACATTATTCAACACACCCTTTCACGTGAAACCTTTCTTTAGCGGACCACACGAAGTCAAAGCTCGTCAGATTTGAAGCATGAAATTTACCTGGGGTTGATATTTTTGGACTTCTCATCACCAACCTTTGCAAGCTTTTGGAAATGAATGAAAGAAATATTTGTTATGGAAAAAAAAAAAGGAAAATAATCCAATAAATTAAGTCATAACATCTACAAATATTTAAGTGTCATATGGCATACAACATCTACAAGTAAAATCTGTTCAGTCATCTGAACCATCGGTATCACTGTACGACTCCTGATTCCAAAACTTTGCAACATGATCTTTGTCGCGATTCACGACAGGGCAAGAAGCATTTGTGAAATCCCTAAAGCGTAAACATCCCACATCATCGAGGACATCGACGATTCCAGTAACTATTCTACTCCCATTTACCGCTAGGGCAGAAAACAAAGAGCTTCTGTCTGTTTCACCTGCAGGACCACAGCTCAAGGAATTTGTTAGGGCACCAGTGTCAGCCTCCCAAATGTTAACATGCATATCCTTGGGGCTTCCGGTGACAATTTTGTATGGGTCCATGTGCAAGTAATGCACCGGCCCTTTGTGTCCAGCTTCTAACTCCGCTATTGGTTCTGATTTCCGGGTACCACAGTTCATCCTTATATCGTAAAGCATCGCTCTGCATAATTAAGAAAACTTCATTTCTTCAATAATGTCAAGATTACGACTAGAACAAACTTCAACCTTTTGTTAGATATGGCACACAAGACGAATGAAACCAAGGGAATTCTACTCATTGTACCTGCCATGGCTGCCTATGCAGAATAAAGATTTGGATGGCGTTGCCTGAAAAGAATATAGCTCTGCGTCCACTGCAGCAATGACAATTTTTCGCATTGTCCTCAAATCAATTGCTGTAACGGAGGAACCAGCAGCAACATAGACCAAATGTTCATGACACTTCATGTCTATAGGGGCACCAAGAGTAGAAGTCATCCCCACACAGCATGAAGAACGAGCAAAGGATGATGCATTTGTATCCCACACCCTCACCTGTTAGAAACCACAATCATCAGATACCAATGACAGTGTAACAGAATTCACCGTTGTATGGCTGATCAGCAATTACTAGCGATGGATAAAAGAGAATACCTTAGAATCTCTTGAAACGGTTACCAAGTGAGAGGTATTGTGCCTGCCGTTAAGACCAAAACACATAGATCAATCTTATGGGAAAATTTGTCACCCAAGGCACAACAATAAACTTCTTTAGATGAATCACTTATGAGATGTGGTAGATATCTACATGTTATCTTCGAAGTTGAATCAGCTTATCGATGAACAAGAAGTTTATTTAGTATTACTGAAAAGAAACATATAATCTCCTCAAAAGGACCATCATACCCAGCAACTGACATCAATCGGATGGGCTTCTCATGCCCATAGAAAGTAGCCTTTAAAGCATGCTGGCCACGTCTCCCACTGGAGCTAAGAGACCAAAGGCGAACGGTGCCATCTTCCCCTCCACTTGCCAATACTTTTCCTGCTCCATCACCTAACAACTTATCTGACAATGCTGAAACTGGGCCACTGTGACCTCTAAAACATCTTCGGCAAGCACCCTGTGACAAAATAATGAGATTAGGACCCTTAGGAGAAAGTTGAAACCATAACCTAGCAAATGAGCAATCATTCTCCTTATGTCCCTAATATTGAACTCAACACAGAACTGAACACTACTGATGATGGTATCACAGTACAATAATAGTAATTGAATCACATAGATAAATCATAAATTACAAGAACAAATATTTAATAGACTGGTGTAGAGGAAAAGATGTAACATCCCACATCGCCCAGGGGAGTGATCCTTAAATATATATTTCCATCCCTACCTAACATGAGGCCTTTTGGGAGCTCACTGGCTTCGGGTTCCATCGGAACTCTAAAGTTAAGCGAGAAGGTGGCCAGAGCACTCCCATGATGGATGACCCACTGGGCAATTGCTCGTGAGTTTCCAAAATCAAAACCGTGAGGGAATGGTAAGCCCAAAGCGGACAATATCGTGCTACGATGGTGGAGCAGGCCCGGATGTGACAAAAGATCATGAGTGTAACTTATTAGACCAAACTGCCACTTACGAAGTAAAGTTTTTTACTTTGGACGGAGTTTTAGCTTTGAAAATCAATCCATGTGGATGAAAACCAAAAATGCAACATTAGCATTCAAAAAAGAACAATAAGATTTCAGGGATAAATTCCTGCAGATACAAGGCGCCATCTTGTATAAACCCTGGAGGGGTATACCCGAGCCTGTCCTGAACTAAGTAGGGCGCAAGCGACAACTCTACCAAATCAAAGGTATGGAAAACAAACAAATCGGAGTCTATCAAGAAAAATATTCCAAATTCACGTAATACCTTCCACCATAGCCGAATGGAATGGTCAGCGCTTGAAGTTACCAAAGCATTCTCCTCTTTCTGTGTTTCGCTTCGATATAAAGATGTTTCATTCAGCGGAAACAACCTGTATTTTATGTCAATATTTCAGGAATAAAAGAACTTCCCTTGAGCCAAACTTAAGCAAAATAAAAGAAAACCACAGAGAGCCCACCTCATGCAAGTAATTCTTGCATTGTGATCAATTAAAGTGAGGGGCGAGTCCGTTCCGTTTAACCAACGATCAATCGTTAATACTCGTATCAGTGAACCCTAATCAACAAAAATTAAAAAACGGAAATTGAAGATTTTTCCCAACTATTCAGACTCAAAATTCATGAAAGAAAACGGTGTAATATGATCATATATACCTGAGAGAAGATTATATCATTCTTGTCCAATAATATGTGATCCAAACGATTTGAATTGGCAGCGGTGTAGAAATCGACGACAATCGGATCGGCAAACTTGAATTGCAGCGAATCCTTAAGCATGGATAGATAGGCCTCCCTCACTCCTGGCGTTTGCGAGGCGGAGGACGGTGGTTTCCGCGGCCACCGCTCCCTGTAGAAGCGCTGCCAGATGGAGTCGGAATATGCGACCTTTTTGAGATAGTTGCAGGTCATGGCGAAGTTGGAGAGGTCCTGGAGACTGAGGTAGCTGGCGCACTGAGCCAGCGAATCCACGTTCAGATCGGCAATGGTTGTCGCCGGCGGAGACGGCGACCTCTGGTTCCGATTCATTAGCGGAGGTGGAGATGAGAGTGGCGCTTCCATTGAAATTGAATCAAAACCCTAACAATTGGGAATTGGGAGTGAAGAATACACCATTTGGTGGGAAATCAGAACGGATAGAACGGTAAAGAAGTCGCGGTTTAAAATTGTCTTGTCACAAAGGAGGTGTGTTAAACTTTATGCCGTTTGAACCATATTATTCTTATTGCGAAACTAAGCTCATTTTCTTTTGTTATGATAGAATCGATAGATAATATCGTTTGTTTCTCTATTAGGATTGTATTCCTTTTATTTATTTATTTTTGAATAAACGATATTATCTACATTAAAGGGAGGGAGTAGGCTTAGCCTTACAATTGACTAGCAATAATGTAGTTCAAATTTACCTTTGGCGAGAATGAACTAAAACCTCTCACTTACAAGTCTAGATGAATATCACTAGACCGTAGTACTAAATGGCTTAGGATTGTATTCCTTGGAGGAGAATGATTCTTCCTTTCTTGTTACTATAAATAAAGACACTGTCTAGAGGAATAACAACAACACTACAAACATCCCTCATACACACATCCCTCTCTCATCTCTCTAACGCGCCATCTCTCCCTTGTTAAATAAAATAAGCCACAACAACGACGTAATAATACAGTCTAAAGGCATTTTTTATTTATTTATAAACAATATTTAGAATATTTAAGAAATTGTCCATGTTTTTGTTGAAATAGTCGAAAAATTAAGGATCAATATGGAAGGGCATTGAAATGCAAACTTCACCATATATCAACGAAAATATAAATCAATGAATATTGACGATATTTACTTATTCACTACCAAAATTTTGCCGGAACTCATTGTAGATTTTGAACTTTTGAATTTTTTTGAGAAATTTTCTCTAATTTCGACTAAATTTGAATAAGTTGATATACCTCGCAAATTTCCATAATTTCCATTGAAAATAACTGATATCGATATAAATATAAATATATATATATATATTCATAAATTTGCATATTAATATTTTAAATAAATGAGGTTTTATGTTCGATTCTCACCAAAAACGTATTCAAACCAAATTATTATGGCTAGCTCATTCGAAGGTTTAGCCTACTTTTCCAATCCTTAGACCATGTACAACCCTTGGGGATAAAGTTTAAAATTTTAAGCCAAAAAATTTTAAGTGTGAAATCCCGTCCTTGGATTTCACTATTTAAAATTACCTATTCAGTATTTCGTATTCTTATTTGTAATTTCAACACTTTTATAGTTACGGTGTATAGTTTTTTTAATAAGTAAAATGACGAAAACGCCCTAGTAGATTAAACGGAATTTTTGAGGTCGTATTTGGTCCCTACATATTGTTCCACTTATCTTTATATATTTGGATAGTACTCATCGAGACGAACGCGTGAGCACAAATAGAATGTGATTCAGAATTATAATGAAGATTTTATGAGGTTTTGAACGTCGAGGATATTTTGGTAAATTGATAATTAATTGGACATGTGATATTTTTATTTGAGTGTCACGTGGGCACCCAAAAGATTCTAAAACTCTCTCTCCATCCTTTTCTCTCCCGTTCTTTCTTTCTCTGTAGAGTTCTCTCACTCTCTCTTGGCTCTCCCTTTCTTCCCGTGAAACAAACCACCACCACCAATGGCGGATCCAGGATTTAATTTAGGGTGGTCTCAATATAAAAACTCCAAAAATAAAAACAAGAAGAAAATATCATTGAACAAATAAATGGCAAACTACAATTTTCATTCATAATCTTTGTGCTAAACAAGCTAGAAATACTAAATTTGTCCACGACGGGATCTCATACTATGAAAACGTGTCATGATAGTTTCATTGTCAATACAAGAAAAAACATATTTCTCAATGTAAACAACTAAGCTATCATTTAACCATTGATCCCCCATTCTGTTGCGGAGTGGACTCTTTATGATATTCATGGCTAAAAATGATCTCTCCACTGAAGCAGTTGCAACAGGTAAAGCCAAAGCCAAAGCCAATTCAATAAGTAAATACACATATTAAAATACTCGATGCAACCTTTTTTCCACCATTTTCTTAGCAAGATCACTAATGCTTTGCAACTGAGAAAAGTCAATTCTCGAACGCATAGAATGAATACAAATATCGAGTTGATCTTCAAGTGCCAATAGGTCTTACTTCATAAAATCTTGAGGGTACAATTGAGCAAGGCAAAGTAGCTTTTCTTTGTCAAAAGCTGCAAAAGAATCATTTGGACTCAAACTAGCCAAATAAATGAGCAATTCGGTTCTTGTTTCATTGAAGCGATCATTTAACTCTGTAAGCTGGGAATCAATGACAATAAGAAAGAGCTCCACTTTGTAACAATGACGGTTGGTCTTTTTGTGGGTATTACGATGTGACCTCCCATGAGCTACATATGTCTCATCCATGTTAATAATCTCAAAATGATGTTGGACACAAAATGACAATACTTTGTAAACCAAAAGGTCAAACCCCTCATCATTCCTCATGTAGAGTAATTGTTCTTTACATGTGTTGACTAAAGCCATTGCATTCACAATCTCTTGATCATCCTTTTGTAATGCTTGTGATAAATCATTCGTGATTCCCAATATAGATTTCATCAAAAATAGGAGAAACACAAACTCAAAAGATTGTATGTCTTTCAATAACCTATTTGCTTTAGCCACAGTATCATTGGTATTATCATCAACAATCATTTCAAGCACATTGACCACGGATGAGAACATAGTAATCAAAGCACCATAATGTGAATTCCATCTTATAGCTCCGGCACGTTTGAGACTAATTTCTTGATTTAAGCCTCGTCCCGTCATAAGAGAATCATTTTCAAGAGCTTTCATAAGTTTTTTTTGTTGCATCTCTCTAAGTGCATCACGACGCTTACATGAAGCTTTAATATTATTTACAACATTATTAGCCAATAGGAATAATGTGTTAACATTAACATTATCCTTTGCTACGACAACAAGAGCTAATTGAAGTTGATAAGCAAAGCAATGAACATAGAATGCACAAGGTTGATTATTCAAAATCTTTGTCTTGAGTCCATTGAACTCACCTTTCATATTATTAGCACCATCGTAACTTTGCCCTCGTAAATTGAAGAAGCTCAACTCATTGAAATGAATGAAGGCATCAATAGACTCCTTTAATGTGTTTGAAGTGGTGTTAGGAACATGTTGAACTTTTACAAACCTTTCAATGACTTTCCCATTTTTGTCTACATAACACAAAATCACCGTCATTTGCTCCTTTATAGAAACATCACATGCCTCATCAACTAATAGAGAAAAGAACCTAGCATTTTTCATATCACTTATGATAGTTTTAATGGTTTCAATAGAACATGAATGAACAAAATCTTTTTGAATTGAATGAGCTATTAGCTTGAGATTTACCGGAGTTTTATCTAAAACAACGGCATTTATTTTCTCATCATGTTCTGCAAGGAATTGCAAGAGCTCCAAATAGTTACCTCTATTGTTTGAAGTGTCACTTTCATCATGACCACGAAATGAAAGACCTTGTCGCAAAAAAAATTTAGTGTAATCAATTGACGCATTCAAGCAAGTGCAATAAGCCATATGAGCTTCTTCTGACTGTTTGACCACAACTGTTTCAATATGTGTCTTTTGATTCATTAGATTACTAGCAGCTTCAACAGGTTTATTGTGAAAGCTACCAACCATTCCCACATGTTTTTCAAAACAGGTTCTTGCGTGCTTCTAATTTTGAAAGCCTACCTCAGTAAAGACGTCACTGCCTGATTGTTCAAAGTTGACTTTGAATAGATAGCAATAAAAGCAAAATGCAGCATCTTTAGATATACTATATTCCAACCAATGAAATTCCTTCAACCAATTATCAACGAACCGTCGCTTTTTATTCGAATGCAAAGTGAATGGAAAATCATGATCTTTAGCTCTAAAAGGCTCCATCAATATATATGCTCTTCGGACCTCATCTCGAATATCTGAAGGATAATCCTTCATTGGAATTCTCTTTCCGGTGTCTCTCTCAAGATTATCCAAATCAACTTTTAACTCATTTTGTTATGGAGTGGAATTACCCCCAATTGGATTAGAACTACTTGGAATTGGAGGGGAACTGTTCGGAGTAGGATTGGAACTATCCAAGTTTGGAGATGAACTATTTGGAATATGATTGTCCGAACTAATCGATGATGATTTTCGCTTGTAATATTGTTCCATACTTCTAATTTCTACACATATCAATTAATAAAAAAATCTATATCAATGGATGAAACTAAAAAAATATTATATGAAAAACGAGAAATCAGATTCATTTATAAATTTATAATTAGGTCTGTGCATGTGGGATTCTAATATTATGAATGCCAAAGACAAAGAGATGCATGCCACGAATAGACTGCCATCACTTCAAAGAAACATTAAAAGTTTAATTCATCACTAGATTCACCACCAAACATTAAAAATTAAAATACTTCATAAACAAAATATCTAACACCACAAATAAATCAAATAGTGGATGGTAAAATTATTTAAATATCGAACACCACAACTAATTTAATATCAGATAGTGGATGGCAAAATTATTTAATGGACATAGTCAAAGAGAGTACAAACCTCTTCGACTAAGAAAAAGAGAACCAGCGACTAGCCTCCGGACCAGAGCTTTACACGGAGAAAAAATGCATAAGGGTTACAAATTTTCACCAAAGATGTCGTCGCCCCGCCCGTCGGTGCAACGGTGAACAGAAACTAGAGTGCAACAAAGAGTTGATCGATGCCGTAAGAAACAGGAATGGGCCGAGCGGCAGACGATTAAGTATTATTGGTAAAGTGAAGGTTTTGATTGCTCTATCATGTGAATGAGCTGAGTGCTGTATCGTGTGAAGGTTCTCAAGTGAGTAAGGTTTTAAATTTTTTTACTGACTTGGCTCAAAACGACGTCATTTTGCCAAGTCATTGTGCAACATCACTTATGCTGTTGTGCAGTATCACTGGTGCAACATCACATGTTGCGCATCACTTGTGCAGCATCATTGGTGCAACATCGCTAACATGGGTGGTCCTTGAAGATTCTCACAACCATTTTTCCGAGCTTCGGGTGGTCCCCTGACCACCCTGGTCCCTTAATAGATTCGCCCCTGCCACTACCACCAAAATTTTGGCTTGTTGAACACCAAAACCACCATTATCTGCATGTCCTCACCACCATAAACTCCGTTGTGATTTTTGTTTCATTGAAAACGAACCCGAAACACGAGTTCAAAAAACAAGGTTTTGGGCCGAGATTCGGAGGCATGATTCAGACAATTTTCAGCCATTGTTTAAACTCAAAAGAGGTATAAATTGATTCCTCTCATCAATTAGATAAATTTTCATGTTTGGATCGTTTAATTTGGTGAAGAAATGAGAAAGTTATAATGATTAAAATTTGCCCAGTTTTCGACGAACAATGACCTTCCAAACCATTTTCCGCCAAACTATGACGAGTTAGCTATCGGGAAAGGTACCAATATGTTCGTCTTATTCCAAGCTATGACTTTTATTTTTTAATCACTCAATTTAGTTGAGTATTGACAAAATTATGGACGTTTAAAGTTTGCCCAGAAATTCCGGCGAGTTACCAGTGTTCCCACGGACAGTCGTCTTTCAAGCTATTTTTCGGCCACCTCCAACCACTATTTGGGCTTCAATCAGGTATAATCTTTCTCTACAATTCTCTAGTTTTTGTATATTATGGGTCAAATTTGGTTGAGAAACAAGTGAGATATGAAGTTATAAAGATTGCCAAAAAATCTGCAAAATCTGCAGAATCAGGCGACCGGAGAGGTTGAAGAAGAGGGGAATATTCCTTGCATTAACTGTTGACTTTTGTTGATTTTTTTTTTTGGGTTTTGGCAGGACCTATTTCCGGGTAATTCAACATTCTGAATCCATTTTTGACATCCGTTTAGTGTAATTCTAATGTTTTTAACGTAGTTTCGTAGTTGATCGGATAATTGACCGCCACTTAAATTTGTGATTGGTAGAGATTCGACCATCGGATCACGATGAAAATTTAGTATGTCGTTCTATTAGTATAATGAGGACTTTAGGAAGTTACAGATCTGAAATCCAAAGTGCGGATCTTTCGAATTGAATTGCTAGGATTGTGGACTCGATTGTTGATCTTTGATCGACAGTTGACTTTTGATCAATGGATCCCAAATAATTCTAGAATGTCCTAGATGACGTGTACAAGCTACGATTACGTGTTCTATCGATAAAATTCTGAGACGAGATTTGATATTTGTTCTAGGCGATGATCGTTCGTGACGCCTCGATATTCAAGTTAGGGATTCATAGTGCGGGCTCCAGGTGAGTGACTTTAATATATGTGATATTGGTGATTACCCTGTTTTCGTAATTATTATCCTGTGTGGATATGACTTGGTTTTATAAATATGTTTTCTATTGAATTGTTATTTTTAATACTTAGCCATCGATTTATGTTTATGCAATGAGATTTGATGTGTATATTTGAAATATGGTTTGATTTGTACGATTGGCTTGATGTGATGAAATGTGATGGCTAGTAGTGGACTGTTAGCCCATTGTCATGGGGTTTGTTGCTTCGAAACATGTTTCACCCCTCGTTTCATTATTTCATTTTTCGTTTCGTTGAGCCGTTCTACTTTTAATACTTGTGATTTGTTTCATTCGTTCAGCCTTCTAAATTGAGTACTTGGTTCATGTATTGTTTCCTCGAGTCGTTGTCATATTCTTGGACTTCCGCTCGGTTCCGTTGAGTGATTCAGAACTGGGTATCTGTTGGGGTTCCGTTGAGTGGTACGGTTCCCTGCTCCGTTTGGATTCCGTTAAGTGGTCTGGAATCCCTTGTGTTCCATGATTTTTTTTAGTGGTCCAGAATCGTATCCATCTTGGATTTCGTTGAGTGGTCCGATATCCATTGTACTCCATAATTCCGTTGAGAGGTCTGGAATCTATCCACTCGGATTCTGTTAAGAGGCTCGAAATCCCTTCTACTCCGCGATTCAATTGAGTGGTTCGGAATCGTATCTTGGTTGGATTCCGTTGAGTGGTCCGGATCCTGTTTGGTATTATGGTTCCGTTGAGAGGTCCGGAACCCGATTAATTTCTTATTGATTCTTTGGATTGAGTTTGGATTGAGATAGCTTTAGAGATGTAGACTTCGGCCGAATTGTGTCGCTCTAACCTTACTTTTCATTGTGTTGTATGAGTTTATAGTTGTGAGCTTTTGTGACTTGTTTCAGATGAGCCGTTGAATGTATGGGTGACTCATTTGGGATTTTCAGTGACTTGATTATGATTTTATATATGACGTTTATAAATCGAATCAATGGTTGGTTTTTAATGGTGTCACATACATAGAATTATTGTCACTCACACGAGTTTCGCAGCTGATCTGGGTTGTTGTTTGCCCGGTGCATCATTCCTATGGTGTAGGGGCGATTGTGCAGGTATTAGTAGATACAAGAAGCTTTGGGGTAGCAGGTAGAGTTCAGAGAGCTTGGAATGTTAGGTTACCCCTATACTTTTCCTTAAACAGAGGTGATTATTGTTATTTTCAGTCCAGTATTTCTGTTTGTATTTCATGGCATCCCCCTAAAGTCTACCGTTGCGCGTCAATCCTAAACGTATGTCGGGATCGGGACGTGACATTAAGTCATAACTCAGAAACTATTTTTCTTCTTCAACCCTTTTGGCTTAAAATTTTAGCCCAAGATTATTAAATAATGATTTTAGCCTAATTTTCTTTTTCGTTAACTTTTTTGAAAATAAAAGTTATGTAGATTATCCTAATTTATTTTTATGAACATTTGAATTTAAAAATATTTAAATTTCGATAAGTAATTAAAAATCATACAAATACATAAGTATTTATAAAGTTTTAAGTCAAATTTGATTTAAATAATTTTCTTAAATTATATTAGACGTTAGATTTAATTTTGAACCATCAAATCTTTTTTTTATCATTAAATTTGATTTCATTTGATCATAGCCGTTAAATTATAAGTAAAAAACAAAAAAAGTTTTGAAATATGACAGTTTGGTGGGTTAAGAATGATTTAAGCCAGGCTTAAATCCTGGAGAGAATCTAGTCCAAACATATATTTTCTTCCGGGTCTTATTTTAACTGGAGATGGTTTGAAAGGGTTTTAAAGTTTATATTTTAAGCTTTATCTCATGAGTTTGAGATGGTCTTAATATAATATTGTTTGTATTAAAAACACTAAGGGCCTTTTGAGAAAGCATCTGGAATGGCTAAAAATGTTGATATAACAGAGTTTTGAAAATGTTGATTTTGAATTTAAATATAAAAAACGAATTTAATAAAAGTAATTTAAGGAAAACAACTAATAACCAATTAAGAAGAAATCAGATTAAAAAGAAAAGGTTTTGAGAAATAAATTTGGAAAAGCACTAGGGTTCCGTCATCCCCTTAACAATCCTATGTAGATTTACTAGGTACTTATGAATTACCCATGCAACTTTGAAGGTTAGGTTTTCTTAATGTATATTCTACTTGTGGTATTCAAGTTAGAAGGTATATCAAACATGCAATCCGTCTGTGGTATTCAGATGAAATATAAACATGCATGACTTTAGGGGTGGGTTCGGTTTAATTCGGTTCGGTTTTTTGCCAAAACCGAAACCAAACCGAAATTTCGGTTCGGTTCGGTTCATTTTTTTTTCGGTTTTTTTCGGTTCGGTTTTTTTTCGGTTCGGTTTTTTTCGGTTCGGTTTCGGTTTTTTGTTTTTTTTTTCTTTCAAAAAATGAAAAACATTGAAATTTTAAATTTTAACGTATCCAACACAATCATAACACAAGCATTCTAACTATAATCAAAGACAATGAAAATAAACATTTAAAGTTGAACTAAAATCATCAATCAAGTCTTCCAAAGTCCAAACTAACAACATCACAACACAAAAATCGTACAAATGACTTAGAAAAGTTAAATTGTATGATGTCGTTCAAAGATCAGGGTTGTTTGCTTGTAACTGCATGTTGACAACTTGATTAGTAAAAGAAATGCGTGGGTGGATTTATTTAGTGTGTGTTGGATTCTTTTCCATCACAAATTCCCTAAGTAATCTACCCGAAATAAATGTTTATAGATTCTGTTACATGTTATATGAGAGTAGATTTGGAAAAGAAAGCTGAGACAAAAGTAGACAGTGCTATGGAGATGGATGTAGGTACTTCAGGATGAGGTTTGGCTCCGGAACCTTATATGGGGGATAAATAATAGGTTAGGGTTTAAAGTTTTTATAGGACTTTTTTGTAATATTTTGAGCTTAAAGTTTGGCAACACATTGGGTTTAGCATATTTTAACTTACAAATTGGGTTTAGAAAATAATATCCAAAACAAATAATTAAATAAAAAAATTAATTTAATTAATTCGGTTCGGTTCGGTTTGGTTCGGTTTCTAGATCACTAAAACCGAACCGAACCAAAAGAATTCGGTTCGGTTCGGTTTTTTCAATTCGGTTCGGTTTTTTTGTTCGGTTCGGTTTTTTCGGTTTCGGTTCGGTTTGGTTTTCGGTTTTTTTCGGTTTTCGGTTTTTTGAACCCACCCCTACATGACTCATTACGCTTTGTGAAAACCCTTTGAAAAACCATGCAACCCCTAACGTGGTATTCGCCCTGGGTGGAATTACAACTATCAATCATAAGAAGCAATACGCAATTTCCCGATGGTATTCTAACCGAATTGCATCTAATTACTTATCTAAACATCCTAATAGTCGCGAAGCATTAAGATACAAAGACAGTTTAAAGCACAATGATTGATAATTCAAAGTATGCATGCATAATATCATAAGCAATTAAATAAAAACTACATATTCATGCTAAGGCTCAAGACATCGCCTTAGCAAAAGGAATCAGTTACGCATACTCATAAAGGTCGTACCCAGTGCACAAAGCTCCCGCTTTACGCAGGGTCTGGGAGAGGTGAATGTCGGCTAGCCTTACCCCCATTTACGCAGGGTCAGTTACGCATACTCATAATAAAAAAAAATAAATATATATATATATATATATATCATTAACTAGAAAAAGATTGAAAACACTTTGTAGAATAAAGTCTGAAAATCTCTAAACTTTAGCCACATTCATCTCTCCAATATTGCGTAAAGAAGAATAAAACCACAATGGCTTATTTATACTACCTAGAAAATCCAATTCTTCCTAGAAAAGGACTTAGAATAAATCTAGGAAACCAAATAAATTGAAATAAATTAGAAAACATAATCCTAAATTGTCTAGGTAAATTCACCTAAAATCTGCACAGTCACATTTTGGACATATATCAGCTCCAAAACTGCCCCAAAATAGCTGAATCTAAAGTTTGGACTATTCTGAACACTTCTCTAGAAGGCCATGAACTCATCTGATATCATCTCAAGCTTCAAAAACTACATTTAAGCCCTAAAATGTCTTATTCGAGCAACGCGCACTGCTTCTTTAATTAATCGCCAGAAAATAACCACTTGAAAGAAATTGCTGAAATTTTTACACGAACAAGCTAAGGAACACAGGAACGTCCTCCAATTTGAATCACTCTAAAATTCGTCTGTTTGATCATGTTTTGCTCCATAGGAAGTTGAATATTCTATATTGAAAATATAAAGCAAAGTATTAAAATTCTACCAAAATAATTACCAAATTATACTAAGAATAGGATACAATATATAATATAATATTGACTTATCAGTTGGCACTACCAGTAACAATTCGACTCCCGTTGAGAGCCAGGGCCAAGCTCGTGATATCACAGATCGAAATTTTCAATACGAGCAGAGCAATTTTAATTGTAAATGTTCCATATACAATATTACTTCAAATCAAAACAAACAAACAAAAACTACATATTGTTGATCACCAAAAAGAACAAAAATAAAAGTTTCTGAAAGCCTATCATATGAAATTGCCTGCAACATGTTATGATGAGTTGCTGTTACTTTCGTCATCAATCCCCATCGCTCGAATGCTATAAGGCACTTCTTGAATAATTGGCCAGGTATTCGAAAACCTTGGAGAACTCTTCCTTTTCTTTGGCTTATGCTCCTCGACTTGTTGAATCATTAGCTCTCGGGCATCATTCCTCCCAAACTCTGTCATGGCGGCAGACGTCACATCTGTATTCGGAAGTTTATTCAAACAAGCTAACAGATGATGATATAGCGAAGGCGTGTCGTTCTTAGCAGCAGCAAACTTGAATAGCCCGTCATTAATGTTGAATTATAAGTCTCTAGCTGATTGAGTATTAGAAATAAGATGAGGTTAAATGTGTATTCACTTGTGCTAAGAATGCCAAGTGTGAAGTTCTTATGTGTAAAAAGGCCATGAGTGCCATGTAAGTTTTTTCTTTTATTATTACATGTTTAGATGTGTGGTTGTGATTAAAGCTAGGAGAGAGAATGAATCCAACAGTCACTAACAACTATATTCCTCACCTCAAGACTTGTGTGAGGGAAGGGTGTGCATCAGTATAATCAAAGAAGCACCTCTGTGACTTGCAGAGTAAGAAGCTGCCATTTTCCAATCTTCTTCTTCACTCTGTACCTCTTCACTCCTTCTTTGAATTCATTCAGCTAGACAAAAATATCAACGTTTCTTAACATGGCCTCAGAGCCTAGTTTCGATTAGATCTGGGTGTGTTCTGTGAACTCAAACATCACCGTTTCTGGATTCGGTGAAGTTTGCCGGAGTCTGTCTGTGATCTAAGAACTACGTGTTTCTGGATTCACACAAGCTCACGATGGCTGGATCTGGGAGTGCTGAAGTGAGGACCCCGATCTTCTCCGGTGAGAACTACGAGTTCTGGAGAATCAAAATGGTTACCATTTTCAAGTCATATGGACTATGGAATCTGGTGGAAAAAGGGATTTCGGTTTCCGATTCGAAGAAGAAGAAAGCTAAGACTGATGAAGATACAGATGTTGATGCTGACGATGATGAGAAAATGGCTGCAATCTTCATGAAAGATGCAAAAGCTCTCGGAACATTCAAAGCGCAGTCTCCGATCAGATCTTCCCTCGAATCGCAAACGCAGACTCAGCAAAAATGGCATGGGATCTGTTATATGGCGAATATCACGGTGGGGATCAGGTAAGATCTGTGAAACTCCAAAATCTTAGACGAGAATTTGAATACACTAGAATGCGTGATGATGAATCCTTGACTGGGTATCTTACTCGTTTAAATGATCTGATTAATCAAATGAAGACGTTTGGTGAAACTCTGTCAAATGAGATATTAGTTCAGAAGGTGTTAATCAGTCTCACTAAGATATATGATCCTATATGCTTAGTGATAGAAAACACAAAATGTTTAGAATCTGTTGAACTGCAAGAGGTACTAGCTATATTGAAGAGTCAAGAGCAGAGGTTTGATTTGCATTCCTCTGATGCAACTGAGAGAGCATTTTCTTCTCTTACTGTTAATTCAAAAAGGCAGAATCGAAGTTATGCTCAGTCTAGTACTTTTAAACCACAGAGAAATTGGAATCAAAAGGGTAAGAAGTGGGATTCAAAACCAAAGTTTCAGCAAAAATCATTCACAAATGTTGCATATAATAGTACTTCCTCACAGGTTATGGGTCAAGATAGTGTAAAACCTCAATGTAAAGTGTGTTCAAAGTTTCATTATGGTGAATGTAGATATAAGGGGAAATCCAAGTGCCATAACTATGATAGATTTGGACATTGGGCCAGAGAGTGTACTGTTGGAAAGTCTATTCAAAAGGCAAACTGTACAAGTCAAATGGAAGTGACAGGAAACCTATTTTATGCAAATTGTGCAGTTGCTGAGACTAAGGTTAATGGAGATTGGTACATAGATAGTGGCTGCAGTAATCATATGACAGGAAATGTTGAACTTCTTGTTGATGTGAATACAAATGTTGCAGGGAAAGTTCAAATGCCAACAAGAGTGTTAGTTAATGTGGCAGGAATGGGATCACTGAAAATTGAAACTAACAGAGGGAGAAAATACATCAGAGAAGTTATGTACTTACCTGGTTTGAAAGAGAATCTATTAAGTGTAGGACAAATGGATGAGCACGGATATTATCTTGTGTTTGGTGGACATATGTGTACTGTTTCTGATGGTCCTTTTCTGGAATGTCAAATTATTCGTGTAAAAATGAAAGAAAACATGTGCTATCCTCTATCTCTAAGGCCTGAGAAACAACTTGTGTTGAAGACTAGTTTTGCTCATTGTTCTCTGACTTGGCACAGAAGATTAGGTCACCTAAACTTTGGTGGAATCAAGCAATTGAAGGATAAAGACATGGTTCATGGTCTACCATATCTAGATGAGTATGACAGAGTTTGTGAAGGCTGTCAATATGGTAAGCAACACAGAGAAAGCTTTCCTAGTGGTCAAGCACAAAAAGCAAGTGCTCCACTTGAATTGGTTCATGTTGATTTGTGTGGACCGATGAGAAATGAGTCTACAGGAGGAAACAAGTATTTCATGTTGCTTGTAGATGATGCAACCAGGATGATATGGGTGTATTTTCTTAGATTCAAATCTGAAGCTCTTACTTGTTTTAAGAAATTCAAGGCCATGACTGAGTTGCAAAGTGGTATGAGAGTAAAATGTGTAATGAGTGATAGAGGAGGGGAGTTCTTATCAAATGAATTCAATCAATACTGTGACACAGAAGGAATCCAAAGACAACTGTCTCTCTCTTACACTCTACAGCAAAATTGAGTGGTTGAAAGAAAAAACAGAACTGTGATTGAAATGGCCAAGTCTATGCTTCATGACAAAGGAATGCCTTACCATATGTGGGCAGAAGCTGTGCACACTGCAGTCTACATATTAAACAGGTGTCCTACCAAATCACTTGATAGCATAACACCTTTTGAAGCTTACAGCAAAAGGAAACCAGGTATTGCCCATTTGAAGGTTTTTGGCTCGGTTTGTTATGTTCATACTCCATCCGAGCTAAGACACAAGCTAGAACCCAAAAGTATAAAAGGAGTCTTTGTTGGATATGCAAAATGTGAGAAAGGGTACAGAGTATTTGATCCAATCTCTAAAAGACTGATCTTGTCAAGAGATGTTGTGTTCGATGAAAACTCAGCTTGGGATTGGCAAAGAAGCACAGAAAGACATATGTCACTGCCTATTTATGAATTTGACTCTGTTGATACACCAAGAAGTGAGAATACAGAAAATGACACTCAAGTTTCAAGTGGTTTATCATATGGCATATTGGAAGAAGCTGCAAGTGGTATTGATGATACACAGATCAATTCACAGTCAAGTGCAGGTGTGAGTGACACTCATTCATTTGATCATACTCCATTAAAATGGAGAAAGCTGGATGATGTACTTGCTCAATGTAATATGTGCATTATAGAACCAGAGAAATATGAAGATGCGGCTAAGGATGAGTCTTGGATGAATGCTATGAAGGATGAGCTCTCCATGATTGAAAAGAATGCAACCTGGGAGTTAGTAGACAGGCCAAGTAACAAGCCTATAATTGGAGTAAAATGGGTGTTTAAAACCAAACTCAACCTGGATGGAACTGTGCAAAAGAACAAGGCAAGGCTTGTTGCAAAGGGATATGCCCAGAAACCAGGAATAGACTACAATGAGATCTTTGCTCCTGTTGCTCGGTTGGATACAATCAGAACCCTTATAGCATTGGCTGCACAAAAGAGTTAGAAACTCTATCAACTTGATGTCAAATCTGCTTTTTTAAATGGTGTTCTTGAAGAGGAGGTTTATGTAGAGCAGCCTGATGGTTTTGTAGCTAAAGGGGAGGAAGACAGAGTATATAAACTTCACAAAGCCTTGTATGGTCTAAAATAGGCACCACGGGCCTGGTATGGAGAGATTGATACATATTTCTCATAGTGTGGTTTTACAAGAAGTTTAAGTGAACCAACATTGTACATCAAGGCAGAAGAGAAAGACATTTTGATTGTGTCGATCTATGTGGATGACATAATCTATACTGGGAGTAACAAGCAAATGCTTGAAGAATTCAAGGAAGACATGAAACAAAAGTATGAGATGACTGATTTGGGTCTTCTCCATCATTTCCTTGGAATGGGAATAATTCAAACAACTTCAAGCATTTTCATCCACCAAAAGAAATATGCAAGCTCCTTATTAGACAAATTTGGTCTGAAAGAGTGCAAACCTGTGCTTACTCCACTTGTTGCAACTGAGAAGTTAACCACGGATGATGGAAGTGGTGCAGCAAGTGAAGAGTTATACAGAAGTATGGTGGGAAATCTCCTATATCTCACTGCAACCAGGCCTGATATTATGTATGCATCCAGTCTGTTAGCCAGATTTATGCACTGTCCTACCAGTAAGCATGTTGGAACTGCTAAAAGAGTGCTAAGATACATTAAGGGCACCCTAAATTATGGTTTGGAATATGTGAAGGGTAAGAACTCAATGTTAATTGGGTTCTGTGATAGTGACTGGAGTGGATCAATTGAAGACAGTAAAAGTACTTCTGGTTATGCCTTCTCATTTGGCAGTGGAGTATTCTCATGGGCATCCGTGAAGCAAAATTGTGTAGCCCTTTCCACCGCAGAGGCAGAGTACATCAGTGCTTCAGAAGCAACTACTCAAGCCATTTGGTTGAGATTTGTTCTTGAAGACTTTGGTGAATTTCAAACCGAAGCCACTCCAGTGCACTGTGACAACACCTTAGCAATTGCAATCACCAAGAACTCTGTGTTCCATCAAAAGACCAAACACATTAACAGAAGATACCATTTCATCAAGGATCCACTGAAGGATGGCATCATTGATCTAGTGTACTGTCCAACTAAGGAGCAACTAGCTGATATTTTCACAAAACCTCTGCCTAAAGATCGGTTCAAATATCTCAGGAGCATGCTTGGAGTGAAATCAGCTCAAGACTTAAAGGGGAGTGTTGAATTATAAGTCTCTAGCTGATTGAGTATTAGAAATAAGATGAGGTTAAATGTGTATTCACTTGTGCTAAGAATGCCAAGTGTGAAGTTCTTATGTGTAAAAAGGCCATGAGTGCCATGTGAGTTTTTTCTTTTATTATTACATGTTTAGATGTGTGGCTGTGATTAAAGCTAGGAGAGAGAATGAATCCAACAGTCACTAACAACTATATTCCTCACCTCACGACTTGTGTGAGGGAAGGGTGTGCATCAGTATAATCAAAGAAGCACCTCTGTGACTTGCAGAGTAAGAAGCTGCCATTTTCCAATCTTCTTCTTCACTCTGTACCTCTTCACTCCTTCTTCTTTGAATTCATTCAGCTAGACAAAAATATCAACGTTTCTTAACAAGAGCTTCAACACAGGCCTTCAGTGAAGAGACATATGATGTAAACCAAGCACACGATTTTGGAATTTCGGTTTCGAGCTTAGAGTAGGTAGTAAGCTGGTGTGGCCGTGTGAGTCGCTGCAGAACACTTCGTAGGGCACTTTTACTGTCCCCATGGTTCCCTTTTCGGCCTCATGATACTCCGACACGATTCTCATATTTCTCATTAGGCAGTGAAACGAACGAGGCAACAAGTTGTGGCCTCATATCTCTTTATCTGTTAGCCTCTGAATTTCAGAGTACCATACTTCTTTTCCAAAAACCTTGATTCCGGCCTCCAACTTAGCTATTCCAGCTCAGGTAGTTCCCCTCAGCGTGAACGAATGACCCGTGATTGTCTTTGCCTCATTGCCATCAGAACCATCACTATTCGAAGAATATTTTGAAGAACCTTTGGAGCTTGATCTATGGACATTTTTGGAGGAACATCTAGACAAGGTGGAGCGTTTTAGCGGCAGTGAACGAATGAGCTTGTTTGTTCAGTGAACAGCTTGAGCTTGTTCAAGTTTTCTTCAATTTCCTCCAATTTTCTCCACAGAAGATTGTATTTGATCCTTATTGGCATCAAGCATCTTAGAAACCTCTAAACAACAAGGACCTACGGCCTGCCTAGATGCTACGACACCTCCTGTGAAGAAGAACCAAAGCTCGTCGGATTTGAAGCATGAAATTTACCTGGGGTTGATATTTTTGACCTTCTCACCACCAACCTTTGCAAGCTTTTGGAAATGTATGAAAGAAATATTTGTTATGATAAAAAAAAAAGGAAAATAATCCAATAAATTAAGTTATAACATCTACAAATATTTAAATGTCATATGGTATACAACATCTACAAGTAAAATCTGTTCACTCATCTGAACTATCGGTATCCCTGTAATGTTAGATTATAGTTTACGCATTGAATCAATGGAGATTGTTTGAATTTCTGGAAGAAAAATGAAAGTAAAATTTCTAGAGAGAATTCCAGTGAGGAGAGCCAAACTGATTTCATTGATTCTCAGTTCTCATTCCAATATGAGAATGGAAAATGACCGTTACAACCAGAAAGGAATAATCCTCTTTCTCCCTTCTAACGGAAGGAAATGATCACATCCATCCATGTCATCTATCCTATGAGATAGTTACATACGTCACAAAATATCACTATACGTCACAAAATATCACTCACTCTAACAATATGTTTGGATGAAGAAATTTAAGATTACTAAGGAATATTAAAATGACAAAAATTTAAATGATGGAATTTTATTCTATAGAATTTGTGAATTTTCTTGTTTGGGTAACCTAAAAGAACAATAGAATTGAATACGAAATTTGTTGTTTTTAAACTCTCAATCATGTAAATTGGAAAATGACACCTATTTACATGAGATTTAAATTTGGGAATTGGAGGTCTCAAATTCCAAGTTTTTTTCATGTGGAAATTCTAAATTTCTATGTTTATGAATCCAAACAAGGGAATTAGTGCATGTCAATTTATAAATTATGTCTTTAATCCAAATTCCAAGTTTATTTCCCTCATCCAAACGTAATGTAACTTACTCTAGAGCATCCATTTGGAATATGATCCAATGGCTCTGATTAAAACAAGTAAAATGGCTAAATTTATTCTCTGCTAATACGCTTACACACTAACATGCAAGACTATCAAATCCAAAACCTTGTAGCAGGAGGTTCATCGCGATTCATGTCAGTGCAAGAAGCATCTATGAAATCCCTAAAGCGTAAACATCCTCTCACATCATCGCGAACATTGACGATTCCAGTAACTATTCGACTCCATTTACAGCTAGGGCACCAAGCTCAGATCTTCTATTTGTTACACCTTCTGGACCACAGGTCAAGGAATTGGTTCGGGCATCAGTGTCGGCCTCCCAAATTTTAACATGCCGATCCTTCGGGCTTCCGGTGACTATTTTGTATGGGTCCATGTGCAAGTAATTCACCGGCCCCTTGTGTCCAGCCTCTAACTCCGCTATTGGTTCTGATTTCTGGGTGCCACAGTTCATCCTTATATCGTAAAGCATCGCTCTGCATAATTAAGAAAACTTCATTTTTCAACAATGTCAAGATTATGACTAGAACAAACTTCAACCTTTTGTTAGATATGGCACACAATACGAATGAAACCAAGGGAATTCTACTCTTCGTACCTGCCATGGCTGCCTATGCAGAATAAAGATTTGGAAGGCATTGCCTGAAAAGAACATATCTTTGCATCCACTGCAGCAATGGCAACTTTTTCCTTTTTCCTCAAATCAATTGCCGTAATGGAGGAACCAGCAGCAACATAGACCAAATGTTCATGACACTTCATGTCTATAGGGGCACCAAGAGTAGAAGTCATCCCCACACAGCATGAAGAACGAGCATTTGTATCCCACACACTCACCTGTTAGAAACCACAATCATCACATATCCAATGAGAGAGTAACAGAATTCACCGTTGTATGGCTGATTGGCGATTACTAGCGAAGGATAAAAGAGAATACCTTAGAATCTCTTGAAACGGTTACCAAGTGAGAGGTGTTGTGCCTGCCATTAAGACCAAAACACATAGATCAGTCTTATGGGAAAATTTGTCACCCGAAGCACAATAAACTTCTTTAGACAAATCACATATGAGATGTAGTAGATATCTACAAATTATCTTCGAAGTTGAATCAGCTTATCGATGAACAAGAAGTTTATTTAGTATTACTGAAAAGAAACATAAAATCTCCTCAAAGGACCAACTCATACCCAGCAACAGACATCAATCGAATGGGCTTCTCACGCCCATAGGAAGTAGCCTTTAAAGCATGTTGGCCACGCCTCCCACAGGAGCTAAGAGACCAAAGGCTAACATTGCCATCTTTCCCTCCACTTGCCAATACTTTTCCTGTTCCATCGCCTAACAACTTATCTGACAATGCTGAAATGGGGCCAATGGAACCTCTAAAACATCTACGGCAAGCACCCTATGACAAAATAATGAGATTAAGACCTTTAGGAGAAAGTTGAAATCATAACCTAGAAAATAAGCAATCATTCTCCTTACGTCCCTAATATTGAACTCAACACAGAACTGAAAACTCTGATGATGGTATTACAGTACAATAATAGTAATTGAATCGCATAGATAAATCATGGATTACATGAACAAATATTTAATAGACTGGTGTAGAGGAAAAGATCATGAGTGTAACTTATTAGACCAAACTGCCACTTACGAAGTAAAGTTTTTTACTTTAGACGGAGTTTTAGCTTTGAAAATCAATCCATGTGGATGAAAGGCCAAAAATGCACCATTAGCATCAAAACAGAACAGTAAGATTTCAGGGAGACATTCCTGCAGATAAAGGCGCCATCTTGATTCTTGTATAACCCCTGAAGGGGTGTACCCGAGCCATTTCTAAACTAAGTAGGGCGCAAACGACAACTCTACCAAATCAAAGGTACGGAAAACAAACAATAGGAGTTTATCGTGAAAAAATATTCCGAATTCATGTAATACCTTCCACCATAGCCGAATGGAATGGTCAAGGCTTGAAGTTACCAAAACACTCCCCTCTTTCTGTGTTTCGTTTCGACATAAATATGTTTCATTCAGCGGAAACAACCTGCATTTTATGTCAATATTTCAGGAATAAAAGAACTTCCCTTGAGCCAAACTTAAGCAAAATAAAAGAAAACCACAGAGATCCCACCTCATGCAATTAATTCTTGCACTGTGACCACTTAGAGTGAGAAGCGAACCCTTCGGTTTAACGGACGATCAATCGATATTACTCGTATCCATGAACCCTACAACAACAACAACAACAACAACAAAGCCTTTTCCCACTAAGTGGGGTCGGCTATATGAATCCTAGAACGCCATTGCGCTCATTTGTGTCATGTCCTCCGTTAGATCCAAGTACTCAAGTCTTTTCTTAGGGTCTCTTCCAAAGTTTTCCTAGGTCTTCCTCTACTCCTTCGGCCCCGAACCTCTGTCCCGTAGTCACATTTTCGAACCGGAGCGTCAATAGGCCTTCTTTGCACATGTCCAAACCACCGGAACCGATTTTCTCTCATATTTCCTTCAATTTTGGCTACTCCTACTTTACCTCGGATATCCTAATTCCCAGTCTTATCCTTTCTCGTGTGCCCATACATCCCACGAAGCATCCTCATCTCCGCTACACCCATTTTGTGTACGTTGATGCTTCACCGCCCAACATTCTGTGCCATACAACATCGCTGGCCTTATTGCCGTCCTATAAAATTTTCCCTTGAGCTTTAGTGGCCTACGACGGTCACACAACACGCCGGATGCACTCTTACACTTCATCCATCCAGCTTGTATTCTATGGTTGAGATCTCCATCTAATTCTCCGTTCTCTTGCAAGATAGATCCTAGGTAGCGAAAACGGTCACTTTTTGTGATCTTCGCTAGATTGCTCCGGTCATTAGTGTGGATAAGTATATAAATGGATAGAGATAGGAAAGCAAACACAAGATGTACGTGGTTCACCCAGATTGGCTACGTCCACGGAATAGAGGAGTTCTCATTAATTGTGAAGGGTTTACACAAGTACATAGGTTCAAGCTCTCCTTTAGTGAGTACAAGTGAATGATTTAGTACAAATGACATTAGGAAATATTGTGGGAGAATGATCTCGTAGCCACGAAACTTCTAAGTACCGGAGTGTGGTATCGTCTTGACTTGCCTTTATCTGTCTCATAGGTAGATGTGGCATCTTCTCTGGAAGTACTCTTCCTCCATCCAGGGGTGGTATCTGTAACTGGTGGAGATGCACAAGGTAATGTATCAATTTCACTTGAAGCTTACTTGTAGTTTCATGCTTGGTCAAGCGAGATACAAACCATGTAGTAGGAGTCCCCCAAGTCGCCGAGCTAGGGGATCTGCTGAAAGAGGTGACAGACAAGGTAAGCAATCAGAGCTCCGGCTGATTGTTCACATTCTCCCTATCTTGCAGGCAGCATGAAGGATAAAGAGAAGAAAAATGAGGAGAGATGATATGGGATACTTTTGCTTTTGAAGAAGTAACTTTCCACAGGCTTATTCTTGAACTGGGCTGGAGGGTTTTCTGGTTTCCTCCAGAGTATAAGGCCGACTGAAGAATTTGAGGGTCAAAACAAGTCCATCAAATCTAGAGTACGTTCGACCCTGCTGATATGGGATACTTTTGCTTTTAATAGAGTAGTGGATGTATCGGCACGTGTGCTGTTACGCTTGTCTCCACATGCTTCCTTGTATCCTTCTCACTTGCCCTATCTGTTCCTCAGGCAGATGCGGTATCTTCCCTGGAAGCATAAGATGTTGAAGATGAGTACTCGAGAGCAATGCCAGGTAAGTAATCAGGTAAGGGGTTCCAGGCAGTCAGTTCCTGGCTGGAAGCTTGATTCCAAGTGCTGACTGATTGCTCTATTTCTCCTTGTCTTGCAGGTAAGAACAAGGCCAAAGGAAAAGACAGGGAAAAAGCATGATATGGGATACTCTTGCTTTTAACCCTGATGATATGAGATATTCTTGCTCTAGTATAGCTTGTTTACAGAGGTATTATCGGGGGGAAAGAAAGCTGAATATTTCGAAAGGCTTTGTTGGGAGTGCCCTCTCAGATAAGAGAAAGGGTTGAACATTTTTGCAGGTCTGCCTGTCCATTAGGGATGGAAGTCGACATATATAGGAGTCTCCCTAACATCAAGTAATAATGCTATTCCTTTACCCTGCTTGGTTATAGCACGGTAGTGGGAGCTGCTAGCTTCACATGTTTTAACTCTGTCAGAGCACTTTGAAAAAGTGGTTTGTGGTATCTGGAAAGCTGATGTTGCGTGTGAAGATTACAGACCTGTCGGGGGTCTGGCTCTCGAGATTCGGAGAACGATGCCTCTTCGATTTTTGAGAAAGCAATCCTGCTGGGGGTCTGGCTCTCGAGATTCGGAGAGCGGTGTCTCTTCGATTTTGAGAAAGTAATCATGTTGAGAGTCTGGCTCTCGAGATTCGGAGGGCCGTGCCTCTTCGATTTTGGAGCAAGCAATCTTGTTGGGAGTGTTTTCTCGAATGTGAGTAAAGGTTGGGCATGTTTGCTAGTCTACCTTGCCACGAAGCACAGAGGTTGACACACAGGGACTTTCCAATTATCCAGCAGTGGTACTGTTCCTTTGCCCTCTCTTCGATTTTGAGAAAGTAATCATGTTGGGAGTCTGGCTCTCGAGATTCGGAGGGCGGTGCCTCTTCGATTTTGGAGCAAGCAATCTTGTTGGGAGTGTTTTCTCGAATGTGAGTAAAGGTTGGGCATGTTTGCTAGTCTACCTTGCCACGAAGCACAAAGGTTGACACACCGGGACTTTCCAATTATCCAGCAGTGGTACTGTTCCTTTACCCTCTCTTCGATTTTTGATAAAGTAATCATGTTGGGAGTCTGGCTCTCGAGATTCGGAGGGCGGTGCCTCTTCGATTTTGGAGCAAGCAATCTTGTTAGGAGTGTTTTCTCGAATGTGAGTAAAGGTTGGGCATGTTTGCTAGTCTACCTTGCCACGAAGCACAGAGGTTGACACACCGGGACTTTCCAATTATCCAGCAGTGGTACTGTTCCTTTACCCTTGTGGGTAATAATATGGTAGCTAGACCTTCAAAATTTATGTGTCTAAACTTTGTTAGTGTTGTTTCTTTGCAATTCTTTTACCCTTCTTGGTCAGAGCGATGTAGTGGGAGCTGCAAGCTTCACGTGTCTCAACTTTGTCAGAGAACTTTGGCAAAGTTATCTGTGGTACCCATGAGCTACTGTTGCGTGTGGGAAGTGGGTGATTGAACAATACGATTCATGTGCTTTCTACTTCGCCAGAAATCTTCGACAGAATGCCCATAATTTCCGCAAAGCTGAGTATGCGTGTGACAGGTGCTGACAAGGCTGGAAAAGTAGGTGCCTCTTCGATTTCTGAAATCGGCCCTCGTGGTCTCTGATCAGCCCAGCTTTTGAGAAAGCAAGCCTCTTCGATTTCTGAGATCGGCCTTTATGGTCTTTGAGCAGCCCAACTTTTGAGAAAGCAAACACCTCTTCGATTTCTGAGATCGACCCTCGTGGTCTCTGAGCAGCCCAGCTTTTGAGAAAGCAAACGCCTCTTCGATTTCTGAGCAGGCGCCTCTTCGATTTCTGAAGCTTCGTCGAGTGCAGATTTTTATAGGGGCTAACATTAAGTTCCAAAGCACACTTGAATATCCACCAGTAGAAGCTCCATTCTTGCACTTCTAAGATCTTGATTTGTCCGACCTCTTCTCTCTTCAACACCTTTGAAAATGTCTGGCCCCTCCGACCGTCGTTTTGACTTGAACCTTGTTGAAGAGGCAGCCCCGCCTTCTCCAGACAACATATGGAGCCCATCCTTCGTCTCCCCTACTGGTCCTCTTACCGTTGGGGATTCCGTGATGAAGAATGATATGACCGCTGCGGTAGTGGCCAGGAACCTTCTCACTCCCAAAGATAACAGACTACTTTCTAAACGGTCTGATGAGTTGTCTGTTAAGGATTCTCTGGCTCTCAGTGTTCAGTGTGCAGGTTCTGTGTCTAATATGGCCCAACGCCTATTTGCTCGAACCCGCCAAGTTGAATCATTGGCGGCTGAAGTGATGAGTCTCAAACAGGAGATTAGAGGGCTCAAGCATGAGAATAAACAGTTGCACCGGCTCGCACATGACTATGCTACAAACATGAAGAGGAAGCTTGACCAGATGAATGAATCTGATGGTCAGGTTTTACTTGATCATCAGAGATTTGTGGGTTTGTTCCAAAGGCATTTATTGCCTTCGTCTTCTGGGGCTGTACCGCGTAATGAAGCTCCAAATGATCAATCTCTGATGCCTCCTCCTTCTAGGGTTTTGTCCAGTACTGAGACTCCGAATGATCCCCCTCCGGTGCCTTCTCTTTCTGGGGCTCTACCGACTGCTGAGACTTCTCCTAAGCAACCTTTGTGAAGGCTCCCTCTTGTTTGTTTATTTTGACTCAAGTATATGTACATATTTGTAACTTATCGGGGATATCAATAAATAAGCTTTCCTTCATTTCAACGTATTGTGTTAAATACACCAAAGCCTTCTTCGCTAAGTTCTTTGAATTTTCTTTTGTTGAAGCTTGTATGTTGAAGCTTTGTGAGTGGAGCATATAGGTTGAGGTAGTGTTCCCTTAATTTCCCGAGTGAGGAAAACTTCTCGGTTGGAGACTTGGAAAATCCAAGTCACTGAGTGGGATCGGCTATATGAATCTTAGAACGCCATTGTGTTCTGTCCTCCGTTAGATCCAAGTACTCTAAGTCTTTTCTTAGGGTCTCTTCCAAAGTTTTCCTAGGTCTTCCTCTGCCCCTTCGGCCCTGAACCTCTGTCCCATAGTCGCATCTTCTAATCGGAGCGTCAGTAGGCCTTCTTTGCACATGTCCAAACCACCGTAACCGATTTTCTCTCATCTTTCCTTCAATTTCGGCTACTCCTACTTTACCCCGGATATCCTCATTCCTAATCTTATCCTTTCTCGTGTGCCCACACATCCAACGAAGCATCCTCATCTCCGCTACACCCATTTTGTGTACGTGTTGATGCTTCACCGCCCAACATTCTGTGCCATACAGCATCGCTGGCCTTATTGCCGTCCTATAAAATTTTCCCTTGAGCTTCAGTGGCATACGGCGGTCACACAACACGCCGGATGCACTCTTCCACTTCATCCATCCAGCTTGTATTCTATGGTTGAGATTTCCATCTAATTCTCCGTTCTTTTGCAAGATAGATCCTAGGTAACGAAAACGGTCGCTCTTTGGTATTTCTTGATCTCCGATCCTCACCCCTAACTCGTTTTGGCCTCCATTTGCACTGAACTTGCACTCCATATATTCTGTCTTTGATCGGCTTAGGCGAAGACCTTTAGATTCCAACACTTCTCTCCAAAGGTTAAGCTTTGCATTTACCCCTTCCTGAGTTTCATCTATCAACACTATATCGTCTGCGAAAAGCATACACCAAGGAATATCACCTTGAATATGTCCTGTTAACTCATCCATTACCAACGCAAAAAGGTAAGGACTTAAGGATGAGCCTTGATGTAATCCTACAGTTATGGGAAAGCTTTCGGTTTGTCCTTCATGAGTTCTTACGGCAGTCTTTGCTCCTTCATACATATCCTGTATAGCTTGGATATATGCTACTCGTACTCCTTTCTTCTCTAAAATCCTTCAAAGAATGTCTCTTGGGACCCTATCATACGCTTTTTCCAAATCTATAAAGACCATGTGTAAATCCTTTTTCCCATCTCTATATCTTTCCATCAATCTTCGTAAGAGATAGATTGCCTCCATGGTTGAGCGCCCTGGCATGAACCCGAATTGGTTGTCCGAAACCCGTGTCTCTTGCCTCAATCTATGCTCAATGACTCTCTCCCAGAGCTTCATTGTATGACTCATTAGCTTAATTCCCCTATAGTTCATGCAATTTTGTACATCGCCCTTATTCTTGTAGATAGGCACCAAAGTGCTCATTCGCCACTCATTCGGCATCTTCTTCGTTTTCAAAATCCTATTGAAAAGGTCAGTGAGCCATGTTATACCTGTCTCTCCCAAAACTTTCCACACTTCGATTGGTATATCGTCTGGGCCTACTGCTTTTCTATGCTTCATCTTCTTCAAAGCTACACCCACTTCTTCCTTCCGGATTCTACGATAAAAAGAGTAGTTTCTACACTCTTCTGAGTTACTCAACTCCCTTAAAGAAGCACTCCTTCCATGTCCTTCATTGAAAAGATTATGAAAATAACCTTTCCATCTGTCTTTAACCGCGTTCTCTGTAGCAAGAACCTTTCCATCCTCATCCTTGATGCACCTCACTTGGTTTAGGTCCTTTGTCTTCTTTTCCCTTGCTCTAGCTAGTTTATAGATATCCAACTCTCCTTCTTTGGTATCTAGTCGCTTATACATATCGTCATAAGCCACTAACTTAGCTTCTCTCACAGCTTTCTTCGCCTCTTGCTTCGCTTTTCTATACCTTTCACCATTTTCATCGGTCCTATCCTTGTATAAGGCTTTACAACATTCCTTCTTAGCCTTCACCTTTGCTTGTACCTCCTCATTCCACCACCAAGATTCCTTTTGGTGTGGGGCAAAGCCCTTGGACTCTCCTAATACCTCTTTTGCTACTTTTCGGATACAACTAGCCATGGAATCCCACATTTGGTTAGCTTCCCCCTCTCTATCCCACACACACTGGGTGATTACTTTCTCTTTGAAAATGGTTTGTTTTTCTTCTTTTAGATTCCACCATCTAGTCATTGGGCACTTCCAAGTCTTGTTCTTTTTTCTCACTCTTTTGATATGTACATCCATCACCAACAAGCGATGTTGATTAGTCACGCTCTCTCCTGGTATAACTTTGCAATCCTTACAAGTTATCCATGAACCCTAATCAACAAAAATTAAAAAACGTAAATTGAAGATTTTTTCCCAACTATTCAGACTCAAAATTCATGAAAGAAAATGGTGTGATATGATCATATATACCTGAGAGAAGACTATAGCATTCTTGTCCAATAATATGTGATCGAAACGATTTGAATTGGCGGTGCGGATATCGACGACATTCGGATCAGAAAACTTGAATTGCTGCGAATCCTTACGCATGGATAGATAGGCCTCCCTCACTTCTGGCTTTTGCGAGGAGGAGGACGGTGGTTGCTGCAGCCACCGCTCCCAGTACAAGCGCCGCCAGATGAAGTCGGAATATGCGACCATTCTGAAATATTTGCAGTTCATGGCGACGTTGGAGAGGTCCTGGAGGCTTAAGTTGGTGGCGCACTGAGCCAGCGAATCCACGTTTAGATCGACGATGGTTGTTGCCGGCGGAGACAGCGACCTCTTGTTCCGTTTCATTGGTGGAAATGGTGATGAGACTTCCATTGAAATTGAATCAAAACCCTAACAATTGGGATTTGAGAGTGAAGAGTACACAACTTTTGGTGATGAGAGTGACCGGTGACGCTTCCATTATTGAAGCTGTGTTGCATGCTGTACTGGGGAAGGACCAATATTCTCCAGCCTGGATCCCCTCTGGATCCATTACGTGGATCCTCACATCAGTAGTTCGTGTATCGTGCGATCAGAAATCATTTGATTTGTATTATTTTAAATTAAACATAAATAGTACTTAACGAAAATTGACCGCATAATAAACTATGAATGGTTGAGATGTGGAAATCCTAATCCGGAGGGTATCCTTTTCCGTAATTTTGAATCATATTATTACTGATTTATTGACACTGCATAGGGAATAACAACAACCCCACACACATCTCTCTACTCTCTCTCTCTCGCGCCCTCTCTCTCCATTGTTAGATAAAATAAGCCATAACAGCGTCGTAATAATACGGTTTAGTGACATTTTTTATTTATTTATGAACAGTATTTATAATATTTAAGAAATTGTCTATGTTTTTGTTGAAATATTCAAAAAATTAAGGATCAATATGAAAAAGCGTTGAAATGCAGACTTCATCTTATATCAACGAGATATAAATCAATCAATATTGATGATATTTACTGATTCACCACAAAAAAATTTGTCAGAACCTATTGCAAATTTTGAACTTTTGAATTTTTTTGAGAAACTTTCTTTAATTTCGACTAAATCTAAATAAATTGATATACCTAATTAAGAATTTCCATAATTTCTGTTGAAGGCAACTAATAAAAATATCAATATATATATATATATATATATATATATATTCATAAATTTGCATATTAATATTTTAAATAAATAAGGTTTTATGTTCGATTCTCCCTAAATGCAAATTCGAACCAAGTTATTATAGCTAGCTTATTGTAAAGTTTAGCCCACTTCTCCAACCCTTGGTATATATAATATTGTTTGTATTAAAATCACTAAGGGCCTTTTGAGAAAGAACCTGAAATAACTAAAAGAGGTTTTTGAAAGCTAAAAGCGCTTATATTTTAGGGTAAATTACATAGTAGCCCCTCAGGTTTGAGGTCTATTACAACCTCATACAACATCTTTAAAACATTTCACTTTCATACCTCACGTTCTATTTTATTTCAAAATAATACATCCGTTACATTTTCCATCCATTGATCCGTTAAGTGCTGACGTGGCTGCCACATTTGTGCCACGTGGCTGCCAAATGTGTGCCACGTGGCAAAAATAATAATTTTTTAATTTTTTTTTTAAAACCTGAATCTTCTAAATTAAAAAAGAAAAAAAAAAGAGGCAAAAGGCAACCAAAACAAAACCTAACCCATAACCCAACTTCCCCCGACCCAACTCCCTCTCCTCCACCATCTTCAACTCCCCCGCAACCCCCACCCCACCCCCACCTCCCCCGTAACCCCCAACTTCCCCCGACCCACCTCCCTCTCCTCCACCATCTTCAACTCCCCCGCAACCCCCACCCCACCCCCACCTCCCCCGTAACCCCCCACCTTCTCCCTCTCATCCCTCTTCACTTCCCCGACCTTCGTCCTCTCCCGTCACCACCAAAACCTCAAGTTCTCCCTCTCCGTCACTTTCCCCGACCGCGGACAGGAATTGAGGGCTTGGGTCCATGGTGGTTTGTGGCCATCACCGACCTTTGAGTACGACACCGGCTTGTTCCACTCCAACGTATGGGCATGGGGGATCGACGAAACGCAGTGCACGACGACGAGGCCAAAATTGGAGGCGAGCTTTGGATTTTGAGATATAGGTTTTATTTTGGTGCAGGGGTTTTTAAAATCCGCGTTGGGAAGCTTGCAGATGTTGTGGAGTTACTGGAGAAAAAGCTGGGGAGAATAAGATGTGGGTTGGTATTTCACGAATTCATGGCGTCGCACATCCAAATGCGCCGTGGATTATGGCGTCGCAGGGTAGGCAGAGAATGAATTGGGAGGAGGAGATCTTGCAGGAGTCGCAGAGCTTGGAGGGAGGAGAGGGAAGGGACGAAGGTTGGGGAAGATGGGTTGCTGACGAGTTTGCGATGGTGTGGGGGGGGGTTTGCGGGGAAGTCGGCCGTGGAGAGAATGGATGAAGGGTTGTTTGTGGGTTGCAGGGGTGGGGCGATGGGGTGTTAGGGTTTTGCTTTTTTTTTTTTTTTTGAAATTTTTTTAATTTAGAAGATTTAGGTTTTTAAAAAAAATTAAAATTTTTTTTTTTGCCACATGACACACATTTGGCAACCACGTGGCACAAATGTGGCAGCCACGTCAGCACTTAACGGATCAATGGATGGAAAATGTAACGGATGTATTATTTTGAAATAAAATAGAACGTGAGGTATGAAAGTGAAATGTTTTAAAGATGTTGTATGAGGTTGTAATAGACCTCAAACCTAAGGGGCTACTATGTAATTTACCCTATATTTTATATAAGTTTTATCTAAGAAGCACTGGTCAAATGCTTTTCTAGGAAGCACTTCGAAGTGCTATCCGGTTGGAATTTTAGTAAAATTTCAAGGTATCAATAAACACTTTTTGCATATGCCCTTACGAGCATAAGTAATTCATCGAGAATCAGAATAATTTTATTTCATCCAACATCCATTTTGGGTAAAGAAACATGCTATACAAATTTGAAAAAAATCTCGCTATAAGACTGCTACTATATAATATCTCAAATTACAATATATAAATCCAATTTATCCTCGCAACTGTAACATGTTCGACTTCAGAATATGAAATATTCCCTCTTTAAGTAAAAACAACTGGAATAATATATGCAAAAGTGCTTATTAGGGGGAACACCGGGATATTCCAAACAACGCAACCGCACCCATCTCTACAATTTGTTCGGGGATGAGATGGGGAGGAGATTTACAGAAGATCATGCCAAAGAACGAATGCTTATCTCTAATCCGACTAAAATATGAAGACCACGCTGTCGTGAACTCGGGACTTCTGGTTCTGAGCCACACACTCCGATATCCACATCAGATTTCTAATCTCCTGCTCCCTCAACCTCATGTATGCAAAGAAAACACCGTAATGGAACTGCAGGTCGGAGGGAGAAACAAAAGTGTTCAGTGACTGAATGGAGAGGAGACCCAAAGAAAAGTGAACCAGAATACGAAATAGACGTGGCTGCAAAGTAACTGCAATACAAACCTGTTGCTCAAATGCCAGGCAAAGCCTTTTCACCTCCTCTTCATAAAATGCCTTGTCAAGCAGCTGGCTCTCGCCATAGGATAGCTTTGAAAAAATAGACTGATAAGGAGGATATTTTTCCATGCAACCACGGACCTTCAACAAACAAGTTGTCAGCTTAGGCGAAACCGATACTAATATGTGAGAACGTTAAGTAAAGAGATAAGGTAATCAACTGATATTAGCATGTAACAGAATCTAGACCAGTGAACCCGAACAATGTCATAAAATTTTAATTTACTCCGTCTTGCCCCAAATTAGCAGACAGCCTTCACAAGAAGATGGAGCAATAATTCAAGTATCATTTTGGGCAAGAAATAAAACTAATTGAAGCACACAGCATACCTGATCAATGTCCTCACAAACAGCAAGTTCCTCGTGGCCATAGGGATAGCTGGACAAAATATGCAAACAGTTGTCAGCGTCGTCAATCCAAAATATAACATAACTTACAAGTCATCAACAAATCATTATGGCCGAAGAACTTACAGTAAACCAAAGCTAGAGTACAACTTCCTGCGATCGTCTCGAGTAAGCTCAGTTCCGATACTGCAGGGTGTGAACAAACAGCATGAGGCCATTAAAAGAAGAATGGTTAAGACCTCTGAAAATACGACATAAAGAAAACTTGTTGGCACCTCAACATTAACTTACCTGTTTATTGTAATATTGACAGCCCTTCTGTCAGCCTCAAAAGCAAGTAAGTCAGACATAATCTCTGCTGTGGCACCACCTAGTTTCTGTCCATAAGACCAAAAGCAAATTTATGAGAAAAAAAAAAATACAAAATATGTAAATGAAAAACTTGACAGATTGAAATATATAAATACTCTCGAGTTTGAAATCAAAAGTTACCTGACAAAACCTGTAAAAGTCTTCAAGATATGCCTTGTAAAGAGTGTTCCTCATTATTTCAATGTTCATGTCATCCAGGTCCTGAAAACAAGAATGATGAATAAAAAATCAGATACCTACCACAACAATTGAATACTAACCCATTGGAAAATAATAGTATAGGGTCACTAAATCATACATCGGATGTAATACATTCAGAAAAGTAGGGAGCAAGCGGTGTGTCAACAAGCACCAATCTGTAAAGCTCCCGCATATTCTGTGCAACCGCCAGGGTGGCAATGCTGATGAGAAAAACATGAACGAGATGAGATTTTATAAGAACGTCAAAGTCGTAGAAAACACTTACGAGTGAAAAGGATAAATAAAAGAAAATGGAATACATAGCTCTATGAAAATGACAATACCTGTCAAACATGCCCAAGGGGTGGCATTTTTCCAACAGTTCCTGAACATCTCTCTCATGCAAGGTTCCAGTAACAATCAGGACAACATTGTCTATCATGTGACCATATCTGGAGGAAGATAAGAAACATTAAATAAATTCCCAGTTACAGCTAAAATTTTACTGATGAATACCTATATAATTAAGGTTGTAATTTTCCCACGTCATAAGATCCTCCTGCCTTGCCGGAACAATGGCCTATTGTGATATGCTGACTAGTGAGTACTGGGCCAGCCTAAAGCCTAAATCACGTTTAGGTTTCGACATCTTTTCTCGTATTCTAATAAATAAAATTCAAATTACCAAACCGGAAATAAGGCAGGTACATACGTAATATACTCCAAAAAGGTTGACAAAGGTTCTGTAGCTTGGCATAGCATGTGCTTATACTCATCAACCAATTTAAGAGTGCACTTCTCCACAATTGTAGTTGTATGCAACGGGGAAGGTTCTGCAAGAAAATCCTTCAGATAAGCAAAGAACAATAATAGACCAGACAAGAGAGACCAATATATGGGCTTAAAAGTTAAAATGATCATGCACGTATAAATGTACGCTAGTATCAAAATCTCACCTGCTACCTTATGTCCCACATGTTATCCAAATTATTACTAGTACATCATTAAATTAACCAATTTTTTAACTAAACTTTAAACTATGATAACATGTATAAAGGAGGGACAATCATAAGATCTATTCGTTTCCCAGTAAGTTTAGCATATTGTTTCCTCTTCGGTTCCGCATTTACACAGTTCCTATCACGAACGTAATACTGGAATACTTTAATTGTCATGGTTAAATACAACTAGAGAAATACAGAGTGACATATCAACTCCACTCTAAATCACTTAAACATAAAGATCTATTTCAATCCATGACAGAAAAGTTTGATCTATTTCAATCCATGACAGGAAAGTATCAAACTTTCGACGTGGTTTTAACATTTTATTGAACAGTTAACCTAAAAATTCAAATTGAAATCCATCCTTAATGCAACCTAATATATTCACCTAGTGGCAGAATTTGCGCATTAAAAATTCACAACTTTTATAAGTCACTAAGATTTCGATCACGAAATGTTTCTCTTACTAATGCTAAATCAATGGAAACATCTTGAAATTTAAGCCCTAATTCAACCTAAATTTCAGATCGAAGGGCTGATTACTCCAGAACCCACGTCTTAATTTAATCATACGATCCAAAATTCAGTTCCCAATTGTGTTCATTTCCTCCATAAACAAACAGAAAGCTCAACGAAATGAAGACATTACAAAGAGATGCATACAAAACGCACCGTTTTGGAGGTAGGGGCCGTACTCAGTGGCAGAAAGGTGCATCTTGATATCATCGAGGGTCTCGCACTGGCACAAATTGTTGTAATCGGCGGCCGTGAGGAGGCCGGAGCGGTGTCCCCGCACTATGGCCTCCAAGTACCCGCCGTGAATGTTGAAGGTCATCGCTTCGAAGCCGTACATTTTCGCTAAAATTTACGCGATCTGCCACTGCCGATCCGAAAAATTGATGGCGTTGCGGGAGAGAAAAAGGGGACGATCAGGGAACCAGAAACCCCCTTCTGCAGCGAAATCTATGGAAACCCTAGCGATTTGCAGACGGAAGCTGAAATCTGGAAATTTGCAGGTTTAAAGAGGGAGAGACGATGACTGGCGATGAGAGCTGGAATGGACTATTAGCGGTTGTCAAATTACGCGGTTGCCCCTTTTGTTTTGCGTAATTGCCTAAAACCCTTTTCGCTCTGGCGGGTAATATTTTGGGGCTTCGTTTCCCGTGGATTTATTGGGCCTAAAGTAACTCAGCCTGGTTGTCCGCCTTAGATGAGCGCAATCAGTAGGCCCAAGTAGTTTTCTTAAGAACATTGAATGGCCCAGTTCGGCCCAAGTCCAGAAATGTAGAAGTCTAAAAGTAATTCCCAAATAACAGTTTGACGTGTGTGCATAATCTTTTTCTTTTTAAGGTGAAGTGCACGAGTTATTTCTAGGCAACTCAGAAGTGACTCAAGCACTGCTCAGTATGTAATTGTGTCACGCTATGATCTCGTGTGAGCTATTGACCAAGCAATGCTTGTTTCTGTATGTATCTGACTGTGATTGGTCGTTAAATAGTCAAATATAAATTTGAAGATATGAGATTAGGATGGCTAACGTTATTGTACTAGTAAGTTAGGCTTTTTAGCCAAATGGTGCTTGAAATTGACATAGTTCCTCACTTTGATGCTTGAGATTTAAAATTAATATAAGTCGACCCTAAGATTGTCCACAGTCAATCATTTTGATCATTCTATGAGAAATCTCTGTTAAATTGAGATCAACCCTCTCTCTGTTAACTTATGCCTTTAATCCTCTTCAATGCCTTAAATTCGACGGTCGAAAATTAAAAAGTATGAGCGAAAGATAAAAATAAATGTGTAGATAAGAACCACATAAAGTATATTTCCGAACCGTAATACCGGTCGAATTCGAATACCGGGTTTAAAGGTAACTAATTATATTTTAATGATAACAAAGCTTGCTTAGCGTTGTCTGGTATCTTAAAACAAAGTACACATCATCCAATAGGATATCGTATTAAAATTAAAAGTGGCGTTCTCTCGCTTTTGATGTCAAAACCTTTCTTTTTCTTTCCCTTTGGCCACTTGCAGGGGCCACGTAAAACCAAACGACCACGTGACCTACGGGATTTTCCGTGTGGAACCCTTCAGCCGGATTTCATTCGCCACGTGACCAATGTGCGCCATTATTCAAAGTCGTTTGCCATATCATTGGGTAGGTGTCTACCACATCCAAACCGTATGTAAAGATCATATACCTTTTTTAATACCAAATAAAAGGATATATACGAAAAATGGTGCCCGAATCATATTTTTGAACCAGTATTTGACGGGTGATATGTAAATGTCATGTCAATTAACGAGTTTATTCATAAAATGTTGATTATATGTATAATTTGTTACATGATTAACTACATTGAAATATTTGAGAATTCTAGAGAAAACGAAGAAGAAAAAAATGAACAGCGAAAAGGATAAAGAGAGAGAGAGAGAGAGAGAGAGGGAGGGAGCATTTAGAGAGGCAAATGAGACTTATGTATTAACTGATAAAATTACGTACTAATTACATTGGTCAGTTGTAGTTCCTAATATACCGAACACAGTACCAACTTACTTGCAACTAAGTAACCAACTAACGAATCACTTAACAACACAACAAATATTCTAACAACTTTAGTTGACGTGATAGTGCTTATATGACAACCAATGATCAAGAGACATTTGTCTCCAATTACGTGGTACACAAATGTAATCTTCTTAAAATTACTTGACACATATTACATATCAGAATCTCATTCGCAGTTTTGAGCCGTAGAAGGAATTGTGTGATCCCATAAGTAAACCAAATGAAACTGCGAACATATGGAATCACCAGATGGCATCTTGTATAACGTTGGAGTCTCAAATATTGTGATAGGGATGACAGAGGAGGCGTGGAGCTACATATCGGATGCTGTGGTCATTGCTTACGACATAAACTGATATAACTGTCGTTTGAAATAAAAAACTGATATAACTGCCGCCCCTAAATACGTAGAGCTGGTGGTGCTTGTCGTTTATCATTTATTCCTTCCGTTGAGGGTCTCATTTCTTCCTAGGTTCAACAGGCATGGCACCATGCTCATGCAGCTCAGCAAAGGATTTATGTTTCGGATATCCCACTTGAAAAATTACGAATTGATTATATATATGAGAACGGATTTGTGGCATCATTTTTTTTTACATACTTTTTTATACATGTTTTTGTGAGACTCATTTCGTAATATATTTCAAAGATTCGAACCATCTATTTCTTATGTTTTCCCTCGAAGATCATATCTAACCGAAACCATCCAAATATGAAATCATATGAACGTTGCATTAAGGGTTTAGAGTTTCTTTGTCAAATCATATTAATTCATTTTCTTCACTACAAATGAAAGTTTTAATGGTTTTGGATTTTTCTAATTCGTTGCAAAGATGATTTATCAATGATGTTCTAAAAGTTCGACTGATTAAACTGTTAAAATACATTACAAAATAGCTTCCCAAAAACATACATAAACAATTTTCTAAAAATAATAATGCTACGAATCCGCCATATATAAAATGCACAATAACATGCACGTTCATTTTTTATTCGTAGCTTAAGAATGCACAATAACATATTTCAAGAACTTTTGTTTTCCTATAATCAAGCAAACCAATACAAATGGTTTACTACTTTCTTTCTCTTATTAATTAATTACTCACCTCATACTTCATGCTTACGTTTATTGAGAAATTATAATCTGCTATTGAAAAACGAGATACTTCGGATGTGGTCCCTAATCTTTAATATTCTTTGACTAAAACCTTAATGGTATCCAAAGTTTGATCAAAGTCCCTTGACTTTGTACACCTCATTATATTACAATTAATATTTATATTTTTATAGATTTGACTTTAATTATTTGATATTTTATGAGATTTATAATCCTATAAATTTAAAATCCCTCATTATAATACTACTATAAGCGGTTACAATAAAAAAATTCAAACATTTTGATTGAATAAATGGATAAAAACTATGTAAAAATAAGAAATAATAGATGGCAAAAGAATGTATCCATAGTGTTAAAAAATTTGGTACATTTTACAAAAAAAATTGGTACATTTCACATATAACAAAGTGGTACATTAATAAACAAGAATGGGTACATTATAAATAAATTAGGCTACATATAAAAGATTAAAAAAATATGAGTACAGATGAATTTTAAAAAATATAGGCGCTAAAAGAAATTAATACATGGGTACAAAAATAAAACTAAAAAAAAAATACTACAAATTTAAAAAAAAATGTTGCAAATTAAAAGTGGGTACACATTAAAAATATAAATATATGATACAAAGTTTAGGCATAAAACATAAATATACCATATGTAATTTTTCTATCATTGATTAAATATATTATGTCACGTGTCGGTATACAAATGGGTACAAACACAAATAAAACGTTAAAAAATAGGGAACTTTAATGAAAAGCACCCGGTACTGTTCACTTTAACGAAAAACCATATTTTTACACTAAAAAGTCAATCATGGTACTATTCACTTTACCCTTTATTTTGTCCTTATCATTAAAACTCAAAGTTTTCAAACCCTTTTCATTAGTTTTCCTTAAAAAATATGGGCACAAAAAGAAACTAATATATGGGTACAAATTAAAAATGAAAAAAAAATTGGTACAAATTAAAAATGAAAAAAAAATTGGTACAAATTAAAAATAGGTACAAACTAAAAATAAAAATATATGATAAAAATTTAGCCATAAATATAAATATACTAATTGTAACATTTTTAACACTAAAGGAATATATTTAAAAATAAAATTATTATATTATTCAAATAATTAATGATGTTATTAATATCAAGGACCTTGATCAAAAATTGAAAATGAATAGGATTTTAATCAATGGAGTAGTAAAAAGAAGAATGTGAACGTAATTTCTCCATTGAAAAACCCTCATGCATATGACAATTCATGAATATTTTTCTTCAAATATAAACCCGTTGTCCATTATTGTATCACTATCATGTGCACTAAGTGTGAAATTTTTTTGATACCCTCAATATTTATGTAAAATATCAGAAAAAGATATGAAAAAATGGGTGAAGTCTAACCTTCATCCATATCGGAAAAACTCTTAAATTTTAACTAAAATCGTTCGTCGATAATTCAGACATATTGGTTAAATATCGGAAAAACTTTTATATCTCATTTAAATCAATGTTTGACATTTCCTAAAATTTTATTTTAAATTTCTACATTTTCAAGCAAATTTTCATCGTAGGCAACCAATATTGATACATCTATTAATATTTTTCACAAATTTGCATACCTATATTTTTACCAATACTGATATTTTACATACAATGTACACTGAACTAAAGTCACAAGTGAATAGGAAGTCAACGGCACCAAAAGTCCTCTCACGTCAATCCCCTGATCGGTCTCTTGAGTGTGATCACTTAGCTTTGCTTAACAAGCAAATCATTTGTCCAAAAAAAAAGAAAAAAAAAAAACAAGCAAAGCATGAAATTAGTCAAGACACCATTTATTATGGTTAGAATTCGTCAATAAGTAAAGGTGTACATCGTTTTTCATAAAAGGGATTTGAAGATGATGTATCGATAATCTAACAAAGACTTTTCCTTTTGTGTCGAAATTAAGGAAGAAATAGACTTTTATCCAGGGAAATTACCCATATCCACATATATTCCAAATCCAAGCATATATAAAGAAGATGCCAACTAAAAAGGGAAAAAATAAGGCCAAATTAAAGTTAGATAAAAAGTTAATTAAGGTTTTGTGGTCCTAATCAAGAATTTATTGTTGTGTTTCTCTATGCATGTATGTCAATTTTTGTAGGCCTACAAGCTAAACCTACCCCCATTTCCCTCTCGCAAAACCACCTGCACACTTTTATTTTGCAAGATTATAGTAATATTTAAACTATTATAATTTTGGAGATGAGAGATTATTACCGGAATGTAACCGACAAATAAATTATTTAGATCAATTGACCTAACTCATATTTGCATACACAATCCCATTAGTTTGTCGTCTTATGTTAGATAGTTAATATTACAAACCAAAATAGTCTATAACATTGACATAACTTATCAGTTTGATCATTGACATGAAAATCGATAGAAGTAATCATTGAGTTTGTCCACTGTAAATCATTTGGTTTTTTCGTAAAAAATCTGTCAATATCCTTGTTGAATTGTCACATGAATGACCAAGTGCTAACTTTTTTAAGGGTATTTTTATCAAACCAACTCCTCCATCTAATGACAATATTTACCATTTTTTTACGAAATGATCATAATGATTTACGGTGGACAAACTTATGAATCACTTCCATCGGTTTTGATTGTAATGGACCAAAATAAAGAGTTATGCCTGACATAATTCGTGATTATTTTAGATAAGGAAAAAAAATAAAAAAAGAAGCCTTTTTGTTTTTGTCGAAAAAACTTTTCCCAACTCGGTTAACACTCATGATCCTTGGAGATTAGCACAAACATTTTCAGAAACACAACTGATCAGACAGTCAGAGACTCAGAGGTATAATTCCACAAGACTACCAGCGTTACCATGCACCTTCACCTTTGCAGGTTCACGAGGCTGGAACCTGGGTTTTGATCTGTCATCTGTTTCTTCTTCTTCTTCTTCTTCTTCTTCTTCTTCTTCTTCTTCTTCTTCTAATTTGTTTCTACTTTCTGCGGGGTCGTGAGAAAGGTGTGGCTTTTGAAACGTACAAAATTATCTAGCCTGTATATTTTAACATTTTCTTGCAGAGCTGATTATTACTGTTATTTTTCGACAACAACAATTCAACCCGCCACCAAACCCTTTCTCTGCGTTTACGTTGCACCACCAAACCCTAAACCATTGCTAACAACAAAAATGAATGCGAAAATATCCAGCTTTTATTAACAAAAAGATTAATGCGAAAAAATTAATTTTGTAATTTTTAAATTAATTCTCTATTGTTATTTGTTATTTTTTAATTAATTCTCTTTTGTTTGTTGGATATTTTTTAATTAATTCTCATTTGTTTTTTTTTTTAAATTAATTCAGTCACCGTAAGGCGTAAGTAATTGATTTGATATGATGCATGAATAATAACAAAACAGGTAAGTGAGGGGAATAAAAGCCTATTATATAATATCTAATTTAATTAGCCTCATGACACAACAATATAATCTAAATCTCTACTATTTAATGAAATCTTTTTTGTTAATCAAAAGATGATGAAAAAATAACTTAGTCTTCTATAATTCAAAAAAATGATGGGCAATAATGTAATTTTACATGTCCAAATTTTACTTTTTTTATTAAAATCTCATTTACAGATGATGTTAAAATATCTTTAATATTTAAAATTAAAAAAAAAACCAAAAAAAAAAAACCTCACACTCCCCCACCCACGTTCTCTCTCTCTCTCCCTCTCTCCTCATTTTCTAAAAAAATATGTTCATACACATAAAGTGTGCAGACATATGCTAGTTACTTATTAACAAAATATTTTTTGTCAACTAAAAGAGGATAAAAAGACAATTTGATATTTTATTACAAAATCAAATCATGGCAATATTGTAATTTCGTACAGACCAAATATTACTTTTTTTAATTTCAAATCTCATCCACATATCATTATAACATCTCTAATTCCATACAAAAAAAAAACCCCAAGTTCTCTCACTCTCTCTCTCAATTCTCTCCAACTTCTCTTTTTATTTTCCTAGGTACAACTATATATTTTACGTATTCAATTGAGATTTTGAGGTATTTTAATTCTTTTAATGAATCTAAAGGTATTCAATTAGGATTTTAAGTGATTATCTGAAATTCAAGATGCATTCAATTAGAATTTTAAGATAGTTTATTAAAATCCTTAGAAATCTGGGTGTATTCAATTAGGATTTTAAAGAAGTTTATAACATTCCAGTGTATTCAATTAGAAATTGATTTAAATCATTTGAGAAAGTTGAGGAATTAGAGGGAATTGGAGAGATTTTGTAGTGTATTTTAAGCATCCACAAATCTCACATCTCCCCATGAGATTTCAAGGGAATTGAATCAAAATTTTATATGAAATCTCTACAAATCAATTAAACTTCATAAAAATTCATATATTTATAAATCCATTAAAGTCTTAAATTCTCAATTGAATAAATCTCGAGAAAGTATGTACAGATCATTTTTGAAGATAGTACAAGGGTACAATCATTGTTGAAGAAAATAAAAGAGTACGTACAGATTATTTTTGGATATTGAATATTGTCATATCCAAAGAAAAAAAGGGAAAATTGTCAAAGCGGAAGTTTCTACACATATCTGCCATGTTCAAACTAATCTATCCCTTAATTTAGAAAGTGTAGAAAAATGAGGGCATTGCTAATTAATTAGATTTAATTGTGTACTTGAGTTTCCTTTTCAATCTTTATTATAATCAACAAAATAATGCAAAAGGACTTTTTTTCTTTCTTTTCTTTAGATGTAGCTTTTGGAGTTAGGTAATAAATAAGGAAAACTAATAAATTTTTTTGAAAACTTTGAGTTTTAATCAAAAGGACAAAAATGTGTTGTAAGTGAATAGTATCATGAGTGACTTTTTAGAGTAAAAATGTCATTTTCGTTAAAAGTGAACAATACTATGAGTGTTTTGTTAAAACACTCTAATAAATATTCATATTTGTATAAGGTGTGTATTTGTGACACCATTTTTTTACGTAACTTTTTAAACATGTTTTTGTGAGACACATGTTGTATTGTATTTTAATGATCTGAATCATTTACCTTTTATAACATCATTCATAGATTATCCTTATCAAAAATTAGACAAATCCACAACTATTAAGATATTCATTTGTAGTAAAAAAATGAACAAATACGATTATACAAAAAAACTCTAAGTCCTTAATCTAACAGTCATATGGTTTCGAATTTTGGTGAGTTTTCAATAAACATACTTTTTAAGAGAAAACCTGAAATTTAGACGGTTCAAATCGTTGAAATATATTTGAAGTGAGCCCGCAAAAATGTGTGTAAAAAATTGTATACTTGAGTTGCTTTTCAATCTTATCATAATGAACAAAATATAATAGAAAAAAGATAGGATTTTTTTTTCTTTATAGATGTGATATATAACTTTTGGAGTAAGTAATAAATATTTGTAATATGTATCAGTTACCAGATCTGATAAACATAAAATATTATTTCAGATGTTTTACTTTTTGGTAAGTAATCATTTTGATTTTGAAAAATATATAATCAAATTACCATATAACACAAATCTACTGTATAAACAGAATACCACTTTTGACAAAAACAAAATATAAATACCAGTAGTAACTTCTTTTTTTTGTCAAATATACATTAGTAACTTCCTCGCTGAAAAAAAAAAAAAATAGTAACATCAGGTGATTCATGTGCTCAAGTGAAATTACCTCATCACCCTTGGTGTTAAAAATATTTTTTTGTTAACTCATTTTATATAAAATGGGCATAATGCATTTATTCATTGGTAGTGGCAGGTGAAGCTCAATGGTGAAAAGTAATCTTGTCTATGCACCCTAGTTCGGGCTCGACTCTTATTGATCCTCATCTCCACTAATAACTAACAATTTAACCCATCAACGTTATTGTAAATAGAAAAAACTTTTAGGTAGTGAGTTGTTTGAATTTAAATAATGTTTCAAAATTATTTATAAAAAAAAACTACCTAAAGCAGTGTGCTCCTCTGCATTCAAGTTTGGAATCATCTTTTCCCTAATTTAGATGAATTAAGTGTAATTATCTTAATGTTTATCAAAAATAATATTTTCAAGAATTCACCTGTAAGTAGATGCATACATATACGTAATAATAAGGAGTATCTTAAATATAAAAGTTAAATAAAATTATATGTTTATTTTGATAAGCAAATTATATATCTACTACGCAGTTTAGACTCAGAGGAATGTTAACTTAAGAGAGTGGACAATTCAGATCCCTTTTTGTGTTCCCTTAAAAGTAAAAATAAGTAAGTATGTCCGGACAAAAAAATTAGTAAATATTATACCATATTAACACAAGGAATGGATTATTGAATCTGTTGCTATGACATTTGAATTTATAATAATTATTACAATAATTTGACCCAACAAAGTGTTGTCCGCATGTAAAAAGTTAGACTAAAATTTTGTCAACTATTGTAATCTCCAATATTGATATTTGCCTATGAAATTATGAAAATATATTGCTTCATCCTACTTTCAAATTTCAGCAACCCTATTTACGGATATTTCAATAGTATCGAAAGTATCGATGATATTTAAAACCTTGCTTATAAATGAATTATCCATAAGACTTCATGTCATAAATTGACACTAATACAAGTTATATTCCTTTATTTACGTCCGTAGTTACAAGTACTTAAACTATGAAGGACATATGAAAAAATCGTATCTATATTATGCAACTTTTTAATCATCGAAGATGAGAATTGGAAAGTATGCCTGACACGTTGCGTTAATACTCTGAAAAGTTAATGAATCGGTTAATGTGTCGTAATTTTGCGCACAATAATTACAAAACCAACACAACGGGTATTTGTTTGGTGACTTATAAAAAGTCAGCTCTCTTAAGAAGAGGTGAAAAAATACAGACATATTTGGATTTCCCAAACCCAGAGGTAGTTTTCCACTTTCTACATTGGCAATAAGAAATCACAACAAGATTTCCAGTATCAAAATCTACGTTAGATGGCAGAAAGAAACTTGAAAACTGTGCGTATTTATTACAGAGTTCGACGCGATAGTTTGTGCATGACGACTTATAAAAGGTCTGCTCTCTTAAAAACAGGTGTAAAATACAAGCAAATTCTAGATTACCCAAATCCAGAGATATGTCTTCTCTTTCTACAATGCAAACCAGAAAGCACCCAAGATCAACAACTAGGTTGGATAGTAGAAAGAAAACATGAAAATTAGAAAAACCAAAAAGAAAAGTAAAAGAAAGAAGAAAAATCCAATTGAATATTAGTGCAAAATACATACATGTAGTGTTGGAGATGTGAAAATTGGGAAAAAGAGGGGCAACATGGGAAGAACAAAGAAAGATAGAGGAGGGAAGTGGATAAAATCCGCTGTTTGAATAGCCCACTGGAAAGCAAACCATGGCCCCTGGTTTTCACTCCTCTTTCCAAAACCGGCTTTCTCTTTCAGCCCTAAGTCCCTTTGTCCCCTTCTTTTATACCCATTTAACCCGCTCCCCCCTTCTCTTCCTTGAACAGAGCTGCCAAATTTCACATCGATGTCCTCCTTTTAACACCCATCATTCTCCAGTACAATATAACTTTTATTGTTACTGCCCACTCTTCTCTCTAAACCCCTCTCTCTCCTCCCCTCCTCTGTTCCCCTGGTCTGTTTTTTTCTGGGTTTCAATCCAATTTCTCATTTTTTTCTTCAATTGGGTATGTACCCAGATTGAAAGTTTACATTTTTTTTGAGTTTTTCTGAAATGCCCTGATCGAAAATTTCATTTTTTTCTATTGGGTTTTTGTGTTATGATTAAAGGTAGAACTTGGGGTGTGAATGGGGATTGAAACGGTGGCGCCCAATCGCAAAGGCAGTAAGGAGTTTCTGGCATTGGCGGAGGAGACGAATTCGAAAAGCAAGACCAGGAAGGGCCGGCGACGTCAGCGGAAGATGTCGCCGGTTCAGAAGCTGTACGAGACTTGCAAGGAAGTCTTTTCGTTTTGTGGGGCCGGGGTCATTCCCCCGGCTGAAGATATCCAACGGCTATCCTCTGTTTTGGGTATAATTCTTTTATCTCTGCTTTAGCATGAATTCAAATTCATGTTCTTGCTCTAATTAATGTCTCAGAATTTCGTAAGTATTTCATAAGTTGATTGAATTAAAGCTCAATTTTGGTTATTTTTTAATGAATTTAGAAAACCGTATTGAATTAAAGATGCAAAATTTTATAAAATTGGACTCCATTTTACCATTTCACATGTTTGTATCGGTCTTCTGTGTTGAATTTGCATTATCTTGTAGGTTCTGTTATCGGCCGGTGCCTTTTTGTTTTATTTTTTTCCAAAAAAAAATTTAGATAATTTAATCAATCTGTGTCCTTGCATTTGATACATGCATTTCAGTTTTGCGGCTGTATACATGCATCTATATGTATGTATGTCTTTTCGGGCATTTCAGTTTTGCGGCTGTATACATGCATCTATATGTTTGTATATCTTTTCGGGGTTGTTGTTCAATTTACTGTATAAAAAAATGTTTGTGACATAACACGTGTCAATTAACGATAGACGTTAGAAGATTTGATCTCGTTTTTCATGCCAGAGGGGGCCTCCATATCTGCATCGGTTCATTTCTTTACATCTGGATACTGTTTTGGTTACACAAATGGAATATTAGTTGCATTCAACTGTGTTTAATTCAGGATTTTGAGAGAAAATAATCCGTGATAGTGTTATTTGCAATCGTTTTTCTTACCTTTTTCGAATTGATTCCCCAAAGTGGCTTATAGGGTTTGGTTGTTTTGATGCCAGATGCCATGGAGCCTGCTGATGTCGGCCTCACTCCTGATTTGCCGTACTTCAGGATGACGGTAGCTAGACGAACCCCGGTTATAACATACCTGCATCTTTACGAGTGCGAAAAATTTTCAGTAAGTTTCTTCCGGGTGCATTCCCGCAATTTACGAAGCGAAATCAGTCAGCGTGGCTTTTGTTCTTATAAGGTGTTACCTATATGCAGATGGGGATATTTTGCTTGCCGCCTTCGGGTGTCTTACCGCTTCATAATCACCCGGGAATGACGGTTTTCAGTAAGCTTCTGTTTGGGACAATGCACATCAAGTCCTACGATTGGGTGGCTGGTGCCCCGGAGAAAACATTGGCAAGTGCGAATCCTTCACTAGGTAAATTCCTCCTTTGAAAAATTGTACTATTTCTTAACATTTGTATAGAAAGTAGTAAGTGCACACTCAACTCCTGGTGCCGCACCCAAGACTTTCTAGTTTGGGTGGGACCAACGTGGGGTCAAATGCGACCAAAATACATGGTTGCATGCCTGAGTGAGAGCTTTCCTATGGATGATGTGGTCCGGAGCCCTTGCACAAGTTTTTTTCTATATAGCAAAGACACAGCATGACCTTTCTTGTTAAATGTTATTGCATTGTATTGCATCTTCCTTGAGATAATCTGTGGGACTTGATGAGAAATCTACCGGCCTTTTCGATGTGCTTTCGTTCATGCAGTTGCACCGCCCGGTGTTCATCTGGCTAAAGTTAAGGTTGACGCCGATTTCACTGCTCCTTGCAAAACATCCATCCTCTATCCAGCTGATGGAGGCAACATGCATTGCTTCACAGCAGTGACAGCATGTGCAGTGCTCGATGTGCTTGGGCCCCCATATTCTGATCCTGACGGCAGGCACTGCCAGTACTACCTTGATTACCCATTCTCTCGCTTCCCAGGTATCAATTTGGTTAGATCTTCCATTCCAACTAAAAACCAAGAGCGCAGCCTGTTAGAACTTTGAGAAATCTCGATGACGGTTCTGTTTTTGAATTTCAGATGGGGGAGTATCGGTGCCGGAAGATGAGAAAGAAGGCTATGCTTGGCTTGAAGATATAGAGAAACCTGAGGACTTAGCTGTAGATGGAGCCAAGTACAGAGGCCCAGAAATACAGGAGAATTGATGATCTCACCAATCCATCTATCTATATCTCTCCATCCTCATTCCATTTCAGTTGTCTGCATCGCCATACCGTTTTCCCCATTCATCCATCCGCCGCCGCATCACCATCCTGTCGCTTTCATTGATGTCATCAGTGGCTGCTGATCAATTCAGTGCCGCAATAGTAGTGCTTTTGTTTCGTTATGTTGGTTTTTTGTCATGTTTTGTTCTTTTTTTCTTCTTTCCCTGTGGGACATGAGGAGGCACTTGGTGCCCTTTTTTTTCTTCTTTCTACAGTTAATGTACATATCTAAAAAAAAAAAAAAAAAAAAAAGCAACAAAAAGAAGAGAAGTGTTATTTGCACTGGAAATTAGTGGATGAAAGTGCATTAGCACTCTTTTCATACTTTGCTTTTTAAGTTTTACATACCCTTCTCTTCACCGCCCCCCCCCCCCCCCCCCAAAAATTTACTTGGTTCGTTTATGATGATATTATTCATCATTTTCCAGTCAGAGATGATGCAATTTTCTGTTGAAGTCCAAATCTGAAGATCTGTAGTTTTCCTTGATTTCATGGAAGGAGAAATGTGGTAAATGTGGTTTGGGATTTGTTTTGTTGTCACCTGTAAGAGGAAAATGAATGCATGTCACATGAGAGATTTTTTTGTGCGCGATCAGAAGGGTAGCTTCTTACCTTGGAATTTATCGTGTCACCGGGCTAGCCAGTAGCTTACAGGGAGTGTAGGTAAGCTTATAGGGGTGTGCTTGGGAGAGAATTACATGTGCCCTAGATGCTATGTACCGGTTTGAGAAATTACCACGGAAGTGGTGAAAGTTAAACTGAAACTAATTTATAAACTAGGTTTGATAATATTTCAAACTAATTATGCTCAATGCGCAGCTCTCAATGACATTGTGTTATTAGTTTGGAATGATGTCATAATGTCATATTTAACGGAGATAAGTCTCTCTCTCGTGTACTTTAAGAGTATCTAATGTAAGTTTATAATATGTTGTAGTATTCGGTGTAGGTAAGTCTCTCTGCGAAACTTTGGGCTAGACAACGTGACGTGTGAGTAACATGTGGTAAACGATAGTTGAGCTGAAAAGTGAAGGCGTTGGTTTGGCGTGGGTCATATCATATGAATATGCATGATCATATATCATCAATGGGATAAGACGACATGATGATGGAGATGATCTGTGAAGGGTCTGGTTTGGCGTACTTGCCCTTTGAAGATTGGGACATGGGGACATGTCTCTGGCTTTGGAGACAGCTTCAAGAAAAACAAGTACAAAGCAAGCAGCTGTGACGTGTTTCCGTGGGGATCAGCACCACCAGAGGGGAGAGAGCTGCATCTGCATGCATGTCTTGCACATATATTTACCCCTTTATCTGTTACTAATTACCAGGAGTAGTAACGTGATTTAAACAGGTTAATTTTCATACTAAATTACTAATTAGCTAGCTAGTAATTACAAAGCTGTTTCCAGAAAGATGATATTTCTTGTTTTGTTGAGCTGCTGCAAATTAACTTTGTTTACATTCTCTCTCTCTCTCTCTCTCACATACACATACTGTTTACTTGCATGCAATGCAACCTGTGCGTGCCCTTGGGGTTGGGGTGGGTGTGCCGCCAAGATTAGGTTAGGCATGTAGATTGTAGGGTTTGTAAGTTTGCGAGTGCGTCACTTAGGCTCGTGATGATATCAAAAGTAGGTTATCTGTCTGCAATGACTCGGAAGTTTCTTGGAGAATATTACTTTATTACCAAAGTACAAAGTGCCCATGGAGGGAAGCATACGAAGATTCCTGCAGTTAGCAGTATATGATATATATATATATATATTTCGATTAATTGAGTTTCGGGTTCAAATCTTCAGCGCCTTCCTTAGTTGTGAAAAAAGAAAAAGGAAAAGAAAAAAACACTGCAATTACGCTCACGAGTTTTGACTTAATAGGCATGTTGCTGCATGCATTTGGGCCCAATGGATTCACACTTCGCAGGTTCTCAACCAAGCTGGCAATACACGGGTTGAAAACTTGCTAAGGTGATATCCCCAATACAGTTCACCGTCTAACCCACAATATTAGTCCAGATACAAAATCTACTAGCTTTTCTAATTTACCCAATTATTTGCAAGAGGAAAAACTAACGCGGTTCAAATATTTATAAACTAATTTGTAATCGAAATTAAAATAAGGATTGATTTTTTTACAGGTTGCTTTAGTGTTTAATGACCAAGTGCAATTTTTCTTTAATAGTCTGATCTACTTAGTAGTACAAAAAATAAAACAATCAAAATTGAATTGAAGAAATACTATTTTTACTCGCTTTCCAATCTAATAAATATAATGTCGGACTATCCAGTAGTCCATACTACTTGAAGACTTACCTGACTATGTGAAAACAAAAAACAATACTATGAATTCAACTCTTGAAGTTGGTGGAGTTGGACTCTTCCTCAATTCAATTCATGCCCCCGCTACTAGAGAATCTCTCCCATTTGGCATGTTAAAACTACATTCACATCTTATTACATTTATGGAAATGCAAATGTGAGTTTTGCTTTATTAGAGGAAATGTAAATTTAGATTTCATGAGATAGCTGCTTAGTTTACGTGATAGTCTTCTTCTCTCCTTGTTTTCACGGGTTCACATATTTTTAGCCCAAGTGAATATTTTACAACTCTTAAAATTGTCCTTTGAAGCGCTTTTTGATCAATGAAAGATGTATAATGTGTTTTGAGAAATGTTAGTAACTTCGCACTAATTTTTGTATTTGAATTCTTTTACTTTAACAAATGACATGTGTCAAATTTGTACTCAAGTTGTTTGTTTGTACAAATTCACTTAAGATCTTTATTTTTTATTTTTTATTTATATCACTGGAGCAATGTATCCAATTGCAAATTTGTATTTGTTGGCAATATTTTTGCTCACTACCCTATTTATGACTATTGGATGAGTTTAAATTTAGATATCTATATAGTGGATAGACATATATATCTCAAAATTTAAACTCATCAAATGATAATAAATAGGGTGGTAAGCCAAAATGTGTGAGAATGTGAGGACAAAATCCCACATCGGTTGGAGACAAAACTATGCAAGAGTTTATAAGAGGTTGAGCTACTTCTCTCATATTGCTAATTAGTTTTATGGTGAAACCTCAATGTTCTTCAAAATGCACCCATATTTGTTTGTGATAATGAAATATCACTCTATCATTTGACATTTTTACACACAAACCAAGATATTTAATGCTTTTAAAATATTATTTTCTATTTTCCATTTTCCTTCTTTAATTCCTAGCCACAAATATTGTTGTTCTTATTTTTTTTGTGTAAAAAATAATACGTCTTTTGTTGAAAAGTTCCATATACAAAGGTTGGTTCAAAAATTGCTAGCACTTCCCATGTTTTATACATCCCTATATACACCCATAACATGAGGTGCTCTTACAGTTAATAAACATAGCTAATTTATTATTAATTAAGTTTACTACCATCACACACACACACACACATATATATATAGCATCATCAACGATCCAACATATATAACATGTTCAAATGTTCACCAAACCAGATAATATACAAAGCTCCATTCTTAATGAAATTAATCAGTTGCTTAGGCAAGGCATATGGAATACAAAAATGCAGATTAATATTAAATCAGAACTTAATTTATTAATTCAAGATGGCTATCTTGCTAATTGAGAGCATTGACCTAGTTGATTATAATAAGTACCACATGGCCTTTAAGTCTCTTCCAATATATCTGCTCGTAAGACTTAAAAAATCTTATGTCTTGACAACGTAGTGCAAATAAATTAATAAACCAGCACCTCTCTCTCTCTCTCTCTCTCTCTCTCTCTCTCTCTCTCTCTCTCTTTTCAGTCTTCAGTCTATATTTTACAGAGTCAACTATATATGCAAGGGCCAGTAAACTTCATGCTTAATTAACACACACACACACACACACACACATAATATTAGTATATATACATGTTGGCGTTCCATTTTTACGTCTTTCATGGCCGTACGATTGAAACGTTTTAACGAGGCAGAGCAAACTGACAAACCGATTTTTGTGTTGCTTCAAGACCCAATTAATCCACGACATACCTAAACACCTTGAAGAGTTGCCTCCATTATATTCCCTTCCCTTTCCTTCTCAAACTAAATTGTTTAAAGTTAACTAAGGGGGTGAATGGCTTCCTACGTTATCTCAAAGTTGGTGACATCGTGCCTTGTATGCCTTGTATGTTAGCAGCTTTCTTATTTGAATTTTCTCATTCTACTTTCTTGACTCTCATTCTCATGATGATCTTAAATGTTCATTTTTCTGTCACAATTTAAAAATTATCTCGGCAAACAATTTGTTAACTACTCTAAAATTTATGAATACTGAACAAAGAAGAAGAAGCTCTTAGAGAGAATATGAGAGAGTATGAAGTTTTGTATATATTTCCAGATGCCATAAATGGCAGTTTACATTTGGTTTTATAGAGCTGAATTCATGAGCTCAATTACAATAATACCATCTAACAATTCTAACCAATCTTATCCTTATAACTACCTAACCACACATCCCAACTATTTATATTCTTCATTACTAAGTAACCATGTCATCACTAATGACTATGAGCTTAGATTGCCTTCAATACATCTTTCAACAACACTAAATCTCTGATTGAATTGTAGCAGCCTGAGGAAGAACACCAATATTGAGATTATGGCAGTGTTTACTGAAAATTGGATTGTGAAGTTCTTTGGTGAAGACATCAACTACTTGTTCTTCAGTGGAGATGTATTATACTGTGATATCTCCTTTTTGTACTCTTTCTTGAACAAAATGATAGTCTGTGTCTAGATGTTTAATTTTGGAGTGAAACACCAAATTAGAACACAAGGCTAATGTCGACAGATTATCACATTGTAAATGTGGTGGTACTGGTGCATATCTTTCAATAAAGAATGAATCCAAAAGACATTAGCTGCACAATGAGCTAAAACCTTATATTCTGCCTCTGTAGAACTACGAGATACTGTTGATTGTCATTTAGATTGCCACGGAAATGGATTGGAACCATTGTAAACCACATAACCAATAATAAATCTCCTTGTATTTATATTTGCAGCCCAATTAGAGTTAGAATAGGCTGAAATTGTAAAGTCAGGTGACTTTGTATACCTTAAACCACAATGAATTGTTCCCTTCAAGTATCTCAGAATCCTTTTAACTAAATGCATATGTAGCTCAGAGGGTTGTGTCATTTATTGACATACAACATTAACAACATGAGCTATATTAGGTCTTGTGAATGTAAGGTATTAGAGTGCCCCTACTAGGCTTCTATACTGAGTTGGATCTTCAACAGGACTTCCTTCAGACATAAGGACTTGAGAATGAGGCTTCGAAGGGGTTGAGGTAGGTTTGCAGGACTCCATACCTGCTTTCTTCAGTAACTCCTTTGTATACTTCGATTGATTAACAAATATAGATCCATCTGCTTGGTATTTAATTTGAAGTCCTAAGAAATATGTCAACTGCCCCATATCTTTTAAGTCAAAGACTTCTACAAAATGAGAGATGATAGATTGGATTTTGCAGTATTTGAACCTGTCAATATTATGTCATCCACATATAGGAGCATGATAATCACATCACCATCATCTTCTTTCACAAATAGACTTGTATCAGACATTGAAGTTTTAAACCTCAGAGAAGGTAGCTAGTATATTTCGAATTCCAGGCTTGTGGAGCCTGTTTAAAACCATAAAGAGATTTTATTAGCCTGCAAACATGTGTTGGGTGCTTGGGATCCACAAAACCTTGTGGTTGTTTCATATAGACGTCATCATCTAATTCTTCATGTACAAAAGCATTCTTAACGTCTAACTGTCTTAAGCTCTAGTTGTTTAGAACTACCAATGCAAGGATTAGCCTTACTGTGGTGTGTCGAACTACTGGACTAAATGTCTCAGAGTAGTCTAAACCTTGTTCTTAACTATAACCTTATACCACCAACCGTGCCTTATACCTTGCAACTGTCCCACCATGATTTCTTTTAACCTCATATACCCATTTACTCCCAATAACAGTTCTATTATCTAGGGGAAGCTAATCTCCAAGTTCCTTGAACTGTCAATGCATCAAACTCCTATTGCATGGCATTTTGCCATTGCACCATTGTAGAAGCTGCTTTAAAATTCTTAGGTTCTATAACTTCAGCTATATCAACAATGAAAGAGAATCCACTACTCATACAATCTAAGTCTGTGAACACACTAGAATCATGGAAATGTAATGATTGTAACTCTGGTAAAGCAGCAATAAATGATGAGTAGTCTTGTCTTGTAATAGCTCATGTCTTCAACCAAGTTTGAATACCATTATTTGTACTTGGAGTGGTGGTGTGAGTGTCAGATGAAAGAGTAATAAGAATAATTACCTGGAGTTGTGTAGAGTCAAGGACAGGAAGCAAAGAAGGTGTATTAGTTGACAAGGAAAGAGTGTTGCCTATTGTAGATGTTGAACTTTGTATTTGACCACTGATATCTTGATTAACTATGTATGGTGAGGCATTGAGATTGACAGAAGTAGTAATAGATCCCTCATTATGCATAGACATGTTCCCAGGTTGACTTAGGGATGCGGCTGAATGAAATTGATCATTTTGACTATCTGCATTCTCATAATGAACATTCTGTGTTTGAAATGGAACTGGAATAATGACTGATCTAATCTCAGAAGATGATGTATATGAATCCATAGGATGTTGAGAAGCATTCTGTTAGGAATCTTGAATATATGGAAACACCATTTCATCAAATAGAACATGTCTTGAAATAAAACATTTCCTGGTTTTAGGATTATAGCATATAACACTTTTATATCCCATTGAATACCCCAAGAAAACACATCTTTCAGACCTTGGTTGTAGTTTATTACTGTTATATGGTCTCAACCATGGATACACAGCAGTACCAAAGATCCATAGAGATTTCAAGTCCGGTTGCTTATGAGTATTGTTTATATCTATACTTATATTTTATTGTTTCAACATAGCAGACAATATTTCATGTGTTGGATGACCCAATCTCTGGTGCCAAAGTTTTGACTTTACCAACTGTCCCAGGAAAGCTAAATTCTGCACTATGGATTGTACTCCTCTTGCTCCTTTCACAACCGGTATTTGAAACAGCTCCCTAGGCTTACTCTTTCCTAGATACAAAACCTCATTTGTCTTCTTGTCCTGCATAAAAAACTCACTTTCATCACAAATAAACCAACTATGGTTATCAACACATAGTTGTTGCACAGATAGAAGACTTCTTGCAATTTTGGGCACATGTAACACATTATTAAGAATAAATTCATGAGAGTTATGTTTAAGTGTAGTAGAACCAATATTGTTAATGGTTAAACCTATTCCATTACCAATAATGATTTTCTCAGAACCTTCAAATAAAGTGACTTGATTCAGTGCTTTCACGTTTGCAATGATGTGATGAGAGCCCTAGTGTCAACGATCCAGGAGTCTTGTTGAACATATTGAGGTGTTTGCTGTGTTGCCATATAATTCAATGTTGGTGGTGGAGGTGGATCTTGAAAAGCATAATTTGCCTTGTAAAAGCATTCAAGTGCAGAATGCCCTCTTTTCCCACAAATTTGGCACTCAAGTAAGAACCCTGTGGATGGTGTATTTGAATTTTGATGAAAACAATTGACAGCCGTATGACCCATTTTATTATATATTTGACATTCAATCACCATAGGGTGCCTGTTTTCAGTATTACCAGACCACAGACTATAACTATTTTGTCTTGAATTCCCAGACTGAAAACCCAACGAAATGGCAGAGTTGAAATGTTTGCCTTGATAACCACCATTTTGCCTATGATTTTTATTTCTGTAAGTTGAACCACTGAATGACTTCTGAGCATAATTTTGTCTTGAACCACCAGAATTTGATCCATTCCCCATGAAACCAAAACCATAAGGATGTGACTCAAAGAATTGTGGGTGCTGTGGTAGTGGTAATTGCTGCTGATGATATTGTGACAATGGAAATTGTTGTTGTTGATACTGAGGCATTGACACTTGTTGTTGTGGGAATTGTTGTTGAATTATACCACCATGAATATGACAATGACTCAAGGGATTAGAACCCGATGCATTAGACGAATTCTGTGTTGTAGATGAACCTTGAGTGTATAAAGCAGCCATGCTTTGAGACAATATATTTAACTCCCCTTCAATCTCCTTTTCAGCACTTAACAATTGAGCTTGAAACTCTTTCAAAGTAATAGTTGATTCCCTGGCAAGAATAATAGTTCGAATTATGGCATACTCCGTTGGCAAACCAGCAAGCCTAACAATTATGACATCATTATCAGAGACAAACTCTCATGCAACAATTAATTGATCTCTTATGTTCTTCAGCCTCAACATATACTTTTCTATGGAATCTTTTCCCTTTTGAATGGTATGCATCTCAGTTTTCAGATGATTAATCCTGGACTAAGACACAGATTCAAACCGATCTACAAGATTTGACCAAGCCTCAAATGCAGTTTTGCAACAAAAAACATACTCAATAGCTTCATTAGAAAGAGTTGCTAATAATAGGCTAAGTAATGCCATATCAATTGATTCCCATTCAACATATTCTTTAGTAAACTCAGTTGTGACCCCAGTATCATTGTTTATCACAAATTTTAGTGGACAAACATCAGTACCATCAAAATGACCAAACATTTTATTTTAAGAACTAACTTGAATTGAAAGGCCCATTTAGCAAAATTGTTATCCTTCAGTTTGATTGTGAGCATACCCAAAAGATTCTCAAGTTTAATAGTAGGTGTATACATGATGAAATGTGCAAGAGGACACAAATTGTAATCAACAGAAGAAAATTGCACCCACTCAAATGATAATAAGATGCACTGTTATCTAATTTTCCAGGAAAGATTGATACTTCCTTTCAATTCAAGAAAGATAGACACTTTCTTACAATTCAAGAAAGATTAACACTTTTTGTATATACCCAACAAGATCGTTATTTGCAATGAAGAAAGATTGACACTTCATTACAATTCAAGAAGGATTGATACTTTCTGTAAAATCAAGAAAGACTGACACTTCCTTGAACACTCAAACGCCACAGAACTACTTGAGAAATCATATGAACAATCGAGCAATCAATTTCCAATACCCATATCGCAGAATAGTTAGCAAGAAACAACTACAAAATGCGATCTAATCAAATCTTCCAATTACTAATCGAAAATACCAGGGATAACACCTGATTCAGCAAGCAGCAACATCACCAGATTCACCAACCTCTCGAACCCAATCAGCAACTTCCAGGCAGAGTTGAATGTCATCGCAAACCAGAAATCTTCGATCTTGAATCAATAGAAGAGAGATTGTCAGGATCAGAAATGGCAGTGAGCCTCTTTCGGCGATGATACCATGTTAACTACTCTAAAATTTATGAATACTGAACAAAGAAGAAGAAGCTCTTAGAAAGAATATGAGAAAGTATGAAGTTTTGTATATATTTCCAGATGCCATAAATGGCAGTTTACATTTGGTTTTATAGAGCTGAATTGATGAGCTCAATTACAATAATACCCACTAACAATTCTAGCCAATTTTATCCTTATAACTACCTAACTACACATTCCAACCAATTATATTCTTCATTACTAAGTAACCATGTCATCACTAATGACTATGGTTAATACAATTAGCTAAGTTCGAAATCCTTTAGTCATCTAAACAGTTACTCGATTAAGCACTGAAATTTTACCAAGATTAATTCGACGGTTAAATTTTTTTTTACTTGGTTGATTTTTTACACCGTTGATCTTTGACTGCAAATAACACAGTTCCAATCATCAAGCAAAATTCCAAGATGAAAAGAATAGTCGAGAAAGTAAAAAAAGGTCCGAGTGAGAAGGTTATGTCTTCACTGTGAAAGTTTAGTTATACTTTAAAAATCTTAATTTTAGGAGGTAAGAAATGGCCTTCCATTCATGAGAATTTTCCCTTTTGGATAGTTCAAATTTCAAATCATTGAAATTAACCTTGAGATGAAAAGCTCACATGCACGATTGATATTTTTTCCATTCTGAAGGTGTGAAATGGCTCGCACTGCTGAGATGACCTAAAAAGTCTATTATCGTTAGTTAAGAAATCCTTAAATATTTAGAATCCTCTCATAGTCATATATATTCAGCAGATATATAGTGTAGATAGGATCTGATAACAATATAGTTAGTGTGTGCAATAAATACAAGGCCTCAGAGTCATATGTGTACAAACACAATTTGGTTTCAGATAAGCTTCACTATTTGATTGTTTAAGATCAACCATAACGATCGGTTTAATTTTTAATACAACGGTCATCTTATAGTTTCAAAAGATTAATATAATTTTTTTGTTTTAATAAAAATGTGACCAGTTGGTGGTTTAGCCACGGCAGTCTACTCTTCGAGGTGCTGGAAAGACTCACATATGCATTTCAGCATTTCCTTGACCACCATTGTATGATTACCAGCGCTAGAAAATCGAACCTAGAACGTAGTATATGAAACATGGGTCTGAAATTAATATAATATTTTTCGGGGTTAGAGTTTCAAAAGATCACACTCATATAATATTCACTTATATGTCAATTTTCAATGGATGAGATTTGTATGCGTAGACCCAAATATAGTATTCCTGGTACTCAGATCCCCAGATAATAAGTTGAAACAGGTAGGTTTTTAAGCTTAGTTTAACATAATCATTAATTATGCAAGATTAGATGTTAGAAGCTACATGGAATTAAACGGCTTCTCACCTCACAGGAAAGTACTTATATACATATTAGGTATAGGATATGCATGCGATTAATATATTAAGTTTTATTTGATCAAATTTTTGTATATATCTTAAGAACCAATGAAATAAATGTTGTGTCGTTGCAAATCTGATAGCTAGTAAATTAGGCATGGTAGTATGCATCGTGTATATATCTATCAAAATTATGAATATCTCATTATATGACGTCTTTTTGTTAAACACAAATTTTATATCGATAATGTAGTTTGAAATGTTTACTATGGAATATAATATATAACTATTATCGATTTACCAATCTCTCCTGCTGAACAAAGAAAATGTATTGTTACCATTATTATCGATGACTTATCAACCTTAGTTTAAGTTTCCCTAACATATATACAACCCAAATAGGTCAATACAATGGAAATTTAGATGGGTGAAGTCTCAAGTCTCACTTTCGACCAAAAAAAGAAGTCTCAGTCTCCTACCGTGTATGACAAGCGTATTGACTGCTGACAACGAATATATATTAGGTTATAATATATATAGAGGCTACACTCTGCAGCATCAATACTAGAAGGTAGAAGGTCACACGACTCACACCCAAATACTTAAAATTCCTATACCTTGACTCTTTGCCATGTCCATGTGACGTCTCCCTCGTTCGAAGCTTCAAAGACGAACTGTAATACAATCGGTGCCCGCAAATTCAGCTATCTCTTAGCACATTAATTTGTTCATCAACTGTGGAAAATGTTGAAACTTATATTTATTAAATCTTATTGTTAATTAATTTGTTTGTTTAATCTAGAAAAATTCATAAATAAAAAAAAAGGGGTGGCAGAGAGTTGACATTTTATGCGTGCCTGCGTAATGGGGCAAACAGATGATCACTGGATTTCAAATTTGTTTTTATACCAAGTCTGAAATTTATGGCTTAACCCCATCTGTCATTTGCCCCACATATTTATGATTAAGTCATTTCATTTGCCACAGGCCCACTGATATATAAGGAAAGATATTTCGTCAATATTATTAGAGCAAACCCTGATCTGCTAATTATAAAGCAATGAGAATGCCAAACTCCAACAGCAGATCATCTGCAGAAAAGAAAGTTGATCAATCTGTTGGATATCAGGAGGTTCACAGGCGGGTTTTAAGAAAGGTAATTAAAATTCAAGTATATAATTATACATACTTCTCTGTGTTGCAAATTAATGATGTTTTCGATTAATTTCTGTATATATGTTCTCTCATAATTAAGATCATGAGCTGACCTAGCTAGATCATGGTTTAATTAGGTTTGTGTTGAACGTGATCATCATTTTCTACGAAAATTCTACTCTTTAGAATAAAATCTGTCTTTTATTTTTAGTTTTCTTGATATTTTATATTTTATGTATCAGTTTCTGATCATCTCAGCTACTGTTCATAGTATTGTTACTAATTTCTAATTAAATTTAACTTTGCTGCAGTCTTAGTTTCTTCAATTTAATTTGTATATATTCATTATTCTTGATATCCAGTCAACTGATTTTTTCATTGTGTTTTATTTATGATCAATATAGGGGAGTGAACTGGATGATGCCAAAGCTGAAATGGGAGAGGTGCGAGAAGAAAACGCTAGGTTAAAAATGACGTTAAATCATATACAGAAGGATTACCAGTCTCTCCAGCTGCGGTTTTTCGACATCCTCAGACAAGAGGCTTCCAAAAACGCTGTAAATGTTGCCGGTGATCGAATAATCGAAGAACCAGAGCAGCTCTTGTCTCTTTGTCTTGGAAGAAGTCCAAGGGAGCCTACAAGTGATCGTGAAACTACTACCAGCAGCAACTTCACAAAACTAGTACAGGTTGATGATGGTGAAGATAACTTGAAGGCCAATCTTACTCTTGGATTAGGTTCTAATGAGACTAGTTTGGAGGAACCTAATAAGGATCGTGCAGAAGCTGGAAGTGGAGACGCAACGTCTCCATTGAGTAAGACGCCGAAGACGATGAGAAATGAAGACGGTGAACCTCCAACGCAGGTCAATGCAAAACGAGCTAGGGTTTCTGTGAGAACTAGATGTGATACCCCAACGGTATATAATTTCTTCGATTCTTCTTACTTAACTATATCATATTGTTAAAATGATTTAGGCCTTTTACTATTACAAAAAATATTATACTGCATACATAAGTTCTACCAGTTGGTTAGAGTAGTGTGCATGCTTCCCATAGATTATATAATTTGGAACAAGTCTTATAAGAAATACAATATCTAATAGATATATTTACTTGATTTCCCATAGATGAATGATGGTTGCCAATGGAGAAAATATGGACAGAAGATTTCAAAAGGAAATCCATGCCCACGAGCGTACTATCGGTGCACAGTTGCACCAGCATGCCCTGTGAGAAAGCAGGTGCGCAGATTTAGTGATCTTCGTTATGAAATAAATTTTTTGCAAACATGAGCTGTCCAAACAGGTTCTTAATTCGTAGATTAGGTTTGCATTTTTTATTTTTTGATACAAGCGATATTGGGGAGCCAGATGCTTCAAACACAGTCTTAAGTGTAGAGGGCCAAAACGCTCTTAATTACTTGAGCTTCATACCCCTTACGTAGCCTTTAGCAGTGGTACCAAACTTTTTTTGAAATATTAGCTAATATGTTACTCCTCCTGTAAATGATGTCAGGTGCAAAGATGCTATGAGGATATGTCTATCTTAATCACCACCTATGAAGGAACTCACAACCACCCGCTTCCATTCACAGCCACTTACTTGGCTTCCACCACCTCTGCCGCGGCTTCCATGCTATTGTCCGGCTCTTGTACATCTCACCCGGGTTTCAGTACCACATCCACCCTACTCAATGGATCAGAATTTAGTGCCTTCGATAACACAAGAACACAACTCTACATGCCCAAATCTTCCCAACCTTTGCTCCCCACAATCACTCTCGACCTCACTGCCTCTCCACCCTCTTCTAGCACATTTCCTTCAAGTCTAAGCTTTTGTTCCCCATCAGATTCCAACATATTCCCCACAAGTTGGGACAATGGATACCTCAAACATGGCTTGCACCAGTTCGACAAAGCTCAAGTTGGATCCTTCAATCTTGGAAAGCCATCGCAAGAGTATTTCCACCAAAATTATGCAGAAATTATCCACCAAGCTTCTTCCCAGGTGTCCTTGACAGAATCATTAACCAAGGCAATCACGTCCAACCCGAATTTCAAGTCGGTAATTGCATTAGCACTTTCATCTATGGTCGGAAGTGGAGGTGGTGCCACTCATAGGAACCAAGGCGAGAGTGGCGAAAGAATCAACACTTGAAGTGGGGTAAAGCTGCTCTTCAGTTTACTTCTCAAAAGTGAAACTTGATGCTTCTGCACCTTCGACTACCATTTCCATGAGTACATCTACCTCTACAATCAGGGATAGAAAATTTCTAAATTTTTCCTTTTTGCTGCTGGAGAGTCGCAGATGTGTTGACAAACTATCAATCTTGACCATTGATCAAGTAAACTCTTGTTCAATTGCATGGTTCAGATTGACAGTCGAGCAACACAATACGCCTCCAAAAACATAATCCGCATTTGTTGTAATGAATATTTGAGTGTTGCAAAACATAAAGGGCAAACGACCTACGGAATAAAAGGCATATGTATATGCTATTAAGAAAACTGTTTAATTGAAAAAATAATTAGAGTACATCATTGGTTTATATAGAGCTATACATTTGCCAACTAGGCACAACAATCCTATCTGTCCTACAACTAATTACAAGGAAATTACAACAGAAAATCAAGATAAACTATCCTTAATAGGCCCCCTCAAACTGAGCGTAGGCAACCGAAGTGAGAGTTTGTCTCGAAGAAGTAAAAACCGAGAAGTGGACAGAGATTTTGTACAAATATCCGCAATTTGGTCCTGTGAACACACAAACTGAACAATGACAGCATTGGAAAGAACATTTTCCCGGATATTGTGATAGTCAATCTCTACATGTTTTGTCTGGGCATGAAATAAGGGATTCTTAGCTAAGGAGATCGCCGAAATGTTATCACACCACAATGTAGGAGAACATGATAGAGAGACACCAACATCAACAAGTAACTTGCAAAGCCATGTAATTTCAGCAGCGGTGTTTGCTAAGGAGCAATACTCTGCTTCAGTGGAGGAACGAGCCACGGTTGGTTGCTTTTTAGCACTCCAACTAATGAGAGAGTTGCCCAGAAAAATGCAATAACCACCTGTAGATCTTCTATCCAGTGGACACCCCGCCCAATCTGCATCGGAGAAGGCATTAACAGTGAGAGAACCTGAGGTTTTTGGAAACCAGAGGCCAAGCTCAAGTGTGCCTTTCAGATAGCGCAATATGCGTTTGACTGCCTGGAAATGTGATTGTCTTGGTTGGTGCATAAATTGACAAACCAAGTTAACAACAAAAGAAAGATCAGGTCGGGACCAAGTAAGATACTGCAGGCCACCTACAATAGATATGTATTCTTCTGAATTAGAGAGCAAGGGAGAAGAGTGATCCAGCTTAGATGTACTAAGAGGTGTAGCACATGGTTTTGCACCTACCATGTTGGTCTTGGTAAGCAGATCAAGAATATATTTAGTTTGAGAGATAAAGATTCCAGAAGATGACCTGTGAACCTTAATACCAAGAAAAAAAATGTAGGGGACCTAGATCTTTGATTAGAAAAAGAGCATTGAGTTGAGCTATTGTATCCTTGCAGGCTTGGGAAGATGGACCTGTGACTAAAATGTCATCCACATATACAAGGATAAACACCAGAGAAGGATATGTCTTGACAAAGAGTGAGTGATCATTCTGTGAACCACAAAATCCCATAGATTGAAGTGCACCATGAAGCTTCTCATACCAAGCACGAGGAGCTTGTTTGAGGCCATAAAGACTCTAATGTAACTTGTAAACATGATTCGGCTTAGTAGGATCTTGAAAACTAGAGGGTTGCTGCATGAATACAGATTCAGAAAGGCATTACTGACATCTAGCTGGTTTAGAAACCAGTCATACTGAGAAGCAAGAGTGAGAAGAAGCCATATAGTAACTGGTTTAGCAACAAGACTGAAGGTTTCTATGTAGTCTAAACCTTCCTGTTGATGGAAACCTTTAGCTACCAATCGTGCTTTATAGCGGTCAATAGTGCCATCAGCTTCCTTTTAATGCGAAAAACCCATTTACATTCAACAAGAGTTTGAGATGGATAAGGAGGAACAAGAGACCAAGTATTGGTATTGACCAAAGCATTGAATTCCTCCTGTATGGCCTGTCTCCAATGAGAATGTTTTGAGGCTTGGAGATAAGTGGTTGGAAGAAAATCAGGAGATATGTGAGAAGGAAGAAGGTGTTTAGTGGCTGAATAAGCCTTAGGCTTAAAAATACCTGATTTGGATCGGGTTTGCATAGGGTGAGTGGGCCGAGGTGGTAATGGTTGTATAGGTGAAGAATGAGGAGAGATGGAAGTGGGAGAGGTGGGAGAGGTGGGTGGGGAAGGTGAGGCAACAGGGTGTATAAGTGGGGAATGAGTAGTAGGTGTAGGGAGTTTGGTAAAGATAAGAGTGGAAGGGATTGAAGATGAAGGGGTAGGAGGTGATTTTATGAAAGATAAATCTTGAGATACTTGATGAAATGGAAAAGTCAATTCATCAAATATGACATGTCTCGAGATATAGACCTTGTGGGATTGAATATCAAGACACCTATAGCCCTTATGATTGAGACTATAGCCAAGAAAGACACAGGGCTTACTTTTAGGCTCAAGTTTGGAAGCTACATATGGTTGTAACCAAGGAAAACACCTGCACCCAAACATTTTTAGTGTTGTATAATATGGAGACTTGTTGAACAAATTTTCCTAAGGACAGGATCGAGACATGGTAGGCAATCTGTTGATAAGATACACTGATGTAGAGAATGCTTCAACCCAGTAAATATAGGGAACATGAGAGGCAGCTAAAAGTGTTCGAGCAGTTTCCACTATGTGTCGGATTACGTTCCACACAACCATTTTGCTCTGGTGTGTGAGGGCAAGATAGTTGATGATGAATACCATGATCCTTAAGATATTGAGTAAACATAAAATTGACAAATTCACCTCCAGAATCAGATCTCAGTGTAACAACATTAGTATGTAACAAAGATTCAGCAAGGACTTTGAATTCAACAAATGTCTTGAACACCTCAAATTTACATTTGAGAGGAAAGAGCCAACAATAACGAGTGAAGTCATCCACTATAAGGAGATAATATCTATAACCAGATACAGAGAGAAGTGGAGCTGGACCCCAAACATCGGCGTGCAAAAGTTCCAAGGGTCTAGTTGTAACACTCGATACAGATACAAAAGGCAATTTGGAACTTTTACCCATTGCACAATTTGAGCATAAAGTCTTATTCATACTAGTAGAAACATGAATACTAAACTTAGAGACAAGTTTATTTAAGATTTTGAAAGAAGGATGGCCCAATCTTTGATGCCAAGCCTCTGAAGAAGCTTTAATAGTAGCTGCATAAAGCTTGTGGGAACCAGCATTGACAGGAGCAGATAATTGATAAAATCCATTTTGCACAGGGCCTTTAAAAAGCGTCCTCGCCGAAGTAAGATCCTTCACAATGAAGTGAAAAGGATAGAGGTGAATGGAACACCAATTATCAATTGTAAATTGATTGGCAGAGAGTAAATCTTGCTTTAAATCAGGAACATGTAACATATTATTCAAAGCAAAACGATGAGAATGAGTATGTATATACGAAGAGCCGGAATGAGAGATAGGCAAACCTTTGCTGTCACCAATATAGACTTGTTCAGGGCCTGTGTAAGGTTCAGGATTTTGAAGATTGGCTAAGGAACTTGTCATGTGGGAACTTGCTCCGGAGTCAATAAGCCATGAAGTAGAGCCATGCTGAGAAGTGTTAGCACACATAGCAGCCTGAGAATTTCGGTTACCAAACTGAGGATTCAGACGATGTGGACATTCAAAAGCTTCATGATCATACTGGCGACATATTTGACAGATGAGTCATTTGCCAAAAGAGTTGAAACCTGAGCGACCTCCACAATGACGTCGTTGATTAGTGCGATTGTTACCACGATAGCCAGAGAAATTGTTCTTGGTCTGTGAAGATCTAGGATTTGATTGATTGCGATCTTGAGAACGTCCTTGATACTGGTTGAAATTAGAGGAATTGTGAGCAAGAAAGGCTGGAGATCCAGAATTGGAGGTCGGTGTAGGCAGAAGACCAGGAGATAAGCCAAGATTCGAAGAAAAAGCCTGAAAAATACCAAGAGATGTAGTGGCTTTCTTGCGATTCACCAGTTGAATTTCTTTGCTAAAAAACAAGCCCTGAAGTTAGTCAATTGTTGTAGAACTGAGACGAAATTGAATCGCATCAACGAAAGAATCATACTCAGGCGGCAGACCATGAAGCGTGACAGAGCTGAGGTCAGAATCCTTAACCGGAGCTCCGGCGCTGGCAAGAGCATCAGCAATTTCCTCAATTTGCTGAAGAAAGGAGGCAACAGTATATGGAATCAAAGATTTAGAGAGAGTTGAGTTGATCCAGATAAGAATTTTTGATCATTCTCATACCAAGCAATGTACTCAAGATTCCAGATTTGATTTCTAGAGGCATCGTGAAGAACTTTCGGCGGAGCTTCGATCGAGCCATCAACAATTCTAGTGAGATTATAGCGGCGAAAAATCGGAGCAAACAATGCACTCCACATGAGATAATTGGTGGTAGTAAGCTTGATTGGAACCATGGAGCCAATGTTCTGAATCGTAATTGAAGCTGTAGAAGCGGTGCCAGAGGAATTAGGGCACGAAGTTGTCACCGGAATTGGATGAACAGGTGTTGCAGAATCAGAGGAGGGAGAAGCAGCAGACGCCATTGCTGGAAATTAGGGTTTCAGAGAGAAGAGGGATGGAAGCGTAAGAGGGAAGACTCAAGGGAGAGGAGGATTGAGAAGAATTGGAGTCGGTCGTCAGACAAAGGCGAAAGATACCATATTAAGAAAACTGTGAAAAAATAATTAGAGTACATCATTGGTTTATATAGAGCTATACATTTGCCAACTAGGCACAACAATCCTATCTGTCCTACAACTAATTACAAGGAAATTACAACAGAAAATCAAGATAAACTATCCTTTTAATATATGCATCGCAAGATCAGAATTGAACTCCATAAATTCAGAAATTTCCATTCCGAGAGGGTTCCTTTTAAAAATAAGCTTTCAACTCCCACCAAAAAACCACAAAGTCATTGTTATTTGATCAGCATCTATACCATTAATGTATTACAACTCAATTCTGCGCGATCCGTTAGAAGGACAAAACGATCGCAAAAGTGATATTTTCTCTACATTGAACCTTCCGTAAATCATGAGACGTCCCCCTTGAGACGGCCATCTTCCCTAGTTATTTCTTCATTGTGGAGGTTAGCAAAACAATCGTTCTTCTGACCACCAAAACAAGAAGGGGCGGATTAGCCACTTAGCGGTCGAAGTGTCGCTGTGCAAGTGCAACCAATAAATTTGACAATATACTAATGGCAAAGGAGCATGAAAGGAGAAATGGTAATTACCAATTAGGCGGTTACAGACATACACTATTATTTTGGATTTGTTTCTATGAACTCTTTAGTAGATCATGAAATGCCTCCTGAGGTATATCAACAGAACCGACACGCTTCATTCGTTTCTTCCCTTCCTTTTGCTTTTCTAACAGCTTCTTCTTTCGACTAACATCTCCACCATAACACTTGGCAAGAACATTTTTTCTCATAGCAGAAATCCTACAAAAACACACAGAGAAGTTTAGGTGAACGGTAATTGTTTCAAGATGTACAACATGACAAACAAAAATTTCAAGTACTTACGTCTCTCTTGCAATAATCTTCGAGCCAATTGCAGCTTGTACTGTTATCTCAAACATTTGCCTGCTCCGAATCAAGACTTTGAGTTGCTTAAGAATCGAACAAAAAATTATTCAGAAATTACCATTTAGTATAGTCTATTAGATAAACAGACCTGTCTATGTGTTTCTTCAGCTTCTCCACCAGTTCTCGACCAACGCGTTGCGCCTTCAAGTTATGAACAATTGTTGCCATTGCATCAACCGGTTGTCCATTCAAAAGGATATCAAGTTTGACCATATCAGATTGTTGGTACCTATATTTTACATTCAACGAAAAATTTGCATCAGTAAATATAAAATAAAATGAAAAAACAACAGTCGTCTCGTCTATACACCTAATGAGTCATGAATTAAACAAAGGCAGGCAAGCATAAGGCTTAAAATAAATTATAACAATATAATGCAAATTGCTCTGGTTTGTTCTTTGAGTTTAAATCATCAGGAGCAAGACTTGATCCTACCAAGCTTTTACGCTAGGAGGATCAACAAAATAGAGAAAGAGAGGCGTGGGCTGAAACTTACTCTGCATCCTCGTAATCAAATGATGCATATCCTGATGTAATACTCTTCAATTCATTGTAAAAGTCGACAACAATTTCCCTTAGAGGCAAGCGATATTTCATAAAGACTCGTAGACTGCATGCATCAAACTACACAGAATCAGCATCTCAATTAGAGATGAGTTCAGAACATCATTGCGAAAACACAAATCCACTTTAACAAAATATGAGTGGTGAAGTAAACGTGATGCTTGAAGGTGAAACCCCTCCAAAACAATAGGGCCAATTTGGCCCAATGATTATTGAAGAATTACCTGTCTATGAACGAATACTCCAACTGCTCCCCTCTCCGCTCAGAGCAAAGGGTGATGACAGGCCCCACATACCTTCAATTAGAGAACAAATTACTTATGGAGTCTGGATGAATAAATACCTCTCAGTGTTGAGAGGGGAAAAAACATGCTAAGGGTGCGCGAGAGCTTACTCACTAGGAATAATGATGGTAGCTAGAACTGTAGGTTCCCAACAAGCTGTTACTCGTTGCTTGGGGTTCGAGGGCAATGTGGCAGGATTCTGAACTTCTAGTTTGCTAGACCAGAACCAACATTATTTGGTAAACCATATAAGAAGACAATCTTACAAGAATAACATTAAATACATACCTTCCATCAGAATACTCAAAAATATAAGGAACAGTTGGAATGGTAGAAATAACACAAGCTCCATGCTCCTATTATCCATAAAAGAGACATGAATTCTTATTTTGTCAATCACTATAGGAAAATTGTGAAACAAGCAAATCACAAAGTAATGACGATTCCCTTTTTCCTGACAAAATTATTAGCATAAAAAATTAATATATTTTCCATTCTGATGAACTAAGAAAAGTATCTTGTGGTTTTGTTTTGTTTTTCCCACAAATAAAGGCAAAAAAAATTTATATTGTTCTCGCACACAACTGATACCTCCATTAAGAAAAATTCTATAACATATTCCAGAAACTACAACCTTTACCTGTTCAAGACGCTGGTGAAAAACATCCATGTGGAGTAATCCTAAGAAACCACACCTGTAGATGGACACAGTAAGTATAACATGTCTACTTCATATGAAACTTATTGAATATAAAGCTGTGGTAGAAGCCAAATCCTTAATTTTGAAGTTAAAAAGAAAAGGTATTAGTAGTAAATACCATACCTAAAACCCATACCTAGTGCTGTGCTACTCTCCTTGACAACAGCCACACTGGCATCATTGCAGGTCAGTCTCTCAATTGCATGGTTGAGTGCTTCAAAATCAGATCCATCAGCAGGGTAAACACCAGAGAATACCATATGTTTTGCAGCCTTGAACCCTACAAGTTGACCACCATCAGTGACAATAAAAGTAAGCTAGGTCTTGACATTCCTTCTGGAGCTACTATTTCTTCCGTTAAAGGAGATTCGGGAAATAAAACTACCTACTGGTGCAGCAAAAGAATGTGATGCATTTACCTGGAAGGGGCTCAACAATTGTTCGATTATGATATAGTGTGTCTCCAATTCGTGCCTCTTTGGTCGAGCGCATGCCAGTAACAACATACCCCACTTGTCCAGTATGAAGAACTCCTGTAGGAGTTAGCTCAGGATGCAAGAACCCGACATCCAAAATTTCATAACCTTGGCCAGTTGCGACAGATAAAATTTTGTCCCCCTTGCGCAGCATGCCATCAACAACTGCAACATGGCATATAACTCCTTTATATTCATCGTAGTATGAATCCAGTAAAAGCATACGTAAAGGTGAACCACTCTTCCCAGGAGGCGGTGGAATGCGTTCTATGACTGCAGGAAGGACTTGCTCAAGACCCTGGCCTGTTTTGGCTGATGTTAAAAGAGCATCACTGGCGTCAAGATCAAACATTGATTTTAGTTGAGCTTTAACACGATCAGGATCAGCAGTTGGCTGGTCGATCTTGTTAATAACAGGTATTATCGCCAGGTTAGATTCATAGGCAAGATAGAAGTTTGCAACAGTTTGTGCTTGAACACCCTGTGCAGCATCAACAACCAAAAGGGCACCCTGGCAAGCAGCTAGAGATCTTGATACTTCATAGCTAAAATCCACATGACCAGGCGTGTCAATCAGATTCAACAAAAAGCTCTGTTCTTTTTGGTCTCCATTGTTGTCGTTCGCACCGTTAAGATTCTGCTTGTGGTTGTAGAACATGGTAGCTGTCTGTGCCTTAACAGTAATTCCCCTTTCTCTCTCCACCTAATAAACCCCAAATCAGAATGACTGCCATATAAACTAGAAACAACAATATAAACAATTTTCCACAACAAAAATCAGCAAGCTGAGCTATAAACCAAAATTAACTGCAAATGCACCTTGTTCCTGAACTACGGAAATGACATGAGCTTCAATGCAACCAAATGGATGAATGAACAAATAAAAACACTAACTTTATGCACAAAAATTGCAAGTAAACAAAACTAACATGCTCATAGAGGCAGAAAACCAATCCCATCTACCAAACTCTCTCTCTCTCTCCCCCCCCCCCCCGGGGAACTATGAAAAGAGCTTCAAATGCAACCAAAAAGATGAACTTTATGCATAAAAATGGAAATTAAACCATACTATCCTCCTCATTGAGCCAAAAAAGCAATCCCATGAACCAAAAAACATTCCAAAGAAAACCCATCTCTCACTTTCTCTCTCCTCATTCTCTCTCTCTCTAAAGAGATTGGTATTCTACCTGCAATTTGTCGAGGTACTGGGGCTGGCCATGGCCTCTCTTGATAGTCCCGGTGAGCTCCAAAAGCCTGTCGGCGAGAGTAGACTTGCCGTGATCTATATGCGCGATTATCGAGAAGTTCCGAATCCTCTCCGTCGGATACTGGCTCAAATCTACGCCGTTCTCTTTGCTGTTTTGGCGAGAGTGGGAGCAAAATCCATGGTTCTGTCCGAAACGGCAGTAACCGAAGTCGTTTCGAAGTGGGTTACTTCTGTAAATTCTGGAGAGCGAGTTGTTCTGCAGAAAAGACGAGTACTTGGAGGGTTTTAGGGTTTTGGAAGCTCTTCTGAGAAAACCCATTTGGGAGTTTAAGGAGCAGAGAGACGACGAGTGCTATCAGCTGCGGAGGTAAAATTCTGAAGTTTCCGTTGACGAGAAAATGAGAGCGTTAACGACGACGTTGTGAGTTGGATTGAGTGGGTTGGGTCAGTTAGGTTGAATTTGGCTGATTGGGCACTACGTTTGGATAAGGAAAATAAACTTGAAATTTGGATAAAAATCAGAATTTATAAATCTCAATGCACCAATTTTCTTGTTTAGATTCAGACGCATAGAACTTTAGAATTTTAGTGTGGAAAAAAAAAAAACTTGGAATTTGAGACCTCCAATTCCCAAGTTTAAATTTCATGTAAATATGTGTCATTTCCTAATTTTTATGATTGATAGTGTAAAAATAACTTCGTATTTAATTTCATTATTCTTTTAGGTTAACCAAATAAGAAAATTCACAAATTCTAGAAAATAAAATATCGTCATTTTAAATTTTTTTAGTAATCTTCAATTTCTTCATCTAAACATAGTGGTTACTGTATGTAATTAGGTTAGTTAGTTAGAGCAATATGTTTGCTCTCTTGCACTCAAGTTTGAGTATAGGGATTGTGATTCATTCCGGATCTTTGTGTCCAGATCCTGCAGGCCGAGAGATTTGGACTACTCAATTTTAATTTTATGGTCCCTATTAGCCTGGCTTCTTTTGCATTACTGGGCATGAGTGGTTTACTTGCCAAATTGTCAGTTTTTTTTATTTTTTTTTATTTTTAATTTTTAAATTTCATTAGTCTATCTCACTGGTTCACTTCACAAAAACTCAAAATATTTAACGATCTCGGATCTCTCTCTCTATCTTTCTCTTTTAAACGGTCCAGATTTCTAGATCCACGAGCTCCGAACACAAAGATCTGGAGTGGATCTCATTCCTGAATATAGTTTTTCCGTACATAACAATAGATTAGGTTATTGGGAATATTCACAATTGAGTGGCTAATGCTTGTATTGCTAATGCATGCTCTGCATCTTGTGTTATTACAGAATTTCACCTAAGGGCAAAGATTCATATTACACAGTGTGGGAAACTGGTAGCAACTAAACACAGAAGGCAAAGAGCGTAGTTCCAGCGGTGTAATTCGGGTTAACGAATCCATTGAAGACCTTGTATCCATTTCCAAGGTAAATGCATCCGTCGCTCACCGAAATGCCGCCATATACAGTAGCCCCGGTATCATATGTCCACAAGATTTTCCCGGTCTTAGCGTTCATCGCGTATATCGGTCCTAGTCGATGAGTAGACCCTCCAAAAACAACGCCATTAGCCACAGTGACAGCGGCTGGGGCAGTAGCATCATTAGCATTCGCCGTGGACCATAGGATATTGCCGCTGCGAGCCTCCATTGCCACCCATCCACCAGCAATTGTAGTGTTCTGGGATGGTTTGAGAGTGAAGTTCTTGTGCTGGCTGTTGGCTATGTTTGTGTAGACCCTCTTTTCGTCCGTGGCCGCACCCCACATTGCTCCTCCTCCTAGTCCTCCTGGTCCAGCTTCCTAAATCACAGCATTTTGTTCAGCTAATGCTTTCTGTAAGTGCATTTAGAATAGCTACTAGCGATTTCAGATAACCAAAATGCTTCTGACAACGTTTGACATAAGAAATTTAAAGTGATTATGAGTAAGCCAGCTAAGAAATTTAAAGTGATTATGAGTAAGCCAGCTAGGAAAGCATATTAACAGAAGTGCTTTCAAGAGGAGCATTTACAAACTGCAGCTAGCAAACTTACCGTAGACCATACTATGCTGCCAGTATCGCGATCCAAAGCCCAAGCAAACCCGCTTTTCTGAACAGCAACAACAAGGTCCCTCCTAGCCCCATTGATATAAGTAGTTAACATCATTGGTGCTTCACCAAAATCTGCATCCGGACTAGGACCAGGTGGGCACCGTGGATCCAAATGTCTATGGCAGGCTCCAAACCATATATCATAGCCTCCTAGCTGCTTATACCATTTGATTTTCCCAGTGTCCAAATCAAGAGCTACCATGGATTCGGAGTGGTTTTCGGGCTCAATGCAGGCCTCTGGATGAGAAGGTAATGTCTGATTGTTTTCCTTCTCCTGGCATTCAATTATCCGCGGAGGAGCTGAGTAAAGGTTCGATGTGGCAACGAAGACGAGGTTCCGAGGGACATCAATGGAAGGGCTGCTTCCCCATATTGCTGCTCCTGCATACTCATTAAACTTGCCGAAATTGTCAGGCAACATGAAGGTCTGCCACAGGATTTTGCCCGTTCGGACGTCTAATTTCGATACGCTCCCACGAAACGTACAGCATTGTTCGATGGTGAGTCCTTCTTCTAGTGACGATGTTCCAACATAGTAACCCCTACAAGAAATTGAAATGTGGTGCCATAAAATTACATTAATACAACTCTTTGTGATTTAAAGATTGATTAATTACAATGCAGATTACATTTTTTCTAGCAGAGTACATGTGATGAGAATTAAAATTACAAAAAATTAGGGACGGTGCTATCCACATACCATTTTTTACTTTCTACACGTTCTCTTAATTTTCTGTCGTCGGATCAAATAAAATGAAGAATATTAAATGACTAAAATTAACAAAAAGTGTGAGAAAAAAACAAAAAGATGTGTGGACAGCACCACTGAAATTAATGTTTTCTTGATAGGATTAAAACATTGCCATAAAACTAAAAAAAAATTCGGAAGTCCAGTTGCCAACAAGTCTTAACATATTTGTATTGTTGATTAACATATGCAGAAACTACAGGTGAATAAAAAAAGACTTGGATTATTAAAAATTGACATATTACTTATCTCAAGTAGGCATAAAAAATTGTTATACTTCTATCCTAGCAGAAGAAAAATAGCCAAGAAGCACATGGTATTGCTTATCTTGTTCCTAACTTCTTGTTTCCAAGTAACACCATTGACTGACTCACAAGTTATTAATATTATAATGAGTATGAGGGAGACTTTGGAATTGGAGGGGAAATCCATGCGAGCTAGGTTTACGACTCGTATTCAGGATAAGGAAGTGCTTCTATTCGTAAGTATTTTCTCGTTAGAGACGTTTTTGTTAGAAACATACACACACAGAAAAAAGAAGTAAAAGTTCAAGTTATTTTCCAATTTTAATGCGTTTATAGTTCCTAAGCAGTTTACTAGAAGCATTTTTGGTTATGTAAAAGTATTTTTAATCATTCTAAAAGTACTGACAAACGAGTAGAAAACTAATGAAAAAAATAGTAAGGTAGATTAAGCTTGACTAACCCTTTGTAATAGGTTCCAGACATGGTGATGAAAGCTCTGGTGTGGTTGTCAAGCCTGGTAGACCAGACAAGCTTCCCGTTCGACCTTTTGACAGCAATAACAAAAGCAGGTCCATAGATTCCACAAATGAGCAGATCGCCGGCGACAGTTGGGGTCGATCTTGTTACTGTAGAGTTGACATTGAGTATGAAACCGGTGTTGTTAAAGCCAGTCAGCTTCTGCACATTCTTCTTCCAAACAAGGGATCCGTCGGAGGCCTTAACAGCGTAGAGGTATCCATTCCAGCTGGGGAAGTAGAGTGTGCCGTCGAAAATGACTGGTGTTACAGTTATGTCACCACCTGCATAGAATTTCCACTTCAAACTGAGATTGGAAACTGTCACAGGGCTTATCTTCTTCTCCCTGTTGGCATATCTTCGGTTGTACAAGTCTCCGCCGTGATTTAGCCAATCTTGGGCATCCTTTTTTTTCTGTGCAGAACCCCACTGTAAACCAAAACCATCAAGTTGTGAAAACCACTTAGAGAGAGAGAGAGAGAGAGAGAGAGAGAGAGAGAGAGAGAGAGAGAGAGAGAGAGAGAGAGAGAGAGAGGAGCTTACAATGTTAAAACCTGCACTTGGTGTTATGACTAGACAAAACATACACAGAGAAAGGAGAAAAGGACCATTGGAGAGTTCTGCAGGCGCCATGGAAGTGAAAGCTTGAAGTGCTCTCACACAAAATGCAGAGAAGCTTTGCCTTTTTACTATTTATATGGTCAATCTTTGAATTCATGCCAATTGTAACATTTTATTAATCATTAGTCGTACAGATTACTGAATCAAATGGAAAAAAAATGTCCATCCCATATCTGCAAGTGCATTGGCAAGTTCTACTTTGCTGTGTTCTCAAATGTGTGCCCATGAATTTTATAAAAATGATCAGCATTGGAGCCTCGCGGATTTGTGGATCCAGCAAATAAAACACCATTAGCCACTTTCACTGGTCCAGGAGAAGTTGCATTGCTCGGATAGGCAGTTGACCATAGAATTTTACCACCGCCAGGAGCCATTGTCACCCATCCACCACCAGTAAAACCACCGGTTGTTACGGTGTTGGTTGGCTTTAGAGTGAAGTTTTTTAAATCAGAGTTTGCAATGTTGGCGTAGACCCTACTCTTGTCAGTGGCTGCTCCCCCTGTTCCTTATCCGCGGACGCCACCAGGTCTGACTTCCTGCATATCATATCGTGTAGCTCCTTATTGAGTTAATTTATCAAATATAAATTTGTTTGGAGCCAATTTTGCATGCACTCGGCGCATATACTATAAGTTGTGGGATGAAGGAACATTAAGGATCAGAATTGGTGTCTGGATAAAGGTTGAATCAATCACATAATCAATCTATTTAGAATCCTAATTAAGTCAAAGAGGGGGCACCAGACTCGGCGGCGGTAGAGTTTCCAAAATTCCGAGTATATTTAGAGAATATGCTGAGAAATTGAAATATTATCATAATTTTACAACTCAATAGACTTGACCATCACGAAATTCAAGTATGAGGTTTTGCAATGTGGAGTGGACCTTGAGCTCAACACACAAATCAACTCTATGAGAAACCCTTGCTTTACGCAAAACCTTCTCATACCCTGAGAAAAACACTAATTTATTCATTGACCTCCATCATCACACATTCAGTTCGGTTGAACATCATTGAGTTGACAAATTGGCTCCATATTCAATTCGGTTGAACATCATTGGAGTCGTAAAATCAGTCAGTGGCCTCAGAGTATTTTCAATTTGGTTAAACAACACCACTTCTATTTTAGTTGGTTATCTATCCAAATCTAAGCCGGCCAAGAGTCTACGATTCTCTCGCTAAAAAATGTCACTTCATGAGCTTTTTTGGCGAAGTGAGGTGTTCTATGAACGATTACTCACAAGTACATTTTAGAGTTTGGCATTCAGACGACCAAATTACTTTGACCATAAAAATGCTTATTTATTTTGAGTATCTTTGTCCTACAACCTAAGACCATCTCCAACCCTTGAGTTAAAACCTAAAATTTTTTTTACCGAGAAAATTTAGGTTTTAGCCCATAAACAGTTCTTCTACTCCAACCCTCTTGAGTTAAATTTTTTGCCCGATATTATTAAAGAATGAATTTAGGCTAATTTTTTTTTCTAAAGCAACCATTTTATATAATAAAAAAATTATGTAGAATAATTTAATTTTATTTTATGAACATTTTTACATATAAATATTTAGATTCCGATAAATATTTAAAAATCACTAAACCGACCATATGAAACTCATTAAACACATTGAAAGAATATGAAACAATGATACAAATGGTTTTAGAAGATGGTAGAAAGAAAAATTGGAAGAATTGTAGGAGAATAATAAATTTTGTGTGGAGGTTTGAACAAATCATAGGTATTTATAGAGTTTTTTGGTGAAATTTTGAGTTAAATATTTTTTTTATAGCTGTTGGATTTAATTTGGATCCTTAGTTTGTTTTTTATTTTTTATCGTTTTATATCTAAGCCATGAGATTAAAAGAATTTATAAATATAAAACTAAAAGAAAAAATTAAAGTTGAACCTGGACCGTTGAATTAGCCAATGAGCTTTTGGGTTCATATCTTTTGCCAACAAGTCCTTTATGTTTTGGAGACATGCCCACGTGCATAGGACCCAGCATGTTTACTTTTAAAAATGGGGTTTTTGAACATTAGTCCTTACAAAAGATTAAAATTTAAAAAAAACCTGGTGCTAGATTAAATATTTAATTTAATCCCTTGAATAGTGCTTTTATCAAAATTTACATTCAATTTTTGTTATTTAATGTGTATTTTTATTTAATCCCTCCATATTGAATTTTAATTTTATTAATATGCACATATTTAGTTTTTTAATTATAAATGAACGTAAATGAGAAAATATTAAAAGACATTTGTGATACAAAAATATATAAATATATAAGTGTACAGAAATAACTATGCCGAAATATATAGAATTGACTTTTTTTGTACCGAAATATTTGTACCTACATGATTGTACCGAAATATATTATAATTAACCTAAATGTATGTACCGAAATGTATTATTGAATTAATGTACCTAAATGTCAATACCAAAATGTATGTACCAAAATGTACGTACCGAAATGTATGTACATAAATGTCAATACCGAAATGTATGTACCTAAATATCAATACCGAAATGTATGTACCAAAATGTAGGTACCTAAATGTATTTACCGAAATATAATATATTGAATTAATGTACCTAAAAGTCAACTCAAATATGTGTACCAAAATGTACGTAACGAAATGCATTATATTGATCAATGTAACTATATGTGTGTACCAATAGATATACCGAAATATTCAAATATATTAATGTACCTAAATGAATAACATACAAAATTGTTATCGGAATATATATTATAAAAGAATTAGTTACCTAAATGTAGACATTAAAATATATTATGAGGAATGAAATAAAAATTAAATTTAAATGTAATTGATACATTAAAATAAAAATAAATAAATAAATAAAACATCAAAATATAACTAATAAATGATATGATTAAATGTACTAGGGACTAAAATTGGATTTTAATCTTACACAAGGTTAAAATCTAAAACTCATATTTTTTAAGGATTAAAATGAAGTTTTCTATTTAAAAATAGGGGGAGTGAGATTCGCGTGAAAAAGCTTGTGGGTGGTCAGTGCTAGGCGCATTCAGTCGAACTAGTGGGTTTAAAACTCAAAAGATGGCCGGTATTTGGTCCAATTTTGAGTTTTAACCCAAAACCAAATTTTTGACCAAGAGTTGGAGTGAAATTGGGTGGGTTTAGAAGTCAAATTTTGAGACTTATTCTAAGAGTTGATGATGGTCTAACCGTCTAAGTGATGGAAAAATGAAGTTTATTAAGGAACACAGATCCTCTCCGGATCTGTGCAATTGGAGCTCGAAGATCAATAAATTCGAATTATTGAAATTTGATTCAACGACTATAATTATTATAATTTTTAGAACGGTTCTGTGTTTGTAACCGTTGAATCAAATTTCAATGGTACAGATCCATTGATTCCCGGGCTCTGGTTGCACAGATCCGGAGAGGATCTGTGTTTTGATGTGCACCTGTGTTTTGAGATTAAAAAAAAAAAAGAAAAAAAAAGGCTAGTTTTCTGAAGCTGTCTTTTGCTGGTTGAGTTTTCTGACTTTTTTCACCCACAATTGTGAAAAAAACTGATCTAAGAAGTTTACCAAACACTAAATAGCAGCAGCTTTTTTCTCAAAATTTCAGCACTACCAAACTGGTACATAGTCAGATAGTCTTGTGCAATTTTTCATGAATGAATATGCAATTTAAGATGTTTACCAAACCTTGTGCAATTTCTCATGAATGAATATGCAAAAACAAACATGAAAATCAACATGCTTTCTTCTCTTGCTCTCGTCGTCTGCGCACTCTGTTTTTCGGCGTTGATTCCGCTGGCTACCCCCGCCCCATTTCTCTTCCCGGAAGCTCAGTCCACCATCCTCCCCGACCCTTCCACCTTCTTCGCCCCGAACCTCCTCTCATCCCCGCTCCCCACCAACTCCTTCTTCCAAAACTTTGTCCTCAATAATGGCGACCAACCTGAATACATCCACCCCTACACCATCAGATCAGCCAACTCTTCCCTATCTCTCGCTTACCCGTCTTTCTCCTACAACTCTACTGCCGTATCCACAACCCCGTTCGAAGCTGACCTCACCATCTTCGCGTCCAATTCAAACAAGAACGGCCACCATGTAGTCTCCGACTTCAACGATTTGAGTGTGACATTGGACTTTCCCTCCTCCAACCTCCGCTTCTACCTGGTTCGGGGAACCCCCTTTCTCACCTGCTTTGTTTATCGCCCCACGTCGGTTTCTTTATCGACCAATCATAAGATTGTCTCGGCATCCTCAGCGAGTGGCTCAAACACCAAGTTCATCGTCAAGCTCGACAATTATCAGACATGGCTAGTATACACATCCTCCCCAACTGAATTAATTGACAGCGACTCATCCACGTTATCTTTAAAAAAAATTTCTGGGATTATTCGTGTTGCTGTAGTGCCGGATCCTGATCCTAAATCTGAGAAAGTTCTCGACCACTTCAGTTCTTGTTACCCGATTTCTGGTGCAGCTGTGCTCGAAAACTCAAATACTTTGTCGTACAAATTTGAAAAGAAAGGTGGAGATTTGCTTGTGCTAGCTCATCCTCTCCATCTCAAGCTTCTGTCCAATGCTACTGTTTTGCAAAATTTTAAGTACAAAAGCATCGACGGTGATTTGGTTGGCATTGTTGGTGATTTGTGGCTGTTAGCACCGAAGCCTATTCCAGTCACTTGGAATTCCGTTGGAGGTGTAAAAAAGGATGCGATTTCTGAGATCAAATCTGCTATTCGTCGAGATGTTGACGCCCTTAGTTCAACAGAATCAAGTACCAAATCTTCATACTATTACGGGAAATTAGTTGCTAGAGCGGCGAGGCTGGCTCTGATTGCCGAGGAGGTAGCTTGTTCTGATGTGATCCCTGCGATTAGGACATACTTGAGCGATAAAATTGAGCCGTGGTTGGACGGTGCTTTTAGCGGCAACGGATTTTTGTATGACAAAACATGGGGTGGAATTATTACCAAATCCTCCAGAACTGATCCAACTGCTGATTTCGGGTTTGGTATTTATAACGATCACCATTTTCATCTGGGGTACTTTATATATGGGATTTCCGTGTTAGCAAAGATTGATCCTATATGGGGAGAGAAGTACAAGCCTCAAGCATACTCGCTCGTGGAGGATTTTCTGAACAAGGGCAAGCAATCGAATCCAAATTACGCTCGTCTGAGATGCTTTGATCTTTATAAAATGCACTCGTGGGCGGGAGGGTTGACAGAATTCCCAGACGGGAGGAATCAAGAGAGCACGAGTGAGGCAGTTAATGCCTACTATGCAGCTGCTCTAATGGGGAAAGTTTATAAAGATGCGCAACTTGAGGCCACCGGTTCGCTGCTTGCTGCATTAGAAATTCAGGCAGCTCAAATGTGGTGGCATGTGAGAGAGGGAGGAAAGAATCAAATTTACAAGAAAGGTTTCGCGAAGAAAAATCGGGTTGTGGGAATTTTATGGGCCATCAAGAGAGACAGCAAGCTTTGGTTTGCGACTGCAAAGGCAAAAGAAGCCAGACTTGGAATCCAAATGCTGCCTATTTTGCCAGTTACTGAGGTACTGTTCTCTGATGAGGGGTTTGCTAGTGAGCTAGTGAACTGGGCATTACCGGCGTTCAGGAGGAAGGGAGTCACGGACAGATGGAAAGGATTTGGGTATGCATTACAAGGGATGTACGACAAAGAACGCGCTTTGGAGAAGATTAGAAGCTTGAAAGATTTCGACGATGGAAACTCCCTTAGTAATCTGTTATGGTGGATTCACAGTAGATCAACTTCTGTGGGTTAATTTTTTCTTGCATGTGCATGTGGTCAAATATCTTAACGGACAGAGCGTTAGGTTTCTATTCATACGTCTTAGATTCGAAACTCACATTTGTCTGAATTATTGTAATAGTTTCGAACTCTTCTTTCTTCCTTTAATATTAATAAAATTGCTTTAATAAAACTATTCTTGTATGAAAGTTCTTCTTCTTTATTTATTTATTTATTTTTCTAAAATTGATTGGTATTGGTGATATTTTATTTATCTAGTTATGCATTATCGTTTAGTAGGTACCACAATTGGATTGCTACCTTTCGCAAAGCAACACAAACGGCTACACGAAAAAGGAAGGAATATCCGTATGGGAATCAACTGGTTGTCAGTTTGTTTTGGTAGCCTGCCTGTCACTCAGTTTTGAACTTTTAATATGTGCCATTCTTTTCTCTTATCAGCCCATGCTTGCAATTAGAGGGCCCAATAGTCAACATCTCCGGCTGCTTTGCTTCTTGGATGGCAATTGGCAAATACTTGTGTTCTGCCCTTCTTTTGATTTCCCTCGTCACGGTATCAGGCCACGTAACGAGTAAGATAAAAAGAATAAATGTATCGTTGTTACATGTAAGAATCTCTCAGCGTGAATGTCCCAACGATGATTTTTCTCAACTTGCTTGGTGGGTCCATGTCACATCTGGTTAGAGTACTTTTCAAATCTAAAAGCCTTAGCACCTAATGTTTTACTAATGAGGATGATGCTTATTTTATTGCATCGTAATCATGATTTGCAGACAAAAACCAAAAAATTTAGGGTGTCACGGCTGTCTTTATATGACATAAACAGTCAAGACTTGAGGATCACAGGTAATGGGAAGTCATCCTTATTCGATATTATCTTGCACATCATTGCTTAAACCCGAGCGATTAATGAATAAATTGCGTTATTAAACTCTTAATCTGTCTTATTATGAAGAATCTTCTCACATTGTTTGTAGGGTTGCCAAGTCAACACAACCGGCCATACAACCATAAGAGCTTAACCATAATGTACATAATGCCGTCTTTTCTCTGAATTGTTTTGTGTTCATACCCCATCTGTTACACTTCTACTCTTCCTCTGATCTTATCTGATATGAACATTTTATTCAACAAAATCTCCAACACATATGTTCTACTTGTTTCATCGTTCTAGCCGCTACTGCGATTGCGAATGTTTCTGGTTCCGTGTCGAAGGAAAAGGTTGGTGTGTATGAGCTCAATAAGGGTGATCTTTCAGTAAAGGTCGCCAAACATTGTGATTACTCATCCTCCATGGATGCAAACCTAACTTCCACTTAGAAGCGGGATTACATATCCTCTCTTGATGCAAACCCAACTTCCATTTAGGCAAGAGAAAGAAGGAACACTCAAAATATTACAACTAATACTAGAAAATACTCAAAATATGACCAAGGGTGTTCATGGATATCCTGCTAAGGCTCCAAAAATTATTGAGGTGTTGTGGCGCCCGTCTTCTCAATCTTGGATCAAAGTAAATACTAATAGTGCTACAAGAGGTTCCTCTGGTGTGGCTGCATTTGGTGGTATCTTTCGTATTTTTACAAGTCATTTTCTTGGTTGTTTTGCGGGTTTAATTGGTTTGACCTCTTCTTTAAATGCCGAACTATGCGATGTTATCCATTGTATATCTTTAGCTTGGGACCAAAGTTGGCATTCATTATGGATTGAATGTGACTCCTCTTTGGTTGTTCACCTTCTTTCTTCAACTTCGCCTTCATGGAGACTTTTGGTTAGTTGGCATAACTGTCAAATTTTATTATCCTCCATGCAGGTTCAGATTTCTCATATTTTTAAGTAGGGTAATCAAGTTGCTGATTGTTTGGTCAATTATGGTGTTGATCACCCCGGTGTTCATTGGTGGAATTCATGCCCTCCTTGTGTTGCAACTGCTTATTCTCATAACCTTTCTAAGCTTCCTTGTTACAGGTTTTGCTAAAGAGGTTTTGACTTGTTTTCATAATTTCTTTAATGATTAGGGTTTGGCCTTATGTCCTCCTTGACATGTTGTATTTTTCTTGTTTATCAATAAATTATCCTCAAAGTCACTTCCTATGATAATAATGCTAGAGTGAGGTGGATTTTGCGGCCAAATTTAATTAATATATATATATATATATATATATATATATATATATTATGATTAATAAAATAAAATGAAAAAAAAAAAAAACACTGCCTACACTATTTGAAGCTATTGTTGCTTCTTCTTATTTGATTTGATGTGATTAAACCTTATGGGGAGGGGGTATTTATACAAGAGGAAAATCTACTAAACACAAGACATAGTGACCACTCATCCTCCATGGATGCAAGCCTAACTTCCAATTAGAAGTGGGATTACTAATCCTCCATTGATGCAGTGGCCAATCTTACCTAACGATAGAAGGTTCCATAGGCTGGACCATTTATTTGTGTTTGATAACTTGGGCCCAAGACAAGTTTATAATTCAACATGATTATCATGGTATCTCCACAATTACATTCTGTGGTATGGAAGTACCTCATTTTTTATTTTGATCAGAAATTGATTGGTATGGAAGTTCTCCATCTTTTATTTTGATCAGAAATTGATTGGTATGTGCGATCATTTATTTACTTTTGATTGGAACCAAAAGTTTGCAGCCTTTTTATGTTTATACCGGCGCAGTAATATCCCGTCTTATGAAAGTTTTTCTTCTTTATTTATTTATTTATGTTAAAATTGATTGGTATTGGTAATAATTTATTTATCTAGTTATGCAATATCTTTTAGTAGGTACCTTTCCCAAAACAATACAAATGGCTGACATAAAAAAGGCAGATATCCTTAGGGAACCAACTGGTTGTGTCATTGCTTTCGTAGCCTGCCTCTCACACGGTTCTAAAATTTTAATATATGCCATTCTTCTCTCTTACAGGGACCCGGTAGTCAACATCTCCTGCCGCTTCGCTTCTCGGATAGCTAATACTTGTGTGCATACATTCCCTTCACTCCATCTTGCTCGTCACTGGATTAAATCACGTAAGGAGTGAGATAGGAAGAAGGGATATACCCTCGTTACATTGCGGAGCGAATGTCAATGATGTTTTTTCTCAATTTGCTTGGTAGGTACATGCCACATGTAGTCAAAAGTAACATTTCCAATTTTGCTTCTTATTGATGACAGAGAGTTTAATCCAAATCTAAAAACTTTAGCAACTAATACTTTACGAATGAGGATGATATTACTTTATTGCATGGTAGTCATGATTTGCAGACAAAAGCCAAAATCTTTGGGTGTCGTCACGGGTATCTTTTGTAAGACATACAGTCAAGACTTGAGGATCATGGGTCATGGAAAGTTATCTTATTCAATATTATCTTGCATATCATTGCTTAAAGCCAAGAGATTAATGAATAAATTGCGTTAATAAACTCTTAGGGCTCATTTAGAAGTGTTTTTAAAACGACTGAAAGACTTTTGAGGAAAACGTTTTTAAAACTAATTCTTAATAAAAATCCAAGTGAATCTTGAAAAAATATTTTAAGTGCTTTATGCAATAAGCACATATTTGGTACTTCTTTTAAAAAACACTTAAAGTGCTTCTAGAACAAAAAAAACAATTAGGCCAAAAGCATTTACAATCGTTTAAAAACACTTACAAGCAAACTCTTAGCCTATATTATTATGTGACCACGGTTGGGCGGCTGAAGAATCTTCTCACATTGTTTGTAAGGTTACCAAGTCAACACAACCGGCTATACAACGATAAGAGCTTAATCATAATGTACAAACTGCTGCCTTTTCTCTAACTCGTTTCGTGTTCATATCCCATCCGTGACACTTCTACTCTTCCTTTGATCTCATCTGATATGAACCATGTTACTCAGCAAAATGTCCAACACTAGTGTTCTACTTTGTTTCATCGTTCTAGCCGCTTTCGCGATTGCGAATGCTTCTGGTTCCGAATCGAAGGAAAGGATTGGTGTGTATGCGCTCAAGAAGGGTGATCTTTCAGTCAAGTTCACCAACTGGGGTGCAACTATCATCTCCCTCGTCTTACCGGACAAAAATGGTTTGAGTTCATTTCTCGAATTCTATGAACTTTGATTTTACCTCGATAGTTTCCTGTTTCTCGAATTCTTGTGTTAACTTCTTTTCGGTTTTCCTGTTTCTTCCTTTCTGGTGTTTGCAGGAAAGCTTGCTGATGTAGTTCTCGGGTACGATTCCGTCAAAGAGTATACGGTGAGTTTTCTCTTTTCCTGTATTTTTTTTTTCTGTTTAGTGTTCTTGTTGTGGTGTTCCAAAGCTTCTATGAGGGATCCACACTGCTGTGTTTGTCTCATAGGGAGGACAATGTTAGTTTGGATTTTAGGCAAGAATTAATGTGGATGTGCTAGCTATGTTTAGTTGTTTTTATTTTCACATTAATCTTTGAAATGATTTGATTAGCTGGGCAGGGGAGCTGTAGGATGTGGTAATCTCTAGTCTTATTTTTATGGGAAATTGGCCGAAAAGGTGAAAATACAAATTTAAACGATAACTTTCAGTATTTGATCGGTATGTTGTTAATATTTTATCAAAATATTTGAGAGGTGTATGATTTATAAAATTATTATTTCAGTCAGTTTGTGTTAGAACCTAGCTCCACATCTTCTACAATTGCACAGAGAGATAGTAACAGAACAACAATATCATTTCATTCACCCCCTTCCTTCTCTTACAATGTACTATTTATACTCGTGCTCAACTCTAACTGTCACCACAAGATGATGCCATCTGGCATCCTAACAGTTTGTCTATTTTTTATTAAATGATTTCTTATTCTTGAATCAACCAAATCTACATTTCTTGAATGTCATGGAAAATTTGTAAAATTGTGATTAACCCCAGCTGGAAATTTATCTGTAGTCAAGGAAAATGCAGGCAAGATTTTAAGTCAATGGTCAAGTTTTTCCTAATCTTGAAACAAAAAAAGTTGTCCATTTGAAAAGTTATAGGGAAACACACTCCTTAAAATAATACAACTAGAGAAGTGATGAAGGGACTCTCTCAAAGTGGCTCTCATGGACTCTCTGTCACCTCAAAAACGTCAATTTTGTTGCCAACATTATAAAACATTGTGCAAAGTATGAGGTGACAAAGAATCTATGAAGAGTCCCATTTTTTTGAGAGTCCCTTAGCATTTCTCATACAACTAACCACATGGACAGAGTTTTTGGTTCCTGCACTTCTGCTACTCACAACAATTGTTTTTAACCAATCATTCCATATAAAACCAAAAAAGGATCATGCTATGCAGAATGCAGAGCAAGTTGAAGGTGTGCAAATCTAAGTCTTGACCTGGGTTTTTTGTTTTGGTCTATATTTAAATAGTTACTATATTGTAGATACTTGAATGATGATTTACAGTAACACGTGAATCGAAGTGGTTGGTTGACCAGTGTGTTTGTCCTGTAACTCGAGAAAAACTTACGTGCACTAGAATGTTAAAGTGGCGGTTTGCATTTTTCATGATCCTCTTATGTGGATTAGGATGGTGTTGATGGATAATTGCTTAGGGATCTCCAAGGCTTGTTTTGTTTAGGGTTTTTGACCCTCCTATTTTACCAAAAAAAAAAAAGAAAAGTGACGGTATTTCAAATCTACCACTTGGGTCTCACCTTGCTTTTTTACTCCTGCAACTGTCTAATTGCTTCTGTTTTCATTGTGATTTGCAATTTTGCAGAATGATACTTCTTACATCGGTTCTGTCGTTGGACGGGTTGCTAACAGAATTGGAGGAGCTCAATTTACGTTAAATGGAACTCACTACAAGCTAGTTGCTAATGAGGGAAAAAACATACTTCATGGTATATACATTAATCTTGTTTTAACTTGAAACTAATCTTGTTTTAATCTGTGTTTTAGCTTAATACCTGCAACTTAATTTACCTTATTGAATTGGTTAACTGAATGTCAGGTGGCAAAAAAGGATTCAGTGATGTTGTCTGGAAAGTGAGAAAGTACAAGAACGAAGGCCATTCTCCTTCCATTGCCTTCACCTATCATAGTGCCGATGGCGAACAAGGTATACGCAACTTCACTACGTTCGCTTTTGTATGTGGTCTAGATGCTACTGTGACGGTTTCCCAAGCAAATCAAGCATTGTTATGCTTTTGAACTTTCCAACATTGACCATACATGATTTAATTTGGATACTGCTACAATGACATCTCGTTGCATAAAAGTTCTCGTTCTGCACACTGAATTCATTGTTACATAATCTGTGCAGGATTTCCCGGCGATGTGCTAGCTACCGTGAGCTATACCCTCACTGGAGACAACCAACTGAGCATAAAAATGAAAGCTAAGGCTCTAAACAAACCGACACCGGTCAGTCTAGCTCAACACACCTACTGGAACCTCGGCGGTCACAACAGTGGCGATGTTCTGTCCCAAGACGTCACGATCTTTGCCTCTCATTACACTCCCGTCGACAGTCACCTCATTCCCACCGGCAAAATAGCTTCTGTAAAAGGAACCCCGTACGACTTCCTCAAGCCTGATGCTGTGGGAAGCAGGATCAACAAGCTGACTAGCGGTTACGACATCAACTACTGCCTCGACAGCAGCGGTGTAGGCAACAAACTGAGGCCTGCCGCGGTGGTGCACGACAAGAAGTCCGGGAGGGTTTTAGAGCTGTCGACGAATGCGCCCGGCTTGCAGTTCTACACGAGTAACTCTCTCAAGGATGTGAAGGGGAAAGGAGGGTTTGTGTATGAACCGCATGCAGCGTTGTGTTTGGAGACTCAAGGGTTTCCGGATTCTGTCAATCACCCTAATTTCCCTTCCACAATTGTGACTCCCAAAAAGCCTTACAAGCATTTTATGCTTTTTAAGTTTTCAATTAAAGCTTAAATTAGCTTCATACGTCTCATGAGTTTCGTGGCTAAAAGAGGAATGTCACTATTCTCACCTTTTGTGATTTGAATTTCTTGTAAGAGTAGGTTCTAGGGAATGAATAAATGTAATGATTAAATGCATTGATCTGGACATAATTCGAAGATTTTTCCCCAGCGCGTCATGGCATGTTTGCTTATTTAAAATAGGAAACTCGTGGTTAAAGTTTAAAAACAATCAACCAAGTGCACGTGCGCAATTGTCCACCGTGGATGTGTTTACTGCTTCGAAACTTCAAGCAGTTTCATGCACATCAACGGTTGGCAATTGCTCAGGCAGTTCACGTACGACACAAATAATTCAATGAGAAACACAGATTGCAGATTACCGACAAGGGCAGTTACTGACGAAGAAACAAGAAAACATGAAACCTTTTTCACTGCACATACAACAAGCATCTTTAAGATTCTTTTCTTTGGTAAATTTCTATGCTCAATATCTATGTCTAGCCATACAAGTTAAGCTTGATGACAAAACCCTATAAACTCGACTCTCCGAAGAACACACTGACATTCGACTCAGATAAAACAACTGAGGTCTTTTCTTTTCTCACTCTGTCCCATTCCTTAAACGATAACTTCTGACGAAAGGAAACGAAATGGAAAACTAACGGGAGCTCAATCTTACGATTGTGCAGATTGCGCAATAGGTCTGGGTGATCGGTTAAGATGGTTTAGGTGATATGGTGAGGCATGCGGACCATTTGGCATGGATCGGGTTCTGGTTGGTTGTCCATTCCTTGAAACCCCAGCCAGCCCTCTGCTGCCATTTCGAGAATTTGGATTGGACCCAGGAGCTTGTAAGGCTTGGTAGTAAGACGAGGAGCAGGCCATGTCTTTGAGATCGGGAAGAGGCTTCAGCACTTCAACAACTTCACTCATCAGGGGTCTAGCCTTGGGGTCACGGCTAAGACAACGGGCAGCCAAATGAAATGCCTTCTGAGCACCTTTGATAGAGAAGCGGCCTTCAATTCGAGGATCTACTAGACGATAGAACCTTCGCCTGTCTCTCAGATGCGGGTGTGCCCACTCAACCAAGTTATGCTCCCCTTTGGGTCGGTTTTTGTCCATAGATCTTTTACCAACCAACATTTCAAGCAGAACCACCCCGAAGCTATACACATCACTTTTTGAAGTGAGGTGTCCTGATAGAAGATGGCTTGCATTATATAAATTAGTTTACATTCCACAAAAGCAAAAGAGCATAAATAATGAGATGCAGTAAGCACTGTTGAGACCAAGGCAAAAAAGATGATTCATACAGTTTATGATACCAACCTGTCATTACATACTCAGGGGCTGCATAACCGTAAGTGCCCATAACTCGGGTGGAGACGTGAGTTTTGTCTCCCTTTGGAGCATCTTTGGCGAGCCCAAAATCAGAAAGCTTGGCAGTGTAGTCCTGGAAGAATAAATCATTGATTAGAAGAATAGGTATCAGGTAAAAACAAAGACATTCGAACCTGAACTCAGTAACACACCGCATCCAGCAATATATTAGATGTTTTGAAATCTCGATAAATCACTGGCCTTTCGGCTTCCTCATGAAGAAAGGTAAGACCCTTTGCAGCGCCAAGAGCTATTTTCATCCGGATAGACCAAGGGAGCGGCCAGGACTCTGAAATTGGGGAAAAAATAGTACTGAAGTATAAAAAAATCAAACAACCAGAACTTACACTGCAGACTCTCATTCACATCTAACTTTTGTTTTTTGTTTTTTCAGGAAACATCTCACGGAAATTTTTTCAGGTGTGGCAACTTAAACTCGAGCATTCTTACCACCTCACCACATTTAATCATGACGTGGATCCAACTTTGGTAAGTTTTAACCCCTTTCTTTATTTAGATGTAAATTAACAGTAGGAAATAAATCGTAATCCACAACCTCCAAACATGAATTTAAGATTGTATTATCACAATTTGCATATGAATAGCATCTAAAACATAGAAACTTTTCATTCCTAAGACAAGCACTTTCAAACACACTATAACAAGCTAAAAACTTCAAGGACCTGTGTTAAAACAGCATCCACACACGTCAACGCTAATACTAATAGAAAACCGGTCACCAAAAAATACAACCACCATCATCCTTATGTCCCTCTGCATCACATTAAACTCTATCCTAGGTTAAATTCAGTGGGAGTCACAGTAGTTCAAATCACTCGCAAGCATTAAAAGGTGAACATAAATCTTCAAGCCAAAAGAAAATACACATCTAAACACTTGTCACAAGGAAGACCAAATTCAAATTTCGAGCAGATATAGTTTTGAGTACATACTTCTAAAGAGGTGATTCTCCAAGCTTCCCCGAGGCATAAACTCATATACAAGTAACCTTTGATCATCCTCAATGCAATAACCATATAGTTTGACTAAATTAGGATGAAGTAGGTCGCCAAGATAATTAACTTCAGCCTACAACATGGAAAAGACAAAACATCATTCGTCATCCACGAAGGAGAAACAAACACCCCATAATTCTAATTAGTGGTAACGGACAAAAAATGATAATGAGGTTCCATACCAGCCATTCTTTATGACCTTGAAGTCCGTCATGGTTCAGAGTCTTTACGGCAACTGCAAGCCCACCTCCAGGTTTTACTGGAGCAGTTCCATGTTCGTCAATCCAGCCTTTAAATACACAACCAAATCCACCTTCGCCCAGAAGATTCACAGGTCTAAAATTCTTTGTTACAGACTTGAGCTCATCAAAGGTGAACTTTCGTAGCTGGGAAGCAACTTTCAGTTCCTCAGCTGCCTTAGGAGTAGGCACAGTACTTCCTGTGTTACTGGTGGTTGAAGACAAAGCAACTGGAGCACCTGGTTGGTCTTTGATCGATTCATGTGTACCTTTACTTTCTGCTGGTTCACAAATGACACCACATCAAATCATTAGGTATAATTTAAGACAACCAGCTTAGCCTTATATAAAGAGTAGGCACAGATTCTAAATTTGGCATGACTAGGATATATGATATGCATTGATAGAGAAGTCTGCATATTTATCAAGCATTGATGAGGTATTTTATACACCAGAACTCGTAATAGGAAAATGCTCTGCCAATGTGAGTATCCCGTTAAATGGTTTCCTCATTTAATTATTATTTTTTATTATCGGAAGCATACTCTGTGGATATGCTAAATTGTTTACGGATTAACATCTAGATGATCATAAAAAAATTGGACACGGCTATTTGAAGGAGTAGGTGACCATGACTAGAGCCCTCCCTGCTAAAGATAAGATTGCTAAACAGTTAACCGGACACAGGTAACACAGAGTTCCACCTACGTTACTTTCATGAAAGAGTTTTGTTTCAGTCAGTTGTCCACGTGCACGTGGAGAGTAACTATCATCGCCGTTACAAAATGTGCATACAGAGACGTGTCTCATCACATTAGAGATGCATTAATTGTCAAGACAACTCTAAAATCTTCCGCTAAAACTGGAAACATTATCATTTCACAATAGCACACAGCGAACAGCCAAATTAACACATGCACAGAATTTATACAAAACAATGAAAGGGTACACCTGTGTATCCCTCTTACCCCGCATCCAGAGACACGAGTCAAAGAATAAACTAGCCGCATTTCATAAGCACAGAGCAAATCAAACACGTGCCAGCATTTATCCAAAACCACAAAAGAATGATCTAGCCCTATATCCTTATGTTTGGGAGCATCCAGAAAACACAAGTCCAATTCGAATCTAGATAACAGAACATACTTAAAAAGTCAAAATCAAACGTGCTGGAAATGTTTAGGCAAGTTGGAATGTTCGGTAGAATTGGTACAATTCTAATTCAAAATGTGAAGAACACCTCATGGTTGAACTTTCGAAAGTTCTTAGCCTTTCTTGATTAATAAACTACCAACTAAAGAAACCTTATCACTGGATAAAACCAAAACCCAGAAACAATGCACAAACAGATACAATCACAGAATGATCGATGTATCCAACCAGAATAACAAATACAGAACCAAATGAAGATTGATGAATAACATGATCACTTCAATTCTTTCACAAACATCTATATTCATGGCGCACCGACGTGCTAAATAACATGATCGCACCAGTACATTGTCAATGAATCAATCAAAATCTAATCTGCAGGTAAAACCATAAAAATTGGGACAAATTGTATAAGAAAAACGTCGTAAAACAAAACGAAATTTAAGGAATGAATTGAATTATACCATCTGGTGAGCTAGTTCCACTTGCAGAACTATTAAGTTTGGTCTTTGGAGACATGCACCTCCCCATGAACCTTAACTTCATCCAACACCCTGTCACTTCATCTTCGTCATCTTTCTTTTCCTTTCCCTTCGATTTCCCGACATTCTTAGCTTCAACAAAAGCATCAGGACCCAATTCCATGTTGTCAAAACTCAAAATTAATCCCCCGTTTGCGAAAATATATGAAATTTCACCAAAAAAACCGATCTGTCAATCCCCTTTGAAAACAACCAAATTATGAATTCAGAAAACAACTCTGAAAAAAAACAACCTCAAAAGAGAAAAACTGCCCAAAGAATCATAATTCTAGGAAACGCATTGGGTCCTTCGCAGATATGAGAATCCTGAATTCAGAAAAAAAAACCCAAAAAACACTGAAACCAACTCGAAAAATCAAGCTTTTTGCTTCAAATCAAGACAAGAAAAACGACATGCATGCGAAAATGACGACCACCTAGTAAAATTTGCAGCTAAAACAGAGGAGAATGTCGGACTCGGAACGAAGAAAAAAACCCAGGAACAAAATCTCAGAGGGCGACGAGTTCTAAGAGAAAGAACACATTTTGCACTCGAAAACCATCACTTGGTCACTCGCAGCAAAACTAAAAAACAAAAACACACATTCACTGGCACAAAAAAGACGTAGAGACACGGAGACAGAACAGAAACAACTACTGAATCGCGTCGAGGTTAAGCTAACCAGAAACCTAAGAACAATGTGGTTTGGTTTGGTGAGAGAGAGAGGAGCCAAACGCGCGTTAAGCATGAAAAGGAGCGAAGGACAAGCGTGAGGAATGAGGAGGATGTTTGAGAGGGTTTTAAGGGAGAGAAACAAGAGAGAGGAGGGGGAACAAGAGGCAGTCACTCAGTGAGTGAGAAGAGATTTTTTAGTACGCCGATGACAAGATTTTAACATTAATTGTTATAATACAAATGCTTAGATACTTGAAAAAAAAATTATTTCAATCACTTATATACCGACATTTTAATGTACGGACTATGTTATAGCACATTGAAAATTTTCTAGTGAGTTATCCAAACAAACGGTTTGTTTGCCGTCCTCCAACTTGTGACTAAAACGTTACTATGCCAATTCTCGGTTGCCACATTTCATGTGTTTTTTGGCGAAAAAAGGAACATAAATTTTAAAATTGAAAAAGATAATTACAAATTTTGATGATGATGGATGCTCATGCAGATGCTCAACACATTGTTTGACTGCAAAATTATGGCGTTCTTAGGACTTAATTTGTCTTATTATTGCTAATTGGGATAAGGGTTTTTCTCTTTGGATTAGGCCAGTGTGTCCATCTCTTGTAGTTGAGTTTGAATTCCTTTTAATGTAGATTAGAGTAGATTTAAACATTCTAACAACGATGTTATTTAAACACATAAAATTAACATACTTGTTGACACACTTTATAGATGGTTTCTTCCATTATATGTCTGCACTAGTTTTGTGTGTCAAGTAGAAACATAAAACTGACAACATTACTGATACATACTCTAATACTAATGATCTCACGCCGTCCTAATGCTATTTAGACACATTTGATGACACACTCTAATGCAATTGACACATACAATGATAGGACCAACCTCATTAAATAGCGTGTTGAGCAATGTTAAATTGTTGTGCATCTAAATAGCTTTCTCAAAAAACAAGAAGACAAAAACAGAGGTTTTTTCCTTTTACTTTATCTTTTTGTGGTGTGGTTTTTATGGTGTTAACTTTCTGCTCGTTTTTTTTCAATTTCTGTTGAGGACACTTTAATGCATTCTTGTCGGATCTTTTTAACTTTTGTTGTTGTTTTTGTCGTGCAAGCCCAATTGCCATTTACAATTAGGGGATGCATGATCAACCGATTGGATTGTGAATTGAGATCTGTTTAGTTTAATTTCGCCTTACACCATCATCACTATTACTAATCTCACGATCTGTTTAGTTTAATTTCGCCTTACACCATCATCACTATTACTAATCTCACTTCTATATTATAGTGATATCAAATTAAACAGGTCTTCATGGGTACTCATTAATAACTCAATTTGCCACCTCTACTTACAACGGCTAATATCAGCACCATGCGCGAGTAAATGCACTTCTCTTCATAAGAAATTATGCTTTGACTAGTGCTATTCACACACCGCATTTTACTTCCTATATACTATTGTCAATTTTTGTCAATTGATCTTTTTCAAATGGGGCTTTCTTGCAGAAACGGCTATGCCGACTTTTAATAAGTCTCATATTCAACCAATTCTGAAAGCAAGGACTTTTGCTTCTGTGGTTTCCACCCCAACTAAAGATGTTCATCTCAGCCAACTTCCGACTCCAGTTGTGCTTGGCGACAAAACATATGTCAAAATTAGCAAGGATTTATACCAAGAACAGTTGAAGTTGTTTCAAAATAATCTCCTTGGACGTTTGCTCCTCAAAAAGGATTCTACGCCAATGAAGACCGGTGCTCTAAAATCTTGTTTAGAAGATGCATGGTGCCCTACTACACCATGGAACCTTGTTCCTATAAGTAAAGGTTATTTTGATATCCATTTCAATAAGGAAGATGATATGCGACGGGCATGGGGTAGCGGTACGTGTACTCTCGCTACTGGTTTATTCAGGTTATCAAAATGGACGCTAGATTTTTAACCAGGTGACGTTCTCCCTCAAACTCATGCTCAGTTATGGATTAAATTTTTTGGTTTGAGTCAGGAATATTGGCATCCTAGACACTTGATGGAAATTGTGAGAGGGGTTGGCACTCCCTTGCAACTAGATGTAGCTATAAGGGAAAGGCAATATGGTTATTATGCACGTATATTAGTTGATGTCAATCTTGCAGATGATTTACCTACATCCCTTATGGTTGAAAGAGAAAGTCATGGCTTCCCAGTTGAGGTGGTTTATGAAAATTTACTGCCTAAATGTAGTCACTATGGTTTGATAAGGCATTTGGTTAATAGTTGCAAACAACTTAAACAGATGCCGAGAGGTTGTTCTCGTAGCCGGACGCGGAATGTTGGTAACAAGGGGGACAACAAAATTGGAGATCACTCTCGGAGTCAACTGCACATGGAATATTGTCCCAAAAAGGATACGGCTACCAGTTAATGTTTTATGTGGGTCACATGCTTCTGAACCTCTTAAACATTGTTACCTGCCTTCAATACTGAAGGTAATGAGGCAGTGGTTGATGGTAATGACGAGCCCATTCTTCAGTCTCTGCTTGATACAGCGCCAATTGTCTCTGGTAATGATAATAATGTCATACTAACTCCCGATAATGCCCATATTCTCATAAACCAAGTTCTTGAACAGGTGGTCGATAAGGCCTTAAGGATTATTGCTCAAGTTGTGGTTAATTTTGAAAATGAAGAACATGGTATCCAATCCCTTGGGATATCTCATATTTGCAATTCTATGACCGGATCGTTGTCATCAGATGGATCACATTCTCAAAATGGTCATTCTTATGGTCAGCATTTCGGCAACACCGATGTCCCAAATAATTTTGGCTCGCAGGATCTTCATGACGACTCTAGCATTCCTCATGGCTTTGAACATGTTAAGACATTAGTTAAGGATGTTGTCGATATTGTTAATCACATAGATGGTTGTGATAAGGATGGTTTTACTCCTGTGTTATCTAACAGTAAAAAATAAATAAAAGCAGGTTACCAAGCTTAACCAACCCTCTGATAAACCCTATCCGAGTAGGGTCCGTGGAATACCAGCTCGTTATAAATAAAGATTATCTTCTGGAATATCCGTGGCATTGGTAATGATGACTCTCAGACAGAACTCTCTAACATCTGTCAGTTGCATCACCCGGATTTGGTTTGCATTGCGCAACCCATTGTGACTTTTAATTCTATTTCAGTTGCTTATTGGGACTCTTTAAATTTATCTGCTCTTACTTTTAATTCTATAGGAACTCTTGCTCCCAATCTTTGGTTACTAACATCTTCAACTTGTGCAGACCCTTTAGTTATTTCTATATCTGATCAACAGGTTACTGTTCAGTGTACTTTTGATCATATCCCAAGTCAGTTCACCTTTGTTTATGCAAGCACTTCATCTATCAAAAGAAGAGACTAAGTTTATTACTCTGCACTCACAAACACAAGTTCCATGGATGGCTATTGGCGATTTCAATCTTATCCTTGGTGCCCACAAGCAGATGGAAGGAGGTAGACCGTCTTAAACTTCATGCGCTGAGTTTAGTAACATGTCTTACTCTTGTAACTTTACTCACTTGAACATTTCTAGGGCAACTTTTACATGGTTTAATGGTTTGAGGTTTCATGGTCGCACAGAAAGAAGGTTAAATTGTTCTTTGTGTGATATAAGTTGGTTTGATTCTTGTCCTCACTTTAAATGCATAGTGTTGCCAAAGGTAGTATTAGATCATAACCCTCTTATCTTTTTTGGTTCAAAAGTTTTGAGTAGTGGTCATCGTCCTTTCCGTTTTCAATCAATGTGGGTTCAACATTCATCTTTTCGAGAAACTGTAACTTAGTGTTGGAGGAATATAGTTGCCTATGGTTATCCTATATTTATCATTCTGCAAAAATTGAAAGCTCTAAAAATCTATTTGCACCAATGGAATTTTTCAGTTTTTGGTGATGTCCATAATAAAGTGGCTGATGCTCGGCATAAACTCTTTATGATTCAACAGAGAATCTCAATTGAGGGTATCAATAATGATCTTTTCGAAGAGAAGATTGTCGCCAAGACTACAATAATGGAGTCTCTTAAAATGCAAGATGCCTTTTGGAAAGATAGAGCTCGTGTTAAGTGGTTGACTAAAGGGGATAGAAATTCTTCTTTCTTTCATGCCTATGCTTGTGTTAAATCCTCCAGCTCTCGTATCAGTTGTATTCTTGATGGAGATAATCTTTTTACTAATCCGCAGGCAATTGAGAACCATATTGTTAATTTCTATCAAACTTTGTTCAGTTCTTCTTTCATTCATTCAGGTATTGATAAGGTTTGTGAGGTCATTCAGCCAATGGTCACTGATTCTGAAAATGGTCTTTTATCTACATTACCTACTGATGAGGAAATTAAAAAGGCAGTTTTCTCTTTAAGTGCTTCTAGTGCACCCAAGCCAGATGGTTTTCCAAGTTTTTTCTATCACAATTGTTAGGATATTGTTGGCTTTGATGTTATTCAATTTGTGAAGCAATTCTTTCAATAGAATTGGTTATACCCTAATGCCAACAGTAATTTCTTGATTTTGATACCGAAGGTGAAATACGCTATTTCCATTACCCAATTTATACCCACTGCTTTGGCAAATTTTCTTTTCAAGGTTATTCCCAAAATTTTGGCAGTTCGTCTTTCTCATGTTGTTCAACGCATTATTTCTCCTCAACAAGCTGCTTTTATACCTAGGTGACGTATCACAGATTGTATTGGCCTTGTTTCATAATGTTTCAATGTGTTTGACAAAAAATCTCGTGGTGGTAATATGAGAGTTAAAGTTGATATAGCTAAGGCTTTTGATACTTTAGATTGGTCATTTCTACTGCGGGTGCTTACAAACTTTGGGTTGTCCACTTGTTTTATAGACTGGGTTTCTACTATCTTAATATCTGCTAAATTGTCCATCTTAATCAATGGTTCCCCGCATGGTTTTTTTTCTCTTGTTCTCAAGGAGTGCACCAAGGGGATCCTCTATCTCCGTTACTTTTTTGTCTAGCTGAGGAGGCTCTATCAAGGGGTCTAAGTCGTCTCCAACTTGATGGGCTTACTAAGCCAATTTTTGCCCCAAGTGGTTGTATTTCTCCTTCTCATGTTCTATATGGAAATGATTTATTCATTTTCTATATAAGTGATAAAGTCACACTGGGTAATTTGCAAGGTTTTTTCGATAGATATAGTTGGGCCTCTGGTCAATTTATCAATAAGGCAAAAAGTACTTTCTACTTGGGCTCTACTTCAAGGCACCGCAAAGTTGAGGTTGAGAGTTACTTGGGATTCAAAGAAGGCAAAATACCATTTGTCTATTTAAGAGTTCCAATCTTTTGTGGCAAGCCTAAGAGGTGTCATCTTCAAGCCTTGGTCGATAAAGCTAAAGCTAAGTTAACAGGTTGGAAGGGGAAACTTTTATCTATGGCAGGAAGAATTCAACTCATTCAATCAAAATTTCAGAATATGCTTCTGCATAGTTTTTCTGTTTATCAGTGGCCTTCTTCCTTGCTGAGATCTCTTTCGCGATGTGCTCGCAACTTTATATAGTCTGGTGATGTGACCTCAAAGAAGATTGTTACCGTTTCTTGGCTTTAGATATGTGCTTCGAAGAATGAGGGTGTTTTGGGCAAGGTTCTAAAAAATGCTAGGCGCTAGTCGGGTGGTGAGCTGGCGCCTAGCGCCTAGGCAGCTAGGCGGGGTCTAGGCGGCCTAGGCGGCCTAGGCGGATTTAGGTAATCTTCTTGTATATCTTATAAATAAGTGCATATTAACACGTACAAAAAATTATACTTGTATGAAATCCATGGATAAGATAATAAAAAATGATAAAATGCAAAAAGAGTATCCAACAAGTCCAAATTTTAAAAATACATTAAGCATATATGCCATATAACCATAGTGAGGAGTATTGTAGAATGACAAATGTATAACAAGTTCATAATTTTAAACCACTTAGACTTATATAGGATTTTTTATTTTATTTTTCAATTTCATTAAAAAAAAAAAAAACCGCCTAGCCCCGCCTAGCCGCCTACCTCGCCTAGGCGGCCGCCTATAGCCGATCTGATTTTTCCAACCGATTTGCAAGAAAACGCCTCGGCTCACCACCGCCTAGCGCCTAGACGGCCGTCTAGGCCGTTTTTTAGAACAGTGGTTTTGGGATTGTATGATCTTTACTCTCTAAATACTACAACTCTCTTAAAGCTTGGATGGGTTATTATTACTTTTGATTCTCCTTGGAGTGTTTATTTTCGAGAATGATTCCAGCTACATAATCGTTTATATTCTTGTAGTTACAAGCGATCTTCTATATGGCCTAGTATTAAATCCATTATTCATATCTTGTTTCAGAATTGTCGTTGGGTGATTGGAAATGGCTTTAGTACTTCTCTTTGGGTTTATAAATGGTTGGATACGCCTATTGTGGACGTCGTTGGTGCAACTAAGATTGCTCATTCTCTATCTCGTACTAAGGTCTAAAAAATTATTCGTATGGGAAAATGGGTTATTCCTTCTATTTTTTCTTCTACTTTTCTTGACCTAGCTAAAGAGATTTTAGAGCTTCCAATTGATTAGGAAGCTTCTACATCTGGAGTCTTTTCGTTTTCAAATGGCTATGAAATTGTTCGTCATCAATTTCCTGTTAAGAATTGGGCTTCCATTAATTGGCGTCATTTCATTCCACCTCGCTACTCTATTTTAGTTTGGAAGATTCTTTTCAAAAAGCTCCCCACAGAGGATCAACTTCAACAACGGGGCATTTCGCTGATTCCAATATGCCAACTATGTTACAAGAATTCTGAATCTATTAACCACATATTTTTTTAGTTGTGAATTTGCAAAACATGCTTGGTGTTAGCTAGCTACCCAATTTGGCACTACTTTTCCACCTACAGGTTCCCTCTTTGATTTATGGCTTGCTTTTGTGTCAAAGCAGTTTTCTCCACAACTTCGCAACGTCTAGCTAACTTCAGGGTTTTTCTTACTAATGGCTATTTGGAAGATGTGTAACAAAGTGAAGTTTGAAAGTAAACCCCATTCATTCTCACGCCTTTGTTGTTCCACCTCGACCTGGATTAGGCAGGTTAAAGTTCTCACCCCTGGCCATGTACAAGGCATTTTGGATAGGCAACTTTTAGTCTCTCTGATAGGCAACTTTTAGTCTCTCTTGGAATCTCAGCTAAGTCTTGTAAAACTCCTTTTATAGTCCCTGTTCTTTGGCATCCCTCTCCTTTTTCTTGGGTCAAAGTGAATACTTATGGCCTTGCTAAAGGTAATCCAGGTCCTGCAGCTTGTGACAGGGTTTTCCGAGATTTTGCAGGCTATTTTCTTGGTGGTTTCTCCCTAAGCTTAGGGCATTGTACTTCTTTCTATGCGGAGCTCTATGCTGTCATCCTTGTTGTGCAATTGGCTCACGTGCAGGGTTGGCAAAATCTATAGCTTGAAAGTGACTCTTCTAGCGTGATATCCTGTTTTGCTTCTAGATTATTCTCTCCTCCTTGGTCGCTCCAGACACGCTGGAGCAATTGTATTCTCCAATTGCAAAACATGGTTTTCCGTTGCTCTCATACATTTTGAGAATGGAATGTTGTTATTGACAAATTAGCCAATTTAGGACTTCTCTCATCTTCACTTGTTTGGCATTCCGCTCATCCTATAGAGATTCTTCCTCTTTTGCACTCAGATTTCTTGGGCATGCCAGCTTACAGGTTTGTCTCCCCTTATTGATGTGTGATTTCCCTTTTTTACCTAATCTTTTTGGATTTCCTTTTCCGTTTTGTAGCTTGTCTTGCAGGTTCTTACCTTTTAAGGTTTATAGAGGGGTTTGGGTATATGTCCACCCAATCTTTTTCTTGTATTTTCTTTTTCAAGAGGTGTATGGTCTATGTCCCCCCCCCCCTCTTTTTCCTGCATTTTCTTTTCAAAAGGGTTAAGGTGTATGTCCCCCCCTATTTGTATTTCGTTTTTCTTGTTCTATGAGGAATAAGGTTTATATCCCTTCCTAACTAGGTGTAACTTCTTTTTTTCCTATCAATAAATTTACCTCGTCCCGCCGAGATTTTCCCAAAAAAATAAAAATAAAAATAAATCTTTTTCAAATGACACTTTCAAACGGGCCTTAAAATCGTTATCACATGCCTCCTCGTGAATTTGGGCTTTACACTATGTTGAGGCCACATCTCCATCTATGGATCTAGGCTACAATATTTTGAAGTTTGTAACTGTTGGGCTTTGCCACTTTACCCAAAAGAAAAAGGAAAAAAAAGAGAGAAAAAGGATGGATTTTACAATAAACAATTGGAGTGGTAGAGATTTTTTTAATGTGCCAGAAACGTGACCTGATACACTATATTTATAATATAATTAGTTGAAAACTTTAAAAAGAAATTTCAACTAATTATATTATAATACTTGATATATCAAACTGTGTTCCTGGCACACTGAAAAATTTCTTGTGGAGTGGATGGAGAGGGTTGCACATGATCGTTCATTAGTCCGCCATGCATCAAGAAAATACTATCCCAATGCATCAAACTATTGCAAACTCTAGAAAATGATAATGCTAGGGGGATTAAATTTTTAAACTAAATTTGCAAATCAAATGATGTGTAACCAATAGGAAATAAGCACGTTTATCAACACCTAATTAATAATTCAAGCATCAACAACCACATCATTTAGTTTACATAATTTAGATTATTAATTATCTTCTATTGGTGATACATCATTTAGTTTGCAAATTTGGTTTAAAATTTTGGTATCAAAAAACAACATGCAACTGCAAGCACGGTGTTCAAGGCTTGGCTTGCAGTTCCAAAATCTTCAATCATCGACTGCTATATTATATAGAGCAGATGAATATCTAAGAACCACGAAAGTGATTCTTGTAGAGTGTACTTTGAAAAAAAAAATCCTAAAAACTAAACGGTTGAGCTCATAAAAAAAAACAGTGTGAACTAGACTATGGGCTGGTTTGGTTTTACTGTGATTTGACAAAAAAAAATTCTTTTGTTGTGCTGTGAGAATAAGTTCATTTTGTTGCTTCACGTTTTCAGCTTTTTTTCACCCAAAATTGTGAAAATACGTTGTTTTTAAATATTTATCAAACACCTTTTTTAGCTCAGTTTTTTTAGATGCCCACTTTTTATAAAGCACCTTAGTACCAAACCAGTACTATGTGTCTCTCAAAAAAGCTGAAGAATCTCGCAACTGACGCTCAAAGTTTTAAAACTTTTTTCATAAGTTTTCCTTATATTATAAGCTCAAACCCATGTCAACAATTAGCTCATGATTTATAAAGAACTGAGATGCACGGATCAAGAGAGGATGGAAGGTGACATGAATGGATCATATTCGACTAGTCCCTTCCTCCTGCAGACTGCAGAAGAAACGTCACTGAACAGTGTGTGTGTGTGTGTATTAATCATAAGCATCCCTCTAATTTTGTAATCATGTCAATCATGTACTGGAAATTCATGCCAAATTTCATAGTTTCATGATGAGGGCATTGAATTAATAAGATATACTTTCCAGTTCCCAGCTTAAACATGTGACTAAATACTTATGGTCTAAATTGAAGGAGACAGAAGCCTTACATTTTCACATGTACTCCACATGCTAGCTAGTACTACATGCGTATATATAACTCACATTGTAAGCGAGATGGGATTAATGTAGCCAAGCATTATATGAAGGGTGGTGCTATATACATACTCTGTTTTACCTTCAACAAATCCATCACCATTTATGGCTGTTAGATCGAATGAATTGAAGAAGATCTAATGACAACAATTAACTAAAGGCATATATGTGCATATATATGTGTGTGCTGCCAAGCGTATGTACATAACCTTGCATGTTGTACAACAATTTCGAGGTTACAATTGATAGGAGTCAAACTATTAATCTATCCTAATTCTCATTCATCCACTGACATTCACCGCAGATTCCAAAGTTATACATATAGTTTTATTAATTAGTGGTTAACTGTTGTGACCTTGTTTTCATTGGTTAACTTGATATGACCATTTCGGTCTCCTAAACACCAACCCATCAACACAATTTCTATCAAATCCTATTGAAAATGATACATAGATTACACAAGAAAAGAAATCTTTTGTAATAGTACCTAACTCAAGAAAACTACAAATATATAGAACTTGGATGATGTGACCACTCAAAAGATAAGTACTCGAGTATTCTAAGGCTCTGTTGATAATAGATATATGTCATGAAATGGACCCAAAAAAAATTAAAGATATATTTCATGAAAAGTTAACTTCTATGACCGTATCGTAAAGTAATTACGTAGATAAATTAACATACTTTGATATATTATGAAAGTAATTGAAATTTTGTCTTAGTCAATTAGCTAGCAGGAGGATTTCAATTCTTTATAAGTTTATGCAAAGTTTTTTAGTTACTTTTACGTGAGGTTCACACTACTAACAGAAAATCTGGTTTAGGAAGGGATTCACATATGGTGTGGCAGTAGGTCACATGGATATACACAGGTAGATACTTTATCTTGTCAGATGGAAATATACAAACGTCACCTTCAAAAACCCTCACAAATATTATTTACAGTCCAATGAATCCATTTGTTTTCCTTCTCCTCCCATCTCTTTGGCTTCTTTCGACTTGGAATGTGTGCTCAGAATCTACCACTCAACCCTCGTTTTCCCACCTCTTTAATTGACCCTTCGATCTTTACCTCCCACAGAGATTTTCCTCACAGTTACCTTTAAGGCTTTAATCTTTATGAACACTTCTGTAGCTAATCTGCTATATGAAGTCAGCTTTTTCTCATCACTGCAAGTCTGCAACTTATTTCCACAGAGCAATTCTATATATAGAAATTGTTTTATATTACAATATATCATGATCCCCAAAGCACCAACAAACATAGAAATTAAAAAAGAAAATTGAAAATTTTGCAGGTGAAGAGAATCCTTTTGATCTCACGTCCCATATGCTCCATGGCAGTGCTGGAAATCCACTCACTGGCACATGTGTGTGTATATATATAACTTAATTATTTAGCTAAATCTTTTTGTAGTGTACTGTACGTAGTCTTGTAAAATTGAGCGTAACCAAGTTGGTTATTTCTCGGCACTCAAGTTTGAATATCTTCATGTAGTTTAGATTAGACTAGAACATTGCTCGAACAAGAAAAAATTCTTAATATGATCTGAGTGCAACCCAGAAAATTAACAAGCCTAGACAATCTAGAAAAATTTGGGATATAAACTAGAATTGAAGTATTATTCAGAGCCAAATCAATTCCCCCACACTGATTTTTCAGCCCAACTGATGAAATTGATGAAGCAAAAGTGGAACTCTGTACATCAAAAAAAAAAAACCTTGAATATTTAATTAAAACTCATAGGAAAAAATTTCCCAATTGTTTTTTAATTACTTGTCTGATCACTGAGCCTTGGCCAAACTTGCTTGAGAATAATGTAATTAATCTTCAGGGTTTGGAATTTAATTGGATGATCAATCCAATTAATGAAAATGCTGCTGCTCAGGCCATGGCCAAAACCCTTGCTGCTCTTGATCAATGCCATTGAACATGCTGCACAATCCTTCGTCCTGAATCATCTGATCAAGTTTGAGGGACTGAAGATCTGACCTCGATGATCCTTGGAGGAGTTGGGTTGTGCTTGCAGACATGAGGGAGGAGGAGGACGGTGGAAAGAGGTTTTTTCCGTTCATATGAGGAGAATCAGAAGGTGGGCTGCTGGTGGTTGCCGTTGTTCTTGAAATTTCTAAGTTGAGATGGTGGTGGTGGTGGTGGTGGTCAAAACTGTTCTCACTTCCATTGCTCCAAGAACCCTGATCAATTTCTTTCTTGAAATTAAACCCTCCTTCATTTGATGAATCTTTGCTTTTTAGAGTCAATAACTGCATCATATTTAATTTTAAACCAAACAAATATAAATATCTAAACAATTGGAGTTAGGTAAACTTTTGAAGCAACTCAGATTAAAGTACCTTTGTTCATTAAGATGCACATCTTACAGACTGACACTGATTAAGATAAAATAATTAGGGAATATTACTATGACTTTTGATACTAATTATATATTTCCATGTGCATTGGATCAGGAGTTGATCCAGCATCCAGTAGAATTGAGATTAAGATGTCCTAGTAATCATAATGCACCATAATCAATGCTGATGCTATAAATAAATATTCCTCTTACAATAACAAGTTATTTAATCATTTAATTAAATGTTTAAAAGAAAAATTAGCATTTTCTAGCTACTTCAAACTCTATGTACACCTCAGGAAAACCAAGGAAGGAAGGAAGAAGAAGGTCAATCTGCAATGAAATTAGGGAGATGAAGATTCAAACTGCAAACTTGGTTTTCATCCGAGAAGAAAATTGAGGAATGGAGGAGAAAATCAGTCTGCGATATTCTACTTTCATCTAATCTAAATTACAGGACGAAATTCAAACTAGAGTGCAGAGCATGGAGCACATCTGCTCTAGCCAGCTTGGTTATGCTTAAGGCTGCAACAATTTATTCTTCAAAAGTTATAAACTTGAGCTAATTAATTAACTTAATCGATTACCTCAGCTTGAAGCTTCTTATTGTGAGCCTGAAGGGCATCATTGTCAGCCTTAAGGGCATCAAATTTGTTCTTCAAAACATCGTAGTCTTTCTCCAACTGCTTTGTCTTCCACCTTGCCCTTCTGTTCTGAAACCATATAGCGATCTGTCTCGGCTGCAAACCGAGTGCCTTAGCCAGCTGCATTTTTCTCTCCGGTTCTAGCTTGTTCCCCATTTCGAAGCTCTTCTCCAGAGTCTTGACCTGCTCAAGATTCAGCCTCTTCTTCTTCTCTCCCATCTGGGATCCGTCGTCCGACAAATCATCATCCCCTCCTCCTCCTCCATGCAGCGCCGCTTCTTGGTCGTGATGGTGGCATCTATTGTTCTCAACGCCTGAAAACGACAGTGATCTCTTCATCATAAAAGGCATTCCACCACCTGCAGAGAGCCCACAAAAAACCACAAAAAGTAATCAATAATTAAACACCCCATCTATTCATTAATCAATTTAATGAATCACAAAGTATAAATTTTTTGGTCGAAAATCACAAACTATATAAATGAAAGAAAAAAAAAATGAGAAAGAGAAACCATGGAAGTGCTGAGGAGGGCAAGAGGAATTAGCAAGGTGGAGGTCTGGATCTTCATGGGTTTGAAACATGAAACTGTGACAAGGAGGGAAGGCCATCATATGTGATGTGAGCTATGAAAAATAATAATAATAAGACTTGGATTTTTTTTTCATGCAGGAATGAAAAGCATAGCATAGAAATAAGGAAGCATCATGTACTAAAAATCCCGATGGTACTGTGAGTTTTTTGGAACAAATTTTATACGGAGGGGAGCTTTAGATTATGGTGGTGCTGGCTCTCACTCTCATGGCTGACAGGGCTTTCAGAAAGAGAAAGGGGATGGGTGAGATGGGTGCGCAAACTGAAAGACAGCGATTTTTAGGTGAGAGAGAGAGAGAGAGAGAGAGAGAGAGAGAGAGAGAGAGAGAGAGAGAGAGAAAATGAGAGAGAGAGATCCATATCCTAGGATGGGTCCACGAAAGCTCTCCTCCAATATTATACACAAATACCTCACAAACAATATACTGAGAAAAGGAAAACGATCCTTGCCGGATCATTTTTTTAGGGATCCAGAGAATTCCGTGATCATGATCGTTCATCGTACATCTTGTAGTCAGAAAAAAAAATTGACCGTATGATGTACAATAAACGATCATGATCACGGAATCTCCCGGATCCCAAGGAAAATGATCCGGCGAGGATCCTTTTTCCTGAGAAAAGCAGATGACCGTTTATGGCAGTGTCGAAAAAAAAAATATTGTATGAGTTCGATTCTAATTGATTCTCCTCATTCTTAACAACTAGCTAATAATTTAATCTATTAACATTATCATTTGTAATAAGGATACTGTGAAAAAAAAATGTATTGAGAAATATTCAACTAGGGTTAAATATTTTTAAAACCCTCCTCTTAAAACAATGTCGTAAGACCAAATTATTGTAAAGTTAATTCAGTGGTGTAATTTTGTACTCTCGTTTTCCCTCCACTTAAAAATGCAACAGAAGAAAACTATACGTTTGTACGGTTTACCTTAAGATTGTGAAACAATGTCATAAGACCAAATCATAGTAAAATCAATTTAGTATTGTAATTTTTGTACTCTCATTTTCTCTCCATGTAAAAATGTAAAAGGAGAAACCTATACATTAGTACGATTTAACTTAAGATAATATTGCGATTAGTGGTGGACTACACATCTTGTCTTTTTAAAATTTTAACTGAATAACTAAATATTTTTTAAATTGAATAAATAGATAATGATAAAGAGAATGAATAATTGAAATTATAATGTTACGTGGTGAAACGATGTCATGTTAAGAATGAGGGAAGTTTTGTCCCTTTAGGGGGTGTTTGTTACACCTCCTTAGGAGAGACTGGCTTGGACTAGCTTAAATAAGACTATAATCCTATGTTTGTAAGGCTCTGGACTAGAATAAGTGGGACTCGCCTCGACTACGAGGCACTCCGCTCTTCGCTAAACCTCATTAGCTAGTCCCCTGCTTTCGCTTGGTATTAAGCAGGACTACGAAAATGAGGCGAACATCCAGTTCCAGTTCACGGGCCTCGCTTCTTTTTCTGCATCGTTGTCATCATGGCCAAGCCGTCGGTGGTGCTTGGAATCGGGAAGTTGGCTTTTTGAAAATTGGAGGAGTTCTCGGGAGGGTTGGGTCTTTGGAATTGAGAGGGCTGAGATTTTTTTTATTTGATTTGGGGATTTTGAAAATCGAAGGGCAAGACCTCCAAACCACAAACTCACCCCATCTTCCAGATATGCTCACGAATTTCAAGTGCAAAGGAGAGGGATGGAAGATTTGGATGTTGATTGTGAAAAGCTTCTAGAATGCAAACCAGATCTTGATTGTATAAAGGCTCTGCATTTTGACAGCGAGGTAATTTGGATTCCAATACCCCAATACAAATTCTCTTAATCAATGAAGAAAATTAAGAGATTGATGTAGGATTTAACAGAGAGAAAATGATGGGGAAGAGATAAACGATGAAGGATATAGGAAGGAAGGGAAAGAAAATGTTCTTGGTTCCATTCATCTCCAGACTTCACCCCTTTTATTATTAATTTTTGTTTAATTTTTAAGTGAATTAAAAATGGCCAAAAACTTAGTCCAGCTTAGTCCGATACTGCACCAAACGTCTTACTAAGTTAGTCCAGCTTAGTCTAGTCTAAGCCAGTCCAGCTTAGTTCCTGAAGCTAGTCCAGTCCGAGATAATCCGGTGCAACAAACGCACCCTTAATTTATTGTAAAGGATAGAGAAAAAGTGATTAAAGGAAAGATTTGTGGAAAAATACGGCAATATGAAAACCCACAGAAGAAGAATATCATATTGACATCAAATACTTCCCCAATGCATCGAAAGATCACATTATGTGTGACGAGGAAACTGGGCATGCAACATGAAATTCCAGAATCCAAGGGGAAAAAAATAATAGACAATGGTTATGGCTATAACTAAGTTTTTCGGTTGTTTAAGAGCATCTTCAATGGTGTAGGGAAAAAAATAGGCAAAGTTGCACTCTAATGACTAACTTGGAAAGTCGCATACTCATTTGCTTCATAAAAAAAAGAAGGTAAATTTCCACTTTATTACCCTCAAGTTTCACCAAAATCGCATTTTACTACATTTACTTTTTTTTGTATCACTTTCACACCTAAAATTTGATTTTTCTGATATTTTGATATTTCCTTAGCCTAGCCATTAATTTTTCTATTAATCGATGACGTGGTAAGATCTTGGCCCACTAATTCTTATTTTACTACTTTTAAATATCGTGAAATTCGCACTTTACTACCCTCAGAGGGGGTGTTAAAAGGGAGCGAAAGGTGCAGTTGCACAAAACCCTAAATTTGAAGGGACCCCCAAAATTTTTGCCATCTAATGTTATGTAATAATGTTATATATTTAGAAAAATATTTTTGTTAGTACTTTAAAATCTCATTATGCATTCCTTATAAGAGTAAATTTTGTTCATTTCTAAATATAAAAGGGTAATGCTAGAGAGACTAAATTTGTGAACTAAATGATGAGTCACCAATAAGAAATGATCACGTTTATCAATACTTAAGTAATAATCCAATAATCAACTTACATGTCATTTAATTTACAAAATTTTGTCTACAAATTTAGTATCCCTAGCATCACTCAATATAAATTTTTTTAGTACAATGAGATATTCTGATTGTCAATAATAACACCCTAAAAACGATAGTTTTCCAATTTTATTATATAATAAGGTTATATATTCAAGTGGACTTTAAAGTTAGAGTTTTGAAGTTTTTTTTTTCATGTTTAGTTGTTTAAGATTGAACTGCTTTTGATTACCTAGTGAAGGTTATGTTTGTAGCTTTTTAAATTATAATTAATGACATTTGTAAACTTGCAATCAGTGTTGATTTAAGTGATTGTTTTATAACATCAATACATTGTTTTACTTTTTTTTAATACTATTTTAAGGAGAGACCCTTTTATAAATTTCGCACAGGCGTTAGGACTCTCGAAATCTCAAAAAGGGCCATGACTACCCTTAGTTTTTTCATCTCACTTTTATATCGAAAGTTATGTGTTGCTCACAGATTCATACTTCAGTTAGCCTTAATATCAAAAATTCTATTAAATTATGACATGACGCTTAACTGAAAAATGATTGTACACAAACGTGGCACTGTGATTACGGTTACCCATTCGCCTACTCTGGAGATGTAATAAGTTAACGGTTTGATATTCGTGGACCCTGTAATTTGCTGGAGAATTTTGGTTTATTTTGTATCAAACGTTATGTAATATTTTATATGAGCTGTTCCTGTGTCACCTTGGGATTTGAAACATAGTTACTGTAGAAGAAATAAAATCATTTACAATTCATTTTAGCATGGTATTTTTATAAAAGCCAAATATTTTAACCTATATTCTCAGATATCTTGCCTAGTATATATCGAAGAATATTTAATTCCTTACGTGTAAATAACTATTTTTCCTTATAGAACGTTTGCAGTTCGAAATACAAGCGAAAAAAAAATCTTTGTATTTTTATAATGTTTATGCGGACTGTAATTCGTAGACAAGTAAAAAATGATTGCTTATGTTTGATGATCTAATTCAATTGTAATATAGATACTTTAGTAATAAATAAGTACACTAGCTAAAATGTTTCTGTAAGTCTTTCCAACTCTTAAAATAGTGAACTACGTAGCGAAATCATCAACTAGTCTCATTAAAAAAAAAAAAAAAAAAAAAAAAAGCCTAGCCTGTTTAGGATGGACTACCGTTGTGAAACACTAGCTTGTTTAAGGTGATTATCTTAATTAGTAGACCTAATTAATTAAATCCCAGCTATGTAACCACCCCGACACATATTGTTCAAGACATAATTGAAGTGGGAATTGCAGAACACATGAGATTCCGCATTGGTTGAAATTAGGGCATCTCTCTCTCCTTCCCACTCCCCTTCAGTACTTTGGTTTGGTCCTCCCATAATTTTATGGTTTGAAAGCTGAGCAGATAAGGCTTCAGGAGGAAAATGGATGGGATTGTCCGTGTCATTTATCCATGAAAGGAGAAACCATTTGTCGCTTTCACTTTTCTAGTGTTAATACCTACAACTATAAGTCCGACTGTGTTTTGGTATAGGCCGAGGGATGTAAATTGTTGTGTCTAGAGTCCCACATTGGCTAAGGCCACCACCACCATGCATCCCCATTTCGAGAAGAACCTTCAAGTAATGGGAATATCATTACAGTTGTATATCAAATTAATCTTGCATTGTCATTTCGAAAAATTAAAACGTATAATGTAATAGGCCAAGGAATGGAAATTCGTTGTCTAGAGACCCTCCTAGGGCTATGGCTACCACCACCACCCCACTTCTTGGAGGAGAACTTATAAGTAAGGAATTGTCGCTACAACAACTATATTTCAAATCAATTACGCACTGCCGTATAAAAGAGTTAAATTATATAACAATACATGTTCAGCATCAAATAGGCCATAGTAATATGGGAACATATCCTCTCCAGATCCCCTGACCATTCATCAGGATCCTTACCATCCCTCACCTCCCCCTCCCCTCCCAATTCCCACTGCATACCCTCACCTTCAACCCCTTTCATTTTCTTCTTCTCCTTTCTTTCTCTGCGGTTCTTTTTCGTCAATCGCCGCCAAAGAAGAAGGCAAGGATCGGTAAAAAAAAGAGTGAGAGCTGAAAAGAAAGACTGATCTCAGCTGTACAATTTTAAGTGAACGACTGACACTATTTGGTCCGCATGATCCGAATGGAAAAAAATCCAAAGAGGATCATGTTCTCAGTAATATCTCCAAGTTATATAACAGTGGTAGGGTAAAGAAGTTGGATTTTTGGGGCAATGTGGGACCTACAAATGATTCGGCATTTGAGCTGGCCTACAACAAAGCTCCTCTTACAATCACATGCCTTTATTAGAAGATTAGAGGGTACCCCCTTGGGAGAAGGGTGGATCCATGTTGTTCCTTTGTTGCTCATTTCAAAAATAAATTAAAGAACGGGAGCTCGGAATCTTCCTCGCATGGCCTCCTGTTTCCATGTGCCCTGCTTCCAACTCCTTTCTCTTCCTTCTTTTTTCTCTGAAGGGGGTTCTTCAACCATGTTATTTAGTTTAATATATATATATATATTGTTATGTGCATTATGCTTCTTCTATTCTCCAACCATGAAATATTGTTTGAGGTGAGCATTAACGCAATAGAAATATTGTTTATTTGTAACTGAAAGGTCAGAGTGCAAGTCTTGAAAATAATCTTTTTGCAAAGCAAGTGTAAAATTGTGTATGATAAACGTTTCCCCTCTCTCTGCCTACCCTTGCAAAGCAGAGAGCTTTGTTGGCTTGGGGTCGCCTCTTTAATTGTTCATTATCTATATTATATAATATTTTTTGGGTTGTTTTGATACACAAACTTATTAATCATATCATTTAATCAGATGGGACCCTTTCATCCAAAGAGATGAGCAAAAAACAAGCATTGAATTGTGGCATCCACAAGGTATCCAATTGAATTCGACCTAAACAGATGGGGTTACCCCCCAGATGGGAAAGAAGAATAGACACATTTGAAAGCTAATACTGTTTTTGCATCCACTAATTAAAACCAAAAAGAGAGAGAGAAGTTTTGTAAGTGATATGTGGTGCTTGCTTGCTATGCATGCACTGGATATAAATACAAGTAGCTAAACATAATTAAGGAAAATAAAATGATTCTCGCACACTTTTTTTTTTTCCTTCATATTTTTGTCTTTCATCAAATCAAGTTACTGATGGTTTTAATGAGTTTGCGAAATTTTAGAAAAAAGAATCATAAATGTATTTCCATAGAATTTTTGTCCTTGGATAAGCTTTTCTAATTCACACATGACAAGTTCAAAAACACTTCCATTAAATGCACTTTCAGTCATTAAAAAAACTCTTCCAAACGAGCTTTTAGTAATTTGTAAGATACATATTAGCTTCTTAAACACTTCTTTCTTCTTTTTGTTCTCCATCTAAGTTCCTTATTGTTTAAACTGAAAACTCCGAACAATTTTCTCTAGCCAGTCTTGGTACTCTCTCACCATCGTTGAATATGTTATGCTCCTTTTCCTGTTCCCGCTCTCTCAAAAAATCTTCTTTCCAACTTGAAAAAAAAAATGTTTATAATTCACTTTTGTCCTACCTCTTGGCTTGAATACGATCATGCGATACGCCCTTAAGGAGTTTGGAAAGGATCATAGAGTTTGCAACATTTTTGTTTTCGAGAAACTTCGTTTATCTCAGCCTTTTGCCTTTTCTGCTATGTCTGGTCTTGTTCCCTCCCTCTTTTTTTTCTTGGTATCGTAGATTAGGACATGTCACCAACTCATGGATTATAACATTTTTCTTATTACGCACACAAAAGATTTAACGAAAAAACCAGTTTCAGTCCAAAACATAAACTTCTGTAGATAATAAGGCCCAAAAGATTTGAATCCATTTGCAGATGGCCCAGCTCAAACATTGTAGACTTATATACTCGGTTACTCTTCAAAAAATTAGAAGCCTATCCAGCTACATCATTCTTCAGTTTTGCTACTCTGAAAGCTTAATTTGATGGGCTACCCAAACTCATGCCGAAACGCGAGAGAGCGATTCTACCTTAGCTACGGAGATATTTTTCTGAGTGATCAATATTATATACTTATATGCTAGGTAACAAGGTGCTAAAAGTTTCGGCCACGTGATGAGTAAGACACTGATATGAGCATTTATCTCTTGTGACGCCTAATAATTTCTTGATTTGTTCGTTAATAAGTAAAGACTTTAGTCTCCCAAAGACGATGTTATTGAAGAACAAGATGTTCAATAAAGCTATTAGGGTAAAAATTGTACTAATAATCTTCACCATTAACATGCAACATTCTTGTAAAACATATTGTAATGAAATTTGCGGTTCAAAACACGTGTAAACTATGAGAAATCAGTGTTCCCGGAATATGAGGAGATACACCGTATGCTATTATATAAGTGGAATGAAATTTTATTTTTAAGTGTACTTTCACTTGTAAAATAAAATGTGGTATCACCCCTTATTACGGACACACTGAAATAGTTTGTTTGATTGTCATCTCCAAAATTAGATCAAAAAGAGACAATCTGAGCCGTCCGATCTAAGTCTCAAATGTCTAACCCCGATATACAATTTCCCCAAAACACCTAATAGATATTTTATTAGGACATGATTAGTATTTAGTTGGATAGTGGAAGCCATGAACTTAAACAAGAAGATAGCACTACGCAGACAAACATTCCATCCAAGAAGCCACTCACCCACAAAACGTGGTCAAGTTCCACTAATTTAATGATTTCTTCATTTCAAAATGTGTTAACTAATTTAATCATTTTTCTTTTTTTTTTGACAAGAATTTAATCATTTTTCTTTTGTTGCAATTTTTGGAGTTAAATATGAATTGCTTAGTCACTCCCTTTTTGTAACACAATGTTCCCTTCACGATAACAATATTTAGAATAAAGTTAGAGCTAGTCCATGAACTAAAAATATATTGATTGCGGTTTTTTTTTTTTTTTAAGTAATCAATTGGTTCACTACATCAGTTCATTTTTCTGAGGGTCAGAAAAACTCATATAGGCATTTCAATATCTCTTGACCACCATCGTGTGATTCGCCAGTGTCTGGAATCAAATATAAGATATGCCATGTATTATTGCTCCATACCATAAATTTAAATAAAAAAATTCAATTAGTATGATGATGTGACACTCAGGTAAAATTAATCTAAAGTCAATTCTAAATAGAGAAAGTTCATAGAGTAATTCTTTTTTTTTTTTTATCTAATACATGTATTTCAAGTTTCATCATTTATTCAAAATCATTGTACTATTTCATTTGTGCTTTGCTCTTATTTTGCATTTTAAATAGATCTTTTCATACTTTCCGTCGTGCTATTTCTAAAGAAAATTGGTCACAAAGCTCCTCCCTCAATACTATTATGTGTATGAAGTTTTGGGATCAACCCTAGATCATTTTGAAAGTACAAGTATTCAAACCACTTCGTCGGTGTTTCACTCCAATTTAATGTTTCTTTATCTTCTTTTGAGTTTAATGAAAGGGGGCATGCACATCAATTGCATGTAGTCGGTAACAGAGAAGATGGAATCGAGAGATTTTTCAATATACTTGGAACACATAGTATTTTTTTAATTGTCCGTTATATGTCATTGGGAGAGGTTTTTTTTTCTTTTTTTTTTCAAGCCTCTCTATTTGTATAACGACGTATGTGATCATATTCTAAACATACGGAAAAATGTCTCTAGAATCCTACCATTCATTATGGTCATCTTATTATTCCCAGACGTGCCTAATAAATCTTCAATTATCTTTTAATCTCGAAGCATAATGAAGTGGTTCCTTGTTCGGTTGAAGCCATTATGGAAGTGATTGCATTAATTTAAGATCAGATTTAGCAATTTAAGGAGTATGGTGGGGTGGGTCTTGGAAACTGCATACAAGAAGCGTCCACGTGGCCTCACGTGGAGAGTGCCAATTCACCATGCCTACGTAATAATGAGAGTAATGAGGATCCTCTTCGGATTCTTTTAGTGAAAATCTGAGAATTCTCAAATCATGTCCATTCATCGTACATCGTACGACTATAAATTATTTTAAATATTTTTATTTAAATTAAACATGAATAATAACTGACGAAAACCGCAGAATATACGATAAATGAACACGATTTAAAGATTCATGGAATCCTCACAAAGAAGATCCGGAGAGGAACCTCATTCTAATGAGAGAACCAATCCCCATGCTCTGTCCTAGCTGTAAAATTTAGACGAGCTTATATTATAGCCTCCCAATTAACTATGGTGATACCAATTATCGACCTTTTCTCGTAACTTTAAGTTGAGTAAAGTTAGCTAGAGAATTTATTAAAAAAAAAGGTGGCTAGAGGATTAAACATACGAGAAATGTTAAGAGGATTTTCTCAAAAGTGAAACTTTTTATATACTTTTTGTCACTTCACATTTTAACGCTAATTCTCGTATCAATTTTATAAAATATTGTGCCAAAAACATGAGGGGACATGGAGTCTATGAAGAGTCTCACTTTTAAAAGGTAATCCCTAGCATTTCTCAAGACAAAATTACTCTCTAGAAAATGTAAGGGGGTAAAATAAAAAATTATTATTTGTATTTTGGATACAATGATATATTTACACTAAATGGACAAAGAATCAATTGGTTGCGTGCTCGTCATTTCAAGATTTGAACCTCTTTCGTTTAAGGCAACCCTCTTTGTAATCAATTTTACATTTTTTTTTAACAACTGATATTATTTACACTAAGAGGAGGTGGTGGGTTTAATCTCACAATGAACTAGCAATTATGTGATTCGAATTCGCCTTTGACGATAGTTAAACCTAAGATCTCTCACTTACAAGTAAAGAGGAATACCACTAGACCGTAGTACTAAGTGACTAGTTTTATGTTTTTTTTTTATATATTAAATAAGCTTACTCATAATTTTTAAATCAAAGATAATATAGAAATTAATCATACTATTTTTATTTGCTTTTTTACTATTATAATTTGTCAAGTTAACTTCCTTTTTTGCTGTCTAATATTTTGATCTCGTACGGTTTCCCCGACACGTCACTTCCGTTGTAACAATTAGTAACTACACTAAGGGTTGGTAAGAAAATGTTTTTAAAATTGTTAAACGCGTTTTTAATAAAAATATTTTTGAAATCAATTCTTAATAAAAATAAAAATGAATATTGAAAAAGTACTTAAAATGATTTCCACAATAAGCACTTTTTTTTTTGTGGTAAAGATGCAAGAAGCACTTCGAATGCTTTTGAAAGTTAAAAAACATTTTTTCTAAAAAAAATTTCAATCATTTTAAATACACTTACAAATGAACTTTAAAAAATCATAGGGCAATTACAGATTGAGTTCGTGTCAACAAGAATTTAAACACAATTAGAATCAACTCGAACAATACAAAATTTAAATAAATTTATCAAATTGCGGGATTTGTTGCTCGAATGGCTCCACAGGACAGAAGTCGGACGAGGCAGCACCATTCGCTGCTTGACCTGAATGATTTAAGCGAAGGTTGAGGAATTGTGGGCCCCCTGTGTTGTGTTTTTGCTATAGTCGCATTTCAGGTTGATATTGACTTAATCTAAATCGATACATTTGGAGCGTGAACTAGAATTTTGAAATTGGTAAATTATTTATTTAAGCTGGTGCTATCTACGTATTTATTTTTAAATTTTACACATTTTTTTAATTTCTGATCGTTGAATTGAATAAATTTAAAAAAATTAATGAACAAAACTTAATAAAAATATGTGAAAGGTAAAAAAAAAGTGTATGAATAACATTATCCTTCAAGCAAAATTATTGTATTATTTTTTAAGTAATAAAGAAAGTTCAACTACTTTTTCATTAGTTTAGTCAAATAAAAGAAACAAATTGTACTAATATTTTCCATAATGTATTAGAAAGAAAAAAATTGTAGCAATAGTCCACTAATAGTTTCTTAACTCATCAAAACGTGCAGCTATGTTTCTTTTTGTCACTTTGTCATAATTCCGTCAAAATGACTCATCTTAGAAGGACTATGCCACAATTGAGTTAAAATTAAGGGATCGTTGCTTCAATTGGGTTAAACTTGAGGAACCATTTCTCCAATTGGGTTAAGGTTGAGATATCATTGCTACAATTTTTTTCATTTGGTTTTCCATATTTATCCCTTGATTTAGCCTCACGTGTGTGGTATGTGACTCATTTTGATGGAAGTTCTAACGAAGTTAGCAAAAAGGACTATAGATGCTCATTTTAATGAGTTAAAGGATCATTGGTCATGAATTTTTAAATGAGGGACCATTACTCCAATTAAATTAAAATTGAGTGGGTATTGCTACAATTTCCTTTATTAGAAATTTCATTAGTTTAGCATTATTATGAGGCAAAATTTCTTTTAAATTGGATTTTTAAATGAGAAAATGTGCACAATAATGAAAAGAAAAAGCAAGTTAGTTGACAATCAATGCTCAAGTGAAAACACATGGGACGAAGATGTGAGAAAAAATCATGATTGAAAGTAAAAATTCAAATAAATTACGAGGATACGAAGTTATTGCACTTACTTAGCAAAGAGAGAAATTTTAAACCCAAAACACATAAGTCGGTAAAATTTTTACTAAGATATTGACTACATGCAACACTTGCATTTCATTATAAGCAATAAACTATTTCATTAGCATAACGTATGTGAAAATTCAAGTAAACTACGAGGACTTTTCTAGTAAAAATTCTAATTTGTTGCCAAGTCAAGGCACAAATATATATATATATATATATTGACACATTCTTTTGGGGAATGTTGGGTTCTTGCTTCCACTCCATTGCAGTTTTCGATTTTTTTGTTTTCGAGAGACGGCTTGTGGGGATCGGAGGTGGGAACTTAGTCACAATGGTCTTCGCCCTCCTTCTCTGACTTTTCCATTCCGTTCATTCCATTACCTCCTCCCAACTTTTTGTTCCCTTTCCCTTCTGGAATCTCATTCCGTTTGTCCTCTCCCTCACGGACTGCAAATTTCCAGGACCAGAAAATCCACTTCTTCGTCGTTTTTCTCCTCCAGGTCTCTTCCGAGAAAATCCACAGTTTCGAGTCTCTCCGCCATTAATGCGAGTTTCTCACGTGTGTCTATATCTCTCGTCAAGCAAATATATTCACAAAGAAGAAAGGAGAGGAATGGTTTTCTAATCCTTCTTCATAATCCAACAATTTCCCATTTTCTCCTGAGGAATTCCATTTCCGATCGTTTAGAAAAACACCCTTTTGATTTTTGATCGAATCTCGTTTGTATCCAATCGAGCTTCGGCGGTTTTGGGGTCCGATGGGTTGCGCAACCTCGAAGGAAAAGCGGTGCCGGCACTGCGAAAGCGCCATTTCTCCGATTTCCCGAAGCTACTCGATGCATGTCCACCACCCGCCGCAGACCAAAGGTGACAGCAACCATGTCGTCGCCCTCACCTCCTCCACTTTAGGTTCTCTCAACCGCCCTGAAAACAGAGTAATTGCTAACGGATGCGATGATACCAACGAGAACATGATCGAGCACGAGAACAAGGAATTCTCAGTGGGACTAATCGAAGCCAAGACGTGGTCGAATATGATCGAAGCGAAAATCCCAAAAGTTGTGCCAAAAACTCCGACCAGGACTCCGCCGGGCGAGCCGGAGACGATCAATACATGGGAGTTGATGGAAGGCCTCGAGGACATGAGCCCTCTCAGGTCGCCAGCCCATCACCTTCGGAGCTTTTCTTTCGACGTTGTTCGGGACCTGTGTCCGAGGCCGATTTCCCCTTCCGACCGCCAGAAATCGAGATTCCAAGAAAATGGGAACTCTCCCCCTAAGCCGCAGCCAATGTGGCTTCAAATATCGGATGACAATGATCAGGTGAAATCCAATTCTTTGATTGCAGATTTTGATCCGGATGTGATCTCCGCGTTCCGGAAATCATTATCGGAGATCAAATCCGAGGAAGATCCCTTCGATTTAGCGCATTTGGTAGTCAGCAAGGAGCCGGCTTGGGCCTGCAATGACGTGTTGGAGGTCCAGGACAAGAAGGGCAGGGACAGAGTGGTGTTGTACTTCACGAGCCTCCGAGGGGTACGGAAGACGTACGAGGATTGTTGCCACGTGCGGGTGATACTGAAGGGCATAGGGGTCCGGGTGGACGAGCGGGACGTGTCGATGCATTCGGGGTTCAAGGAGGAGCTGAGGGAGCTCCTCAAGGACAGGTACAATGTGGCTCCGCTGCCCAGAGTGTTTGTGGGGAACAAGTACGTTGGCGGAGCCGATGAGATTCGGCAATTGCACGAAGACGGAAAGCTCGAAAAGTTGCTCGATTCCTGTGAAAAATTGGATGGCGGTTGTGGCGGCGGAGATGGTGGTGGAGTTTGTGATGCTTGTGGGGATATAAGGTTTGTGCCTTGCGAAACATGTTCAGGGAGCTGTAAGATATATTACGAAGACATTGATCGCGACGGCAAAGAAGAGGAGGAGGAGGAGGCGGAGGAGGGTGAATCGGGGTTCCAACGCTGCCCGGATTGTAACGAAAATGGCCTAATACGCTGCCCCATATGTTGCTATTAGTCCTAAATTCAGGTACTGATTAGTTTTAACCATTTTTGTGCTTATTTTCTTCTTCTCTTTTGGGTTTTTTTGTTGGCGAGTTGTTTGTTGTACAGTAAAGAGTTTTGGTACATTTGATGAGAAAAGAAAAAAAAACTGCAATAGGAAACAGTGGAATAATCTTTCAAGCAGATATAGGTTCCCTCAACCTATATGAGAAAGCCTTGTATTGTAAGACTATATGAACCTTTGCAAGAATCTGAAGGCCACATTTGAAATGCATATTGTCAGCCATGATGAATGGACATGGTGGTATCTCTTCGTATACCTGTATCATGTTGTATTTCTGTTTCCTTGTCCATGCATTGTAGATTGTCAGCTATTTGTTCTTGTTTCACGTACTAAACCTGATTAAGACAACTCTCACACTGAATGAAACTAGTGTAAGGTCATACGAGATTAAAATATAGAGCATCATACTGTTGTCAGAAATTCTCAATTAAAAACATAATTGGATGCGGCCACACAAGTTTATTTCCTTCTTCATCATGATATTTTGAATTTTCTTTTTCTAATTACAAACACTTGACTTAAAATTGATGCCAAAATTATCACCAACGAGAAATCTACTTTATCACCGATTGTACAACTATCGACTCCTATATATTATACAAGAAACAAATCAATATTATTATAGTTAAGCGTAAAATCGTAGCTTGAATAATTTATTCATACACAATATTATTTTATGGTGTATTGTATTTGGATAGTAGTTGGCTTTAACCATCTCAGAGATAGAAGGGGTCATCCAACATCTTTGATGCGTCATGTTCATGCCAAGCACATTAGGTGGATGAAACCATCAAGGGTCAATGTCGGCGAAACAACAAAAGTTTAGTGCCCTAGTCAATCCACCGTCTTTCGACTTCTCACCAATTTGAAACATACTCAATTCTTTTCACAGACAAAATATAATTTGACATCTGACATGCGTAAAAATTTACTCTATTTTGATTTATTTTAATAATAACTTGCAACTTACACACTTGTGTCAAATTGTAATTTTTGGTATAAAATTATAACTCATTACATATAAAATGTTAAACAATATTCAAGACGTCATGTGAAATAATGACAGCTTTTTGAGTGAGTCTTGCTAATATTTTCTGTATATTTAAATAAAAGTTTCTGAAAAATTAGGTTCTGCAAAATAAACAAATGCCCCCTTTATCTTTAGCTTTGTTGTCAAAGCAAATGTGTGGCCCTCAAAGTGTATAAAAAAACTTGGAGTCACCTGAAGCGAATGAACGAAGCCGCAGACTAGTTTTTATATAGAAATTAGGTTGACTACGCAGGCAGAATACAATATCATGACATGGTGCCGCTAAGGGACACTAACACAATACAAATTAATGAATATTGAGTGCCAAAATTTTTACCATCTCTCCTTTCCTATTCTCATCTCTCGTTTGGGCAATCAAAGTCATATTAGGGTTTCGAGGCAAGGGCTCTTACTTATAATCAAGAATATATCATCTTAAGTTTAATACGCATCACGTATTTTTATTATTTGGGTACTTATCGGATGATGAGTGTTGTAAAACTTTGTTCGTGGCATTGGATTCTTTCTTTTCTGAGATCTTAAAAATTTTGATTATGACCACCTGACCACGTTATTCGTAAATATTTCCATAAAAGCATGAAACTCTTTGTATTTCACTCTCATTAATTCTAAGTTGGTCTCATAGAGTGCGAGAACAGTCATAAATGGACAGTCCTATTGAAATGTCGTTGTAGCAGTTAACATGGTGGGTAAGGCGGAAAAAGCTCTAACATCGGATGTAACAATTGGCTACGTGATTTGTTCCAAAAAAAAAAACACAATTGGCTACGTGACACTTTGCATCCAATCAAATCATATCAATTTGGGTTGTTAAGAAATAGAGGGCACATTAATGTGGTGACCAAAAAGAAAGGGAAGGAGATCATCTCTGTATCCATTATACCTAATTCTCATCATTAAACAATTTGAGTCCTTAAAATTTGATTCAAGGGCTAAAGTTATTATAACTTTTAAAGTGGGCCCATATTTTTAGCCGTTGGATCAAATTTCAAGGATCCGAATTATTTGATGAAGAGGATTGGGTGTCAGGATCCATTTCCAAAAGAAAGGGATAGGAAGAAAAGAGTGTAATGAACAACTATTTCTTGTCGAAAACATTATGTCATTTAATAAAACAGTCCCATTAATTTAAAAGGGTAACGACATTATCTAAAAGTTGCATTTGGGTTGCCACTTAGTACAACTTTGAAAAAAAAAAAGAGTTAATGATCCGACTCGTTAATGAATTCTTAACAAGTGACTCGATAACGACCTGACTCTTTAACAAATTAACCTAAGACCTGCTATTTTCATATCGTTTTGCATTCGATTAACAGCTCGTTTAAGAAATTGCCAAGTATCAGGCGCGTTTGCCCTATGTTCGGCTGATTCCCTGGAAAGTGAAAGGGGAAGCAAGTTCCAGGCTTTCTAGTTGTATAATAATATGCTTTGAATGATGGGAGTCTTAAACAAACCATGAACCAAACAAAGCGTAGGAGGAGCAAAGTCAGTGAAGATTCATAATCTGCAATGACCATAAAGCTGAGATCTCATGATCCAAAACCAATTGATTAATCAATCTTATAAAGCATGATTCTCCTAAATTAGGACAACTCTCACATCGAGTGAGACCAGTGTAAAATGAGGTGAGATTAAAATACACTTATACTTTTGTGAAACGCGTCCAAAAATAGATATCTCAGAAGCGACAGACACTGCATCTGGACCCTTTCGGCCCCACCCGTTTCTAGAACTTGCCGCACAGGGTAGCCGCAACCTACAACTGCTCCGTAGATGGTGGCTCAAAAAAAAAAAACAACATGATTTTAAAGTTGGAAGAACGTCACGGGGTCGTTTGAAAGTAAAGACTTGAGCAGGAGTAGCTGCTGTGATGCTGAATAAGTGTATAAATAAGTGCACAATGACTGGTTGGCAGATGAAGAACATCATAAAAAAATTAGGAAGTAGTTGATGGGGAGGCAGAGGGAGTTGTGAAGCTTAAACCTTAAATGATGAAAACTAACAACCACAACTGTGATGAAATTAATGATATCTGAAATATTTAACATTAATTCTGGTTGTTACTTGGAGTGAAGTCCCAGTTGCTGATCTTCCAGGGTGCTTGCTGATTGCTTGCCTTCCAAGAATGGTAGGTTTCAAATAATCGGGTCAAACGTGTTGATGGAGCATATTGAATGGGTCATCGTTTGCATCAGTGTTTTGACTAAATTACTTCAGACCAATTAGGCGGAGAAACACTTGCATGTCATGACTTCATATTTTCTCTCTATCTCTTTGTTTAACTGATCAGGTGAGGCAAGAGATGAAGAAAGAAAGCGGATATGAGCCCGGGATACCAAACACATGTTTATCATGGTGAGTGTTATTGGGTTCCAAAAGCACTTGAAGTGTTTCCTGCAAGGACCAGTTATGTGCTTCTTGCAGGAAGCTCTTCAAGTGTTTTTTCATGATTTGCTTGCATTTTTACTAAGGATTGTTTTCAAACGTACTCTCATCAAAAGCGTTTTCAGTCATTTTAAAAACACTTCCAAACTAACCATTTGTCACTTTAAGCACCAATGCTTGAATGTGATATACTACGACTTTAAACACCAACAATTTCCAACCAAAGTTGGCATGTAACAAAAGATGATTTATTTGCAGAGAAATTGGTAGACACAAAACAATCTAGACAAATGTTGGACCTTATTTACCGCCATGGGTACCCAAATTGGCTGCAGCTTTGCTTGCACGAGTCAATACATCTGAAAACCAAAGAGCTCCTTTGGCAAAGTAGCTGCTGTTGACCACAGCGCTTCCTGCTGCCACAGCTGCTTGCCCAGTATACGTAGCAGCCACCACAGCTGCCGTTCCAGTAACGGTTGCAGCTGATTTGGTGATATCTGAAACATGGAACTTCTCGTCCACGGTTTTAACAACTTCCATGCCTGCGTAAATTTTTTCAGTGAGGCCGATTCTGTTGCTGAGCTCGCAAACCTTGGCTGCTGCAGTTGCTGAGAGTTGATGGGACTCGTCGAAAGCTTTGGCCTTGGTTAATGCGTCTTTTCCCAAAACATATCCCTTGGCTGCCATTGTTTTGACAACAGTTACTGCTTCTCCAGGAGTAGAGATGAACTGACTCGTGTGATAAGTCTGATAACGTCGTACAAATTTGAGAAATAATGAAGTTTGAATAGAATTTTAAACAGACAATTTTTCAGAAGCACATGAAAAATTTGTTATGCTAAGCTCGTACTGTGATAAATCTTCATCCAAAACAACAAAGCAGTTAATTTACACGTACCGTTAAGCTAGTATTGCCTTCGGGGTTGTAAGGACTGTTCCAAGCATCGGATTCATCAGTATAACTTCCCCACCTTGTTATGCATACACATTGATCTACAATCCTAGCTCCCTGAAGTTGGGACGGACGGACAAATCAGTGGACAACCAATATCAAATATCTGAGGCATTTTAACACTAAAAATTTATCCATATGAACACGTAATCGTTTTTTGGAGTAAAAGTGCACAACCAAACGTCAGGCAGGTGTAAGTTCTACCCGACTTGCATATGAACACGTAAAATTTATCCATGTACTATCCGGACAAAATGCCTAATTACATCTAATCGAACATCACGCAAGTGCAGGTTCTACCCGACTTTTTATGGACATCTAGAGCTAATGACTCGATGATAGCGATTGCATTTATGGACTGAATTAAGCAGGGAAAAACGAACTTTTCCATTCGAGAAGCATTTGCAGGGTAGAATGACCACCAACTTACACTGAGTAGTATAGCAGTCTGCAGAGCAAAAGCATCTTTGAATGTCACATATGCGGTACTGGCATATTCACCAGATCTGTTTCCAACAACAAAAGCATTAATCAGATACACATTCATTAAGGAAATTCAGAGGACTTAATTAACTGAGGATTGTGGAAACTAGAACTCGTGCAAACATGACTTCTCAAATTCGATCTTTTGAACCTTGTCTTCTCACTTTTGAAGATTTCTCAACCAACCCTCGTTGGCTGCAGTGATGACTTCTAAACTCATGGAAATCAAAATTAAACCTTTTACACTGCCGACTTCAATTTCTTTAACAACTAAGTACGACGTAAGGAAATTGAAGAGGCTTCACATAAGTCATTGTTCCTTTTAACCAATTTCCAAAAACAACCTGCTTCTGACTGATTCAATGAGTTTACAGTGAACAAACCCCACACATAAAACATGACTAGACAACCATTTTCCAGATTCAGTACAAAAATTCGGAATCATTCTCAATAATTAGAAGCAGGGAAAGATGAATTCTACCTGATGATTTCAACATGCTCAACTGCACCGCAGTGACTGAAAAAATCGTAAACATCCTCTTCTGTAGCTTTAGAGGACAAGCTTGTAACTTCAGCGGTGTATCCACCCGGGTACATTTTCCCGAGAAATCACTAGAAGAAAAAGCTGGACCGAGAGAACCTAGGAAAATGAGAGGATAACGAAAACCAGCTCATACAACGAACGTAAATGAACATCAAAAAATCATTTCGGTCATTGAACTTGGACTCGCAACAGCATTTCACAGCAAGGTTTCAGCTTTCTAGCATAGAATTCCTAAATGGAGGAACAAACAAAAGGGATAAGAAAGTTTTCAGAAACAGATAGAAGGCATTGTCATGTTTCAATCCATATGCCATGTGATGATCATCTATTACCCCTAAGTGGTCCCTCCATAACTAACATAATTTGACAAGAAGAACAAGAAAAAAAATTGAATGCTTCTAACATCTAGTGAAATCCATGAGTTTTACAATGAGAACTTGATTACTCAAAAATTAAAGTTAAAAACTTAAATCCATCAATGCCATCACCGTGTGGTGTTACTAATTCACGTGGCAGTGCAAAAGTTACTACGTAAATGCATCATCAAGTAATGCAGCAGTTATAAGCATAATTACTGATTATAATTCTGGAAGAAATAAAGAAAGAGGGTAATCCTCAGGACCATCACAGAAAGTCAATTCCTGAGGAACCAGTGTCAACTTGCATTACAGAATCAAAGCAAGTCAAAGAATGATTAGTGGGAAAAGTGATAAACTTTGCTCTGATTGATTGCCGAGATGATTCTTGTAATGATAATTCGGAAAATTAATGAACTGAAAAACCAAGATAGAAAAGCTCATGAATTTGATAATTATTGCAGTTTACATACCAGTTCTTGAATCTTGATGCGAGTTGCAGTAGCACTGTGAGAGGCTCCAGCGAAGAAGAAGTGGAGCGTGGCGTTTGATTGCCGTTGGAGGAGCGTAGGGTTATCTTTTTGTGACGCCGTCGGAGATTTTTATGATCCGATTGCCGGGGAATGATCTAGTTTTCTGTTAGGATAGAACCATATAATCTGACTATAGATCCAACTTAAATTTTAAACGTGAATTGTCCCTTCTGTCCTTGTGAAATAATTACTATCAAATACATGATAAAATTATCAGTAAGACTATAATTTATCGATAAATTCATATTTAATAATCAAACTCTTACCATCATTGATCATACAATCTAACTTCTTATTTTAGCTAAAACTTTAAGACGTTGTCTATAGAGGAAAAAAAAAAAATCTTTTTGCCGGATGGATGATGATTTTGAAGTTTTGGATCCATTAAGGTATGAATTGGCTTATGACGATTTTGGATCCTCCAAATAAGATATGAATCGAGTTATGGATCTTCCAAAACCAAGGTCAATTTGCAGTACGATCACTGAACTCTTTAACATCTTCCCACTGATGAAAACTGTTTCGAGAGGCCTAGCTATCCATTGTGCTGCATGAATTGGCTGTGTAAAAGATCATATCTATGCAAATATTTGAACCATTTCAGTCATTACACGTTGCTTTGGATAGTCTTAATTTGTGGAAATCAACTGAATTATCACTCCTTTTGCAGTTCATGACAAAATGTACAACTACGAGTACAAGACACTGAGAACACGCTTCTTCACACTTTGTATTCCCCTTCTGTTCTTCACTGGCTAACTCGCTTCAGTGGAAGAACCAGCAACCCTATATACAAAAACCCACTAAGGAATTCAGATTGTTGCAATTTCCTTATTTGTTAGGATACAAGGGTTCTCCATAAATCACTTCAAACAATGTTTAATTGGAAAACGATAATGTTTAGCAAACTAAGAAAATATTAATGCCTTGTTCACTCTCCCATACGTGGGCATACCTTTAACCTTCTTTTTTTTTAATTGGGCTCGAAGATCTTAGACCACGACAAGCAAAACATCAACACACCAAAGTCAAATGGATTCATGACTTGTAAACAATGATCATCTTTATATATAAAGCCAAGGCCCAATGAACAGGGTTTTTTGGGTGTCAAGTTTCACAAAAAGTAATTGAACAAAAATATCCCTCAAACAAAAAACTTCAAAAGCAACAAAAAATGATGTATCAAATGTGACATGGGTATTTTCGTCATTTTAACAATATTCTTTTATAATAATTATTTTTTGTACAATTATTTTTTAATAATTAATACCTCACAATAGGCTAACAATAATATGATTCAATCAGTTGTTCATTAAATATTATTTTCTCTATTTTTTAACACGTTCAAAACATTTTAAGAGGCCTGTAATACCGTTTATAAAAAAAAATCTTTTACACGTGGATAATAATGTGATTAAATTAGATATCAAATGATTTTTTTTTCAACAAACGATATTATCTACATTAAACGGAAGTGGGTGAGCTTAACTTCACAATGGGCTAGCAATAATGTGATTCAATTAGTTGTTTATTAAATATTATTTTCTCTATTATTAATATAAATTCAATAGAGACCAATTTTATTATGTGGATTCAGCTGCTTTAATTGGTTTATGAAGGGTTTCTTCTAGCATAATCTAAGATTATTCTTTTACTTTAAATATTTGACTTTTCTTTTGTCAATTTACATATATAAATACATTTAAAACGTGTAAGTTGCGCGTAGCACGCCGTGATTCAAAAAATGTCTTCTACACGCGCGTGAACGTGTGTATGAATGCTAGTATATATAAAGACAAGTGATCCAAAATACCCAAGATTCTAAAATACACTATAAAAAAAAACGCTAGGCGCTAGTCGAGCGGCTGGCTGGGGCCTAGCGGCTAGACAGGGCCTTGGCGGATTTAAGTAAATTTATCGTTTATTTGTGAATAAGTGCCTATTTACATTTAAAAAAAAACATAATTGTATTGTGATACGTCAATTGTGAAAATCCCGTTCCTGGATTTCATGCACTGTTATAATCTATGTATTTGTATTATTGAGATTTTATGTTATTTTTGGAGAATTTATATCAACTTATTTGAATTTAGATTTTAATTAAACTAGTTACGAAGTTTGAAGTTTGGAAATCAATTATCTAAAATTTGTAAACCTTTCGAGGTCACAATTTATATTTTCGAATAGAGATCAATCTCACGAACACATAGGTCACGAATGCATAGGTAAAAACCGTTTGCGAATCAAAGTTGAAACGAAGAAATTAGAGATGTTTTAGTTGTTTTTTTTAATGAAAAAAGAAAAGAAAAGAAAGAACTCTAGAAGATGCCAAATGGCAGCAGGGGAGAGGAAAGAAAGGAAAGGCGGGAGAGAAATGAAAAGGGGGGAAAGGGAGATGCCCAATAGGAGGGGAGATCAATGAGAGAAAGGAGGGAAGTGAGAAGCACTAAACCCAGACTTTTCCCCTTGACCCGTTTCTTTCACCCTGACCCGGTTCAATTGACGTCTATTTTCGACGCCCTCACAACGTTTTCCTAGCAAATGAAATCTCCCCGCCACTACCAAATCATTTCCCTACCACTTTTCCATCAATCTTCATCCAAACTCGACGTGTTTAGCCTTGTTTTTGAGAAAAAAACCACCATCGGGTCCGAGTGGTTCTCGGCTTTGAACCACCATTTGTGAAACAATTTCCTTAGATCTCCATCACCATTAGACTCTCATTGAACTCAGGAACAAGGCCCAAACAGTTTTGGGGGTGGCGTAGCACCAAAGGTGATGGATCGAAGCACATCCTATTTAGGGTTTCCGGCGGGTTTGAGGTAATTCCAAGCACTTCCCGGCCGAATTGGACTTCGGCTTATGTATGAAAATTACTCCCCTAATTGAATTTTTTGAAATAGTTGACTTTTTCGATGAGTCGGGGTGGCCGGCTGCCACGTGTGGCGGCGCGTGGGCCGAGACCCCACCTAACCTTCCTAGACTAATTTGGATACCCTGATTCAATAGGTGATGTTCAATTGACGAAATCTCATCATATGACTATAGTTTTGATAGAGACCACTACTTGAACATTATATGAATTGATGATACGACCATTGGATCTTGACCAAACTTTAATACGTAATATTTGAGGATAATAGGAACTTACGGATCTTCCCAAATTGGATCTCTAAGTTTGTAAAACTAAACGTTGGCAACTTTACCGATTGGCGAAGATCCGACCGTTGGATCGTAATGAAATTTAAGTACGTTGTTCTAGAAGTATAATGTGGACTTTGGTAAGTTATGGATCAGAAATCTGATAGGCGGATCTTCCGGTTTAGATTTCTAGGGTTGTGAACCCTACTCTCGACCTTGATCGACGGTTAACTTTTTAGTCAACTAGTCTGAGTTCTTCTAGATTGTCGTTGATCTTAGAGTGTTGTTGAGATTCCATGGAGCTTATTGGGCTCAACGAGAGTGTTGTTGAGATTCCATGGAGCTTATTGGGCTCAGTGAGATGACGTGTTTGTCTCGTTTGACACGTGTCTCGATTTACGTACTAGTGGCGCCATATTGTGTTATACTTGGTTATTAAATGTAATTCCTATTGAATTGCTATTTTTATTTTTAGCCATCAATTTATATGATTTGATTGTGAATTGGAAATATTTATGAAATGTGATTGACGTACAAATTTGAAATGTGGTTTGTGTTGTATGATTGGCATGATGTGATGAAATGTGAGGGCTAGAAGTGGACCATTAACCAATTGTCATGGGGTTTGTTACTTCGACACTTGTTTCACATCTTGTTTTCTTGTTTCACTTTTTGTTTCGTTCAGCCTTTCTAATTGAGTATTTGGTACTTGTATTGTTTCTTCAAGCCGTTGCTATATTCCTTGAACTTCCGCTCGGTTCCGTTGAGCGATCCAGAACTAGGTATCTATTGGGGTTCCGTTGAGTGGTCCGGAATCCCTCGTGATCCACAATTCTATTGAGTGGTCTGGAATTGTATCTAGCTTGTATTTCATTGAGTGGTTCGATATGCATTGTACTCCGTGATTCTGTTGAGTGGTCCGAAATCGTATCCACTTGGATTCCATTGATAGGTCTGAAATCCCTTCTACTCCACGATTTTGTTGAGTGGTCCGAAATCGTATCCTAGTTTGGATTTCGTTGAGTGATCCAGAATCTCCTTGATGTCTTGGTTTCATTGAGTGGTCCGGAACCTAATGTTGATGGATTTTGTTAAGTGATCTAGAATCTCCTTCCAAACGGCAGCCACAGCCTTGGAGGAGTGGATTAATTAGCATCTTGTTTATAACTCTGTTTTCTTATATTGTCTTATACATCAATTTAATTGTAAGATAACTTAACGTAGTACTGTACCACTTACAGTCCAATGTTTCCTTCTCTCTCCTTTTTCCTTTGTTTGTTAGCAATCAAACAAAAGTTCATGTAAATTAAATTACGCTCGCATTTTCCGTGGTTTATGGTGCTAATGATTTGATTAAATAATGTAAATGTTGCATACATATGGTATGCAAGAGTTTTTCTAGTGTGTCTAGAACACGAGACGGTACGTACAACACATTATTTTATAATTGGAAGAATTTTTTTTTTCTCGTATCTCTCTAATTATATAATGATATATGGATGTTCCGTCCCTGATTTGAAGCAAAATGAAAATCTCGAGTATAGGCAATCTCCTCGATGGATTCATTAATGTTTCTTCCAAAGTTGACAACCTCTGCAGATTCAATTAATTAGGCTCTTCATGTTTCTTAATCGAAGGAAATTTCCCATAAACCCTCTCCTAATCATGTACCTACAAGTTTATAGTTTTTAGATGACTCCTTCGATGAATGGTCAAACTCAAATGTCTCTTTTGGATATATGAATGCATTGACCTGATCACAGTGATCAGGAAGCAACGAAGTCACCCGTTTGTCCTTTTATAATTAGTCTAATCTTAATTATATATGTGATTGATTGCCCTATACCGCTTTAACTGTGTGCTCATTTCCTTGATTTTGAGGATGACATTATATGGTTGCATGCATTCATGCATTAACGAATTTATGAATTATAAATTAGGTTTGTCAAAAATATTCATAGATGTGCAACTAGTTGATTGCCCTAGTGGTTAGCGTTGGGGTTCAAACACTTCTCATTTTTTTAGTATAAATTAATATAAATATCGCTTGTAATAATAAAAAATATTCATAGATGTGGGATGCGAACAAGTATGTATATATAAATAAAAATTTTGATTATATTTTCAACAATTCAAATATAAAGAAAAAATCACTACATGGTATATATTAATCTTTGCATGATTAATGTAGGAAGGATCTATTAATTTTCGTGATCAAATTTCTTAATTAAAATTGAAATTTAATAACCTAGTCTCGGGATACCATGTAGAATTATAGAACTTGATGATTGTATTGAGAGCACAAGGTGCACTTATATACACGGTTATGACTTGATGTAAAAGCAAAGCTAACTTAACGTACAAGAATACATGTGGAAAATGGAAATAGGTACATCATCAAGTCCTAAACTTAAGACTAAACGGATTCCTCGTGGAGGACTCCTCTAACAAGATATTGGTCAACCAAAACGACCGGAACCAAAATATCCCATATATTTCAAGCGCTTGCAGCAAAGGATCAGTTAGTCACATTATAATGTGACTGATAAAGTTGTTTTCGTCACACAAAACTCGGCAAACCCCATGAGCTTGAAATACCTTGATGCAATTGCAGAGTAGTGAAATATAACGGAATATGATATATAAGTAATGCTAATTTACATCATGATGCCAAAGGCTACTATAATTTACATCATGATGCCAAAGGCTACTCTCTAATCCAGTCTAAATTCAACTGATTATCAATTAAGCAATATACATATAATTAGATATCCAGATAAACGTTTCACAAGTTGTATGTCAAATATCGAAGATGAGTACTCTTACCGCCTACCATTGAATTGTCAATTTTAACGTCATATTAAAATGTGAGCATTCAATTTAAAATTCAAATAACGAGTGGTAAGGGTCAAAATCATATGAGCTCTTTTGCAAGATTTTAATACGTTGCGGACTCTCAAACTCTTATGACATTCGGATAAACGTTTCACAAGTTGTATGGCAATTAACAAAGATGAGCACTCTTATAGTCTATATCATTGAGTTGTCAGCTTCGATGTCATATCCAAAGTTCCAAAAGATGTTAGGCACTAGTCAGGCGGCGGGTTGGGGCTTAGGTGGACTCGGCGGATTTAAATAAATATATTGTATTTCGTGTAAATAAGTATCTGTTTATACTTAAAATATAAATAATTTCATCATAACTAGAAAATAGAATGAAATATATATTATGAAGTATTAGAACATAATGAAAACATGAGGAGCAAACATATAATGTGTGTTTATTTAAGTGTTCAATAAGTCTCTTACAATTTATTGGAAACAATAAAATGCAAAAAGAAAGCTATCTATTTTCTATCTTAAGTGAGTTGCAACCTAGGCAGGTGTCTAGGCGGGTCTGTGCAGGCTAGGCGGGTCTGTGCAGGTTAGGCGGTGCCTAAGCGGGTGCCTCAGCAGGTCTAGGCACTTTTCTTAATTTTCAAACGCTTAGGCATTAATCGGGGCGGTGACCAACCACCTAGCGCCTAGGTGGGGTCTAAACAGCGTTAGGCGATGATTTTTAGAACAGTGGTCATAATAAAATGTGAGCATTTAATTTAAAATTCAAACAACGAGTACTGGAAAGGGTCGAAATCATATGAACTCTTATGCAAGATGTTAGTTCGTTGCGGACTCTCAAACTTTCATGACTATAGCTAGGACCCTAGTTTGTGGAGATGAACAAACGACAATCATGATCAAATTATTTTCACGTGAGTGTTTGGTGGCTGTTTTGCTGAACCTTGCGACATATTGGTTTGGCCGATTTGATGTTACTGTGCCACGATTATAATATTAAAACAGGCAAGTTAATTAATAATCTTTCCATGCACGATCGTCTGTTGGAATATAATGAGAAAGAGAAGCGTGACAAGTGAGACTTCTACATTACTAAGTTTGAAGTCCATAACCAAAAACCACACTACCTAAAAAGGATATAAACGAAGAGCTAGCACTAATCTTGTGCGTAAATGCAGTGCGGATATACAATTTTCTGGTTTCAATTTCAATGAAATGCAGAATAATGAGGGTGAGTCTTGGCGGAACAAAAAGGTTGTTTCTTTGTGACCAAAAGATCACAAATTCGAGTAGTGGAAATAACCTCTTGCAAAGTAAGAGTAAGGCTACGTATAAATGTTTCCTTCCCAACCCTTGCAAAAGGAAGAGCCTTGTTGGCTTGGGATTGTCTTTTTTTTTTTAGTTTCAATGAAGCCTAGCTAGAATACAGAATGGCAAATGATTTTTTTTCAATTTTTTTCTTGGAAAAATTAGTATCTGGTCCCTAGTTTTTACTGTTCATTGACTAAGACCTTATTAGTTCTCAAATTTTGATTCAAGTCCCTATCATTAATGTGATAATGAATTTACATGTTTATTATATAATTTTTAATATAAAAATTAGTAATTAATTTAGGGTTTAATACTCACACCTCTATTAAACTTCTAATTAATTTTCAATTCAAACATTTCCAAAACAATAAAAAATTAAATTAAATTAAGTTTGTACCTATTAGTTTTATATATATATATATAAAAAGATTCTCAATTTTTTAATCTTAAATGTACCCATTCATATGATTTTTCAATTTTTTAAATCTTAAATGTACCCATTCTCAAATATATCAATTTGTTATATGTAAAATGTACCCTTTTTTTAATATAAAATCCATTCAAATTTTTTAATCCATGTTTAAACTTATATGGGTACATTCTTTTTCGTTGATTTGAGAATGTATCCATGTTTTGGTACAATACCTTTTTTTGTTAATTTTGGTTAATGTACCCATACATATATGTACACACACGCGCGCGCGCACACACACACACAATATAATAGAGAGTATAATTTATATTTTATTATTTTTAATCCCATAAATTATGGATTTTATTTAAAATCTCATTAATATAAACAATTACAAATTTCAATTTTAATTTTTAATTTAAAAATATAGTAACTTACATTATTATATTAATGTCGAGGACCTTAATAAAAAACTAAAAACTAAAAAGGCTTCAATCAAAGAATATTGATAGTTAGGGACCGCATCCAAAGTGTCCCTTTTTTTTTCTTCTGCCCGTTTTTGTTTGTTTGTCGATCCTTTAATTCTCTTTACATTTATTCAATTCAAAGGCAACAATTAAGTTGTGAGAATGTGTAGAAGAAAGAAAAAATGTGCAGAAATCATTTTTGCGTAAAGAAATTACATAGAGTAAATAGGAATTCCTTCTTTATGATAGGACTTGCTAGTAGCAGTGCAAGTCCTTCAATTTATTAAACAAACTAGAATACAGTACGCCTCTAATTAACAACACACATGACATCTTTAAATACATACAGTACTAAGTACTCTAACCTGGAAAGAAAGTAAAAGGACACTTAACTATATAAATTAAAATGCTCTTAGACACACATACACACACATATACATATACATACATACATATATATATATATATATATATATATATATATATATATATATATAATATTAGGGTTTCTCATCATGATCTGATGATCCATCTACTGCGTAATCAAGCTCCTAATTATAGCGGCCTCCGGACTATCAGCATCAATTGTAGAGAGCAGTTGGGAGAGTCGCTCGCTTAGGTCGTCAACCTCTGTGTGTAAGTTTCTGATATAGTTGCAAGTCTCTTGCAGGACCTTCGATGCTGGCACCTGCACCATACAACAAAGCAAAACCCAGATCCCAGTTAGCGCCATAACTACTGGCTTTCTAATATTTCTACAAAGGAAATAATTTTTTGTAACATTACTGCTGCACAACATCATCAAATTTGCTTACCCAAAACAATCTCTCCGTATAACATATTATATATGTATAACGTAATAAATTCTCCAAATTCTAAACATACCATCACATGCCACATGACACGTGACACGTGACACGTGATGAGGTTTACTACTAGATGGTCCCAACTCCAACCACGACACTGTTTAGTAATATATGGGTCAATGGGAAACCGATATTAATATTATCAACCCATATATATCTAGTTACCATGGAAAAAATGTATTGATCCCTTGATGTCCGGGTCAAGTTTTTAGACTACTATAACAGTCCAAATAGACTGCAATAGTACAGTTTACATCCGGTCCTAAAGTTACCTCTTTTTGCTCCATTGTTTCTACTGTTGTTGAGAACTTTTCAAATCTAGATGCATATGCAGCATGAGAGAGAATTGTTATTGGCACATTAAAAAAAAAAGTTCTATATTACATATCATATGCGGTTTTAACAACGTATTTGCTAATTTACCTACGATAATGAGTGCAAAATCAATGATTTTTTTAAAGTACAAATAATGACTCCAGTATTATGATCGATGTATTTTCATTGAGAGCAGAGAGGAAGAGTTTACCTTGTTGGAGCGCCTATCTCGAATCTCAGGAACCAGTTGACGTAATTTGGACACCAGTTCGATGATTTGGTCATCTTTGATCGCTGGAGTACCTGACTGCCTTGACCCTCTGCTAGACATGATCCTTACTTACCTAGCTAGACAAGTAGCTAATTTTATATTATCGTTTTCAAAATATATATATGTATGAATGATCAGCCTGGCAATGGAGCTTTATATATATAGGGTTTAGGAACGAGAATATTAACCTAAAAGAGACTAGCAACAGAAAAATACTGGGGAGGGGGGAAAGGAAGGAGAAGTTGATGAAAGAAGGAGGAGAAGGAAAAGGGTAGCTAGTAACAGAAGTGGCACTAGCAGTCCTATAAATAAGGTATATGATGGGCTTAGCCCCAGACAGTGATAAGAGATATAAAGAGAGGAAGGACCACTGGGGAAAATAGGAGAGAGAGAGAGAGAGAGGGAGAGTACTATAACATAGACAGCGATGTTGGATGTGAAGAAGACAACTGCGCATTGGAGAAAGCAGTAGACTAGACCTGGTATTTTAAGCCAAGTGAGAGATAGAACACGAGAGCCACGATAATTTTTTATATATTCCGAACACAAAATGTGTTAATTATTTCACGTGTTATAACACACATAGACAATATAGGTTTAAGATATTAACAAAAAAAAAAGGTAAATCGCTAAAATGGTCCCTGAGATTTGCATAACTCATCACTTGGTCCCTGAGATTCCAAATCGATAAAAGTGGTCCCTGAGATTGTCCACCATCCATCATTTTGGTTCTTCTATTAAAAACTCCGTTAAGTGTCCCGGAGCTCTTGGCCGGAAGTTTGGGCAATTTTCAAAGCTTCGTAACTCAATCGTTTCTTAACCAAATTTGACCCATAATATATCAAAATGAAGATAGGAACGTGTAGAATAAGATTATACCTATTTCGAAGCCCAATGGTTGCCGGATATTGCCGGAAAATAGCCTCAAAGTTGATTGGTCCGAGTGAAAACTTGAAAACTCGCCGGAAATTGGGTAAACTTTACACGTTCATAACTTCTTCAATACTCAACGAAATCAAGTGATTCAAAAACAAAAATCATACTTCTAGATGAGACGAAGATAATGGTACCTTTTTCAATGGCTAAATAGATGTGGTTTGGCCGGAAAATGGCTCGAAAGTGGTTGTCTTGGTCTCGAGTTAGCCACTTTTGAGCCGTTTTTCGGCCAAACCACGGTGATTTAGCCATCTAAAAAGGTACCATTCTCTTCGTCTCATTGAGAAGTATAATTTTTGTTTTCGAATCACTTGATTTCGTTGAGTATTGAAGAAGTTATGAACGTTTAAAATTTACCCAGTTTCCGGCGAGTTTTCAAGTTTTCACTCGGACCAGTCAACTTTGAGGCTATTTTCCGGCCATCTCCGGTCACCATTGGGCTTTGAAATAGGTATAATCTTATTCTACACTTTTCTATCTTCATTTTGATATATTATGGGTCGAATTGGTTAAGAAACGATTGAGTTACGAAGCTTTGAAAATTGCCCAAACTTCCGGCTAAGAGCTCCTGGACACTTAACGGAGTTTTTAACAGAAGGACCAAAATGATGGATGGTGGACAATCTCATAGACCACTTTTATCAATTTGGAATCTCAGGGACCAAAGTGATAAGTTATGCAAATCTTAGAGACCATTTTGGTGATTTACCCAAAAAAATGAATTTACGTGTTAAAAATACTAACATTACGTGACTGTGTTATCTCTTCTCTACTAATTAATAAAACCCTCTTTGTCAACCAAAAGAGGGTGAAAAGATAAATTAGTCTTTTATCACAAAAAAAAAATAATGGGTAATAATGTAATTTCACAGGTCAAAATTTTACTATTTTTTATTGAAACCTCACCTACAGGTGATGTTAAAATACTTCCAATATTTATAAATAAATAAATAAACCAAAAAGAAAAACCTCTCACTCCCCCACGTACTCTCTCTCTCCCTCTCTCCTTCTCATTTTCTAAAAAAATGTGTTCATACATACAAAGTGTGTAAGCAAACACTAGTAATTATATATATAAAAAAAAGCATGAGGATCCTCAAATCACATTTGTTCATCGTACATCGTACGGTAAAAAATTATTGTAATTTTTTTATTAAAATTAAATATAAACAGTACTTTACAAAAAATAACCATACAATGTACGATGAATGAATGTGATCCTTACAAAAATAATCCGGCAAGGATTCTCTCTAAAAAAAAATTGAGAGAGAGAGAGAGTTAGATGCTCTGTGTATGTTCCCAAGTTGGGGTTTGCTTTCAATGGGCTTCAAGAAAGTTGTTTGATTTTGAGCCAACAAAGTGGGGCCTTCATGTATATGTCTCCATACGCACCACCATGTGATCGTAGGATACAGATCCTCTCAACTTCCACAACTAAGGTTACTGAATTTTATTCACCAATCAGCCATTGCCAGCCCCTTGAATTTTCAGCCACGGCTCCTATGTTTCAGGGCAGTCATCTCCAGATGCAGGTATTTCTTTTCTCCAACAGGATCTCTCCGGATCTTTTTGGTGAGGATCCTAAAAATCTATAAATTATGTTTGTTCATTATACATTGTGTGATCAATTTTTGTCAAATACTGTTTATGTTTATTTTTAAATAAAAATATTTAAAATAATTTTTTACTGTACGATGTACGATGTACGAACACGATTCACGGATTCCCGAGATCCTCACAAAGAAGATCCGGCGAGGATCCGGACTCTTCTTTTCTACCCATTATTCTGACTTGGCACGCAACAGTTGGCTTTCAACACAAGGTGGATTGATTACATACACTGGGGCTTCTACTTGACAAGGTTAAAACTTTAGGAAAACTAATGAAAAGGGCTTGAAAACTTTGAGTTTTAATGATAAGGACAAAATAAAGGGTAAAGTGAATAGTACCAGGATTGACTTTTTAGTGTAAAAATGTGGTTTTTCGTTAAAGTGAACAGTACCGGGTGCTTTTCGTTAAAGTTCCCTAAAACTTTAGTAAGATTGCCTTACTAAGCCGGTAGTTTTTACACGGAGTGAAACCAATTTAGTGTTGTATGCATGAAACGAAAACATACAGAGAAATCTCATGTTTTTTCTTAGGGACACATTGGATGCAGTCTCTAGCTATCAATATTCTTTGATTAACCTTATCTGTTTTTAGTTTTTTATCAAAGTCTCTGACATTAATGTAATAGTGTAATATTTTTTTAATTAAAAATTAAAATTTGAAATTTGTATTTGTTTATATTAATGAAATTTTAAATATAACCCATAATTTGTGGGATTAAAAATAATAAAATAGAAATTATACCCTCTATTATATTGTGTGTGTATGTAAATATGGGTACATTCATCAAAATTAACACACAATAAAATTATTGTACCAAAACATGGGTACATTCTTCAAAACACAGAAAAAAAGAAGAAGATATTAGGCTTAATAACATTAGTAAATTTCTTCGATTAAACTTGACATAGATACATTCTCAAATCATTGGAAGAAAAAAAATGTACTCATATAAGTTTTAAAATGGATTAAAAATTTTTGAAAGGATTTTATATTAAAAAATTGGGTACATTTTATATGAAAAATTTGTACATTTTATATTGAAAAAATGGTACATTTTACATATAACAAATTGGTATATTTAAGAATAGGTACATTTAAGATTAAAGAAATTGAAAATTATATGAATGGGTACATTTAAGATTAAAAAATTGAGAATCTTTTTATAGAAAACTAATGGGTACAAACTTATTCTAATTGATTTTGGAAATGTTTGAATTGAAAATTAATTAGGAGTATAATAGTGGTGTGATTATTAAAATGCTAAATCTTTGACCAAAAAAAAAATTAAAATGCTAAACTTATTTTAAAAAATATGTAATAAACATGTAAATTCATTATCACATTAATGCTAGGAACTTTAATCAAATTTCTAAAACTAATAAGATTTTAGTCAATGAACATTAGTAACTAGAGACTGTATACTAATTTTTTCTTTTTCTTATATAAGATGATGTGGAAAGTTGGGTTGGTTCTACTCAAGTTTTTCCTCTACTTGACAAATGAACTTACGGTTGGTGTTGTAGATTCGAATTTTCTTTAACCTGTTTCAAGTTTTCTTTGAATTCAATGCATTTAGTTTTCCAACTGCCTATTTGAAAGATTCCTTTCATATATCCCATGAAAATCATATCAAATCTTCTTATTTATGCATTAAGCAAATTGTAAATGAAATACTCAATTCATTTTAACCAAGCAAATCTCTCCTCTCTGAGTCTTTGACTACGAGTCTATCTTTCCCATGTCGCTTTCTACATTTGTTTTCCCTTCTTATTTGGGACACACAACTACGTGAGTACTACATGGCATAAGCTTCAGGGTCACATGCCAATTTCCTGGCTCACACGACATGCCACGTGGCACGCCATAAACCTGACTACACACAATTAGAGGATGAGATATTTTTTCAGTGTGTTCGGAACATGAGGTGGTATACCACATGCAAGTAGTGAGATACTTATGTTAAAAAATTAACAACTTGAAAAATAATTTTTTTTTCCCACTTATACAATGACATGTAATGTACTACATACGTTCCATACACAATTAAAAAATTCTCCCAGCGGTGGGAGGTGTTCTCTAAAACAGGCAATGGATGTGAAATTTCCAGGCTTTTGTCAAGCACTGTCACGTGCGACTATAAAATTAAACGACCCCTATTTGTCTGCAAGGACCACCGACCCTCTATTTGTCTGCAAGGACCCCCCCCCCCCACACACACACACTCCTTCCTCTCTCTCTCTCTCTCTCTCTCTCTCTCTCTCTCTCTCTCTCTCTCTCTCTCTCTCTCTCTCTCTCTCTCAGAGAGCCTCTTTGTGAGTTGTGTGCTTATGTGCTGCATGTGTGTGTATTTTGTTGCAAAACCAACGAAATTATATCGGGGATAAATATGTTGCGTGGGCGTATCTTTGATGTTTCCAATCTCTAATCCCCATTTGATATATGTTTAATTTATAAAGATAGGATGTTTTGCTAAAACAGTTTGACATGTTATATGTTATCAACTTAAGCTATGAATAAAATCATAAACGTAGTTGTACTTACTAATGAACATAAAACTAGGGTTTACTAATGGACGCATATACCGACATTGCATTATAATCTAGAATTAGGGTTCAGTAAAAAGATAATCTTTTGTAGCAATGGCATCTCTAATCTTTTAGATGAACTTTTTGGCCTCTATGTGTTGCGTAATGCAACCAAATGGTACATGTATTATGCACCCTAAGGAGTTGCAAAGAGAAGGAAACTTTCATATTCCCTTCAAACGCACATAATCCACTGAAAATGGTAAAGGCTAGACACACATGCAGTTTCTATATACATGCGTTATAATTCGATAGATTCACATGGCTTACTTCATGAAATTTAATCGGGAAGAAAAATTAACCACCCTATATATACAATCAAATCTTATCTCATTGATCGTAATGTATTGTCCTTATATACATGCATGCATGTGAGGTTGCTGTAAAAATAAGGGTGTAGTACCGACCCCATTTAACTTAATGGACCAATACAGGATTCATTTAAGGCAACAATCAGCTACTTATTAGCTTAATCTATCTTCTTGTTGTTTTCATTAATCATTATACACACCTTATACTCGAATTTTTTTTAAGGTATTGAAAACACAAGTCATATGGTTTATTATTACACATGTTATAAAAACGGTGGACGATATAATTGAAACGTCTCACTCATAAGATATTTAATAAAAAAACAAATCAAAATACTATAATTTAAATAATGACGTATATTAGCATCACACCGTCACATAATCGGGTTCCAAATATGTTGAAAATTTGTTCTACGGTGCTCTTTGATTGTGAGCCGTATTGCTCTTACTCGATCCAGGTCCCCCTATTATTGATTCAATTAATTCAACGAGGTGTGGCCAATTTTTGGGGTCCTCTGGGGGGCCTTTTTTGTTCCTCTATATTTTTGAAAGTTCTGTATTATTTATTGGGGTCTTGCTTTTATGTGGAAAGGACATTCCAAAAGTTCAATGATGGCCTACTACATTTCATAAATCTTCCTGAAAGTTATGTGTGTTGCAAGCTACAAAAATCTGTTATATATCGATCTGTGTGATGTCAAACGTGAGTTGGAGAATAAATTTCACATTGATGAAAGAATGGATCTTGTTTAATATTGTCAATTTGGTTTTATGATGGAACATCAATTTTCTTTATGATATCAGAGCAGGTTATCCCCAATGTGCAGCTCAACGGCCACATGCTCCACGCCACCCCGTTTGTTTTGTCCACGTGTTTGACTTGAAAATTCTCTTGAAGTAGGGGTGTGTTAAGAATGAATCTCACATTGATGGGAGAAGAGACCTTGCATTGACTTTTAAGTAAGTTGGGATACTCCCTATAGAATGAATCTCACATGGATGGAAGGAGGGACCTTGCATGGGCTGATAAGTAAGTTTGATTACTCGCTATATTGTTAATTGGTTTTATGGTGGAACCTCAACTTTCTTCATGGTATCAGAGTCAGATTGTCGCACGTGTAAAGCTCAACAGTTATACGTGGTCCACCTTATCGATTTGTCTTGTCCAAGTGTTTGACTTGAATTTCATCACACGTGAGAGTGCGTGTTATGAATGAATATCAAATTGATGGAAGCGGGATAAATCTCATCTTTTTAATGCTAACTAGGAAGAATTATTGATTAAATATGAATTCATGGTTTTGTATCGGCTGTCAAATATTATACAACCATTCTGGTTCCAACCAGTCCCATCTAAAAACACAGGTTTTTCCGAAACATTATGCTTCAGATTCCATAACACTTTCTATATCAAGAAATTTGTTTTTCTGATCTCGCTTGATTAAGTCAATTTGATAGTTGGATAGGATCATGAATCTCCGACAAATTAGTCCCTTGATTTACTCATATTTACTCGTCTCCACTAATTAATCCATGGCTTTTGCTAGGTAATTGGTATAGTTTGCAACTGTCAAATTAACTGCTTAATTGGCATATATTTCTATAGGTGCATTTTTGTTCATCATTTTCAAGTGGTGGTAATGTCCACCACCTTATTTATTACCATTAGATGAGTTTAAATTTTGAGAGATTTAAACTCATCCAATAGTAATAAATAAAATGGTAAATATCACCATCACTTCAGAGTTGTCAACAAAAATATTCCCTATCTCTACAAGTTCACACCGTACTCTTTGGCTTTAGTACAAAGTTAAGTTTGAATCTGCCCCGACAAATCGTAAATGATGTCGTAGTTTATATGCACCACCACCGACTTTTTCTTCTTCATCACGCGTTAATGCAGTTTACTACTCATTGCTTGATCATCTAATGGCTAATGCATGCATGCTTGTCTAAGTAAAAGATTGGAAGGTCACTGCATGCGTTTCAATCGTTCACTTTTCACGTACAAAAAGACAATATAGATAATGCATTTTGTGCCGACTACTTTCTTGAGAGTGACTTTTATGACTAATGAATAAGGCTCTCTAGTGAGTTTGTGTTCCGAAAAGAAGTATTCGGTGCGAGTGTAGTCAGTGGCGGATCCAGAATTTCAAAATCGAGGATCTCAACATAAAAGCTCAAAAAAAATATTAGACTAATTTGGTTCTATATCACTATTTTCTACTGAATTTGGTTCATTGAATAAATCAATATTAATCTCAAAGGTAATAAAACCAACAAATTCTCCTAAGCAACATAACGCAATTAGTAACTCTACAAAGATAAAATTGTTAATGTAACATATATCTTATTAATTGAGAGTTGGGACTAGAGTCTAGGATTAAAAAAACTTATATGAATTTGGAAGAAATAAAATTAGGCAGCTAAAGACGGTGGAACGGCAAATGGTGGTGGGGAATAGGGTAACTTGGGTTTAAAGTTGGAAGGTTGCGACAATTAGGGTTGGGGTTCTTAAATATAATATGGGGATACTGGAAAAGATCGGGGTTCTCGGACTCTGTAGAGAAAACAGACATATTTTAGTTTTAAAATTTTTTATAATGACCTGGCTAAAAAACGTTGTCGTTTTGGCTAGGTCTTTTAAAACAAAAATTAAAAACCTATTATTCTTCTTTGTTATAAGCATTGCTACTTGCACATCCATGGAGGCAACAAGCCTCACCACTGCACATGCCCAAATTATTGGAGGGTTCGAAGGTCGATCACAAGTGTTTCTTCAGGCTTCCGAAAGGTCCCTATATGGATTCGCCAATGACTATAGCACTGCAACATGACATTATCGTATCACTAATAATTCAAAAGCTACAATAGAAATGAATTATAGGTTGGCTTTGTAGCCAAAATGGTCCATGAGATTTGCATAACATATCACTTTGGTCCATGAGATTGAAAATTAATAGAAATGGTCCCTGAGATTGTCCACTATCCATTATTTTGGTCATTCCATTAAAAACTCTGTTACGTGCCCCAAAGCTCTTGGCCGAAAGTTTGGGCAATTTTCAAAGCTTCGTAACTCAATTGTTTTTTAACCAAATTCGACCCATAATATATCAAAATGAAGATAGGAAAGTGTAGAATAAGATTATACCTATTTGGAAGTCCAATGGTTGCCAGAGATGGCCAGAAAATAGCCTGAAAGGTGACTAGTCCGCCGGTTGTACGTGCCAAAAACTGGGTAAACTTTAAACATTCATAACTTCTTCAATACTCAACAAAATCGAGTGATTCAAAAACGAAAATCATACTTCTCAATGAGAAAATGGCTAAATCTCCGTGGTTTGGATGGAAAACGGCTCGAAAGTGGCTTTCTTGGTCTCGAGTTAGCCACTTTCGAGCTGTTTTCTGGCAAAAAAAAAAGCGAATTTGTCCTCGAGAAAGGTACCATTCTCTTCATCTCATCGAGAAGTATGATTTTTATTTTTGAATCACTCAATTTCGTTGAGTATTGAAGAAGTTATGAACATTTAAAATTTACCCAATTTCCGACGAGTTTTCCAGTTTTCCTGCGGACCAGTCAACTTTTAGGCTATTTTTTGACCATCTTCAGCAACCATTGGGCTTCCAAATTGATATAATCTTATTCTACACTTTTCTACCTTCATTTTGATATATTATGGGTTGAATTTGGTTAAGAAACGATTGAGTTACGAAGCTTTGAAAATTACCCAAACTTCTGGCCAAGAGCTCCGGGACACTTAACGGAGTTTTTAACGGAAATACCAAAATAAAGGATGGTGGACAATCTTAGGGACCATTTCTATTGATTTTCAATCTCAAAGACCAAAGTGATGTGTTATGCAAATCTTAGGGACCATTTTGACTAAAAAACCTTATAGGTTTAGGTGAAGTAGTAGTGTTGTATAACAAAAGAGGACGTAGTATTGTAAGGGCATTGACGGTATACATTCTAAAGTTGTAACATAAATGAATTGTGACATTATGTGATAGTATTACGGTCATCAAAGATATCATGTTTCAATTGGTTATCTTAATTTTCTACGGAAATAAGATGTATCTAAGACGCAAGATTTGTGAAATCAAATCGCGGTTAATGTTATATTGTAATGAACTTCAAAAGAATGTTATATTGTAATAAACTTGAAAAGAAGCATGGAATGCACCGGCCTCGATTGCGCATGCACTTGAGTTTAAATTACAATGATGATAGTTTCTCGAATCAATCACACACCTAACTGAATTTATGCTGAAATATATGTGCAGAGACTGCTGCATTTTCAAACTAGGCCCTGGATTTATGCCACTGATTATTCATTGGCTACTCTTTCCCTTTTGTATTTTTTGGCACAATTTACTAACCTCCCTTTCTCCACCTGCACAAATAAAAGTTAATTCAATAAATAGAAACAACTGGACAAGTGCATACGAGAAAAGAGGAGTGTGGAAATTGTTACCTATGAAAATTAAGCATTGAGAGTTGCAAAAGGCACACAAGAATGACTTGGAGAAATTCTAATGTCCGCCCGCTAGACCTCGTCACCTGTTCAACGACGGACTCAAACAAGCTGGCCACCTAGCATCAGGGTCGGTGAGAGCATGCCCAAGTTGGAACCCAATACAAGAGGGTTCCACTTGCCTGTGTTTGTTGTTGCACAGGCGATCATTGTTCGGTGGACGGACCTAAGAATTTCTCCATGAGTTTTGGAAACTGGAACCAACTCGGGATTTGAATCATAAGCAATAAAGAAGGAAACCCAACAAATTACATGGTACTCGGGGCTCACAAAGTGTAGCCCAAGAAAATCAAGGTTTACCTTCTCGGGCATGTTTCATGGAGACCCAAATGCTTGAAGGGCTGATTTTGAATGTAAAAAAGACTACAAGCTTGACCAAATAGAGCCGGCCCATCCCTTCTTCAAAAACAACCAATAACTTGTGCGTTTCCCCATATTCCTTTCCTTTTATGTTCATTAAGTAGGATTTATTGTTCAAAATGTCTTCTAAAATGTATTTATACAAGCAATATTAGGATATTAAAGATTCGAACACAAGACCTCAAATGCACTATAAATAATGTTCATTGTCAATTTTTACGTAGTTTTGGCAACTTAACAATATAATGCGTCAATTAAGTTAAAAACTTGTATCAACTTTTCTATCAAAAGATGAAAATTTGAATTTTGGAGCATTTTCTTAATCTCTCAGATGTACTGCAATACCTTTGTAATAATTCATATGTATCATTGCAGCAATGGGGAACACATATTATCTTTGGACTGTTCACCTGAGGATCAGGACAAATCGAAGCAGTCGAAAATATTATCCTTAAAAAGTTGAAATTAACCATTAATTGATAAAAACATAAGCTAGCTAGCTGTATTTTTTCTTTAAATGGAGAACGATTAAGTGAGATTAGTTTTTCGATAATGGTCATTTTCGAGGCATCTACTCTCCCCTAAAGGGAAGAGGATCATTACACCAAAAACACCCCGCCCGTCCCTCCTCCACCAAATTTATTGACAATGAAAGCCTAAAAAAATCTTTGAATGAAACCCTAAAAATATTTATGCTGAGTGCTTCTCTTTATCAAACTTTGATCTAAATAGTAGAGCATGCGCAGCTTATCAGAATTATTGAAGATAATTGGTTGGCCATGGCCTTCACACAGACAGGTGACAGGTCATCAATGTCAACAATTATCTTCTTCTTCTGCAGATTCAATTAAAGTTATGGATTGCCTTGCCCTGACCTGCCCACTTGATCTATCTTCTTCAATAATATTATCTCAATTATTGAAAGTTGTTTAAATTCAATTCCTCTTGCAAAACAAGGGATGAATCAAGTACCCTGATCAGTTAACTTCCTCTTTGATATTCTCCTTCTTAGTTTGCTTAGCAAGATATATATCATTGGCACGAGACAATGTGTTTTTCCAACCGGCAGTAATATCTGTTTGTGTTTATTAATTTGTTTTTTGTGTCGCGTAGATAAGCATAAGAGCTGCTAAGACTTTACGTAGGAATCAAGCCTAAAATCTACTTGAAATGAGAAACTAAGGGGTAGTTTGGGAGTGAGGTGCTTAAAAAAAAAGCAACCATGAAAAAAAGCTGTGAGGGTTTTAGGTGTTTGGTAAACTGAAAAAAAAAAAAGCTTATTTTGGAAGATGCTGTGAGAATAAGCTGAAATCAAAGGAAAAAGTTGAACCTGCTATTTGTAGCTTTGGAAAACTGGCTTTTTTTCAAAGCACACGGAGCTACAGTGCTCCTTTAATGAAAAGACCCACTATCAGACTGCTTTTTTTTTCAAAAGCACTTTTACAAAAATGTTTACCAAACACTCTGCTGATTTTTTTCACAGCCGCTTATTCTCACATCAGTTTTTTTTCAAAGCACAGCAATACCAAACCAGCCCTAAAATTGATAGTCTAAATCGTATTAGGATTTGGAGATTAATTAATAAAAGAACACAAAAGAAATTTAATTAACTTCTCGAATATCGTTATTTGTTTTTTTGATCTGTTTGATAACTGAGATTGGTAAAATCCTTACTCCAACCAGTTTCTCAAACATAAAATTCAAAATTTTAAGACTCCTACGTGGATCTAATTGTTGCATGAATTCATATCTACCAAGTGTTCTTCATCAAAACCACTCATAAAAACGGGTCCCAAATCATTAGGGTTGGTGAAAACCACTCATAAGTAACAAGGACATCCATTGCATCATTCATCACAAGATCCTGTGATTGAAATTCTTGCCAAAATGGTACGGCCTGAGAGATGGGGTCGACCCTGTGACCTTTGCCATGCATACATACATAGCAGTCAACACTGAAACAGTCATACCTCTCTATCTTCTCCTGCAGAAGCAGCAGCAGAAGCAGAAGCAGAAACATGAATAAAGGGACCCTCAAGAATCTAAAGCTACCTTCCAATTTCTTCCCTTTCATTATCACTTTCGTTTTCACCATCTTCACTTGTCCTTTTCTATTTCCAGTCTCAATACAGCCAAGTATATATAAGTACTTTTACTCATGAGTTGTTAGAAGGAAGTGATTTTTGAAAAAGTTAGGTTTTCACTGTAAAACTAATTGACAATATGGTAAGTAAATTAAATTATTTATAAGTTCATGCAAGATCTTTTCTCCCGTCAATGTGGAATTGACTCCCAACACGTCCTCTTACGTATGGCGAATTTTTAAGCATAACACGTGGACAACACAAACGGAGTGACGTGGAGCACATGTGGTCGTTGGCTTCACACATGAGACAACATGATCTGCTACTATAAAACATTTGATGTTCTACAATTAAACTAATTGGCAATTGACAATGTTAGATTCATTCTCAATAATTTTCACACCTCTTTTTATTTAGGATAATGTTATTTACATACTCATTTTTGCCTCCCCACACCCTTATTAATTTTTGGTCATTGATCTTTTTAAATTCATTTGATCAGACAGTAAAAAATTAAGAAGGATGTGTGAAAAGTAAAAATATGAGTGTGGATGGCACCACCATTTATTGATGAAAATTGAGTTAAATAAATCAAATGGAATCAACAGTCAAGATTATGCAGGAGTTTGTAAGAGGCTAAAAAATGTGTGAAAATCACTTCCCTTGTTAGAATTACTTTTCACAAGGTGTTTTTCTGGAAAACATCAATTCTATGAATCATAAACATTTAAAAGTTTTTTTCCGCAAACAAGCGTCACATACTTTTAGTTTGTTTTAAAATACTTTTAGTCATTCCAAAAGCAATTCAAAATAGTTTCTTCTTACACTCAATACAGTGGAGGGGAGAAAGAGAGAGAATTGAACTCAAAACTTTAAATGCATGAGTAAATTCTCTTAACCATCTAAGCTAACAACTTCTTACAACAATCCAAAACAGGTTAAAACTCATCAAAGATTCAATAGTGTGTGTACCTAGAAGGTGTAATGAGAGACCTGAAAAAAACCCTAGTTAATTGTTATGCCACATTCAGATGTATCACTATTTGTACATACAACAGAAAGCAGGAAAAATATAATTGAGACTGTCCACTGAGAAACACATGATGCATGTCATCTTTCTCCTTGCCATGCCTCTTTTTTACTCTCTCAAATGTCCGACTGCCAACTCGATGAAATATTCAAACTGTAAAATTATCAGAAGACCTCCTTTGAAAGCCTTTTTTTTTTTTATGAAATTATGAATTTACTATTTTATCTAGTTTTATCTTTCAGATGTTTGAATATCGACAGGACATTTATGAAAGAATAATGTTATTCACACACTTATTTTTATATTTTACATACCAATTTTTTTGCCATTGATCTTTTTCAATTCATCTAATTCGACAACCGAAATGTAGGAAGAATGTGTGAAAAATAAAAATGATAGTGTAAATAGCACACCCTTCTTCTGGAAACCCACTAATTTACTGCACATTCAGAAAAAGGGAGGGACTTAGATTGTCTGCCCTCCCCATCTCATACATTTCCCATGCCCTCCTATATTATGTGGTCACGGTTAAGTCACGTCAACATTTTATATTGATTTTTTTATAAAAATAATAAGATAAAAAGCAATTAGAATATAAAATATTGACGTGACTTAACCGTAACCACATAAATAGGAGAGTATGAGATGGGGAAGCAGACAATCCATAGCCAAAAGGGAGTCCTCAAAATATACAAGTATCGGGGCACTCAATGAATTGAAAAGAGTTGGGGCCTCACAACTTCACTAATAGAAGGGGGAAAAAGAGTAAATAATTAAAAATATGGACCCTTTTTCTGCTTTACTTTGCAAAACAAGTGGTTTCATTATTGTCATCAGTACTGCCGCACATTCTCAAGCTTCACATTCACACCATCTGCTACAAATGAATGTGTCTCCATTTTATTATTAAGGGACAACCCTTGCATTTTTGTAGGCCTTTAATCCCTAGTAAAGTACGGGCATCGATGAGGAGTGTTTAGGTTTACCAACATTCGTTTAACAACGTTAGTCGTGTTAACTGCGTATACATCAAAGATCTTATAATCCCACGAGTTTTATTATGTCTTTCAATTCTATAAATTTTATATCGTATCTGAAATAGTCACCTTTAAAAAGACATGTTCTTAATAGAAAAATATATAAAAGTTGGAAACACATGCAATGGGGAAAGAATGCTGAGAAAAGCTTCTCTAAAAGGAGAAAGGAAAGATATGATATTTGATTAATAATATAATACTTGCTTTAGAGATTAGAGAGAAATTGTTCAGACACATTTGCCAATATCTACAAACTAAGAAAAATAGGGGACACACATAATTAACACCCAACAAGGCCATCCATGCATGCATGCTTGCTTTTGACCAAAACTCTTCTCATACGTGATGATTTTGCAGCTGCAACAGCCTTGAGTAAGCTCCGTCGGGGCGGCTCACTAGTTCCGAATGGCTGCCGTGTTCCACAATGCGCCCGTCTTGCACCACGCCAATGCTGTCCACCCCTCTAATTGTCGATAAACGGTGGGCAACTAGCACGGTGGTGCGGCCCTTCATTAGCCTCTCAAGTGCTTCTTGCAACACACATTCTGATTCAGCATCAAGTGCACTTGTGGCCTCATCTAGCAAGAGTATTCTAGGGTCCTTGAGCACCGCCCTTGCTATTGCAATTCTTTGTTTCTGTCCGCCAGAGAGCTGAACTCCTCGCTCCCCAACCGGGGTTTTGTATCCATCAGGCAATCCGCTAACGAAACCATGCACGTTAGCAGTACGTGCAGCTTCGATTACTTCTGCTTCGGTTGCGCCTTCTTTGCCGTAGGCAATGTTTTCAAAGATGCTTGCTGCAAACAGGGCTGGTTCTTGTTGCACCAGTCCAATTTTCAACCGAAGAGACTTCAAGTTCAACCGGCGGATGTCCTTGCCATCGATCATTACTTTCCCAACTAATGGATCATAAAATCGCTCGATCAATGCAATCACAGAACTCTTTCCCGAACCACTAGCTCCGACAAGCGCTTGGCTGTGGCCAGTACGGATTCTGAGACTAAAATCTTTGAACACCATGATATCAGGTCGCGATGGATATGCAAAATCAACATGCCTAAGTTCAATTTCTCCGCGAACTGATTCAACCACCTCAGCCTCAGGATCATCTGGGTCAATCCTTGTTTGACGATCAAGGATTGAAAATACCGAACCAACTGCTTCACCGCCCCTGATAATCTCCGGGGCAAGGCTGACAGTTTCAGCAACTGAATTCGCCGTTACAACAAGGACAATGAAAACCTTAATAACTTTCGAGAAGGTGGAGACACCTTTGCTAACGAGGTGGGCACCATACCACAAAATGAGAGCTTCAGAGGCATGGAGAGCAAACTGAGAGAGGCCAAATAGGACGCCAGCAGTTTGGCTGCGGCGGAGGCTTCCCAGCAGTGGGAGACGGAGCTCGTGGCAGAACAGAGATAGGATCTTGTTTTGGGAATTGAAGGCGGCGACTGTCCGAATGTTGCTCACTCCCTCCCCAGCAATCATGCTCGTCTTTGCATGAGCCTTGGCTGTGTCTCCAGCAAAGCCCTTCAAAGAAAGTTGCTGCATAACGCACAATTGCAGGATTAAACAGTCAGTAAACTGCATTACGTAAATGAGTAATAACTAATAAGGTTCTTTACTAACAGAAATTTCCATTTAGTTAGAGTTTGTTCCGTTCTTTGTTGGCTTGATGGTCGATAGTTATTTCTTGATACAATTTGGTGAGGTCTTCAGCAGAAAAGTTAAAACACATGACAATGCCAACGACAGGCGATACTGGCAGGCACTGTGTCATTCCAGGTGCTAGTAAGTTTCTCTCCTTCGAACAAGTTACCAACTCATTACTTACTCAAAACCCAAAAAAAAAACAAAACTAAGTAAAAAACACACGGCAATGCTTCAGTGTCATCTCAGGTGCAGGTAAGTTTTTCTCTTTTGACGGGCTCGTTACTTACTGAAAGCAGGCCCGCCAAAAACAACAAAACAAAGGCCAAGGACTTAAATCTATCAGAAAAAGCTCTGGAAAAAAAGTAAAAGGAATCTACCATATTACACAATGTGGTCACGGGAGTATAGTATCTCTTGTAACTCTCAGCACATGGGAGTTTTCAGTGAAAAAAAAGAAAAGGAAAAGTATAAATTATTGTGACAAATTTTGGGGCCTATAAATTCAGACAGATGACAGTATAAGCTGTAGCTCTGTGATGTGCAGTGCCAGCTCGTGGGTTACTATTTATTGTAGGAAACAAGAGAATGCAGCGATGTTCCCAGTTTGTCATGCATCGTCATATATTTAAATTTGCTACAAGACATTGCATGATTAATTTAAGATAACGCGTAATTAGTTTATGATAACGCTTTGAAGTCAAATATAACTGCTAAATATACAATCATTAGAGAAAAATAAGCAACATATAGACTACTTAGTTACTAGTTAGCAGCTTGGAAGAAGGGATGCTTTCAAGGAATCTTTGGTATTTCATATTTTAACTGTCTGTGACCATTTTCCAAGAGTTAATGTGCACAAGCCTCGGAGGGAGGCACGTGCAGTGCAGTGGGTGGTGACACATGGCAGTATTCTATTGTCGTTTAATGGTAGGGTTTGGGTGAAGTTTAAGATTCCATGGGGTGTGAAGGTAGATGCAATAAAAAGATTATATAGACCATACCCATATGCTTCTGCAGGACTTTGGGTCAACCCACCAAAGTAAAAAGCTAGCATTTCTCTTTTTGGGTGCATAAAGCTTGCAATTTTCAAAGTAAATATGTTTTGGTGTTATAAATACGAAAAGAAGAGAGGGAGGAGATAAAAAAATGCTTCCACTTTCTTATCTTGGTGTGGTGCAGAAGAACTTTCATGCACATGACATGCGGAAAAGTTAAAACACATGAAGTTACGTGATTAACTAGTGACTTAGGCACATGACTAGAAAAAGTTTAAACAAATAATAGTGAGAGATGGACTTGTAATACAGACATAGTGACATTCCGAGAGTAAATTTCTCTCAAAGTGAGTCACTAAAACATAGTTGGCAAGCCATAGAGGCCGTATACTAAACCAATCACACATTGTCATGGTAAAAGTTAACATGCATGACAGTGCACGGTTGACTGGCGATACTGGCACCGTGACATCCAGGTTTAGGTATATTTCTTTTAAGTAAAGTGAGTTGAGAGTGTGAAGTGTACCTGAGCAAAGTTGGCTAGCACCAGAAGAGGGAAGGTTGCTAAAATGAGCAGGGAGACTCTCCATTCCACTATGAAGGCAACAATGAATGAAGTGAGGAGTGAGGTCATGTTCTGCAATATCACAGATATCCTCTCAGAAACAGCTGATTTCACATCAGCAGCATCCGTCGCCAATTTAGCTGTTAGAAGGTTAGAGTTGTGCTCCTCCTCATCAAACCATCCAACTTCATTCCTCAAGATTGCTGAAGAAAAACAAGTAAATTATGCAAATCAAAAGACGTAAACTTCAAAGCGAATTAACAAAAAATACTAGACTATATGAATGTATGGTGTACATAGCTGAATAAAATAGTTGAATGTATGCTCAAGAATTCAAGGTGATATAACGAGTCGATAGAAAGACTAATTGTTTATACCTGCAAGCATCATCCTTCTCACTCTAGTAGTGAGGTTCTCTCCCATGATGCTGAAGAAGTAATGCTGTATCAAATACGCAACCACTGCGTATAGTCCCACTCCAACGTACATGAAAACATATTCCTTTGTCTTCCTTTCCATTGAGGCAGGATTTCTATAGTAGAAAACCTCAATCATGTTGCCCATTAGAATAGCAAATGTTGGACCGATAAACCCGGAGAGTAGTGATCCTATAGCGGCCATTATTGAATAGGGCCATTCGGGAGCGTTTAGCTTCAGAAGCCGGAAGAAATAGTTCTTAGGAGCTCGAGTTTTCCTGTCTGTTTCAGCATTTGAAATCATCTCTATCCGCCCATCAGCACCCGTACTGTACGAATAGCTCAGGTTCCTTAAGCTGCCAGACCGGAGGCTTAAAGACTTCGTTGACAATGAGTGGCTTAGACGTGATGAACGAGAGCAGCGAGTCGATGGGTTCCTGAAGTCTCTGTTCCCAACCATCTCTTGGAATCGAATTAGAGAAGCATATGCCCCTGCTTTAGCAATCAGTTCTTCATGTGTACCTGTCTCGACAACTTGGCCTTGTTGTATAACTGCAATGCTATCAACATTTCTAATAGTGGAAAGGCGATGTGCCACAATAACAGTTGTCCTTCCGACCATGAGACGATCCAGAGCTTCTTGAACAATGCTCTCTGAGCTTGCATCCAGGGCGCTGGTAGCTTCGTCAAGGAGGAGGATCTTTGGATTTTTCAACATAGCTCTGGCAATTGCAATCCTCTGCTTTTGACCACCAGAGAGTTGAACTCCTCGCTCTCCTACCTGAATTCACACAAGTTAAAAATGTTAAGACAGGGAAGAATGCATAGCGTTTACACAGAGCCAAGGTACTTTCAGTGAATTATCGACACCAACCTGAGTGTTATATCCCTTTGGAAGCAAGGTGATGAAACTGTGAGCATTCGCTGAGGAGGCCGCAACTTCAACGTCTTCCATTGTTGCGTCGGGCTTTCCATAGAGAATGTTCTCGAGTATCGTAGTTGCAAAGAGTGCCGGTTCCTGGTTTACCAGCCCAATCTGATCGCGCAACCATTTCAATTGCAGCGTTTTTATGTCCACGCTATCGATCAAAACCTGCCCTGCTTACCAACAAGAAATGTTAGATATTTCCTTTCATCAAGCATCATAGACTTTCAAACCAGCATCGCCAATTACGAAAAGCCTCTAACTTACCCTGGTTAGGATCGTAGAACCTTTCGATTAGAGAGACAACAGTGCTCTTCCCTGAACCACTACCACCAACAACAGCGACAGTCTTCCCGGCTGGAAAGAAGATTGAAAAATTTCGGAAGATAATAACATCTGGCCTCGAAGGGTAGCTGAAGGTTACTTCCTTGAATTCTATATTACCACTAACATCCGATAAGCACTTTCCTTCCAAGGGGTCTTGAACTATGGTTGGCTTTTGCTTAATTATCTCCATCAACTTGTATCCAGCTGATTTACCTTTGCTAAAGGCCCCAAGGTTCGAAAATGACTGACCCAAGCTTCTGTAACGTTCAAGTGATCATATTAACATCAAGAAGCTTATTGGCCTGAAAAGGATAATATAAGAGAAATGAAAGTTCTTGGCTTAGAATCTTACATGCCACCAACAATGGCTGAGAAAATGGCAGTGAACGCTTTCCCTCCATCAGTCTGCCCATTTCGGATAAACACACCAGCGTACCAGTAAACAAGTGCCCATGACATACAAGCAATGCCGTAGGTGCACCCTAGGCCAAGACCTTTGGCCATTCCGGCCTTGTAACCAAGCTGCAAAGTGTTCTGTATGGCATCCGAATACGAATTGAGGGCCTTGCTTTCACCAACATAGGAATAAACTGTCCGAACTTGCGCAATGGCCTAGGCGCACAGAAAACCTTACAAAATTAGGCCACGAAAACAAATATCATACTATAAAATCATTGTAATCACACCAAATGTTGATTGATCGAACCCTATTTTCGAAACCATATAATCACCATGAACGAAAATTTACTTAAGAAAAACAGTTACACATTTGTCTTAAGTTGTAAAACTTCACCTGATCAGCCACTATCCCTGCATTTGCATACGACTGGCGACTCTTGGACGTGAGGCCGGTGAGTGTATAGGCATATAAGCCGCCGGCAAAAACTATTCCGGGAATCACGGCAATACTCAGCAGCGCCAGCCTCCATGCTGATACAAACCCTACCACCAGGCCTGCCAGAAATGTAGATAGATAGTGTATGAAGTTCCCCACCTAAATCAAAACAAACAAACCAAAATACCATAAATTAAACAAAATAATAAAACATCATAGAATTAACTTAACATCCACCTACTGGATATGACCTTTCAACATCAAACATTTAAGGACAAATCAAAATCGCCAAAAAATGTGAGGAATAATCATAGGGGCATCACCACGCACGTTAAGCCAGTCCTTGCTAACGTGCGCAGGGATTAGGTAGTGGGCCCCGCATTGATGCATGCCCAAATATCCGTGTATCCAGAACATGGACAAATATATCATATGTCATTATACAAGCGAATAGACATTTCAAAAACATCTTCACCGTTTGTATAATAACGTATGGTTTCCTGTCCCGTGTTCCGGACAAATTGAAAAAAATCTCTAGATAAGCCCCATTTACAAATTTAATACTCCCAATGCCCAAAGACTAGATTTTGCTCCATATGGGAGATGATTTTCTTCTACAAAACGATATTTATTTCCGTCTCTCGATTCTCTTTTGATTTAATCAAGCAAAAAAGGCCGAAAATAAACAAACGTGTACATAAAAAATAATGCGCGGAAATCACTTCTCGACGATTAGATGAGAAGGAAAAGAAGAAATGCTTAGGGAGATTCTAAAAGGGAGCAAAATGTAAATTGGCAAAGATGGAAACCTTCTCGCTGATGGCATCTTGGACCAGAAGAGTGTCCGTCGAGATACTGAAGACAATGTCCCCAGTTCTGGCGTCCGTGTCGAAGAAGCCGACGTCCTGTTTCAGCACCGCCTCCAGATACTTCTTCCTCAGCGTGCTCACCTGCCTCTCGCCGGTGTACATCCAGCATGCAATTTCTGCAAATAAAAGTCACATAAATTAATCGCCTTTAACCTCATTAATCAACGGATTAAGTTATTAATTAATGAAAAATTAAGGGAGGGAACAGTGATGCACGAGTCACGTGGGACTGGATTGGACTGGACTAAAGTATCTCGAGGACTAAAAAATGACGACCCGAAGATAACAAAGCTACCCGCTTTGAACGTCTACAGTACGCAGCACTACTTTTATTTTACAAAGAAGTTTCTACGACTCGAACCAGTTAGATCATAAAAAAATAACATTTCCGTTGCAGCGAGAGATAAAAAATAAAAAAATAGAAAGGTTGGATTTTGAAGGTTTTACCTGCGTAGGATGTTACGCATACTATGAGACCGAGATACACAAAGTACAAAGCGTACTGCAATCAACAGCAGAAAATCAGATCTGGGATCTGAGAAATCGCGAAGAAATCTCGAGAAGGGAAATGATTTCCGCATACTCATTTTCTACTGTGCACGTCCATATGTTTATTTATTTCTCGCATTTGAGACGGAAATAAACAGAGGTGTGCAGAAGAGAAAGTTAGGTGTGCGGAAATCATTTTCTTTATAAAAATACGAGAAATGAACAAATGGGCTGCGAACCTTTGCTACTTCGGCGGTCATTTTCTGCAAATTCATTTGGTTTTCTCCGAACCCGTTAACCATTTCGCCGAACATGAGGAAGAACAGCGGCATGGAGGAGCCGTGCACGACGGCGCCCAAGCTTCCGAAGATCATGAGCATCCAATCGTACTTGTCTGCAAAGGAGAAGAGCTGGAAAAACGGCAGGCTCTGCTCCTTCTTCTTCTCCGCCTCCGGCAATGTCTTCGCCTCCGCCGCTGTCTCCGCCATTGCAGCAGCTCACCTTGTTAGGATAAAAAAGGCAGAGCAGAACGAACCCAACAAAAAAAAGAAACAAGCTTTAGAGCGTGAGATCTAAAGAACCCATCTTTTACTCTTCCTCTCTCTTTCGTTCCAAGAACTGTCAATGTCGATTTGTTCTGGGTAATCAGCCCAACACACAGAGAGAGAGAGAGAGAGGTTGGACGAGTAGTCAAAGGAGGAAGGTGGGAGAGATTGAGGGATGGAGAGAGAGGGGTGTGGGTGGTGGAGTTATATAGTATTTAGTATACAGAGGCAAAGGTGGGAGCTCTAACTGCGGTAGTGAAGTTACTGCAACCGATGGGGGGATCCAGGTTAAAGTTGAGGAATCTGGTTAACAGTGTCACACTGTGTGTCCTGCTCTGCTCTCTGCTGCGCTTGGTAATTGTGGCTCTGCCTCGGTTCTCGTTCTTTGATATATTTTTCGCTTTTTTTCATATCTTTAACCTCAAAATAAAGTTTCAAAAGAAAATGGGAAACATGATAAACATGAGTTGGTTCAATCCATGAACAGAAGAAACCAAATGAAAGGATAGATAAACTGTCATTAGAACAGGAATTTCATGTGCAAGACGTCTGTTATTTAATCAAACGACAAATTTTAATACAGAATCTATAGAATGGAAATGGGTGTTTTATATATAGGGTTTTGATAGTAGGGACGATATGTTCATATGTTTTATTAAAGAACGAACGGTCGGTTTCATAATTAAATTCATGAATTTTTCTTTGTTCTAATATGCATTGAGGAAATTGTAGAAATTGTCCCTCAATTTTGACTAAATTTGAGCAATGGTCCTTACACTATTAAATTCATGATCATTGGTCCTTTAACTCATCAAAACGTGCATATATGGTCATTTTCATCAACTCCATCTGAACTTCTTTCAAAATGAGTTACGTGCTGCACACAGAGGGCAGAAATAAGGGGCAAATATCAAAAACAAAATAAGAAAATTGTAGCAATAATCCCTCAATTTTAATTCAATTAGAGCAATGGTTCTTCAACTTTGACCCAATTTGAGAAATGATCTATCAACTTTAATCTAATTGTAGCAATGTCCTTCCACCATGACCTATTTTGATGGAAGTTCAAACAAAATTAACAAAAATGATCATAGTTGCATGTTTTGATAAGTTAAGAGACCAATAATCACAAATTTTTAGTTGAGAGACCAATACTTAAATTGAGTTTAAAACTAAGAAACCGTTGCTACAATGTTCTCAATACACATTACCACATTCTCATAATCTCGCTTAGGCATTTCTACCAATACCTTGATATTCTATAGATTTTGATAGATTTTGGATGGAAGGAAATACTTTTTGTTTTCTCTCTCTATGTTTGTGAATTGAAAAATGAAAAATACATTGTAGGATCATAAATAAATTTATACCATATTCGTGGAAGCACCCCTTTCGACTGACATTGCATGTGTTCATTAGCCGTCCTTTTCCATGCTTTAGAAGTCCCAAACAAGATTTTTTTTTTTTTTTTCCCTTACCTAAGTGATATGTCCCATACCCCTTTTTTCTTTTTTACAAACAATATGATAATTTAAATTAAATTATGGAAAGGAAAATTTTAATACAGGAAATTGAGTGCAAAAGCGAATGTTTTTAACCAATTGAATTACAAGTCACTTGCAGTTGACACGATTTTTTGGGTTGCTATAATTTGTTTAGGAAAGACTAATTAACTTGACAAATATGATCTTTCAATCCATTGTATTGGATGAGTAACACACCCCATCAAATAAGCCAAGGACTTTACATCAAAATCTTACACGTTTAGAAGGAAATCCTCACGTCGAACATGCCCTTGAAACGCATCACTAGGTGGATAAAGATTTTCCAGTCACGTAATATATCACCTCAGTTTCTATTTTTCTCGTTAATCACGTGAAGAGATAGATAGAAACTGAACTGAATAACACTGTGACAGACACGTTTTTTTCCGCATTAGGCGACCCCTTACAACAAAGCAATATGCCCCTAATGTTGTTTTCTATGTTATAGTGCATAAAGTATCAAGATAAAAGGTTACATTTACAAAGCAATACATGGACCCATTTCCTTGTGCACTCCATTTATCATGCATTTTGTCCTTGGAAATCATGATTAAGTTGAGTGGTCTTAAAATTTGAAAAGGTTAATATCTTTTGTCTGGTGGAGTGAGGTACAAATACAAATCGATAGTTGCCATGTAAGGAGTAGGTGAGTTGGCAAATCAAAAACTCCAACAAAGTGATCAAATTGTGTGAAACTTTAGCTTCCATTAACTATCATCATCTTCTTCTTAATCATATCTCCATTGTCCATTAGCCCAATTAGAATCATATGTTGTATCAAATGTCACATTTTTGTTGTTAATGTAAGCTACATTTGATATAATATTAAGGGCTAGTTTGGGGTTTCTAATTTATATTTTTTTCAAAATTACTTATGTTGTGCTGCTAGAATAAACTGTGAAAAAACAAGTGTTTGGTAAACTATAGTATTAAAAGTGCTATTAGCAAAAAAAGATAGAGGTAGGATTGTCAATATGAAAGTTTCATTAATTGGTATTGTTCATCTTCCTTTAATTATAAATAAATAAATAACGTTTTTTTTTAGAAGCAAGTGTAGAGTTGATTTTTTTTTTTTTTTTGCTATTTTGGATCCATGATTTTAATAAATAAAAAAGCACTTTATTTATTTATTTACTAATCACAATGAAGGCTCCAACTTTTTTAAGAAGCTACTTTTAAAAAAAAATTAACCAATTAACCAAAATTATGGACACAATTTGGGCTCAGACAAACATTTTCTTTATGGGAGGAAGGGTTTGTATTTGGGCCAACACAATATGGGCTCAAGCAGTTGGCCAACCCAAAAAAAGGGCTCAACCAAAAAGCGCAATTTTTATTTATCTCCTAAAAATCCGAAAAAAACTATCAGAGTACATACTTACTTCTTTTCTAAGCATAATGTGTGTGATAAGAAGAAATGAGGCATACATTTGACGTATGAAAGTTGTTTTCATAAATTTACAACTAATTGTAAATGCGGGTTATGTCGATTGATTAGATTGTATAGATAAAAGTACAAGCCCATGTAAATTAGAACTTATAGTTTCGATTTCTTTGAAAGAATAAAAAAAAAACCACCATTAATTACTAGTTGGATTGATTTCTCAAAGTTCCAAACTGAAAACTAGGAACAAGAACTTGACAAACAAGTGATGACAAATTGCAATTCAAAAATTGAAAAATATTCAACCTTAATCATATTATAATTGATAAGAAATCACAAAGAAAGAATTGAAAAGTTACAACTAACCTAGCATCATCTTCTTGGAAAGATGTTAGCAAAGCTTTTGATACTAACAAATGATGGAACACATGTTGTCGCATATCTAATATCAAACTTTCTCCATAACCTTGATATTATTTAGGACCAAACAAATTCTTCACGTTAACAAATTCATATGGTTTGTCGTCTTTCAAAAAATCTAACTCGCAAGAGAACTAACTGCTTAATTGTAAGTAACCAACCAGTATTCGACTAAGTTTAAAAAATTTGATCAAAATAGTCATTTCATTTGACAGACAAGTGGTGTAATTTGTTGACCTACTCCCAATGGGTCTGAAAACTTTGCCTAATATGTTGGAAGAAGCTATGTAAAAGTAAAGACATAGCCCCAAGTGTTTTAAAGCCCTATAAGTTGGAGTGGCTTCAGTGGCAATGTATGTCCTTTTGGGGACACTACTATGTTTTGGTGAGCTACTCCTGTCCTAGTTGATGTTTTGCTAACACTAAAGCATGTGATATGCTTCTCAAATTAGGGTTTAATTTAGTTGGATCTTGTTTGGAAGTATTTTTATAATTGCTGAAAGCGATTTTAGTGAAAATATTTTTGAAGTCAATTCCTAGTAAAAATGCAAATAAATCCTGAAAAAAAACACTTAAAAAATCACATAACTGATGTTTTTTGCAGAAAACATTTCAAGTACTTCTGAAATCCAAAAACATTTTTTCTAAAAACGTTTTCTATCATTTTAAAAATAGTTCTAAAGGAGCCCTTATGAATCTATACTCCTAATTAAACATTTAAACATTGTTAAACATTTTTTTTGAAGTTTTAATTATCAGCCAGCATGCAAAAGTAGGGAAAGAGGATCCCTTCCTCCTAATCCATCAAGTTCGAGGATACAGACCGTTGAAATTTGATCAAACGACTACAAACAAGGGACCACTTTAAAAGTTATAATAGTTTTAACCGTTTGATCAAATTTCAACGGTTCAGATTCTCAAATTTAATGGGCTAGGAGAAAAGGATTGAGAGATAACCATTTATCCGAAAGTAGAAGCCGCTTGGAACAGAGAAAGAATTAAATTAAATTAAATTAAATTAGGACCACAATCTGGAGACAAAGAGTCTATAATCTTATATGTTTGCTTTGCCTGGACCACATTTTTGGAGTCTGTGCTCATTCGGCTGCACAGAAATTACTTAAAAATAATTAAAGTACTTGATTTGATTAAAAATAACTAAAGTATTTTATTTGATTTTTCAATTAATTAAAAAATGGGTTCAATTTGTATGAGCCAGTGAATTGTTATTTGAAGACAGCTTTATGTTCAAAATTCATGATCAATGTCAAACGAATACCGGAAAATCATGGGAAAAGAGGTGAAAACTCATCTGCACCACACCACACTTCGGGGACCCCCAAATTGTCACAATCTCAGTTATTCTGTCTAATAACTTTTTATTTTTCCTACTTTACAAAAGAAAATTTCTTGAATCCGGCAGTAGAACCACGTCAATCAATCCTACGTACCTTGCATCCTTTTGAGTGGTAGGGCAAGAAACTCGAGCTTTTTGGTACGTTGGTTGGGATAGGTTGTGATCAATCAAACTAGATTTGCATTTAGTCTGTTATTTGTTGTGTCAAAACGTTAGATAAACATAACTGGACATGATAAGTTATGAATCCACAATATAGTGAATTATTTAACCTATCCATATGCACAGGTTATAAGTACATCATAACCAATCATTGCCAATCCAATTCTATTCTAAGATCGAATCTCATTCAGCCTTCCAAACGACACTTAAAGTCATGGGAGATACATAGGGCAATAGACATACCAAAACCATGTCAGTCATCCACACATACCTCGTCACAAAGAGATGTATATGATCACGCCCAACCCTCCTCCATTGAATATATCGCCCTATACGGGGATGTTGCACACAAGATTTTCTCGAATGTGTAAACTTATTAATGCAACTATCACAAGTTTTAGTAACTCATGAGACTATAGTCCAAACGCTATTCGTATTTTGAAGTTTTTGAGCCTAATCTCTGCTTCATAAAAACGTAGGTATTTAGTTCGTATCTCGCGAATTACAATTCGGTTGCAGCCTCGTTCCTTCCGATATACCTTTTTGTGTTCGGAAAGATGCAATGACACAGCTGCTAAAAGAAACACAAGCATGGGCTCTCAAAGTTGCAAACTTTCTGTAAAGTTTGCGAGCATGTTTTATGCCCCAGGATGTCTGTAAAGCTGATACAAAACTGTTTAGAAGTAAACATTGCATGTGTATTAAATAGGCCCCAAATGGACCCAACAGCAGAAAAATAAGATGTCACAATTGGAAATTGGAATCTAACAACTTTTTCACAAAGTGTTAATCATGATTAGTTGTGAGAACGGAGAAATTTTTCAGTGTGCTCGAAACACGGAACGGTACGTCACATGTCATTATACAATTGAATGGTTAGTTGGCCGCAAAGTAAGAACATGATGAGCTTTGGGAGGGATTTACATTTAGAAAATCAAATTTTCATCTTCTTAAAATGATGGTCATGATCAGTCTTGGTTAGAATGTGTGGACTTTAAACCAAATTAGCAAATGTGAAATGGGTAATAGGTATATTATTTACTAGACTTTCTAAACCAACATGGTATTAAGGATACATCTGTTTCTCATATTCTACATTTTCGAGTAACTTTGAAGTTAGTGTGTAGTACCAAGAAAAGAAGGCAAACCCAATAACAAAAATCAACCGTGCAATTCATAGAATGACTAATTCAAGTAGTGTCTTGAGAATGTTATTTTTGGAGTCGAGTGAGAATCAAACTTGAGCGACTGTTATTTTATCATTTTCAAATTACCAATTAGAGATTCGACTTAACCCAATCATTAGTGTCATCGATCACACAAACTTTTAGACGGCGATATTTTATTGTAAACTACTATAATTTAGGCACAAATAGGGGATTCGAGCTTAGATTCAAGGGTGCGGGCACACGACCAGGACTAAACAGTCCAAAGCCCAAATGCCCGAGGCTTGATAGGTCCATTTGTAAACTGGGCTAACTGAAACTTGTACAAAGGCGAGCCCAGTCCAATAAAACTAGGGTAAGTCGGTTCTCGCTCTTTCACAATTCAAATTTCTAATCTAACGGTCACATACAGCTGGGACCCACCAAACCTCTGCTTTTTGAAAATTTGAACCCACTCGATTTCTTGGCTTCAATACCGTTATAAATTCCCAAATCTCATCCTTCGCACAAATTCAAATCCTCAAATTTCAAGTTTCCTCTCTTTCTCTGCGCATCTTGCTCTCTCTTCTCACGAAAACAAAACCCAAAAGAGAAAAATGAGAGAGTGCATCTCCATCCATATCGGCCAGGCCGGAATCCAAGTCGGAAACGCCTGCTGGGAGCTATACTGCCTCGAACACGGCATCCAGGTCTGTTGTTTTCGATTTCTTCCCCGATTTCGGTACCGGGTTTTGTTTATCTCTCTGTCGTAAATGTAATTTGGGATTTTTGTTTTTAATTTTTTTTTTTTTTTTTTTTTTTGCAGCCTGATGGCCAGATGCCGAGTGACAAGACCGTCGGTGGCGGAGACGACGCTTTCAACACCTTCTTCAGCGAAACCGGAGCCGGAAAGCACGTCCCCCGTGCCGTGTTTTTGGACCTTGAGCCTACCGTTATCGATGAGGTCAGGACCGGCACTTACCGCCAGCTGTTCCACCCGGAGCAGCTCATCAGCGGCAAAGAAGACGCCGCCAATAACTTCGCCAGAGGCCACTACACAAGTAAGAAACTCTCTCACAACCCCAATTTCGAATTTCCGATTTCAAAATGCTAAATAATTCCGTTGATTCTCGTTTGATTTATTGGGAGCAGCCTCTCCATAAATGGGGTAAGGCTAGCCGACATTCACCTCTCCCAGATCCTGCGTAAAGCGGGAGCCTTGTGCACTGGGTACGACCTATTCTCGTTTGATTTATTGTGTTCGTGTTCCGACAGTTGGGAAGGAGATTGTTGATCTCTGCCTTGATCGAATCCGAAAGCTTGCGGATAACTGTACCGGGCTTCAAGGGTTTCTGGTGTTCCACGCCGTTGGAGGTGGAACCGGCTCTGGCCTCGGATCTCTGCTCTTGGAAAGGCTCTCTGTCGATTACGGAAAGAAATCGAAACTCGGGTTCACAGTCTACCCGTCTCCTCAGGTCTCAACCTCCGTCGTTGAACCATACAACAGCGTGCTTTCCACTCACTCCCTCTTGGAGCACACCGATGTGTCGGTTCTCCTCGACAACGAAGCCATCTACGACATCTGCCGCAGGTCTCTCGACATTGAAAGACCCACTTACACCAACCTCAATAGGCTGATTTCTCAGGTAAAACTGATTGAAGCTTTCATTGCACCGAAGGTGTTTGATAATTTGCCCGTGTGAACTTATAGCATTTGATAATTTACTCTTGTGCAGTCGAAGTGTTTGATAGTTGGTTTCCTGTGCGTTTCTTGCTAATGTGGATGGGCAATTGTGTTTTCTGTGCAGGTTATTTCCTCACTCACTGCTTCTCTGCGTTTCGACGGCGCACTCAATGTGGACGTGACGGAGTTCCAGACCAATTTGGTCCCCTACCCAAGAATCCACTTCATGCTTTCGTCATACGCACCTGTGATCTCCGCAGAAAAGGCCTACCACGAGCAACTCTCTGTTGCAGAGATCACCAACAGCGCCTTTGAGCCGGCGTCTATGATGGCGAAATGCGACCCAAGGCTCGGAAAATACATGGCCTGCTGTTTGATGTACAGGGGAGATGTGGTTCCGAAAGATGTCAATGCGGCCGTGGCCGCAATCAAGACTAAAAGGACCATTCAGTTTGTGGACTGGTGCCCGACTGGGTTCAAGTGCGGCATCAACTACCAGCCTCCTACTGTCGTTCCTGGCGGCGACCTGGCCAAGGTTCAGAGGGCTGTGTGCATGATTTCCAACTCCACAAGTGTTGCTGAGGTGTTTTCGAGGATTGATCACAAGTTTGATCTGATGTACGCGAAGCGTGCTTTCGTGCACTGGTATGTGGGTGAGGGCATGGAGGAAGGAGAGTTTTCGGAGGCTCGGGAGGACTTGGCGGCGCTCGAGAAGGACTATGAGGAAGTTGGGCTTGAGTCTGCTGAAGGTGACGATGGTGAAGACGATGAGTATTAGAGTTAGGTAGTTGTTGGTTTAGCTTAAAAAAGCTGTTAATGTGTTCTAGATTAACGAAACTCGTCGAATTTTATTATGAATGGAATGCTTTCTTTTGTTACAATTTGGTCACGTGATGATGTTTTTCGGCTCAATTGGAACATGTTAACGCTTAAAATTGATGAGGTCAACAAAGACTAGAATGATCGTGTGTTTACGTGCTCGGACTTTAGAGGTACACCGAATCTCTCAATTCTTCGGATCCCTTCTAAGCACTATTCAAAAGTTGATGAGGTCAACAAAGACTAGAATGATCGTGTGTGAGTGCTCGGACTTTAGCTATGTACACCGAATCTCTCAATTCTTCGGACCCCTTCTAAGCACTATTCAAAAATTGATGAGGTCAACAAAGACTAGAATGATTGTGTGTGAGTGCTTGGACTTTAGCTATGTACACCGAATCTCTCAATTCTTCGAACCCCTTCTAAGCACTATTCATCCTCCTTTGGGCATGTGTCCCTCGGGCCGGTGTTTCACGTTAACAAAACGATTTTAAAATTACTGAAACCAATTTTAGGAAAAATACTTTTGACTTCTAGAAGTGCTTGAATTGCTTCTTGCAAGAAACATCAGTTATGTGATTCAAGTGCTCTTCTGATTAGGGATTAATTCTAAAAATATTGTCACCAAAAAATTTTCAGCTATTTCAAAAATACTTTCAAGGAAACCGAATTATCAAAAAGTGCTGTTGATCATTTATCAAAAAAGTATTTTTGTTTAACTGTACAGAAAAGTTTGCAGAACAAACTGACTACAATTTTATCCAAGAAAGAAGGAAAAAAAGAAAAAAGAAAACAAAGATGGAACTTAATTCTAACTCTTCGTTTATCTCCTCGGAATTTTTCATTGCTGCTCTTTTCTTCACCATGAAAGCCATCAACTTCTTCCTCCTAAACGAAAAAGAAGAGCCCATTACGATCCAAACAAGAATATGGGCCAAGCCCAAACAGACAAATGGAGGGAAAGTGAAATAGTCAAAAGAAAATTAAAGAATCGGATAAGTTTGAAGGGGTCGTTTGGATGCCGAGAAAATTATATGGACCAACGAATAAAATTGTGATTTCTTCAACCGAAAACAAGTTAAGCAATTTCTTAATCTCACAACTAGTTTCGATCTTAAGAGAAATTCAGAACTTGCTTTGATCTTATCAGAGGATTTTGAAAAATAGTCATTTACTTCTGAAAAGAAAATCCACACTTCTGAGAAAATTATCAAAACAATCCTGTATGAACTTTGATTACCATGAATTTTCCCAGCATCCAAACAGAAGCTATGGTCAAAAACTCAAGGTTCGAATAAACAATTAAAACCAAATCCTCAAATAATTTGCAGATCAAGATTTGAAACAATCAAGATCACCACCGATTCCAGAAATCGGTCAGAATTTCCTAAGGAAATCAAAGAAACTAAAGCAACGAATTAATCAATCAATTTCAGAAAAAAAACAGAGGAAAAATTAACAAACCTGAACATGATTAGCAGAATAATTAGCCCAAACTATGCGTTGATTGTTTTCTTGAGAGGCGAGGAAGGCAAGATTGGCCGGGAGAAAAGCACAACGTCCATGCCGTGATAATCTTTGCCGGCCGCAGCAGCAGCAGCACCTATCGGAACCGTACTCTCGCCGAGATGCGAGTCCTCCTCTCTGATCCTCAAGACCTGGCTGTGCATCACGCACCCCTCCTTCGTCGTCCTCCTCCGCCATCGCCCCACCGACCTCGGCGACTCCATCTCCTCCGACGACCCCGCGCTGTCCTCCTCCCGCTCGTCCGTACACGCCTTCTTCTCCTTCGACGAAACGAACGGCATGCTCCGCCGGACCTCCTCCATCATCTCCCGAATCTCGTTCCGGTTCCGGTTCCGGTTCTCTTCCTCCTGCTTGCGAAGTGCCATCATGTTGGTCGAAACGGTGCGTATTGCGCAGTGGCGAGAGCTCTGGCTTTGGACGAACGAGGGCTCTGGCATGGAATCCGAGGTTTTATAACCTTTATTGCCGGTGGAAACTTATGGGAGGTCGACACGTGGAAATAATGAGAGAGAACGAGGGTGGCCACGTGGTAGACTGACGGGACATGAGGTTGTTATAAACTCCACGACTTGGAGACTGCTCTAACGGCCTTTTTCGTCGTAGTCGTCTCGATGAGGAGGATGAGGCCGTTTACCGTTTTGTATGGAACTCAATTAGCAACTTGGTTTAACCGTATTCAAATAAGATTATCACGGTATTTTAAATTAATAACGTATTGTCATTTGTTTTTTTTACTATTATTGTATGAGAGTTCTTTATAAGCGGTTGCCTTTTCACCAAAATTACGATTATATTGTCTCTCTCTCTCTTAGAGTTGGAAGAACTCGAGCATAACAGCTAACCAAACATTATCACGTCTTTTATCTCTTAGAATAGGAAAAACTTGGCTAGGGCAGCTGCCCAACTGAGTCCCATCTTATTCTCATGTTCGTAAGTAAATTCTTGAGTAGTTTGATTGTTTCAGTTTGACATTAATCTACCATGAATTGTTAAAATTTCTTAATTGATAGTCCTTCAAACCAAAATCGAACTTACATATACATCATCGCGGAACTAGATCCTCTCTTGAGTTCATGATGGGGATCCTTATGAGCAGCCCATCCTGGCCGTTCAAACTTGATTCAACGGCTGCAATTATTATAACTTTTAAAGAAGCTCTATGTTTGGAGCATTTGGATCAAATTTCAACGTTCCGGATGGGCTGCTCAGGAGGATCCCCATCCTTAGCTCAAAAGAGGATCTAGTCCCATCATCGCAACAACATGACACGTGTTTGATTTATAGCAATGCCACACAACATCGAGACAGAAGATTCACTTATGCAAAAAGTGGGAACAACATTTTTTTCTAGAATAATTAATCACACTAAACTAATCCCTGATAGAATCAACATTAGGGATTTGATTAAGTGGTGTCGACGTGGAATTAATAATAGCCAAGTATTTGACTAGGTTGGGGAAGAGAATCCGCATCTTCGTCGGATCTTCTTTGTGAAGATTGTAGATATCGTAAATTATGTCCGTTCATCATCTATTAAACACAAACATCAAATGATAAAAATTGATCGTATGATGTATAATAAACGAATACGATTTATGAATCTCTAAGATCTTACCGGATCCAATGAGAATCCTGTTGGGGATTAATGGGACAAGTGGCATGCATGAGATTTGAAGGGGGTTTTCGAGTCAAATCCAAAACCTTGTCAGCATGGCCACTCGGAGTATAAAAACAGAAAACGTGGTGGAGTGGAATTGCAATGAGATAAATATCTAGGACCGGAGTTAACATGGAACACGTGGGAGGGACCCCACCTAATTCGATTTTTCAAATGCAAAACGTGATACCGTATGATTTTGTTTACGTGCACGAGAGAGATGGAGACCCAAACTCCTTAACTACAAAAGAAATTTGGACACCTCTCGCTATATTGATAGACATTAATAATTGAAACGCAAATTAAGCAATTTAGATCAAGGCAAGTACTTTACGAGCGTGTTGTGAATTTGTGGGATTGTCGTATGCTATTAAAGTTTAAGGAATTTTTTTTTATAAGATCGAAATAAGATCAGCAATGCTTTATGATACAGAATATAAATAGGTAAAAATCAACACATGCACAAAATGAGTATAGCATAATAAGAATGTTTCGATTGATGCATGAGAAATTACAGGATAAAGTACAAGGATATTCGCGAAAAAGGAAGAATTGCCGCAATTAAAGATAAGATGAGAAAAATCAATTAAGGTAGTTTGGACATGCAAACCTACATATGCTACGGTTAGAAAATGAAATTCCGAGTAAAATGCTCAGGACAAAAGAAGTTGAGAAAGATATTGCAAAATTTGGAAAAAATACTTCAAGAAAAGTGAGAAAAAAATTAGTGAGATAAGGAGACATGTATTTATCAATTTTGTATGTGTTAGTGTTGATCCTAAAAACTATCAAACCTGCGTGGTGCGCAAGCCAAGTAATTAATAAGCTAACTACGTCATTCGGTTGTGTGCGGGCACGTGCCAACTCGTCGGCTGAGTTCGACTGGGAGTAAAATATATTGATGTGGCATTGGACGCGCTATTGACTTATTGATCTTGCGACTGCGGCTGAGGAACACGTCTCGGCCTTTGGATCTTAGAGCTTAAAGACAAAGCTGCTAGTTTTGGAAAGTTCAATATCAAATTCGGCTTTCAATGTGCCGAATGTAGTAACCTGTAATACCTTACTTCGCCGAGAAGGCTAATGAGATGACATATACCAACAAGGATTGGAAAATCTTTGTCGACCGAGACTTGGATAAATAACCAGTCAGTCTCGATGCAGCGTTGTTTATTCAAACTGAATGTGCTCCTGGATCGGCTGATTCTATGGCTCCAAGGCTGTTTATCCAAACTGAAAATGTCGCCGGTTGCCTTCACAGTGTTGTTTATCCAAACTGAAGATGTGTTGATGCTAAGAAAGGGGAAAAGGATAAAATTCTCAGGATTGTTGAGAAGTTTTGCGAAAGGTAATTTTTGTGCTGATTTAGAGGGAGCTCCTGAATGTTGCATGCGGCTCTGTATTTATAGTGGCTGTATTTTTATTACACTACACTATTCCTCCCATGCTGACTATTTTTCAAATGTAAACCCATTGGATGGGGATGCTTTTTCCATTCAAAACTCTGTTTCCCGAGTTGTACGTGCAGATGCATCCATGCAATTTTGTAAAGAATCGCAATTCAATTACAATTCTTCCCCCTACCCATCATTTGGCAGCCAAATAATATCATGTGCATGCACGAAGCCAAATAATATTTCATGATGAGGCCACGTGCTTGATGAGATGTATTTCTATCTCAAATGGGGCTTTATGTCGATAATAAGGAGCCACATGGACTTGTCTCTGCCTCATGTTGCATGCATGCCTATCTCTATGCAATCTTCATTAATTCAAAAGAACAAGAAAATAATTTGAAAACTTTGAGTTTTACCGATAATGACAAAATAAAAGGTAAAATGAATAGTACCAATATATGATTTTTCATTAAAATAAATAGTACCGAAAATTTTTCGTTAAAATTCCTTTAATTCAAATGAAAAATCACAAACCAACTCAACTTGACTGTGAAACAATCCAATCGTCACGTGCTGCATACTTCTCAAATCAGTTATGATTACTTCAATCCCTAACCAAGCGAAAAGGGAATGACTTTGTAGACTTTCACAACTCTCGCACCATGTTAATCCCATTTAATCCATCCCGATCTCCTCAGACTCAAAAGATCTCACTCAAGATAATTACAATGATTAAAATTAATAGGAATATCGAGAAAATCTGTTTAATTTTGGAGTTATCCAATGGTTTCAACACAATGAACCAATAGTGTAAAATCGGATCCAAACAGTTAGTAAACAAAACACTGGATCTAACTCATACGCATGTATTAACAGTGCAGGAGAACAAAAAAAAAGTTTAAATAAAAAAAAAACACAGGACGATTCATCAAATCAAAGCAAACAGCGCAATGGAATTAGAGACATAGATCCAAAGTTTTAATAAGCTAACACAAAATTCATTACTTAGGGTATTTAAAGCAAAACATTTGAGCTCTAGTCGCAACAAAACACGAGCAAGAAACGCTTATAACATCCGCTAAAATAAACTGTAAAGGTCGGTAAAATCAAGGCTCATGATATCGAAACGCTTCTAAATTGAGAGGCCTCCACTTCATTCTTCTTCCTCTTCGTCGCCATCACCACCAGCAGCCTTCTTGGCAGCGGCCTTCTGGTTCCTTCTCTTCACCCTTCCAGGGCGCCCACCTCCGAGGGGACTAGTGAGAGAGAAGTCAATGTGCTTCTGGGAGTCCACCCTCACCATGAAAGATGGGATGTTGACCACCTGCCTTCCGACCCTGGCAATGAAAGAAGGATATTGAAAAATAAACACCACAAGCTTTGACATCAAACTTAACAAAACATACACCGCATTTCATTTCCGCGAGAACATAGTGCTGGACGACAAAGATGGTTCCAGCAGATAAAATAGAAAAACCCAAGTCCCGCCCTCCAACCCTTCATCCAAAAACATAGATAGATATAGAATGTTCATTTCCCTATGCTTAATCTGAAAATAATAATAATAATAATAATACCAAAGAACACAAGCTTAGTATGAACAATGTGTGTTCACAAATAACATCATAAAGATAGTAGACACATGCAGTTAACCCACTTAGTCAAGACAATTAACCACATAAACTCGCACAAATAACCAGACAACAAGTAATAACCAAAAGAAATAATTAGAAAATGTGAAGGTCAATTAACAAAACAATTTGAAGCTCAATTAACAAATAAGACAATCAACCATGTCGGTACACAAATTGCCATCTTATTAACCCACGCCTGCCACCTATAGATATGTAACAAACAGATAACACAAACGACATTTTGAGTAACAAGGTTTATACCTGATGTGCCTTTGCCTGATGAGAACTCTGGCGTGGTGAATGGACTTGGCCATACCAGTTTTGAACACAAGGGTTTGAAGACGACGCTCCAAAAAGTTCTCCACAGTCAAAGCCAACACATAATCGAGCTTGTTCTGGCTCTCATCCAGAAGGCCATACCTGTTCATCCTGCGAAGAAGAGCCTCACCCTCAAAGATACGGCGAGGATTTTTCTCATCCAGGGTAAGAAGTTCCCTGGCAGCATTACGGATACGGCTCAGAGAATACTGAACCCTCCACAGTTCCCTCTTTGCACGGAGTCCATATTCTCCAACAAGCTTCAGCTCAGCATCCAAACGTTCCTTCTCATAAGGACGACGCGGCTTCTTGAAAGTCTTCCCATCTGACATCACACATCATAATGCATAAACATTTCAATACAAAATTTCTTTGAAAAATATCAAATATTGACAAGAACAAAATCATAATTCAAAACTTGCAATTCAATACTGAAGCGTACACCGCTTTTCAATTCTTAGATAACATCGGAAACTGATAATAAAGAAACGGATCAATAACGGGTAACAAAAATCATTCTATCCAGCAAACTTTATACTAAAACGTAACTTTTTCGGGTTTTTTTTTCCTTTTAATCGATAATAAGCTTCAATGTAAACAATTTAGAACAAGATTTTTCAACATAAAACCAAACGTGATTTAGCTAGATCCAGCATAAACAAAGCCAACATGATTAATCCAAGAAAAACCAGTCAAATCAAAAGGAAAAAAAATTGTACAAATACATATTAAACACTCATTTGGCTGCAAATGCTGCATTAAGAGGAGGCCAATCAACGAAATCAAAGTTAAATGACGATTCACACAAATGAGCAACTCAAAAACCCGATAAACTTCAACCGATTAGAATAATAAAACCAACAAATCAACTAAAATCATTCGACAAGAAAGCAATCAAAATCTATGAACACAGATAAACAGCTCAATCGAAACCCTAATTGCTCCATAGATATGAGATAGAGAGGGAGATGAGAGGCTTACAGTTGCGGTAATGGACGACGTGCACCATGGCTGGCTAGCCCTAGGTCAGATCCAGAAAGGAGAGTGAGAGAGTGGGTGGGTGAGCGGGAGGCTCGCGCTGCCGAGTTCTGAGAGAAGAGGACGACGCAAATGGGGCTGTGTTTCGATTTATATGCAAACCCTAAACTGGCTAAACCCTAGTGGAGCGAGCGTAATGACAAATTTGCCCCTGTGTTGTGCTGGGCTTGTGTGGAAAAAGCCCTTTACCTTTGGATTGGACTTTCCCCATTTCGGACGTAAGAATCTAATTTTGGGCTGCCTACCTCTATGTGTACACCGGGTCCAACTGAATCGACTAAAGACATTTATACAATAGTTTGATGGGCGCGGTCTGGTTTGGATCGGTTTTACTTCAAATCATAGCTTCATCAACCATTAAAAGGTGCGTTTTGATTCGGTTACATAAAATGGAGGCGAAGCCAATCAAAACCAAACTACTGTTGAACAATTTGGCGATTCAGGGCCAGTTTGAGATTGTTGCACTTAAAAAAAAACTGATTTGATAGCTTTAAGAATAATTAGGTGTAAAATAAAGTAGTTGAGCGTTTGACAAACTGTATTTTTAAAAGTATTGTTAGTGAAATCAGTTTAAAAGCGTTAGTAAAACCCCATAACCCACCCACAGTTTAGTTGAAAACCGATTAGATCGAGTAGAGAACAATCTCTATGAGATGAAACATAATACTAATGGTGGTAACCCATGAAAAATGTCACATGGCAAAACCAATGAAATTTATAGGCGGTTTGATAAGGTTTAGCCGGTTTCCCATAGAGGCAACATCAAACCATACCAACCTAATTACAACTTGGTTCTTTTTATTAAATATTAAACATCGTGTGTTAAAATGAACCAAATTGGTCGAATTTGCTCTACCAACGTTACCTTAACATATAAATATCGAGTTACGAACTTTTGAAATGGAATTGTTATTGACATTCTAAAATTATTATTTTACACTCCAAACTTTCTATAATTAAAAAGAAAAATACATTTGTAAGGAGTGCCAAATAAGGTTTTTGGAATAGTAATAATAGTTCCCCTTTTGAAAATTGTGCTAATAGTGTCAAAGGACTCATTTTTAGCTCTAGTAAAATGACAAGCATTTTACGGGCCATACATACTGTTGATGCACAAAATCAGTGAGAACTTTGGTACAACAGAAAGTGTTTTGTGACCTTTACTAGATTGCTCCGGTCACTAGTATGGATAAGTATGCAAATAGATAGAGACAGGGAAGCAAACACAAGATGTACGTGGTTTATTCAGATTGGCTACGTCCACGGAGTAGAGGAGTTCTCATTAATTGTGAAGGGTTTACACAAATACATCAATTCAAGCTCTCCTTTAGTGAGTACTAGTGAATGATTTAATACAAATGACATTAGGAAATATTGTGAAAGAATGATCTCTATTTATAGAAGAGAGTTTCTAGTTTCATTCTGACATTGACACATGTCGTGTTGTGATTGGCTTCTGATATTGACACGTGTCGCGCTATGATTGGCTTCTGATGTCGACATGTGTCGCGCTGTGATTGGCCTCCTGGTTGGAGGGAAACTCTTCTGTGTCCTTGACGGTATAACGTTGACCAGTGCTCAGTAGTTTCGGGATTAGTCAAGTATGGTACAAACACATACGTTACTAATGTTGCTCACCTAAAGTCCTCATTTTGAAGACCGTACTTCTTTTATATAAACTTTTATATCAATCTAACGGTAATTAGGCTTACTTACTCAAATCCCATGTATTACATTCAAACAAAATTCTAAGTGGTTGGAAAAAGAAAAGAAAAAGAAAAAGAAAATGAAAAAGGAGAGAGAAGAAGATTTGACGTCGAATCCTTCTCAAGGGGGTAGCTCGGGTTTAATGGTCTTTAACCTCTCATTGCTGACCGGTTGACGTATAAGGAAATTGAGCAGGCCACAGAGATACCAGCCATTGACTTGAAGAGGTGCCTGCTATCTCTGGCCTGTGTTAAGGGGAAGAATGTTCTTCGGAAGGAGCCAATGAGCAAGGACATAGTGAGGAGGATGCCTTCTTGTTTAATGACAAGTTCACAAGCAAGTTCTTCAAGGTAAAGATCGGTACTGTGGTTGCGCGAAGGGAGTCTGAACCAGAAAATCCAGAAACCCGATAGAGAGTAGAGGAAGACAGGAAGCCCCAGATTGAGGCAGCAATTGTGAGGATCATGAAGTCAAGGCGGGTCCTGGATCACAATAACATTGTTGGTGAGGTGACGAAACAGCTGCATGGGCGATTCTTGCCCAACCCTGTTGTAATAAAGAAGCGAATCGTCATTGAGCGGGAGTTTTTGGAGAGGGATAAAACAGATAGAAAATTGTACAGGTACCTTGCTTGAAAAAAAAAAAAAAACTATGGGTTGGTTCCTTTCTTCTTCATTTGTAGCTTTCGGCACAAGCCTGTATAATTTATCCTGCATTTGGTCAGTCGGAATATTGTTCACCGATCATTACAGGCTGTGGGTGGGTTCCGATGAAGTTTCATTAAGGCATCTTTGTTGCTTAATCTTTCCTCATGTTTATTCAACTTTTCCGAATGGGATGATGGAACTTTGTTGGAAATAATCATTCTCCTCCTGTCTCAAATTTTGAGCACCAGTATTTACCCTCATCCAATGCAGGGTTTGTAAGAGCTCGTTAAACTTCGAAATTTATACTTTTGCTTCTGTTAGTACATGGTGATGGTCATTGCTAGCTTGTGAAATGGTTGCTACACTCCTCGACGAAGAAAACCATTTCGCAGGAAGCTGGGTAAAACTGAGCTCACAGTCACAGGAGGATACCATTCATCGCCCACTTTTTGTGGGATAATCAGCTGGAAATGCTGCAATATTGTTATGTTATATGAAATCCAGATTGGAGGATCCAAGCAAGGCAAAGATTTGACAAATATGTCAATGAAAGGTTAGATTTGCACTTTTGCGTAAAAATGATTTCTTTTGATCAATGTATAGTCTGCTCTGATCTTGTGAGGTCGATGCATGTTCTAATTTGTTGTTTTTCTCTACCTGGGGATATCAATTACAATGAATAGCATCAAACCAAATAAGAAAGTATCTCAACATGCCCCCTTAAGTTTGAGAATGGATATCGTACACTCCAATGGATATCGTACACTCCCAACCTGTCAAGTAGTTTGTGAAAAATAACCTTTCGCAAGGGCTTTGTAAACAAGTCTGCCAATTGTGAACTTGTTGGCGTATAAGCAGCGGAAACCAATCCAATATTAAGATGTTGCCATACAAGATGACAATCCAACTCTATGTGCTTTGTCCGCTCGTGAAAAACAGGATTCTTGGCGATGTGTAATGCTAATTGGTTGTCACAATATAATTTAGCCGATTCTGGATGCTCAACACCTAAATCTTTGAGGACATATCGAAGCCATTTGAGTTCACAACAAGTATCTGCCATGGCCCGATATTCTGCTTCGGCAGACGAACGCGCCACAGTGTTCTACTTCTTTGCTTTCCATGAAATTAATGAGTTTCCAAGGAATGTACAATAACTAGTTACTGAGCGTCTAGTGGTGGGACAAGTAGCCCAATCTGTGTCGCATAAGGCTTTGAGTTGGAGGCTGTTTTGAGAAGGAAAAAACAAACCTTGTCCGGGGGATGATTTGATATATCGTAGTAGGGTTGGGTTCGGTTCGAAACGGTTCAGTTTTTTGCCAAAACCAAAATCGAACCGAATTTCGGTTTGGTTTAATTTTTTTTCGGTTTTGGTTTTTTTGGGTTCGATTTCGGTTTTTTTTCCATGATTTTTTTTTAATCTGGAACAAATATGTAACGATTGAGCAGTGAAGATGAAGAAACTTCTGCATCAAATGAATACGAACTGGGTACGTATATGTGGTAGAAAAATGGGTACGTCCATAATAACTTTTGGTATATCGATGAATATTTCTACTGTGGATATTTATTACATACAAAAGTTGCAGACAATAATTCACATTACATTGAACTGTGGCTGAAGTCATAGCTAAGCAGTTTTTATTATGGAGCAAAACTTCGGGAATTGATCTAACCTGGATGTGTAATTGAGTTTATGCATTTTAATGATTAAACTGATAAATATTTCGACCATATATGGATTTAATATCGTAGTATCTTTTAGCCTTTATATGCCATAAAAGTTGAGGATAAAAATTCACAATACATAGAACTGTGGTTAAAAAGTATATCGCCTTTGCACGTTTTATAGGTGAACTCATAGGTATGCAGTTTTATTATTGACCAAAACTTTGGGAATTGATCTAACTTGAATGTATAATTGAGCTTATGCATTTTAATGATTAAATTCATAAATATCTCATGAATTTAGCCTCTATATTGATATCTATGGCAAAAAAAGAGTACCTCCATGAGAAAATTTTGTACATAGATGAATATTTTCAATCTGGATATTTATTAGATACCAGAAATTATAAGTTTATTCGCAAAAGTCTAAGTCAATGTCACGTACAATATTTGTTAGGACATATTTAGGGAACTGATATTAGCACTCCAAAAATCTCATTCTACACTTTGCACAAGTGTATTTTTCTTTCTAATTATAGAAAGTTTGGAGTGCCAAATGAGATTTTTTGAGTGCTAATAACAATTTTCTATATTTATATACATTTTATTTTAGTTTGGAATTCGACTTCCTTTTTTTTTTCTTTTCTTTATCAACTTGGGAGTATCACTGACTGTGACCCTGTGCAACTAGTTATTGATTCGTTTTGAATAATCAACATTATTTCTTACAATGTCTTGGACGTAAGAATAACAGAAATAAAACGGTCATGATACAAGCTGAATAGTAGTAATACTAATACTAATTAGTAAACAACTTGTGCATGATGTTTGCTTATAACCAAATAGCATGAAGGGACAAATGTGTAGGTTTCATGCATGACTTGAAATAGTATTAGTAAATGCATGATGTTTTCTTATAACCAAGTGGCATGAAGGGACATGTATGTTTCATGCATGACTTGGAATAATATTAGTCGTCGGGAAATTTTGCATCAATTTGTTTTTGTTTTTAATATGTATATATTAAGTTCTATTTTAATGTGATTGCTCACCACCCCTAAGTTGTGATAATGTCTTTATTTATCGTTGTTATGTGAGTTTAATTAAATTTTGAGATTGTGTTTATCCACTACATATGTAACGACCCGTCCCTGCAAATTATGATTTTTATAATTCTAATAAGTGATTTTACAAAAAATGCCCTTAGATGCGAGGGTATTGACTTCCATTGACCAACGTATAGTGAGACATACATATTATCCCTTTAGCGTATTCCTGAAGTACTCGAGAATACGGGCGCGTAGGCGCAAGCAGAAGCGAATTTGGAGTAATGGTATTACCATTTATTATTTTATATTTTCTTAAGTGCTATTATATTATTTAAAAGATTATCTTTGGGAAGAAAGAAGAGGAAGAACCAGGGGAAAAGGAAAAGAAAGAAGAAAGGGAATGGCTGCTGCCCAATCAGGAAGATGAGAAAAGTGAGGGGCCAATCAGAGAAGAGAGCAAGGAGGGGAACAGAGGGAGAGAAGATGCGCCGGATCTCCTTAACCTGTTTCTCCCCATCGAACTCGCTCGACCCGGCAGTTTTTCCACCCTTTTTTCGTCGATTTTCCGGCAAGTCATGTTGGAATATCACTTGGAAAATGTTTCACGACCTTCCCTTACCCATTACAACCCAAAATTTGTAGAATTTAGCTAGGAAATTATCAAAATCGCACCGGTGCGTACGAGACTATTTTGTGTCGATTCTCCCATCTGTGAAGTAATTTCTTCCAATTACCACCACCTTTAGTACCCCCTTGAGGTATGGAATAAAGCCTAATCAGTGGATGGGGCGTCGGAGTTGATTTGAAGACGAATCAAGAACGACCCATATCTAGGGTTTCGGTGGGTTTTTACAAAATTGGGGCTTTTCCCAGCCAAATTGGACTTGGACACAGGTATAAAACTTACTATACTCATTGAGATCTTCAATTCTGTAATTTTTTAGAATTTTAAAAAATAGTTGAATTTTCCAGCGAGTCGGGGCGATCGACCGCCACCCGTGGCGGCGCGTGGCCTATGGCCCGATGATGTCTTTTAAACACTAGGGGATGCCCTGAGTTCATGTTTGATATCCGCATGACGTAAATTGATTGTCTAGACTTGGTTTCATTTCGATACGTTAATAGGTCATTATATGAGTTGATGATCCGACCGTTGGATCGTTACGAAACTTTAATATGTTATAATTCATAATATTTGAGGATCATAGGAACTTACGGATCGGGAATCCGACCAGCGGATCTTTCCGAATTGGATTTGTAATTTTATAAAATAAATGTTAACCGCCACTTGGTTTTGGGCAATTGGCGGAGATCCGACCGTTTGATCGCAATGAAATTTTAGTATGTTATTCTAGAAGTATAATTTGGATCTTTGGAAGTTACGGATTGGAAATCTGATGTGTGGATCTTCCAGATCGGGTTATACAAGGTTGTGGATCCAACCGTCGATCGAATCGACGGTTGACTCTTGGTCAATAGGTCTCAAATTATTCTTGAAAGTCCTTGAAGATATGTTTTATGTAAATTATGTATTTTATCGGTTAGAACTCTGAGATGTGATTCGATAATTGGTTATAGGCGACGATGGTTCGTGATGTCTCGATATGCATGTTAGGGAATCGTAGCGCAGATCTCAGGTAAGTGGGTCTTTTCCTTTCTACTGTATATTTTATATATATATATGATTGATGATTCCATAAATGTTTATAAATTGATTATTGCTTATGATTACTATGAATACTTTGAAATAATTATTGTGAATTACGAATGGCTTGATCCCTGCTTAGGGTACGTAGGTAGTCTAACAAAACGTTAGATGCAGCCATATAATAAATGAGAACGAATAATTGAGACAATAGTCTAGTTTGGGAAATTGAGTAGTTGAGGGACATTAGTGGAAAGAGTATAAGATTTGACCCTATGTTTTAGTGGTGAAATGTCAATCATAAATCATTGCGTGAATAATCAAGAAATTGAAGTAAGGAAAGAGAATTAATTGATAGTTAATTTAGCTAGTGTCTAATTAGGATTATCATCGATAATTACTCTCAAAAGTAAATAGTTTGGGAATGGGGCATTACAGTTTATGCATTCTAGACCATTTGTTTATATGTTTATATATCTGGAAATATTATGATATTGTTAAAGTTCAGACTTACATCCTGTATATCCATTTGTATGTTCCTTGCACATAATTATTGTGAACGCTTTGAAGTGCAAAGGTAAACGCAGGATGCACAAGTAAATTTAGGTAAGTATATGGTATTAGTTGAATTGTTGGGGTTATGGTATGACTACATTTATGTTTTAAGCAACCAACATTGTCGTACATGTTGCAATAGTAGGCAACTCCGGCATTGTCGTACATGTTGCTTATGAGTCGTACATGTTATATTAAATATATTTAAAACTCATAAACCTACACCCCGGTGTTAGTGCTCCCGCCTGTGGCCAAGGCACAATCCTTCACGTAATGTTCACTTCCCGCACTGTATGCTCACCTTGAATTCAACGTAGGTGCACATGTCTGTCGTACATACCACTATAGGTGGTTCCGACTCGTAGGTGACTCTTCACGTGATTGTAGCACTTGAGCGTATTCATTTACACCCAATCCTGTCATACAAACCACTACGGTGGTTCCGAATTGTGTGCAGGCGTGGTGCCATATAGGTCACTAGAGGTGACTCTGGCCAGATTGAGATATGAATATGTCGTACAGGTCACTACAAGTGACTCCGACTTATAGGCTAGCATATATTTACGATGAGATATGTGATGAGATGCTAGCATATATTTATGATGAGATATGTGATGAGATGCTAGCATATATGTGATGATATATGATAAGATGCTAGCATATATTTATGATGAGATATGTGATGAGATGCTAGCATATATTTACGATGAGATATGTGATGAAATGCTAGCTTATATTTATGATGAGATGCTAGCTTATATGTATGATGAGATGCTAGCTTATATTTGTGATGAGATGCTAGCATATATTTATGATAAGATATGTGATGAGATGCTAGCTTATATTTATGATGAGATGCTAGCATATATGTGATGATATATGATGAGATGTTAGTATATATTTATGATGAGATATGTGATGAGGTGCTAGCATATATGGGATGAGATATTGATTCAACCGTACATGATGGGTGGATCCGGCTAGCATGCCATTTCCTATTGGTTTATTTCACCTGGGTTACTCATTCCTGTTAGGATGTTTGACGTAGCATAGCCATAAGACTATCATTTTGGTTATGGTTTTCATTTATAGTCATGCCTGTTATTTTCTAGGAAATTAAACAGGTATTACGGTGAGGGGCTACTATCTTTGGTAGTAATTGGTTTGAAAATTTTTGTTTCACTCACTCACATTTTCTGTTTGTGTACCCCTCTAGGTTCCTGCAGCAGAGTTCTGTATTGACGAAGATTCGTGGCACTTTTCAGCACATATGTCTTTTATGATGGTACAATCATTATCTCACCTTACTGTACTATACATATGTTCTGTATCACGAGTGAAGTGAGTTCTTTCCTGCTCACCAGTGCACTCTGGTATTTAGGCACTCTTAGGTTTTAAATTTATTCACATTTTTCCATATCATCACACTTTATGGCTTCGTCACCTTCCAGGTGTCGACCAGCGCAGCTCGATTCGGAGTTCTAGTAGATATTCCGGGTCGGGGTGTGTCAACATACATTTTGATTTTTTTTTTAGTCGAGCAATAACATTAGTTAGTTAGATGTCGAATTAGTCACCGACAGATTTCGAACCCACGCCGTCATGCAAGAGCACAACACTTTTTCACCATTGTTGTAAAGGGCCACTTGCCAACAAGTTGATTGGCATGTGTGACTTTACTAATATTATTCCAAGTCATGCATGAAACATACACATTTGTCCCTTCATGCCACTTGGTTATAAGCAAACATCATTATCATGATTGTTTTCTTTCTGTTATTCATACGTCTAAGACATTGTAAGAAATAATGTTGATTATTTAAAACGAATCAACAACTAGTTGCATAGGGTCACAGTCAGTGATACTCCCAACTTGATAAATAAAGAAGAAAAAAAAAGGAAGTCGACTTCCAAACTAAAATAAAATGTATATAAATATAGAAAATTGTTATTAGCACTCCAAAAATCTCATTTTGCACTCCAAACTTTTTATAATTAGAAACAAAAATACACTTGTGTAAGGTGTAGAATGAGATTTTTGGAGTGCTAATAACAGTTCCCTAAATATATCTTAACAAATATTGTACGTGGCATTGACTTAGACTTTTGCGAATAGACTTATAATTTATGGTATCTAATAAATATTCAGATTGAAAATATTCATCAATCTACAAAATTTTCTCATGGAGGTACCCATTTTTTTGCCACAGATACCAATATAAAGGCTAAAAGATACTACGATATTAAATTCATATGTGGTCGAGATATTTAAAAATTTAATCATTAAAATGCATAAGTTCAATTATACATTTAAGTTAGATTAATTCCCGAAGTTTTGGTCAACAATAAAAACCGCTTATCTATGAATTCACCTATAAAACGTGCAAATGCGATATACTTTTTACCACAATTCTATGTATTGTGAATTTTTGTCTGCAACTTTTGTATCTAATAAGTATCCACGGTTTCGACAAAAAAAAAAATCCAAGGTTAAAAATATTCCTTGAGCTACCAAAAGTTATCATGGGTGTACCCATTTTTCTACCACAGACACAGATAGGAATATACAGTCTAGAAGATTCTCATTTAATTGAAACATACCAAACTCATTAAACACTCTAACCAGAAGCTCATTTAATTGAAAAGAAAAATGATTCAATACGTAAAAATTGAACCAATCGATTGAACACATACCAATTATTAAGCTAATTAGTGCCTTAGAAATTTAGAGATGTCAAATGATGAAGAAAAGGAAGAGGTTTGGATGACTACGAAGGAGTAGATGGGGGTGCAGAATGCCAACCATGGGAGATGGAAAGATTTTTTTAAAGGGAGAGAGAATGGACTTTGCTTCGAGAGAATGGGCTTTGCTTCGAGAGATTTTTCAGTGTGAACGGGACACGGGATGGTACACCACGTGTCACTATACAAATTGTGGGATATGTGTGCTAAAAAGTTAAGAACTTAAAAAATAAAATTTCCCACCACTCCTATTAAAACACGTGATGTACCACTTGTGTTCCCGTCACAACTAAAAATTTCTCCTTTGCTCCATGGAGATGATGGATTGGTTAGGGTTTTATTTTTTATTTTTAAGTAGATTGAGTTGGGTGTAAAAAAAAGTTTGATTGAGTTGAGTTTTGATAAGTAAGAGCGGTTTCGGAAATAACGTTAGGTGTAAAGAGATGATGAAAGATAAATCAAATACAATGTGGGTATAAAAAGTAAGCTAAATGTTGAGATACAAAATATGAGTTCAGATAAAATTTTCCTCCCGAAAATCCCTTGTACACGCACTCACAAAATTATATGCCTCAACTACCATCAAATGCACAAAATTCTGAACCAATAACGGAATGAGAAATAAAGTGCAGTGGAAGTAAAATATGTGGGAGACTAGCATCAAATGCACTACAAAGGGATAGAAGAGGCAAGACTAACACTCTCCAGCATAAATAAGCACAAATTAACACAAAAATCAACATGTAAACTGTGAAAATGGATCACAAAAATCAAAGGCGAAAAAGCAATCATACACCCCTAAACTTTAACTAATAGTGTTCAGAAATGAAGTCTATCCAACAAACCCAGAGCAAATTATCACCTCCTAACAAGCATCAATATTTCCATTACCCAAAAACTAGATCATAATTCAGACAATTTACATATCCTTTTGCGTCAATCGAAAGAGCTAGTAGCAAACCTGTACATCTCCTCAAAGTTGAAGGAGCTTAAATTGTGATTGTAAATTTCATGAATCGCATGCTCCAGGATCTTCCACGTCTTTTCAGCACACTCCTGAACAAAAACGACCCGATGTTTGAAGGCTTCATTTAGGAATCTCATCTTCTTCTGACCACTCATCTTCTCGAACTCAACCCAACTCAAAGCCTAACACATCGGATTCCAGGCCCTAGAAACCCGATTGAGATCGGGCGGTTCGGGTATCGCGAGAAAACCCTGGCCTTTGACCCAATCTGGGATGAAGATCCAACGAAGCAGATGTTGTGATTGGCTCGTAACAATTTAACCTAGCAACGATTGAACCGTGTGTTTGCTTTCGATTGAGAGAACAGGAGAAATTTTGATTGAACCTAGTAGCAATTGAAACGTGTGTTTGCTTTTGGAGAAAACATGAGAAATTTCAATTAAACCTAGTAGCAATTGAACATATGTTTGCTTTCGGAAAGAAGAACATGTGTTTGCTTTCGGATAGAACAGGAAGTGTGTTTGCTTTCAGAGAGAACATGAGAAATTTCGATTGAACCTAGTAGCAATTGAAACATATGTTTACTTTCGGATGGGAGAACAAGGCGGCATTTAAAGATGAGCATTGGATACCCAGGCCACGTGGAGTGCGACGGAGGAAAAACAAGAATAGACTTGCTTTTTTACTTAGGAAAACTCAAGATTTTCAAGCCCTTTTCATTAGTTTTCCTAAGTAAAAAAGCAAGTATATTCTTGCTTTTCCTCCGTCGCACTCCACATGACCTGGGTATCCAATGCTCATCTTTAAATGCCGCCTTGTTCTCCCATCTGAAAGTAAACATATGTTTCAATTGCTACTAGGTTCAATCGAAATTTCTCATGTTCTCTTCGAAAGCAAACACACTTCCTGTTATCTCCGAAAGCAAACACATGTTGTTCTCTCCGAAAGCAAACACATGTTTCAATTGCTACTAGGTTCAATCAAAATATCTCATGTTCTCTCCGTAAGCAAACACACGTTTCAATTGCTACTAGGTTCAATCTAAATTTCTCCTATTCTTTCCATCGAAAGCAAACACACGGTTCAATCGGGTTTCTAGGGCCCGAAATCCGATGTGTTAGGCTTTGAGTTGGGTTGAGTTCGAGAAGATGAGTGGTCAGAAGAAGAGGAGCTTCCTAAATGAAGCCTTCAAACATCAGGTCGTTTTTTTTCAGGAGTGCGTTGAGAAGACGTGGAAGATCCTGGAACATGCGATTCATGAAATTTACAATCATAATTTGAGCTCATTCAGCTTCGAGGAGGTGTATAGGTTTGCTACTAGCTCTTTCAATTGACGCAAAACGATATGTAAATTGTCTTAATTATGAACTAGTTTTTGGGTAATGGAAATATTGATGCTTGTTATGAGGTGATAGGTTGTTCTAGGTTTGTTGGATAGACTTCATTTCTGAACACCATTAGTTAAAGTTTAGGAGTGTATGATTGCTTTTTCGCCTTTGATTTTTGTGATCCATTTTCTCAGTTTACATGTTGATTTTTGTGTTGATTTGTGCTTATTTATGCTGGAGAGTGTTAGTCTTGCCTCTTTTATCCCCTTGTAGTGCATTTGATGCTAGTCTCCCACATATTTTACTTCCGCTGCACTTTATTTCTCATTCCGTTATTGGTTCAGAATTTTGTGCATTTGATGGTAGTCGAGGCATATAATTTTGTGCCTTGACTTGATTTGGCTATATTGATAAGCTTTGCTTAGTAACACTGTAATTTACAAAAAACAGAGGATTCTTTCTGTGTGTAGCTTTCCAATTTGTTATGTCTCATTTTGCAAAGATAACTAGCAAATGGATTTAATAATGTGGCATAAATTCAGGCATGCTTACAATATGGTTGTGCACAATTTTGGAGAGAAACTCTACTCTGGTCTGTTGACAACCATGACTTATCATGTAAAAGAAATGTTCAAATTGATTGAAGCTGCTCAGGGAGAGTTGTTTCTAGAAGAGCTGAACCGGAACTGGGCAGAGCATAACAAAGCGGTGCAGATGATCCGAGACATATTGGTGTACATGGATAAGAACTTCATACCAAGCACCCCCAAAACCCCTGTTCGTGAGTTTGGGTTGAACCTGTGGATGGATGTTGTTATCGATGCTAGCAAAACCCGATCTAGGCTTTTGGATACACTTCTTGAGCTTGTGCACAGAGAAATGAGTGGTGAAGTAATTAACAGAGGCTTGATGAGGAATATTATAAAAATGTTAATGGATTTAGGTTTTACTGTTTACCAAGATGACTTTGAGAAGCATTTTCTTAAGGTTTCAGCTGATTTTTAACGCTGTGAGTCTCAAGAGTTCATGGAGTCATGCGATTGTGGGAACTATTTAGTCATAATTTGCAATTCATTTCTTTAGTTGCATAAGTATTATTTCTCTTATTAGAGTATGTGTTTCTTTGAACAACATATTATTTGAATCCTCGATATCAATACAGACCCGATGTTGGAGATGATGGTACCCTTATACGTGCTGTACATAATGTATACTCTAAATTATATCTTGCATCACCAGCAGTTGGCCAATTTGGAAATGAGGTACACAATTACTTAAATTATAATAATTACTTTGTTGGATTAAACTAACACGATTTATTGAATTCAGCTAACATGGTTTAAAGATGCAAGAAAAACTTTTGGAGAACCAACACCAGTTGCTGCTCGAACAAAAATGTCTCCTATTGAGTGTAAACATATTTCACGATAAGTTTATAATAGAATTTGTTGGAGTTATTAGGCTTATCAACATTGTTTTTCATTGTAGCTGAATGGTGGATCATGTATGGGACCGATGCACCAATTGTGAGAAAGTTAGCAATCAAAGTATTATCACAAACAGCTTCCTCATCTGCTTGTAAAAGAAATTGGAGCACATTTGCACTCATACACACAAAGCAAAGAAATAGGTTGGCTCATAGTAGGTTGGAAAAATTAGTTTATTGCTACTACAACATGAAACTTCAAATTGGAGATAAGGAAGCAGAAATAAATCATGTCAACCGTGGTGACCCACCATATGTGTTTGATATTGTTGGTGAAGATGATGATATAGAGGGTAACCAACTTTATCAATGGATTAGACCTCTTCATTTAGATGATGATGATGAAGGCAACCCAGCTCCTAAAGTTGCTGAAGAAGCACGTAATGAAGGGATAAATGTAGAAAGAGTATTAGAGGACGAGGTGGGATCTAGCAGCGCTGACTCTTTGGAAGAACTTTTGCGCCCAAGACCAAGAAACACTGGAATTCCACCTTATTCCAATCCTACATAACCACAACATCGTGCTGATACTAATGATAGCTTTAGTACAAGATCAGGAGACTCACCTACCACCAGAGGTGGGAATGATGAAGGATATAGTGGAGCTGAAGGTAGTGGTGGTGGATATGGAAACTATGTTGGACCACCTCCCGGATTTATGAGCCCCTTCACTGGTGAGGCAAACTTCACGCATGCAACACAGGATGAGGACCATGGCAGTAGGCGGGCAGGACCATAAATTGGTGCCATAGGGAAGGACTATACTCGTAAAGAAAGAGGTAAATGGATTTTGTCAAGTCAAGAAGATAACTCGTTATCTATAACTTCAGACTCTGTTGGAGTGGGAAGTAGTAACTATGATTATACTCATAACCAACCATTTCCCTACCCTTCATATCCCATTCCTGTTGGGATGGAATCGAGCCACTCATGGAAACAATCCGAGATTCAATCTTCAAATGATTTTGCTTATGGACAACGTCAACCAATCTCGGATCCATATGGGTGGCATGTTAACAATTACATGCAAAACTATTTTGGGGATTTATCATTTGATAACTACTCTTCACAATACACTCACTCTACACATAGAGATGATGAAGATAGTGAAAATTTTGAACATCATAGGAACTCTATGTGGTACTAAGTCACTCATGTATCTTACCATGCAATGTATAAAGTGTAAAATATTGTACTAATTCATTATATATAAATGATTATGGTGTGTTTAAATTTCTTTCATTAATTACTAAATATTTTCTACACTCACAATGTTTGCCAGCTCGCTATATAATCAACTTGATAATGTTAAATCCATCATGCAATGCATTTCCTTCCAATTTTGTTGTGATAAACTAATAGATAATTGACTAAATAAACGTCCTGCAAAGTTTCAATAAAAATTTTCAAGTTTTTCTTACAATTTCCGTGGTTTCCATATTATTTTTATCGATATCGATAATATCCCGATATTTCCATCGATATTTCCGTGTTTTCGGACTACCGATATTTCCGATATCATCGATATTTAATATTGTTTATACTATATTTAGGGCCTCCGTATTTAGACCTTGTATAAATACTCGAATGACTCAAATGTAATTATGCAATAAGTGAAGGGGCAAATATGTAATAAGTGAGGAGCCCTTATTCTATAAAAGGGACTCCTCACTCTCTTCATGGGGAGAGCCAATTTGAGGCAAAGGTTGAGGCTAAGAGAGGGCAAAACATCAAGGCCAACACAAGGCTAGAGAGAGATCCATCAAAATAGGCCTTTGGCCCCCATAAATAGAATACAATCAGTGTGGACGTAGCCCAAACCTTGGGGTGAACCACGATACATCTTGTGTTATTTACATTTCTTGCAGATTCACGGTCGGATTTACGTTGTTCCAAGACCTCCGGTTTTGTGCATCAACATTTGGCGCCGTCTGTGGGAATCGACACAAAAAACTATGTCGGTTCTCTTTCATTTTTTTTCATCAAATCTCACCACTGTGAATCTGCAAAAAACCCAAAAAACCCAAAGCTTTCACAAAAAACCCAACGGTTCATTCTCTTTCTCTCTCTATGATTGTCTCTCTCTAAAAAGAGCATCAAGAACCCAGCTTTAATTCTTTACTCAACAAACCTTTCATTTTTCTTACGGTAAATTGCAAAACCCATCTGAGCAGTTGCAAAAAAAAAGTTAGTAACTGGTGGAGTTTTGTTAACACAAGTAAAAGACATATGGTGGGAAATCCCCAAGAGGGACTTGGAGATGCGTCGGACGACGGGGAAGAGTAGGATTTGAGTCTGGAGATCCAGAAAGTGACCCGAGGCGCTCCCAACTCGTCAGCCAAGTGGACTCCAAACCAAATGATGGCGTCAATGATCAAGCAGCTGATCTGCTTCCCGATGTCGATAATCAAGCAGATCGACCACCGCCGGATCAACGCAGTGATCCATAGTCGCCGACTCAGATCCCGTCTGCTTGCCTGCCGCACCACCATCAGCCACTTGCTGCCTTGTTCCTCCTCGTTCTCCAAGGAATTTGCAGAAACCCATAAAATCAAAACTCACAGATCGATCATATCCTCACATCTCACCTGCAAAATCCTCGAAATTCCTTCACAAACCCAGTTTCTCTCTCCTTTTCTCTTCTCTGTGAAGTCCTCTCACCCCTTTTGTCTATGTTATCTGATCTTGCATAATAAGAGCTCTGTGGCTCTCCCATTGTCGCTTTTTCTTCATCTTTCCTCCTATTCTCCTTCGAAACCAAGTTAAATTGCATAAGGGTACAATTTATTTTATGGGTTTTGCTTCAGGATTGGAATATGTTAAAGCTTTATGTGTGGGGCGCTTTATGGTGGTAGTTGGTGGGCTGCCTTATTGGGATTGCTCAGTGAGTGAGGTTTTAGGAGGATTGCAATCGGAATTGGAGGAGTGCATGAAGGATTTGGTTTTGTGGGTTCTATGCTGGGTGAAGTTGGTCTTGTGGGTTTTGCGCTGACAAGATCTTGGCCTAGCGCAAGGAGTATCTCAGCCCCTCCATGTTTTACTTGGACAACAAACCCTTGAACATAGTGGACGGGAAGAGGCAGTACTTGTTCGACGAGAACGAGCAGAGGTATTTGGACGGAGTTGGAGGGATTGCAACGGTGAGCTGCAGGCACTGCCACCCGGATGTGGTGGAGGCCATAGTCAACTAGACCAAACGCATACAACACTCCACTATGGGTATGGACATGAGCATGGGCAGTCCTCTTTATCGTCGCTTTTGGGGAGGACGAATCTGATGGAGCTCGGGTTTGATCTTGGTGGCTCCGGGATGGAACAGGTGCTTCAACAATTGTAAAATTCACAAGGACACTGACCAATATGGGTACCCCAGGAACATACAAGGTCACGATAACTTCACAGGCGCCATTAGTGAAGATCTCGGTTGAGCCACAATCACCGACTTTCAGTCAAGCATACAAGAAGAAAACATATACTGTGACTTTTGTTGCTGGTTCTTCGCCATCCGGTACAAGCAGCTTTGCCGTTGACAGAATGATAGAGTTGCCACTGAGATAAGATTCCTCTTTTCTTTATTATTTTACTTTATTATCATTGTTTCCCTAGCCACCAGAAAATGATGGAACTTTCATGATACAAACCCATACTCAAAGAAATCAGAGGCACAATGGAAAGATACCAAGAAAAGCAAAAGATGAGATCACCGCCCGCTGCCAATGATGAAAGTAGAGATACAGATAAGCTGCCTTACAACAATACCATTATTATTCCACTTTGGCGTTGTCTACCATCTGCCAAAAGAGAAAAGAGAAAGAACAGGAGTGGGAGAAACAAAAGCAGAAAAGAAAAAGCAAAAAAGAAAGCAAAAGCAAGGAATAAACACCCACCAAAATGATGTGATTTACTTTTCTTGTTTTTGTATGATGTGAGTTATTTTTCTTATCTTTCGGAGACATCTGTATAAACTCCATCAAAAGGTAATATGTATAAACCCCATCAGAGGGTAACTAAAAAAAAAAAAAAAAAAGCAAAGCCCAAAACAAATGGGTTGGCATGTTGTGGAGGGCGAAGGCTCATAAGCCCGAAATAACACCAACCAGGTGATCAAAAGTACGCCTAGTACTCCACAATTATTCGGCAACCCACCGCTATTACCACCAACCAGGTGATCAAAAGTATGCCCAGTACTCCACAATTATTTGGCAACCCGCCGCTATTGCCGCCAACCAGGTGATGAGATGTACAACCCGTACTCTAATTTGGCAACTAGCCATTCATGCCACCAACCAGGTGATCAAAAGTACGCCCAATACTTCATATTATACATGAGCATTACTCATATCAATCATACATAAACATTCATGAGCATCACTCATATCAATCATACATAAACATTCATGAGCATCACTCATGTTAACATCCATGAGCATCACTCATGTCAATTAAACATTCATGAGCATCACTCATGTCAATCAAACGTTCACGAGCATCACTCATATCAATCAGCTTCAAAAACTTCATTTACAAAAGCTCTAGCTTCAAAAGCTTCATTTATAGAGCTACAGCTTCAAAAGCTTCATTTACAAAAGCTCTAGCTTTAAAAGCTTCATTTACAGAGCTCCAGCTTCAAAGCTTCACTTACAAAGCTTCACCTACAAAGCTTTAGTGCAGGGTATACAAATACCGCCTCCGAACAACCGCCACTTTGGCCCATATATGGATTCAATTTGAAGTCTCCAGCCAGCAGACTCTATGACTAAAGACTTGGGGGACTACATTATGTACCATATATTGGGCCTCAACTGGACCTCATGAAAAATACTTGGGGGACTTAGCCCATTACTTATGTATTGAGGAACGAACCCTTATTCTATAAAAGGGACTCCCTCATTTTCATTAGAGAGAGCACCACCCATTACTTATGTATTGAGGAACGAACCCTTATTCTATAAAAGGGACTCCCTCACTTTCATTAGAGAGAGCACCACCCACTATTTATGTATTGAGGAGCGAGCCCTTGTTTTATAAAAGGGATTCCCTCACCTTCACCGCCGCCAGCCGAGCAACCGCCTCGCACATGCATCACCTTTAGTACCACACATTGGGCCTTTGCATTTGGGCCTCATGAAAGCATTTGGGGGACTTAGCCCATTATTCATGTATTGAGGAGATAACCTTTCTTCTATAAAAGGGACTCCCTCACCTTCATTAGAGAGCATCGCCGCCTACTAAGCAACCACCTTACCGCAAGCATCACCTCTAGCCCATTATTCATGTATTGAGGAGCGAGCCCTTATTCTATAAAAGGGACTCCCTCACCTCTAGCCGAACAGCCTCACCTCCATCACTTCATGTTGAGCATCGCCACATGTCAAGTACCAGTTCTAGACGACATCTAGTTACTTCGGCCCACACATGGACTGAATTTCAAGTCTCCAGCCAAAAGACTCTCTTGACTGAAGACTTGGGGGACTACTATTTATACCATATTTAGGGCCTCCATATTTAGACATTGTATAAATACTCGGAGGACTCAAATGTAATTATGCAATAAGTGAAGGGGCAAATATGTAATAAGTGAGGAGCCCTTATTCTATAAAATGGACTCCTCACTCTCTTCATGGGGAGAGCCAATTTGAGGCAAAGGTTGAGGCTAAGAGAAGGCAAAACATCAAGGCCAACACAAGGCTAGAGAGAGATCCATCAAAATAGGCCTTTGGCCCCCATAAATATAATACAATCAGTGTGGACGTAGCCCAAACCTTGGGGTGAACCATAATACATCTTGTGTTATTTACATTTCTTGCAGATTCACGGTCAGATTTACGTTGTTCCAAGACCTCCAGTTTTGTGCATCAACATGTATTATCATTTAATCTCTTGTAATTATAAAATATTTTAATCTTACCTCTCTTTAGTTCTGAATGTTTTCTTACAATAAATGTTGTTGATCTATGTCTAGACTTAAAGGGTCTAATTACTTTTAAATTTAATAACTCTTTTATTTGCTGCTCAAACTCTTGTTTATCTATTAAACTACAAGGCATATCAGCCGTCTTAATGATTAAATATGGGTTAATTATATCTAATTTTGCTAGTATTTTATTTTTACTCCAATGTAACTGTGGGTTTTCTCCTATAATTCTAGTTTGTTCTGCTAATTGTAACAATTCTTCTAAACTCCTTGGTTTACTTAACTATAATATTTATATACGATTTCCTTCTTCTATAATTAGATATTCATGTTCAAATATTTCTTCATCAAATTCTTCTACGTTATTATGCTCATCATTTTCTTTTGAGTTTTCTAAATGATAACTATCTTGGCCATTAAACTCTTCTATACTTATGTTTTTGTATGCTTCTACAATATTACTTTGGTCAGTTATTGTAATGACTCTTCTGAAAAATGTTATGTTAGGGTTTCATAAATAAAAAACCTTATAAACTTTTCAAAAAGGTTAAACATAAAATGAATGGATATGATCCTACTGGTGAAATAAATGTTAATGATAAATTAAATTGTTGTTTTTCTACTTTAATGAACTCATTATTTATACAATGTGTTAAGTAAGCTGGTCTCTCGTCAAATTATGTTATTCTCACTGGTTTTACTAATTTTTGTCTATATTTTTCTGGTACTAACTATTCTCTTATGACACTCTTTGTACTCCCTGTATCTATCATAGCTGTTGTTTGTATCTTATGTTTTTTTACAAATTTTATTTCACAATTTATGATAATTAAAGAACTATTTTTTGGTTTTCTATACTATGAACAATATTTCCTAATATTTCAGTACTTTATTGTGATTCTGTTGATTTTGTTGAATTAACTTCTAATAACCTATTACTATAACACTTTTCACATAATATTGAATATGTATTATAATACTTATTTGCAACTAATTTACTACACTTGTAACATTTTTCTAGCCAACCTAAATTAATGTATTTATATTTTTTTTTCATGCTGTTCTTTTATAAATGTACACATATACTCTTCTAAATCAGTATTTGTGCTACTTAAATCTTCCGAGTCTGAATCTATCATATTTATTCTCTCTATACTATAAATACTCTCATTATCACTTAAATCATTTAAACTGTATATTGATTATATATCCTCATCTTCTTCTAACTTAAACAACTCCATCAAATGTACTTTTTCTTTCGACTGCTTACCTATTTTTGGACATATATGTCTAATATGCCCAGCTTCTCCACATGAATAACATTTACAACTATTCTTATCGTTTGACGCTTTATATTTTCTAATCCAAGGTCTACCACTTCTTTTTCTAAATTGTTTTGGAATATATTTTCTTTTCTTATATGTTCTTGAAGGTCTTATACTGAAATTCTTATGCTGTTTGTAGGGTTTATATGACTTATATTTCTTTTTGTATATTTTATTATGCTTATTTTTCTTATGACAACCATACTGTTGTGATAAATCTATCTTTTTACAATTCATGTAAAATTGTTTCCTAATTTGCCTTTTAACTTTTATTTAACTACACTTTTGTCTAAGTATATCATATGCATGTTGAATTCTAGGTCCTATTGCAATATCATTTTTCTTTGGATGTTTTTGCCATTCATTCTAAATCTTTTCACCTATTGGTCCTTTTATTTTTGTCATATAAGTATATAATAAATTAATATCACTAATTCTACATGTTCTTCCTAAATATTTAAAGACATCTGCGGTATACTCAGCTATATATTGTAAATCATAAATTTGTAATTGTTCTAAATTTCTAATTGCTTTTATTTGTTCTTGTTCGCTTCTGCCATTTAACCTATTATGATCTAAAAACTCTTGTTTAATCAAAGTAATAAAACCATCAATATTAAAATGTGTTTTAGCTGCCTAATGTTGTTCTAGATTTTGGACTTTCCATGATTGGAAGTAATAAAAAACTAAACCATCCAAAGTATGCTCAAAGTAATCTAACATATTTTGTAAATTACTAAAATTTAACATTAATGATGCATGTACGCAGCTTTCTCCCATCTCTCAATAGTTCTCTCCCAATCTTGGGGATCTACATTATCTAAATTTAATATGTTACCTGCTATGTTTATTTGTTCTAACCCTCTCAAATATGGAATCCTATTTTTTCTGGGTGGTTTTATCATACTTTCTTCTATGTAATCTACTTTTTCTTTTTCATTATATTGTTCATTTGTTGGTCTAAAAAATTGTTGATCAATCCTACTTGCATGTCCTGGATTTTTCTACTTCTAATGTACTACTTTCTTCTGCTGGATTACATTTTTCTTTTAATTATAATAAATTATTATATTCTTTTGATCCTAAAATATGTTCTACTCCTATTTTTAAGATTAATGTTTTCATCTATTCGTCTGAAATTCTATGTAATCCTAAATCATATGCCTTATATTTTTCTAAGTACTTTTCTTCATCTAAATGGTCAATATCTTCTATAAGCTTATGTACAATATGATCAAAAAATTTCTCAACTAAATTAATATCTAGATTATCAAAAGCCATATGTATACTCTCATTTTTTATTTTACTTTCTTCCTTTTCTATTTTTTCTAGTTGCTTGCTGTACTAGTTTCATATATTTGTACTTTATTTGGTTGTCTATTTGTTGCTACTTGTAAATTATGTAATGTCTAATGAGTTCCTTCTAAAAAGCTATTATCTATAGGTTTTGTTTCTTTCATATTTACATGTTTACTATCAAATGTTTGAACTAAATTTTGAAATTCTATATTAAACTTATGATTATATCTATCAGACACCTTACCAATATACATTAAGCTAATACACAAATTTTTATACTTTCATTTCATATTATAATTTTTTGTTCTTATGCTTACTTTAATATATTTACTAAATTCATTAATTGTCATAATATAATTTGGAATACAACCTATGACTGCTAAGTTTGAACTTAAATCTACTTCAGCTGTTGCTATTGCTGCTTGTTGGTGATTATTACATCTATCATCATATATGTATACTAATACTTTTGTGCCTACTTGTGCTCTGATTAATCCTCATATTCCAATTAATATTGTTCCTATGTGAATCTGACTAAAATGTGATTTTCTCAAATGAATAACTGCTTCTTTACTAATTAGACTAAGTGTGACTTCTTTATCAATACAGCTAACTTCATGTTGACTGATGCTACTTACAATTCTACTTCTGTTTTCAAATAAACCTAATTGATATAAGTTATATTTATTTTTCTGTGTTCTCTCAAAACCTTTTCGAATAAATTCTTGTGCTTCTTCTTCATTTGAATAAACATCTTCAGCTCTAACTACTTCTTTTCCTTTTTTCCTAAAGAGTTCCATTCTCTATTATCAAAAGGATTGAGCTTAGATCTTCTAATATTATTATTTGCACTTAAAATTAATTTTTCTAATTTATCTAGCAAAGATGGTGGAAGTGATGAAGATGCGTTATGTAAAACTTGGTTTATTTATGCTATTTGTTCTTCAACTTAATTTAATTTTTCAGCCAAACTTAAAACTAATTGAATAATTAAATTAATTTGCCTAATGAGAATATTACTACTGGATACTTATGTTGAAAAATCTGTTAAACTTACTGGTTCTTTGTCCAACTTAATAATTTCTTTCAAAGCTTGGATATATTTTCTACTAGTTCTAGAATCGGTCATTAAACTAATAATTTATCTATTTTATTATGCAACTTATCTACTTATTCACTTAACTCCTTTTGTATTAATTGAATTTTTTTAACTTCTAATTTTAACTGCTCAACTATTTCTAGTGATCTAAGTTCTACTTGCTTCAGCTTACTATCTATGAGGTCAACAAGCTCTTTTATCTCTCTTTTGCTAGGAAACCTTTAAATATTTTTATTATTATCTTCTAACTGAGATGTAATATAGTCTAAATTTTGTCTAATTGTTTTTATGGAATTTTTCTAAAAATGCTTTAACAACTGGTTTAACAAATGATTATGCTTAGTATTTTCTAATTTTATATTTTCTACTTGACTAATAATAAGATCTACAATACTATTGGCTTGTGGATTTTCTTCACTATGCAAAATATGATTATGCTTTCTCAATGGAAAATAAAAAACTAAACTATTTTGGTCTAAAGTTATTTTTCTTTTTTGAGGTTCACTAATTTCTAAATTAAGATAATCTATCATAAACTATAGTCTACATTTCTCTAAAGTTATGGCTAACTGATTTGTCTATTTCTTCTCTCAATGTCTCTAAAACTTGATATGTTACTCTTTTTGCTTCTAAAACTTTATGCTGCACTTTTGTGTTATTATATTTACGAATAAATAAAGGATGTTCAAGATAATTAAGATAAAACTTTTGTTAATTCTTTTGGATATATATGCTAATCTTCTCTTTATGCTACTTATAGTTGGATGTCTGAGACAATAAATACCTGATGGTTGTAGTTGACAAGGTCTACAAGACAATAATATCTGATGTTCATACAAAATAAACAAGTGTGATATCAGTTGTATCAATGACTTATGTCCTCAAGGTACTTTACTATTATAATTATACTATTAAAATGCTAAACTTGGCTCTGATACCATATTAGCACAACATGCCCGGTTAAATAGTCAGATGACCATTATAACAACTAGACATAAAACCTTGCACATGGAACTCGACATGTTTCAGCATGACAGCCACTCACAGTATAAGTATAAGGCCTTAAAGGTTGAACTCAGAGGTACCCTGGTTAATGTCCAGTTATTTGTATGACAAACATTCAATTATAACAGAGTGCTAAAACAAAGTATGATCGTTAGTTTAGCATATTAATAATATAACTACAATAGTGTTTCCCTGTTTTGGATTAGAAGTCTAATTAAACAAACACACTAAAGAAAGAAAAGAAAACTTAATCAAGACTTGGAGATTGCTTGAATATGTACACTTGAACTTTTATTGATATATAGAATGTTTACAAGGAGATGTGTTTATAAAGAAATGTTTACAAATGATGCTAGGAAGGTTTTGGATGCTTGAGTGTATAAGGATTAAAGGATAGTGTGTGTATGGTGTGTCTCTACTGTGTTGAGATATTGATGTGTGAGGTGTGTTCTATATGGGAGGAAAGGCTATCTTATATACAAAACCAAAGTCTCAAACGACAAACAACTTTTTTGAATAATGCACTATTTCTGAAATTGTTGATACTGTTTTTGCATCTACCACACTGTTTCTGAAATTGCTGATATTGTTTTTGCATCTGCCAAACTTGTCTTTTCGTTTTGCTTTTAAATGAAGGCTATGTGAATTCATATTAAATTTTCTGCATACTTTCCTGGCTGCTGCATGTTTTGTCTTTTTATTCAATTATGTAAGGCTTTCAAGGGTAACCTTGTATTTTCAAAATTGAAAGTCCTAATGGTCAAACAAACCTTTTTACGGTGTTTTGGATGGTTTGCGTAAAATAAAGCCCATTTCTCACTCTGTCTCGCGTCCCCGTTCTCATTATCCCCATATGTCCCCTTGATTTCCGCCGATTCGTCTCCCCTTTCCAATTGGAAACCCCTAATTTCTTCGTCGCAAACCCCTGCATCTCCAAAACCCCTCTCTCACGTGCTCTGATCGTTTGATCTTCTTCCCAATTCGGGTCAACAGCCAGGGTTTTCTCGCAGTACCCGAACCGCCCGATCTCAATCGGGTTTCTCGGGTCCGGAATCGGGACCGCGGATCGGTTAACCGGAGGTGTTAGGCTTTTGAGAAGATGAGTGGTCAGAAGAAGAGGAACTTCCAAATTGAAGCCTTCAAACATCGGGTCGTGGTTGATCCGAAGTACGCTGAGAAGACGTGGAAGATCCTGGAGCATGCGATTCATGAAATTTACAATCACAACGCTAGCGGTCTCAGCTTCGAGGAGCTCTACAGGTTTGCTACTTAGCTCTTTCGATTAACGCAAAAGGATATGTATTTATGCATGAATTATGATCTAGTTTTTGGGTAATGAAAATGTTGATGCTTGGTAGGAGGTGATAATTTGTTCTGGTTTGTTGGATAACTTCATTTCTGAACACTATTAGTTAAATTTTGATTAATTTGTGAGATACAGCTTTAAGTATGATGATTGTACTCTTAAGTTGCTTTCGGGGTGTATGATTGCTTTTTCGCCTTTGATTTTTTTTTCGTGATCCAGTTTCTCAGTTTACAGGTTGATTTAGGTGTAATTGATGGTCTTATGGTCTACTTGTCTAAGGAGTGGGTTGATGACTCGCGGCGGAAGGCATTGTATCTAATAAATTGAATAATTGCCGATTGTTATATCTTAATTTTTTGCATGTTGCCCTTTGGTAGGGTGAGAGCTTACTGTGTGTAGTTATGGTAGGAAATTGAGTGATTATAGGCTATTTAAAGGTTTGGAATATTTATTTGTTTCCAAAGTTACGTGTCACGGTGGTTCCAGGATATCTTTGCAGTTGATCGTGAGGTTCTACGATATCATTGTATTATCTCTTATCTATGTTGCTTATATCTGTTCAACATTACCATTTGTGCTTAATTATGCTAGAGAGTGTTAGTCTTGTCTCGCCTAACCCCTTGTAGTGCATTCGATGGGAGTCTCCCACATATTTTACTTTCACTGCATTTTAATTCTCAGAATTATGGAATGATCCTGAACTGTGTATAGGACAAATTTGGACCTTATTTTCCACTCCACTTGTGAGGCATATGATTTTGTGCCCTGACTTGATTTGGCTATATTGATAAGCTTTGCTTAGTAAGAGTGTAATTTGAGGGAAGCGGAGGATTCTCTCCCTGTTTAGCATTTCCAATTTGTTACTCTCATTTTGCAAAGATAACTTGCAAGTGGATTTGATTCTTATGTATAATTACTGTTTGTTTCACATCTTGATACTTTATGCTTCTGATGTTTAATAATATGGCGTAAATTCAGGAATGCTTACAATATGGTTCTGCACAAATTTGGAGAGAAACTCTACTCCGGTTTGGTGACAACCATGACTCATCATCTAAAAGAAATATCTAAGTCAATTGAAGCTGCTCAGGGAGAGTTGTTTCTGGAAGAGCTGAACCGGAAATGGGCAGAGCATAACAAAGCTTTGCAGATGATCCGAGACATATTGATGTACATGGATAGGACCTTCATCCCAAGCACCCACAAAACCCCTGTTCATGAGCTTGGGTTGAACCTGTGGAGGGATGTTGTTATCCATGCTAGCAAAACCCGGTCTAGGCTTTTGGATACACTTCTTGAGCTTGTGCACAGAGAAAGGAGTGGGGAAGTAATTAACAGAGGCTTGATGAGGAATATTATAAAAATGTTAATGGATTTAGGTTCTACTGTTTACCAAGATGACTTTGAGAAGCATTTTCTTGATGTTTCAGCTGATTTTTACCGCTGTGAGTCTCAAGAGTTCATAGAGTCATGCGATTGTGGGAACTATTTAAAGAAGGCTGAGAGACGCTTAACGGAAGAGATGGAGAGAGTGTCCCATTATTTGGATGCTAGAAGTGAAGCGAAGATAACTAATGTGGTGGAGAAGGAGATGATTGAAAGTCACATTAACAGACTAGTTCATATGGAGAGCTCAGGTTTAGTTAATATGTTTGTGGATGACAAATATGACGACTTGGGAAGAATGTATAGCTTGTTCCGCAGGGTGCAGAATGGACTTGTAATAGTACGAGATGTCATGACTGCTTACATCCGAGATACTGGTAAGCAGCTAATTACTGACCCAGAAAGGTTAAGGGATCCTGTAGATTTTGTGCAGCGTCTCCTGGATTTGAAGGATAAATATGACAAAGTTATCAGCTTGGCATTTAACAATGACAAAACATTCCAAAATGCTCTAAATTCCTCTTTTGAATACTTCATTAATTTGAATGCCCGGTCCCCTGAATTCATTTCTCTGTTTGTGGATGACAAGCTTCGGAAAGGACTTAGAGGGGTTAGTGAGGAGGATGTAGAGGTTGTACTGGACAAGGTCATGATGCTTTTCCGTTATCTTCAAGAGAAAGATGTCTTTGAAAAGTATTACAAGCAACACTTGGCAAAGAGGCTTCTTTCTGGGAAGACTGTTTCTGATGACGCCGAAAGAAGTCTGATTGTGAAGCTCAAAACAGAGTGCGGATATCAGTTTACTTCTAAATTGGAGGGTATGTTTACTGATATGAAGACCTCTCAGGATACGATGCATGGATTCTACTCAACTGTGGGACCTCTGTTAGGCGATAGCCCAATGCTAACTGTCCAGGTCCTCACCACAGGTTCATGGCCTACTCAACCAAGTGCCACCTGCAACCTTCCAGCAGAAATTTTGTGGGTATGTGAGAAGTTCAAGAGTTACTATCTTGGGACCCATACTGGCCGGAGATTGTCGTGGCAAACTAATATGGGCACAGCTGATTTGAAAGCGACTTTTGGAAAGGGCCAGAAGCATGAGCTGAATGTTTCCACATATCAGATGTGTGTACTGATGCTATTTAACAACACTGACCGGTTGACGTATAAGGAAATTGAGCAGGCCGCAGAGATACCAGCCATTGACTTGAAGAGGTGCCTGCAATCTCTGGCCTGTGTTAAGGGGAAGAATGTTCTTCGGAAGGAGCCAATGAGCAAGGACATAGCTGAGGAGGATGCCTTCTTCTTTAATGACAAGTTCACAAGCAAGTTCATCAAGGTAAAGATCGGTACTGTGGTTGCGCAAAGGGAGTCTGAACCAGAAAATCTAGAAACCCGACAGAGAGTAGAGGAAGACAGGAAGCCCCAGATTGAGGCAGCAATTGTGAGGATCATGAAGTCAAGGCGGGTCCTGGATCACAATAACATTGTTGCCGAGGTGACGAAACAGCTGCAGGGGCGATTCTTGCCCAACCCTGTTGTAATAAAGAAACGAATCGAGTCCCTCATTGAGCGGGAGTTTTTGGAGAGGGATAAAACAGATAGAAAATTGTACAGGTACCTTGCTTGAAAAAGAAAAAACTATGGGTTGGTTCCTTTCTTCTTCATTTGTAGCTTTTGGCACAAGCCTGTATGATTTATCCTGCATTTGGTGAGTTGGAATATTGATCATTACAGGCTGTGGGTGGGTTCCGATGAAGTTACATTAATGCATCTTTGTTGCTTAATCTTTCCTCATGTTTATTCAACTTTTCCGAATGGGATGATGGAACTTTGTTGGAAAGAATCATTCTCCTCCTGTTATCAGATTTTGAGCACCAGTATTTACCCTCATCCATTGCAGGGTTTATAAGAGCTCGTTAAACTTCAAAATTTATACTATTGCTTCTGTTAGTACATGGTGATGGTCATTAATAGCTTGTGAAATGATTGCTATACTCCTCGACGAAGAAAACCATTTCGCAGGAAGCTGGGTAAAACTGAGCTCACAGGAGGATACCATTCATCGCCCACTGTTCGTGGGATAATCAGCTGGAAATGCTGCAATATTGTTATGTTATATGAAATCCAGATTGGATGATCCCAGCAAGGCAAAGATTTGACAAATATGTCGATGAAAGGTTAGATTTCCACTTTTGCGCAGAAATGATTTCTTTTTATCTCTGTCCGATTCTAGGAGACTTAGCATTGTGTATAGTTTGCTCTGATCTCGTGAGTCGATGTGTGTTCTAATTTGTTGTTTTTCTCTCCCTGGGGTTCAGCTTTTGTCTCAGGCTTTAGGTGTTTCTTCAATTTGTTCAGGGTTTTGTAATTATCATTAGCTGAATCAGTTTCCGATTAATTTCAGAAAACCCTCAATAAACTGAAAAAAGCATTGGAAACCTGAGACATCAGTTGAACACCAAAGAGAGAAACAACAGAGTTGAAGACTTTTATGTAACTACTAGTCTCTTGCCACATGCTAACGGCGTGTCAGTATGCTCCGTTTTTAGTTTATTCTTTGTTAGTTTTTTTGTTATCATAATATGCTCTTGTTTTAGTTTTATTTTTTTGTTTTCTTTTGATTATTTTGCTGATTTTTCCTTATTTAATTAAATTGTTCTTTTAAAAGTTGTAAGAATGGAGGGGCCACTTTTGGTGTATGAATGTTTCACCAAATCTGTGTTCTCCCTTCATACAGAGAGACAAAAGCTTTTTTTGGGTCAGGGAGTGAACTTTGTATGTTGGAGATGAGATCATGAGATGATAAATGGAACCAAACAAATTATGGCAACTAATATTCTTATATGTTTGGTACCCTCCAACTCTCACATACAACTTTTAAATGGAGAAATGATGGGTAATTTCCATTTACTTTAGATGTCGGAGACGAGATACTGGAGAAAACTAAACAAAGTAGAAGTTTCTTACTAGGTTAATTTGTTTAGTTCCCTCTAGTTCTCACATACGACTTTTAAAAGATGACTGAAATGTTGAGAAGTTTTTATGTGTAGGCACTGGAGATGAGATATTGGAGAAAACTAAACAAACTAGGAAGCTTCCGTCGGGAGATTAATTTGTTTAGCCCTCTCCTATTCTCATATATGGCTTTTAAAGCCGGAAATGAGATATTGGAGGAAACCAAACAAAGTAAGAATTCCCCGGTGGAATTTTATTTTGTTTAGTCCCCTCCAATTCTTACATACGGCTTTTAAAACAACAATGAAATGTTGAATTGATTTGGAGAGCCAGTGGTAGATGAGATGCTTCCGTCGGGAGATTAATTTGTTTAGCCCTCTCCTATTCTCAAATATGGCTTTTAAAGCCGGAAATGAGATATTGGAGGAAACCAAACAAAGTAAGAATTCCCCGGTGTAATTTGATTTTGTTTAGTCCCCTCCAATTCTTACATACGGCTTTTAAAACAACAATGAAATGTTGAATTGATTTGGAGAGCCAGTGGTAGATGAGATGTTGGACGAAACCGAACCATGTTTCCAAATTAGGTTCAGTTTCCTTCAGCTCTCATTTACAACCTCTTTCGTTCCGAGTCAATTGAAAGACTGAAGAGCAAGCAACCATGTATTTATAGGCATTCTCATTCCTCAGATCTCAATGAGAGATGTAAGACTATCTTTCCTTCATGCATTTGGTAATTCATGGTAGCAAAATTAGCATGCTACTACAGTACTACTGACCGTCAAGGTCTAGCATTCTGACAAAAATGGATTATGGGCCCCCAAACAAAGTTATAAGTATAACCTGGTGGGGTAGTTTTGGGCTCGACCGTACATGCGGGCCCAAATTCATTCACTTTGATGTTGCAAATGGACGCTAGAAGCCCATAAACAAACCCAATACGATAACTGATTGATGTAGTTGAGGTTACTTACCTTGGGGTGTCACGTAGTGTTATTTTAAATTAATTATGCACTATGATTCGATTTAATTTTTATATGTAATTTTGTGCACGATTGAGTTGAAATACTTTCGCAATTGCATTCTGTTGCAAGGAGATATTCTTCTGATTGTCTGATTCTAGAATCTAGACTATGCTCTCAACATAATTGGTGGCAATGGGTAGTGATATGGTTTACCCATTTATATATGTCGTGTTCGTGTCAACTTATAAATTGATTGACTGCATAAATGATATTACAATTATAATATAATAATGGGGGTGGGCATTGGCACGGTGGCACCACTTTTCTACATAACTTTCGAACATGTTTTTGTGAGGTGGACTTCTTATAAATTTTAACGATCTGAACCATTTGTCTTGTAGAATCTTTTGATAGATTATCATTGCTAAAAAAAAAAAAAAGATGAATCCATCACCTCTAAGACATTCATTGTAGTGAAAATGGACGAATACGGTTCTATAAACAAACCCTAAACTCTTAATCCAACGATCATATGGTTTTAGATTTAAGTGGTTTCTGGTAGACATTGATCTTTAGAATGAGTTTTAAAAGATAGACAGTTTGGATTATTGAAATACGTAACAAAGTGGGCCTCACAAAAACATGTGTAAAAAATTATGTAAAAAAATGGTGCCATAAATCCCTCCTTATAATAATACAATAACTCAAACTATTCATAAAAATAAAGGGTAAACTGTCGGTTTACCCCCTGAACTTTTAACTCACTTTCGATTTCCCCCATGAACTTTTCTATTGGAAAATTAAGGACTCAAACTAATTTTTTTAGCCAATTTGCCCCCTACCGTTAGTTTTTCATATATTTCTTCCATATTTCCGTTAAGTGAGACCATGTGCACACCATGTGAGGAGAGTTAAGTCATTTCACTCTAAAAATGATTAAAAACTGAAAATAAATAATAAAAAAAAATTTCCCTCTATTTTTTCCCGCTAATTCCTATCCTCAATTTTATTTTTCCCTCTCATTTCTATGCATGAGAAATGACATATGATGTTATTGTCTTCATACGTAGCTAAGTTAATCTTTTTCTTGAAGCATGTACATTAATATAAGAAACATGTCCATAAAAAAGACTAGGGTTTCTTATATTAATGCACTGCTTTGGAGACAATAGCACCATTAGCATTTGTCAAATTATTAATTTGTTAGAGAAAATAAAAATGGTAGACAATAACACCATATGTCATTTCTCATGCATAGGAATGAGAGGGAAAAATAAAATCGAGGATATGAATTAGCGGGAAAAAATAGAGGGAAAGTTTTGTTTTTTTTTTCTTCAATTTTTTAATCATTTTTAAGAGTGAAATGACTTAACTACCCTCACATGTTGTGTACATGGTCTCACTTAACGGAAATATGGATGGAATATATGAAAAACTAACGGTAGGGGGCAAATTGGCTAAAAAAATTAGTTTGAGTCCTTAATTTTCCAATAGAAAAGTTCAGGGGGAAAATCGAAAGTGAGGTGAAAGTTCAGGAGGTAAACCGACAGTTTACTCTAAAAATAAAAAAAAATAAAAAACAAAAAACAAAAAGATTGTACTAAATAGTACACAAGTTCAACATCAACATCCCCAATTGCTTATTCAATGATTGGACTAAATAGTCCTGTCCGGTCTGACGTATGCCCTACATACTGGTTCTAAGTTTCAAACTACTAAACAGTAACCCGCAATTTCGTCCGAAAAAAAAAAAACCAGTAACCAGCAACGCTGCCGGCTCCAAGCAGAGCTCACAAATTCCAACCATGTCCTCCAAATGGCGCGCAATCCAGCACCGCCACCGGTACACCTACAACACCGTCGTATTCCCCGCCACCTACACCGATTCTCTGAACTCCCTCCCGCCGCAAATCGCCACCTCAAAGTTCTTCTCCCTCCTCAAAGAGCTAGTCTCTCTGAACTCCACCTACTCCCAGCTCAACCACACCAAGGGCCTCGCCGCCGCTTTCGGCGACGTACTCGCCTGTGGGGACGAAGCTCTGGTCTCCGAAGCGGCACCGTTTTACTTGGAGCTTCTGTTTCTGGAAAATTCATTGCCTCTGCATAAAACTCTCGTCTCTGTTTTGGCAAAGGCGCGAACTTTCCAGGCTCTGATCCGTCGGTGCTATCGGAAGCTATGCGAAGACTACGGCAGCGGCAGGGGGAAGCGGTTCTGCGTGTCCCGGTCGGCCTTATCGGTAATGGGTATGCCAAAGTTGGGGTTTTTGGTTGAAATTGTGGAAGAATGCGCCGTTTTGATTGCATCCGATACGGTTTCGAGCTTGGATACTCTGATTTCGGAGACGAAAGCGTACTCTCGGCCTTCTCCGATCGTTATGGAGCAATGCCAGGAGGCTCTGTCTTGTTTGTATTATCTGCTTCAGCGCTTCCCTTCGAAATTCGAGGAGTTTAATGGTGATTCTGATAATGCTGGTCGATTGAATGTGTTGGAGATGAGCGTGACTGTCGTTTTGAGCGTTCTGAAGTCGGTGGCGTTTTCGAGAGATTGTTATGTGGCTGCTGGAGTGAGCTTCTGTGCAGCTCTGCAAGTGTGTCTCGGCCCCGAAGAGCTCGGCTTGTTTATAATTGAAGGTATTTTTCACCCAACGGATTCTATTAGTAGTTTAGATGCTAATGCTGATAGTGAAAGGAGGAATGCCATTGCCAAACTTCCTTATAAAGGGGATATGTACACCGAAATTCGTAGTTTATCTGACATGAGTAGACTTTGCTTGATACGGGGGATTCTTACTGCGGTTTCGAGAGCAGTGCTTAATACCCATTTTGATGTGTCAAAGGGTAGTTCGAATGGCTACGAGAGTCATACGAGTGGTGGCAACTGTGTTAAGACTATACTGTATGATGGAATTTTGCCTGAGTTATGTAACTACTGCGAGAACCCTACCGATAGCCATTTTAACTTTCATGCGTTGACTGTGTTGCAGATGTGTTTGCAACAAATAAAAACTTCAATGTTAGCTAGTCTTACCATCACATCTAAGGATTATGATCCGATCCCAGTGGAGATGGGAACCCGGATATTGAGGATCATATGGAATAATTTGGAAGATCCTTTGAGTCAAACAGTCAAGCAAGTTCAACTCATTTTTGATCTCTTCCTAGACATTCGATCCACTCTTCGCTGGTCAGAAGGTAGTGAGAGAATAAGGTCATTCTTGCAAAGCATTGCTTCAGATCTTCTTCGTCTGGGTCCTCGCTGCAAGGGAAGATATGTTCCTTTGGGTTCACTGACAAAGAGATTGGGTGCAAAAACTATGTTGGATATGAGTCCTGGCTTGCTGTTTCAGACTGCACATGCGTACATTGATGATGATGTGTGCTGTGCTCTCACGTCGTTTTTGAAGATTTTACTTGAGGACTTGCGTAACGAGTGTTGGAGAAGTGATGGTATTGAAGGTGGTTATGCGCTTTATAGGGGGCATTGTCAGCCTCCAATTTTGTCTGGACTTGCTTCTGGGGTTTCAAAGCTCCGCTCTAATTTGAACACTTATGCTCTGCCAATTTTACTTGAAGTGGACGAGGACGGTATATTTGCTATGCTTGCTTTTATTTCAGTTGGTCCGAGCAAGGGTGAAAGTCAACTGTTATGTCCTGAGCTCTATCGTGGAAACATGGAACTGAGAGTTGAACAGAAAGTGGCCATCTTAGTTTCACTGCTGAAGGTATCTCGTTTACTTGCATTGCTTGAAGGGGACATTGATTACGCAGCACATGAAAATTTTGGTGGACTGGAAACAAATTTCCCCGACCGACATGCTCTTGTTTCTATCAAGGGGATAAAGGTTGAAGTTTGTGTTGAGTGGCTAGTGCTGGCATTGACCCATGTTGATGATTCATTACGCGTGGATGCTGCAGAGACACTTTTCTTGAATCCCAAGACAGCTAGTTTACCTTCCCATTTAGAGCTCATGTTATTAAAGGAAGCAGTGCCATTGAACATGAGGTGTTGCTCTACAGCTTTCCAAATGAAGTGGAGTAGCTTGTTCAGAAAGTTTTTTGCTCGGGTCCGAACAGCCTTGGAGAGACAATTTAAGCAGGGACGCTGGGAACCCCTGGAGCATAGTAACAGCAATGGAATGCATCTTTCAAATGGAAGTGAACATACTGAAGCTAACAGAGCGAGCGATCTTTTTTGTTTCATGAGGTGGTTAAGTTCATTTCTATTTTTCTCTTGCTATCCGTCTGCACCTTATAAGAGAAAAATAATGGCAATGGAGCTCATTCTAATAATGCTCAATGTTTGGTCTATTGTGCCTGCTAGTCAAGAAAAAAATGGTTCTTTATGTGTGGAAGACCGGCTCTATCCGTATAATAAAGGAATGACCTCACCTGATTCAACTTTGTTGTTAGTGGGATCCATAATTGATAGCTGGGACAAGCTGAGAGAGAATTCTTTTCGCATCTTGTTACATTTTCCAACCCCACTTCCTGGAATTTCAGATGAAGGTATGGTCCAGAACGTGATTTTATGGGCTAAGAAATTAGTTTGCAGTCCACGAGTGAGAGAAACTGATGCTGGAGCTCTGACCTTAAGGCTGATTTTCAGGAAGTATGTCTTACATCTAGGATGGACTGTTCAAGCTTCAGTTAATGTAACTTGTCTTCGTACAGAGTCTGCCATGGAAAACGGAGATGATCAAAATTATAATACTGGATATCCCGTGATGGAATATGTAAGGTCACTGATTGATTGGTTGGATGTTTCCATAGAGGAAGGGGAGAAGGATCTTTCTGAAGCGTGTCGGAACAGCTTTGTTCACGGGGTATTACTCACTCTACGATATGCTTTTGAGGAATTGGACTTCAACTCTGACATAGCACAGTCTAGTATCTCAGGGATGAGACATTCACTAGAGAAGCTCTTGGAGCTTGTAATGCGAATAACTTCTTTGGCACTTTGGGTTGTTTCTGCAGATGCTTGGCATCTCCCTGAGGACATGGATGAAGTGGTTGATGATGATGATTCTTTCTTATCAGAGGTTCCAGATGAGGTGGAGGTTAAAACATCTCAGTTGGAGGATGAAGACAAAAACTACAAACTTGTCCAGAGTAACAGGCGATCAGAACAAAGTGTAATGGTTGGCTGTTGGCTTGCAATGAAAGAGGTAATTAAATTGGGGTTACTTATGGGTTTGCTTTGGAATGCAGTTAATAAGTCATTGATGTGATCAATGCCTAGGATATATGATGTTGTAATACGTATTATGTACTGTCGAGACTAAGGTTTTGTAAATTTACGTCAATGTGACCATGTTATTTTTGCCTTAATTTTCAGGTGAGTCTTCTTTTGGGAACTATCACAAGAAAGATTCCTTTACCAAGTAGTCCTTCCTCAGAATTATTAGATTCAGAAGCCACCTCTTCTTGTGCTTCTGATGCTTCAGTTTTGATGGCTTCCGATGCAATGCTTGATTTGAAACAACTTGAACGAATTGGGAATCACTTCTTGGAGGTCCTTTTGAAGATGAAGCACAACGGTGCAATTGATAAAACGAGGGCCGGATTTACAGCTCTTTGCAACCGTTTACTTTGTTCAAATGATCCTGGGTATGTTTCTGTTTTTTTTTAAAATTATTTTTCAAGTTTGTACATTGTAATATTATATACTATTATGTTATTATTTATTTCGAGGCAATCACTTTAGAATAAGGTTTCCGTGCATCTCATGATTTTTATTTGTTGGATTATGCCGTCCCCATTCAGACTTTGCAAGTTAACAGAATCCTGGATGGAGCAGCTTATGGACAGAACCGTGGCCAAGGGTCAAACAGTGGATGACTTGTTAAGGAGAAGTGCAGGTATTCCTGCTGCTTTTATAGCACTGTTCCTCTCAGAGCCAGAAGGTGCACCTAAGAAACTTCTCCCGCGGGCTCTACGGTGGCTCATAGATGTTGCTAATGCATCTATTGTGGGTCTGGTTGAAACCAACAGCTCTAATGGCGACATGGGTAAATTTCCCTCAATAAAGTCGGGCAAAGTTTTTGAGACTGTGGTGCCGTCAGATATGGATATTAGCAACAAGGTTTCAAAGATCCGTGATGAGGGTGTCATTCCTACTGTACACGCATTCAATGTCCTCAGAGCCGCCTTCAATGATACCAACCTGGCTGCTGACACCTCAGGTTTTTCTGCTGAGGCTATGATTGTTTCAATTCGCTCCTTTTCTTCTTCCCACTGGGAGGTTCGGAACAGTGCTTGTCAGGCATACACTGCTTTGGTACGTCGGATGATTGGATTCCTTAATGTCCAAAAACGAGAGTCGTCAAGGCGTGCACTAACTGGGGTTGAATTTTTTCATCGGTATGATGCCTTGACTAATTATTTCTTACTGTCATGGGTTCTTGTTGAATGCTTTGACATTTTATTAGGTTTTCTGAGTAAACTTTTACATTAATCAAAATATCCTTTTTCCTTGAAGGTATCCCTTATTGCATCCATTTCTATTCAAGGAACTGAAAGTTGCGACAGTGTTGCTTGAGGACGGAATATCTGGACAATCTGAATCCAACCTAGAAAATGCTGTGCACCCAAGCTTGTGCCCCGTCTTGATTCTGTTATCCAGGCTGAAGCCCTCAACAATCGCAAGTGAGACTGGAGATGACATGGATCCTTTTTTGTTAATGCCCTTCATTAGAAAGTGCTCTACCCAAAGCAATCTAAGAGTCCGTGTTCTTGCATCTAGAGCTTTAACAGGCCTTGTATCTAATGAGAAGCTGCCAAGTGTTCTCCTCAATATAGTATCCGAGTTGCCCAGAGTAGATGACCAAGCTGCACTGACTCCCGAAGTGTCCCTATTGCTTCACAAAACTGAAATAAGACACCAGAGTTCATATAATTGGATCCATGGAATTCTATTGCAGTTGAGTTCTCTCCTGGATACAAACTGTAGAAATCTGGCTGATTCCTCAAAGAAAGATCAGATTCTTGGTGATTTGTTTCAAGCTCTTTTAGCGCATTCATGGATCGGAAAGCCCAGATTGTGCCCTTGTCCAATCCTCAATGCCTCTTTCCTAAAGTTGCTGGATCACATGCTCAGTATTGCAAGGACTTGCCATACTAGCAAAAAAATTTATGCTCTTCGCAACCTAATTTTGGAGTTATCTACAGAATGCTTAGATGTAAAGGTTTCTAACAGGCGTTCATATTATGATCCAACCATGGCAGAACTCCGACAACAAGCAGCAGTCTCCTATTTCAGTTGCGTGTTTCAAGCATCAGAGAAAATGGCTGAAGATGTTTTTCAGACGCCTCAGAGGTATTCTCAGAATAATTCAAGATATGCAGAGATACCTGAAATGGAAAACTCTTTTGCGGGACTCCAGGAAAGGCTGGTCCGCTCTTTGTCAGATTCAGATTATGAAGTTCGACTTGCAACATTGAAGTGGCTGCTGAAATTCATAACATCAACAGAATCTGGTAACGAGTCCCATGACATCAGCAGTGAGATTAGGGTTATTCAGCACTGGGTCAGAACTAACCTCCAAACGACGTTGGTTAATATATTGGATGTGGAGAAGTACCACAGATGCTCATATTACATTCTGAGGATTCTATTCACTTGGAACACGCTGCAGTTCCAGAAGCTTGGGGATGCAAAATGCACGGAAACAATTTACGTTGGTAGTATGGAATGTGATTCTGTGTTTCTGCTTTGGGATAAGTTGATTTCCTTGTACAAGGTCACAAGACATGCGAAAGCTCAACAAACACTCATCTGCTGCTTCGGAATCTGCATAAAGCGGTTTGCAGGTTTATTTACAACTTCTATTCTTATTGACAACAGTGACTCTGATTGGTTAGAACAGTTGACCCGACTTTATAGCATAATTTCCTTTTTCACCAACGTAATTATGGAACGTAGTGCTTCGTCTGAGCCAATAAACACGCGAATGGCAGCGGCAGAGTCTATCATAGCATCTGGTTTGCTAGAGCAAGCTGCGCTTATCGGTTCCACTGTATTCAATAGCCGAATCCCTTCTGAAAATTCATGCTCTACTTTTGAACCAAAAGAAGCGGTTAATTTCTACGGGCATCAAATACTAGATATATGGTTCACATGTATCCAGCTGCTGGAGGATGAAGATGATGAGATTAGAGAAAGGCTTGCCATTGGCATTCAGGGGAGTTTTACGAGCAAAAGATCTGGAAGCTCTCGTAGTGGAGTAGTTCCGACTCAAGTGGAGAAAGTGATCGGGTCTTGTTTTGAGCATCTATCTTCCATCTTTGGTCACTGGATTGGGTATTTCGATTATCTTTTACGCTGGGTGCTGAATGCATCAAATCGTGAGGTGCCGAAAGGAGATCTTGTGAGACAGGTATTTGATAAGGAAATCGATAATCATCATGAGGAAAAGCTGTTCATCTGCCAACTATGCTGTTCGCAACTGGAGAAGCTTCCGATTTCAAAATCTTGGGCGGCTGACTTTCTGAACAAGCAACAGTTTAGTGATTATCTACGCGATTGGAGACTCAGATTTTCTTGCCAGTTGACTGCATTTGCCAAGGACCGCATCGCGAAACTAGGTGGAGTGCATTGGGTTGGTGGAGCAGGCAACCACAAGGATGCATTTCTGCCACTCTATGCCAATTTGCTCGCGTTTTATGCCCTCTCGAATTGCATATTCAACGGGAAAACTGGTGATAACAAGCATCTACTGTCTGACGTTGCCCAACTCGGTAAAGCTATCAATCCGTTTCTCCGGAACCCCTTGATCTCCAACCTGTATTTGTTAGTCGTTAAATCGCACGAGGATGCTGCTGGCTCCAACGGTGACAACGTGATCCCGAAATTGGGAGAGGATGCAATATGGGATGAATTCAATCCCCATTTTCTTCTTAGTTAAGATGTAAAGTACAATACAATAGCCATGGAGGATTCATATCGTTCACTATTTGGGAGATTTTGGAGAATTTCAAGGAAGTGTTGGCATACACTTCAGCTGGGAATACAGTTGCTATGCATTCCAACTTTCTTATTGCATTTTTTTTTTTAAAAAAAATTTATACAAGCAATATTAGGAGGGGAAGAATTTGAACTCCGAGAGTCTGGTGCAGAAGTTGAATGCTTTTTAGAGAACCGATTTTTCGGCCGGATATGTGAGGAATCTCGGTGATGTGGATTGTCGACGGAGCCCCGACAGTGGTACACAAGCAGTCTTCTTTATTTTATGGCTTTTTAGCCAAAGTGGTTTCCTAAGATTTGTATAACTCTTCATTTTGACTCCTGATATTTGAAATCAATAAAAATTGTCTCTAAGATTGTCCAATATCAATCATGTTGATCATTTCATAAAAAATTATGTTAAATAAGGATCAAAATCACAAAAATACTTTCAATTTAGCAAACCATAGGCCAAAAGGATTTGACAAAAAATTAAAGGTATTTTTGTCATTTTATTCTTATTTAATAGAAATTTTTCATAGAATGATCAAAATGATTGATGATGGACAATTTTATAAACCACTTCTATTGATTTCAAATCTTAAGAACCAAAGTGAAGAGTTATGCAAATCTCAGAGACCATTTTGACTAAAAAAACCTTGTTTAAGGTTTAAGCCCGTCAGGTTAGCTTAGGCGCTCAGTCGATGAGGAAGGGCGGGAAGGGCGGGTCGCTTGGTCGGGATTAGGGGCTCTAAGCCCCGGGAATCGATTCTCCCCAATGTAACGAAAAAACCCAAGATCTTTTAAGCTTTAAAACCTCATTGGCTATAAGATTGAATTGTATAGGCACGCCTACAACAACCATATCCCCGTTAAGCAGGGTGGGCTGTATGAACCATAAAACGACTTTGTGCACCAAAACAAAACCCAAAAGGCCTAAACCATAAAACTGAGACTAATTTATATGCGACAAGTCTGCTGTGGGGGATTAATAAGCTACAAGTCCTCTTCTCTTCCCATGTATCCTACTACAATGGTACATATCGCTGATCGACCAAGACATAATCCATGAAAGAGAAGTCGGCCCGAGAAGAATCTAGCTATCTTCCTCGTCATCGTCGTCTTCATCATCTTCTTCGTCACCATTCTCCTGCACATATGCATTCCGAAGTTGTCAGTCATCAATTCAACACTAATATCCACGGTGATCAACTCTGACTAGAACGAATATATTCTCATAAGACTCGAGGGGATGGGATCCTGTTTTGTGGGGCATGAGTGGGCTGATCAACCAGCCTGTCATAACCCGCCCATGAATATGAAAAGTAAAACCATGCTCCGAAAGCAGAACTGAATTTGCTGTTATGGTTTTGTAACATGTTGGCGTGCCACTGCGTTATGCAAGACCAATAACTCTATTCGGTACAGACAACATGTAGTCACTCAGATTATTTCACAATGCAACCATTTGCCACAGTAAAAGGAGGCAAAACAAAGAAACACAGAGAACCTATCGAATCGTCAACTAACTATGGATATATCACTCGCATGACATGCCTATACAGACTACAGAAGATGTAATTCATGTAAGCATCACATTTTTTCAACATCGGGTCTAACCACAACCCGCATTAGTAAAAAACAATTTTTTTCTGTATGAGTTAGAAAAGAAGAATAATGATGCACACAATATATAGGCAATGAAATTTCATCTTTGTTACCATTTCATCATCTTCAGAATCCTCTTCATCGACCTCCTCCTCATCAGCCTCCTGAAACAACAAATATAAAAAGTTACCCTGCCTGCTAGGGTTAGTCTTGGTAGATAGACTAGCACTCCCAACAAGTCTTGGAGATAGACTAGCACTCCCAACAAGTCTTGGAGATAGACTAGCACTCCCAACAAGTCTAGGAGATGATAATCCATCCCGTTTGTTCCAAAAGCCTTAAAAAAAGGGATCTATACATGTTACCCAACTACTTTTAAATAAATAAAACCGAAGTGATCGGTTGATGTATTAAAAATAACAAATATACACTCATGAAGAGAGAATATTACATTATTAAAATACTTTAGAGGATTGGGCCATAAGTCGTTCTTAATTATCTCTACCACCTGCAATGTCACAGTAAATGAAAGATCAGTAAAGATTAAAAGGAAAATAAAAACAGATTTTTTTTAACTTCAATTTATACCGTGCAGCAATTGGCTACAGTTAAACCTTAAAAGGAGGAAACTATAACTAAAAACTACACATTGGCAAACAAATACCATTAATTTTGATGGTTATGAGTGATAACCATTCAGGTGATTTTCCTTTTAAAAGAAGCATTTTACATATGAAAAATTAGCATGCACAGATACATACAAGCGTTACTCAGTGAAAATAGATAAACAAAAACAGACGTTACCTCATCATGAATTGCATCTATATCTTTATGTTCAGTTTCGTTAAACAAACTGAAGAAGCTGCAATAATTAAAATGCCAATAGGTGAGTCAAAGAGCAAGAATTACAAAATATATATGGTCGTCGTATCCAGTGCACAAGGCTCCCGCTTTACGCAGGGTCTGGGAGAGGTGAATGTCGGCTAGCCTTACCCCCATTTATGGAGAGGCTGCTCCCAAGTCTCGAACCCGAGACCTACCGCTCATGGGAACAAAAATATATATGGGAACAAAAATAAGAAATAAGATCCTCAATGTAATAAATTCCTATGTTAAAAAAATTTGAAGCATTTAATTCTTATTAAAGTAGTATTCAATTGTACCTTTATAAGGGCATACAACATGGAATACATAGCAGTACAAAAGATGTTTTGCTTCTTGGTTCAGATGTACAAAAAACAGGGGTCTCACACTTTATGCCAAGCAAAAAAAGAGGTCCTAATAGCTTATGAACCCTTGAACCCCAGCCTAATAGAACAGATTAGCCATAAACGAACACATAGAACCAAAAGAACATAACCTCTCATCAACATGTGGTCGTTTCTTTCCATTTTTCACGTCAGTAACTCCATTTGCAAGACCCTACACAATTTACAACTCCAGTAAATTCTATGAAGGGAGAAAAGAAGAGAGGGAAAAGAAGACAAGGGCCAAAGTGGCAAATGCGGTGAATACCATGCCCTCCTTCCATTTGACGGGAGTACCAGTAATTTTTGTTGTCTGACCATCAATATATGTAAAAGTTTTTGTCAGCTTTGTATCTTCAAAATAAGGGTTGTCATTAAAGTTCTGAAACAGAGGCATTAGAAAGAAGCATTAGTAAAGAGTAATTCAAACACTATCAGAGAAAAATGGGCATTATATAATTGGAGCAAAATCCAAAATGAACAAAGAAAATCAGCATGCAAAAAGAACAGACAATAGAATGTGCGTGTCCCCAAGGTAAAGTCAACACGAAAACAGGGAGCTTACGAATGTGACGGAGTATCCTAACGTCTTATCATCTTTGAAGTCCACCACATCAATAGACTTTAAATACTTGAAAATCTATGTGAAGAAGAAAAGAAGAGAATTAGTAAACACACGGACTTGATCAATTCCAGTCAGCTGAAAGAATTAAGACGGTAGGAGGAAACACAAAAATTTACTCAAAGTAAAAATCTTTAACAAACTATTTGTCTGACCTTCTGGTCTTCTGCACTCAAAATATCACAAAGTACAGGATGGCTCATGAACTGCGTCCAACAATAATGCACAAGTTATATACATGCCCAAATTATGTATCAACCATTAAACGTTCTAAAATAAGATGAATATGAAATATATCGGATCACTAACAGAAGTTAGCCAAAAGTCAGGAATGGTTTTTATTATCTCATTCCGCTTCACATAGACGGGCCTGCGTATCTCGTTATACTTTTGCTCAATGTCCAAAACCTTGTCATTCTCTTCGTCATCAACCTGTGGGGTGCCAATGCAATTTCAAGCTTCATCAGCATTATATACCAAAATGAAATCTTAAGCTTATCCAATGAACCAAACCATTCTGATATAAACATTGATAGGTGCTCAAGGCATAAAGATAACATATACAGGCAACCAAACGACACAAATAAATGAAAGATGTAATTAAAAATATGTAAAGCTCTACACGGTGATTGAAATCCAATACAAATAACAAAAATTAAAATAAAATTGAAATTGAGAGCTACACTTATGAGCTGTGATATGCAGACGCTTTATACATACAAATTGCCAATACATATATTTATACACATATATACGCAGCATAGAGAGAGAGAGAGAGAGAGAGCAGAGAGAACAGAGAGGTTGCAGAACCTTGTCGAGTTCGTCTTGAACCTCCTGCAACTTCTCGACGGAGAGCACGAGCTCCTTGTCAAGGTGATCGGCGTCGTCCTCCGGGGCTCGCTCGGTGAGCTTGGGCTGCTTCGCCGCGTCCGCCACCATCGTGAGAAAGCAGAACCCTAGCTCTGGAGGCAAAGCAAAACCCTAATTTACTCTGGAAAGCGAGGGAAAATCAGCGAGAGGGTTTTGTAATGATTCTTGTGCGTGTGTGTATACGGGAGAGAGGTCTCGAGGGCCTTACAGTCTTTTCACATCCTCACTGTAGTGTTGTGTGACGTGTCACTTCATAAACAACTCCTTTGATGTCCAATCTGTTATTGTCACAAGTTGGAGCATTGTGGCACGAACATCGATATTGATCACGACATAACAATCGTCGTTGATGTCCAATCTGTTATTCTTTTTATAAACCCTAACGCTCCGTTTGGTTTCTCAAAAAATTTAGGAAATTGAAACTAAGAATTTGAAGAGGAGAGAGAGGCTTACGTACGTGATCAAAGTGTGACAGAGCCGGTTTATCTGAGAGAATTCGGAGGAGAATTTCGAAAGCCAATGATGTCATTAAGGTAAAGCTGAGGAAGGTGATCTGTCGTGCAATTTTTTTTCCTTTCTATGTAATGCCTACCTTGGGAGCAGCCTCTCTATAAATGGGGGTAAGGCTAGCCGACATTCACCTCTCCCAGACCCTGCGTAAAGCGGGAGTCTTGTGCACTGGGTACGACCTTTTTTTTTTATGTAATGCCTACCAACAGCAATGGTTTGGCATGCCACGATGCGAGGGTTAGCGTGTCAAAGTGTTAGAAAATTATATGTCATGGCTTGTCTTGACATGGTAACTCTCGCATCGTGGCACGCCAGAACATCGATGTTGACCATGACATGACAAGTGTTGTGAATTGTCGGCAAAATGCATGTTATGACACACCATGCATTTTGTCGACAATTCGCAAGGCTTGTTATGACGTGCCACGATGCAAGAGTTAACGTGTCAAGATGAGTCATTATCCGTCATGCATTTTTCTAACACTTTGCCTACTATTTCGGAATAATTTTATAAAAAAAAATATAGGAAATATATGACACGTTCTTACCGGTAATAACCTTTGTAAATATTCAACTCAGATAATGCACATGTTCTTACCGTTAAGAAGATGCATAAATATTCAGGTCAAATATTGAACGTGTTCTTATCGGTAAGAACAAGTGTAAATATTCCGCTCATATATTGTATCCACAACAGATAGAGTCTCTCTCTCTCTCTCTCTCTCTCTCTCTCTCTCAATCACACACAAATGCATAGAGTTAATTGCCTATATAAATTCTGATTGATTTCTTGTTTCAGAATTGTATGGCTTCTCATTAAGCATGGTGCACGAGTGAGCCAGAGGAACAAATAGTGAAATTCCCAATCTGGTTGGGTCCAGTTCAATGTTGTTAGTATTTATTCTCTATTTGCCTCTTGGAAGCTGGCTCTCAGAATTCAAACTTCGACTGCTAACGTTTATCTCCGTGTCTGCAAAACTGTTAACATTACCAGTAGACAAAGACCTATCAACCTGACAAACTCGCAAGATTAGCGTTTCATATTGCCGAACCCAACCAGTACTGTTAGCCTCAATAAGTTGATTTTCGAAACGTGTACCAACTGTACGTTTGATTTCACATTTCTAACTATCGGTTTTCAATTTTGCAGGTACCAATCAACATGAATGCCATGTTCAAGAGGCGACGAGGCTTTCTCAAGCACCTGCGAAGCACTTCTAACCATGCAAGATGAAGACACCGCTACTGAAAGTGCTTGTGCATGTGTATGTCCTTAATCTATTAGTACGTTCTCAAGTTTCCATACTGTATGTGTGCGCTAGAACTATTCACTCCAGCAACAAGGCAGAGATTTGTAAATACTTCGATTCTCCTCGTGGATGTGTTAGAGGATCCAAGTGCTTTAAGTTGTATGGATTACGAATACTCAGGCATTCTTCATTGATTTGTATAACAGATGTATCAACTCTATTTCTCTTGATAACGTAATGTTCATATGTTACTTTGTGAAGCCGATTCGTTGGGTAAGTTTTTTGAAAAAGAATTTGGGCCGGTGGAAGATGCCAATCATTTTAGCTCAAATGGAAAACAAGATGCAATCTCGAGGCTCTGGATTTGTCAGATTTAAAGAGGAGAAGTCTGTTTCTGCAGCTGTTCAAGCACAATATGTCACCATGGCAGGCACGCCGGTCGAAATTAAAAGTCTAATACCAAAAATGGCAGCTGAGTCGGAGAAAATGTCACTTCGACAACAAGAACAAGAGAAGAATTGCAATTGCCAATCTCCACCGCTTCCAGTTGCAGCAAAGGTGTCGTCCAGCGAGATGGTTATGGAAGCAAATAAACCCGAACAAGTTCTTGGCTTGATAAGGTAGTCCAAGGCCAACCGAACACATCAACTCAAGCACATAATATCAGCAGCCCCAAGGACAGTAAAAGCATGCCTGTATGGCTTAAAGGCTTGCAAGAAGTGGTTTCCTCGATCGCTTCTTACAACGTCTTCCAAAGCATCCGAGTGGAGAATACGCTCTCTCCTCTCTGAAAAGTGACTTAGAATTGGATCATTTGCGCGTTGGCTTCTCTAAGCTCAGTGACTTCATCAAATCTTTCTCCAACTTATGTGCCAAATCCCAGGCTTCACCACAACCTTTGTCATACACTCAAAGCGCCTTGCAGTTCCCCTTTTATTTGCACATGTTCTTACTGGTAAGAACACATTCAATATCTGAGCTACATATCTACACAACTTCTTACCGACTAGAAAAGGGGCAACAACTCTCGAGTGAAAAGCAGTATCGAAGTATCGAAGTAGCCCTTAAGAACACGTGCGTTATCTGAGCTCAATATTTACGAAGGTTATTATTGGTAAGAATGATTCGTATATTTCCTAGATTTTTTTTTATTTATTTATTTATTGAAGATGATAGCTTGGAGGATGAGGCCTTGGAGCAATCCACAATGGCATTTGGTTTTAGAGGCCCTTGCAAGAAAATGGAACAAATCATCGGGATTCTTCCTTGGTGAATTCGATTTCTACAAGGTGAGATCAGCAGCCGGTGAACTAAAAATTACGATTTTATATTGTTAGAGATTTGATATATATTGTTCATATTGGACGCAGGACTACAAGGAAAGCACCTTGGAGGGAAAGTGTTTTGCGTGCAACCAGAACCAGATTTTATGGGCCAACTTCCCCCGCCAAAACTTGCTCTGGTGCAGCGCCTGCAAAGTGCAGGCCATACCGGCTGCCGGTGATTTCGTTCACAACTGCGTGGTGTGTGATGCGCAAGTACACAAACTCATTTAACTTCCGTGGAATGATGAATTCCGGCGTATATCACCTGGTCCTTTCCGAACGAAAGATCAAAAGACGATTCTACACATTTGCTTGTTTTTATCTTCTTTTCCTACTGTAGTCCATTCGCGCAGAAGACATCTCCATTAACCGGTAACAGATGAAATCGTTTGCAGTCGAGGTCCCTGTGCAGAGAGGGGGAAAATGCTGCCAATGGAGGATAGATGACAGCTATAGACACATAGTAAGAGGGTGCAGGTAAACTGAAGATATGCCCGGAAAAAGTTAAAAGGAAAGGCGGGTTGGGCGTGGCGTCTCCTTCCCGTCACAATAGAAAATACTTTTGGACTCCGATCAAAACTGTAGAGTTTGCACTCGAGCAGTAGCCATATATCACCAATGAGGAAAGAAAATGATAGCAGAAGCGTTCTACTGATATAACTTGTTTTGTTGATATACACAAAAGTAATTACCTTGATCCCATTTGTTTTATGGTTCAATTTCGCTCGATGTTTACTTTTCGGACATGTCAAATACAGTAAAACAAAATGACTCACACAGACATAGTTACTTCCCTGGATTGTTTGGTCAACCAACCGGAAATAGGGCTTCTGGTTAATCCAAATCACCGTCGGTGATCTTATAATGCAAAGAATTTACACAATCAGTTAGCCATTATAAGTTATCCCGAAAATGATTAAACAACTCTTTCTTGTCCTTTAATCCTTTAATTTTGAACAATATAGTTGCATCTTACTCGTACTCAGTTGAGATATTTAAACATGTTTCCTATTCTAAAAGCAAACCGCCACCATACTCGAAAATAGGGTGAGCTCATGAGAGTAGCAAACCTGCTGTGTCTTCGTAACACTGTAACTGTTGCAAACTCAGTCCACATGAGCTCCCAGACGACGGTAAAGTACACAGTTGTAGTCTAACATATCTCACATCTGCCCTCGTGGTTGTCTATCTCTGACTACTGGTTTGCACACACCGAGTGCCTGCAGAATATCTTTCTGTTGTCAACTCAAACATATTTGGAAGAATACAGAAAGGTTTATGTCAACATATGATATAAGAACCAACACATCTGTACGTGTGACAAGAAGTTAAGTTCAATTATTTAAAAAAAAAGACACAAGGAACTCGGCCAATGAACGTAGTACTTAGTTACGGAACAACTCTACTTCTACTCAGTAATTCGGGAATAGAAATTTCCCTTGCATACAATTGCAGCAGCTATTGAATGTGGTTAGTAGAAAAAATTTACCTGCAAGAACGCTAAGCAGTTACTTTCTCTACGAGCTCATGTTGTACAGACCGGTCATGCTTTTTCCTACAAATCAGAAGAAATTGTTAGCAATGTGAAACGGTAAGGCAAACAATTAAGAAAACATATCAAAAGATCCCAATGTATACATTTAACAGATGCCTCTGAAATCGATAATATTTGGGAAACATATAAAAAAATAATCAAAACATATCCAAACTTACTTGTCATACAGCTTGATGAGTGACCTTGGCCTCTCATAACTATTTTGCTTCTGTTCAAGAAACTTTTGGTTCTCTGCCTGCCTTGACTCTGGTTTCCAATTAGCATTGGCTAGAGACTTGCCCAACAACTCAGCAATATCCGAGGCCATTGCCTCAGCCTTCTTCCAGTATGGAAACGTTTCCTTCTTGAAGTGGTGTGACAACCACATATACATAGAACAAACTTGGTGCTTGGTCTCCAGATCCAAGAGCTCCTTATTGTTACGGGCAGATCCCGTTGGTACGCCCATAGCAATGTTGACAGGGAGTTTCTGACCATATGATGAAGCAAACCTTAGAAGATGATACATAGCTCTTGGGTCTTTGATATTAACTGGGGCAAAACAGAAGTTAAAACGATCCTCCAGAGATAGTTCCGGAACCTTCTGTAACATATTTGCAACCTTCTTTATATGATCATGTCGACACAGGAAGTATGAACCATCCAGACGACAATTTTCACTAAAATTTTCAAGTAGCTGGCAGAACGTAACATCAGGAATTTTCCCTGCGAATAGCTCAACCTGCTCAAAGAAAGGGAAAAGGCCCACTTTCTTAACTTCGTCAAAAGGTTGCTTTAGACTTTCAATTAAGTAATCCAGATCATCTAAATTCAATGTGGTTGTGAGTCCGTCTGGATAGATGCTTCCTCTCCGACCAGCTCTTCCAGCAATCTGCTTCACCTGAGACGCTGGAACCGCGACAGTTTTGTCACCATTGTACTTTGCAAGCGTAAAGAACACAACCCTCCTGATATTGAGATTTAGACCCATTCCCACTGCATCAGTAGCAACAAGCACATCGTATTCATTATTTTGATCATTAAACAAATTCGCTTGCTGTCGACGAGTCTCTGGTGGCAAGGCACCATAAATAACACAACAACGATGATTAGTGTGTTTTTCAATTGCAATTTTAACCTCAAATACCTCTCTCCTAGAAAAAGCAACCACACAGTCTCCAGACCGAACATTTTTAAGATCTCCCAAGAGCGTTTTGGCTTCAACCACCAATGGCTTGAACCTCTCATAATGCTGCTCGTGCAACTCATCACCAGTTTCTGAACAGATTTGTCGAACAATGTTCAGAACACTTGGATCTCCACACAAATGTATCTCGTCAGCCTTCAGCCCAAGCAATGCTCTTGTCCATGCAAAACCTCTGTATGGATCTGCCATCATCTGAATTTCATCAATCACGGCAACATCATACATTTCATCAGTTGACACCATTTCGACTGTGCAAGCAACATGGTTTGAGAATGGGACAAATTTCTTTTCTTGTCCTGTGTGAAGACTACAATAAACTCCATGCCCGTTGACTTTATCAAAGACTTCCATAGCCAATAATCTCAGAGGACTGCAGTAAATACCCTTCTTTGCTTCCATAAACCGTTGCAAAGCATTGTATGTTTTACCACTATTGGTTGGACCACAGTGATAAATTATCTTACGCTTCATAGCCCGTGCAAATGGAAACCATGTATGAGGCTTAGTGAGATCTGCTGATTCAATCATACTACGAAAACGCTTGATCTCATCTGGAAATTCTTCTAAACAATATTCAACAAATATAGGAAACAAAAACTTCACAGCATCATTAGATGGACCAAGGGATACCACATATTTGGCAACATCAGCCGAACACTTCTTGAAGAAAAAACTCCGAAACTTGTGCACGGCAGTAGGGAAAAATGAACGTCCAATGTATATTGCAAGAGCCTGATCGCATGCCCAACCCGAATTGCCAAAATTCCGGAATATCTCTTGAAGAGTCTCCCAATCAGCCCGTCTCTGCTTTGCACCCTTTTCAGCATTGCGAAGCTCATGATACAATTCAACAGGCTCACGTGACGCAACCTGCTGAAAGTTCATAGGTTTCGCTGAACTCACATTCTCATCACCATTTTCCGACTCAACAACCATCGAATCACAAACCAGACTGACATTACCCTCATCTCCATCTCCACAATTTGACAAATTGCGAGCACTGCCCTCATTTACAAAGTCCAAAATTTTCCCAGCATCTGCATCAAAATCACATTCAGAATCCACCATTCTACTACTACAAACCCCATTATCCTCCTCATCCTCCACAGTAGTCGAAAATGGTTTCGCATCAAAGGTACTGCAGCCTGTGAAATTCGGGCCTTTGGGGGGCAATCTAACCCGAATTAGGTCCCTGAATCCCGTCGAAAACGAACGGTGATTCGGAACATCGAAAGCGGGACAAAATTGGAAATTTGAGGATAGAGAGCGGTCATATAATGCAGAAGAACTAACATGTTGATTCCATATCAAAACCCTAAACCTAGATATGTTCTTCTTGGAAGCATAAATTCGAAACAGAGAACTTGAAGGGCCTCTAGCCATTGTTAAACACTCGCATAAAATTAAAAAAGCTCAAAGAAATGATAAACAAATTTAAAAAAAGCTCAGAAATTTGGGAAAAATTCAAAGAAATAACAAGTGAGTTTGAAATGATTGGATTATATCGAGCAAACCTGAGAGAATTGAGCCAGAGAAAATTGCGAGGAAGTGGATGGTGAGGGTTTTCCCCAGCAAAACCCTAAAACCCAGAAGTTGCTTTTGGGTTTTGACTTTTTGAGGCTGATTTTTCACTCCTTCTTTTACTTGGGTCGGTTTAAGATTATGGGCTTGGGTTTCATCTGGGCCTCCGCATCATCTTTTTATTACGGGCTTTCTCTCAACTTCTAAAATTTTACAAACGTGCAGATTACAGGAAGAAAAATTCGACTTGAACTCACTGCTCTAACTAACTTGGTTAAGTTCAGGTCTATCTAAAATTATATCATTTGAGTTGTCCTCTTTTTAAAAAGACAATATTGTACTTTAGTCTAATATGAATTGTAGGGAAGAGAATTCAGACTCGAGTGCATAAAAAAACATACATGTTCTAGCCAATCTAACTATGCCCACGTCTGCTATTCGAGTCATATTCTTGTAAATTCATCTCAAATCACTTTGTAAGGCACAATAAATAGTTATCGGTAATTGGAGGCAGGCATTTGGGAGTATCTAAGGGCTAGTTGGAAAATGCTTTTAAAATGCCCAAGTGCTACATAAATTAAACATGTTGCCTAAACTTGTATGATTGGAATGTAGGAAACTGTACAACGACACTACAAGGACTAGGAGTATGATTTGGATACTAGCTACATGATTACAAGGGGTCAACCACCGGAGGATAAAATTTCGGGTAGGATGTCTGACCACATCATCTGTAAACGCCCCTCGTAGAAGTATGAGATATCTTGATATTTTGGTCTCACCCAATGTAAGAATTGCCCTAATCAGGCAGTCCCACCAAATATGTTCTCTTCCGCAAAATGATTTGAATCAAGTGTAGCATTTGTTAGTAGAATAGCTACTAGGACAAGGTGGTGAATAAGAAGGCAGAGTTGGCTTCCAAGCCTCATCATCTGAAGCCAAACTGAAGGGAAAACCAATTGTTCTGATGCTGCTGCTTCCCCACTGGCTTGTACTATTACTACTACTACTACGACTCATGTTCTTCCTGAATCCCCCTTCGTTTTCTGATGACCCTGTGTTTCCTTGCATCTGATTCTGTTGCTCCAAACTGATCAAAAAGCTGGTGAACTGCTGCTGTGAACCATCGAAATCTATGCTCCCCGCGGTGTTGCTTAAATCACCGATTAATGCAGGGTTCATAGTTCCTGACAGTTCAGCCGGCGAGAACATGAGGCTGTTGGGAAACTCTCCATCAAACATGGAGGGTTTCAACACGGTCGGGTTGATTGGTTTGTAAGGAAGAGTGTCAAAGGAAGAGTAGTTTGTGTTAGATGCTTGTTGCAAGTCGTTGTTATTCCAAAACTGCATGGTTGATCCCATGTCGGTTGTGCAAGACATGTTCTCTGAGCTGAACTGTTGAGTGAATAAACCAGCTGCTCTAGGCTCTGGAAACTGAGAGTCCCAAGAGTGAGAAAGTGCTCTCTGTGCCATGGAGTTTGTTTTCTTGAAAATCCTGCAAATTGCCCATGAATCCTGCACACCATGAAGTATTTTAATCAGCAGAGCGATAACATGTTGGCATGAAAGATACAACCATTAATAATGACATGTCGACAGTCAGTTCTTTAATAAAAAGTGAACAATAGTTTCATAGCCCGATTATTTTATTTCGGTGTCCAAAATTTTAACTAGTACTTACATTTGCAGGGAGGCTTTTATCTAAGAGCTTTTTTGGTGGAACTGAATTTGAGAGAGAAGGCAACCGAAACTCGTGCATCATCCAGTCAGTTTTGATCCCTTTTGCAGCTCTGCCTCTGTAGAACACAAGGGACTTCTTTAAACCTATGCACTTGGAGCCTTCCGAAGAATAGATAGGCCGGTCTGTTCCGGTTGCTTTCCAAAACCCGGCTCCTGTGACGCGATTAGGCCTGGTGCTGTTCTTGTATTTTCGGTCCCTCGGGCAGTAGAAGTACCACTCTTTCTCCCCAGTACTTGCCAGCTCTGCTTGCACAGATGAAACACAACTTATAAGTTCAGAGACAGTTGCTATACGCTCATTTAGAAAGTTAAGCAAAAAGCAAAAAGCAAGAAGAATATATGAAATATGTTGAAATTTATTTTAAAAATCCAAGTGCTTCCTCAAGAAGCACCTACTAGGTTGACAGAGAACGCTTCATAAATTTTGAGTTTTTCTGTCTAGTCAAACGAAGGTAGAAGCGTTTTTTGCTGCAGAAAACACTTTTAACCTTTCTAAATTGGCCATAAACATCATAAACTTGAGACAGATCCAAAACATGAAAAGGGCGAACAGTTTAAAAATCTAAACTAAAAAAGCACTTTATAAGAATGAATCAGAGACAAGTTAGCTTACTTGGAAGATCCCAGGGATCATATTTATAAATGTCAACTTGCTTGATCAGCTCAATGGGAAGAACCCTCTGCTGGATTTTTCTCTTCAGGTAAAACCCTACAAGCTCCTCATCGGTCGGGTGAAACCGAAAACCCGGCAACATCACATCATCAACCTTTTCCATCTCATTCTTCTGCTCCATACTTCTCTTCCTTCTCTAAATCGTAAGAAATAATATATCTCTAATCAAATAGTGGAACAGCTTAAGCTTTTTGGATAAGCACTTTTAACTAGTTCTTGACCGTGAGCTCTAAGAGAAGCACTTGTGAGTTAAAAGCTAACTTCATCCAAAGCTATATATCATGTGCCACCCGGGAGGAGTCTGAATCCGGAGCCTCAGCCGCCCTTTTAGGGTGACTAAAATGGAGAGAAGTAGATTTGCACGAAAATCACTGTTTTGTTAAGCAGAAGCTGAGGGTTTCAACTCTTATAACAACAGCTACCAAGAAAAACCTGAGTAGTCAAGTGAATGAGATTATTATTGAATTAAGTGCTTTTTATTCAAGCTGGTGTGTGCTTCTTGGACTGCATAAGGGGGAGAGGGTTATTTAAATCCGAATTAAGGATCTCAAAGAGTAGAAAAATAAAGCTTTTTTTTTTTTTTTCTGGAATTTTAAATTCCAAGTTGCTTTCACATTTTCTCATAGCTTGATTATAGAAACCAATTCCATTTTTATCTTCAAACCACCTTTAGACAAAATGACAAACAGACGTTCCTTGTCATAATATTATAATTTATTTATTTGAGTAATCTTTATTTTTGGCTTATACCACCTTTTAAATAATCATTTCTTAAAGGCCTTTTTTATTGGCACCCCACAATGTTATGAATACACCCCATTTTCTTTTATTTAGTCTGAATTTCCTTTTCTACCCTAATTTAAATTAGATAAAAATAAACAAACAAAACCAGCACCACCTTCATCATCCCAAAACCTACTCCTTTTCGACAGCCCCCCACCATGGCACCTCCATTAACAAAATGATCTCAAGTATACCAAAACATATGCCGACTTACAATTAAACTAACCAATAGTCTCATAGAAAGTCAATTCCTAGTTGACACAGAAGGATTGCTTCTCTACAAGTAGCATTTTTCAAAATTTTCACGGCCATCAAGTTGGTATCCCTGATTAGGTTGATATCGACATTATAAAATTCAATTTTATGGTATTTCATATCCTGCAAAATATTAGCAAAAGTGAGAATTCTAGAGAGAGAGAGAGAGAGAGAGAGAACGGCGGGAAAGGGGGTGACTATCATTGGCCAACACCGATGAGGAAGGTGGCAGAAGGGTGAGCGGTTCAGATAGGATGTTAGAAGGTTTTAATTTCTTAACTATTATAAAAAGGTGGTCTTAAACAATGAAAGGACTAATATTGGAATTTTAAAGAATAATTTTGAAGTTAATAAAAAGGTATTCATAAAATTATGGGGTGTTAATATTGGAATTTTAGACAATAAAAAGGTATTCATAAAATTATGGCGTGTTAATAAAAACACCCTTTCTTAAATTCTTTTTTTTGCTAAACATGTAATTTATGGACCAACTTCCCAAACACAACACTTACAAACCCTCTGGTTAGAAGATGAAACTATGAGATGGAGGCTCAGGGCATAAGGGATAAGGGAAGACTTAGGAAGACTTAGAAAGAGATTTTAAGAATAGGGAAGACCTAAGAAGACTTAGAAAGAGATTTTAAGAAAATATATGGAGTACTTGAGCTAATAGAAAACGTAATGACGTTCTAGAATTCATACGGCCAACCTTACTTAGTGGGATAAGGCTTGATTGTTATTGTTGTTTTTGTAGAAATTTTCAGGTCGACGGGTCGATGGCCCACTCCAACAACACTAATATTGTCCCCACTTTATCACCTACCAAATCCGTCAGATGTGGGGTTTTATCACAAAAACCTCGGAATGAGTTAGACTGGAGTAATTCTATTTAAATTTTTTTTCTCCTTTCCCTCTAGCCGACGTGGGATAATGTGATTCCAACAAAAACCATCATGCAAAATAAAACACCGGACTAATCTTTAATTACACACTGAGACGATGCATGGTAAATTGGAAATAATAGAAAAACGATATATTTTTACTGAATTACCAGTAAATCCAGAAATTACAAGAATATAGTGCTGCAGTGTTGACAAGGTTAGGCAAACAGTGATTGTTTGGGCTAAAATTGTTCTTGGACAGCTCTCTATTTAGGGTAAATTCAGAGTACTGTTCACCAAACTGCTCCACAAGGGGCAGTTCAACTACTAGGGTTAGGGTTTGACCAGTGATGCATGTCATCTGACCTTTAAAGTTACATGTATGCAACAGGGAACACAATACGAACAAAACAAAAGCAAACGGGGTGAAGAAATTGACACATTCCAATCCGGAAGGTTTATTTGGACTCTGAATCGAGTCGTCGGAGACCTTTCGGGTTGGAGTGTGTCACAAATCATGTCATGTATGTGCTCAAGATTGGAATCATATATATTCAGAGAGTTTATCTGCTCTTATGTTGATTATTCACGGATTTTTTCCTCTTCCTAAATTAATGAAGTATGGTAAATATTATACTTAACAAATCTTCTGTTTGGACGCAAAAGATTGTCAATATGATGGCTGATCCACAATAAATATAAAAATGTATCGAACTTAATTATAAGTTTTTGTTAAATTTTATTGAATTCCTTTTATTATGTTTTGAGTGTTGAACTTAGAGGATATAAAAGTATCAACAGCATATTGTTTAATACAGAAAGCTTTTCTGTTTGGTTTGAAATCCATACATACTGAAACAATGAATCCGCCTTAATTAGTTTTCTCACTGCATCACTTACTTAAGAAATGAGAAGGCATGGGTCAATCCCCTTGATTTCACAAAAATGGGAATCCAAACTTCCTAACATCCAAATTTTTTTGGTAACCTCACTGGCCAAAAAGAACAATCTTTTTGGTACTTTCCAGACACCCGTTTTGAGAAGCTGCATTTCTTCCAACGAATTGAGATCACTTAGCTTTGTTACGCTTTCTATTTTAGTGGTATCACCAATCTATGTACACTTATGTCATTCATCAATATTATGACGCATGAATTAATAACGATATATAACAGTGTTATCTTCTTACTAAAAAAAAGTTTCCATGTCAACCAACCACTATACTATTCAAAAAGAGCCACTAGTATTAAGCTAACAATGAGATGCTAATTTAAATCATCAGCATGTCCAATTTAAACTAATTGTCGGTATAAGTATATATATAAGTATATATATATGTGTGTGTGTGTGTGTGTGTGTGGCGGAGACTCAAATTTAGTGAAATTCCCCAGATATAGATCCTCATTTGCAACCCTTGTTGTCTGTTGCTTAATCTTGGATTTGGAGCCCATGCGTCCAACCTAAGTTGAAATTTGGATCAAACTCTTCCAAACCAAGTTTTCTAACCTCTCTTTCTTTGCAAACATCAACCTTCTAATTAACACAACCATGCATGTTCCTATCAAACAAAACTTTGATCAATGTGAATGACTTTCTGTAGCTAATTATAAAATAGTTTTCCTTAACCGCATCAAATTCCATGCATCGTCCATTATATATTATATGTTTATGCTTTACATTCTTGGTAAAATATTCTAAAATTGTTAAGCAACACTTCAATTCATGCATTTTCATTTTTCAAGCAAACCTATATTGACCAAATGCACCAGATATGTCCTTGTTTGGCGCACAAATAATTGTTTTCATTTACCTGAAGAAAGCCTCAAATTTGACTCATATCACTATAAGGACGACGCTAGGGGTGCAACTTGGTTTGGGTCAACCCAAATCCGTCCATGCTTAACCCGAATTTAAACCCGATTGAGCGGGTTAGAATGAAGTAAAAATCCATCCAAACCCAACCCGACCTTAACCCAATTTTTTATTGGGTTTGGTTGGATTGGTGCTTTGCCCATCCATGTCAACCTAAACCCAACCCGATTTCTAGCCTGAATTACTCATGTACATATTACCCGTCCCATTTCAATTATATAAGCTAGATATACAAGTTTGGGAGGTCTGTCTATACTTGAAGTTTGTTGTTTGGTTTTTATTTGAACAATGAATGATTGTGTTGATTTTACGTTTCTTTTGGTTAAAACATTGCTATTGTCTGTGTAAATTTGAATTTAAATATTTTTGACATTATTTGGTTCAAAATTTGAAATTTATCTTATAAAATAATGTGTTATTTAAATCAATAAAGTTGGGTAAAACCGAACCCAACCCGAGTAAACCCGAACCCAATTTAAACTCGAACCAGAATAAACCAGCATGAAACCGAACCGAACCCATACCAGATGTAGAAATGTTGGATAAGGGATGAGTTGACCATCAAGCCCGCCCAAGTTGCACACCTAGAGATGCATGCTTGATCCCCTGTAAAAGTCGTTTTGTAAATATCCAATGTTAAAAAAAATTAAAAACTGAGATAGAAAATAATATTATCAGTAGTTAAGTTGTAATGTAAGTTCCAGACATGCGTGCTTGTCCAAATTACTCATCAATCACATATAGGCCTTATGTTATAATATTTATGTTTTAGGATAATCAATTAAGATAAATTTCTTTGAAAGCAACATTCCTCCAATATTTATGACATAAAATAACCTAAGATTAATACTGTCTTGTTGGTTACCTTACCTCCTAAAGTCATTCCTTGGATAAGGGATTTTGAACTGAAGTTCTATCTACATGACGTTTTTATCTTTTTTAAATATAATCACTCTCGCACTTCTACTCATTTTCTTGGTGTTGATCTCATTTATTAACATATTTGATTATTTAATAAATAAAATGCCTTCTAGAGCCATGTCACAGGAAAGGGTGATGTAGCTGCACATCATTTTTTACTTTCCATACATATTCTGTTAATTTTTGTTCATTGATAAACTTCACTTCATTCGATCTGCAGTTGAAAATTAAGTGAGATGTGTAAAAGATAAATAAGGGTGTGTATATAGCACCACCCTATTAAAAAATGGTGATGTCAATTTGATTGGGATAAACCTAGTCTTAATACAAGGACAAACCTAGTCTTAATACTAAATTTGATACATGGGATAAAAATAAGGAGAAATTAGGTTCACATCCTTCTTTTTACTACTCCATTGATTAAAATCTTATTCATTTTCAATTTTTGATCAAGGTCCTTCGGTATTAATAACATCATTAATTATTTGAATAATAAAATATTTTTATTTTTAAATATATTCCTTTAGTGTTAAAAATGTTACAATTAGTTATTTATATTTATGGCTAAATTTTTTATCATATATTTTTACTTTTAGTTTGTACCAAATTTTTTTTTCATTTTTAATTTGTACCCATATATTAGTTTCTTTTTGTGCCCATATTTTTTAAAGTTTTGTTTGTGTTTGTACCCATGTGTATACTGTCACGTGACATTGTATATTTAATCAATGATAGAAAAATTACATACGGTATATTTATGTTTTATGCCTAAACTTTGTATTTATATTTTTAGTTTGTACCCACTTTTAAATTGCAACATTTTTTAAAATTTGTAGTATTTTCTTTTTAGTTTTATTTTGTACCCATGCATTAATTTCTTTTAGTGCCTATATTTTCTAAAAATTCATTTGTACTCATATTTTTTTAATCTTTTATCTGTACCCTAATTTATTTATAATGTACCCATTCTTCTTTATTATTGTACCACTTTGTTATATGTGAAATGTACCATTTTTTTTTGTAAAATGTACCAATTTTTTTTAACACTATGGATACATTCTTTTGCCATTTATTATTTCTTATTTTTACCTAGTTTTTATCCATTTAGTCAATCAAAATGTTTAAATTTTTTTATTGTAACCGTTTCTAATAGTATTATAATGAGGTATTTTAAATTTATAGGATTATAAATCTCATAAAATATCAAACAATTAATGTCAAAACTATAAAACTATAAATATTAATTGAAATATAATGAGGTGTACAAAGTCAATGGATTTTGATCAAACTTTGAATACTATTAATGTTTTAGTCAAATAATGTTAAGATTAAGGACCGCATCCAAAGTATCCCTAAAAATAATGTTTGGGATTTCTCTTGATATCAACAAAATTAAATAATTTGTCTCAAATCAATTAAATTAAAATTGCGTTCGGGAATAAGTTGATAGATCATAACCTAGTCTAGTATTTAATAATAGGGACACTTTGGATGCGGTCCCTATCTATCAATATTCTTTGATTGAAACCTTGTTAGTTTTTAGTTTTTTATTGAGGTCCCTGATATTAATGTAATAATGTAAGTTACTATATTTTTTTAATTAAAAATTAAAAATTGAAAATTTTAATTGTTTATATTAATGAGATTTTAAATAAAACCCATAATTTATGGGATTAAAAATAATAAAATTTAAATTATTCTCTCTATTATATTGTGTGTGTGTATACATATATGTATGGGTACATTAACCAAAATTAACAAAAAAAAGTTATTGTACCAAAACATGGATACATTCTCAAATCAACGAAAAAGAATGTACCCATATAAATTTAAACATGGATTAAAAAATTTGAATGGATTTTATATTAAAAAAGGGTACATTTTACATATAACAAATTGATATATTTGAGAATGGGTACATTTAAGATTAAAAAAATTGAAAAATTATATGAATGGGTACATTTAAGATTAAAAAATTGAGAATCTTTTTATATATAAAAAAAAACTAATAGGTAAAAACTTAATTTAATTTAATTTTTTATTATTTTGGAAATGTTTGAATTGAAAATTAATTAGAAGTTTAATAGAGGTGTGAGTATTAAACCCTAAATTAATTACTAATTTTTATATTAAAAAAATTATATAATAAACATGTAAATTCATTATCACATTAATGCTAAGGACTTGAATCAAAATTTGAAAACTAATAAGGTGTTAGTCAATGAACAATAAAAACTAGGGACCGGATACTAATTTTTCCTTAATAATATTGAGAACAACAACATAGCACGAGAGTATACCCTCATAGTGACGTCTCATGTCAATAATACAACGCCAAGTGATAAAAAACTTACACATGTCATTCTATCACTAATATAGGACGCCACAATAACGATGTACTCCTACAGCGCAAGCCCTCATATTGGTGGGGTTTTGGAAACTGATTATATCAAGTTATTAACATTATATAAACAAATATAGTTTGTTGGATGAACGAAAATTGTGTTTTCACATCTATTCATACTCAAATGGACTCGTGGAATAGACCAAAAAGAATATAAAATGTAGCAACGGTCCTTCAACTTTCACCAATTGAAGTAATGGTTTAGCAATTAAAAAGTTTATGAACATTGGTCTCTTAGCTCCTCAAAATGTGCAACTATGGTCTTTTTCATCAACTCTGTCAGAACTTCCATCAAAACGAGTCATGTTGGAAGAATCATTGCTACAATTAGGTTAAAGTTGAAGAACCATTGTTTCAATTGGGTTATAATTGAGGAATTATTTCTCAAATTGGGTTAAAGTTGAGAACTATTTCTACAATTTTCTCATTTAGTTTTCAATAGTTGCCCCTTGACTCATTTTAACAAAAATTTTAACAATATTGACGAAAATGACCATAGCTACATGTTTGTTGAGTTGAGAAACTAATGATCATTAATTTTTAATTGATGGATTATTGTTACTATTTTTTTTTAAAACAACCCAAAAAGCGACTCGTGGGTTTCTTTGCTCAACCAAGACAGAACATTTAGGCCGTGGTAAAGGCCCATTTACCCTGGTATGGGTAAGATTACTAATTACTCTGGTTACATTGATTATCCACAGTAATTCATTTTACATGAAAAATAATCAAGCAGAATTAATATTTTACTATGATACAATTGAAGAAAATGATTTCCTGACTGAAAAAGGCCGACCCAAGCCAACAAAGCACTCCTTTTGGCTCGGATCAGAGGCAAAATGTTTATCATATGCAATTTTATCCTTAATTAACTGACTAGCATGTAAAAACTATCGTCATACCAAATCATGAACTCTTTTCCTCTGACGTTATAGGAATCTCCAAATTTTCACTAATTCTCTGGATCTTTAAAATTACTTGATCCCCCAAAATTATATTCATCAAATACTGTTCAACTCTGCTATGCTTTCAACCTAATATAACACAACATTACAACAACCTGCTAGGTGGAACCGACTGTATGAATCTTAAAATAGCATTGCGCTTAATAGATCTTGCAAATTTAGGACTCCTTTAAAAATGCTTTTAAAATGGATAGAAATGTTTTTGGTAAAAATATTTTGAAACTATTTCTTAGTATAAATGTAAGTGAATTTTTAAAAAACAGTGAAGTGTTTTTTGTAACTGAAGTGTTTTTTGTAACAAGCACCTGACTTGAGATAATCAACTTGGAAAATATAAAACAATTGAAAAGCAAAAAATGAAAGATTGGACACTAGATAGCAAAATGGTGGTCATTAACCAAAAAATAAACATCTCCTGTAAATTAAAGTAGTTTACAATATCATCGTCATCATCCACGAGAATTTTAGAATAGCATAAAATTTGCACTGAAAAACAAACTGAAGCATTGCCATTTACCAGTAAAAAGATAAAGATAAACGAACAAGATTATCACAAAGGAAGAAACAGGGAATTAGTTATCATTGAAACGAAATTAACCGAGTAGACGAGCAACACATAACAATAAAAGCATCCCAAATCTCAGATCCAAATTCATCAATCAACAAAACCTAACGACAAAATCTCGCTCATTTCTTATAATTCATTCAAACGACTATCAATGTTTGGCTCCTTTCTCCGCCTGCCTTTCCTTAGCCTTTTGAATCTTCAAAACCTTCTTCACGATCTTTTGCTCTTCGACCAAGAAAGCTCGAATGATCCTGCATACAAAATGAACAATAAAAACTCAATGCAATGCCTTAATTACTACCATACAAAAATTATAATACCAGCGCATCCAACAATCAGAATGTTCGCGTTAATTTACCTCTCCCTAACTGCACCTCCAGACAATACACCACCATAGGCCCGGTTCACAGTCCTGCGGTTCCTAGATAATCTAGACCTCTTGTACTCAGCAGGTCTCAAGTGAGGAATCTGCAAGGAAACCAAAATTACTATCAGCCACAGTTACCATCCAATATTCACTCCAACGTTCAATCTTTCAAATATCATATAAAGCTGGATGAAACGAACAAATGTACAATCAATTTGTCAAAACTCCAGTCATTCTCATTTTTAAGGGTTCAATTTTTTAAGAAAACTAAAAACACCAGAGTTAATGCAGAGCATATCACCCAACAGAAGAACAAACCCACACAAAAGCCCCACATGAAACGCAAGTTTTTGAAAAGATTATACAAATATAATTTATATGCATGTAGGAGAGTCCCTACCAAAAAAATGCATTTGAGAGTGCTGCGTATGTTAAAGTTCAAAACTAAGAGCATGCTTAAACAAAAATTGAAAAAACAAAATGTCAGTGCATGGCTATCTTCCGAAGTGGTAATGGCAGTGACACTGCTCCGCGGGAAGATAGGATATGACACCACCATCAACGGAGGAGCTTCCAACAAGAGCTGGGAGGACCATCAACGTCAACAAGTCTATATGCGACGTTATTAACATTTGGAATTTAAAAGCATAAGTTGCCTGCTCCAAGTTAGGGAATGATCAATTCCCTCGTCACAAACCTAATAGTACGATTGGATTCAAAAGAACGAGTTTTTTTATGTACCCGGTATCAGTCCTAATCTGAAAACATTCATTTGGACTTTGGAGTTCATGTTCGAAATTCAAATACTTCTAGCTAGTCTCCCACAAATTCATACACCCCAACAAATCATTCATCAAACAAATACAATCACACACATTCTTGCGTTCACATCATAAACCTAACCAAATTGCTCAGTCAAACAAATACATACATACACATACACATTCATATACAATCGCATATACAGATACTGAACAATCAAACGAAAGCAAAGACATACCCCTTGGATTCTCTTGCCGGTAACAGGGCATTTGGGACCGCTGGCTCTCTTCTTGGTGGTCTGATAGATCAATTTCCCCCCTAACATTCAACACGCACAAAACCAACTCAACCAAACCAATCAAACGACACCATAAACAAAACCAGCAAAACCCTAATTGAATATTCGATCAGATTTCCAGAAGCAAATTGGGAATGCAAACGGTGCAAATTATGTTACCGGGAGTTTTGACGATGCGGTGCTGGTTGGACTTGGTGGCGTAGCTGTGACGCTTCCGGTACGTGAGCCGCTGCACCATTTTTGGAATGCTCGTTTAGCTCGGTTGCCTCTCTCTCTGTCAGTGCGATCGACTGCAACAAAAGGGTTGCCTATGGACGATGAGAGCGGTTAAATAGGGTTTTCGAAGGCCGAGAAACCCTAGATCGGATGGCTGTGGAGAGATTTTAAGTATTGGACGGTGAGGATTTAAAATTGGTTAAGTTAATGGGCCGGGTCTAAAAAGAAAAGAGACGGGCCTGAACTTAAGAGTCCCACGCTGATCCGTAATAAAGGGGGTAATCCAATCACACAGCCCATTGGGCTTTATAGATTGGCAGATCCACCGAAAATTCGACAAAACCGGACTAAACCGGCATATCTGGTTTGGTGTGGCTTTTCTTGTTAATTTTCCTTTTCAGTACTAAATCGAACCAGATTAGTCGGTCTAGTTTAAAATTTGGGTTGTGTTGTTTCTGGATCATGAACCGAACCGATCATGTTTTTCAAAACTTGGTCATAACAACCCTCACAATATATGACACCCCAAATGAGATGTAAAATTCAATGTTTGGTCCTAATCTCGAGTCTTACGCTTTGTTTGGTATTGTTTTTTTCATTAAAAACTGCTTAACTTTAACTTTAAAGTTAAGCAGTAAAAAAATGTTTGGTAAAAGTAAAAGATCCTGCCTATTTTAAAAGTAATGGGTTCCAAATAATAGCTTTTAAAAACAACCATTGTAACTTCATTAAATTTTTTTAAATGACATTGTTTAGCCTTCCACACACATTCTATCCCTTAGAGAATAAAGTAAACGTTACTATCTACCACTACAAATAATAACCTTACACCATCACCGCCATTACAACCACCATTTTTATCACCACCACCACCATAACCACAACCTCCACCACTATCAATCACTATCATCTTTGTCAACACCATCACTACCTTCACTGCCACCGCCGCCACCACCACTACTACCACCATTACCACCATTGCTACCATCATCGATGCTGCCATCGCCACCACCACCACCATCATTACTGCAACCGCCACCATTGCACCACAACTACAACTACCATTACCACCATCATTGCCGCCACCGCCAACACAACCCCCATAATCGCAATCGCCACCACTGCCAGTGCCTTACCACCATTGTTACCTTTCCACCACAGCCAACACATCCCACTATTAGCACCACCACCACCACCACCACCTCCACCGCAACCACCACCACCATTACCACCACTGTTGTCGTCGCCCCCACTCCTACTATTATGTTCATTTGTCATTGTATACAATTATATCACCTTCACATTGAATTTTACCAAACGATTTTGCGTTGCTTTTTATACTCACAACATTTTTAAAATTCAGTTAACCAAGCGCATCTGCTTTATTTTACAACTGATCATTCTTAAAGTACAACGAAAACAATTTTTTAAAAAGGCATAGTAATCCTAAACTGGGCCTTAGTCTGACTAATGGTCCAGTAGAATTTATTCTACATATGACGGGTTGAATCCTCTCTCTCGTCTCTCTTTAACAACCATCTAACTCATTAACCATATCGGTTTGCTAATAAAAAGACCAAACACTCTCTCACATAGTTGGAAAAAAAAAATCTTAATGTGATATAAAAATAGAAGGAAAAAAAAATCTTGCAACCTAATTAAAATCATTACTTAGGACTCGTTTGTAAATACTTTTAAAATGACTGAAATCATTTTTAGAGAAAAAAATTTGGGTTCTAAAAGCACTTAAGTGTTTCTTGCAAAAAGACACCAGTTATGTACTTCTTGTAAGAAGTACTTCAAATACTTTTGAAAAATAGTTCCAAACTAGTACTTAATTGGTTATCGAAACACCACATTAAGTTGTTGTTAACTACCTAGCCACCAACCATTACAAAAAGTTAATAGGTAAGTTAATTTACTTGAGGAAAGGTATAGCATCATTGAAATTTTAAATTTTGACCAAGTAAATGTTCATTACGATGACACTACAACTTACGAACCCAACGGCGTGGGCACCTCATCTTTGCCGCCAGATTTATGTTTCGTCTGCTGCCTAGAGACTTCACATTACCACCGCCATACATATTTTTCAACCTTTCAAAATATGAACAATAAGCATGTATGCGTTGACTCGTTAGGGCTGGTTTGGAGTTACGTAAATTTTTTATAAAATAACTTTTTTTTTAAAGTTTGAGTTTTAATTGTGTTTGGTAAATAAAAATAATAATTTTTTTTTTTTAAATCATGAGTTCAAAATAGCATGAAATAGAAGCAATTGTACATATGCTTCTCAAAAAAGCGTTTTTGTCATTGGAGGCAAGTGAATTGTACCAACTACTATAAGTTTTATCTTGACAATTCTACCTCTACCATTCTTTTCGCTAAAAGTCCTATAGTTTACCAAACATTTGGCTGTTTTTTTTTTCCTCACTTTATTCGCACAAAAGCAGATTTAAAAATAGCACTACAGCCCTTAGTCAAGTCATTGTGCTCGCAATTTTATTTGCAAATTTGAAATCTTTTCCTCGTATATTAATGTAAATTAAAATATCGCTTTGATGAGAAAATATGAACAATCATAGTTGGGAAGCTAATATTACTTCTTTGGTTAGACAAAAGTTTGGCTACTATTGCTAGCATGGAAATAGCAAGATGGAAGGATCTACGCGGAGCTTTCGGTTCACAAAATTTATCTTGCTCAACTTATTGCGGCACCACACTAGTTGCTCTGTTGTAATATTCGACATGTTCAAAACCCTAGCTACTAATTTCATGTCAACTTGGGAGAAGAAGCAGAGGTGATCTGTGCCTACATCCCCATGCTTTTTCAATCTCTTTAGTATGCAGTTCCCACTCCTCAATATTTCTCTTAGCTTCATCTTTTTCTGCATTTCAAAGTACAAGTTAACTTCATCGTTAGGTGAAATCGAAACATGAAAAGTCGTGAAACGGAATGACATGTTATATTGTCTGATATGAAACGTACATTGTGAAGATCTGTTTGGATCTCTATGTAAAGCTTCAAATCCGATTCTTCAAGCTCTTCTTCTGGTCTTCTCTTTCGACATGCAAGCGTACAATTAGCATGTTTATCAGCTCGAATGAATCTCCAAATCGTCCTTATTGATTCTTCGAGTATCTCTACTAGAATGTTGCTTGTAATTGCACCATCATCTTTGCCTTTTCTTCTTGCTTTCTTTCTCTCCTTTAAATTGTCCCCTGCAGTGCCATACACTTCTATTAGTTTAAATAAATCAAACCTTCAACATCCCTAAGTAAACACAACACTTAATCTAAACTTTTTAATCACCTCTAATCGCCGGAACTTGAAGAAGATTGCGCGTGATGCATCGATTCTTGACGTAATTTTCAACCCTAGGCCCTTGATAACATTCATTCTCTACAAATCTATGCAAGTGCACTTGGAACTGTTGGAATTCGCCCGCGACCGCATTGTACGAACCAATTTCAGACGGAGCCGATTCCCAAAGCTTGACGGCCTTCTCATACTGCCATTGAAGGATCTCCCAAGAAAGGCACAACTGCCCCACATAAACCACTTCTAATTCACCATGCAATTCTGTAATAAGCTTCACCATTGGGTCGGAATCCGAATCCTTTTTCGGTTTGCATCCCCAAAAAATCTGTGAGAGAAAGGATGGGATTGCCGGAGCTGAGGACTTGGAGCTCGGAAACGACTGAAGTGGATCCTTGGACTGCAAGAAACCTACACATTTGGATTTTCATAAAACACATGAGAAATTAAGATCATGTGAACTAAATATAGTTAGCATAAAAACAACATAGAGCATCTAGCAATTAGCATAACCCAAAAGTCAATTTAATTTAGGCCCCGTTTGGGATTGAGGTGATTTTAAAAAAAGCCACTGTGAAAAAAAGCTGAGGGTCATTTTTGTGTTTGGTAAACTGAAAAAAAAGGGCTTATTTTGGAAGCTGCTGTGAGAATAAGCTGAAAATCAAAGGAAAAGCTGAAGCTGCTATTTGCTGCTTTGAAAAAAAGCCAGTTTTTTCAAAGCACATGGAGCTACAGTGCTCCTTTAATGAAAAGACACACTATCATCCTGCTTTTTTTTCCAAAAGCACTTTCACAAAAAAGTTTACCAAACACTCTACTGGCTTTATTTCACAGCCGCTTATTCTCACAGCACAGCCGCTTATTCTCACAGCAGCTTTTTTTCAAAGCACAGCAATACCAAACCAGCCCTTAATAATTACAGATTAACTTTTCATACGCATGAATTTCTGCATAGAGGAAACCAACAAACAAAATGGTGGAGCACAAAAGCACTTACATAATTAGACTGGGGGAGCTTAAAGATTAGCATGCTCAGATGGTGCTAATTAAACATAAATTAAGGGGCACATCCACTATGTAATGTGCTTTTAGACAATATTTAAACAGGTACACATGCAAAAGTGTTTTTTTTTTTTGGAAAAGTGTTTACACAATTGAGAACTAACAATTTTCTAACTTCTAACTAGGTCATGTAAATTTACTTTTATGTAAGCAGGCTCATGCTTCTTTCATGATCAACTAACCTGATTTAGGAGGTCCTAATTAGGTTGAATTAAACATACCGATGAATCGAATGGATTACAACAGTTTGAAAATAAGAAGAAGAAAATTTGGGAAGAAAACACGAACAAAATGATTTGAAACTATGAAGACGTTAATCGAAATTGAAGAAAAAACTGACCTATTGCATATAACTTCTGGTAATTCAAAATGTCGAATTTTCGCATGTGTTCTCTGTAACTTCTGTGGAACTTCTGAAGTTCTCCCATTCTATCACCTTGATGGATTTTTTCATCGATCTTCCATGGCTTCAAATCATCCATATTCGGGGACTCGGATTCTTCAAGAATGGTAGGCAGGCCAGTAGCTCTGACTTTGTTGAGCTCCATTTTCAACTGTTCTATCAAATCCTGGTGTTCCCACAATGTTTCCAATGTGTTTGAATCCTCGGAAGCATTAGGTATCAAACAACGAACATCGGGGTTTTCAGCATTTTTGAAACCCTGAATTGGTTTTTCGTCTTTGCTACTAAACCCTTTTGGATTCGAGCTGCTGGACAACTCTTCCAATTCTTGAATTTGTTCGTGTATATCTTCATCTTCATCATCGAAACAATCAGACTCGTACCCCATATCGAAATTCTCAAGCTGGTCATTTCTTTCCTCAGAATCTGCTACAGACAAAAACCCCAGATTAGGAGAGCCAGTAGAAGCACAATCATAATCTGAAGCAACAAAGTCCTTTTCTGACAAGAACTTAACTTCATGCGAATCAACTTTCTCGCAATCTGAATCGCTTTCAAGACTCCCCACTCGCTCTTCATCCAAATGAGGATCTTCCGTCAGCGATATCTTATCAGACTCTTCATCTTCCTCCCATTCCTCACCTGCAAATTCCTGAGTAATTTGCTCATGATCACCTCCTTCTTCGACGGTAAAGGTTGCAACTTTAGCTTCTTCCACGAAGCAACTCACAACCTCTTCGACTTTGAATTCGTATTTTCTGCTGCTGCTGTTTATGAATTCTGGTTCTACTTTGAATAGGTTAAACTTGTCAGCCATAAACTCAAACTCTCTATTGCTTCTGCTTAATATTTCTTTAGTCTGGTACTCGAATTTAAATACAAAACTCTGCTTCGACGCCTCTCCATCATCAGCTTCACCAAACTCTGAATCTCCATGGCTTTTCGAAATCTCGGAATCAGCTTTCTCAGGCAGAGCTTCTGGCTCAGCCGGATTATTCGATACCGTTTGATTGGTTTCTTCAGAAGCAGAGCTAGGACAACAAGAATCCGATTTTCCAGGCAGAGCTTCTGTCTCAACAAGATTATTATTCGATACCATTTGATCGGTTTCTTCAGAAACAGGGCCAGAACAACAATAATTGTTCATCCAATAACTCTCACCATTAACAAAACTGCAACAAAAACAAACACAAAAATAAGTTTCTGACCGAATAAAAAAGTATATTAACTACAAAACCCTGCTGGAAATTCATCTAAAAACATCAGAAGTACAAAACCCAACTGGGAATTTGAGTACCTGACTCTGAGGAAGAACTTGCTGAAAAATCTGAACAGAGCAAGCAAGAGGGAAGAGACAGAGAGGGTTAAAAACCTAGGAGAAGGAGGCGTATATGAGTAAAAACCCCCACCAGAAAAACCCATATTCCTGAAATCAAAGTGGGTATGTAGCAAAGAATTAATTAAGGCACCCATCAGTGAAGAAATCCATCGATCAATCGCTTTATCTCAGTTTTAAGAAAAAATACAGAGGAGTTTCATGCAGGCTCTGATTCACACGTTGAATTTTTAGGGAGGAATGGACTTCCCACCTGTAAAAGTGGGAAAATTCATGCTAGTGCTCGAAAGGGTTGCATGGAATGGGATTCCGAGAGGTGGAAATCTGACCTAATTAGTGAGATTTAAGGGGGATTTGGAAGCAAATGTTTTTGGGGGGGAGAAAAGAACGTGTCAGCGACTTGGGGTTGAAGTTGAACTAATCGTCTTATGGTTTAGAAAAAGGATAGAATTGGGTGAGATTGAAAGCTTACGTTTTTATGGATTTTGTTTGTTTGTTTCTCTCCTTAATTTCGAGTGTAAATTTCATTTGGCAGTGGGAAAAGGAAGTATTTTTAATTTTATTTTGACAAATCCTAAATAAGATGGGGTATCTTTTAGATTTGTTAAAAAAGAGAGTTTTTTAATACAAAATCATTTTTGCACCCTCGTTTTTGTGCTCTATATATGTAATTTCGGTTCATTTTAATATGTATAAAATAGTCATTTAGTAGTAAGGTAGTCTTCGATTCGATATCGTCAAAAACGATTTCAAATTAAATTATTATTGCTAACTTACTATAAAGTTTAACTCTCCCCCACTCATTTGGATAGATAATAGCGAATATGTTAAAACAACAGAGAATTTTATATTTACCCAATTCACAAGTATCTTTTAGGAGAAACCCTTATATTTTAATATAAACCCATTGAACAAATTTATGCAAAGACAAAACATAATTTTGTGATCAAGGATGACAGAGAGAATTCTTTTGTATTTATAAACTATGAATTTAAATCATTAACATACGTTTCTTAAACAAAAATCATTAACATACGTATTGGTTAAGCTAATATTTTTTATTTTTTGCAAAAAAAGAGAGACCTGTTTGTGCTTCGCCACACTATTTAACATTTTGGGGGCTGGAAAAGACTCAGTGGCATTTTAATCTTCTTCTGGCCACCATCATGTGATTCACTAGCATCAAGAATTGAACCCATGGACGTGTCGTGCAGAATACAAATATAGAATTCGTCATCGATTACTGGACCATCCCGTGATAGTTAGCTAATATTTTTTATTTGGTCGTATAATTATGTTGATATGTGGTACAACCGTAGAAGCAACTAATGGCAATGGGAAATGGCCAATGTTCGTCATCTATTCCATCGACATCAACCAAAACAAAAATATAAGACAACCCTAGCTCAATTAATTGGTTTCTTAAGACTATTGTTTTGGCATATTTCAATGGTGGAAGTACTCCAAATTTGTGCTACACTACAGCTATTAGTTATTGTCCCTAAAATTATTATCGTTCTACTTGACTACATAATATGTACTTTTATGCTAACAACGGTTGCCTCGGTTGGTAAGGTCTTTACTTTGTGTGTCGCCCCATCAAAGTTCGAGTCTTGCTGCTAGCAGTCCTCGTTGATATGCGAAATGTAAATTCCTACATAAATTCCTACTGGTAACAGCTAGCAGATGTCATGTGTAAGTCCTTCCAGCTCGAGGTTATGAGTTTGTTCTGGTACTGGCAATGAGAGTAACAATCTCTCCCTAAACTTTTTGTTACAAAAAAAAAAAAAATCTATACTTTTATAGATTTTTATTATTACAAAACCAGTGCTTCATATATCTTGAAAAATAACTTCTCTTTGATAATAGTGCCATTGGTTATCTGCACTCTAACCTTGTCACAGATTATGAATGTAAATCACTACACCCGAGATCCTGTGTTTGATTTTTGTGTTTCCCAACATTACTTGCACCGAGAACCGATTCTCTTTTCTTTAAGGACAGTATGCATAATCAAGTATGTGACAAATTCAGATATGTTTCCACTGGTGATCGAAGTTGAAATTATAATGTTTTGTTTATCTGCCGTCCTAGATTGGCACATCTGAAGGCAATATCTTCCTAAGAACGTGTGAGGCTATCGATAATCTATGCATGCCTAATGGAATTGGTGCCACACGCTTTACAGTATTTGAGTCTTCACAGAGAATGAACGTTATTATATATATGCATGACATACACAAGTCAAAACGAACTTATCCTATATATATGAAGCCTGATTCGTGACATCATTTTTTTTACACAACTTTTGAAGTACGTTTTTATGAGACTCACTTCGTAATGTATTTAACGATCCGAACCATCAAAGATCATGTATACAAAAAATTACCTAAATTTGAAACCATATGACCGTTAGATTAAGAGTTTAGGGTTTCTCTGTATGTATATAATATTAGGGTTTGGAGTTTTATTAAGGTTCATATTTTCTTACCTTCCAAATGCAAAAAATTCTTTTTAATTCCTCATCTTCGTCATTCGTCATCAGCATGAGATTTATAGATGGAGACACATAATACGATGTTGAGGTTCGTTTTCTAGTAGGAGAAGAGGACGATGACCTAATCCCTTGGTAAGAGAAAACAATGAAGCCACCCCCTAGTCAAAATAACCCTTCTTCTAGATCGATTTCTAACGAAACAATGTACGGCACAACGCGGCCAGCTCCAATGTCGTATGTGTAGTCGTGGACGGTTGCTCGGACATAAATTTATTGTAACGAGGGGCATGAATGAAAAACTCTACGAGACAATTCATCAAACACTTTACTTTTGTGTTAGTGCAATACTCAAATGTGAGTGAGAGAGAGTACATATGAGAAGCGTCTCAAAAAGTGTTCATATTAATGATATTAAAAGATTGTCACATCTGCAATCAAACTATTTATGGAAAATGATCATTTTTTTTGTATTATCTGTATTTTTTCAATCCCAAATTAACAATTTCGAAACGAAAAAGGGTAATGATATAATATTCTTTGAAAAATCAACTAGAAACTAACCAAATACAAAATTTAACGTAATGTTATACTTATTTCCGAATACGATGTCACTATACATGCATATGGAAAAGAATTTTTCGGACTTATTTTTTCCCTCTACGCTTTTTTTTTCCTTCTATTCCTTAGTTCATATTTGTTCGGTTCAACGCTTAGAAAGAAGAGAAAAGTGCATGCGAGAAAAAGAAAACTCAAAAATCATTTCTCATGCCTTAAATATCCCCATCTTGGATTCAGTATGAATCAATCTTTGCTTCGTGAAAAAAGATGGGAAACAAACCCTAACTCCACATAATGCTTATGCATTCTGGTGTGGTTTCGATCTCCACTGTTCCCCATTTTTCTAACATTTAACTATTTAACCTACCAACGTTATTGTTCGTAAAAAAGAAACAAAAACAAAAAAAAACTAGGGAGTTTTAACAAAACACTTCAGGTACTGTTCACTTTTAACGAAAAACCACATTTATACTTTTTCCTGATACTATTCACTATACCTTTAAAAATAATTTTTCATTAAAAGAAAAGTTTTTTTGAACTTTTCGTTAGTTTTCCTAAAAAACTAACCCTTATATCTTCCCAAACGCACTCTCTCTTCTTTGTTATATTTGAAGCCCATTGACGGGGTTTTTCAGCTCACAATCCGGCCATATCCTTTTCATTTCACCTTGGGCTCAAAATGGTCCATTCAATTGGGGTTTGAATTGGGCTTACATAGGCTGCTTGGAGCAAGTCATGGGACAACCCTACACATATTGAATGAGATGGAACTGGACTTGGATATATATGAATATATGCATATATATAAAATGAAAACTGTTATTAGCATTCAAAAAATTTCATTCTACATTTCTCATAAACTCTTCATAATTGTATTTTTTTAAGGAATTTTTTTTTGAAATATCATATGAACTTGTAAGCATTTTTTAATTTGTCATATAAACTAAAATTTAAGCAATTTGTCATACCAACTTTTGAAACCATTAATTTGTCATCTCTCCCTAATTTCGTTAAGTTTTCCATTCAATATAAGTCATGTTGTGCACATGACTTGTGTTTAGGGTTATTTTGGTCATTCTAATACCTTACTTCCCTTTGACAAAAAACGGTAGGGTTTCTTAGGCAATGGAACAATATCTTTGATATGATAACAATGGAATGATCATGCAATGCACTGCCTTCTTGTTATTCCAAATATGTAATGATACATAAGTGGGAGTTTACATTTTAGCATGTCACAAAGGCATAATTTCATACGGGCTCTATAAATGAGAAACAAGTTGATGTTTTGTGCCATAAATGGATTTGTAAATGCATATGTGCTAAAGAAAAGTAAAAATTTTAATTGCTTCTATTAAAGAAAAGTAAAAAACTTATGAAAAGATATTAAAATGACCTAAATAACCCTAAACACAAGTCATGTGCCCACATGACTTATAGTGGATGGAAAACTTAAAGAGTTAGGGTGAGATGACAAATTAATGATTTTGTAAAGTTGGTATGAAAAATTGCTTACATTTTAGTTTATATGACAAATTGAAAAATATGAACAAGTTCATATATTGACATTTCAATTTTTTTTTAATTATAGAAAATTTGGAGTACAAAATGAGTTTTTTAGCTCACGTGGCTCGTCGATGCTTTTGCTTACGAAAGAAACAAGACAACCTTATGTTTGGGTCGATAAGAAACAAACTAAACTTGAAAGATGTCTTATGTTCGAATTCTTTTGTCTTCATTGCTTAAAAACAGGTAATGGTTTTTCTTGTTTATATAGAACTAAGTTTTTATGATCGAAACACTACTACTCCTATTGAAATTTAATTATTCATTTGCCAACTACTGCTCCCGTGCCTATGAGTGGTACCTCATTCTATTGACTTGACATGCGGCATACCATTTTGGAATGGAAGAGAGTTCAGTCGACGGAATTTTCTACTCGATCTGATCATATCATTATGTGATATGTCCAATGAAACCAAAGAAATAAGTTCATGAGGCCACAATATAACAAGTTCAATGCATATCTTGAAGGTTCAATGCATATCTTGAAGGTTGGAGTTTTATCTCTCACACATATCCACATATATATAAAGATATTAAAGATCATATTTGCTCATCTTTATCCTTAAATACGTACGAGCGAGAATACTTTTTTTATCTTTTTCAAAAGGACCCTTTCAAGGACCGGAAGACTCATAGAGGAATTTCGGGCTCTCCCTGACAACCATCGTGTGATTCACTAGGGTCAAGAATCGAACTCAGAACGTGCCGTGTGAAATACGATCCTGAAATTTGTCCTCAACCATTGGGCCACCCCGTGATGGTTGTACGTGTGAGAATACTTGAATACGTATTGATTTTTCATTTCATATACACCACTAAAGCGTCTTGTAAATTGTGGGAAATAATAATGCACATGAATTTTCTCAGTACTCACCACTTGGACACTTCAAATCTGTATGGACAGTATGGGCATTTTAATCAAAGAAAATAGAAAGTATGGACATGTATTTGTTTCAGTCAACTATACTACTAGAAACCAACACCTTCGTATAAAAAGGTCATGTGTTTGTTTCAGTATGGAGTCTATGGACATGTAGTCCGCCAGAAGAAAAATAAATATAAAAGGTCAAAACAAGAGAAAAATGAGGAAGACCAATACAGAAAACCACCACTCATGGGCATGCACGACTATGGGCCTATAAAATCAATTTGTTTTATTCGAGCAATAGTCTAATATGATTTAAATTACGAAAAAAGAATCTCGAATTTGATTGTAGAAGTAAAAAACACTAAAGTTATACACGAGTTGAATAGAACCATATGCTCAAGTTTGGTTTGTATAAAATTTTGAGCTTGAGCGAAAAGTATCTTGTTTTTTATATGAGTCAAGCTCAAGCGAGCTTAAAGAAATAGAATTCGGTACCAAATTCAAGTTTTGATCTATTTTCTAATTTTAAGGTTGTCTAATCTTGTAACAGAAGTTCGCAAGTTGGAGACACAATCTTAATAAAGGAGTAATGAAACATATAAAAAGCATACAAAAATTTTAAACATATAGTACTGAAAAAAAAAAGTAACTCAATTCTTCAAAAGCAAAATCTCAAACTGATCTTTCGTTCCAAAGGAAACAACCATGCATTTAATCTTCATATACAGTTAACATTTTTTTAAAAGTACATTCAAATTGCAATTAAGTAATTTAACCATTAAAAATTGGACATAAAATCTCAACTACAATGATCTTCGAGATCCTAGTATTTGTATGATTGTATCATATATAAACAAATTACAAACATTCATGCTCCCAAATTTCATCACCCGTATATATATAATCCGCATCAATTATTCACGTACATTGGCAGCAGAAAATATATGGCCAACTGATCATGCATGAGATACTGTCATACAATTGGATCATTTTGTGAATTGTGCAGGCTGCATGATTTAAAAAAAAAAAAAAAAACTAATGATAATGACTTGAAAACTTTGAATTTTAACAAAAATGACAAAATAAATGATAAAGTGAATAGTACAATGATTGACCTTTTAGTGTAAAAATTTAGTTTTTCGTTAAAATGAACAGTACCGGAAACTTTTCGTTAAATTTCTTTAAAAAAAATGCATATATATACAAAGATATCATATATGGAGATTGCAGACTAATTGGAACCACGCGCATCTATAAATTTCCAATCAGAAGAAGGAGAAAGAAGAAGGAATTTTGATTCTGCATATATATTAAAGGGACAATGATTGTTTGCCCTCCCATTTCCGGTGCCCTCCCGTGCTTTCCTGTTTTATGTGGTCACGATTAAGCTACATCAACCTTTTATATTGTTTTTTTATAGAGATAATAAGACAAAAATGAATAGTAATATAAAATGTTGACGTGGTTTAACCGTGACCACACAAATAGGAAGGCACGGGAGGGCAGATAATTCTTGTCCATATTAAAGGGCACATGGAAATTGCAGTATGACAGAATCGGTGACAATTTAGAATTGGCACATGCATGTATAATTTTCTTCTTACACAAACAATTAAACATATGCACAACACAGACATGCATCTGCCATTCTTCTTCTGCTAGGGTTTCGCCTCCTGGTTCCAAATCAGCCCCTTCATTTCCGGATTGACTATACTCGAGAAACCTTTTTATTACATAAAGCTCTATATATTTACAATTAACCGGGCACACGAGAACGTTCTTGCATACAACGCGTGTATACAATTTCGGTGGTAAAAAACAGTAAATGATACAAACAGAAAATGTGACGATTATGAGTAATGATATTCATACCATATTTTTGTATCACATTTTCATATCATCTTAGGTGACATTTGATGTAGATAGCCACATCATTTGAATTAATCGGATTTTTAAATTTAGTTCATTATTTAATAAAATAATAATTAAGAAAAACTAGTTAATTAAATGATGATTGTGGTATACGAGTCTTTCTCCTTCATTTCCTTGGATTTTGCAAATTTTTCAAATGATGTGGCTATCCACATCAGATGTCACCTAAAATGGTATATAAATATGGTATAAAAACATTGTATGAATAACATTACTCGAAGATTATAGGTTGCTATCAATTAACTACATACATCAGAATAATTACATTTTTCACTTTTCAGTATATATTGTAACGGTTTAAAATCGACTTTGAATTTTTACTACTTCAACGACTTGGAAGAAGATTTAGAAACATGTAATTATAGAAGATAATTTGATTATCGACCAAGCTTAAATATTTATGGGGACGGTAGGACCATTAATTAGCCGGTTGAATTAAGTGCAAAGCGCAAAGCCAGGCTTTTCACTCTCTAAACTCTCTATCATCTTCGTTGTTTGATGGATGATACATAAATGAGGGGTCCAAGCTCAAGATAATTACAATCAGGACTAATTAAGATTCCACAAGACCATGCCTCCCAAGGTCCCACCATCCCCTAGTCAAGTCACTTCCCAATGGTAAGAATAACACATGAATCGAAATTGCACGGAGGATTCTCTCTAGATATTCTTTGTAGAGATCTTAGGAATTTTTATATTATAGTCATTTATCGTATATCGTGTGATTAATTTTTGTCAGGTACTATTTGTATTTAATTTTAAATAAAAAAATTCAAATGATTTCTAACTGTACGATGTACGATGAATGATTAGGATGTGAGAATCTCTAGGATCCGGATGAGATCCAAATCCAAATTGCACACTATAGGAACAATAATTTGTAGGGTTTTTATTTTTTTAAGAATTATTTAGCGTAACGGCAAGAAAAAATATACGAAGCCCAAAAAGTGAATAGCTAAGTAATTTTGTTGTTTCTTTTGACACAAGCAATTTTGGAGACGAAAAATCAAATACATACTTTCAAGTGTGTGGATAAATGTTGCCTTGCTTACAAGAATGGAAAAGGTATTCAAGATATGCATATCAGTCTGATTAATGACATATCATGTGTTTACTAGCATATAAAAAAAAAAACTAAGCGACTCATTCGACGTTAAAATAAGTATCTCGTACATGAGCAACTATATATCTAATTACCTAAGGAATAGTTATCTCACACAAACATTTTGATATCATTCTGATTCATGACATAAGTACGTAACATAATCTTAGATGATCTAATTTTTTTATTATTTATTTATGGGAATCATTCCAAGGATAAGATCATAAGATGATAAGCAATGTAATAGACATATGGCAAGTGATTTCCATGAGTAGCTAACATGGTTGACTTTGATCACTACCTCTCTATCCATGTAGGTTAGCCGACATTTATGATGCATGAGAAAACAAGATCAATCACCATGTATGTCCCCGTCTTGCATTTTGGCTACTCAACAAATTGATCATACTTTATCTTTCTTAATTTTCTATGATGTCAAGTGAAATCAAAGTCTTTACATGAAACAAATCCAACACCCATTACACCCCCATATACATATTAGTTATGGTTCAAGATAAGTCCAACTTACTCCTTTCATCATGAGAATTGTTTTAGTATATATAATCGTAGCACAGCCACATAACATTATCAAACTATTCATATTAATTATAATATGTTATGTAACCGAATCATTCTTATAGCTAAATTTTTTATCATATCGATAAGGTAATATAAACATGGAAAAATGATATAAATGACATGTTTGAAACTACTTTTTGACAATAAAAAAAAGATCATAAAGGCAACAAAAGTTAAAATTACTATGAGTTAAAAAAGCTTTCTGGAGAAGCACTTTCTTCACGAAGCACTTCCAAAGGAGAGTGTAGGGGCAAAATTTTGATAAGAAAGCATTAGGGACTTCGGTTCCAAGTAATTACTAGGGGGGCTTGTAAGGTTTTTGACTTTTTACTTTTAACTAGGAGCAGTGCCGAGGCTGCTGAAAGCGAATCACATAATTCATTAGTGATGACATGTTGCGTTTAAGAGCACATTAAAGGACGGGTTTTCCCCAGTTGAGCCACATTGAATGCCACGCGGTTTTGCAAGGCAGTGGAAGGAGGAGGAGGAGAGAGGAGAGAGGAGAAAAGGGGGGGGGGGGGGGGGGGGGGGGGGGGGGGGGACGGGGAAGAAGTGAGATTGAGGTGCCACTACATCTGACTTTAGCTTTGCCTTGCTGCCATTGAATAAATGCTCTTGCTGTCACCTTTTGACTCTTTTGCTACCCTTGCCCTTCTGTTGTTGATATCTTTTGGGTCAGCGTCTTCCCCTCTCTCCCTCTCTCTCTCTCTCGGCTTCATTTGTCTATTTATGCAGACCAAAACCTCCATTCTTTAGTATTGAGTCTCTTGTCTTAGCATTTTCCAAAAAAAAATAAACGTAGTTCCAAGTGGGTGTGTGAGAGGATAGCAAGACACTTGGGAGACTTTTGCGTTGGTGATTTGATTAAAGAAAGGGAAAATATTATGGGGAGGCCTCCTTGCTGTGACAAAGAAGGGATCAAGAAAGGACCTTGGACTCCTGAAGAAGACATCAGTTTAGTCTCTTACATTCAAGAACATGGTCCTGGAAATTGGAGGGCTGTTCCTACCAACACAGGTAGATTTTCTTTCTTTTCAAATTTCCTTTTTTTTTTCTTTCCATTTTTTGGGAGTAAAATGTTGGTTTTTGCTTGTAATGAGATTGGTTTTGTTTAATTTTGAGATTAGTGGAAGGATCTTAAAATTTGTGATATTTTACCTTTAAACTGTCACATTTTGGTTTTCTTTTTCTTTGGGAATCAAAACTAATATGTATCGTTGTTCTATTTTGGTAAATCCAGGGCTGCATAGATGCAGTAAAAGTTGCAGGCTTAGATGGACTAATTACCTCAGGCCAGGGATCAAGCGTGGTAACTTTACTGACCATGAGGAGAAGATGATCATCCACCTTCAAGCTCTTTTGGGCAATAGGTAATTTTAAAACGCACCATATTGTTTAATTTTTAGAATTTCTATTTACATTACATCTAATAATACAAAAGATCCAATCTTTTTTTTTTAAATCTGAAAAAGATCCAATATATCTTCAATTAATTTGGGTAGTTTTGGTTTCTGCAAATCTAATAATAGCACCTTTGAATGTGTGATTGCAGATGGGCTGCAATAGCTTCATACCTCCCTCAGAGAACTGACAATGACATTAAAAACTATTGGAACACACACTTGAGGAAGAAGCTGATCAAGCTCCAAGCTGCAGGAGGAGGCACTGAAGGCCTTCACTCTAAAGATCAAGGAAACAGTAATTCTTCCTCACAGGCAATATCCAGAGGACAATGGGAGAGGAGGCTTCAAACAGACATCCACATGGCCAGGCAAGCTCTCAGAGATGCCCTTTCCCCAGAAAAGCCACTGGCTTTGAGTTCTGATTTGAATCCCGCAGATGGGTTTTCGATTTCGAACCTGAAAAACCCAACTCTAGATCAATCAAGCAATTCTACTTATGCTTCAAGCACTGAGAACATTTCAAGATTGTTGAAAGGTTGGATGAAAAACCCACCAAATAAATCAGCTAGATTAACCAACTTGGCTAATAATCAGACAGATTATCAGCATTATTCATCTAGTGAGGGAACCACATCTGTGGCAAATACTGCGAATAGTGGCAATGTTGAGTTATCTGATACATTTGAGTCTCTGTTCGGTTTTGAGTCCTCGAATTCCGATTTGTCTCCATCCATGTCGCCGGAGGCCAGCCTATTCCAGGGCGAAAGCAAGCCGGATCTTATCAGCGGCCAGTTGCCGCTGTCGTTTCTTGAGAAGTGGCTGTTTGATGAAGGTGCTGCTGCTGCTGCTCTAGGGAAAGACCACTTCTTTAGTGATACGGTGACACCAGATCATGGAAATGCTAACTTTTTCTGAGGATTTGCTTGTTTTTTGGGCAGATTGGAATATCTTAATTAATTGTTAGTCTTTTCCAGTGCCTTGATTTTTTTTTTTTTTGGTAAACTTTCCAGTGCCTTGATTAGCAAAGGGAACTCGTTAGAAAAGGAAGTGTAAAAATATTACTTTATAATTATGTCGATTGTCAAATGTCTTGGAAGTTGGAAGATAATAATTATTTCCCATTTTATGCTTAAGATTTTGTTCTATAAGATCTTGGAATGTTGTGAGGAATTGAATTATCATCCACCATTTTGTTGCCTAGCTTCTTTTCATGATCACTACATATATATATATATATATATATATATATATATATATATATATAATTATATATATTATGTTCTTGTTATTTTTGTGTTATAAAGAGTTCTTTCATGTTAGCTAGCTCTTGTTCTTGTTTCTTCAAACTTTAAAGTACTTGTATAAATATATATATATAATTATATATATTATGTTCTTGTTATTTTTGTGTTATAAAGAGTTCTTTCATGTTAGCTAGCTCTTGTTCTTGTTTCTTCAAACTTTAAAGTACTTGTATAAATTCAATCAAAATATAGATCCATTGTTTTCTAGCAAATATTTGCATCTGCTTCACCTAATATATGACTGAATCAACGTTTCAATAAACGATGAGTGATAAAATCACTAGCGCGCTAGTTGATTTTGACTGTTTCTGCTTTTGTGAACATTTCATTCAATAGATTAGCGTCAATGGTACTCTTTGTACACAATGGCTTTCACTTATTTATTGTGATGAAAGCGATATGAAAAGGATTTATGTACGCCAATTGAAGGACAATGATTGTCTGCCCTCCATTTTTGGTGCCTTCCCGTGCTCTCCTGTTTTGTGTGGTCACGGTTAAGCCACGTCAACATAACCACACAAACAAGAGGGCACGGGGAAGGCACATGAAGTGGAGGGCAGACAATCCTTGTCCCCAATTAAAACCTAGTCAACCATGCAGATAGCATAACTGAATGTTAAAAACTTAAAACACAAGTAAAGTCAACAGTCCAGCATCTTGCTTGATTAAAAGAGAAATGGCAAGGTTACTCTTTCAAAGTAGGACTCTTATGAACTCTCAGCCACTTTATGTTTTTGGTACAATGTTTTACAATATTGGCATGAAAATTGACGTTAAACTGTGAGATAAAGAGAGTCTTTAAAGAGTCTAATTTTTTAGAGAGTTGCTTAGCATTTCTCTAATTAAAAAATTAATTGAAGTTGGTGGAATCATCAATGAGGGTTTTTATGTCTAGCTACACCCTGTCCAAATTTGAATGCTTTAAATAAAATTTCTCCTACTATTACTAGTCTACTTAAACATTGCCGTCACAAGCAACCATTGGGAAGAAAATTTAATCATGAATTTTAAGCTAAAGCTATTTCAATTCATAACAAAACGATTAGGCTAATTTCAAGAAAGAAATATCAAATATGTCGTTCATTCTTATTATATAATAGATGAACTATTAACATTTGCGATTGTGTCACTAAGCATGAGTAAACGAAATTACATTGCAAATGTGCAAATTGGCCTTAAAACGAACATGTGAAGTGTTTGATGGCTGGCCAAGAACACTAAATGAAACACGTGAAGGGTTTTGATGTTCATCACTGCTACTTGTCATTACAAGTTGTGTTTTAACCCTGGCCAAGCAAATAATCCAGACTGTAAAGGCAAAACAACCCCATAACAAAAAGGCATGCATGGCAAATGGGAATTATGGGTAAGAATCACAGGTAATTGGTCCCCAATGAATACCATTCAAAATACGAACACAATACGAGTGTCACGCCCCGATCCGCGAATAAAGATTATCCATGAGCTAGGGTGTAAGCTATATCTTAGCTATAGAAATAAATTCTACAACCAAGATATGATGGAAAATAAAATGAAATAATTAAAATTTATTAAATATGCAGCGGAATAACAATAATGCACAAATTAATTCACAACAAAAACTACTAACAAAATAATAATTAAATTGTAACAAATATTAGTATACAAAATTAATTCATAACAAAAATACCAACTAAAATAATAATTGAAATGAGTAGCTCTTGAAAATACATAAAATGTATGCAGTGAGATGTATGAATGTACTCACTCCCATCTAATCCCATCAACACATACCTAAGACACCCAAGCTTGCACGTCCCATACCATGCTTATACCAGGCTCCGAGTACCTTAGAATATGAGTTAACTCCCGTTCATCCCTTAACCCAATTTTTATAATTAAACTCTCAGTTTCCACTTTATTAAACATGCACTTTCCCCGATGCCCAAATGTATACTCAAGCTCTGCACCCTATGCCTGCCATATACAAGATTTCATTATATAATCAACCAATTGTATACTCAAGCTCTGCACCCTATGCTTGACATATACACGGTTCATTATTTTATATTCAAGGCAAACTTTAGCCCTTGAATATCCTCACAACTTAAACACTTTACACAAGTGAGCACTTGACACAGCACAACTCTTTTTCTTGCTTTGCAATGCATATGTATATGTCATGTTTACATAGATATCAATACTCACACTTTATCTAACAAGCCTGCAACTTCAACATAAATCAAATTGATTAGTAACAAGAGTGATATAATCATAATATTAACAAAATAATAATCTATAATCTATCATATAAAATGTTGCTCGTTGACCACTCCATATATATTTGTTCATCATCTCGTCCATCTTGGTCGGGCAACCTGTTTTTATTAGAAAAGAATAGACATCCATGTTAGAGAAAATAATCGTTAGAGTGAAATATGTCACATTCCGAGCTCGACTCTACCGTAACACGATATTGTCCGCTTTGGGCCTCAACCATGCCCTCACGGTTTTGTTTCTGGGAACTCACACAAGAACTTCCCAGTGGGTCACCCATCCTGGGATTGCTCTCGCGCGAACTCACTTAACTTCGAAGTTTCGATGGAACCCAAAGCTAATGAGCTCCCAAAAAGCCTCGTGCTAGGTAGAGATGGGAATATACATATAAGGCTTACAGGATCCACTCCCCCAGGCGATGTGGGATGTAACAATCCACCGCCCTTAGGGGCCCGACGTCCTTGTCGGCACACTTCCGGCCAGGGATTGGCTCTGATACCAAATTGTCACATCCTGGCCCGGGCCCCTACCACATCTCAGGCTCAACTCCACCGTAGCACGATATTGTCCGCTTTGGGCCCCGACCATGCCCTCACAATTTTGTTTTTGGGAACTCACATGAGAACTTCCCAGTGGACCCATCATGGGATTGCTCTCGAGCGAACTCGCTTAACTTCGGAGTTCTGATGGAACTCGAAGCCAGTGAGTTCCTAAAAAGCTTTGTGCTAGGTAAAGATGAGAATATACATATAATGCTTAGATGATCCACTCCCCTGGACGATGTGGGATGTTACAATCCACCTCCCTTAAAGGCTCGACATCCTCGTCGGCACGCATCCGACCAAGGGTTGGCTTTGATACCAAATTGTCACATCCCGGTCCGGGCCCCCACCACATCCGGAGTTCGACTCCGCCGTAGTACGATATTATTCGCTTTGGGCTCCGACCACGCCCTCACGGTTTTGTTTCTGGGAACTCACACGAGAACTTCCCAGTAGGTCACTCATCCTGGGATTGCTCTCATGCAAACTCGCTTAACTTCGAAGTTCCGATGGAACCCGAAGCTAGTGAGCTTCCAAAATGCCTCGTGCTAGGTAGAGATGAGAATATACATATAAGGTTTACATGATCCACTCCCCTGGACGATGTGGGATGTAACAAAATATATGTCTCAAATGCCATAAGGCATGAAATTATGTCTCTAGCTTTTCCCTTTCCAAACATCATCTTTTATTTTTATTTTAGCCCACCACTTCTACTTCTTTAATATAGCTAAAACTATCAGCTGTTCGAACTGGGATATAAGTCAGTAAATATATTCGATTGTCATGGTTTTTGGATATGTTATAGAGGAGATGATAAGGAACAACTTTTGTGAAGGAAGTGTTTCGATTCGAGTTACGAAAAATGGGGTTTTGGTGCTCATAACATGGCTGTCCAGTTTTCTGCGGGATTAGAGACATTAGTTGGTATTTCAGACATAATGGACGGTCACACCGTTGGATGTTTCTGAAATTTTGATATATCATGGTAGAGAGACAGAGGAACAACTCTCATGAAGGAAGTATTATAATAAAATATATAGATGATGGTGTTTTGATCTGTTAAATAGGCTGGACGAATTTCTAGTCTTGGATATCTTTCTTTTGATAGATGAAAATGATAGTAGTTTGATGGAGAGATTTGTTGGGTAAGGCTCATGTATTTTTCTGGGATTTGTCTCACACTCTTTGTACATCATCCTCAAGAGAGATAAATAGAGATTGCGGATAGTTTGGTGGAAGTGCTTCTCATGGAAAAGATCTCAAAATGTAAATGCATAAACACATAAGATTTAAGTGGTTCACCAAATTGACTACATCCACTGGGGTTTGCTTTCATCGTATTTCACTATATATGAGGGATTTAAAAATACAATGAAAGATGGCATAAAGCCTTAACAATATGTTCCAATAGACATGAAATGTGTTCCAATAGAAACACACCAAATGTTAATCTAATCATCACCATGAAATGTGTTCCAATCACAAGGCAACAAATGTTATTCTCATCATTAACAATGAAATGTGGTCCAATAGACAAACAACAAATGTTAAGCAAAACCTTAGCTCTAATATGTGTTCAAATGGCAAAGAGACATGTGTGAAGTTAATCAATATTATGCAAGGTGGATACAAGCATCCAAGGCCACGTTCATCTCTAAGGAATATGAATCCCACCTCTTCAAACTTTGGAGGGATGAATCATCACCAAACATTTAGCTCTTAGATTCCTAATGAATACAAACTTGCCAACTCACCCTTAAGTAGACTTCCACCTTCACATTTAGAGTGGTGAGTAATCACCAAATCATTAACTCCTAATGCTACAAACTCTCCACCTCAACCTATTTAGAGTAGTGACTAACACCTCCCCTTTATTCTCTAATGGTTGCCAAAACGCCACTTAGCCTTTGTGAGAAAAATCTAGCCAAACTCATCATAATCCCCTTCTCCAATTCAAACTAAAAATATCCCTAATTACATATGAACATGAAATAGCTAGTTTTTGAAATAATTTGTAGGAAAAAAGGATTTTACATTGAAACTATTTTATATACCGAGAATAGGTTGTTGCATAAAAATAAATCAAATAAAATCATTACGTAAAAATAATTACCCAACATACACCCATATATATATAACCATTTTTTTTCTTAAATACAGGGTATTACAATCTACCCTCCTTAAAATAAATCTCATACTCGAGATTTGTAAGTCCTTAATCCTTGTATAAGTAAGATAAACAAATATCCAAAACATAGTTAAATATATAACAACAATTATAGTAATAGTTGAAAAACATTGATGATGTATTTAGTTAGAGTGGTTGCACGGAGACTACCCTTCCATTTCAAGTGGATTGCAATTCTCCAATTTAGGCCTTCCAACTCTAGCATAATACCTCTAAGTGAACCTGAGAGGAAAATGAAATTAGTCATTTCACTGAAAATTACTCAATAATGAAATCAGTGTAGGAAAATTGATGGTTATACAAATCGGAAATGTACCTCACCAATCACCTTACTAATTGGATTCCTATATTCTCATCACATGTCATTTAAAATTTTATAACTCATCACATAGTCTAAAACTATGTAGGAATGAGATTTAACATTACCAACTCGTGTAGGAATGAGAATTTCATTTCGCAATGGCCCTTTTTTGTTTCTTTCTTTTTCCTTTGTGAGTAGGAATCATGGTTTTAAATATCGATAATATCGGCGATATTTCGCCGATATTATCGTTTTTCAGAGGCTTCGATATTTTTTCACATATCCGTCTCATTATCGTCAAAATATCGCGATATTATCGATAATATCGATAATATCGCGATATTTTCGATATTATCGAAAAAGTCGTCGTGGATCCGTCGTCGGAAAGGCAGCCGAGGCTGCGTCGTCCCCCTAGCTGCCCAGATCTCTCTGCAATCCATGCTCAAACCTAAGATCTGCGCCTCAACGACGCCGATTCCCCCGCCGTTGTCGAAGTCGCGGCGAAAGATCCACAACTCCAGAACGGATCGAGCTCGCAGTTGTAGATCCACAACTCGTGGTCTGTCCCCACGGCGAAGCAGGCGTGGTCTTGGGTTGAAGCAGACGGGGAACAGAGACGGAGGCGAGCGCGGCGCCGGCGGGGCAAGCTCCGGGGGGAGGAGGATAATGGGTGGTTGTTGTGGAGGTTAAGGTTGGGGTTTGGGGGCGATTGGGGGTCGTCGTTGGAGTCAACGACAGAGGTGGGGTTGTTATCGGTGGGATCGGTGAGCAAGGCGGAGAAGGATCAAGAGAACTCAGAGTTCCTGGGTTCGCCGACGAGGCGGAATACGCGGACCAGGAGGAAGGCGAGGGAGGAGGAGAATGCCATGTGGAAGAAGGATCGAGAAAGGTCTCTGTGTGTGTGTATGGGAGAAGGGAGAAGAGAGAAGGATCGAGAATTCGAGAGATCTGTCGATCTGTGTGTGTGTTTGTGGGAGAAGGGAGAGGGAGAGGGAGAAGAGAGAAGGTTCCAGATATAAGTCGTGTGTGCGTGTGTGGTGTGCGTGTGTGGTGGCGTGTGTGATCCTGTTTGTGCGTGTGTGTGTCGGTGGCGTGTGTGTGTAGGTGGTGTGTGACGTTGTGAGAAAAGAAAAGCATGGTAAATAATTCAACTTTTACATCTTTTAGGAATGGTACAATGTATAAAGTGTAAAATATTGTACTAATTTAATATATATAAATGATTATGGTGTGTTTAAACTTCTTTCATTAATTACTATATATTTTTTACACTCATAATGTTTGCCAGCTCGCTATATAATCAACTTGATAATGTTAAATCCATCATGCAATGCATTTCCTTCCAATTTTTTATGATAAACTAATAGATAATTGACTAAATAAACATCTTGCAAAGTTTCAATAAAAATTTCCAAGTTTTTCTTACAATTTCCGTGGTTTCCATGTAATTTTTATCGATATCGATATTATCCCGATATTTCCATCGATATTTCCGTGTTTTCGGACTACCGATATTTCCGATATTACCGATATTTTCTTCCTTGGTAGGAATGAATTACATCCGAATTTGCTTCACCATCAAATTTACTAACATTTACTCAATAAAATATATTCCTGCGAACCAATTTCAAGTGTTAAACAACAACAAATAGTTAAATTACTATTTTTATAAAACCATTACACAAATAAGTATAGTGAAATAAAGAAACATCATTAAAATACTTCCAATGTTACATCCCACATCGCCTAGGGGAGTGGATCATGTAAGCCTTATATGTATATTCCCATCTCTACCTAGCATGAGACCTTTTGGGAGCTCACTGGCTTCGAGTTCCATCGGAACTCTGAAGTTAAGCAAGTTCGCGTGAGAGCAATCCCATGATGGGTGACCCACTGCCAAGTTCTCGTGTGAGTTCCCAGAAACAAAACCGTGAGGACGTGGTCGGGGCCTAAAGCGGACAATATCGTGCTACGGTGGAATTGAACCCGAAATGTGGGAGTCCGGGCCAGGATGTGACATCCAACGTTTTCCTAAAACAAAACTCAATTTCCAAAAGATATGGATCATTATACATACATAAATTTGCAGACACACCCACACATATATAACTTTACTCTCTACGATTTGTAGCTCTTCCAGTGACATGGAATTCTTATAATTTATAGTACAAGTCTACACACGCATTCTAGTTCACCAAGAAATTACCAACAATCAAGATAATCAAATCTAAATATTATATAAGAACGTAACATCTGAAATTCAATAGAATTCTAATTTCAAGTCTATCCAACAAATCGGGTAACCACCACATGTACTATCCTAGGGTATCTAATCCCTAAGCCCTGAAACCATTTTGTCACGCCCCGACCCGCGAATAAAGACTATCCACAAGTTAGGGTGTGTGCCATATCTTAGCTATAGAAATAAATTCTACAACCAAGATATGGTGGAAAATAAAATGAAATAATTAAAATTTATTGAATATGTAACGGAATAACAATAATGCACAAATTAATTCACAACAAAAACTAATAACAAAAGGCCCCCACTACATCCCGAGCTCGACTCCGCCATAGCACGATATTATTCGTTTTGGGCCCCGACCACGCCTTCACTGTTTTGTTTCTGGGAACTCACACGAGAACTTCTCAGTGGGAAGTTAATCAATATTATGCAAGGTGGATACAAGCATCCAAGGCCACGTTCATCTCTAAGGAATATGAATCCCACCTCTTCAAACTTTGGAGGATGAATCATCACCAAACATTTAGCTCTTAGATTCCTAATTAATACAAACTTGCCAACTCACCCTTAATTAGACTTCCACCTTCACATTTAGAGTGGTGAGTAATCACCAAATCATTAACTCCTAATGCTACAAACGCTCCACCTCAACCTATTTAGAGTAGTGACTAACCCCTTCCCTTTATTCTCTAATGGTTGCCAAAACGCCACTTAGCCTTTGTGAGAAAAATCTAGCCAAACTCATCATAATCCCCTTCTCCAATTCAAACTAAAAATATCCCTAATTACATATGAACATGAAATAGCTAGTTTTTGAAATAATTTGTAGGAAAAAAGGATTTTACATTGAAACTATTTTACATACCGAGAATAGGCTCTTGCATAAAAATAAATCAAATAAAATCATTACGTAAAAATAATTAACCAACATACACCCATATATAAAACCATTTTTTTTTTAAATACGGGCCGGGTATTACAACCAAGGAAGAAAATATCGGTAATATCGGAAATATCGGTAATCCGAAAACACGGAAATATCGATGGAAATATCGGTAAAATATCGATATCGATAAAAATTACATGGAAACCACGGAAATTGTAAGAAAAACTTGGAAATTTTTATTGAAACTTTGTAGGATGTTTATTTAGTCAATTATCTATTAGTTTATCACAAAAAATTGGAAGGAAATGCATTGCATGATGGATTTATCATTATCAAGTTGATTATATATCGAGCTGACAAACATTGTGAGTGTAGAAAATATGTAGTAATTAATGAAAGAAGTCTAAACACACCATAATCATTTATATATAATGAATTAGTACAATATTTGGAGGTTTTATTTAGGATATTAAAAAAAAAAAAGGGAAGTGAATAAAATGATGAAGACTAATGTGCCGAATTTGACATTTTAAATTTCTTACGCATAAGCATGCGTCTAGGCATTGAAGTTCCAAATTATAGTATATCAATTAACGATTGAAAATCAATACATTGAATAAAACTAAACTTTAATTTGGATGCCGATTATGTTTTTTCAAGTTTATATAAAGTAAAAGAATTGAATTTTGGAAGTCAGGAGTGTGTCAATTGTTTTATAATTCGTCCGAATACATATATCAGGTTGCTACTCAACGTAATTTGAAAGTATATCTAGTGCAAGGACTTGTCTTTTTTTGCTGATAAGCAAAGGGTTTGTAGCTTTTTTTGCTAAGCAGTAGAACATATTATGTTTGTTTAATCTTTAGCATTTGATGGTTGTCCACAAATATAGGATAGAAGGTCCCAAATTAGATTTGGCTCTTACCTAGTTGGAGTCACAAGTTCACATGTACCAGCCCTTGAGGCAATACGTTTTGGTTTTCCGGCCAAACCACGGCGAGTTGGCCGGCGTGCAAGGTATCAATCTCTTCGTCTCGTCGAGTAGTACAACTTTCCTTTTTGTTTCACTTAATTTCGTTGAGTATTGAAAAAGTTATACTCATTTGAATCTTACCCAGTTTTCGACGACCTCAGTGGCTTTCGAGGCAATTTCTGGCCAAACCACAACGAGTCAGACGTTTTGTGAGGTACCATTCTCTTCGTCTCTTCGAGGGCTACAACTTTCCTTTTTGTTTCACTCAATTTCGTTGCGTATTGAAAAAGTTATACTCATTTGAATCTTACCCAGTTTCCGGCGATCTCAGTAGCTTTCGAGGCAATTTACGGCCAAACCACGGCGAATTGGCCGGCGTGCAAGGTATCAATCTCTTCGTCTCGTCGAGTAGTACAACTTTCATTTTTGTTTCACTCAATTTCGTTGAGTATTGAAAAAGTTATACTCATTTGAATCTTACCCAGTTTCAGGCGACCTTAGTGACTTTAGAGGCATTTTCCGGACAAACCACGACGATTCAGATGTTGTGTGAGGTACCATTCTCTTCGTCTCTTCGCGGGCTACAACTTTTGTTTTTGTCTTGCTTGATTTGGTTGAGTTTTGACAAAGTTATGGCCGTTTAAAGTGGGTATGAATTTTCGGCCGAAATTTCTATTTTTTTTCCTTGGTCGAGTCCCACATCGCCCAGCGAGGGCAGTGAGCATGCCGAGAATGCCTATAAAAGGCTCATTCACTCGGGGAGAAAATCATGACTTGGTTAGCCTTTTGGGGCTTTGATGAAGTGTAGTATATGTTGATATTTTCAACATTTTAAAATATTTTTGAATATTATATTACGATATTATCGATAATTTTAAAAATATCGCGATATTATCGATAATATCGCGATATTTTGACGAAAATGGTTTGGATAGTAAAAAAAATTTCGGATCTCTAAAAAAACGATAATATCGGCGATATTTCGCCGATATTATCGATTTTTTCTTCCTTGATTACAACGAGCCATGCTGTCCAAGTTGGATAGTGAGTTACTAACTACTTACCCCTCTCTAGCTTCTTAATTTGACTTATCAGATATGCTAGTGGAATGAGCTGATTTAACTAACATTATAGCCTACTAAAGACATATATGAAAGTCAAAGTTGATAACGCCCCCTGATTAGACATGATCATTAATTTGGTGCAATAGCATAATGTGACGAAGTGATGGATGTGTAGGATTTAGGTGGAGAATTTTGTTATTCTGACGGATATTTATTTGTCCGGCTAAACTCACAAAGTAGGGACTCTCATAAATTTCAATGTAAGTATATGTAAGGCGTCATCATTTTTGTGAATGTGGCCGGATGGTAAGATAGTCCAACCATGCCTAGAAATATTTGGAGAAAGAGACCAAAATTTTCAAGACAGAATCATAGAGATGTACTAGTTAAGCTAGCAAGTATATATTCCCAATTTTTAGTTTGATGTTCAAATCACATTAAATTATGACATTAGGCCCCGCAGGGTTACCCCACGGCTAAAATATTTTAAGGGTTTTGCATGTGGCAATGGTCTCTTGCTATAGCTAGCTCTTAGCTAGCAGTTTTAATTTGATCATAATACTATTTCCTTGTGTATGTATATAACATAATGGGCCCTCCATTTCTAGCTAACTGATTGCTTTGCAAGTTTTGCCACCCTTGTCAACTTCCTGTTCCATGAAAGAAACATGTGCTCCTCTCAGACATGATTTTCCAAAACCCCCTTTTTGCTGTATTAACTGTTGCATGTGTTTGTGTATGTGTTCTGAGTATATGTATTCATATGTATACACTAGATTGTGCTAGCTTTAGGAAGGTGTTAGTGTATGTTTCGTACGCACGCGAGAGATCTTAACCGGCACTTAAAGTCAATGGCTAGATACATCCATGCGCGTACGTGACTAATTCTAGCGAAACCCTAAACAATATGTGTGTCTGCAACCAAAAATCTCAGCAGTTTAATGGTTTGCATGAAAAGTCGTCCAAACGCAGTTCCTTGTTATGTGCATGTGAAGTACTACGTGGAAAATGATCACCGGCTAATGAGGTGAAGTCCCATTGAGGTTGTATTGACTTGGTCTATTTGCCATGAAATTGAAATACTATGCATCACATCAGTAGTACTTATGTGTGCAGTTTGTGTCCGACAATCTTCATTGAAACTTTTGGCACCAAGAGAAAAATGCAACCAATACCGCTGAGATTTTTAGAAGAGTGATTGATGAAATCTGGAAAAAGATATAAATACAAAGAAAGAAAATTCAAAGACTGACGAATTAAGAAGTTGCAGACAGTCACAGCCATGAGGCACTACCAAGAGTCAGATGGGAGGAAGCTATTTTTGTTGTCTCTTTTAATGCTACCACATGAGAGTGTCATAGGGTTTTGGTACTCAAATGAGACATTCACAATTTCACATGCATGCTCAAGAATATATATTGCACATGTAGTTTTTTCTTATGTACGTACTTCGAAAATGCTGACTCGAAGGAATGGAAATTCAAGGCTCTCAAAGACATCGTTTTCACTAAGACATAATTGATGACTAACATATAGTTTTTCTTACAAGAGAAAATGTGCTTTGGCATTGAAGCTTTCGATATAGAATGGCAAATGTATATATGTAATCCAATATTCTTCTGGTACGACGAGAGAGACAGTACCAAAGTGAGATGAGACCTAATTGTTTATTTGTGACTGCAGATGTTTGTGAGCCTTCACAAACAGCTAGGTACCGTCCAAAACAACCTATGCGCGTAATTAAATTAGGAGATTGTGTTTTTCTTTCTAAATAGCCTTTAGAGGTAGTAAGTTTTAAGTTTTGCTTATTATTTTGGATTCAGGTTTGCTTATTCGACCAGGATTGCTTGATAAATGGGTAACCTAAATTGGCCTAAATTTTATTTTGTGACAACCAAACAAACTCAAGAAAGATTATGAACAAAACCCTGGTCAATATGCACAACAGAAACTTAATCAAACACCTAACTACTACACCAACTAAATCTGTGATCACATCAATTGATACAAAGTAGTGGTGAAACCTAAATGTTTATTTGTGACAATGAATTGATGTAGGCCTTGTTAGCGGGACTCACATGCATCTATGTAAGATAGAAAACCATCCAACGTGTGGGTGATCGATTGTAGGCTCATGGGTCTTTAGTTTGAGAATTCACAAAAATGGAATAGATTTTCTATATATAGCACACATCGAAAGGCAAAATATGGAGTACTTATTTTTCCCTAGAAAACAGGTCTTTCCTCAATACTCCCTACTCCCAACGTACTAAGAATAAACTTCCTTTTTGTTTTTATGTAGTTTTCTCCTAAAGTCCTTAATAACCACTAATTTTTCAGCGTTTCTTCTCAAATTTTCTTGGAAAATTTTATTTGAACCCATATAACCTCACTCTACACCCAACTTAAATTTTAAATGTTAATTGTACGTTTTATCCTATTGCATAATTACCATTAAGTATAAGATGAAATTAATAATAAAACTAAAAGTTATCAATAAACCCATATTCAATAATCAAACTCCACCGTCATTCAATCTTTATCCTACGTTCATTCTGACCAATGATGATTTGAAGTTTCGAATCTTCCAACTAAGATATAATTAAATCGAGTTATGCAAGTTTTTTTCGTTTGATTTTATTTTTTTAGAGTTTAAAAGTATATTGCTTGCAAAGGTCTTTGTTAACCAGTGATTAAATTTCTCTATAGGACTCATAACTCTTCCAAAAGGCATTGGGAATTCAATACTGCCACCAACTGAAACATAAAAATAATGAAGCTAAAACACTAGTAAATAGCTTGGCATATACATAACAAAATAGACAAGGTAAAAAACAATTGAAGTGAAGACATGTACTTTTTGAAGTTCTTGAAAGCAGCAGTGTCATCCATCAACCAATGCGAAAGGGTTCATCTCCAAAAGTGAAATCCAAATCCGGAACATAGTGATAATTAGCAAAATTGTTCTTACTTTTAACAACTTGAAATCCAGAAAACACAGCTTTGATAAAGTCATTGAGTTCTGCTTTGATATATATTCAAGAATAATAATTTTCAATGATTTTCAATTTAAAATGATGAACATGAACTCGACAGATAGCAGATGATTGATGCATTAAGCAAATATGGTTGCGTGGCACTAAAAGAGAACATTGGGACATTGATGATAATGATTATCATCCATCCTATACAGATGAGAACAATGTATATCATTGTGACTATATTTTCGACTCTAGCGAGAAAAAAGAGAAGAGGATTACCATCCTGCATGAGCACCTGCATGGACACTTTCTTCATGAGAAATATTGGAGTACCAGGTTCGCACACTAAAGAATCAGACATGAAAATAATTTCAAAAGCAGAGTTGTCTCCAACTGATTTTGGGTTTATTTTCTAAATTGGTGTAAAGATAAATTTATATATTGAATTGGGTTCGTGAAGGTAGTTTAGGTAGATAATTGGGTTAAAAGAGATAGTGATAGTTTAATTGAAATTAATATGGGTGTAGAGAATAAGTTGGGTGTAGAAAGAGGTTATATGAGTTTAAATAAAATTTCTCATTTTCCTATCTACACAATTACAAAAATTACTTTATGCAACATTCTTCTACATAGTTACGTATTTTATTCGAGCGTTTATTAACAATTGAGTGCCCAAATTTCAAATCAGGGACCACAGAATAAATGTTAAATATTAGTGAATGAATGATAATATTCGTATACATGGATTAATAACAAAATAATACTTGTGTTTCTCCCACTTGCAAATAACATATTTTCACCGTAAAAATTGTATAATCCGTCTAGTTTCTTAATTTTTATTTGAAGATCATTCCTATAAAAAATTATTCGAAAAATAGATCATTTAGTCATCCAAATGTATCAAATAATGGACGGTTTATCATTAGATTATTATTTAGTACTTACACCGTTGATTTACTTGATGCATTTGAATGACTTAACGATCTCTAATTTGAATGAGTCTCTGTAAGGATGATCTCCAAATGAAGATTAAAAGATTGAATTATTCTAATTATGAAAGTTCTAGTGTGAAGATACGGACGTTATTTTTAATTGAGAGAATGAGCTCATCCAAAGAAATTGAATGAAAGTATTATTTTTATAACAATTTCCGATATATGCGGGAGTTCATAATTTACAACTGCAAGAAAATTGGGAGATTATTTTGGTAAATAACAGTTAGACCGATTTTTCTCTTCCACGAACAAAAGAACAAAATATTCACCCGGAATCATCAACTTAATCCCCACTTAATCCATCATGACAATTGACAAGAAAGTTACAGGATCCATAATTCAATGTCTTTTCAGTGGCCATGTTTTCGATTTTGACATGCCCCCTAGCCATTGAGTTCTGTTCCTAATTATCATTTTTTCTGACCAAATATATCTTTCAACGACACTGTCTCAGATAATCAAACCACCCAAATCTTTCTTGAATCGATTAAACCACCAAAATCTTACTCGAATTATTAAGGCCATCAGCACATTGCATCCACACTGCATATTGAATATTACCATACTAATTTTTTTTAACAGAGTATCACTGTACCAGGTGATTAGCTCACTAGAGTACGATGTAAGACATGAACTAAGCAACAACAAAATAATATAATATTTGACTAACTTTTCATGTTAAAAAACTTACCAAAGTGATATGATGGAAGTTAATTAATAGCTAGAATTCTCATTTCTCATTTCTTTTCATGCCTATTTTACTCTCTACAATTTTTTTTTGTCAACCATTATTTTTCTAATTTAATGTTGTTTCACACAAATTAACTTTTAGCTTAAAAATAATTATATTTGAGACTTAGTAATATGGATATATGTGTTTGATACCAAATGTAGGTAATCTCAATGACCTTGATATCAAATGTAAAGGTAATGTGAATATATAGGTTTTGATACCTATTATGAAGGTGATGTAGATAGGATTTGCTTACCTATTGATAAGGTTTAAATTGACTATGCCCTAAGTGTTCATATGTTTTTTGAGAAAATGTATGATATTCATTCAAGAAGAGAATACGTATAATCAATGAGGATATGGTGCATAAAATTGGCTTCGATAAAAATCTTGCCGGAGATTTCAACATGGTCTAAGGGAAAAAAAAGTGTTCCGCACCAAACAAATTAAGAAATACTATCCTCAAAGAGAAGGTCCATAATTACCCAACATGATCCTCTCCGGATCCTTTTGGTGAGAATCCTGGGGATCCATGAATCGTGTCCGTTCATCGTAAATCGTGCGGTCAATTTTTGTCATGTATTGTTTGTGTTTAATTTTGAATAAAAATATTTAAAATGATTTCTGACTGCACGATGTACGATGAACGGGCACGATTCACGGATCCTCACAAAAAGAATCTGGATCCTCATCTGTGCTAATATGTGCACCACTTTATTCGTCTCCATCTACTAAAACCAATCTTCCACTGGGGCAATGGATGAATCATCGATTGAGTACCATTTAAAATATTTCCAAACGGCGAATAATCCTCCTAACCATCATGTTGTAGGCCTGTCATAACAAGCAGCGCATCACCTTCAAACACCGTGGCCTGTAGTTGCTTCTCTTTGACCAAAAAAGCCGCAACCCTAGCTGCCATAATCTCGGCCAGCAGAGGGGAGGAAATAGCAGCATGCCCAGTTGTCATGGCTGCCACAAAATCACCCCTATTGTTCCGAATCACCACCCCAACACCACCAACACCCCTCTGTTCGTCCCATGCCGCATCAAAATTACATTTAGACCACCTTGCATCCAGCTTCGTCCATTTTTGAGAAACTTTGCAGCTGTGTTTTTCATTTTTCCCATGCCAATGTTGGAATTCCTTCAACCAACCAATTGCCCTACAATTTAGTTCCATCAGTTCAAGCGCCTTTCCTTTCTACAAAATGAGTTCCTTTCCTTCCACATAACCCAAATAAGAACAAGGAACTAGTTGAAACTCTCTCTTGACAACTCACTTGCAAGTTTAGCCACACAATCAATCATATTCTCTGGTGTGTCCGTCCGACTCCATAGCCCCAATGGACAAGACAACCAGATCGACACCGCTCTTGGACAATTTCGCATCAAATGCACCAAAGTTTCAATTTCGCATCATATCCTCTGGAGTGTCCATGTTTAATATGATGGTATTTGAGTTTTGTTTTTTTTTTCTTTCTGTTTTTTAACGAAACATTTTATTCTACCTCGACAATAGGTTTTATGGCTAACAAATTGTTTCTTATGACGGCAATGCAAGCTTTTAAAATTCAAAGTGTATAATTTGATCAAATAATGCGTTTAATCAGAATTTTTAAAATATATTTCCTTATTTATCTAATTAAAATGGCAAATTTGTCACTAAAAATACATTCAACCCTAAAAATTAAATTCAATAGACATTATATATATTAAAACAATTAATTTTGATTTTTTTCTTTCTAAAATATGGTTAGTTGACTGGATCTAAATCAAAATGCCCCAAAAATAAAATTGTAAAGGATTCAAATAAATCACATTGGTTGTTATAGATCAAAACTCTGGATCTACGTATTCTGTGGTCCAGCAGCTGTGAATCATAACTTAGTTGCTGGGGGAAAATACTTAGATCAAGTTGCATCAATCAAAATCAACTTTCGTTTAAAAATTTCCATTTTAGTTTGCATTATTGATCAACTTGATTAGTGAGTTGTCGTCACCATTTACGTGAGTACGATACAGTGTGATAAAAAGGAAATACGTGATTAGGAGCCTAAGATGCTTTTACCCTAAGGACCCAAAAGACACTATCAAACTAGGGCTTTTACTGTGGGCATAAAAATATTGGGTTGGGTTGGTGAGAGGCAAAAGGCTTCTTCTTCCATTATCTTCTCAAAGCACAATCATATATATTTTTAAAAAGACCCCATCAATCTACAAAATATTTATCCTTGTTATAACCATCTCTCTATGTCTCTAGATTTCCCTTCCTTATACCTCATGATTTCTTGTACCTAGCAAGATCAAGTCAAGAACCAAAGAAACAGTATGATGCAGAAAACAAAGTCCATTAAATGACAGCCAATTGTATGGGAAGTATAAGGCTTAATTAAATTTGAAATTTGAAATGTTATAACTTAGTACTACAATCTAGTGATATTCCTCTTCACTTGTAAGTGAGAGGTTTTAGGTTTGATTTTCGCCAAAGGCGAATTTGAACCGCACTATTGCTAGTCCATTGTGAGGCTAAACCCTGTTGAGAGTTGTCCCATATCGGTGAGGAACAAGGTTTGCTATGTGATTTATGGTCTTGGGCTACTCCTTATATTGCCAATTGAATTTATAATGGAACTCCAATTTCATCAAACCCATCCCCTCCCTATAGTGTAAATAATTCGTTTTTTCAAAAAAAAAACAAAATTGAAATGTTGTCACTTAGGAGTTTGTTAAATCTTCTTTGGAGGTTGTAAGAGTCCCATAGAAATTAGAGGTCTATTAAATATTGTAAGCCTTTTAAATAGTGTATTAGAATGCCTAGAACTGATTAATGAAAAAAACATATATTTGCCTTGTGCAAGTGAAGTGAGTGATTTCTCCTTCTCAAATCAAGCGTTTGACTTGGTCCTGTCAAGCGAATCCACGATTAACGATGTCAAGTGAATCTGTTGAACTTGGTTCAAAGAATCCCAGGTCACCTATCCTTCGTCCTCAAAATTCATCGGTCCACCCTGCGTCAAGTATTATCTAGGCGGGTTTTAGGATTTTTATCTGAAATCCTGGTGGAGGTGTTGCACACATCATATGTGTGTGTTCGTCATCAAAACCAACTCAGTTCCCGTGACTTTCATTTGGAGAGCTATATATCATCGGAAAGCTCCAAGAGTCTAATTTTCAACGCAACAAACCGTGCATCAAACGGAATTTTGTGCGTGCAGATACCGGTAAAACACCAGAGAGCATCAGTGATGTCGCAAAAACCGAATCAGTTCTCTTGCGGGTCAGGTTCTGATTTTATTAAGCACTTCTTGACCTTTATGCCACATATCATTTGAAATCCCTTCCAATATAGTTTCCAAACTTTCAAGCGGTTCCTCAATCCGTTATTTCTACAAAACGATATCCTCAATTTACTAAAGCATGTTGTTGCTGTCAATAAATGAGGTTGGCTGGGTTCTAGAAACGGTTGCCTCTAATTTTTCAAGTGACAATTTTCTAAATCTTAATCTTCCTCTAGTTTTTATTGTAGTTCATGTGAGATTTATTGTGTTGCATGTATAGAGGTTGAAAAACGTTCCAAAATGGAGTTTGGCACGAAAGGGGAACATATAGAATGCGTCGACGAAGTTGATAACTTTGCCGAATGAGATTTTGCCCCGATTTATGATTATTACAAAGGCGATGAAGATGTGGTTGAAGAATTCCATGAACAATTATATAACAGAGTACAAATTCTTAATATCCGTAGCATTCATTATCCTTTTTGGGACAATTTTGTTGTTTGAGATATGAAAGGAGCTCTTTGATAAAAGAACTTTTCAACATGATTTGAATTATCTTTACTCCTTAACAAGTCATGAATATGAATTTGGAATCATTATTCCAGGTGATTATTTTCAAGAAGAAAAGAAGTGATTTGAAATTTTTTTGGTGCTAAATTGGGTACTGTGGAACATCTTGGTTGGACATCCAAAAGATCAAGGAAAAAAAGAAGAAGAAAAAAAAGTCAATTGGAACTCGAGGATGAGTTTTATCGGAGAACAGGAGAATGATGCAGTCCATTAAATGATAACCAATTGTATGGGAAGTATTAGGTGTTTGTTAAGTCTTCTTTGGAGAGGTTGGTAAGAGTTCCATAGAAAAAAAGGGTCTATTAAATATTGTATTAGAATGCCTATAAGTGGAGACTTGATTAATGAAAAAAAAAACGTATATTTGCCTTGTGTAATTGAAATGAGTGATTTCTCCTTTTCAAATTAAGCATTGGGTTTGATTGTGTCGAACTAATCCATGATTAACGACATTGAGCGTACCTATCTTCCGTCTCTTCTAGACCATTGGGTCGCCAGCGTCAGAGTATTACAAGACATTATATATATATTCTCTTCCAATTTGATCATGAATAATCAAACTGATCTCAGTTGCAAAATTTTTGTGACGACGGTTAGGGGCGATGGAGTACTTTGTGTAATATTTTCTTAAAAGTTAAAATATGTATTTGTATTAAAGAATTATTATTGGCACTCCAAAAATCTCATTTTGCACTCCAAACTTTATATAATTAGAAAGAAATAACTGTAGAATGAGATTTTTGAAAAACTAATAACAATTCCCTTCGTATTATCGCATACTCATATAACCAATAGCCCAAATGACAATTTACACATAAGATACATTTTATTGAGTACTCATCCTTAACCCTTTTGATGTCATTATTGGCGCCATACGACACAAAATCTTGGCCTTTCCCATTTCAAAAATACGATAGCATAAGTTTACGCAAGAATTAATTACCATTAAATTTAAGTTAATTAAGAATGTAAAATGTCAGTTTGTCAAGGTATTACGAACTGGTTGGCTAGGCTTGGCTAGTCTTAAGATGTAATCAGTGTTGAAGAATGCAACTCTACATTAAAAAATTATGTTGAATGATTTCACTTCTAACAGCACAACAACCTTTTGCAATAATGATGCTCTCGAGTTTTGAGAATTAGGTCACTCAAAATCAAACACAACAGAAAATCCAAAACCATCCAAACGCCTTGAACGCATGCCATCCAATTTTTTTCTTAACACAATTTTTTCCACTACAGCTAGCATTGTGAATTCAGTCACAACATACATATGTACGTACCACATCACTTATAGCAGCACATATATAAACTAATATATGAAGGTTTCAACGGTTAAATTTCCCCTCACGGACATTGTCATCCTTGGCCTCCTTATGTCGTCAAGGACATGGGAGATTGAGATGTTCGGCAGACTTAATATTTAGTTGAATTTTGGCAAAAACGCAAAGCTGCATGCATGCATGTGGATCAAACTATAAGCCACGTAATGACCAAAAATGGCAAACAGTTGGCGTAGTCCTCCATTGATATCAGATACCAGCATATTACCTAACCACGTGTCCGCTAACACATTTTCATGTTAGGGAGTTTCTTTTCTAATTTTTTAACCAAAAAATCCGTCTGACACTTGTGCATTCATGTGCAAATTAGCTCTATAGAGCACATGAATTCATTTTGTTTAGGTGTAAAATTGTCGGGTACAATTGGCACAAAATAAAATAAAATCACGTATAAAAAGCATATGAAGTCTGTAGGTTATGTAATGTTTGCTCGTGTTAGTTTATAATTACACAGACAAAATTATATCATATCGGTTTAAATATGGTTGGAATCATCATCTGTTTTTGTAATTAATGAAAGGCAAAATTGTGTACTTTGTATATATGTGCGCTTGATATTGGATGAATCTGTGACATAATTTCTAGGAAACATAATGCTAGGGAGATCAAAATTTTAAATTAAATTTGCAAATCAGATGATGTGTTACCAATAGAAAATAATTATGTTAATAATGTTAGTGAGACCAAAATTTTAAATCAAATTTGCAAACCAGGTGATTTGTTACTAATAGGAAATAAGCATGCTTAATCAACACTTAAGTAATAATCCAATCATGAACAACTACATTTGATTTTCAAAATTTAGTTCAAATATTTAATCTCCCAAGCATTATCCTTTTGCAAAATCATTATTGATATATTGCATGGCACCAACTATTGCCTTCTCTGTTTCTATAAACTTAACCATCAAACTTTTATTTTTATTTATTAATTATGCATAAACCATGAAATTGAATTATTACCTTATGCCATGCAAGCAAGATAACAAGAAGAGAATTAGAATTGTAGCATTTGCATTTCCGTACAGGGTTGGCAATATATCATTTTCCATCGAGTTTTAGGGTGATGAAATTAAACTATTTTTTGGTCGTTGATGAAGCTAAGCTAGACAATTTCCTTTGGCATCGTATCATTGCACCCCACAAAACCATCCCTTTAGTAGCACTTTAGGGTCCACACAGTACATGCATATTATGTTTTATGAGGTCTTAATATTTCTGCTTAGCTGGTCATTCTATATTAAACCAATCGGAGTTACGATTGATATAGAAAAAGCTTTCTCAACATATTTAGCATCTAGGCTTTTTCCTTATTTACACAGATCAGATTTCATAATGAGTTGTGAGGTTGTTGGACCATCAGTTCACCAAGAACATTTTGGGTTTACCAGTAGCTAGCAAGTAAACAATGAGATAAAACATTAATAGTTACATAGTAAAAAGTTGGTCATGGATCATGCCCCCACTTCCTGTCAATAGAAAAATAAAACAATATAATTACCGACTAATTTTTCGTCTAGTGATATCTGGTATGAGATAAAACAATTTGTAATTAAACAAAAACAGCTGGATTACTGTGCCTACCAATAGTTAAGACTACTAAAGCAAGAAGAGAGAGAGAATATTACGTGCTAATATGCTATAAACATATATCTAGGGTTAGGGCTTGGTCATACCACCACAAAACCATAAGTACTTGTTTCCCCTCTCTTTCCCTCTCTCAATCACCAACTCACCGCCCCGAACTTCTAATTTGCCATCTTTGATTCTGAGTCAAAAAATCAGTCAGTAAATTCAGCATAGTGTCAAGGGGGTTCGGCGAAATCAAGAAACGCAATTAATAAACAAGATCTTAAACAGGTGTCTAATTTATCAGAAACTTAAATGAGGAAGCGGCTAGTAGTTTTGAGAAGGACAGAAGAAGCTTCAGCAGCTTCATCTTTCACCGTCGTGAGATATGGAGAGTGCCAGAAGAACCATGCCGCCGCGGTAGGAGGCTACGCTGTTGACGGGTGCAGAGAGTTCATGGCAAGTAATGGGGAGGAGGGAACAACTGCTGCGCTCACCTGTGCCGCCTGTGGCTGCCACAGGAATTTCCACAGAAGAGAAGTAGAGACCGTCTCCGAGTGCTTTTCGCCTTCTTCAAATGGTGCTTAATTAAAATAATTAAGCAGCTATATATAATAATTATTATTATTAAGTGTGTGGTTTGAGAGATATTGTTGTTTTAGTTTTTTCTGGGTTGAGAGATTACGGAAATATATGCCTAGACAGTCTATTATATATGTATGGATGGAAGGTTAAAAGGTATTGTATTTTCCTAGTTGATTTAAGTGTGTGCAGATACTCTTCATTTAGCCGTCCAGAGCAAAAATTAAAGAAAAATTCTCCGCCGCAGGCTCCTACTTTGGTTTTGGGGTCGAGGGCTATCTTCTTCAAAATCATTCTTAGCATTTTTCCTCTCCTTTTCCTTTTATTTTGTTTGGTGTAGAATCGATGTGAAACGCTGCAATTGCCGTTATAGTCGTCATTTGCCCACACATAGAGTAAACGCAAGGTTTGGATCCAGTTATCACCCTTGATATAGTGTTGAAGCAGGAAGTCGTGAAATATGTCAGTTTATGTCGGAAGATGTTAGTTTAGTCAGATCGACACTATGAATTTAGCTGGTGCAGTGATATGGCTTTCAGATGTCCAAAGAATGTGGAGTGACAACCTGATTTTATCTTTTTATCTGTTTATGTATAATAATTTCCACGAATTGTCTCGAAGTTTGGTTTGATTTCTCTATCTAGGAGAGTTTGCTTGTTTGATTGCTCTCTATAAGAGAGTTGCTTGATTTTGATTTTCGTTTTGGTGTGCTACCTCTGTTGGATCTATGTGTGAAGGATAGAGTTGTTTGATTTGCTGGATCTACTTCACTTGGTGTTCTAGGAATGTGGTGGTGATGGGTGATGTGGTCGACCCTTGGGCATTGTACTCTTGTCCCAATATGATTTGAAATTTTGTTCTCACATGATCTCGTGTAACACAAGGTTTAACTGTTTTATTGATATGTGTAATCCAGCGGTTTTCTATGAGTTGGGACGAATGCTTGAAGTCCGTCTAATGAGGTTTAACTGTTTTATTGATATGTGTAATCCTATGGTTTCCGATGAGGTTGGACGAGTGCTTAAAGTTTACTCATTGCTTTGCGATTAGTGATGCTTTATTTAATATTTTTAGATCTTGTGTGCAAAGACCCTTTAGAAACCAAGTTATTCATGATATGTATTTGTAATGCCCATATAAAAATATCGTACTTTTCTTTGAAAGTAAGTCTGTGCAGATCAAAAGAAAACAACAGCTAGCAGCTATGGTGTATGTGCATTACATGGTGATGGAGCGGTGAAAAAAAATGATACCAGTTTAGCTAAATCTTTAGTTTTTGAATTATAAAAAGGGTATATAGACAAACTATATTAGCTAAATCTTTAGCTAATTTACCTCAAGCAACCTAGCTAGCTAGTAGTTTCTGAATTTCTCGTGTATTAGTAAAAAGAAACTTCTTCTCATGTATTTAATTCTTCTGAATAATTATGTACGTACCTAGATATCACGTTTGATTCTCCATTGATAAGTGCATATATTTGACATGTATAAAGCATCAATTTATGAGTGGTACTGACTGATCTTAAAAGTTCGTTCCGGAATTATTCCTCCGTCTGTATCTAATATATATAGTTCATATATTGCTAGAAATTGGATTAATCCAATTCAATCAGTACATAAATGTTTAGATTACTTTGTATTTACTTTGAAGGCCCACATATCTAATCGTGTTGGTTGTTATAATGGAGGGTTTCTTTAGCAACGTACTTGAAAGGTGATTAAATTGTTGATTATCCGTAATATAATCTCTTTTGGTAGGTCAAGTTGTTGATTATCCCAAGAACGAAAAGCCAAGAAAGAACGGTATAGAACGCTCCACGATGTTCATATGCAATTTCAACTGCCAATATTCAAAAGAACATAATGAAGAAAGTTGAATAAATTAGAATGATTAAAACACGTTCAAAATATATAATTATGCAGTAGTAGTACTCTTAGAAAACGTTTCCCTTTTGGCGTTTGGTGATCAAAGGATCTGAAAATGGCAATTGCCGAACCAAATATGTACAAGGTTTTCTTTTCCTTTTCCTTTCTCTTTTCCTTTTCGATGTTCGTAGGGTTTTGACGTTTTTTCATGATCGTGCATGTGAGTTGTTGTAATCAAGTTCGGCCTTGAGTATGGAGAGGGAACAAACATTCAGTTATACATATATTACATTATATGTGAGTTGATCGGGTAGATTTCAATTCTAAGAAACCCTCAAAGCAGTATGTACGTATGCATGTTTAGCTTATTGGAGGCAATCACTAAGTAAGTAAGCTATCACGCCTTTCTTCTATTCTTAGAGATCTCAAATGTGACCTTAGTAGTCCGTAGTCCATAAACCAAAGATGGTTATTGCTCCCTGCTCTTGTATTAATCTATTTTCTTTCCGATTTCTAGTCACCTGTATCTTCTTGTTATTTTATTTTATTTTTTCATTTTAGTTGTACGGCTCAAAATATATATTTTATGCTTAAGTATCATTTTAGCCAAATATCTCTTTTACCTAAACTACTATTAGAAATTCCCAAATACATATTTGCTTGTAAACGGTCTCACAATTAATCAAGCACATTCCAATCCAAATTCTACCGGTATATCCAAAATATTCATTCTATTTTCACTGGTACTAGGTAAAAAAATGGTACGCAGGGTTTGAGGAGGGCTTCTTTAGGGATCAAAATATACAATCTATATAATGGACCAAACTCATTTGGCCTATGGGCCAAATATTTTGCTGTCCGAATAAAAGTTTAGGTCTAAGAAATCCGTCAGTACATAGCCAATAAGAATTTGGTAATTGGGTCTTTGAAATCCGTCAATACAAAGCCAATAAGAATTTGGTAATTGGATTTTTTTTTAATTAGACTTGGTGGCTGAAAGATCAGCATCAGCAGCTGCTTACGACCAATCACGGCTGGACACGTATTCATGTTTTGAATAATCAAAACTTGAATACGTGTCCAGCCGTGATTGGTCGTAAGCAGCAGCTGCTACTGATATGTTCACAGCGAAGTTCAATCTTTTTTTTTATATTATTTATCCTATCTAAGATTCCACCTGCTATCAACTCAAGAGAAACGAACTTCTGCATAAAAAGAAGGTAATGAGAAGTCTTGCACTGTGGTCCAAGAAAAACCATCTTAATCAATTTTAGATATACTTGCATTCTTTTAGCCAAAAAAGGTAATGGGATTTACTAGTGCTGTCATGTTGAGGAAAAGCTTTAAAATTGAATGCCAACGCCTCTTTCTTGGTCATTTTTTCATCTTGGCACTATACAGAAAGCTTACAGCATATTATAATTGAAAACGTTGCAGACCAATCATGAACTCAAATGGTTGCTGAAGCTTTTTCTTAAATTCCATATCCTTTGGCCTGCCAAGTCCACAATTTGCGTTACACGTACTTCTGCAACAACATTATACATTTCTAAAGTAAATTCATACCTTTATACCTTTGGTAAATCTGTAAAGTACTTTGAGAATATCTTTGTATATGACGTTTTGCTGCGAAGAACACAGAAATATATGTAGTTACTTTTGAATTTCCACTAAACATACTATGCCAATGGTTGTGAAGCCTTGTGACCCCAGTATGGGGTTCTAGTTTTCTAATAGTAAAAATAGTATAATAAACAATTAGAAGGTTCAATTCATTCTTTCTAGAGAATTAGACGGCCTCATCAACAATTACAATAGCAAACTTCTTGAAATTAATTTGTTTAAATTTTTTAGGTAAATCTGTATAACCATTGATGTAAATGTGCTTTTGACAACATTTTTAAGTGAGTCACACGCAACTCTTTGCTCCCATTATCTCCAAAAACAACCCTAATCGAACTTTGAAAGACCCAAATATTGAATGCTTTACCAAACTCGTAGAAAAACAAGTTCAGTTATTAGAATCTTTAGTAAAGATTGAGCTTGACCTAATTCAACAGAGCTAGGGCAGCATTTGCATTGACCAAAGGCAATGTTGAAGTTGGCAGCTCGTGAATTAGACTGATAATGGGGCCATATGGTTTCTTAATTAGGTTAGACAAATGACCTCTTTCTTCTTTGTTTTCACATGGGTTCAAATTCCATACTATACGATCCAATATTACACATGAAGTAGCTATAGTTTTATGTGAACTTTCGTTTGATTTAGGGAATTGATTAATCTGTAAATCAAATTACGCACTGTAATAGAACTTATGTTTGATAGAAATATTAGTATCATATAGAGTCTAGCGAATGACGAGATAGAGGTAGGATTCTGGGTATTTAGTAGAAGAATATGTGAATGTCTGACTTGACTCTATAAAAAGGATATTTGAAGAAAGAGAATCAAGCTTTTTAACGCAAAGAAGCAGCCACAACATTATATGGTTTTCAAATAATAGTCTAAAAAAATAGTCTCCCTGGCATTTTCCTAGTAGATATCATGCATGTATCAATATTTCAGTACACGACAATTCTATTTCCTTGCAACCAACTTATTAGGTTAATTAGGAAAATAACTTACATAACATGGGTATACTATCACGTCACGTCACGTCTCGTATTAATAAAATAATGACGTGAACAAAACTTTACACGTTTTTTTTTCATTAGCAAAAATCACTATAACGGTGTACACGTGCCATATACATTCTTTCCGTTAATTAGAGGCACAGTTTTATTGTGAAGATATTCAATGTCATGGTTTGTGAAATTAGTAACTAGTAAAGTTAAATGGAAATGATAAACACACTCAAGTTAGCCTCTTACACACCCTTTTTTAATCCTTGCCATTGATTCCATTTGACTTATTCAATTTGATGGCCAGAAAGAACGAGAAATATGTGAGAAATTAAAAAAAGGTGTGTGAAAACAATTTTTCAAGTTAAATGCTATAGATGGTTGATGGTACCACATGTTGTGAGAACACACCCACACATAACTTATTCACCGCAAATTAGAAAATCAAGAGATGGCAAAAAATTTCATAAATCGGTGAATTCCCATGCTTCGTTCGTATTGGGATTAAAGATTTCACAACGAACCAAATCTGCTCATATTTGCATACGTCCTTGTCTTATTAATATTATCATTATTTTGATTTGTACATGTATCAGAAAAGTATGGTAAATATAAATGCAACCTTTACATTTCTACATATAAATATATGTCATAAGAAAGTGTGTAATTGAAGAAAGATGAGGTTCCACCATAAAACTAATTGGCAATATGGAAAGTAACTCATTCTTTTATAAGCACAAGCAAGGTCTCTCCTTTCCTTGATGTGGGATTCATTCACACCCTCACATGTGACAAAGTTTCAAGCCTAATACATGGACAACACAAATTAAGTGATGTGGAACACATGTGGCAGTTGGGCTTCATACTCAAGACAATATGTTTGATACCATGAAGAAAGTTGAAGTTCCACTACAAAACTAATTGGCAATATGGGGAGTAACTCCATTTACTTATAAGTACATACAATTCAAGGTCTCTCAATTTTTCAATGTGGGATTTACTCTCAACAGCAACCTTTATTCTCTCATAAAGCTTGTGTATATACCTATCATCCTCCTTTTTTATGAGTTGTTTTTATGCAGAAACAAGACTTCAGGAAAAACTTGTTCGAATATGATAAGTATTCGATTGGGGTCGATTTTTGTTTTTAAGACACTGTCACAAGTACGTAAAGGAGTATATATAAACACAATTAGGATGAGATTAAGGTGAATTATCTGGGTTTATGCAAGTTATAACAGTGTTTATAATTACTAATTAATTAGTATAAATAAAGAATATATATAAAGGATGGAGATTGTTAGGGGACTACTAGATCACATAGTAGCTAGGACCACTAAGTCACTAATATATATATTAATCTTTATGCTGCAAATAATTGTGTGGTCCTTCATTGACTTGAAGTATTAATTAATTGTGTTTTATCTCCAAATAAATATGTGTTTGTAATTGCATTCCTTTAATATGTAGCATGTTAATTAACGTCAAGAAAAAAGCATTCGAAGGTAGCCTGGTAATAAAGATGTTTCTATGAATCTTCTCGGTTCATGAAAAGGTGATTGTCGTGACGAAGTCATTAGCTGATCTCTTTTTTTTTTTTTTTTTTTTTTTTGAAAAATGAACTTTGGGTTGAGTGCTTAATAACAAAAATACAAAATGAAAGAGGAAAGAGGAAAATAACTCCTTTGTTGTTTTGAGGCCGGGTTTTGTTCCATACTGAGCATTATTTTACTTTCAACTACTCTAAAATGTATAGAAATGAATGAGAATTAGGGTGCACACCAGAACCACTTATGCAGTAATTAATATGATTACACTTGCATTTGCTTGTTGGTTTGCGTTTTAAAGAAAGATGAATAATTTTGCTCACCACCATCAAGTGAATAGACACAAATTTAAAAATTTAAACTCATTCAATGATAATAAGTAGGGTGTTGAACATAATCGCCACTTGAAGGTGATGAAAAAAAAGCACTCTAAAACAAAATTTAGAAATGAAAATCACATCATCGGAGAATCTACAGCTAGCTAGTTGCTTGTGTTAATATCAAGCAAGTTGAGGTGCCCTTGTTTTGTTGTATTATAGATGATGAAGGGTTTGATAATTAGACGTTGCAGCTTTCCACGCTCGTCTTTTTTATTCTTTATCTCATGATCGGTCTCTAATCTTTATACCGTCCATCGATCATCTCTATCGCGAGGTAGGTTAAAATCGATGTGAAGAATGTTAACACCCAATCACCATCTATCCAATTCAAAGAGATGGAAAGAACACCGTAAGGTAACAACTACAGCTACCACAACTTCAAAATATTCCCCAGGTACCACAACTTTCAAAATATTCCTTAGTAATTTAGTTTAGGGGTTTGATATCCACACACCCATTTTTACTTCCCAAATATTCTTTTAATTTTCGACCGTCAGATAACTCCGCCTATGTCTTACATGGCCGGTCCCAAGCCCGGATAAAGGAGGAGGGGGAGGGCGTCAGGTAGTCGACAGCCGGCACTCCATGATCACGTCGAATCCTTATGAAAATGAATCCAGAACAAAATCGCGCTAAAGCTAGGGCGTCACCCGTAAGTGGCGCGCTGTGTGGCCTGAGCACAGTGATAAGTGAGCAAGGGTCGCTGTATCTCCATCGGCACCCGGATGCAGTGTTAAATGAGCAAGGGGGCCATAGAAACTTCTTTTCGAACGACTCCACTCAAAGTTGTTTGGGAGCATATGCTCCTATCAACTTTACCCGGGACACACAAAAGAAGTACTTTGATCCTATTAGACGGGGGAGGGTGAAGAAGCTAGGACAGAAGGGTAGAGTTCAAGAGAGCAAAATGCGTTTAGGAACGTGGAATATAGGAACCTTAACGGGAAAATCTATGGAAGTAGTGGAAGTTATGGTGAGGAGAAGGATAAATATTATGTGCCTACAAGAAACTAAGTGGGTTGGTAGTAAGGCAAAGGATCTAGAAAACTCAGGGTTTAAACTTTGGTATTCGGGCACAAATAGAACAAGAAACGGTGTTGGCATAATCGTGGACAAGACCTTGGTACAAGATGTTGTAGATGTCAAGAGGGTAGGAGATAGAATCATGGCAATCAAGATTGTAATAGGACAAGAACTTATCAATGTGATTAGTGCGTACGCACCTCAAGTAGGGTTGGATACGAGTTCGAAGGAGAAATTTTGGGAAGATCTTGGAGACTTGGTGCAAGGAATTGCTCAGACGGAGAAGTTATTTATAGGAGGAGATTTAAATGGACACGTGGGCAGGGAGACAGGCAACTATGGAGGTTTTCATGGTGGCCATGGTTTTGGGGAGAGAAACGAGGATGGGGAAGCTATCTTGGATTTTGCAATGGCATATGATCTCTTCTTAGCCAACACCTTCTTTAAGAAGAGAGAAGAACATGTGATCACCTACAAGAGTGGGTCGTCAAAAACACAAATAGATTTTCTTCTAATGAGGAAAGGGGATCGTATAACTTGTAAGGATTGCAAAGTTATACCAGGAGAGAGCGTGGCTAATCAACATCGCTTGTTGGTGATGGATGTACATATCAAAAGTGTAAGACAAAAGAACAAGACTTGGAAGTGCCCAAGGACTAGATGGTGGAATCTAAAAGAAGAAAAACAAGCCATTTTCAAAGAGAAGGTAATCACCCAATGTGTGTGGGATAGAGAGGGGGAAGCTAGCCAAATGTGGGATTCCATGGCTAGTTGTATCCGAAAAGTAGCAAAAGAGGTATTAGGAGAGTCCAAGGGCTTTGCCCCACACCAAAAGGAATCTTGGTGGTGGAATGAGGAGGTACAAACAAAGGTGAAGGCTAAAAAGGAATGTTGTAAAGCCTTATACAAGGAGAGGACTGATGAAAATGGTGAAAGGTATAGAAAAGCGAAGCAAGAGGCGAAGAAAGCTGTCAGAGAAGCTAAGTTAGCGGCTTACGACGATATGTATAAACGACTAGATACCAAAGAAGGAGAGTTGGATATCTATAAACTATCTAGAGCAAGGGAAAAGAAGACAAGGGACCTAAACCAAGTGAGGTGCATCAAGGATGAGGATGGAAAGGTTCTTGCTACAGAGAACGCGGTTAAAGACAGATGGAGAGGTTATTTTCATAATCTTTTCAATGAAGGACATGAAATGAGTGCTTCTTTAGGGGAGTTGAGTAACTCAGAAGAGTGTAGAAACTACTCTTTTTATCGTCGAATCCGGAAGGAAGAAGTGGTTGTAGCTTTGAAGAAGATGAAGCATAAAAAAGCAATAGGCCCAGACGATATACCAATCGAAGTGTGGAAACTTTTGGGAGAGACAGGTATAACATGGCTCACTGACCTTTTCAATAGGATTTTGAAAACGAAGAAGATGCCAAATGAGTGGCGAATGAGCACTTTGGTGCCTATCTACAAGAATAAGGGCGACGTACAAAATTGCATGAACTATAGGGGTATTAAGCTAATGAGTCATACAATGAAGCTCTGGGAGAGAGTCATTGAACATAGATTGAGGCAAGAGACACGGGTTTCGGACAACCAATTCGGGTTCATGCCAGGGCGCTCAACCATGGAGGCAATCTATCTCTTACGAAGATTGATGGAAAGATATAGAGATGGGAAAAAGGATTTACACATGGTCTTTATAGATTTGGAAAAAGCGTATGATAGGGTCCCAAGAGACATTCTTTGGAGGATTTTAGAGAAGAAAGGAGTACGAGTAGCATATATCCAAGCTATAAAGGATATGTATGAAGGAGCAAAGACTGCCGTAAGAACTCATGAAGGACAAACCGAAAGCTTTCCCATAACTGTAGGATTACATCAAGGCTCATCCTTAAGTCCTTACCTTTTTGCGTTGGTAATGGATGAGTTAACACGACATATTCAAGATGATATTCCTTGGTGTATGCTTTTCGCAGACGATATAGTGTTGATAGATGAAACTCAGGAAGGGGTAAATGCAAAGCTTAACCTTTGGAGAGAAGTGTTGGAATCTAAAGGTCTTCGCCTAAGCCGATCAAAGACAGAATATATGGAGTGCAAGTTCAGTGCAAATGGAGGCCAAAACGAGTTAGGGGTGAGGATCGGAGATCAAGAAATACCAAAGAGCGACCGTTTTCGTTACCTAGGATCTATCTTGCAAAAGAACGGAGAATTAGATGGAGATCTTAACCATAGAATACAAGCTGGATGGATGAAGTGGAAGAGTGCATCCGGCGTGTTGTGTGACCGCCGTATGCCACTGAAGCTCAAGGGAAAATTTTATAGGACGACAATAAGGCCGGCGATGCTGTATGGCACAGAATGTTGGGCGGTGAAACATCAACACGTACACAAAATAGGTGTAACGGAGATGAGGATGCTTCGTTGGATGTGTGGGCACACGAGAAAGGATAAGATTAGGAATGAGGATATCCGGGGTAAAGTAGGAGTAGCCGAAATTGAAGGAAAGATGAGAGAAAATCGGTTACGGTGGTTTGGACATGTGCAAAGAAGGCCTACTGACGTTCCGATTAGAAGATGCGACTATGGGACAGAGGTTCAGGGCCGAAGGGGTAGAGGAAGACCTAGGAAAACTTTGGAAGAGACTCTAAGAAAAGACTTAGAGTACTTGGATCTAACGAAGGACATGACACAGGATCGAGCACAATGGCGTTCTAAGATTCATATAGCCGATCCCACTCAGTGACTTGGATTTTCCAAGTCTCCAACCGAGAAGTTTTCCTCACTCGGGAAATTAAGGGAACACTACCCCAACCTACATGCTCCACTCAGAAAGTTTCAACATACAAGCTTTAACAAAAGAAAATTCAAAGAACTTAGCGAAGAAGGCTTTGGTGTATTTAACACAATACGTTGAAATGAAGGAAAGCTTATTTATTGATATCCCCGATAAGCTACAAATATGTACATATACATGAGTCAAAATAAGCACACAAGAGGGAGCCTTCACAAAGGTTGCTTAGGAGAAGTCTCAGCAGTCGGTAGAGCCCCAGAAAGAGAAGGCACCGGAGGGGGATCATTTGGAGCCTCAGTACTAGACAGAACCCTAGAAGGAGGAGGCATCAGAGGTTGATCATTTGGAGCTTCATTAGGCGGTACAGCCCCAGAAGACGAAGGCAATAAATGCCTTTGGAACAAACCCACAAATCTCTGATGATCAAGTAAAACCTGACCATCAGTTTCCTTCATCTGGTCAAGCTTCCTCTTCATGTTTGTAGCATAGTCATGTGCGAGTCGGTGCAACTGTTTATTCTCATGCTTGAGCCCTCTAATCTCCTGTTTGAGACTCATCACTTCAGCCGCCAATGATTCAACTTGGCGGGTTCGAGCAAATAGGCGTTGGGCCATATTAGACACAGAACCTGCACACTGAACACTGAGAGCCAGCGAATCCTTAACAGCTAACTCATCAGATCGTTTGGAAAGTAGTCTGTTATCTTTGGGAGTGAGAAGGTTCCTGGCCACCACCGCAGCGGTCATATCATTCTTCATCACGGAATCCCCAACGGTAAGAGGACCAGTAGGGGAGACGAAGGATGGGCGCCATATGTTGTCTGGAGAAGGCGGGGCTGCCTCTTCAATAAGGTTCAAGTCAAAACGACGGTCGGAGGGGCCAGACATTTTCAAAGGTGTTGAAGAGAGAAGAGGTCGGACAAATCAAGATCTTAGAAGTGCAAGAATGAAGCTTCTACTGGTGGAGATTCAAGTGTGCTTTGGAACTTAATGCCAGCCCCTATAAAAATCTGCACTCGACGAAGCTTCAGAAATCGAAGAGGCGCCTGCTCAGAAATCGAAGAGGCGTTTGCTTTCTCAAAAGCTGGGCTGCTTAGAGATCACGAGGGTTGATCTCAGAAATCGAAGAGGCGTTTGCTTTCTCAAAAGTTGGGCTGCTCAAAGACCACGAAGGCCGATCTCAAAAATCGAAGAGGCGCTCGCTTTCTCAAAAGCTGGGCTCCCCAGATACCACGAGGGCCGATATCAGAAATCGAAGAGGCACCTACTTTTCCAGCCTTTTCCAGCCTTGTCAGCACCTGTCACACGCACACTCAGTTTTGCGGAAATTATGGGCATTCTGTCAAAGACTTCTGGGGAAGTAGAAAACACATGAATCTTACTGTTCAATCACCCACTTCCCACACGCAACAATAGCTCATGGGTACCACAGATAACTTTGCCAAAGTTCTCTGCCAAAGTTGAGCACGTGAAGCTTGCAGCTCCCACTACATCGCTCTGACCAAGAAGGGTAAAAGAATAGCAAAGAAACAGCACTAACAAAGTTTAGACCCATAAATTTTGAAGGTCTAGCTACCATATTATTACCCACAAGGGTAAAGGAACAGTACCACTGCTGGATAATTGGAAAGTCCCTGTGTGTCAACCTCTGTGCTTCGTGGCAAGGTAGACTAGCAAACATGCCCAACCTTTACTCACATTCGAGAAAACACTCCCAATAAGATTGCTTGCTCCAAAATCGAAGAGGCACCGTCCTCCGAATCTCGAGAGCCAGACTCCCAACATGACTACTTTCTTAAAAATCGAAGAGAGGGTAAAGGAACAGTACCATTGCTGGATAATTGGAAAGTCCCTGTGTGTCAACCTCTGTGCTTCGTGGCAAGGTAGACTAGCAAACATGCCCAACCTTTACTCACATTCGAGAAAACACTCCCAACAAGATTGCTTGCTCCAAAATCGAAGAGGCACCGCCCTCCGAATCTCGAGAGCCAGACTCCCAACATGATTACTTTCTCAAAAATCGAAGAGACACTGCTCCCCGAATCTCGAGAGCCAGACCCCCAGCATGATTGCTTTTTCAAAAATCGATGAGGCATCGTTCTCCGAATCAATCGAAGAGGCGCTCGCTTTCTCAAAAGCTGGGCTGCTCAGAGACCACGAAGGCCGATCTCAGAAATCGAAGAGGCACCTACTTTTCTAGCCTTGTCAGCACCTGTCACACGCACACTCAGCTTTGCAGAAATTATGGGCATTCTGTCGAAGACTTCTGGTGAAGTAGAAAGCACATGAATCTTACTGTTCAATCACCCACTTCCCACATGCAACAATAGCTCATGGGTACCACGAATAACTTTGCCAAAGTTCTCTGCCAAAGTTGAGCACGTGAAGCTTGCAGCTCCCACTACATCGCTCTGACCAAGAAAGGTAAAAGAATAGCAAAGAAACAGCACTAACAAAAGTTTAGACACATAAATTTTGAAGGTCTAGCTACCATATTATTACCCACAACTGTAAAGGAACAGTACCACTGCTGGATAATTGGAAAGTCCATGTGTGTCAACCTCTGTGCTTCGTGGCAAGGTAGACTAGCAAACATGCCCAACCTTTACTCACATTCGAGAAAACACTCCCAATAAGATTGCTTGCTCCAAAATCGAAGAGGCACCGTCCTCCGAATCTCGAGAGCCAGACTCCCAACATGACTACTTTCTCAAAATCGAAGAGAGGGTAAAGGAACAGTACCATTGCTGGATAATTGGAAAGTCCCTGTGTGTCAACCTTTGTGCTTCGTGGCAAGGTAGACTAGCAAACATGCCCAACCTTTACTCACATTCGAGACAACACTCCCAACAAGATTGCTTGCTCCAAAATCGAAGAGGCACCGCCCTCCGAATCTCAAGAGCCAGACTCCCAACATGATTACTTCCTCAAAAATCGAAGAGACACTGCTCTCCGAATCTCGAGAGTCATACCCCCAGCATGATTGCTTTCTCAAAAATCGAAGAGGCATCGTTCTCCGAATCTCGAGAGCCAGATACCACAGACCACTTTTTCAAAGTGCTCTGACAGAGTTAAAACATGTGAAACTGGCAGCTCCCACTACCGTGCTATGACCAAGCAGGGTAAAGGAATAGCATTACTACTTGTTGTTAGGGAGACTCCTATATATGTCGACCTCCATCCCCAACGGACAGGCAGACCTGCAAAAATGCTCAACCCTTCATCATATCTGAGAGGGCACTCCCAACGAAGCCTTTTGAAATATTCAGCTTTCTTTCCCCCCGATAATACCTCTGTAAACAAGCTATACTAGAGCAAGAATATCTCATATCATCAGGGTTAAAAGCAAGAGTATCCCATATCATGCCTTTTCCCTGTCTTTTCTTTTGGCCTTGTTTTTACCTACAAGACAAGGAGAAAGAGAGCAATCAGTCAGCACTTGGAATCAAGCTTCCAGCCAGGAACTGACTGCCTGGAACCCCTTACCTGATTACTTACCTGGCATTGCTCTCGAGTACTCATCTTCAACATCTTATGTTTCCAGGGAAGATTCTGCATCTGCTTGAGGAACAGATAGGGCAAGTGCGAAGGATACAAGGAAGCATGTGGAGACAAGCGTAACAGCACACGTGCCGATACATTCATTACTCTGTCAAAAGCAAAAGTATCCCATATCAGCAGGGTGGAACGTACTCTAGATTTGATGGACTTGTTTTGACCCTCAAATTCTTCAGTCGGCCTTATACTCTGGAGAAAACCAGAAAACCCTCCAGCTCAGTTCAAGAATAAGCCTGTGGAAAGTTACTTCTTCAAAAGCAAAAGTATCTCATATCATCTCTTCTCATTTTTCTTCTCTTTATCCTTCATGCTGCTGCAAGATGGGGAGAAGGTGAACAATCAGTCGGAGCTCTGATTGCTTACCTTGTCTGTCACCTCTTTCAGCAGACCCCCTAGCTCGGCGACTTGGGGGACTCCTACTACATGGTTTGTATCGCGCTTGACCAAGCCTGAAACTACAAGTAAGCTTCAAGTGAAATTGATACATTACCTTGTGCATCTCCACCAGTTAAAGATACCACCCCTGGATGGAGGAAGAGTACTTCCAGAGAAGATGCCACATCTACCTATGAGACAGATAAGGCAAGTCAAGACGACACCACACTCCGATACTTAGAAGTTTCGTGATTACGAGATCATTCTCCCACAATATTTCCTAATGTCATTTGTACTAAATCATTCACTTGTACTCACTAAATGAGAGCTTGAATCTATGTACTTGTGTAAACCCTTCACAATTAATGAGAACTCTTCTATTCCGTGGACGTAGCCAATCTGGGTGAACCACGTACATCTTGTGTTTGCTTTCCTATCTCTATCCATTTATATATTTATCCACACTAATGACCGGAGCAATCTAGCGAAGATCACAAAAAGCGATCGTTTTCGCTACCTAGGATCTATCTTGCAAGAGAACGGAGAATTAGATGGAGATCTCAACCATAGAATACGAGCTGGATGGAAAGAGTGCATCCGGCGTGTTGTGTGACCGTCGTAGGCCACTGAAGCTCAAGGGAAAATTTTATAGGACGGCAATAAGGCTAGCGATGTTGTATGGCACAGAATGTTGGGTGGTGAAGCATCAACACGTACACAAAATGGGTGTAGCGGAGATGAGGATGCTTCGTGGGATGTGTGGGCACACGAGAAAGGATAAGATTGGGAATGAGGATATCCGAGGTAAAGTAGGAGTAGCCGAAATTGTAGGAAAGATGAGAGAAAATCGGCTCCGGTGATTTTGAACATGTGCAAAGAAGGCCGACTGACGCTCCGGTTCGAAGATGTGACTACGGGACAGAGGTTCAGGGCCGAAGGGGTAGAGGAAGACCTAGGACAACTTTGGAAGAGACTCTAAGAAAAGACTTAGAGTACTTGGATCTAACGGAGGACATGACACAAAACCGAGCGCAATGGCGTTCTAGGATTCATATAGCCGACCCCACTTAGTGGGAAAAGGCTTTGTTGTTGTTGTTGTTGTTGTTGTTTCGACCGTCAGATCAAATGAATTGATGATAATCAAAGTATATAAATTAATAAGGGGTTTGTGAGAAGTAAGTTAGGGTGTATGGATAGCACCCCTTTAGTTTATTTGTATGTTAGGGTATTTTCAGTATTTAAATTTAGGGTTTTCTAGTTGCATAAAGATTTTGAAATGTTATATGAGTTTTCAATTTGTCATATGAACTAAAACTTAAGCGGTTTATCATATTAACTGTTCAAAATCCTTAATTTTTCATCTCACCCCTAACACTGTTAAGTTTTCTATCAAAAATAAGTCATGTACCTCACATATGATTTGTGTCTGGTTATTTCAGACGTTTAACCTACTTTTCATAAGTTCTATGCTTCTCTTTAGTACAAATCATTAAATTTTGGTTAGTTGAAAAAACATGTCATGTTCGTTTGAAAAAATATGGTCAACTACTAAAAAGATACATTAGACTCGCTAATATGGAGTTGTGGCTAAGTGCAAGCTTTGAGATTTCAACATGGTCAATCATGTCTATAAAAAAAAGAAAAAAGAAAAGGTGGTCAGTCATGGCCATCTCTTCCATTTCATCGCTACCATATCAAAAATATTAGTCCACTGCTTGATCATGTTGAAAATCAAAGACTAATTGGAAGATGAGTAATAAATTGAAGTTTGAAAGTAAGTCCCCTTCCTTTTCACGCCTTTGTCGTTCCACCTTAGTCTAGATGAGGTAGGTTGGAGTTTTCACTCCTGGCCATGTATGGGGTATTTCTAGATAAGCAACTTTTAGTCTCTCTTGCAATCTCGACTAAGTCCTGTAAAGCTCCTTCTCTAGTCCATGTTCTTTGGCAGCCCCCTCCATTTTCTTGGGCCATAGTGAATTCTGATGGCCTTGCTAAAAGTAACTAAGGTCCTGTGTGGTTTTCTGAGATTTTGCAGGTTATTTTCTTGGTGGTTTTTCCTTGAGCTTGGGGCATCGTACCTCTTTTCATCCGGAGCTTCATGCTATTGAGTTGGCTTACGCACGGGGTTGGCAAAATTTATGGTTTGAAAGTGATTCTTCTAGCGTGATATCTTGTTTTGCGTTTGATTCTTTTTCTCCTCCTTGGTCGCTCCAGACACATTAGAAAAATTGTATTTTCCAATTGCAAAACATGGTATTCCATTGCTCTCATACATTTCAAGAAGGAAATGCATTTGCTAACAAATTAACTAATTAGGGTTTCTATTGTCTTTACTTGTTTGGCATGCTGCTCCTCTTACATATATTCTTCCTTTTCTATACTCAGATTTCTTGGGCATGCCAACCTACAAGTTTGTCTCCCTTCTTGATGTGTGATTTTCATTTTTACCTAATCTTTTTGGATTTTCCTTTTGTTTTGCAGCTTGTTTTGTTGGTGCTTACCCTTTAGATTTTATAGAGGGGTTTGGTCCTATGTCCACCCCATCTTTTTTCTTGTATTTTCTTTTTTATGAGAGTTAAGGTCTATGCCCCTCTCTTTTTCTTGTATTTTCTTTTTCAAGAGAAGTAAGGTGTATACCCCCCTCTTTTCTTGTATTTTGTTTTCTTGTTCTATGAGGGGTAAGGTTTATGTCTCCCTTTACTAGGTGCAACTTCTTCTTTTTTCATATCAATAAATTTCCCTCATACCGCCGAAGTTTTGCAAAAAAAAAATGTTGGAAATATAATGAGAAAATATTGGTTAAAGTTCACAACATTTTCAACTGATTTTCTTAAAATTCTATGATTTCCAAGGAGAACTTATTGGAGTTAGGGTGATATAACAAATTAGCCATGAACTTAATAGGACATAAGTTGTAACTTATTTTGGATGGAAAACTAACAGGAATTTAGGTGAAATGACAAACTAATGATTTTGGATAGTTTGTATAACAAATTGCTTAAAATTTTAATTCATATGACAAATTAAAAAAAGAAAAACTAATGAAAAGGGATTGAAAATTTTGAGTTTTAACGATAAGGACAAAATAAAGGGTAAAGTGAATAGTACCATGATTGACTTTTCAGTGTAAAAATATGGTTTTTCATTAAAGTGAACAATACCAGGAGCTTTTCATTAAAGTTCCCCATTAAAAAAAGGTGTATAAGTTCATACAACATTTCAAAAAAAAAATTCCTTACTTTCTTTGTTGTTAAGGTTCATTCTCTTTGTTTCAATATTAGGTCTCTTTATAAATACACATATCTTGTATATAACTTAGAAGGCGTCTTGGCAATTTTATAGTTTTCTTCTCTCTTTTTTATGTCACTGAATAAATAATCATATAATTTGCAATCCATTATTTACTTTTCTCATGCATACTTTGATTTGTTAACATAATTTCCATTGAACTTGCTTCCTTAGTAACTTGATATGCTCTTTTTTGTTTTGCATCCATAGTCCGATAATCAACATAATATGTTATCAAATTATCAAATTACTGTATTTAATATGTGATTTTTAACGAAAAATCTAGTTCAAATCGATAGTCTAGCAACAACCACATGAGATAAGAAAGCCTAAGTTTGGGGTAAATTTTGATTTACCAAAAAGGACTTGGTAGGCCTTCCCTCGTTGTTGGAGCTTTCTTCAAAAGTAGCTTGGTGCTAATTTACCCACTTTATTTCTCATGTTTGGGTTGTGCTCAATTCAAGAGAATCCACTAGTCTAGAGAGTGTTAATGGTCAAATCCTATAGTGACACAAAATAGCCTATAAGATTTGAAAGGTCCTCTATGAGAATCCATAGAAATTAAATAGGCTTGAATAATTAAAATACCAAAAAAACGTAGCCTACCGTGGCTCTTGGAATCACTTATCGAATTTCCCTTGTGAAAAAGTTAGAGAATAAAACCACTCAATATAACATAAATGGTGATTCACTACCAAAAATTACCATTTGCCCAATCAAGTTTTATCCGACAAATAAAAGATAATTCTTCAGGCAAATAGTCTTTACTCGACAGAATACAAATATTCGTTGGGCAAAAACAATCAACATTTTGGTTTCTTAAGAGGCTTTTGCTCGACGATTAGAGTTCGAAGGATAAAACTTCTAGTATCAGGTAAAGTTTTCGTGCGTGATGAAATATAAACCCTAATTAAACCCTTAATTGAAGCCATACAATATATTATTTGTTACTTAAGACTAAGACCGAATAGTGTTCCTCTAAGTTAGAGATTTTAGATTTAAATCTCATGAATGACAAGTCCGAAATAACAATGTTTTCCTCTAATCTCTTTATGTAAATATATCATTATATTTTTTTTTTCTCGAAACCATACAATATAATATGTGTGTCAAACTAACCTGTGGTTCTGTGTTATCCACTAACCCTAGCTAGTTCCCTGTACCGGGTTCTCTCTTCACATGCAGCTGCCATGCATATTGAAATCGTGTTTTTATTATTACAACACATGGAGCATCATCTATTGACACAAATTTGGGCAAACCAGTAGAACAGTGTCCTATTCACTTTTTATTGGACTGGCAATTGAGGGAAACCCTAAATTTAAAAGGGATGAAACATTGCATGATGACTCTGATCCAAAGTAATGAAAAATAAAAAAGCTTCTTTGACTAGGAATAATCCATATGATCCCCACCACTCCATTTGATGGTAACACTTTTATTTCACAAGTCGCAGCTCAATCCAGTAGTGATGGAGGAATCTTATCGTACAAACTTTGACACAACGTTTAAGAGTGCATGAGTAAAGAGTTTACCGTAAATCGACATAAGTTACTGGACAAGTACATGCAGTAACCTTGGAGCTAGAGGTGACAAGTCAAAAGAGAGGAAACAATGCCTGAAAATTTGATAAGGAAAGGGACAAATCAAAAGAAAGGAAACAATACCTGAAAATTTGATGCGGGAGAAATCGAAAGAGAGGAAAAAAGGGGAGGGGGGGGGTTTGGGAATGTTGTGGTTGAGTTTCTTTTTTCTTTGGTTAAATATACAGTTTTAAATTAATAATATAAAATTTTGAAAATGTTAGATTTGGAGTTGAGTTGAGTGAGGTGTAAAAAATTAGAAAGGAGACATAAATTTGGGACAGCAAACGGCCAGCGGCCGAAACGTTCCTATTAATAAGCAATTCAATTAGCGGAACGAAGTGAAATTTTATTAAATTAAAAAATTACATCTAGTTAGAGAGGCATAAATCTTATTTCACATAATAAAGAAAAACAAAATGCAAAAATACAAGTAAAAAGAGGGCATAAACTTGACCCTCTTGAATGAAAATAAAATTATAAGAAAGGGGGACATATAAAATCTAACCCCTCAAAAACAATACTTAGAAATACAATGCATCTTTTATTAAGTATATGCTTGATGCTTCTCCACAAAGCATTACGAACTAACTTTTTAACCCATAAGTACTTTTACTATGTACAATGTCAAAATCACTTTTGGTTAGGAGAGGCAATGGATCGTGTTCGATATTAATCAGTCATATGCATGTCGTGTTAGTATAAACTTTTAGTTACGTTCTTTGGAACTTGATTTTGATCTCACATTGTTCTCTTTAACTCAAAAGTCAAAAGTCATTACTTTACTCCTTGAAACTCAAAGTTTGCTCTACTTTGGTCCCTAGAACTCTATTTTGATCCCATTTTGCCCCCAAAAACTTGAAAGTTGTCTATATAAAACTCAAAATTCGCTTCATATTGTCTTAAATCTATTAATTTCTTATGTGGGTTTGATTTGAGTGCAGCAGGCTAATCAATTTCATTTTTATCTTTTTCATCTCTTCAATTTTTTTTAAACTTAATATTCTCTTATTGTTGAATGTTAGCACATAATGGAGATTTATAATCAAATTTATTACACATGTGGCATAGTCTTATTGAGTGTTTGGATCCCACATATGTTTCAGGAGGCGACCTATAAGTTTCAGGGAGAGAAAGAGTCCACAAGTCAAAGTGGAACGAATTTTGAGCCTCATGGAGTAAAGTGGTAACTTTTGAGTTACAAGAGGCAAAGTAAGATTAAAATGAATTCACATGGGGCGTAGCTAAAAATAAGTCATAATACTATAACTCATGTTATTCATTAGAAAATCGAGAAAACTTATCATTTTAATCATGTAATATTAATTACGCATGTGGTCCAATATCTTAGTGAATAGGGTATTGAGTTTTTACCCATAAGTTTCGAGTTCGAAGCTCCTACCTCTCTTGAATTATTATAATAGTTTTGAATCCTCCCCTTCTCCTCAATAATACTAATAATTTAAAAAAAAATCATATAATATTAGTTGAAAAGTGCTAGTGCACTCCTTAGTCCTCTATAATTCTCCATGTGTTGGAGAAGTGGGTTTTCAGGGGAAGGTTCAACTCTCTCTTCTCAGGGTTCAACACAAATCAAACACTAGCATTTAATCTTGTGTTAAATAGGGTTATAAAACAGCTTCAATATGTTAACCGTGAGTCAAAGTTAGGAAAAAAGGGAATGTAAGATATTGTAAATACTAGGAAACCTTTATTGTGTAGGATATTGTTTGTAGCTCTTTATTATTTGTTTCCTTATTGAACAAGGATTGTATATGAATATATTTCAAGAGAAGTAATACATGAAAATTATCCCGTAAAATTCTATTTGGCATCAAGAGCCAGGGCTGCCGTCACCCTACGTAACCCTAGTTGTTTCCGCTGTATTCTGTAGACTGATTTTCTGCAATTCTTCTCGCAGAATTCAGTTTGGTTGTATGTGGGTACTGCCGTGTGTATAGCAGTGTGGTGAATCACTGTTTTTTTTTTCCAGCGTGCAAGTGTCAACGTGCAGTTTTTTTTCGTAAGCAGTGTTTCAGCGTGCAAGTATCAACGTGCAGATTTTTCGTAAGGTAGTATGGCGTCAGCGGAAGAGAGTGTTTTTTTTTTAAACTGGAGGACAGTGCTCGTACTACTAATCCAGTAGTGAATCCTGTTGTTATTCAGAATGATGCATCTGCTGTACCAAACACCGTGAAACTACATGGATCGAATTATCCTTTGTGGTCCAAGGTTTTAGAGATGCACATCGCTAGACGCGGTAGGAAGGGTTTTGTGACTGGGAGTATCAAGGAGCCTGCTGAGAATAGTGTTGAGTATAAGACGTGGGAGATAGGGAATGCAATAGTCAAAGGGTGGTTGATCAATTCCATGGAACCGACTATCATGGGATTTTTTATTCACCTGCATACTGCTAAAGAAGTTTGGGAAGAGGTGGCTCGGACCTATTATGATGGTTCGGATATTTCTCAAATTTATGAATTGAAGGTTAAGTCGTTTAGGCTTCGTCAAGAGAGTCGACCAGTTGGTGTGTACTACGCTAATCTCAAGTCCGTTTGGCAGGAGCTGGATCAACGAAGACCAATTAAGATGGAATGTGCTAGTGATCTCAAGACACTCCGGGAAGAAATTCAAATTGATCGTGTGTATGCTTTTTTGGCGGGTTTGGATGATATCTTTGATAAGGTACATAGCGATATTCTATGTACTCAACCCTTACCATCTGTCGAGGAGGTGTTTTCTATTGTTAGGCGTGAAGCACAAAGACATGCCACTATGATGGGTGAGAGTAACAACCAGGAGGGGTTGCCGTCCATGGCCATGGTCTCTCGGCCACCTGCAACCTCCTGTCCTAACAACTCTTCTAATCCATCTTTCAATTCTTGTTCCTTTAATCGAGAAAACAAAGATGATTTGAAGTGTACCTTCTGCGGTCAAACTTGTCATACTGAAGATACATGTTTTACCAAGCATGGAGTACCTGATTGGTTTCCGAAATTTAAGAAAAAATTGCGTGCCAAGGAGCGTGAAGCATGAGGGTCCAGTGGAGGCCGTGCCTCCCTTGCTGCAACTACACCAACAGCTCAGGAGGTTGTGCCTAGCTCTTGTGAGTCTGGTCAAAATTTGTTGACTCGTACTCGGGGTGACTCGTCTTCTGACACAGGTACTGTGGGACGAGTTCTCTTAGCCTCCGAAACTCATCCACATAGAGGTTGGATTCTGGACTATGGGGCAACGGATCATATGACTTATGATAAAAATATGTTTCAATACATGACTACATCTCACAGAAAAAACATCACGACTGCTAATGGCACTATGGCAGCCGTGTGTGGTGCAGGCATCGTGCATCTTACCCCATCTCTCCCTTTATATCGTTGCTTACTTGTTCCTTCTTTATCCCATCATTTATTATCCATTCCACAGGTTACTGAACAATTAGATTGTGTGGCTCTAATGTATCCGTCCTTTTGTCTACTTCAGGATATCCAGACCAAGGAGATAATTGGGCGTGGCACTAAGAGAGAGGGGTTGTACTATGTGGATGACGTTGTTCCTGGCAGAGCTAATGTAGTTCGAGCGTCTTGTTCTAGTAATTTACAAGAAGTGTGGTTGTTGCATCGTCGGTTAGGGCATGCATCTTTTGGGTATTTATGGCATATGTTATCTAGTCTATTTAGTGGAATAAATGAATCAGACTTACATTGTGAAGTATGTATTCGTGCTAAAAGCCATCGTGTTTCGTTTCCTCCTAGTATGAATAAAAGAGCTTTACCATTTGAACTTGTGCACTCTGATGTTTAGGGACCTTCTCCCGTTATTACTTCTTCTGGGCTTAAGTGGTTTGTTACATTTGTTGATGATTGCACTCGTATGACTTGGCTATATGTGTTGAAAATTAAAAGTGAGGTTGGTATGGTGTTTAAATCTTTTTCTCAGATGATTCAGACACAATACTCCTCTGTGATTAAAGTTCTTCGTTCTGATAATGGTGGTGAGTATATTAATCTTAAGTTGTCGAAGTTTCTTTGTGACCAAGGTATTCTACATGAAACAACCTGTCCGCATACTCCCCAACAAAATGGGGTTGCTGAGAGGAAAAATCGCCATATCTTAGAAACGGCGTGTGCTCTACTTCTTTGAGCCTCTGTTCCTAAGGTGTTTTGGCCTGAAGCCGTTACTTATGCAGTCTACGTGATCAATCGTATGCCATCTCGGGTTGTTGATTTTCGAACTCCTCTCCAAGTCCTCACTCAACATGCTCTAGTGGTGTTTACTCATACACTTACCCCTCGGGTATTTGGGTGTGTGGCTTATGTGCATATCCAGAAGATTCATCGCACTAAGTTGGATCCATGTGCTCTACGATGTGTGTTTGTTGGTTTTTCATCTCACCAAAAAGGGTATAAATGTTATCACCCGGAGACTCGGCATTTGTATGTTACCAAGGATGTGACCTTTTCTGAATCAAAGTTGTTTTATGCTCATGTGTCTTCATCTTCAGATCACCAGGGGGAGAACATTAGTGGTGATCTGGGATGGTTGGATCTGGGGAGAAATACTACAGTAGAGATTACACATATTGTGCATAGTAGGGCTCGGGGGAATGATAGTGTTACCGAGAGTGAGTCTGCCGAAGTGCCGACAAAGCAGCAACATCAGACTGCTGCCGAGTATAGTCTGGAGTCACAATAGCAGGCTGCTGCCGAGTACAGTCTGGAGTCACCCCAGAATCTTACCGAGAGCAGTGTTCAACCATTTGCCGAGAGCAATGTTCAGCCATTTGTCGATTCTGGTGTTGTACCCCCCTTTCTTTCTAGCTCCATTGTGCCGCCTAATTCATCCTTGTTGGATATACCTGAGGTAAGTATTGTGGATAATTGTGTAACTAATGCAAGTAACGATGTATGTACATATAAGTTGCCACCGAGACAAAATCGAGGTGTTCCACCTGACAGGTTTTCTCCGGAAAGGAAAGTGAAGTATCCAATAGCCAACTATGTCTTATGTAGCAATCTTGCACCAGAGCGCCAAATCTTGGTGGACAATATGGAGTCTGTTCAAGTACCAACCCGTGTGGAGGAAGCTCTAAACGATCCAAAGTGGGCAAAAGCAATGGATGAGGAAATGTCGGCGTTACAGAAGAACAATACCTGGGATGTGGTGTCCTTACCAAAAGGAAAAAAAATTGTTGGATGTCGGTGGGTGTTTACTATCAAATACAAAGCTGATGGATCAATAGACAGGTACAAAGCAAAGTTAGTAGCTAAAGGATACACCCAAACACATGGTGTAGATTATCAAGAAACTTTCTCTTTGGTTGCCAAGATGAATACGGTACGTGTTTTGATATCTTTAGCTGCTAATATGGATTGGCCATTGAAACAGTTTGATGTGAAAAATGCTTTTCTCCATGGGAACCTGGAGGAAGAAGTATATATGGATTTTCCCCCTGGGTATAGTGCTGGTGGAAATACCGAAGTATGTCGGTTGCATAAGTCTCTCTATGGACTTAAGCAATCTCCTCGTGCGTGGTTTGATAGATTTACTCAAGTCATGAAAAAGTTTGGGTACTATCAAAGTCACTCTGATCACACATTGTTTGTTAAACGAAGACATGAAAGATGACAGCCTTAATCATTTATGTAGATGATAGGATTATCACTGGAGATGATTGTGATGAGATTTCACAGTTGCAGAGTAATCTTGCGGCTGAGTTTGAAATGAAGAACATAGGGGATTTGAAGTACTTTCTTGGGGTTAAAGTTGCTCGATCTCCGAAAGGTATTTTCTTGTCTCAACGTAAGTATGTTCTGGATTTGTTAAAAGAAACTGGTATGCTAGGATGTAAGCCAGTAGATACTCATATTGTTGAAAAGCATTATCTATGTTTGGATCCGAATCAGAAGTCCGTTGATAAAGGGAGATATCAGATACTTGTAGGGAGACTAATTTATTTGGCTCATACACGTCCGGATATTGCTTATGCCGTGAGTGTAGTGAGTCAGTTTATGCATTTGCCGAGTGTAGATCATATGGCTGCTGTTATGCATATCCTAGCATATTTAAAGTCGGCACCAGGAAAATGAGTTTTATATGGGAAGCACGGACATTTGAGGGTTGAAGGGTTCACAGATGCTGATTGGGCAGGAAATGTGAGTGACCGACTATCTACTTCGGGATATTTTACTTTTGTAGGAGGTAATCTGGTTACATGGCAAACTAAGAAATAGAAGGTGGTATCAAGATCCTCAGCTGAGGCCGAGTATAGAGGCATGGCCCACGACATTTGTGAAATTCTTTGGCTTCGAAAACTTCTTTGGAGTCTTGGGTTCAAACCAAAGGAAACCATGAGACTATATTGTGATAATAAGTCAGCCAGAGATATAGCTGATAATCCAGTACAGCATGATAGGACAAAACATGTGGAGGTTGACAGACATTTTATTAAACAGAAGCTCGAGAGGAAGATTGTTTCAATACCGTTTGTGAAATCGGAGGAGCAACTTACAGATGTTCTCACTCATGCTGTGTGCAGTCGAAAGTTTGATGACTCACTTGTCAAGTTGGGCATGTGTGATATCTATGCACCAACTTGAGGGGGAGTGTTAACCGTGAGTCAAACTTAGGAAAAAAGGGAATGTAAGATATTGTAAATACTAGGAAACCTTTATTGTGTAGGATATTGTTTGTAGCTCTTTATTATTTGTTTCCTTATTGAACAAGGATTGTATATGAATATATTTCAAGAGAAGTAATACATGAAAATTATCCCGTAAAATTCTATTATCTAACAAGCAAACCCCAATTTGTTAAGCTAAACTGCTTACTAATTATTGGTTAATTAACACTGTTTATAGCATTAAAGAATATGGGAATACACAAGTCACACCATAACTGAGCATCGATAAAAATTTTAGTATGCTGGAAATGCGGTTAAAATAAAAATTCAACCAATTGAACTATAACACTTGATGTACCGGACCATATTTCCAACACACTAAAAAATTTCTCATGAGCATCATAAATGAATTTAAAGTCGAGGCTTTGCATTCAATATTGTGCCCATATTTCAGAAACTGCTCTTATATCATAAGAAAGTACGTCAAATCTAAGCATCTGTCCGGTGTTCAAATTCGAACTGTAGATCTGAGAATTTGCTAGCATAGATTCGTTTAGACTGAGAATTAAAGAGAACCTTCTTGGATTGTAATTATGGTGAAGTTTTAATTAGACCTTGCCTTACTATCGGTCCATCCACCCTAAATTTGAAGGAAGATGTCCATCTTTCCATTGAAATATTGAGTTTGAACTTAAACTTTTTCACAAACCATCTTTCGAAAAAGAGAAATGCTAAGGAGATTTTTCAAAATGGGACTCTTCATGAACTCTTGTCATTTCATATTTTAGGCACAATATTTTATAATGTTGGCAGGGAAATTGTAGCAAAAAATGTTTTCGACACAATGTTTTATAACATCTATGGAGAGTCCCACTTTTGAGAGAGTCTTCTTAGCATTTCCCTATAAAAAATATTATATTTTAACTAGCGATAAATAGATAAGCAAGTCTAGAACCTAAATACCAATTTACGATTAATTGCGTATACACGTGTGAGAGCTGATTATGACTATTCACACTTATGAGACCTACAAAGCAAGAACGGTTACTAAGAGCAAGTCCACCGTTGGTGATTGCTCGGGGGAAAAGCTCCAGGAAAGGGCTCGAGGGCCGGTGGGAGGAAGTCCAGCGTTGGCTGGCGAGGGAGCCCGAGCAGGCCCGAGCGCCAGGGTGGTGGATTCGTGCCAGCCCGAGCGCCTGAGGTGGATCTGACGTCAGACGCCTTTTTTAATATTTTTTTCTGTCAGGTTCTGCAGGTGCGTCCAGGACGACGGTAAGGCGGGTGGGATGGGGAGTACAGAGGTGGGGGTGAGGGAGGAGGCGGGTGAGGGCGTGAGGCGGGCGGGATGGAGAGTACGGAGGTGCATCCAGGACGGCGGGCGGGATGGGGAGTACGGAGGTGGGGGTGAGGGAGGAGGCGGGGAGGGTTTGGGGGATGGTGGTGCTGATGACGTGAGGGTGAATGCGAGGGTGAAGAAGGTGAAGAAGAAGAGGAGCCACGGTGAAGAGAAGAGAGAGAGAGAGAGAAATAAATAAAATAAGAGAAATAAATAAAATAATAATATTTTATGGATTGGGTGAGAAAAAAAATATTAATATTTTTTTTCCAATTGCCAGCGGAGGGTTCCAAGGGTGGAGATGCAAATGACAATTACTGTTTATTAAGGGCAGCTATTGTTCACTAGGTGGATTGAATAGTGGATTGTCAGGGAGAAGGGCTCCAAGAGTAGAGTTGCTCTAATCCTATATAGTATTTCATTTAACAAAAATTATAGATCCACATGTTCCACTAAATTTTTTGAAAACCAACATTTACATCTTTTAACTAGGGATAAATAGTCAACCAGCATGTGTGACTAGAGTTAGCATTTCCCTTAGACAAATAGTAAGTTCGACCAGCATGCTGGACTTGTGTTAACATTTTTCTTATATAAAAGGTTAAAGTAGCCCCATCCCATTTCCCCACTAAAACGCTTTAGAGGGTAATTGACCGAGCATGAGCTACCCATACTTGGCAGTTGGAGCCCGGAAGGTCATGTACAGTCAAAGGACCCGCCCCCACGAAAACAAGATTTCCGACTTCTTCAAATGACAAAACAAAACAAACTTACGTTTCGAAAAAAAATATTCAGTGTGTTAGAAATACTATTTGATACGTTAAGTGTCATAATACAAGTGGTTAGAATTTTTTTTTTCAAATATCGAACCACTTGTATTATGACACTTAATACACTATGCCATGTTCCGGACACACTAGAAAATCTCTTAACATTTTTCGGTTGGAAAAGACACTTGATTGTTTTAAGTACCATTTTCCACTTAGCGTCATCATCATATCATTCTTATCCATCTAATCGGATAATTTATTCCAACCTAATTAGGGTTATCACTAATATATCTGCTTCCCTTAAAAGGCAAGGGACAAAACAATTAGCACACCTTCAAGCTTACCAACTTAGATTAAACTAATTGATTAATGAACACTTTTGGAATTGATTAAGGTTAAAAATCATAAAGTAATCCCCAACTGAAGCCTACCATCCAAACCCCACCACCAAAAAGGTCACAATTTGCAGCCATTATACGGATTTGTATCCTCTCCAGACCTTAATGTACAGAGCCTAAAGAATAGAAAAAATAAGCTCTTAGTTTGTGTGAAAATAAAAAAATAAATAAAAATCAGAGCACTTATTGTGTGAGGTGAGCCAACGAAATGAATTGATTATTGTATGAGGTGAACCAACAAAATGAATTGATGAGAACCGTCGAATCCAATTTAAGTGATCTGATTTGTCTGATCCTAAACTTCGGGCAGTGAGATCCGAAGTGGATCTCTGTCCATTGTTCTATGTATTGCCTTGTTTTTCTTCTGCTTGCACATATTTAGAAGGAATAAATAATTAAAGCCATGAAAGCTAGCTAGCGATTTCTTAATTTAGAGGCATATTAATATATGATCCAGCAGCAAGATGGTCCATACCACAATTATTAATTAATTAATATAAAAATCTAAGCCAATAATAGGGATGTGGATATTAATATAAAATTTTGTTTTCTTGAGATCTCTCTCGGATCATTCTCTAGTCTAATTTATATAATTTTTTAGATGTTGCTACACTTCTTTTTACCTATAATATATTTTCTTTCAATTTCTGTCATTTCATTATCTTTAATTCATTTGATTTAACAGTCAAAAATTAAAAAATTAAAAAATGTGCATGAAAGATAAAAAGAAGTGTGTTTATAACGCCATCCTAATTTTTTTTTGCCCCGAATTATTATATGCTAAGGAGACTCTCTTGGAAACTCTTTATGGTCTTTTTCTACATTTTTGACATATAAATTAACGTTAAACTGTAAGATGACAGAGAACCCATAAAGAGTCTCACTTTGAAAATCTCCCTAACATCTTTTTTTTTTTTTTTTACCACTCTAACCTTTTCACCAAAATTAAACGAGCAACTTAGTAATTATACGCAGCATAAATTTTGCTGTTTTCTATACCACTCTCGCAGACATGTAACAGGTCTTATTTAAAATTTAAAAAATAAATAAAAACAAGTAAATGTATTCTAACTTCTCTCAAGCAAACTTGTATTTGTAGAAGTGGGTGCAATTTGCTAATATAATTAAAAGTAAAGAAATTGCTTAAAGCTAACGGGATAATGTAGAATAAATTTTTTTTTTTGCAACCGCCCCCCAATGAAATGATCTTATGTTTTGCGCTAACACTTTCTGCTTCTTTGTATCAGACACAGGATAAGAAAATCTCTCCCTGATGAGACATTAGATCCACAAATTACAATGCCTCTCTCTCATAATAGGATTCTCTTCCCTATTTTTTCCCCTTTTCTTCCTTTTTCTTCAATCATTTTTCTTTTATTTGAACGATCACGGTTAAATTATTTTAATATTTTTTATTAATTATATATAAATAAATAAAAAATGTGAGAAAAATAAAGAAAATAGAATGAAAAGAAGAGAAGAGAGAATCATCCTTCATCAAGAAAATCTCTTCCTGATGAGACATTAGATTCACAAATTACAAGACCTCTCTCTCTCTCCCAACCCCTTCTGAAAAAGAGAAAAGAGCACCCTGCATTTCTGCAGCTTATTCTCAGAACAGAACATTAATAAAATCCAGTTTATGATATATTAATATGCTTCTTTGTTTTAGTAACAAATAATTGAACACATTTCAAGCTTCGCATAGCTTCACAACAACAACAAATAATAATAATTTTTGCACTCTTATTTTTTCTACCCACTACGATTTATTTCTATTTCTTTCTTGACGTTTGCTTGTAAACTTATTCATTATAAATGCAATAAATTTATTTAATACAAATGAAATAAATAAACAGATACTTTTAAGCAAAAAATAAAATGTCTTTTAATACCAAAAATTGGGAAAATGGAAACAAATTAAAAAAAAAAAATTAGAGAAGATATGGGCAGCAAATTAATTCCCTTTTTTGGACCAATCAATCTGTTCCCAGGTAATCCTCAGCAAACTGAAGTATTGATAGTCTCTCATTAATTAAACTAAACACGATGAGAAAGAAAAATTAAGAAAGAAAGAAAATTAAGAGCAACTAATTAATAGCACTGGCCTTACTCTAATGCTAATTAAGCTCCTCTTATTATTCATCAAAAGGATCAAGAAGACGACGACGATCCATTGTTGGCACCACCGTCAGCACCCTGGTAATGATGATTCGGATTCGGAACTCCGTTTTTGTTGTCGTCTTGATCATCATCGTCGTCCTCGTCGTCATCATCGTTGTTGTTTCCGTTTCCGTTTCCGTTGCCGTTGGTGCCATTGTGGGGGTGGGTCTGCTGCAGTAGAAAGTTGGGTCTACCTAGACCACCACCAGCACCGCCGCCATTTAGCACGTCTCGCTTGGTGAAGGTGTTCTTGTTGTTGTGCATCCAGACTTTGAGAACACCTTTTTCGACGCCGACCTCGTTGCAGAACTCCTGTACGATTTCCTCCTCTCTCTTCTGCATCTTCCACCCGACCCTCTCTGCGAATTGGTGCATCTTATCTTTCTGGTCCTGGGTGAACTTGGTCCTGAACCTCTTCCTTGCATTCGGGCTCGCCGACACAATCGGGGGCATGACGGCGGCGTGGTTATTCAAACCCACTAAGGCGTTTTCGTGAGCGGTGGACAGAGCCAGGAGCATGTGGGGGGCGGAGGGGTAGTAGGAGGACGAGATCGGCGGCGGAGAAGCTGAGTTGGGGCTCCGGTTGCCTGGGTGAGTCGGCGGCGGAGGGTGGTGGCGGTGGTGTGGCTGGTACTCGATCACATGCGTTGTAGCGGCGGGGGTATTTTGCTGCACGGGGTCCTCGGGGTCCCGGCGGTGAAAATTACGGTGGCAGCCACATGCAGCGCATTTTAGAGAGGTGGGGTCGGCGGAGTTGGCGGTGGGAGACGGCATAAACTCGCCGCAGCCGTCTAGGGCGTGGCCGCCCAGCGTGGCGGCGTGGTTCTTGAGGCATTCTTTGTAGGTGACTACAACAGGGGTGATGGGGATGTTGTGGTGGTGGAGGTGGTGGGTGGGGTTGTGACGCTTGAGGACGCCGTTGCTGAAGGACAGAGGCTTTATGTGTTGCTGGATCCGTGTCGGAGTTTCGCTGTCTGCTTCCGGGGATTTGGTGCTGGCGGTGTTGGTGGTGGTGGTGATGGGAGGGGTTATATCCATCTCTCAAACATCTAGGGGTCTCCAAAATCAGAGAACGAAAATCAAAAGCAAAAACAGACAAAGTTAAAGGGTAGCTGCTTTAAGTCGTTAGGGTTAGATTTCTGTGCAGATTACAGCTCTGAGCTGCCATGGAAGCTCTGAGGATATTGAGAAGGAGAGGGGAGATATGGAGGAGTGAGAAAGATGGTGAGTTTTTTGGGGGGATAGAGAGAGAGAGAGTTTAGCTAGCTGAGAGAGGGTTGATGATGATGATGAGCAGTGATGACTGTCCATAATAAAAATCTGGGTTTTGTGGTTGTCCTTCTTAACCACTTGTATTTTTAACCCTAGTTCTAATCCATGGTTAAGTTGCTTACCCCACTTGGGGTTAGATGTTGTGTGCTATAAATTGGGTAGTGTTCCATTTACTCTTTTACCTCACACACACTCTTCTTAATTTTTAGTCACCAGATCGATTGAACTGAAGAAGATTAAATTAATGTAAATTAGAAAGGGATTTGTGAGATACTACACTTACCACATATTTGTACCGTCATTTATATCATCTCTCTAATAGAGATATTGTCTACTAACACATGTAAGTCTTATCTCTATTAGAGATGGTACAAATATGTAGTAAGAGTAACATTTGTAATAAATATAGGAAGCATTTTTGCTCGAGTAATGTTACACGTACCACGTATTTTTACAATCTCTCTAATAGATGTAGGGCCCACCAACGCATGTGGGTTCCATCTCTATTGGAGAGATAATACAAATTATGGTATAAATATAAGGTAAAAGTAGCATTGTTTTTGCTCACTAACCTAACTATAGTGTATGATCACCATACACCTAATAATTTGCCATATGTCTTTTTAACTAACTCTAGTTAACTTTCATTTAAATGTTACTTTTTCAATTTTTGAAAAAAGTAACCATAATAAAGTGAAATGACACGTGGCAGATGATTTTGTGTGGTGAGCATACACAAAGGTTTAGAGTAGTAAGCAAAAATGCTCCCATAAATATACCTTAGCAGCTTATGCTATAGTTGCTACTAAGTTGAGTCCGAAATAATTACCATAAACCCAATTTTTCCTTCTATGCTTTTACTTTGGTCTCTTTAATTCTTCACTAATTTATTCAATCTAATGACTAAAATTAATAGTGTGTGTAAAAAAAAAACAAAGGGATGTACAAAAATCACTTCAAATAGAGATTAACCTTTTCACATTTTCGCATTTATTGATTTTAACTGATTCTGACTTAATAGCTTATCCTTCACGCATGGTTCATACGTGTCGCTGATTATATATGCATATTTAAGTCACTGTTAGCTGGACTGCATCGTTGCTCCACATCTTGACAGCTTAATTTTTTCAGAGCCAAGTGGTTGTCATGCCGAGTTTTGCAGTTCATTTGTCTGCATTTCTTTCTAAGTGCAATATGGAGTTGGACCGTTGGTGGTAGTGGCTTGATATACATCGTTGTGTCAATTCTCTTTTTGCACACTCTATTTATTTTTGTTTGTTAATTCTCCTTTAGTAGCTATAAACAAACAAGGTGCATAGTAAAAAATAAATAAAAATAAAATAGGAGTGCGAAAATTATTTCCCATAAGAATTAGCCCTTCTAAACTTTTTCTATTATGGACTTTAATTAATTCTTTGACTTAATAGCATAGACTTCATCCATGGATCGTATGAGCAACTGATTATACATGTAAGAGAAATGCTAAGGGGGCTATCTCAAAATTGAAACTCTCCATAGACTCTCTGTCACCTCACAGTTTAACGTGGTTCCCATGCCAACATTATAAAATATTGTGCAAAAAATATGAGATGGCAGAGAGTCCATGAAGAATCCCACTTTTAAGAGAGTCCCTTTACCATTTCTCTACATGTAATAATGTGCGTATTTAAGTCATAGTTAGCTGGATTGCTTCATTGTTCCATATTTCGACAACTTAACTCTAAGTGCGTATTTAAGTCATAGTGTTGTGTAGTTTGTCTGTCTACATTTCGCTCTAAGTGCAAGATGAAGTTGCATGGTGGTGTTGGCTTTATATACATGGTTGTTTTGTGCAACTCTGTTTTTGTACACCTTTTTTTTTTGTCCGATGATTCTTCTCTAATAACTAATGACAAATAGGATGTGCAAAGAGAAAATAGGTGTGTGAATATTACTTTCCTATCGAGACTTCACCTTTCCAAGTTTTATCAATATAGATTTAATTAATTCTTTGACTCGATAGATTATACTTTGCTTATTGATCATACACATTACCGGTTATACATGTAATAATGTGCATATATAAGTCGATCTATATCTCTTTATGTGCAAGATGTAGTTGCCCGAGGGTATTGGCTTGAAGTAAACAAGAGTGTGCATGTGAGAAAAAATGTCGAAAATCACTTCTCTTTTGAGAAATGACCTTCCCACAAAACTTTCCTTTATCAATTTTAATCAATCTTGTACTTTGTAGCTTATATTTCACGTATTATTATTTACGTATCCTCAACTGTTTATGTAATAATGTGTGTATTTAAGTCTCTGTTAGCTCGATTAATTGAATCGTTGCTCCATATTCTAATTGTTTAACTTTTTGAATCCAATGGTATGTCATGCTTAGCGTTGTCATTTATTTCTCTGTATTTTTCTCCAGGTACAAGATGGAGTTGCACAGTGGGTGTTTGTCTCTCGAAGTGCAAGATGGAATCCCACGTTAGTGTTAGTTTGAAATACATTGTAATTCCATGTTCATTTCCTTGTTTGTCTTTACAATGTAACCTATGAAAGAAAGTACATAAGCATTGTGACCAATAATAGTTATGACTCGGTTGTGGAATAGGCCGAGTTAACTCGGTGGTGTCAATTCGCAGTGTAATTTTGGAGTGAACGAGTTAACAAAATCTTGATGTGGGGTGATGAGGAGGGCCTGCAAATCTCGGACGTTGACTGTAACCTTTCTTCATTTTTTTTAGGTCAAGTGGGCACGGTGAAGGTGTGGACCGCTTTCACAGTACGTTAAGCTTTGCGATTTGCTTCTTGGACCGTCAAAAGACAGTATTGCCCTTGTTCACGAGCTCTGTGTGTTGCAATGTACGTGATGATATGCAGTGGCACTGTTGAGTTTTTGAATGATAGGGGGCGGATTTATCAAATCAAGGTGTTTAGGCAACCACGTCCCTATAAATCAAAGGTATCTTTGTCGGCTTTGACAGAATTGACGGTGAATGGTGGTTTGTCCAAAGAACATTTTTTGATTTTCTCACACTCTAACGACGTCGTTTGCGGTACCTCATTCCCCATGTTCAAAATTCGACCATACATCAGATGCATCGTTTAATTTGATGGCTGAACTTGCGTTCTTAAACTTATGGGAGTTTTAACAAAACACTTCTGATACTGTTTATTTTTAATAAAAAAATTATATTTTTTACCTTTAACTGGCATTATTCACTATACCTTTAAAAATGACTTTTCGTTAGTTTTCCTTAAACGCAACTACAAGGACAACCCAACTGTAGTTTTCACATATGTGAGTGCATGAAAAGAAAATCATTACAAGACATGAACACCATCAAAGTAGCATTCTCATTTTAGCATTCTTTCATTTCTCAGTGGTTGTAGACTAATTCTAGGATCGTATTCCACATGACACATTCTGAGATCGATTATCGCCTGGTGATTAGGGAGAGGTTGACACTGAGTCTTTTCAACCCCAAATTGTGGATTGTCGTGGCAAAGCCACGAGCTGATCTTCTTTTTAAGACATTATTATGACCAGCCTAGTTTGAGGGTTAGCTCACTCTCCTACCCTCTTAATGAAGATAATATCGTTTGTTAAAAAACATCTTATAAAAAAATGGTGTCGTAGGCAGGTGTAAATGATAATTCTTTAGATTTAGAATTCGTGCATTTACCCATATTTAGATCTAAACAGTTGAAATGGTCTGATAGCTCAAAGTAAGCCAGTTCTGAAAAAAAATGACAATTAAAAACTCAAAATACTGTGATTTTGATGGGGCTTACTTTAAACCATCAGATCATTCTGAATAGCATACAGATGTGCACGAATTTTAAATGCATAAACTTCAAATCCGCGCAGACATATTAGACTCTCGTTTGGAGCTTAGTGCATGGCCCTAATCTTACTTAGCACGTAATAAAGCACCTTTATTCCCCGACACGTGTATGAGAGCTTCTTACTGTCGACACGTGTGTGCTAACTTGGTCCCTTACGCTTGCCACGTGGCTTGGTAATCCAAGTTTATCCAGCAATTAAAGTCAGATTACGATGTATTTAGACGCGGTGAGGGGGGAATGTTACGCTACGCGCGCGATTACTGAAGTGCAGCGTGGTCCGAAAACCGTTGGGCTGCACTGATTCCGTTGTTCTTAATTAACGGCTGATTGGCTGACTAATTCTGTGATTAAAGGTGGGATTAGCGAAAAGGAATGGTGAAGCTGACGTCAGCAGGACAATCATGGCGCAGCAAAGGTTTACATCGAAGGGCGTGCAGATTAATCAACAGCCGTTGCATCCATTGCATCGAAACTCACAATTCGTTGCTAATTTTTTTTTATATGATTTAAAAGGATAGAAAGAAAAAAAAAGCGCTCTGCATAAGCAACTTTGAAGTTTTTCTATGCGGCTAGGAAATTAAGAAAAAATTTGAGCCCCAAACAAAGGAAAATGGATCATATTTTATGATGTGTTAAGAAGATTAAATTTGTAAAAAAAAAATTAAAAAATGAAATAACATGAAAATTAATGATTAATTTATTACTTAAATGTCGATAAATATGTCATTTCCTAATGCTGACATATCACATTTAGTTTCTCTATCATTATTTATATTGTATAATTTACATTTTGTTTCAAATATCAAAATTTAGTATTTTTTTAGACATGTTATGGAAAAGTCGACTTAAAGCCACCGGAATCATAATAGAGTTATCCAAACTAACCAAATTCATAAAAATTAATATTCTTTTTATAAAAAATTCGAGCATTATTATTCATAAGCATTTGAGGATTTTTAGCTTCAATATGAGGTTGATCAATTGTTTGACAACTTAAACTCGTTTGAAAGTGTTTTTCAATAACTGAAAGTATTTTTTTATGCAAATACTCTTTGAATTAATCGTTCGTACAATGATAAGTGAATCTTGAAAAAACACCTTATTGCTTCATGCAATAAGCACATAACTGGTGCTTTGCAGAAAGCACTTTAAGTACTTTTAGAATCTAAAAACATTTTCTTCAAAAATAGGGTTTCAATCATTTTAAAAGCAGTTCCAAATAAGTTTTTTAAACTTTTAAAGATTAATGATTGTCCAACATAGTATCATAACTTTGTTGGATGTGTAATCTTATAGTACAATTGTACAAGTACGCCTAAAGTTTCAAATTCATACCTCAACTCACGAATTAACATTTAACTCTTATTTTAATCTTGTTCTTCTATCCCTTTCAACTATAAACCTTTTAATTTAACTAATGATTAAGGATCAATATATTGGAGATGAAAATCTTGAATCACAATCAAAGTAAGGGCCATATATGTAACAAGGCACATGGGAATTTCAATCTATGAGGATACATTGCCTTAATTAGAGATTTAGACCAATAATTTTCTTACGCCATCAATCCCACTGGCTAAATTGCTAAGGGGAAACAGAGTTGTATGACTTTGTTGCTGGATTTCATTGGTGGAGCCCATGATCTTTAATGGGATAAGAAATGTTTAGTATGTCGGGAAAACGTCTCAGTACACTAAATGTCTTATATACTTAGTTGGAAATTGTTTTTTTTAAGTGTCAAACCTTGTGGTTTCACATTTTGTCTACTGAATTGTATTCACGGCAAACTAAAAAGTCACTCCGATGGGACTTAAACTTTCAACTTGTGAGCTAGCCCAAGTTCCTCAGTCCTATGTCCCGACCATGACCGCGGGTTGGATATAGGGACAGACCACCTCCCTCACACCTACAAACTTCCCATCCTTTAGGGGACACCGTCACATTTTGTGGAGTGGTATCACTGCCATGACAATTACTTGCTCTCTTCTCCTCTTAATTTCTTTTTGTTTCTTAAACTTTTTACATTTGTCTATGTCAATTTGTTCGTAGCCTGTCTTGGACTACGATGGTTATATTTTTTGGAGAAGTTTCTTGTGTACGACTGTCGCATGTGTTAATAACTTCTGATACATGAAGGGTCGAATAAAACTAGGTTATAATTTCATGTTCTTGGTGCAATGAAAAGGACACTTAATCCATTTGGCACGTAGCAAAAAGATTTGCTGATCGATCCAAGTTTATCAAATTCACAACTCCATAACGATACTATTGCAGGTCAATATGCTTATTTGCTGTGAGTCACATCTTCAATCTTATCATATAGGCTTCCCATACATGGATGGACTAGGTTGGACATATAGGAAAATGACTCCTACGACGTCTATCTATCCTGCCTTTCTTGATGTAACTATTTTCGGGTTTTGTTAAGAATTATATTTCGGTTTCTTAGATTCAATGCACATATGCTTTATATCCCTGTTGTTTAAGTATTTATTTTGGCATTCACCATAAAAGTTTGACTCTTCTTTGTTGATGTACTTCAATAAAACTTTGATTTCTTATGAATCAATTCATGAATCAAAGATGCACGATCTTAGCACTCACAATTATTTTAGCACTCACGATGATTTTAGCACTCACGATGAAAGTTCGATTCTTGTCTCCATGGTTTTATATCTTTGATGTTTAAGTATTTATGTCATGTCTTGATCCCGACCTACGTCCAAGATCGACACATGACATCATTAAGTAACCATATATCCAATAGATCCCGCCTTTGGGATATGTAAGAAGCATAACTTCATAATTGAATCGCAAAGTAATTTTTCGTATACTTTATGGCTACATCTAACCTCCTCGTTAGATTGCCTACATACCCTCAATAGGGATCAAGTCATTCGTATTTCACCCAAGCATTATCCTTAACTTTTATCATAGTACTTTTAAGTGGAAAATCATAGCACTCATCAATCAATTAATAGAACTTGACATGCTAGAAATTTCTAGGTTCAAGGTTACATAACAATCCCACATGACCATTACTATTTCCACTTCATCCATCGCATAAATTATCATGTTTCTCCACATAAAATCACAATACTTAGCATGTAACATATTAAAGAATCAACAAAGCACAATTTTATTTTCTAGCCACATCGATCAACTAAACAATCATATCCAGTGTCATTCCACAATCCCGTCAATTAATCAATTCATGAATCAAAGATGCACGATCTTAGCATTTAATTACGTTAATCAATCAATGCAATAACATATCATTTCACGAATTTAACCAAGGAACTCTATATAATTCCATACTTAGATTATGAGTAATAAACATGGTAATTCTAATTTATATTCACAATGTCTATTAGGAGTAATTCCCATTCACTCGAATCTAGAGTTCTAGACTAACCTTATGGAAATGAGCAAGAGCAAGGATTCCATACCACTCAATGGAACTAAAATACCAAGTTGTTTCCTATAATCTACCCAGACCTGTCATATGTACAATCAGGCCTACATTAAGGAGATAGCACACTGGGCAAATCAGACACTCAAATAAGGTGCGAAGATCAGATGAGTGACAATAATACAAGTATGTGATATTCAATTAAAACATACCATCGATCACAATCATTAACATCAAGTATAAAATCATGCTTTATGGAATCATAATCAAGTCGCTGAAAACTCTGTAGAAGTCACCCAGACATCCAACAATTTTTCTAATTCAAAATCACAAGATTCTTAAAAACCATTGTTCATATGTATATTAAAAACTAGGGTTAGAGAGATGTAGTTCGGCCGAAGCCTACATAAATAACCAAACAGGAAATGGCCCCCCAACAATTTTTCTAATTCAACAATTTTTAAATAACCAAACAGGAAATGGCCCCCCAACAATTTTTCTCTGTAGAAGTCACCCAGACATCCAACAATTTTTCTAATTCAAAATCACAAGATTCTTAAAAACCATTGTTCATATGTATATTAAAAACTAGGGTTAGAGAGATGTAGTTCGGCCGAAGCCTACATAAATAACCAAACAGGAAATGGCCCCCCAAAGTGGATTAACCAAGCAGAGCCACCCCTGAAAAAGTAACCAAGTAGACAGTGACCCCCCAACGCGGATTAACTAAGCAGAGTCATTCCTACAATTGTTAAGAAGTGATCACCCAATGCGGATTAACCAAGCAGGACCACTAGTGACCCCCCAATGCAGATTAACCAAGCAGGGTCAAGATAATCAGGTAGGTAGTGACCCCCCAATGCAAATTAACCAAGCAAAGTCACACCTACAGAACTGTTAGGCAGTGATCACCCAACGCGGATTAACTAAACATGATCACCCCTAAGTATAAATGGCCATAATGATCGCCCAACGCAGATTAACCAAGCGCAATCCATATATAGTATGGTCCCCCAATACAAATTAACCAAAAAGGACCACTAGTGACCCTTCAACGCTGATTAACCAACCAAGGTCACAGTCCCCTACTAACCCTCAATTTACAAAACATTTCAATATCCAATTCGAATCACTTTTTCACAAATATTACCAATTCATGAATCAAATCACTTTTAAAAAAAATAGATCGATGGTCAATTATAAAAGAATCACATCTAAACAGAAAACACATTTATAAAACCGAATCATATCCACAAAGGACATTAATATAAGGAATCGGGTAATCACCATATCACATTTATTAAAGTCACTCACCGAAACAAGTTCGCAAAGCTTCACTGAGTCTCTAGTAATACAAATTTTAGTAATTCAAATGGTTCACGACCTGTTGTCCAAAAGTCAATGGTGGGTTCCACACCCTAGCAATTTAATTCGGAAAATCCATACATCACAATCTAGATCTGTAACTTCCTAAGGTCCACATTATGCTCAACTAACAACATACTAAAATCACATTGCGATCTGACAGTCGGATCTCCACCAATTGCTAGAATTAAGGGCAGCTAACAATTAATTTTACTAACTTAGAAATCTAATTCGGGAAGATCCGTACGTCGAATTACCAATCCGTCAGTTCCAGTAATCCTCAAATATTATTTTCTATAACGCATTAAGTTTTGGTGACGATCCAATGGTCGGATTGTTGATTCATATTTTGATCAAGTAATGTTTCGTAATGAAACTAATTTCAAACAATCAAATTACGTCATACGGACATCCATTATGGAATCAGGGTATCTAATTGAACTTAGGAAGACATCATCGGCCCACTAGCCACCCGCTGCCACACGAGCCGCCGTGTGTGGCGGTCGACCGGCCCGACTCGTCGGAAAATTCAACTATGTCTAAAAATTACCAAATTTTATAGGCATGTAGATCTTAGTGAGGGGATGTCGCATCCCAGCCCTGGATGTGGTGGGGGCCCAGCCCCCAGGGGAGTGGATCCTATAAGCTTATATGTATATTCCCGTCTCTACCTAGCACGAGGCATTTTGGGAGCTCACTGGCTTCGGGTTCCATTGGAACTCCGAAGTTAAGCGAGTTCACACGAGAGTAATCACATGATGGGTGACCCACTAGGAAGTTCTCGTGTGAGTTCCCAGAAACAAAATTGTGAGGGCGTGGTCGGGGCCCAAAATGGACAATATCGTGTTACGGTGGAGTCGAGTCCGGGATGTGGTGGAGGCCCAGGTCGGGATGTGACAATTTGGTATCAGAGTCAATCCCTGGCCGGATGTGTGTCAACGAGGATGTCGGACCCCTAAGGAGGGTGGATTGTGACAATTGTTACATCCCACATCGCCCAAATGAGTGGATCCTGTAAGCCTTATATGTATATTCCCGTCTCTACCTAGCACGAGGCTTTTTGGGAGCTCACTGGCTTCAGGTTCCATCGAAACTCCGAAGTTAAGCGAGTTCGTGCAAGAGCAATCCCATGATGGGTGACCCACTGGGAAGTAAGGGTGGGTTCGGTTCAAATCGGTTCGGTTTTTTGCCAAAACCGAAACCAAACTGAAATTTCGATTTGGTTCTTTTTTTTTCGGTTTGATTTTTTTCGGTTCGGTTTTTTCTGGTTTGGTTTCGGTTTTTTGTTTTTTTTTCTTCAAAAAATGAAAAACATTGAAATTTTAAATTTTAACATCTCCAACAGAATCATAACATAAGCATTCTAACTAGAATCAAGGACAATGAAAATAAACATTTAAAGTTGAACTAAAATAATCAATCAAGTCTTCCAAAGTCCAAACTAACAACCTCACAACACAAAAATCGTACAAATGATTTAGAAAAGTTAAATTGTATGATGTTGTTCAAAGATCAGGGATGTATGCTTGTAACTACATGTCAACAACTTGATTAGTAAAAGTAATGCATGGATGGATTTATTTAGTGTGTGTTGGATTCTTTTCCATCACAAATTACGCAAGTAATCTACCCGAAATAAATGTTTATGGATTCTGTTACATGTTATATGAGAGTAGATTTGGAAAAGAAAGTTGGGGCAGAAGTAGATAGTGCTATGGAGATGGATATAGGTACTTCAGGATGAGGTTTGGTTCTGGAACCTTATATGGGGGAGAAATAATAGGTTAGGGTTTAGAGTTTTTATAGGCATTTTTTAAAATATTTTGAGCTTAAAGTTTGGCAACACATTGGGTTTAGCACATTTTAACTTACAAATTGGGTTTAGAAAATAATACCCAAAACAAATAATTAAATAAAAAAAATTAATTTAATTAATTCAGTTCGGTTCGTTTTTTCAATTCGGTTCGGTTTTTTGGTTCGGTTCGGTTTTTTCGGTTTCGGTTCGGTTTGGTTTTCGGTTCTTTTCGGTTTTCGGTTTTTTAAACCCACCCCTACTGGGAAGTTCTCGTGTGAGTTCCTAGAAACAAAACCGTGAGGGCGTGGTTGGGGCCCAAAGCAGACAATATTGTGCTACGGTGAAGTCGAACCCGGGATGTGGTGGGGGCTCGGGCCAGGATGTGATAGGGGAACAATTTTCATACTTGTGACCAAGTCCAATTTGGTCGGGAAGTGATCGGAAAACCCTAAAAGGGTGAACATCGATTCGTTTATTCCGTCACTTTGCCGCCCCAAATATTGATTGGGCTTTGTTCCTGGCTTCAAAGGGAGTGGTTTGATGGTGGTGGTGCTCGACATAACCTTAACGATTGTCGGATTCCGCCATGACACCCTCGGAACCTATGGGTTTCGTTCTTCTCGAATCCGTGTTCAAACCTAATACAATTTGGTTGGAAATGGAAGAGGGAAGGCTAGGAAGTTGTTTCCATGTGGCAATTTGCATCGATTCGTCGTGGAACGCCGTGAATGGCGTCGAGTTTGCAAGTCGTCGGGTCGGGTCGGCTGTTACCCGATTCCCCCTATTTTCTTCTTCTCTCCTTTCCCCTCCATTTCCTCTTTCTGATTGGTCCTCCCTTGACTAACATAAATTTTGATTGGCCTCTTTCCCACAAGGTGGGAGTTTAAAATAAATTTAAAGTCTATAATTTAGTAACACAACTTCAAATGTCTGTATCTATATCATTATAATCCAGACTCACAAATGGCTTTCGCCTATGCGCTCGTAGTTTCAAGATCTATTAAAAAACGTTACTTGTGACCTCGAAAGGTCAACAAATTTTAGATAATTAATTTCCAAACTTCAAACTTCGTTACTAATTTAATTAAAATCTAAATTCAAATAAATTAATATAATTTCTCGAAAAATAATATAAAATCTCAATAATACAAATATGTAGATTATAACAGTGAAATCCAAGAACGGGATTTCACAATTTATCTCTCCCTAAATTTTCATTTGCAAACAATTCAAAGAATTAATGAAAATGCAAAAATCGTAAACAAAAATTCATCGGATGACTTAAAATTTGCTAAACAAATGGAAGTACAAAATTCAAATTCCCCAACAAATATTAATAATGCATCATGTTACCTTTGCACAGGTGCCAGAAGATAGTGCCACAAAGTGAAAGCTCAGCTACCAAAATAAATCAATTCGGACTTGGAAGAAAAACAACACACCTTCTTCAATCATACAACAAAGCCAGTAGTGATGCATTTGGACCATCAGACAGTTCCCTACCATCCAATAATAATATCACACAATCATTGAAATATAAATGTGATATTGATGTTATAAGGGCATTTTGTAGCTTCATTTTTTTTTTTCAAGTTCTCTTTCTTTTCTCGGCGGTGTTAAATTGTGTGGTGTCGGTATATAATATTGTGTCAATATTAAATCGTGGTATGAAAAATATTTGCAAATTACTTGGCTCATTTCTTATAAAAAAAACAGTTATCCTTATATACAAATCATAGATTAATAAATATGCATAATATTCACTAAATGCATGTAAACGGAAGATTATGTACATGTATAAACGACTCAAACCGTGTTTTTGTTTCTAAAGAGAGTCCTAATTACGGAGAAGAGCCATGTATTTATCATGGATTATCTCTTTCGTAGCAACTAGCAAGCATTTGCTTGTAATTGTTTTTTTGGTCAAACTAAAAAACAATGCTAATAATTTACGCGTGCATTGATAACTAATTAGACTCACAGCCAATGACTGAGTTAGAGGAGCGAAGTGTCTCTTGTATTTTGGTAGAGAAATGCTAAGGAGATTTTTTTTTTGGCAGGCTAAGGAAATTCTTTTAAAAATGAAACTTTTTATAAACTCTCTATTATCTCATATTTTTAGTACAATAATTTTATAATGTAGGTACGGAACTGTAAGGTGACATTGTGACAAAAAATCCATAAAAAAATCCTAACTTAAGAGACCTTTGTTAACATTTATCTTTTTGGTATCCAATAGACCCAATAATGCTGGTCTTTTTCTATTAATGTTGTCTGATTTGCTCATTTACCTAACCAACCAATCAGTGCCAAACTATTTAATTAATTTCTGACCAATTTCCCTTATGGAGGAAAAAGTCAAAAAAAGAATTAAAGTATTAGATACTAAGGATGCATTTGTTGTACCGGACTATCTCGGACTGGACTAGCTTCAGGGACTAAGCTAGACTGGCTTAGACTAGATTAAGCTGGATTAGCTTAGTGAAGCGTTTGGTGCAATGTCGGACTAAGAAGTTGGATAATTATCTAACTCAAATATTATATTATTTTATCTATATTTATTAATATTTTATTATTAATTTATCATTTTATTTGTTTCTAGAATCATATATCCTTCCGTAAAGGCCAAAATATTTTTTTATTTTTTCCAAAAATTATCTCTCTGTAGCCTATTCATCTTTTCCTTCGCCATTCTCCCTCTCATCTCCCTCTTTTTATTCCGTTTCACCATTTTTCTAGAATATTCTTCCTCTCTCTCCATACTTCTCCCTATTTTCTTCCGGCTATTGTCTCCCCCCCTCTCCCTTTTTTCCTCCGTCCACTTATCCCTAACCTCTCCCTCTTTTCCTTGTGCAGAAGATTCACGCCGAGGATTCATCGGAGCTCTCCACCCAGCGCCTCCTCTGAATTTCTTGAAAAATTTCAGGGTTATGTAGTGATTTTGCCTTTTTGTTTTGAATTTGTGTGGAGATTCGTAGGTGCTTAAGCATTTGGTACGCTTTTGGTCCCGACTTGCGTTTGGGTCGCGCGTGAACGTGGAGATCGACGATGAGCTTCTGGTGATGGTCGTCTGGTGGTGGTCTGGTGGTTGCAACCATGGCGATTTTGCTGAGAGAGAATGAGAGAGTGAATTGAACGAAGAAGAAAGGAAGGGAATCAGTGGATTGTTTTTCAGTTTTTGTTTGAGGTCTGGGTTTAGGCTTTTAGGTGGGATAGTAAAGGCCCAAGGGAGTGGACGAAGGTGCGAAGGAGAAGGAAGTGGACGAAGGTGCGAAGGAGAAGGGATAAGGCGAAGCAGCGAAGGAGAAGGGAGACGTAGAGGGATCAGCGGCGGGGTAGAGAACGGGACTAGCAGTCCGCTTGAAATTAAGGGGTCTCGCTAAGAACGTTTAGTGAAGCGTTCAGTCGGGGCGAGTCCCCCGTTAGTCCCATTAAAACTAGTCCAGTGTGGACAACAAACATAAGACTCGACAAACAATTAATCTAGTCTAGTCCAATGACCCCTAAGAAGGTCAAACAAACACAGCCTAAAGATCCAATCTTAGTACTTAGTAAGACTTCTCATTTCTCCACATCTAGTTAGAACTTAATTAATTAAGGGGGTGTGATATCCACACACCTTTTTTACTTCTCACACACCTTTTTAATTTTCGGCCGTCGGATCGGATGAATTGAAGAAAATCAACGAACAGAAATTAACAAAGGGTGTGTGAAAAGTAAAATGGGGTGTGTGGATAGCATATCCCTTAATTAAGTCCTAATCATTGGAATTGGTGCATCAACTTGTAGGGTTAATGCCAAGTACTCAGTAGGGCAGTGCTAATCCTTTTTTGGATATTAAATCTAGTTGTTGTACTTTGACAAACTTAAGAGAAATCAATGTGCCAAAAATACGGATCAATATACAAATATCATAATACAAGTAGTTGAATTTTTTTATTTATTTTTTAAGTGTGATGATCCAACTACTTTTAATATGACCTTAATGTTCCGTGTTCTCGACAAATTATAAAATATCTCTGCACCTCGGGTCCAAAACAAAATCATACATTGTTGCGGTAAAACTAAAAGCTACCAGAGATCGGTAAAACATTGAAAACTACAATATTGACCATTGACATCCTGCACTTTTTTGTTTTGTTGGGTTAAGGCAACAACCAGCATCACTTTAAAAGAACACTTGCGTGTTTCTCCAATGGTCATGGTGGTAAAGTATACGACCTACATGAACATGGGTTATTAGGGATAACCAAATAGGCCAAATGTGTATATGATTAAGATTATTGGGTACGTTAAAGTACTTTTTTAATCCCTGTGTTTTACTAGCTCGAATTTTCAATATGATTTAATCATTTTCTATTTGGCTGATTTGGTTAACTGATTAGTCATTTTCGTCAAATTTATGCGTTATTGTGCCTACATTACTCATAGAGAGATTCACATATCGTAGTTGATTAGTGCAAAGTTATGCATAATTAATTATGATTGTCAATGTGACGAGACACAAAAATCAAGTTAAGAATCGTTTTATAACCATTTCGTTTTCAGATTTATATATTTTGTTTCCACATTTTTTTTAAAACTAAAAAGTGAAAGCTATTTTTGTAAATTCATTGATATATATATATTTGAGTTCCGACTTGAAGGCTCTTAGAAATTCAAAACCAAAAGGCATGCATAAAGTGAGACTAGTGGCAGCGAGTGAGTAGTACTCCAACGGGTATGTGAACCAAAAATTATTGCAGAGTTTAACCCCCAAAGAGTATGCAGGAGTCTAAAATGATGGCCTATGTGTCAAGAAAAGTTCCAGCTGGGTTGATTGGGCAAACACTAACACATGAGGTTTGCCAAAACATTGACACCAAACTCGATTGCTCGTGGTTCTTACACATGGCAATAATTATTGATGATGGATCTGCTGCCACAAATTTCACTCCTAAATTATTGAAAGAAAGATATAATTAAAACAATATTTCTTTATAGAGACTTATGAATATTTATCTTTTACACAAACAATATTTTACCGTAAACTAATTTAAACTGTGAGATAGAGAAGATTTCAACTCGGCTATCGAAGGTAACAGATCTCACAGAGAAACCAGATATATTCTTGGAGATATGGAGCAGTAATGATTCCAGGAAAACCCAGATATAATTAAAACAATATTGAAACTTATATTATTGAAACGAAGATATAATTAAAACTGATGGGGGAATGTTAAAGGGAGAGAATCAACTAGACGAACACTAGCACAACTAGAGAAGGAGACTAAGATAAAGAGCCAAACTCTGTTCATAAATTCATTCAAATACATCCCCCTCAACCTCCAGAATTCTAGCATTTTAAAAGCCTAACCAACTGCTTAATTAAACGCTAACACAACTTCTTAGTCCACTAAGACTTCATAAATGATAATCAAGCCCCAACCCAAATACATAATTAAGACACAACTTACAAAAATACAAATTACTAAAATATAAATTAGCCACTTAATTATGAGAGCTCAATGAATTTCTCTTTCATGCACTGCATCAAAAACAATATTTTTTTCTTATAGAAACTTATAAATTGTTTAATACAAACAATATTCTACTGTAAACTAATTTACACTGTGAGATAGAAGATTTTCAACTCCACAATCGAAGGTTACAGATCTCACAAAGAAACCAGAAATATTATTGGAGAAATGGAGCAGTGATGATGCCAGGAAAACCTATGGTTTCAGAGGGTGAAGAACGATCAAGAACTCAACTAGTCTCATACAATTCAATGGATGTTTCTTCGTTAACATTACAAGAGAAAGCCATCTGAGCCTTATACAACTGCAGACAAAATTAGTGCTACCTAATCAGAAACTAATCATTAACAAAAAAACGCCATGATTAATCGTCACAACATGCAGTAGAAAGTGGGAAGCATATGGACTAATCAACTCGCAGAGCTGTAATTAAAACTGACTAACAGTAGAAAGTGGGAACCTAGATATAACTAAAACTAATCATTAACAAAAAAACACCATGATTAATCGATTCACTAAACTAATCAACATGCAGACTGTCGAAACTAATTTAAATATTGCACTGATGCGGAATATACATGGACTAGCTACTACTCAGGAGAAAGTGAGCACATCCGCTCCAACCAATGAAGCTCCGACAACGTATGCAATAAGTATCTATTTTTAGTTACAAACTCGTAGTGGAAAGGATCACCTGGGGACAAGCTTATCACATTAATGGCGTCTGACAAGTCTACCTAACAGACCTTCAAATTGTTGTACACAGTTTGTATAATTTCTCTGGCTGGTGGTGGTGAATCAGCACAGCTCATATGAGGCATGTGAGAAGCCCGTTGTTAGACTAATACCCAGTGGTCCTACGTGCATGCTGCTCCGATCGGGCACCGGGTCCCCCGTTCAGGTCCGTTTCGAAACGTAGGACTCAATTTGCATTGTTAGTCCAAGATTCTTAATGAGATTGGTAGTATTGTCCAACTCACTAGCATGAGTTGTTGGTGTAATTACGAGCTATCCATTCGGTTCATCTGTTCTTAGGAACATGGATTTGAATTACCCTGTAGTACATCCTTTCTACTGCTACAAGTTCGCAACTCAATTTATTTGCTTTCTACTTTAAGTACAACAACCTGGATTGATTCACTAAACAACAAAAGAAAACAAGTTTTTCAAGTTGAATCTATCTATGATATTATGAAGGAATATTACTATTCGACTCACCACGGCTATCACAACGATTCTTCGGTCCCTCAATTCACTCCACCACCACCAGCCTAAAAGAGCCCTTAATGAAGGAGAAAAAACAAAAATGACAAGATAGGATGCCCAAACAAAGCCATTTCAAAGCAAAAACCGCTCTATAGGGGGTAAATTCACCACGAACAAGAAGGAAAAAGCTCAACTACTTACATTTTTCTCTTTTACCTGGTCGAATGGTTTCGGCAGCTCAAGTCTTCGATAGTCAAGAAAGCTTGACAACATCTATTCTCAAAATACCTAATCTCTGAGACATATCTACCCCTAGTCCATGCCTTCGGTTTGTCCAGTGCATAAATAACTATTCGTTTCCTCTCCCGATGGTCGTGAGTAATGTGTCATATATATTTTACTATAAAAAATAATAATTTAAGGATTAAAGTTTCAGGCAACCTAATCACCAAGGGTGGAGCTAGAATTTTTGAAAAGGATACGAAGAAAAGGAATTACAAAACAAAAACCAAGAATCACCAATTAGGGTTTGAAAATGGGTAGAAAATGGGGTGATAGTCAATTGTCCACAAATGTCTAACCCTAGTTTTTATCATTTTATGTGCTAAAATGGCAAAAGCCCAAAATCTTTCAGGATAGCCCCAAAGCTAATTAGGCATGAAGCTGCCCTGGCCTACAACCCAATAAGCATAGCTCCTTGGGCTACAACCCAATGAGCATAGTGAGACATTATTATGAGAGTATCTCACCATTTAGATCGCCAAACTATCTTATTCAGTTATTTCTCTAATCTAACCCTTGCTTCCTTTTAATCCCGACAAAAAGTAATCAAAAGCTTGGGCTTAGGGATTTCTATGAAACCCATATACAAAAAGACCAAACGCCAAAAGGCAGAATTGTGACAACCTTGTGGAAGAGGGAAAAAAAACCCCAACTTCTTAAGGAAATGTAAATATATGTAGGCCCATTTCTATCTGGCGTGGCATACCTCTCTTTGTAGTCCTGTCCATGAGTACTTTCTTTTGGGTAGATAGCCCATGTTTAATACTTTCTTTTGGACGAGCACTATATTGCAAATCTGTTAATGTTATGTGCGCATCTTATCTTTACAATGTGGGCTCCTAAAAGAGTGGTACCACGTGAGATGGCGCATTGGAAAATGTTAACTTCCATATCGAAGGGTTCTATTATGACTGCATCGAGGTTTTTTGGGACAAAATTCCAGATACGTTAAGCTTTGCAAGTGTTTAAGTATCAAATTAGTGTTAATTAGTGGTGGATCGTTTCCCTGCTACCCTAAAATAAAATACATTGGTTTTATTAAACCTTTCCTCTAACAGGAAAAAAAGTAAGAATTTTGAGAAAGTGCTAGTTGTGATCATGCATGTGGCTTTTAAACAAAATTGAGCCTCTCCCCATGTGGAAGTTGGATCATGTTCACATGAAAGAACAAGAGTACTTGAATAAGGCATACCTTCGGTCCTTCTTTCCGTGATGTACCTTGCAATGCATGATACTTTTTATATTCTTGCAAGTTTAGGCATCATTCATTTCATTTATGTATGATTGTGAAATCTTGTTGTAAAAGTTTCTCAAGTTGGTGCAATTTCTTCCCAATTACCAATGCCAATGCCAATCTAAGAAATTGAGGATACCCTACAGGTTTGTTTGCCCATCCGATTTGGTAATTTAGAGGATGTCACACATCATAGTCGAGAATATATGACAACATATGCTTTTCGGTTTAGAGAGTTATCAGAAAATTTAAAGTTATTTTGCGTACAGTCGTGTGCAAAATCTACTTCTTTTGATTTATAATATAGTAGTATATGATAAACTAACAAGCATTACATTATTTATTTATTATAAACCTATGCACTTCTCATGTCATATAGGATGGTCAAACCTTAGTTATTATTAATCTTGATTAGCAATGTTTTATTGATTTAGATAAAACATGACACGAGGTCTTAATTCTCATTTTCTTTGTTGGTTTTGCTAATTGATAGATATTGTTGTTCCATAACATGAGGTCTTCTTATATTCACAACACGCTGAGCTTGATACGTCAAATTTTGTTGAGTGATGTGAGAGCATGAATCGTTGTTGTTGTGCCTCCATCCATATGCATAAACTACTATAACATCAACCCAAAACAAATATACAAAGGAGAAAAATTAAGCACTAAATGTAACACACACATCTAACATTCAAGAGAAATTTACCTACAACGTAAAAGGATGTTACGATAACAATATTTCAAGCTGATCATGCATCATCATGCGCTTAACTATCTTATATAGCAATACATTATTGATTTATCGTTCCATCATTATGACATTCTCGTTGTCTAAAAGTTCATTGCCTCATCTAGATACATAAAACAAGTACCGAAAAACACAAAATTTTGGACTGTGGATGTAAACCCTAAGAGCATCTCCAATGGAGATGTCAAAAGATAAATGTCAAATGTTAATTTGATGGTTGACGTGGCAATATCAAATTTTCTTTTTTTCCAACCGATATGTTTTTTTTGTTATAAATGATATTTGTTGGACCCATTTAAAAGAAATTAATTAAAATAAATTTTCAAGATCTATAATTAGTGCATTAATTAATGAAACCTACACAATAAAATAATTAAAAATTATTTGACATCACATTTTCTCATGTGTCAAATTTGACATATGAAAACTCATATATCAATCCACATAGATTGGCGTATCGATTGGAGCTTGCTCTGTCTTCAAATTTTAATTTGACGGTCTCTTACAGTTGCCATAGGGATGAAACGGAAACAGAAATGTCGGTGAATCCGTTGAATGTAGACCTAGTTTGGGAGTGAGGTGCTTAAAAAAAAAGCACCTATGAAAAAAAACTGTGAGGGTTTTAGGTGTTTGGTAAACTGAAAAAAAAAGGCTTATTTTGGAAGCTGCTGTGAGAATAAGCTGAAATCAAAGGAAAAAGCTGAAGCTGCTATTTGCAGCTTTGGAAAACTGGTTTTTTTTCAAAGCACACGGAATTACAGTGCTCCTTTAATGAAAAGACCCACTATCAAACTGCTTTTTTTTCTTAAAGCACTTTTACAAAAAAGTTTACCAAACGCTCTGCTGATTTATTTCACAGCCGCTTATTCTTACAGCACAGCCGCTTATTCTCACAGCAGTTTTTTTTCAAAGCACAGCAATACCAAACTAGCCCGTAGAGAGTTGAAACATAATTCACCCAGCCATTTTTGATTGGCACAGAGAGACTGAGAGATGAGATTTGGACCAGACACCGAAAAGGGATGGGAAGCACTGTATGCGCACTTTGTCAAAACCACAAACGCATGCAGATCTGCTTTGGCTCATGTGCTCTCATCAGTTGAAGCACATGCAGGTGCAGTAGAGATACAAAACCCTTAAGACTTTCTTTTAGCTTTTCTTCTACTTCTTTTTGTTTCTGTATTTCAATTTTGTTGTTCTTTATATGGAGCAGGTTTACTATCACTATAGCTGTTTAATCCAACTACACATTGTCATGTAAGAAAAACTTAAACACAAAAAAAATATTATTAATCTAAACATTATGCGGTGATGAATTGTTCATATAAGTTTTCATTTTTCAGTATTGTGTGAGAATTAAAAACATATATATTCATCTAAGAAAATTGTTATCGACATTCTAAAATGAGAATTTTCCGTTTTCTTGAAATCTCTGCCCATTATGACATTGGAGGACCCTCAACTCCCTTAACTACCTCTACCCTCCCTTCTTCAATGCACCGTTTGCCTCCATTTACTTGTTTAAAGAAAAATAAAATATTAGGGCACATTATTTCACAAAGGTCGGGTTTGATATTGAATTATTGCTATATTATACGATCTAGTCAAATTCTCAACTCTGTTATTGTATCAAAGAGAAAAAAAATTAGGAAGGTAATAATTCCACTTTTTGCTTAATAATTTATTTGATCACAAAGTTAAAACAATATACCTAAAGAGAAAATAAAAGTGCGGAAATTAAAAACTCTACATAAACCTAATTGAACTAGTGGGCAACTTTGCCCTCCTTTTTTAAGGCTGAGCATGAGCATGAGCTATACCCTTTGATCCATAGCGACCTGCCAAGTTACCCAACTTGTTCACCTATACAATGTACCTTTCTTTCCCTTCCATTAAGGCTCACCATTTTTGGACCAAAATAATAAATTGCATCCATCCATGGACAGGAGAAGGAATTAGGTAGAACGTAGGGATTTAGTATTTTGTTTCTAAGTTTCCAATTTAGTTATATCCTAAATTAATTGGTTGATGCAATGCTATCTGAATTTATGAATTGCTTGGCGTCCGGAGTTATGCCTCTTTTTTGTAATTGTAATCAAAATATGAGGAATTGAATTGATATGAAGTAAGAATAAAACTGCGTTCATACAAGTAGTTTACTAACTCACCTGAATCTGAATAAAAATGAATATGATTACTAAAATACCCTTTTTTCTAGATAATATATTTGTATGTTAATTAATTGCATAATTTTTATTCAAATTAATCGTATCATTACTGATGGACAAAGAAGCATTCCCACAAGTCACTCTATTCTATTTTTATATTTTCATCTGTCAAAACTTAGTTAAGTTGGTTATAATTATGTACTTTTTTTATAGGGCACTTTAACGAAAAACTCCCGGTACTATTCACTTTAACGAAAAATCACATTTTTACACTAAAAAGTCAATCATGGTATTATTCACTTTATCCTTTATTTTGTCTTTATTGTTAAAATTCAAAGATTTCCAGCCATTTTCATTAGTGTTTTTTTTTTTTAACTTAAGTTATTGTTTATACATATATATACACACACACATATATGTATGTATAATAAAATAAAATAAACATTTCATCCATACATCCTGCTGCCCATGTGATGATGTTTTTATATTAACAGTAGATTCAGAAGGATATTTTGAAGCAATGATGAATCAAGAAGACAAAAGTTTGGATAATGTTATGAACCTCTTTTCCCTTTTTAAGCCATACTTAACCTTTGCTTCATCCTAGCCGCTCAATCAATGCGCCTGCACACGTGTCAGTTGATGCCAAAGCTGGCACACCTAGTAGTCTGTGTGAGTGTTTTTTACCCCACAATTGCATGCTTATTGATTTTCTGCTATTTATAGCCCCGCACCACCAAGTACCCACCACACTTGAATCTAAATAACTCCCACTTCCTTCTCTTCTTGTTCACATCTCCCTCCTCTTGCTCCTGAGGTTATTTTTGCCATTTCAGGAGGGGATTGTCTGTAACAATGGCCATGGCTAAGTTCTTTGCTGCCTTGTTCTTGGCTCTCCTTGCCATCTCCATGCTTCAAACCATGGTATGAACTCAAATATTTATCTTTACACCCCCAAGAAGTTAAAAAGGAAAAGAAAACTTTTTTTCCAATGACAATATAAAGCCCACCTACAATTACAAACTAACATATTTTGTTCATCAATTTTGTTGCAGGTTTTGGCAAATCATGGGCATGGAGGTCATCACAAGGGCAATGTAAGCTCTCTCTCACTACACCTCTCTCACACACAGACCCACTATTTATACCCAGCAAATAATGTGTATTGTTCTATAAAGATTGAATCTTTATCTTTCTTTTTTATTAATTTTTTTACGAATTATGATGATGAAATGTCATTTTGCTTAAATGTTGTTTATTTTTTTTTTTTCTGATTTCAGAATGCCTATGGACCTGGGAGTCTCAAGAGCAGCCGTAAGTAGATAATCTAACAACCTAATTTTCTTTTCTCTTCTTTTTTAACATGACTATATTTCAAACTATTTTAATATACCAAAAAAATAAGAAAAGAAAAGGATTTCAAACTTGGATGCAACCGTGCCACCAGAAGGCGAAAACACTAAAAATATTGTATTGATCAACTGACTTAACATACTTACCTATTAACATTTCTTTCTTGATACTAAAGTAAAGATTTTTCTTTAGCCAAAAGAAGAAAAACAAGCTTGAATTTCTCTTCCCAGTCAAGTTCTTGATGATCTTTGACTTTTTACTTTAAAAAATCACTCTTATACTATTCTCTTACAACATATTTTTATCATTTTGATTAAAACTTAAAATTTTCAATATATTTTCGTTAGTTTTTCTTATGTTTATTTGTTAGGTTGAAAAAGCAGGGTGACTGTTACAATTTCGATTTTGTGACTTTTGCCTGTCTCGGTGTGTGTGATAAAATGACCAGAATGCCCGTCCGAATGCACGAGGAGGTGCAGCCAGACGCAGTACCACAAGCCCTGCATGTTCTTCTGTCAGAAATGCTGCAAAAAGTGCCTGTGTGTGCCCCCTGGGTTTTACGGGAACAAGGCCGTGTGCCCTTGCTACAACAACTGGAAGACCCAGCAAGGAGGACCCAAATGCCCCTGATTAATTTATCCCTTAATTATCCCTTAATCATCTTAGTATTACTAATTAACTATATATAATAATAATATATAATATAAGTTACATATATACATAAAATGTATGAGTTCTCTTTGGAGCTGGGTTTGTTCTGTTGGTTTGAGAAAGACTTGAATTTGTCATTGTCTTGCCAATTTCCAGTCACTGAGAATTTGGTTTGAATTAGAGAAACCCTAATATGTATTGTCATCAATGCAATTTCTGGTTTTATAAATGGAATAATTAAAAATTAAAATTTGCACTATCTTTTGTATTGTGGATGGTGGAATCCTACTTGAGTCTTGTGCCCCCATAGTGGTCGGCCTAATGTGAGGGTGGTTGTCCACAGGAAGCAAGGGGGTACTCACGACTCATATCTATTGTGTGCCTTTTAAACAAGAGATTTTCTATTGTTTTAGTGGCGTTACCGATCTAATAAATGTTAGACATATATTTTAGTGTGAAATTTCTGAAAGATAGCATGCCAATGCTTAATTGCATGAGAATATCTCACATTTGAAAATTATGGGGTAGCACAAGACTCAATTTTGTGCAGTTTGATATGAACAAGTATAATTAGTTACAAAATTTCAATTGAAAATAGAAAACTACAATAAATGTGATTTGGGAAAGAAGGAACAATGCATAATTACTTTATTAGTGTTGATAACAATCATTACAATTAAAATGGGCCACAAGCCGCAAAAGCTTTTGCTTGAACAAAAGTCCTAAAGAATGTTTGGGCCTCTATCTTTAGAATGTGGGCCTATCCTATTGCAAGCAGCAAGGAGCCCGGTACCATATATAGTAAAATTTTCTCACCTCCAAATCTCCTTCCCTCCCTTCCCTTCCTCTCGTACCCTGCTTTTCTTTCGCTCTCCATGAAGAAGTCAATACCAGATGTTGACATGCTTAATCGTAACTATTCAAATAGGAGGGGACTGGAAGGAAGGGGAACTTGGAGGAGAGAATTCTATTTCGTACCATATATATGCCATCATATGAGGCAGCAAGTATAATAATGGGAGTTTTAACGAAAAGCCCACGGTACTGTTCACTTTAACGAAAAACCACATTTTTACACTAAAAAGTCAAATCTGGTACTATTCACTTTACCCTTTATTTTGTCATTATCATTAAAACTCAAAGTTTTCAAGCCCTTTTCATTAGTTTTCCTTATAATATATTAGTGGTTTTCCTCTGATGAAATGAACGGCTGTTTATATAGTTCATCCCTACTAACTAGTTTGCTCCTGTAGATATTAATAAAAAAATAGTACAGAAAAGTAAAATTACAAAACCACATGAATAAAACCCATAGGTACATTACATACTTTTCTTACAGGAGAAGAGAATTTACTGGTTTATACAACCATCGTTATTCACCATACAATACACAATTGTTTTAAATAAAAATAACACAGACACATACTATATGCCAACATTACAAACACATAACTTCAGCTTTCCATTCAAGGTGATTCGAAACACCGAACTCCGAAGAAGAGTCTTTATATCAATATCGATGAGAAGTCGTGTTAATACTGCGACGCTGCAACTGAGACCTCCCCCGCTGCCAAATTGCCTTCACTTCGGTTCTGTGCACAACACTAGTTATTAATGAGAATGTGTAATTAGATAATTTATCATGGAAGAGTTCAAGGTAACAGGAACTAAATATCTGAGTCTGAGTCAGTGCTTGCTTACACGTGTACTTGCCCACCATGCTATGAGATAGGATGGTAAAAGAAAACCCAGCAAAGCCTGTGTGTATCAATCGTCATGGTGCTGAGTTAATCTTAACCTTAACAAAAAAGAAACATTTTCTAAGAAGAAAATATATAGATTTAGTGTTGATTAATATCCCACTTACACAAAAGACAGTAAGAAAATCGCTATCCTCTCCATTTTCGTGGATGTAGTAGATATCTTTCATCACAAGAAATGTGAGGCACTGCAAGGCAATTAATTGGACATGTCAGGAGCGCATTCGGTTCTATATTTGTGTGTGTGTGTGTGTACATTTGTATATGTAGTTCATGAATTTGATTGATATATAACTGAAACTATTATGACTTAACAAAGATATATGATTAGCTTCTTGGCCTTACAATAACAGCTGCAATGCGACATAGTACACCTGCATTGAAAGATTTACCACCATTAGCCTGCATAGCATGCTGTTGGCGGAGGAACTCTGCCGCTGCCTCTATCTGCGCAGTCCTTTGCGCAGCTTGCAGCCCCGCCTGATCAGTATCCACCGTAAAATAAGTTCCATCTCTGCTACACATGCATCCATACGCATGTATATCATATTAGGTACATGATCAACGTTAATTTATATGGTTATAACTATAGCTTTGGGGCATTGGACTTGCCTGATGCCAACAGTGACATTTTCTGTTTGAGCACCAGGCGGTGGTGGGGGTATCACCATCGTATATCCGGCCTCATAGGGCTGTGTATTCAGTGGCACAAGAGAAACAGAAAAGAAAAAAAAGAAAAAAACTTCATTTTTCATAAACCCTAAAACCAATATTTATATAGAAAAAAATGCAGAAATGAGTTAAGAAGCATGCTATATAATATATACCTGGTTGCAGATTTCACAAGTCATACTTAGCCTCTCGTTGATCCACTTTTGAATGCAATCCCTGTGAGCAAACTATACAGCGGAAAAGAAAGCCAGCCATATTAATTATTGATGCCAAATTGAAAAATATTTATTTGAGCTATTTGCATGGTTTTTTTTTTTTATTATTTTCAACCGATAAAAAGATAAATAATCATCACATTTGGACATACGAAACTGACATTATTGCTGATACATCTCTAATAAATAGGTCCTACAAACCTACCAAACCTAAAGTTGACTAGCTGACATTGCTGACACGTCTTTTTGAGGATAAAAAGCGTTACATGCATGTTCATATGCAAGTAATTAACAGCACATGTATGCTATGGTGTACCTTAAGTGTGCCGTTGCAGCGGCAAGGAGCTTCGAGTTTGTGAAGGTAATCCTCCTCCTGGCAAATTCTGCATTCATTTTGTTCTCCAATACGAGATCCCTGCCCTTCTTCTATGTTCTCATTCGAGGATCCATGACCTGCTTTTATGTCTTCACCCAACGCCTCTACTTTCTCCATTGCTTCAGTGCTACTACTTTCGCCGGAGGCCGCCGATTTCTCTGCCATCTTGCTCCCGGTCTCCATCGAAGATTAAGTACCGTTACCTTAAAAAAAACTATACAGATCAGTACTTTTTAACACACAAAAAAGCCTAATTTGTCAGCAGATCAGGCATACATAATAAGATGCCACCAGACCAGATGATCAGATCTTGAAACATGCAAAAAAAAAAGAGAAAGAATATATAATCACAATAACCAATTAAATGTAAGCATTTTAATTTGCACGAATATGTAGAAAAATCATCAAATGTTTCCATGGGGAAAACTATTAAACAGAAGCAAATCCTTGAAAAATATGAGGAAAAATTGGGAAAGGTGGTCTCCTTAAACCCTAGATAAATATTTATATATGCTGTATTATATGTACATAACCGACCAAAAGAACTATATATACACACATAAAAATAGCTCGAAATCAGTATATATATATATACAGCAAAATTAGACAGAATGCTCAAGGGTAATGAACTGAAGGACAGAAAGAGATCAGAGAAAAAATGCACCGCCGACTGGTGTTCTTCTCTAAGCTTCTCTCTTCTCAGACTCTCTCTCTCTCTCTCTCTCTCAGAGCAGTGCGTGTTTTTCGCTTTGCATCGAGGGCTTAGAATAGCTCACATTTATAACGCAGTGGGTGGACTAGGCTCGGAAGGAAACAAAGTTCATGAAATCCATTTGGCGCCCGGCATGCATGGCTGGGGATGGACGCGTAATCCAGTTTTTGTGCCACATAACCATGCTTTTGTGTTGCAATTTGCTTTTTCATTCAATTTCTTCTGGTTTTTTCTCCTCTTGTTTTTATCTACGACGGTTACCCAAGGTTGGATTTTTCCTACTCAATTACTACCATGCCATTCATTTTATCAGAAAAGCCCTTCTTATATTTTACAGATATGTGTTCACGAATCCACAAGAGAAGTTAACATGTATAATTAGCCATGAAATTAATACATACTGAATTTCATGATTAACAACTGCACAATACTTGTGCCTTAATCAGAATGTCATTCATATTTTAATCACAATTTATAGGAAAACTAATGAAAAGGGTTTGAAAACTTTGAGTTTTAACGATAAGGACCAAATAAAGGGTAAAGTGAATAGTACCAAGATTGACTTTTTAGTGTAAAAATGTGGTTTTTCGTTAAAGTGAACAGTACCGGAAATTTTTCGTTAAAGTTCCCTTTTAAATATTGATTCTACAAATGTCAAAATCAGAGTACCACTTATATATAAGTATTAAACAAATTGATGGTTCATAATGAGAATGCCAGTTTTTATCAGATCATTGATTTGTTATATACATAAGGATAATTACATTAATGACCTCCAATTTGTTATTGTTTTTGGTTTTTTTTTTTTTGTTTTGTTTTGTTTTGTTTTGTTTTGTTTTTTTGTTTTTTTGGTAGTGGTATTCACACATTTCTTTTTACCTATCACATACCCTTGTTATGATCTTCTTCAATTTAATTAATTCAACGGCCGAAATTTGAAAAGAGTGCGTGAGAGATAAAAATGAGTGTGTGGATAGCACCATCATTTTTTTTTTTTTTTTGCAAAAAAAATATTTATATTGATGGTTAACAAAAAAAAAAAAAAAAGAAAGGCAATTACACTGTGTGTATGGTTAAATTTCATATTCGAATATGGGTGACACCAAGAAGGTGCCCTAATAAAGTGTATGTGAGTATTGCCACTAATTAATAAATATGCATTCCTCACCTCTTAGTATAAAATATACTGTTGTATTAAAACAAACAAATATACGTGTATTTTAAATTTTAAATACTCAATGTTGATGCACAAAACCGGAGGTCTTGGTACAATGTAAATCCGACCGTGAATCTGCATGAAATGTAAATAACACAAGATGTATCATGGTTCACCCCAAGGTTTGGGCTATGTCCACACTGATTATGTATTTATCTGAGGGAGAGAGAGCTCTAAGAGTGAGAGCTTGGAGAGGGGTGAGGAGCCTTAGGAATTGGCCTAAAAAATGGCCTCCCCTAATTGTGAGGGTAAGGGGTCTTTTTATAGAATAAGGACTCCTCACTTATTACATATTTGCCTCTTCCTTTATCACATAATTACATTTAAGTCTCTCGATTATTTGTACGAGATCTAAATACGAGGCCCTAAATATGGTATAAACAGTAGTCCCCCAAGTCTTCAGTCAAGAGAGTCCTTTGGTTGGAGACTTGAAATTCAGTCCATGTGTGGGCCGAAGTAACTAGATGCTATCTTGAACTGATGCTCGATATGAGGCAGTGCTCAATCTGAAATGACGCTCAACTGAAGTAGCACACACTGCGAGGCTACGAGGCTCGTGGCTTATGTTGCCTTGGTTGGCTCGGCTTGCGGTGTTTGAAGGTGAGGGAGTCCCTTTTATAGAATAAGGGCTCGCTCCTCAATACATGAATGATGGGCTAGAGTTGATACTCTCTAATGATGGTGAGGGAGTCCCTTTTATAAAATAAGGGCTCGCTCCTTAATACATAAGTAATGGGCTAAGTCCCCCAAGTATTTTTCATGAGGCCCAGTTGAGGCCCAATATATGGTACATAATGTAGTCCCCTAAGTTTTCGGTCAATAGAGTATGTTGGCTGGAGACTTCAAATTGAATCCATGTATGGGCCGAAATGACGGTTGTTCGAAGGCGGTATTTGTAAACCCTGCATTGGAGCTTTGTAGGTGAAGCTTTGCAAGTGAAGCTTTGGAGCTAGAGCTCTGTAAATGAAGCTTTCGAAGCTGGAGCTTTTGTAAATGAAGCTTTTGAAGCTGAAGCTCTGTAAATGAAGCTTTTGAAGCTGATTGACATGAGTGATGCTCATGAATGTTTATGTTGATTGATATGAGTGATGCTCATGGATGTTGTCATGAGTGATGCTTATGAATGTTAACATGAGTGATGCTCATGAATGTTGACATGAATGATGGTCATGAATGTTTATGTATGATTGTCATGAGTAATGCTCATGAATGTTTATGTATAAATGACATGAGTAATGCTCATGTATAATTTGGAGTACTATGCGTACTTTTGATCACCTGGTTGGTGGCATGAAGGAGAGTACGGGTTGTACATTTCATCCCCTGGTTGGTGGCATGAATGGCTAGTTGCCAAATGATATTAGAGTACGGGTTGTACATTTGATCACCTGGTTGGCGATAATAGCGGCGGGTTGCCCGAATAATTGTGGAGTACTGGGCGTACTTTTGTTCACCTGGTTAGTGGTAATAGTGAATAATTGTGGAGTACTGGGCGTACTTTTGATCACCTAGTTGGTGGTAATAGTGGCGGGTTGCCGAATAATTGTGGAGTACTGGGCGTACTTTTGATGACCTGGTTGGTGTTATTTCGGGCTTATGGGCTTTCGCCCTCCACAACATGCCAACCCATTTGTTTTGGGCTTTGCCGTTTTTTTTTTAAATTTTTTTATTACCCTCTGATGGGGTTTATACAGATATCTCCGAAAGATAAGAAAAATAAATCACATCATACATATGCCAAGAAAAGTAAATCACATCATTCTGGTGGAGTGTTTATTCCTTGCTTTTGTTTTCTCTTTTACTTTCTGCTTTTGCTTTCTCTTTTCCCTTTTGGCAAATGGTAGACAACGCTTCCGTATTGGTTGAGGAAGTGCGCAGGCAATTATAAGCTATTACAGCTGGGTTTCTTTGGTCATCCTCGGGAATATTTCTTTCAGCCTTGCCGACAAGATTTGCACCGACATAAGCAGCTTTGGTATACATGCCTTCTCCTTTTTCTTTTTCTGCTGTTTGAACACAAGCTGGTGTACTCCAGCTATAAAAACCCCATTAGAGTGCTTTTCTTTCTTTCCATTTTACCCCTCATCTCTTCTTCAATTTCACATCCAAATGCCATCCCACCTCCACCACGAAATCTGAACACCGGAAGTGTGACTAATAATTAAACAACGGTGCCGTTTCACTCATGTGCACCCTCAACAGCCGGTCATAAATGATTTCGTGGCACGACCTTTACAACGTGTTGACAGTTGTGGTGCCGCTGTATGTGGCGATGGTTTTAGAGCTGCCATTAAGCATGTAATTGTATACCAAATTGTCCCGAGCTTCCATTCTTCTTTATCAACATTAACATAGAACTGCTTGATACCCTCAAAGGTGAGCTCATCACGCTTTACCAAGATCCTCACAGGTTTGTTCATAAACTTCCTTATGATTTCTAGGGCTTCAGGTGGCATGGAAGCAGAAAAACACCCCAACCTAAACCTTTGATGGTAGGAGTTGGAAAATGTCATAGATCTGATCCTTAAAACCACGAGAAAGTGTCAGCGACGATTTCCCAATCACTTAGCGGCATCTTCTATGAGTTGGGTTTCGCGGGTGGGACTCGCTGTCACTGTCTCCGCCATCGTGGACCACGGCTGAATCCAGAGAAGAATGCATGGCCCTTTTCGAAGTCAAAAATAGAGGGGATGACGACTCGGGTGAGTCACTGAGTTGGTGATGCTGCTAATGCGAAGCAAGATGATGATGGATGAATGAGTGATTGATCACAGGCACCCAAAAGAAACAAGCAGCAGAAGTAATAGCATCAGGATTCGGATTGGGTGATTTCCATTCACCAATCATGACAACGTCGACTTGTCAAACAAAATTGAGGTAGGAAGAAAAGTAAGAACCTTGGCTATCAAGAGAGAGAGCGAGAGATCTGCGAAGGTTTGTCTCTGGAACAGCCCAATGAGGGAGGTTCTTGAAGCTTCGTGTGGGTGGTGGAAGTTTTTGGTGGTGGGAGTGGGAGAGACAGTGTTGTCTTGTCCAAGGATGATGAAATCATCCATGAGGTCATAAGAAGCTTCTGCTGTAGCTGCAAGGTTATCGGTGGGTCTCTGACTGAAACTGCAAGTAATCCCCTATTTTCTCGTCTGATGAAGATAGAGACACTTGCAACTGTGGGTTCCCGCCTTCCATGATTCTGGTTCAAGGCGTTTTGGCCTCAGGAGATGGTGGTGGTGGTTGACTGCCGCCAGAGCAGGAACTTTGGCCAGCATTTCTACTGCTTCTGGTTCGAACTTCACAAGTATTTGTGTGTGAAATTATGATACAAAATGGAAGTGCAAGTCATTTGAGTTGGAGTTGGATAATGGAGGTGACAAGTATTAACGGTTATCTCTTTTCTATCTTTCTTGTTTTTTTTTGTTTTGGTTTCCGTGTGTGATTGGCTAAAAGAGGAGAGAGAGGTGGTTGGAGGTCTGCGAAAGTTTTTCTGGAAAGCCCAAGGGAGGTTCTGGGTTCCTGGGTTGTGCGGATTCATGGTGGTGAGATGAAAAAAATGAAAGAGAACCGACATAGCTTTTTGTGTGATTCCCATAGACGGCGCCAAATGTTGATGCACAAAACCGGAGGTATTGGTACAACGTAAATCCGACCGTGAATCTGCATGAAATGTAAATAACACAAGATGTATCGTGGTTCACCCCAAGGTTTGGGCTACGTCCACATTGATTATGTATTTATCTGAGGGAGAGAGAGCTCTGAGAGTGAGAGCTTGGAGAGGGGTGAGGAGCCTCAGGAATTGGCCTAAAAAATGGCCTCCCCTAATTGTGAGGGTGAGGGGTCCTTTTATAGAATAAAGACTTCTCACTTATTACATATTTACCCATTCCTTTATCGCATAATTACATTTAAGTCCCTCGAGTATTTGTACGAGATCTAAATACGAGGCCCTAAATATGGTATAAACACTCAATAATTAGATATTTACATAGGGCGCTGATAAAACTTCACACGTAAAGAAACTGTATTTCATAGTAATATTACAAAAAGTACAAATAAAATGAAAAAAAAATTTAATGCACACATAACATAATGACTAGAGAGATCTCAGTAATTTCATTCGGATTAAAAGAAATGTAGCCATTCGCAGTGACAAAATTGTAATTCAAAACGATGATTTTTTCGGACAACATCTAATCAAATTCCGACAAAATTTTACTTTTAGGTTCGTTAGTGTTCTTTTATAACCTAGATTTGTTTGTTTGTTTTTTTTTTTCCGATAACCTAGATTCGTTAGTTATGAACTTATGATACGTTACGTAGACAATTATAAATTAATACGACAAAATTGTAATACGAAATGATCGTTTATTCGGCATAACGTTGCGACAAAAATATACTTTCGGCTAGATTTGATAATTATGATGTGTGCTATACGTAGACAAATGTAAAGGAATTGCACTTTTAAGACATGATCAATTAACTAAACCTAGTTGTGTTGTGCCTAAATACTAAACCTAGTTGTGTTATGCCTAAATGTAATGCTTAACTAGATTGCACTTTATTACAAATTTGCTTGGGTGTAAAGTTGAATAAATTATGTGGAGAGCTTATAATTCTAATGCAGACAGTCCATACCAAAAGTCTTTAAGATAAATAATATATGTATCCCTTATTATTATTTTTTTATTCTTGGTCATCCAAACATAGAAAAAGATGGAATAGTTACTCACAATTTTACGTCATAATTTTGATTTGGCTAAATAACCAAAATGGTCCTTAAGATTTGCATAACTCATCACTTTGGTCCCTAACATTTCAAATCAATAAAAGTGGTCCCTGAGATTGTCCACCATCCATCATTTTGGTCATCCCGTTAAAAACTTCGTTAAGTGTCCCGGAGCTCTTGTCCGGAAGTTTGGGCAATTTTCAAAGTTTCGTAACTCAATCGTTTCTTAACCAAATTCGACCCATAATATATCAAAATGAAGATAGGAAAGTGTAGAATAAGATTATACATATTTGGAAGTCCAATGGTTGCCGGAGATGGCCGGAAAATAGCCTCAAAGTTGACTGGTCCGATGGAAAACTTGAAAACTCGTCAGAAACTGGGTAAACTTTAAACGTTCATAACTTCTTCAATACTCAATGAAATCAAGTGATTCACAAGATAAAATCATACTTCTCGACGAGAAAAAGAGAATGATACCTTTTTCGACGGCTAAATCTCTATGGTTTGGCTAGAAAACGGCTCGAAAGTGGTTGTCTTGGTTTCGATTTAGCCACTTTCGAGCCCTTTTTTTTCCCAAACCACTGCGATTTAGCCATCTAAAAGGTATCATTCTCTTTGTCTCGTCGAGAATTATGATTTTTGTTTTTGAATCACTTGATTTCGTTGAGTATTGAAGAAGTTATGAACGTTTAAAGTTTACCCAGTTTCCGGCAAGTTTTCCAATTTTCCTTCGGACCAGTCAACTTTGAGACTATTTTCTAGCCATCTCCGGCAGCCATTGGGCTTCCAAATAGGTATAATCTTATTCTACACTTTCCTATCTTCATTTTGATATATTATGGGTCGAATTTGGTTAAGAAACGATTGAGTTACAAAGCTTTGAAAATTGCTCAAACTTCCGGCCAAGAGCTCCGGGACACTTAACGGAGTTTTTAACGGAATGATCAAAATGATGGATGGTGGACAATCTTAGGGACCACTTTTATTGATCTGAAATGTTAGGGACTAAAATGATGAGTTATGCAAATCTCAAGGATCATTTTGGTTATTTAGCCTTTTGATTCTCACCTTCTATTCACTAAGAAAAGAGCTAAGCCCAAAGTAAGAAAAGGGTTGGCCCACTAAAGGAACAGTATGATGAATGGAGAAAGAAGAGGCCGTTAACGTGAGGTCAACCAGTGTGGGGTTAGTTGACTATGTAATTAGGATTTCTTATAATTTTATAGTTTTTCTATTCTTTTGTAATTAGCTTGTATAGATATTGCCTCCATACAAAGAAGAATATTATTCAGAACTTCCCCAATATTTTAGCATGGTACCGAGAGCATGACGATTCTAGAATCATTCTCTCAACTACATATGTGATCCCCAAACTTTAAATTTCAACACACAAATCAAATCTCAAACACAACTTCAAATTAAATTCCTTAATTTTTTTTAATCCTACATTTAAATCAAATTCCTCAAAAGCCCAAAATCTAAAAATCATTCATACAATTAATTCCGCTGTGATTCAAGAAGACGTTCATGCCATAATCCAGGCTATATCACATCAGGTGCCTCTGCATCATGACAGACTAGTACTTAGATTATTGATTCTGAAGTGACGGATCACGGATCACGGATCATATGACATGTGACCCGAGATTAATCAAATCTTTTCTTCCATGTTGGCAGTCGTTGTCTACGTCTGATGCTACTCCCGCAACTGTGATTGGGGAGAGCTCAATCTATCATAGAAACTCTTTGCATATGTACTCCATATTGGTGGTTCCCTTCTTAAATTACAACTTGTTGTCTATGCTCAAATCACAGATGCTTTGTTTTGTGCTATTTCAAAGTAAGATTCAAGTTCTTCGTTCTAATAATGTCGGTGGGTTTGTGAGTCATGAACTATCAAAGTAAGATACAAATCACAGATGCTTTGTTCTTCAGAAGTTCACTACGTACACTCCTCAACATAATGAGGTAGCGTGGTAGAAAAATCGTCATATAATGGAAATTGTTCGGGCTTCTCTATTCGAAGCCAATATGCCACAATGTTTCTGCGGAGAAATCGTGATATATGCAGCTTACCTGACTAATCGTGTTCCTTCCAGTGCCGTAAATTTTTAAACTCCAATTCAGACTCTTTATCAACATGTAGAAGTTTCACCTCAGCAAAATCTTGAGCCTTGGGTGTTTGGGTGTGTAGCCTTCGTTTATGTTCACAAGCACCAGAAAGTAAATTGGATCCATGTTCGGTGAAGTGTGCCTTCATGGGTTATGGTCTTGATCAAAAGGGGTACCGGTGCTATGATTTGACTATATAGAAGATGCATGTCACTATGGATGTGTTTTTCAGTGAATACGAAATGTATTACTTAGGAGGTTCTTAAAGAAAGAGCTGCACTATAAACATACTTGTCCCAAGAGTTTGAGATGAAAGACATTGGTCCTTTCAAGTATTTCTTGGGGACTAAAGTGTCTGGATCGCTGAAAGGCATTTTCCAATTTCAACGAAAATACGTGACAGAATTGCTAATGGAGACTGGAATGCTTGCTTGCAAACCTGTTGATACACCTATAAAGATGAATCACAGGTTTTGTGAGTAAGAATATCAAACACCAACCAACAAGGAACACTACAAACACCTTGTTAGGAGGTTAATATATTTGGCACACACCAGACCAAATTTTGCATATGCAATAAGTGTGGTTGGTTAGTTTATACATGCTTCTAGTATTTAGCATCATAGTGTGGTTGATCGCATTTTGAGATCTAAAGGCTACCCCAGGGATAGGACTTACGTTTTCAAAACATGGTCACAGGATGTTTCTGGGTATACAAATGCAGAGTTGGTAGGTTCTATTACATTCATTTCTGGAGGCAGTCTGTTACCTAGCGAAGCAAGAAACAAAATGTTGTTGCTAGATCAAATGTTGAGGCAGAGTTTTGAGGTGTGTCTTATAGCATTTGTGAGTTGTGGATTTGAAATTTACTTTCAGACTTGAGCTTTAGAACACGGAAACAATGAAATTTCTTTGTGGTAACAAGGCTGCAATCAACATTGCTCACAATCCAATTCAAAATGATCAAAATAAACATGTTGAAGTGGATCGACATTTCATCAAAGAGAAATTGGAAGTTAGACTAATTTTTGTACCGTTTTGTTAAGTCTAAAGATCAACCGACAGATGTTCTTACAAAAGTTGTGTCTAGCAAAGTATATCATAGCTCGCTCGACAAGTTGGGCATTGGTGAAATCTATGTACAAATTTGAGGAGTGTTAACGTGAGCTCAGCCTGTGTGGGCTTATTTGTCTTTGTAATTATGGTTTCCTATAATCTTATAGTCTTCCTATTCTCTTGTAATTAGCTTGTATATAAATTGGCCTCCATGCGGAGAAGAATACTATACAGAATCCCCGAATATTTTAGCAGAGGCATGCCAAAGTTGTAATTTTAATTCATCTGAAATTTTGTGATTGTAGGTTAGATGAATTCATGACAGGATTCAATGCAATGTCGTTGAAGTTAAAGGAAATGTATCAGATTGGTCAACTGATTTCTTTTTCTCTCCAATTTGTGATGGACTTTATATTTCTTTCTCTGCATAAGGTTGGTTGATTGCTGTTAATGGATTATAACTGGAACTACTGATATCAAATTCACTTTGAGCTGTCGTTTCACATAACATTTTATATTGCTTGCATCCTAAGGAACAATATGTTTGAGTTGGGGGATAGATTGGTTGGGATATATATACAAAACGGATAATTGCACGAAGAGCATTATCTTCAATCCAGAGAGTTTTCTGGTATGCGTACAAGTTGCTTTACGCGATTTGCTGACTTTTGGAAGTTCATATAATTATATTGATCTGTACACAGAAATTTCAAGCTGAATCCAGAGGGTCTCTGAAGGTAAGTTGTCCGTTGCTGTCAGTCTTGATTCGACGAAGCTTGGATGTGAATGAGGGTGGTGATACTGCCTGGATGGGGTTATTGCTGACCCGAATGAAGCTGTAGGACCATGAGCCAAGTAGGGCTCCTATCACTGGTCCAACGACGTAGACCCATATTCCTTTGTAGTATGCATTAGCGATTGCTGGCCCTATTGTTCTTGCTGGGTTCATTGATCCACCTGATATTGGTCTGTGTATTCACAAAACACCATGCATGTTAGCTGTTTCACTTGCTCAAATATATGCACGGCATGTTTGTCTAGTCTCTCGTTTTTTGTTTTTTATTACATGTTTCTAACCAGTTCTGTTTGTGTGTATCTCCATAATCTTTTACTTACCCGGCAAAGATTGAAGTTATGCAAACCGCGGAGCCAACTGCGATGCCTGCTAGTTCTCCTACCTGTTGTGAACAGTCCCCATTGAAATGTCAAATAAAGAGTTTGAATTTCTTTTTTTAGGTCGAAGAAAAGAGTTAGAAATTCATGTCAATATAAAAGAGTTATATCTGTGGAAACAGTACAGCTTTGGTATCAGTTGCGACGGCGGAGGCGATGAACACCATGGAAAATGTCATGATTATCTCTGCGATCAAAGCTTGGGTCTCTGATCCAGAAGGTGATGTGGTGCCAAGTTGTTTAATTGGGTGCAACAGTACATACAGGGTAAACGAGGCAGATATTGATCCTGCTATTTGAGCTACCGCATAAATTGGGACCTGAAAATAAAGGTCCATAAATATTTGTGCTACAAAAGTATATGGTATACATTCCTAAACCACTACTTCCCCTTTTCTCTCTCAATACAATTGCTTCCCCTTTCCCTCTCTCTAACGACTTTGCAGACAACACAACTCGCCCTCTTCACTTTCTCTCACATGTTCACTTCCTATTTCTCCTTCTTAGTGCAGAGGTATCGGTGCTCATCCCATTCGTTGTCGACAAAAACTCCCTCTCTCACAGCCAAGCTAATGAACAAGTCACACAATCAGCAAAACCCATGGCACGATTTGGTATACAATTCCTAAAATCACAATAAAGATTTGGTAGTCCAAATTCTTTTTAATTACTCCATGGCTCCAAAAGCCTTTTGGGAACTTTTTTATGCTTTTAATTTTTTTTTATTCATACAATGGTATCTCTCTAAAAGCGGAGAGAATTGGATTAAGCCACATAAAGAGTTAAGAATAAGGATAGTATTGTTCACTCACTTTTTTTTTTATTTTCTACACACTCCTTTTAACTTTTAGCCATTAACCTTATTTAATTCATTTGATTCGACGGCCGAAAATTAAGAAGAGTATGTGAGAAAAAACAGGGGTATGGATAGCACTACCTAAGAATAATAACTAAGTATTGAACCCATCATAAAAGTAGGTCGAACTTCATAGACCTTTCACATATAAGCATAGATGAATACAACTAAATTACCTTGTTAGTAGCTTCACGAGACGATATTTCAAAATATTCAAATTACTGGTAAAAGAATTTAAATTTGTAAGGGGATGGGCACACGTCTACTTAATTGGACTAACTCACATTTTTACTTAGATAAGAAACGACACACAAGTATTTTATAAACTTTTTGGGGTTTTTTTTTTTTTTCGAAGGGTGGGGGAATTGATTTTAGAATCTTGTGTATAAAAGTAAATGCTCTTTATTACTTGAACTAGAAACACCTTATAAAATCTTCGGGTGAGGGACTTACAAGTATTAAAGAGAGTGAGATCAAGTTATTATTGTAAAGGATAATGATAGGGAGACTAAAATTTTAAATCAAATAATATGTCATTAATAGAAAATAAGCACATTAATCAACACTTAAGTAATAATCCAATCATCCACCACAACATCATTGGTTTACAAATTTTGTTTAAAAATTTGGTCTCCCTAACATTACCTGTAGATCGGAGGGATTAAAAATACATTACATGTGCAGTACAAAGACATGTGAAAAGAATTTGCAAATCCCTCATTGGAAGGTGTTATTTGTAAATTCCTCTTACATAATTTTAAATGATCTTGTAGTGCATTTTTAAGAGAATAGATCATCTCTGGATCTTTTCCACCAAGGTCACCGGATCAAGTGATTCGGGCCCTTCAAATTTCATCCAATGACCCACCTGTTTTGACCCCTTAAAAACTGTAATAATTTTTTGCCGTTTGATGAAATTTGAAAAGCCTGGATCACTTGATCCCATGGCCTTGATGGAAGAAAGGAGAGGATCTCTTCTCTATTTTTAATCCCTCTTATCTAAATTTTGTAATAATTTTTTATATACTTGGCCATGGGCCCAAATGGGCCTTAGTTTGGACCACACACAAGCATCTATCAAGTGAGTTTCATGGGCCTTTCTATGGCATTATATTGTCCATAAATCACGTTGCACACATAGTTCCGAAACGAGGAAATAAAATAAAAAATTTGCTATTCCATTAACTTTCTAAGTGCTCCATAACAAAACAGAAACATGGGGACCTCAGAAGGCTAGCTGCAGGTGTACCTGTTTCCATGGAAAGTGCCTAACGGCGGCGAAAGCAAGAGTGACGGCCGGGTTCATGTGTGCACCGGAGATGTGGCCGACCGCATAGATCATCACGGTTATGATGAGCCCTCCTGCAATCGAAGCTCCAAGCTTTGAGACTTGGTGTTCGTCGCTGGCAGCAAGAGCAGCCGAGCCAGCCGTGACAAACACCAACATATACGTTGCTATCATCTCTGCAACCACCTGCAAACATACACACACACACACACACACACACACATATGAAGTTGCATATTTTTTCTACTGAGTTACATTAATTCATTTATACTGTGGGAAAGAAGATTCGAACTTGAGTTCAAAGAGAAGTACAGTATTCTATCTGCGAAGTTGGATAATTGAAGAACATGATGAAAGTGTATGGTTGCAACCAAAGCGGAATTATATATACAATGTTTGTACCTTTTCGAAAAAGCCATGTGGGTAATATTGTTGTTCGACAATCGGTGACTGCGGATTGTGATCATATGTGTTTGGATTTTGGGAGGTTGCCGGGTGGTTTTCCGGAGAGGCTAACTGATCAATTGGAGCCATTTCTCGATTCACAATAAAAAACCTGGAATACTTGAAAAAAATTTATAAACTAGTGATGGAAGAAAAACTAAGTAGTGCAATGGTTGCAGCAGCTCTTGACGGATAACTATGTCATCCTCCAGGCTAGTTTGGTTCCTAGTAAGAGCTTAGTTGATCACCATATATAGAGTCCAACAATTCATTGCCCTATGTGGGGAGACTTTGATTGATGGAAAAGAAGAGAATAAAATAAGGTGGCGAAAAGGACTATATTATTTAGAGAGATATATTTATGTTGCGGCTAACTTTATTTATAAAAAAAAAAAAAAAAAGACATGTAGTTGACATGTCATTTAAAAATTATCGATATTATTGTTAAGTCGACATTATGAAGTTACACTTTATCAAATATTATTGTTATAGTCATTGATATGGGGTTAATTATACTAACACCCCTTGAGGTATATCGTTTTTTTCACAAAACCCCCTCAAGTTTGAAACATTACACTCACACTCCTTGACGTTTTAATTCACTTTCACATCCACCCCTTAAGGACAAAATTTGTCACATCTTGGCCCGGGCCCCCACCACATCCAGGCTCGACTCTGCCGTAGCACGATATTGTCCAGTTTGGGCCCTGACCACGCCCTAACAGTTTTGTTTCTGGGAACTCACACGAGAACTTCCCAGGGATGCAATTGACATGTCATTTAGAAACTATTGATATTATTGTTAAGTCAACATTATGAAGTTACACTTTATCAAATATTATTGTTATGGTCATTGATATGGGGTTAATTATACTAACACCCCTTGGGGTTTATCGTTTTTTCACAAAACCCCCTCAGGTTTTAAACATTACACTCACACTCCTTGACGTTTTAATTCACTTTCACATCCACCCCTTAAGGACAAAATTTGTCACATCCCGGCTCGGGCCCCGACCACATCCCAGGCTCGACTCCGCCATAGCACGATATTGTCCGGTTTGGGCCCCGACCACGTCCTCACAGTTTTGTTTATGGGAACTCACACGAGAACTTCCTAGGTGGTCAACCATCATGGGATTACTCTCGCGCAAACTCGCTTAACTTCGGAGTTCCGATGAAACCCGAAGCCAATGAGCTCCCAAAATGCCTTGTGCTAGGTAGAGATGGGAATATACATATAAGGCTTAGAGGATTCACTCCCCTGGACGATGTAGGATGTTACAAAATTACCCTTGTAGTTAATTAGTTAAAAATAAATTTTTTAATAAATAAATGGAAAAACAAAATCAAAATAAACAAATTATATTAAAACATTAAAAAATAAAATGAAACCCTAGATGCATGTCTTATATCATTGGATCCTTCATCCATGCCAATTTCTTAGCCGGCACCCTAAATGCATATATATATATATTATCTCTTCTTCCAAATGAAACCCTAGATGCATGTCTTATATCATTGGATCCTTCATCCCTGTCAATTTCTTAGCCGGCTCCCTAAATGCATATATATCGTATCTCTTCTTCCCTTGCAATTGCTTAGCAAGCACACCCGGTGGGATGCAGTGAACATCCTAAGTTAGAGAAATATTTTCCTTTGTTGATCTCATGCTGTTCACAGGCTCCACCCAAAGACAAAGGGGCATATTTTACAAGGTCTTTTTTTACTGAAGGATTGGATTCAATAACATGCATAGCCATTGATTCTCTTGCTGTAAGGATTTTCTGCTGATCATAACGAAAAAGCTTATGTAGAAAATCAATAGCCTCTGGAGAAGCTAGATGCCGATTTCCCACATTGATAAATCTTAGAAGAGGATTTCTTTGGGTTTTTTTTTTCTTCTAATGTTTAAATGTAATTTTTGATTTATTTATCTATAAATGTTATTTTTAATAATTAACTACAAGGGTATTATCGTCCTTAAGGGATTCTTAAGGGGTGGATGTGAAAGTGAATTAAAACGTGAAAGAGTGTTGGTGTAATGTTTCAAACCTTAGGGGATTTTGTGCAAAAAGGATAAACCTCAAGGGGTGAGTGTGTAATTAACCCCATTGATATGTTGTGGTTATTATGTCTACAAGTTCAATTAACCGCAATTTTGCTGTTTGGTGTTTCTAGTTAGCAAGTGATAGAGCATGGTCAAAGAGAGGACCGTCTAGAAAATCTTTGGTGTCATTAGGTATAATCTCATATGTTATTTTACAAAATTTTGGTCTCACTAGTAGGCACAGTTGTGTGTGGCTTAGTTAGTGTCAGTAGGTATAGTCTCCACTAGTACGCATTTTTTTGGTCTCAACCCCAAAAAATTAAAGAAAAACTAATGAAAAGTTTAAAAAAAAACTTCTCTTTTAACGAAAAGCCATTTTTACAGGTATAGTGAATAGTAACAGTTAAAGGTAAAAATATGGTTTTTCGTTAAAAGTGAACAGTACCAAAAGTATTTTGTTAAAACTCCTGAAAATTAAACCTAACTTGACGGATCAATTCATTTAAAAAAGAAAAGCATTAATACAAGCATAACGCAATTTACAAGCACCAAATAAATCAGTCATAAGAGCTGGCCCAACCTTGGTAGGAGGATCACTGAATTCAAAGTTGTTCCATGTTAAAACTCTAATTCACCATTTGGTCAGCAACACAATTCTCTTCGAAGTAAGATTCTCTCTCATTCTAATCTCTCTCATCTTCCATTCTCTCCTATTTAAACAATTACGAATAAACCACGTCAACATTTGTTTTGAAAATTTTATATAGAGAAAAGCAAAAATGAAAAATGAGAGGAGGAGAATGAAGGAAATGGTAATATAAAGGAAAATAATCATAATCCCCTTAAAAATATGTTTCAACTCGTATCTTACTAAGTGTCTTATCATTAATCTACAACTGCTCAAATTCATACGATTCATACGAAAAGAATGAAAGTTGTTAATCAGATTTTCACGTGAACTCTTTATAATTCTAATGTAGAAAGTCCATACCAAAAGTCTTTAAGATAAATAATATATGTACCTTTTTTTTAAATTTTTTATTCTTGATCATCCAAACATAGAAAACGATGGAATAATTACTCTCACAATTTTATGTCATAATTTTGATTCTCACCTTCTATTCACTAAAAACAAGAGCTAAGCCCAAAGTAAGAAAATGGCTGGCCCACTAAAGGAGCAATATGATGAATGGAGAAAGAAGAGGCCGTTAACATGAGGTCAATCTGTGTGGGGTTAGTTGAATATGTAATTAGGATTTCTTATAATTTTATAGTTTTTCTATTCTCTTGTAATTAGCTTGTATAAATATTGCCTACATACAAAGAAGAATATTATTCAGAACTTCCCCAATATTTTAGCATGGTACTGAGAGCATGACGATTCTAGAATCATTCTCCTACATATGTGATCCCCAAATTTTAAATTTCAACACACAAATCAAATCTCAAACACAACTTCAAATTAAATTCCTCAAATTTTTTTTTATCCTACCTTTAAATCTAATTCCTCAAAAGCCTAAAATCTAAAAATCATTCATACAAAAATACAGGCTACATCACATCAGGCGGTGCCTCTGCATCATGACAGACTAGTACTTAGATTATTGATTTTGGAGTGACGGATCACGGATCATATGACATGTGACCCGAGATTATAATCAAATCTTTTCATCCATGTTGGCAGTCGTTGTCTACGTCTGATGCTACTCCCGCAACTGTGATTGGGGAGAGCTCAATCTATCATAGAAACTCTTTGCATATGTACTCCATCTTGGTGGTTCCCTTCTTAAATTACAACTTGTTGTCTATGCTCAAATCACAGATACCTTGTTTCGCGCTATTTCAGAGTATGATTCAAGTTCTTCGTTCTAATAATGTCGGTGAGTTTGTGAGTCATGAACTATCACAGTATTTGCATGATCATGGAATAGTTCATCAGAAGTTCACTACGTACACTCCTCAACATAATGAGGTAGCGGAGGGGAAAAATCGTCATATAATGGAAATTGTTCGGGCTTCTCTATTCGAAGCCAATATGCCGCAATGTTTCTGGGGAAAAACCGTGATATCTGCAGCTTACCTGACTAATCGTGTTCCTTCCAGTGCCTAATTTTAAAACTCCAATTCAGACTCTTTATCAACATCTAGAAGTATCACCTCAGCAAAATCTTGAGCCTCGGGTCTTTGGGTGTGTAGCGTTCGTTTAAGTTCACAAGCATCAGAGAAGTAAATTGGATCCATGTTCGGTGAAGTGTGCCTTCATGGGTTATGGTCTTGATCAAAAGGGGTACCGGTGCTATGATCTGACTATATAGAAAATGCATGTCACTATGGATGTGTGTTTTTAGTGAATACGAAATGTATTACTCAGGAGGTTCTTAAAGAAAGAACTGCACTATAAACATACTTGTCCCAAGAGTTTGAGATGAAGGACATTGGTCCTTTCAAGTATTTCTTGGGGATTGAAGTGTTCAAATTGCTGAAAGGTATTTTCCAATTTCAACGGAAATACGTGACATAATTGCTAACAGAGACTGGAATGCTTGCTTGCAAACTTGTTGATACACCTATAAAGATGAATCACAGGTTTTGTGAGTAAGAATATCAAACACCAACAAACAAGGAACACTACCAACACCTTGTTAGGAGGTTAATATATTGGGCACACACCAGACTAGATTTTACATATGCAGCAAGTGTGGTTAGTTAGTTCATACATGCTTTTAGTATTTAGCATCATAGTGTGGTTGATCGCATTTTGAGATCTAAAGGCTACCCCGGGGATAGGACTTACGTTTTCAAAACATGGTCACTGGATGTTTCTAGGTATACAAATGCAGAGTTGGCAGGTTATTTTGCGTTCATTTCACATTGTTGGAGGCAATCTCATTACCTGGCGAAGCAAGAAACAAAATGTTGTTGCTAGATCAAACACTGAGGCAGAGTTTTGAGGTGTATCTCATAGCATTTGTGGGTTGTTGTGGATTTGAAATTTACTTTCAAACTTGAGCTTTAGAACATGGAAACCAATGAAGTTTCATTGTGATAACAAGGCTGCGATCAACATTGCTCACAATCCAATTCAACATGATCAAAATAAACATGTTGAAGTGGATCGACATTTCATCAAAGAGAAATTGGAAGTTAGACTAATTTCTGTACCATTTTGTCAAGTCTGAAGATCAACTGACAGTTGTTCTTACAAAAGTTGTGTCTAGCAAAGTATATCATAGCTCGCTCAACAAGTTGGGCATTGGTGAAATCTATGCACAAATTTGAGGACTGTTAACGTGAGCTCAGCCTGTGTGGGCTTATTTGTCATTGTAATTAGGGTTTCCTACAATCTTATAGTTTTCCTTTTCTCTTGTAATTAGCTTGTATATATATTGGCCTCCGTACGGAGAAGAATACTATACAGAATCCCCAAATATTTTAGCAGAGGCACGCCAAAGTTGTAATTTTAATTCATCTGAAATTTTGTGATTGTAGGTTAGATGAATTCATGACAGGATTCAGTGCAATCTCGTTGAAGTTAAAGGAAATGTATCAGATTGGTAAACTGATTTCTCTTTCTCTCGCCTCTCTCTCTCTCTCTCTCTCTCTCTCTCTCTCTCTCTCTCTCTCTCTCTCCAATTTGTGATGGACTTTATATTTCTTTCTCTGCCTCTCTCTATCTCTGATACTGTTTATGTTTATTTCCTTTGTTCGGAAGGGATTTTTTCTCGAATCTTTTCTTCATAGTTGCGCCCTAGGTACTTTTTTCAATGAATGGTAGAGCTAAATTCTAATTTTATATCATATCAGTTTACGCATCTTTTGTATTCCTTTGACCATCATCCTTTTATGCTTGATGTCATTGTAGACTTAAAGAACGTTTCAGCCGTGGGACATTACGTGAACAGAAGGACCGCGAAAGATGCCCAGTTCGTAAGCATAAGGTTGGTTGATTGCTGTTAATGGATTATAACTGGAACTACTGATATCAAATTCACTTTGAGCTGTCGTTTCACATAACATTTTATATTGCTTGCATCCTAAGGAACAAAATGTTTGAGTTGGGCGATAGATTGGTTGGGATATATATATATATATATATATAAACAGATAATTGAACGAAGAGCATTATCTTCAATCCAGAGAGTTTTCTGGTATGCGTAAGTTTCTTTACACTATTTGCTGACTTTTGGAAGTCCATATAATTATATTGATCTGTACTCAGAAATTTCAAGCTGAATCCAGAGGGTCTCTGAAGGTAAGTTGTCCGTTGCTGTCGCTCTTGATTCGACGAAGGTTGAATGCGAATGAGGGTGGTGAAACTGCCTGGATGGGGTTATCGCTGACCCGAATGAAGCTGTAGGACCATGAACCAAGTAGGGCTCCTATCACTGGTCCAACGACATAGACCCATATTCCTTTGTAGTATGCACTAGCGATTGCTGGCCCTATTGTTCTTGCTGGGTTCATTGATCCACCTGATATTGGTCTGTGTATTCACAAAAACCATGCATGTTAGCTGTTTCACTTGCTTAAATATATGCACGACATGTTTGTCTAGTCTCTCGTTTTTTGTTTTTTATTGCATGTTTGTAACCAGTCCTGTTTGTGTGCATCTCCATAATCTTTTACTTACCCGGCAAAAATTGAAGTTATGCAAACCGCGGAGCCAACTGCGATCCCTGCTAGTTCTCCTACCTGTTGTGAACAGACCCCATTGAAATGTCACATAAAGAGTTTAAATTTCGTTGTTTTTTTTTTTTTTGGTCGAAGAAAAGAGATAGAAATTCATGTCAATATAAATATCTGTGGAAACGGTACAGCTTTGGTATCAGTTGCGACGGCAGAGGCGATGAACACCATGGAAAATGTCATGATTATCTCTGCGATCAAAGCTTGGGTCTCTGATCCAGAAGGTGATGTGGTGCCTAGTTGTTTAATTGGGTGCAACAGTACATACAGGGTAAACGAGGCAGATATTGATCCTGCTAGTTGAGCTACTGCATAAATTGGGACCTGAAAAGAAAGGTCCATAAGTATTTGTGGTACAAAAGTATATGGTATACATTCCTAAACCACTACACCAACTGACTAACTTGTTGAAAAGAGGACCATGAATGTACATGGTATACAATTCCTAAAAATCACAATAAAGATTTGGCAGTCCAAATTCTTTTTTATTACTTCAGGGCTCCAAAAGCCTTTTGGGAACTTTTATATGCTTTTAATTTTTTTTATTCATACAATGGTATCTCTTGAAAATGAGAGAGAATTGGATTAAGCCACAAAAAGAGTTAAGAATAAGGATAGTGCTGTTCACTCATTCATTTTTACTTTCTATACACTCTTGTTAACTTTTAGCCATTAACTTTTTTTAATTCATTCGATCCAACGATCGAAAATTGAGAAGAGTGTGTGATAAGTAAAAGTATGGATAGCACTACCCAAGAATAATAACTAAGTATTGAACTTGTCATAAAAGCAAGTCGAACTTCATAGACCTTTCACATATAAGTATAGAGGAATACAACTAAATTACCTTGTTTGTAGCTTCAGGAGACTAAATTTCAAAATATTCAAATTACTGGTAAAAGAATTTGAACTTGTAAGGGGATGAGCACACATCTACTTAATTGGACTAACTCACATTTGTACTTAGATAAGAAACCACACACAAGTATTTTATAAACTTTTTGGGTTTTTTTTCTCGAAGGGTGGGGGAATTGAATTTAGAATCATGTGTATAAAAGTAAATGCTCTTTATTACTTGAGCTAGAAAAGCCTTATAAAATCTTTGGGTGAGGGACTTACAAGTATTAAAGAGATTGAGATCAAGTTAAATAATGTGTCATCAATAGAAAATAAGCACGTTAATCAATAATTAAGTAATAATCTAATCATCTACCACAACATTATTGGTTTACAAATTTGGTCTCCCTAACGTTACATGTAGATCAGAGGGATTAAAAATACATTACATGTGCAGTACAAAGACATGTGAAAAGAATTTGCAAATCACTCATTGGAAGGTGTTATTTGTAAATTCCTCTTACATATTCTTAAATGATCTTGTAGTGCATTTTTAAGAGAAGAGCTCCGGATCTCTTCCACCAAGGCCACTGAATCAAGTGATTCGGACCTTTCAAATTTCATCCAACGACCCACATGTTTTGACCCTCTTAAAAGCTGTAATAATTTTTTTGTCATTGGATGAAATTTGAAAGGCCCGAATTACTTGATCCGATGACTTTGGTGAAAGAGATCCGGAGAGGATCTCTTGATTATCTCATTCATTTTTAATCCCTCTTATCTGAATTTTGTAATAATTTTTTATATACTTGGCCGTGGGCCCAAATGGGCCTTAGTTTGGACCATACACAAGCATCTATCATGCGAGTTTCATGGGGCTTTCTATGGCATTATATTGCCCATAAGTCACGTTGCACACATAGTTCCGAAACGAGGAAATAAAATAAAAAATTTGCAATTCCATTAACTTTCTAAGTGCTCCATAACAAAACAGAAACATGGGGACCTCAGAAGGCTAGCTGTAAGTGTACCTGTTTCCATGGAAAGTGCCTAACGGCGGCGAAAGCAAGAGTGACGGCCGGGTTCATGTGTGCACCGGAGATGTGGCCGACCGCATAGATCATCACGGTTATGATGAGCCCTCCTGCAATAGAAGCTCCAAGCTTTGAGACTTGGTGTTCGTCGCTGGCAGCAAGAGCAGCCGAGCCAGCCGTGGCAAACACCAACATATACGTTGCTATCATCTCTGCAACCACCTGCAAACATATATATATATATATACACACACACACACATATGAAGTTGGATAATTTTTCTACTGAGTTACATTAATTCATTTAAACTGTGGGAAAGAAGATTCGAACTTGAGTTCAAGGAGAAGTACAGTATTCTATCTGCGAAGTTGGATAATTGAAGAACATGATGAAAGTATATGGTTGCAACAATAGCAGAAGTATATATACAATGTTTGTACCTTTTTGAAAAAGCCATGTGGGTAATATGGTTGTTCAACAATCGGTGACTGCGGATTGTGATCATATGTGTTTGGATTTTGGGAGGTTGCCGGGTGGTTTTCTGGAGAGGCTAACTGATCAATTGGAGCCATTTCTCGATTCACAATAAAAAACCTGGAATACAAAAAAATTATAAACTAGTGATGGAAGAAACTAAGTAGTGCAATGGTTGCAGCAGCTCTTGACGGATAACTATGTCATCCTCCAGGCTGGTTTGGTTCCTAGTAAGAGCTTAGTTGATCACTACATATAGAGTCCAACAATTCATTGCCCTATGTGGGGAGACTTTGATTGATGGAAAAGAAGAGAATAAAATAAGGTTGCGAAAATGACTATATTATTTAGAGAGAGATATTTATGTTGCGGCTAACTTTATTTATAAAAAAAGACATGCAGTTAACATGTCATTTAGAAACTATCGATATTATTGTTAAGTTGACATTATGAAGTTACACTTTTGTCAAATATTATTGTTATGATTATTGATATGTCGTGGTTATTATGTCTACAAGTACAATTAACTGCAATTTTGCTGTTTGGTGTTTCTAGTTAGCAAGTGATGAGCATGGTCAAAGAGAGGACCGTCTGGAAAATCTTTGGTGTCATTAGGTATAATCTCATATGTTATTTTACAGTATTTTGGTCTCACTAGTAGGCACAGTCGTGTGTGGCTTAGTTAGTGTCAGTAGGTATAGTCTCCACTAGTACATATTCCTTTGGTCTCAACCCCAAAAAATTAAACCTAACTTGACGGATCAGTTCAATTAAAAAAAAAAAAGCATTAATGCAAGCATAACGCAATTTACAAGCACCAAATAAATCAGTCATAAGAGCTGACCCAACCTTGGTAGGAGGATCACTGAACTCAAAGTTGTTCCATGTTAAAACTCTAATTCGCCATTTGGTCAACAACACAGTTCACTTTGGAGTAGGATTTTTTCTCCTTCTATCTCTCTCATCTTCCCTTCTCTCATATTTAAACAGTTACGAATAAACCACGTCAATATTTTATTTTGAAATTTTTATATAGAGAAAAAAGCAAAAAAGAAAAGTGAGAGGAGAAGGAAGAAAATGATAATATAAAGGGAGAGAATCCTACTCCCCTTAAAAATATGTTTCAACTCGTATCTTACTAAGTGTCTTATCATTGATCTACAACTGCTCAAATTCATACCAAGAGAATGAAAGTTGTCAATCAGGTTTTCTCGTAAACCCTCCCAATCAATCAACATATGAACCTCATTAACCACGTTCCAATTCCACCCTCATGTATTGTATACGCGCGTACAGACACAAGAATTTATTGTCTATAGGTCTTTCAATATCCTCTTAAGCCATCTCCAACTGAATGGCTTGTTTTAGCCCTCTGGCCCTCCAAGATATTAAGGTTATCTCTAACCGAAGAGTCCAGAGGATCAGATGGTCGAAAATAGCCCGAAAATGTCTCCAATCGAGGGTTAGGCCAGAGGGCTCGTGGGCCCCACGGAATATGAAATGGCCAAAGGGCTGGCCCAATGCAGCCAGCCAGCCCAGGAATTGCCAGAAATTTAAGAATTGATGTCAGATATAACCGACATCATTGTTATTAATCATGTCGGTTATATCTAATAGGAATTCTTAAACAAATTTTTTAATCCAACGGCTAGCCGACGTCAGCTAGGCATTATTTTTGAATTTTTTTATTTACAGTTTTATTTATTTATTTTTATTTACAATTTTTTTTTCCTATAACTTCTATTTTTAAATTCTATTTTTTTTCTATAACTTCCTATAACTTCTATATTACAAAATTTGTTTCATATTTTTTTTTAAATTCTATTTTTTCCCTATAACTTCCTAAGCCATCATACAACATTAAATTAAATTAAGTAACATAAAACAACATTAAACAATATGAAAAAACATTAAATAATATTAACCAACATAAAAATTATACAACATAAAAAAGACATTTAACAGCATGAAACTTAAACAACATTTTTAAGAACATTTAACAACATAAAACTTAAACGCCTACTTGTGACGACTCATCCCTACTTTTCACTGAAATTTCTTTTCCATTGGTGTGAACTAACGATTTTACCCCTTTTTGGACAAAAGTGGAATCTAACGTGGACGTGGTTTTCAGCTTTCAGTTTCATTTTCTTGGTTTTGTATTAAATTAGTACTCATTGCCACGAACGCGTAAGTGCGTGTTAGACTTGAATCAGATCTGTAATGAGAAAGCTACGCTCTGTTAAAGTACGTTAACTACATGTATTTTTGTACACGCACGTGCAAATTTACAGTGTCGAAACACTGTCAAAAGGATAGATTTTGTATAATTAAAATTGTACAAATCCATCTAATCCCTAAAAGGGATCCGGTCCCCTTCTTTCACACCCATCAACCATCAAACTTTTGTTTTTTCCTTCTTTTCCTCTCCACCACTCACATCCTTTCCTTCCTTGTGGCACCCAATCACTTGTTCCCTCAATTTGGTATCCAATCAATGACCTTCACACTCACAATAGCCACCAATAAAAAACTCAACTTTCTCTTTCTCTCTCTCCCCCGAAGGTCTCATTTTCACTCTCTCGCTCTCTGCAACAAAGAAAAACCACCCTCAAAAGTCACAAGCGAGACCTGCAACCTACACCATTGAATCCCCCTCAACCCCACGAACACAACCATGCAACCAGATTTGAGAACGGATGAGTTTTGACTCACTAACTCGGAAAGTATGACTCAGTGAGTTTTGGTTCAACGATTTTCAGGCCGTTCACGGCTTAGGTAAGCCTCGGTAAATCCTAAGAACCTTCATTTCATTCATATGGGTTGATATTGACCTCGTGTTCATGTTTTGAACGAACGTTTTAGCACAGAAAGCTCGAGGGGGGAAAGACTGCTCAGTTTTCCAGCAAAGGAACTGTGACCATTTGGTCACTTTCAACTCATTTTTCCGACCAACCTCGACTACGACTGGATTCCTAATAGGTATAGACTTGTTCTCTATATTCCTAACTTCAAAATGGATTTTGAATGATTGAGTTTGATTAACTATCGAGTTAGGAATCAACTCTGAAAGTTGAGAAAAAATTCCCAAATTTCTGAAAAAGTTTGATCGTGGCCATTTGGCCACTTTTAGGCCAAATTCCTTGACAGCACGGACCATATTTAAACTTTATGTGATCATATATCGTTTTACTACATTCCTAGCTGCAAATTGGTCTTTGTAGAATTAAATTTGATTAAGAATCGAGCTCGTTAGGAGCTCTGAAAGTTGGACCTTCAACCTACAAAACGCAGGAGCTTGTGAGAAAGGCGAGTACAGCCGTACTCGCAGGCGCATGGGCACGAGTGGAAAGCCCAGCATGGTCGGCATGTGCAGCGCATGGCTGCCAGTGCAGCCACTTGTGGAGGCGCGTGGCGGCGCGTCCAGCCTCCGATTGACCTTCTGTCTATTTGTGTAGGTCCGTGATGTCGAGTAGATCGATTTCATGTATTCAAGCCCTATGTTTGAGCAATCTACAGAGGTTTTATTTAAGTTTCCGTGTATGTGTTATTAAACTAAGTTAATAAGTAATTTCACATATAGGGGAAACGTATCCCGAGGACGTACGAGGTCAAGCAAGGCTAGGAGGCTTCATTTCGACTACGTATCTGTGAATGGGCAATTTATTTTATACCTATACATATTGATAGTTTCCCTAAATGTGTAGTTACTTCACTTTTTCGCTTATATTGCCAAGTATCCGTTATTATGATATTAAATGTGATAAATGCTGTTATATGGTTGAGATATTATTGTCATGACATTCATACACATTTGTACATGTTCATCTTCCTGCACCGGTGTTAGTACTCGCCCCAGGGTCAAGGCCAGTCCTTCACGTGTATGTTCACATCGCACCGTTCGCTCTCTTTGGATCCAAGTTAGGTGCCATTCTTGTCTGGTAGATTGCATTAGGCAATCCGACTTGTATGTGACCGTGCTCCTACACCAGCTTTCACGTGATCGTAGTACTAGAGCATATTGATTACACCCAGTCTTGTTCGTATCAGAAATTATCTGTTCGAACTCGTGTGTCAGCTTAGATGGATGAGCACTTAGCTATACTTGATTATCACATGATTTTATTACTGTGGCATTTATTTATCATGACTTGACATATTTCTTGTTATAATGTTGTCGTATTATTGTTTACATACTTACATAGTATGTTTTAAGGAAACTATACTTGTTTTACAGTGATGGGTTATTATATTCGAAAATAAAGGTTTTTACAAAACGTTGTTTTGCTGACCCACTCAACTTTGTTTTTCACCCTTCCAAGTTTAGTAGCTTACGTATTTACAAGGATTCTGGAAAATCTCAGGAGATGGTTACCTTCAGTGGTATAACCTTCATCCTATTCATTATACTGTCTTATACTCTAACATCACGTGTGAAAATGGTTCAATCCCGCTCACCCGTGCACTCTTTTGTTTAGGCACTTTTAGGTTTAAATTTATTCACATTCTTTTTTCACTACACTACACTTTATGGCTTCGTCACCCTTCAGGTGTCAGCCAGCACAACTCGATTCGGAGTCCAATGGAACTTTTCAGGTTGGGGTGTGTCACTACTCCATGCTTCATTTGGCCCAAAGATGTGCAACAAGATCATGTTGTAGGTACTTGTTTATGGCACGGGAACATATCATTATATAGCGTCTCATGTACTCATTTATAGAGATACTACCGAGTTGGGGTTGAAGTAGTTGTTCATCAGATTGGCATCTGTCATCGTTCTGTTTCGTGGTTTGTAAGAGCGACTAGCAACAGAGCCACCCCATTGATGTTGTTCCTCAGTTGGCTGACACACCATGGTCGCAACCATGGCTGCTGCTCTTTTTTGTTTGTTGCGCCTTACTTGAACTTCTTTATCAGACTCCTTATCTTCTCAACTCATTTGCGCCCATTTTACATCCAATTTGGAATTGGATGAGGATCCCCAGTTGGAATCCAAAGTTGGAATTCATTGCAAACTTGAATTGAAATAGATTGAATTGAAATAGATTGACTTCAAAGTTGTGTGAATTATAACCTAATATCCACCTTATTTATAGCAAAAAAAAAAAATTCAAATCTAACGGCTACCTGACGTCATGCTAACGTCACTTAGCCATTGGATTTGAATTTAAGTTGTAGTTTTTAAATAATAAATTATGTTTGGCCCTATGGCCTTTGACCCTCGGTTGGAGATGATTTTTTGTGACAGGGCTAAAACGAGTCATATGGCCCTCGGTTGAAGATGGAGGCAAATATGACCATGTACGGTTCATTAAAATATTAATTTCTTGGAGGGCCAGAGGGCTAAAACGAGCCATCTGGCCAGCCTTCGGTTGGAGATGGCCTAAGACCATCTCCAACTGAAGGGTCCAGAAGGCCAGAAGGCTAAAACGAGCCATTTGGCCAGCCTTCGGTTGGAGATGGCCTAAGACCATCTCCAACTGAAGGGTCCAGAAGGCCAGAATGCCGAAAAACTCCGGAAAACCGTCTCTAACCGAGGGCTAGTGGGCCTCACTGGACAAGAAAGGGCCAAAGGGCCAACCAACTGGCCCAAATGAGCCAGCCAGCCAGCCCCGGGCTAGGCCAGAAAATTGAGCATTCCTATCGGATATAACCGACAGGAATTCTAGGCCAAATTTTCAAATACAACGGCTAGTTGATGTTAGCTAGCCGTTATGTTTGAATTTTTTTTTTACTGTTTTATTATTATTATTATTATTTTACAATTTTTTTTTCTTATAACTTCAGTTTTTTTTTTTTTTTTCTGTAACTTATATTTTACAAAATTTGTTTCATATATTTTTTTTTAATTCTATTTTTTTCCTATAACTTCTATTTTACAAAATTTGTTTCATAGTTTTTTTAAGTTCTATTTTTTTCTATAACTTCCTAAGCCATTATAGAACATTAAATTAAATTAAGTAACATGAAATAATAAATTATAGAACATTAAGTTGTAGTTTTTAAACATAAGTTGTAGTTTTTTAAATTTAAGTTGTTGTAGTTTTTAAATTTAAATAATAATTTATGTTTGGTCCTATGGCCATTTAGCCTTCGGTTGGAGACCGTTTTTTGTGACAAGGCTAAAAAGAGTCCTATGGCCCTCGGTTGGAGATGGAGGCAAATATGGCCATGTACTATTCATTAAAATATTAATATCTTGGAGGCCAGAGGACTAAAACGAGTCATCTGGCTAGCCTTCGGTTGGAGATGGCCTAATATTTTAATGAACAGTACATTGTCATATTTGCGTCCATCTCCAACTGAGGGCTAAAGGGTCATAAGGCTCGTTTTAGCCCTGTCACAAAAAATCGTCACCAACCAAGGACCAAATGGCCAAACATAATTTATTATTTAAATTTAAAAACTACAACAACTTAAATTTAAAAACTACAACTTAAATTTAAAAAACTACAACTTATGTTTAAAAACTACAACTTAATGTTCTATAATTTATTATTTCATGTTACTTAATTTAATTTAATGTTCTATAATGGCTTAGGAAGTTATAGGGAAAAAATAGAATTTAAAAAAACTATGAAACAAATTTTGTAAAATAGAAGTTATAGGAAAAAAAATAGAATTTAAAAAAAGATATATGAAACAAATTTTGTGAAATAGAAGTTATAGGAAGTTATAGAAAAAAAAATAGAATTTAAAAATAGAAGTTATAGGAAAAAAAATTGTAAAAATAAAAAAAATAAAAAATAAAACTGTAAATAAAAATTAATGGCTAGCTGACGTCAGCTAGTCGTTGCATTTGAAAATTTGGCCTAGAATTCCTGTTGCTTATATTCGACAGGAATGCTCAATTTTCTAGTCCAGCCCGGGGCTGGCTGGCTGGCTGGCTGGATCATTTGCCCCAGCCGATTGACCCTTTGACCCTTTTTTGTTCAATGAGGCCCACCCCACGATCCCTTTGGCCTAGCCTTCGGTTGAAGACGATTTTCGGGTGTTTTTCGGCCCTCTGGTCCTTTAGACCCTTCGGTTTGAGATGGTATTAGATATCAGTTCCTTTATGACTCACCTGGACCTATTTGTAAATGTTTAGAGTAGGACCTCCTTAGAACATTTCCGGTTGTTTTGGTAGATCAAGACGGAATTGTTAGAGCCGATGTTCCTTAAGAAAGGGCAGAACTTAAATATAGTGTTGAACAAGTAGGTGTAACTGTTGAGTTCTATGGCGGTGAACTCAACGGAGTAGTTATAATGATCCCGCCACTATGAAAAAATATGTTAGACGTGCTCAATTGGGTGAGATTTTTTAATTAGATCATGCTATGTTGAAATCCGATGGTGTTTTTCTTAGCAGTCCAAGGGATTGGTTTACTTTTGGACATGCTTCATTTGCTTTGCTCTTCTTTTTCAGACACATTTGGCATGATGCTAGAACTTTGTTTGAAAATGTTTTTGTTCGATCCAGATTTAGATGCTCAAGTTAAATTGGAGCATTCTAAAAACTTGGAGATCCAACTATTAAGAAGACAAGCAGTCTGATACAATAAGCTTGTGGCCCATCATATGTTGTTTTCCCTTGGGCTTAGCTACAATTATTCCAGAAAGAGCAAAACATACAAGCATGTTCCATCAACGTGTGTACAACCATTCTTCTATCTATTCCTAACTTTTTTAGTCTCAAAACGACAAAAAAGGTAAAAGAAAAAAGCAAATAGAAATTGCTAAATATTGCTAATGATTGAACTAGTGGGATTAATTGAACATATATGTAGCAACTGGCAACTAGTACTCTCCCACATACGAGTTTTCAATGAAAATCCAACCCTATCAGCTAGATTTTCTTTTCCAGATCAACACGATACGATACCTATCCTTATCCTTTCAGCATATAACAAATTATATAATCCAGGCTTTAACTTTTTCTCTACAGTACAATAATTTTATTTTATGATAAATGATGTTAAATATGATTCATGCATGTTGAGTGATGTTATTAAATTTAAACTTAATTGAACATGACTGACACACTTCAGTATTAATCAACTATTTACATATGAACTATATCATTTACTCTTATTATAATTCGTGAATTAATAATATACGACTGTCACATTAAAAAAAAAAATTCTCAATATCATTCAAAATCCATGATTGTCATACCACATCATTGTTTTGATGATGTGGTGCAGCAGTGATTGGGGGCCTTGAGCCTTGTTTGTGGGGTGTTTTCAAGCGGAATTGGATCCTTTCTTGAGCACAAGGAGTGAATCTTCCTGACCAACACATATGGACCGTTAGATAAAAATTCAACGACTACAAACAGGAGATCCATTTAAAGTTATAATAATATCGTTTGATGAAAATCCAACGGCCCACTTGTGTTAAGGATCCGCTCCTTGTGCTCAGAAGATGATCCAATTCCTTTTCCAGCCTCCTCCCAAAGAATGGAGAAGTGGGGTGAGACTGATTCACCAGAGCCATGATTATAGTTGATTAAGTTAAAAATACACTACCCTTTATACATTAATGTGTATGAAGTGTGCAATGTCCAGGTTTTTCTTCTTCCTTTAGAGCCGCCCATCAAAGCAAACAACTTACAGTCTTTTCTTTGTCTCTTTCTGTGTCTATTTGTGTCCCTCTGAATCTGGGTCATGGAGGCGGGAAACCGTGATGGATTTCTCCTGCATGAAAACCACGACAAATTACATGACGATGACGTGCGCACCTCATTTTACACGGCTTGCTCTAATGGACTAAATGACTTTTCAGGTACGTTCTTCGTCTTGATCCGCTTTCTGTTCGGAAGTGAGCATCAAATTCAAAATCAATAAGCAATAATAAGAGAGATCGAGTTGATCTAAATTTATGTTTTCGTTCAAACCCTAGCTGGTTTGGGTTTTTCTTTTGGGACATTATTTCATCACAATTATTTTCTTTTGGGAACTTTAATGAAAAATTTCCAGTATTGTTCATTTTAACGAAAAATCATATTTTTACACTAAAAAATTAATTCTGATACTATTCATTTATTCTTTATTTTGTTCTTATCGTTAAAACTTAAAATTTTCAAATCATTTTTATTAGTTTTCCTTTTTCTTTTTCTGCTTATCTATGAAATTTGAGGACGGCAAAAAATAAACATGCATGAGTATGTAGGAGAAATGTTTTTTTTTTTTGCTCTCTTTGTTTGTAGATAAATGCTAAAGATATTCTTTCAAAAGTGAAATTTTCCATAAATTATCTGCTAAATAACATTTTATTTGCATTGGGACTCCTGATCCCTTTGGAATCTTTGATTTGCAGATCCACAGACTGGACGAAATTTTATAAAGCCATTATTTGATTTAATTTTTCTTCCATGACTAGTTTAAAGTAGTGCATGCAGCACGCCTAATGAGGCTTCTGACCTAATTGTTTTTATTAATCTAAACACAGATATGAAAAAAAAAAAAAAACAAACAGAGAGAGAGAGAGAGAGAGAGAGAGAGAGAGAGAGAAAGATATCATGTGTTTGAAAAAGAAGTAAGGTAGGTAGCTTCACCAACCCACTATACTCCCTTTATATCCAATGAAAAGGGTTTTGTATCCAAATGTCAGCCTCTTTTTGGAGTCAAGAACTGCATATAGCTGCACTGCAAGAGCAACTTGAATTATATGAGTAGAATACAATGTTAGACCATCTCTAACCAAACGAGAATCAGATGCTCGTTTTAGTCATCTGATCCTCTAAGATATTAATATTTTAATAAATATTACATTATCATATTTGCCTTCATCTCCAACCGAGCGCCAAAAGGCCATATGGCTCGTTTTAGCCCTATCACAAAAATCGTCTCCAACCGAGGGTCAAATATAATTTATTATTTAAATTTAATGTTATTTAATGTTGTTTCATGTTACTTAATTTAATTTAATGTTGTATAATGGCTTAGGAAGGTATAGGAAAAAATAGAATTGTTAAAAAAAAAAATTTAATTTGTAAACAAAAAAAAGGCCTACCATTCCTGTCAGATATAATCGATAGGAATAAGTACAATTCTGTTGGATATAACCGACAAAAATAATGAAAATTCTGGCTAGCCCGGGGCTAGCTGGCTGAGTTGGGCCAGCCGGTTGGTTCTTTGACCCTTTTTTGTTCAGTATGGTCCACGAGCCATTTGACTTAGCCCTTGATTAGAGACGATTTTCAAACTATTTTTAACCCTCTTGACCCTTTAGACCCTTCGGTTGGAGGCTCCCAGAATATTGGCTTTTATACAGCAGCAGAGTTGGCATGATACAATAAATTATTCAACCTTCCATCTGTTTTTCTATTACTGTTTACAAATTATGTTGCACATGCTGTTCTGTTGTTTTCATATAAAAATTATCAGTGGCAAAGATAAGTCTCTTTCAATAATAACGTAAGTGGTGGTCTTCCTCAGTCTGCACGTCAGTTTTGATTGAGGAGAAAGACTTACATGAAATGGGTTTATAGTTACGTGGTGTGTTTTTTTTCAGTAATGCATTATTATGTGTAAATTTTTTTCTACATGACAATGTATTACTAAATTGGAAAATTATGTGACTATGAATTCATTCCATGTAAGTTGTTCTCTCGATCAAAGGCCAAAATCTTGTAATTAAGCCTTCTGTTATATATTATTATAACTTCCACCGAATTAACTTAATGAATTTTAATGAGGAGAAAACAAAAACAGTACACAATTTGAAAACTATTTCTAAAACTCCATATATATACACATATCACTACCCCTGTTTACACATATTGCACGTGTCTGGATTCATTGTTGCTCTTCCTTCTGTTATATATTATTATAACTTCCACCGAATTAACTTAATGAATTTTATTAAGGAGAAAACAAAAACAGTACACAATTAGAAAACTATTTCTAAAACTCCATATATATACACATATCACTACCCCTGCTTACACATATTGCATGTGTCTGGATTCATTGTTGCTCTTCACTCCTAGTTCTTTTGACAACTCTCTCTCTCTCTCTCTCTCTCTCTCTCTCTCTCTCCATGGATGCTGATCCTTTAGAAAAATCATCATCCTTGAGCTTGCCTCTTATTCTTGGTGAGGGGCAGCATGAGCAAGCTGGAGGCAAGGTAGTAGAAGAAGTAGAGTCAAGCTTTCATCACCAAACTACAGCCACAACCTCCTTCCTCAAAACCTGTTTCAATGGACTCAATGCACTCTCAGGTAATTATCTACTTCTTAATTAATTATGTCAAATTCGTCTTCTCAAATTATTGTTATTTTTTTAAATAAGCTTAATTAAGGCATAAACTTATCATCTTAACAACTTTTTTGGTGTTCCTTGCTAGAATATATTGCCTCTTCATTTTGCACTCAGCAAGTTTAGTTATGAACAAATTTATTTTATTTTTCATACTGTTAGTCTGATGATAGCTAACCTCATCTGAGACTATAGATGGTGATTTTCACACTCTTGTTTTCTCCTTTTTGCACCTCTCCTTTTTCTTTGGTCCCTTGATTCTCCTTTGATTTATTCAATCTAAAGGCTAGAAAAACGAAGAGTGGATTTGGAGAAAAGTGGGGTGTGAAAATCACAACCCAGGTTCATGTGGAACCATGACATCTGATCTGTGTATGATTTCATATCGTTACATTTGCATTTAAAATGTTCTTCACTTCTAGCTCAAGAAAAGTAAGGTTTTAATGCCCAAAATTGTGCTCTTTTCGGTTTTCAGGAGTAGGAATACTGTCAGTTCCTTATGCACTAGCATCAGGAGGATGGCTAAGCTTGATCTTCCTTTTCTTAATTGCGGCTTCAGCCTTCTACTCGGGTTTGTTAATCCAGAGATGCATGGATGTGGATTCTGATATAAGAACTTATCCGGACATAGGTGAACGCGCATTCGGGAAGAAGGGAAGAATACTGCTGTCGATTGTCATGAATGTAGAACTGTACTTGGTTGCAACGGGGTTCCTAATTTTGGAAGGAGATAACTTAAACAATTTATTTCCTGGCGTAGAATTAGACGTGGCCGGATTAAGAATTGGCGGAGAACAGTGCTTTATAATTGTTGTTGCCCTCATTATTCTGCCAACGGTTTGGTTAGATAACCTGAGCCTTCTTTCTTACGTATCTGCAAGTGGAGTTTTAGCCTCTGCCATCATCCTCGGTTCGATTTTGTGGACTGGTGCCTTTGAAGGAATTGGATTTCATGAAGAGGGCACACCACTGAAGTGGAATGGAATCCCTACGGCTATTAGCTTGTACGCGTTTTGTTACTGCGCGCATCCGGTGTTCCCGACCCTCTACACTTCAATGAAAAACAAACGCCAGTTCTCCAATGTAAGCAGAAACTTGTTACCAAGTGACATTCATTCTATTTTGTTTCAGGATTTTTATCAATCTGTTGTTTCCTTGTTGCAGGTTCTTCTCCTGTGCTTCATCTTGTGCACCATCTGTTACGCATCAATGGCAGTTTTCGGGTACCTAATGTTTGGATCTACGGTTCAATCACAAATAACTTTAAATCTCCCAACACACAAAATCAGCTCAAAAGTCGCGATATACACCACGCTGATCAATCCCATATCCAAATATGCTTTGATGGTTACACCAATTGTGAATGCTGCAAAGAAGAGGTTCCCGAGTCACTACAACAAGAGACTCATCAGCATGCTAGCCAGCACCACCTTGGTGACGAGCACCGTTATAGTAGCTTTGGCTATACCATTTTTCGCTTATCTCATGTCACTTGTCGGAGCATTTTTTAGTGTAACAGCTTCGATTATATTGCCGTGCTTGTGCTACCTTAAAATTTCTGGTATTTATCGACGCCTCGGATGTGAGATGTTGATGATAGGGCTTATATTACCACTGAGTGCTGCAGTTGTTGTATTCGGCACTTACACATCTCTAGTAGATATAATAGGGCACTTGTAAACGGATTCTCTTTGTGGCCAATATATTTGTTTCGGTGGCAGTTTTCAAATTCATTCCTCCTTTCTTTCGGGATAGTGTATCTGCAAGCTGCTGCAGTTTGTACCAATCTGCATAGAATGATAAAACAGACTCAGAGTTTGAGAGGTCTAGGGTTTGTAAACAAGAGTGTTTTTAGTTATTGAAACTACAGATGCTTCCTTTATTTTGTTTCTTTGGGATCGAAAGGATTCTTTATCGAAGAAATTCATTTGATTAATGATCAAATAACTCGGAGAAGACCCTTTCCAGAATGTAATGCATTACATCTAATATGATTGAAAATTCATCGTTTCTTCGATTCTACAAATCACAATTCGAGATACACAGAGGAATATTATCCATGACGGACAACACTTTCGAAAAATCAGCAATGCGCTATTCCATTAATGAATTTTGAAATAGAAGAGGTTACATGATTACTGATTTTGATTACATGTTAACCAACTTCATGTGCAAGCTCAATACATCTAGTATCTGGTAGACATCCTCATAATCAGCTTGGGAATCAAAGCCAGAAAAGAACTTATGGATAGACCCGCCTAACTCAACGCAACTCTCCCCCGCCATCTTCTTCATTTGTCTTTCTTTCATAACCATCCTCAAATTTGCGGCTTTGTCCCACATCCCAACTTCGGCAAACATGTTCGCGGCCATCACAAGATTCCCACCCCTCTTTGGCTCCAGTTCAAGCAACTTCTCTCTTACTTTGTTTCCTACCCCTTTGTTATCCTTGGCACTATGAGTAGTGCATGCACTAAGCAATGTTCTCCATATAACGGGATCGGGGTCAAGGGGCATGCTCATCATGAAGCTATAAGCCTCGTTGAGACGGCCAGCACGACCTAAGATATCCACCATGGCACCATAGTGCACCATCATGGGTGTAATCCCATGTACGTGTTCCATATCATTAAAGAATCGGTACCCATCCTCCACCAGTCCAGCATGGCTACAAGCACAGAGAACCCCAAGAAAGGTGACGTAATTCGGGTTTATTGGTGAGCTCAGCATCTTCGGGAAAAGTTCAAGGGCTTCCTTGGCAAACCCATGCTGTGCTAACCCTACAATCATGGCACTCCACGTCCACACATTCCGCGTCTCCATCTTATCGAAAACTATCCTAGCATAACCCAAAGCCCCAGACTTTGCATACATGTCCACAAGTGCAGTACCCAACTGACAATTCAAAGCCAACCCTCTTACAATTACTTGGGAATGAACCCATCTCCCAATGCTCAAGTTCCCAAGCTCTGAGGATGCGTTCAACACAACCACCATCGTAGTCTCATCCGGCTCAAACCCACAATCCCTCATCTTCACAAAGTATTCAATCCCCTCGTTGAACCAGAAATTCTCAATGCAAGCGGTTATAACCGCATTCCACGAAACAACACTTCTCTCAAACATTTCATCAAACACTTTCCGCGCATCCTTAATTTTCTTACACTCACCATAAAAATGAACCAGATTGTTCTGAACATACACATCACAGTCCAACCCACACTTCACAACTCCCACATGCACTTGCTTCCCTTCTTTCAGTGCAGCGGCCGAAGCGCAGCACTTGATCAGGAAAGGGAACGTCAGCAGATTGGGTCGAACACCGCTGTGGAGCATCACGCGAAAGACCCAGATGGCCTCTCGGGGGGAGTCGCTGGGGGCATAGCCGCGGATGAGGAAGTTCCATGACGACGGCGGTGAGGACTCAGAGTGGCGGAGGAGGGTTCGGGCGTAGGCGAAGTTTTTGGCGGGAGAGAGGGCGCAGAAGCGGACGAGCTGGGTGAGGAGAAAGTGGTCTTTTCGAAAGCCGGAGACTTGGATTTGGGCGTGGATCTGAGAGAGGTGTTTGAAGGTTGAGCAGAGGCTGAGGAGGTGGAGACATTGCTGCTTTTTGGAGCCAAAGTTTGAATTACAGTTATTGGCGGTTGGGATTGGAAGCCGAACCATGCATTTGGATTTGGGGATTGGGATTTAGGGAGAAGTCTCGGCATATAACAAAGTAAAAAGCAATAGTGTAGGTTAAAGTTTAAGAGGCTTTTAACGAAACACTTTCAGTACTATTTATTTTAACAAAAAAAGATATTTTACTCTAAAAATTCACTTCTTATACTATTCACTTACAACATCTTTTTGTCCTTTTGATTAAAACTCAAAGTTTTTTTAGCCATTTTTATTAGTTTTCCTTAAGGTTTAAGAGAATTGTTATTAACATTCCAAAAATCTCATTTGACACTCCAAACTTTTTAAAACTAGAAAGAAAAATACACTTTTGAAGAGTGTATAATGAGATTTTTTGAATGCTAATAATAGTTTCCAAAGCTTAGTTCAGAAAAATTATTGAGATATTACATTTTTGTATCATTTGATGGGACGTGATGTGTACATATCACATCAATTATCAAATGTATCTTATTGGACGATAGTTATATGCATCACTTGCCACATGAAATAGTACACTAATATGGTCTAAAATCATGGAGAGATTTTTCAGTGTGCTGAAAACACCACACGGTACGCCAAGTGTCATAATACAACTGATTGGATATTTGAAAAAAAAATTACAACTACTTGTATTTTAACACTTGGTGTATCGAGCCGTGTTTCCGGCATACGGAAAATTTTCTCAAATTGTGGTCTCCCTTGAGAAACACCAATTGTATTGTTACATTTGGTTTACCAAACCGTGTTCCCGATATACTGAAAAATCTCTCCTCCCTAGCATTACTTTTTTGATAATTCCAAAATCATGCATTGAGTTTGAGATGTGTATTTTTTTTATTAACAAACGATATTATCTACACTAAGGGAGTAGGGGAATAGATTAAGTCTCACACTGGACTAATAATAATGTAGTTCAAATTCGCCTTTAGCGAGAATCGAACCTAAAATCTTTACTTACAAGTGAGAAAAACATATCACTAACTAGATCGTAATACTAAGTAGTTGTATTGAGATTTGTATTAACTTGTCTACATGACAATGCTTTAGAATACTCTTAGAGTAGTTCCACCGGAGGTGGATAGCCTAGCACCTTGTCTAAAATCAAGGCCAGCACACTATCAATTTACTCCACCCCTTCAACTTGATTGGCCCCCAGCCCAAGCTGGTCTCTGGGCCAGCCTAAAATAGACTGACCAAGAAGCCGGGCTGTTTGCCTGGCGTGTGCATTTCACGGGGCCGTGGCGCGAGTGCCCGATAGCTTTTCAGAGGCGGGACCCCTGTCGCAGGCGCACTTAAAACTCACCACAAGTAGGCGACGTGGCTCACTTTCTGCCATTGGATTTCCAACGGCTATTTTTTCTAGACCATTGGATTTCCAACGGTAAAAAAAATTAATTTTTACTTTTAAAATAGATCGTCCAATCACAGATCAATGGTCCACATTTTTTTCACAAAAAATTAAAAAAATTAAAAAAAAAAGGCCCAACGATAAGAAATATGACCATTGGCCACGTGGCAACTCCTTGGCTCTTGGATTTGAATATTTTTCAAATCCAACGGTCCAGATTAATTAACTATATTAAAAATTATTAAAAAATACAGAAAAATTATTAAAAAATACATAAAATTTTTAAAAATGTTATTTTTTTTCTATAAATACCTAACCCTCATCTTCCACCTTTACACCACATTTCAATATTTTCTACACTTTAAGAGAGAAAAATGTCTTCGTGGAAGCTCATTGAAGATGTTACGTTGTGTGAATGTTGGGTTCACACTACTCATGACCCAATTACGGGTAATGAGATGGATAAGCGAGAAATGTGGAGTAAAATTACGAAAGCGTTTTGTGATGTACATGGAAAAGACGCCAGAACTAGTCAAGGTCTTCAAGGTCGTTCGAAAAAACTCAACGCATCCTTTACTTGTTGGAAAAACGTCATCTTTCATGCTTCCGATAACCTCCGTAGTGGGACAAGTTTAGCGGATCAGGTGACAATATTTTTATTTATTTTTACGCATTCCACCCACATCAATATTTTGATTTATTTAATTTCGTATGTAATTTTTATGTTATTTCTTATGTAATTTTTATATGCATTCCACCTGCATCAAAATTTTAATTTATTTAATTTCTTATGTAATTTTTATTTAATTTCTTATGTCATTTTTATGTAATTTATATGCATTTCACCTATATCAATATTTTAATTTATTTATTTGTGTTACACCCGCATTTTTTAACACTATCTTATCCCACATTTTTATAGACACTACAAGCTCAAGCATTCTACAATTCAAAGAACCAGAACAAATCATTCACCATATGGGAATGTTGGCAAATTGTCAAAGATTGCCCTAAATACAAAATTGTGGTAACCGGTCCAGAAGTTGTCAAGCACGGCGTGGGTCTACATAGTTCGCCAGAACCAGACACAGCCGAACAAGAAGCCGACACATTTCAAGACACGGAGGGACGCCTGAACAAGTGCCCGAGACCCAACCGACTCGTCACTCCCCCAGGCCTCAAGGTAAAAAGGCATCAAAGAAAAAAGGTAGTTCTTCCAAAAATGACTACACTAAATATATGGAGGAACTTGCTCACCAAGGTGAATTGAACATGGCACGGGAAAAGGCTAGAGATGAGGAAAAAGTTACTGCTATGGCAGCAATAATAGCAGCTACCGAGGCCCGTGATGCGGCGGCTGAGAGACAAAAAGAAATAGTTAATTGAGAGAACGAGCTGGTTAGACAAGCACTTCATCGAGAAAATGAAATGCTTAGAGAAGAAAGGATGGCTCAAGCAGATCGTGACACTATGAGCAAGTCTCTAGTAGGACTGTCTCCGAATTCAAAATATTTTTGGACATTGGAAAAAAGAGATGTCGTGCGAATGAGGCGTGGAAGAGATGAGGAAACAAGTCAAGGGGGTTCTAGCTACACAAATCATAGCAACCAAGATCCTAGCACCACATATCCTAGCTCCAGAGACTTTGTATAATTTTATGTAATTTCTTATTTTTTTAGAATTTTATTTAATTTCTTATGTTTTTTTCTTTTTTTTTCTTTTGAACTTTATTTAATTTCTTATGTAATTTTTATGTTTTTTTCTTTTTTTCTTTTGAACTTTATTTATTTTTATTTAATTTATTATGCAATTTTAATGTAATTATTTATTTATTTTTGTACTTTATTTAAACACATGAAATAAGATTACATAAACTCACCAAATAAGATTACATAAACTCACGAAATAAACTTAAAAACAAAACACACTACATAGAATTACATGAACTTAAAAAAAAATACACTTTATTTTTCAACCACAAGCCTCATTTTAATTATCTTCACCTTCATACAATCTCCACTGGTGCTCAATCAAGTCATTCTGGCGGGTTACGTGCCAATATGGCATTTGCACATCAGTGTACCGCTGAACGATCAATTCATTGTAACGTCCATCACATTCCAACAGCTCGTGTTGCACGGGATCTTCGGTCCTGTCATGAGCACAGTAGATACGTGTTCTTGAGTTGTTCATCGGATCTGGCTCATATTCATCGACGACATCATAATCATACTCATCTTCAACAATCATGTTGTGGAGAATAATACATGTCATCATGATGGATCGAAGAGCCTCGACATCAAACAATCTAGCTACAGCCCTGACAATCGCCCAATGAGCTTGCAGGATACCAAAACAACGCTCGACATCCTTTCTACACCCTTCTTGACATTTTGCGAAGTCTTTTTCCTTTTCAGTCTGTAAATGTGGCACTGTTTTGACAAATGTTGATCACCTTGGGTAAATGCCATCTGCAAGGTAGTATGATCCCTCGTATTGGGTACCATTAACCCAATATGTGCATCTCGGTGATTTTTCTTGTAGCAGTTCGTCGAACACTGGGGATTGGGCAAGGACATTTAGGTCATTCTGAGCTCCTGGAACACCAAAAAAAGCATGTCAAATCCATGTATCAAATGAAGCCACCGCTTCCAAAATGATGCTTTTGGCTCATTTTCTGTCGCCATAAGCTCCTTGCCACATACTTGGATAGTTTTTCCAAGTCCAGTGCATGCAGTCGATGCTTCCAATCATGTCAGGGAAGCCTCGCATCTCACCCTTCCTCAGAAGCCTTCGTATGTCCCTTGGCGTGGGTGTCCGGAGGTACTCATTGGTGTAGAGGGCTTCAATTGCAGAGCAAAATCGCATCAGGGACTCCAGAATAGTTGTTTTTCCCATCCTCGCGATCTCATCCCCTTGATCTGCAGATGCTCCATATGCAAGCATTCGCAAGGATGCCGTAATTTTTTGCTCGGGAATAAGACCTAGAACATGAAAAGCATCATCTTTTTGCACAAAGTATGGATCATGGTTGCAAATAGCACTCATGATTTTGTCGAACAAATTTCGTTGCATTCTTAAACGACGTCTAAAAACATGATCAGGGAATGTGCTGTTAGGAATAAAATAATCCTCCAAGAGATCTTTACCTCGTCTTTCTCTTTTTCTATCAAAATTTGCAGCACGTCTTGGTTTGGCTATCTGACCCACGGCTTCCATGACACGGCGAGAATGTGAGGCCCTCTGCCTTCTATGGTGATCATCCTCATCCTCCTCCATAAAGAAAGCCTCATCTCCACCTCCACCTTCCTCGAGATTGGCCAATTCTGACTGTTGTGCCAACAACCTTTTATGTTGCTCCTGCAACTATTTATACACTCTCCTTGAAGAAGACATTGTAATAAGCACTCAAGATTTGAAAACAATGAACAAGGATTCTGAGCTAAAAAGAAGGATTGAGCTTGGTGTGAGGATGGATGTAGAGATGTAGGGTTTATATGGACAAAAAAAAAAAAAAGATGAGGTTCTGGACAATGCCATGTGGCACTATGTGATTGGTTGAAAATCTTATCGAAATCTTGGCTAAATTATTGTAAACCGGAAGTGAAACGTGGCGTGTCGGGATTGGTCGAAAATATTATCGGAAATCTATCCACAAAATAGTATGTTCGGATAATGACACGTGGCATGACGTGATTCGTTGAAAATCTTATCGAAATCTTGGCTAAATTATTGTAAGACGGAAGTGACACGTGGCACGTCGGGATTGGTTGAAAATCTTAGCGGAAATCTATTCACAAAATAGTACGTTCGGATAATGACACGTGGCGTGACGAGATTGGTTTAAAATCCAATCCGAAATTAAAACTATTTTATTTTTTTATTCTTTTAGAAAAAAATTTAAAAATATTTTAAATGGGCTGGGTGCCAGCGCATTTTGTAGGGATGGAGATCGTTTGTGCAAGCGCATTTTTTCATTGGGTGCCAGCTCATTTTTTTAGGGGTGGAGATGCATTGGCCTATTACTGTTCATTGGAGTCTGTTACTGTTCACTGAAGTGGATAAATAGGCTGAGTGCTGGCACAAAGTCCTTAGAGGTGGACTTGCTCTTATGAGTCATGACGTTCCAAGAGCATGAAATTTCTTTTTATTAGTCATAGGGGAAATGATCTAATCGTTGTTGTATGCTAACATGGAGAATCAAATTTAAAAACCTCGAATTATTTGAATTATTTTCAGAAAAGCAAAACAGATAATTATATAAACCAGTTAACAGTTCTCCAAATAACCGTTGATGAGTACCTAAATTTTGAATTTTAAACTACTGACAAAAACCTTTATATATATATATAATTCAGAAACCGTTCCAAAGTGAAAATCCATATTCACAAAACCAATCAATCGAACTTTCCCAGAGAGAGAACAACCGCAAAAATGGACCAAAAGACTGACGGCGTCGGAATCAAAATCTACAATAATGTAGTCTACGGGGATCCACACGACGACGAGGCCACCAAATCTCCACCAAAGCCACCGCAACCTTCTTCTTCATCTCAGCCTCTGCCCCTGCTCCGACTGAACCCGGACCACTTGCACGGCCGTAAACGGCGTGCCGTTGCGAAAGGGGTCCAGAAAACCCTATCCAAGACTTCAATGCTGGCCAACTTTCTTCCCACGGGCACTCTCCTAACCTTTGAAATGGTTCTCCCCGCTATCTACACAACCGGGGAGTGCACGCGTGTCACCACCATGATGACGTACGGGATCTTGGGCATGTGCACCCTCTCATGCTTTTTCTTCCACTTCACGGACAGTTTCCGTGGTCCGGACGGGAAGTTGTACTATGGGTTCGTGACGCAGAAAGGGCTAGCGGTGTTTAAACCGGGCCTGATGGTGGAGGTGCCGAAGGAGGAGAGGTACAAGTTGGGGCTGTCGGACTTCGTTCATGCCATTATGTCCGTCATGGTGTTTGTGGCGATCGCATTTTCGGACCGCCGCGTGACGGACTGTTTGTTTCCGGGGCACGAGAAGGACATGGATGAAGTGATGGAGAGTTTCCCGTTGATGGTGGGAATCGTGTGCAGCGGCTTGTTTCTTGTGTTTCCGAGTACTCGCTACGGGATTGGCTGCATGGCTGCGTGAATGAAGCAGATGCGTAATTCAAGATACAGTTTTATTAGTTAATGATGTTTGTATTTCTGTAAGTTGTATTAATATGTTATGTTGTTTGTGTTTATATATATAATATATGTTATATTGGAAAGAAGTGTTTCGGGAACCAGGTTCGGTACATCAACCAATTATATTATTATATTTAGTTTATCCGTCCATATATCTGGCACAATAAAAAATCTCTCGTTATATTGATATGTTGTATTACGATTCACTTTGACAATGATTTTGCTTTGAGTAATAGTATATTAAGTTGCAAATTTTAGGCTTTATATATTTGATCGATAGATCATTAGTTGACCTAGGGCATGTGCTTGACTTGATTTCCTCTCCTAATATCGCTTAAATCTTCTTTTATATTTGCAAAAGAAAATCAAAATAATTATCAAATATAACTTATGTTGTAATCATTAATTTTCCTACTCAGTAAATATATGACATATGTTGTAACCATTACCTTGCCTAATTCCCATATTCATGTGAAATAATCATTAATTTACCTTCCAATATTGGTCTAAAAAGTAGTGTACATATCTGGACAATCGAGCATATATAGTTTCTCATCCAAATTAAGGTGGATGAGTTTTAGATATTGATCAACCCACCCATCAATTATATTCTTGTTAAGTTGTTAATATTTCTGAGAAATGGCTAGCGTCAACAAAATTGTATTTTGCATGGCGGTCGTACTGTTTATAACTGTGACTACGACCATGAAGGCTCAAGCAACTACGCGGCTCCCAGACCTCTCATATCCATATGCAGTTTATCTCAACGACACCAGGCTGTCTTCCCCCGCCAAGGCCGCCGTCGCCAGTATGTAATTAAAAAGTTTAATGAATCCCTAATGGTACTCTAATTATTAATTAATTATATACTATACACATTTAATCGACTTAATTTTGTTTGTTGAATAATATGTTGTAGAATGGGACGGGAGATGTGCATGCTGATTGTGCTGTTAAAATGCATGAAATAAACATGTTGGAATAATGGTGTTGGATGACTAGTGAAATTAGGCTAGTCAACTTTCTTGTTCAAAGTTAGTCAAGTTAGGTTAGTCAAGCAAGATAGGTAAGTTAGGCAAAATTAGGCTTATGATCTTTTTCTTCCCTATATATATGTTTCATCTTGTAATTGTTTCATTAAGCAAATATACATCAAAATTCAATATGGTATTAGAGCTGTGATCTGGGAAAAACCACAAAACACAGCTCTAAAGCAGCCACGAGGTCAACCATTCTAGGCATGGCCTCTCATTCAAAATGGGAAAATCCCAACCACCCGCTCTATCTCCACCACTCGGATCAACCTGGTGCAATCCTCGTACCACAACCATTGGTGGAAGACAACTACAACACATGGGTTCAATCCATGAGTATGGCCTTAACGGTCAAGAACAAACTTGGTTTTGTTGATGGAACGACCAACAAACCAAGTGAGGATAATTTTGAGGAGCTACAGCAATGGAATCGCTGCAACAACTTGGTCAAGACATGGCTACTAGGCTCTATGTCAAAGGAGATTTCAGGGAGTGTCATCAACTACAAGGATGCTCGACAAATGTGGACCGATCTGCAGGAGAGGTTCTCACATGTGAATATAGTTCAGCTGTTCCATGTTGAGAACGAGATCCATGATTGCGTCCAAAGCAATATGAGTGTAAGTTCTTACTTCACTAAACTTAAAAGTTTATGGGATGAACGTGATACTTTGTGTTCCATTCCAGCATGCAGTTGTGGAACAAAGAATGAGATGAACTCATATGTTGAAACTCAGAAAACCATGAAGTTCCTTATGGGACTGAACGAATCGTATGCTACGGTTCGAAGCAATACTCTTCTTCTCGAACCACTACCTACGGTGAACAAGGCATATGCGTTGGTCCTTCGACATGAACGCCAGGCAGAGGTTTCCAATGGGAAAAGCACACAACTAGAAACTGCTGTCTTTGCAGTGAAGAATCTGTCGCGAGAACCTACACCTGAAGACAAGGAGATGCGATGTGGAAAGTGCAATAAAACCAATCACATCACCAAAAATTGTCGTGCACATCTCAAGTGCACTTTTTGAGGATGGAAAGGCCACACCTTCGATTTCTGTCGAAAACAGAAAGCAGCCACAGAGACCGAATCCAATCGTCTCTTTTCTTCAAAGGGGAATCAAGTTTCACAAAGTAACAAGCAAGAGACAGTGCCTAATTTCCCGTTCTCTCAGAAGGACTGCAAGCAAATCCTTCAGATGTTGAACAAGAACAAATCATCATTTGCCAATCAAGTCAGTAATCTTCCTAGTCATGAAGAACTTTCAGGTAAATCCTTCTCTTTTTCATGTAAAAGAACCAAAAGTATTTGGATCCTGGACAGTGGTGCCACGGATCACATAGTTTGCAGTCCTAGTCTCCTTACACACTCACGAGCTGTTGAAAATCATACAGTTGAACTGCCAAATGGTTCCGTTGCCAAAGTCACTCACATTGGACAAGTTGTTTTCTCTCATAATCTTATCCTTGAAAATGTCCTATGTGTGCCGTTCTTTATGTTGAATTTAATATCTATCAGTAAACTAGCCTATGATTCCTTATATGTCACCATTTTCTTCACCCAATTTTGTGTCATTCAGGACCTTCGCTCGGGGAAGATGATTGAGACAGGAACTGAAAGGGATGGACTTTACTACCTCGACCCATCAAAGAAAGGAACATGCAACAATATTCAAACCGTCTCACCAAAGCTTTGGCACCAACACCTAGGACACCCATCTCATAAAGTCACTTCGTTATTACCTTTATTTAACAATAAGGCTTGTGATTTGGAAAAATGTTTAATTTGCCCATTGGCCAAACAAACAAGATCACCCTTTCCTTTGAGCTCTATTTCTACCAAATCATGTTTTGAATTATTGCATATTGATATTTGGGGTGGTTATCAAGTTGCTTCTATTTCAGGTGCCAAGTATTTCCTTACCATCGTAGATGACTACACTAGAAGCACTTGGGTTTATTTGATGAAACATGAATCTGACACAAAAGACATTTTAGTCGGATTCATTCAAATGATTGAGACTCAATTCAATACCAGAGTTCAAATCATACGAAGTGACAATGGCCCTGAGTTTAAGCTTGAGCAATTTTATGCTCCCAAAGGCATCATACATCAATCTAGTTGTGTCAATACACCACAACAAAATGGTGTTGCCGAACGTAAACACCGGCATTTGCTCAATGTTGCTCGGGCTTTGCTCTTTCAAGCTTGTTTGCCAAAACATTTTTGGGGGGATGCAATCTTAACCTCAGCCTACCTCATCAATAGAACACCCACTCCACTTCTCCAAGGTAAAACACCTTACGAAAAACTGTTTCACAAAGCACCTAACTATTCCCATTTAAAGGTTTTCGGTAGTTTATGTTTTGCTTCTACACACGCCCAAAGACCCTCTAAATTCGACCCCCGTGCAATCCAATGCATTTTTCTTGGGTATCCTTATGGTCAAAAGGGTTATAAATTGTTTGATATAAAACACAATAAGACTTTTGTTTCTAGGGATGTTGTTTTTTTTTAAGATCATTTTCCATTCCAAAATCATACCACTTCCGCTGCCCCGTCTCTATCAAACATTACACCCTCACCCATCACGTTTGACTTGACCTCTCCCATTGAGTCACACTCAAGCCTTGCACCCGAAGAAATAAACATCACCTCTCCCACACTTGCCGACATCACACCACTCTCATCTCCTTTACCTACTACAACTCCACCACCAGATACCTTATCAACACCTTCACATACCCTACACTCTTCACCACCTCCAACCACTCCATCACCAGACCAACCACCTCCACTCCGTCGTAGCACTCGACCGACCAAAACTTCCACATTTTTGCAGGACTTTCATGTTGAGGTGGCCCTCCCTTCCCGTGTTGCTCCCACATCTTCCACAAGCATGGTCCAGTCATCAGGTACATCTCACCCCATATCTCGTTATTTATCTTATGACCATGTATCCCCCACTCACAAAACCTTTCTCACCACCCTCACCATTATTAAAGAACCCACCAGTTTTTCGCAAGCTGTTCAGGATCCAAAATGGCGTGACGCCATGCAAAAAGAGATTGTTGCCCTTCATGAAAATCGCACTTGGACTCTTGTGCCCTTACCACCTCACAAACATCCCATCGGTTGCAAATGGATCTATAAGGTGAAGCTTAAACCTGACGGCAGTGTTGAACGCTACAAAGCTCGTCTCGTTGCTAAAGGCTACAGTCAAATTGAGGGGCTTGATTATCGGGAAACTTTTGCTCCAGTTGCCAAGCTCACCACCGTCCGCGTCCTCCTGAGTATTGCTTCCATACGAGGCTGGCATCTTCATCAACTTGATGTGAACAACGCCTTTTTGCATGGTGACTTATACGATGAGGTTTATATGTCCCTGCCTCCTGGGTTCGGACGAAAGGGGGAGACACGAGTATGCAAATTACACAAATCCATTTATGGTTTAAAACAGGCCTCGAGACAATGGTTTATCAAGCTGTCTAGTGCTCTCAAGACTGCTAGTTTTCATCAATCATGGTCAGATTACTCATTATTCGTCCGAAACCGTCAAGGCAGTTTTATGGCATTACTTGTGTATGTTGATGACGTGATACTTGCAGGTAACAATTTGAGAGAAATTGAAGAGACTAAACTCTTCCTTTCCCAACATTTTAAACTAAAGGATTTGGGAAAACTCAAATACTTTTTGGGGATAGAAGTTGCAAGATCTAAACAAGGGATTGCCTTGTGCCAACGCAAATATGCGTTGGAGATACTAGAAGATACTGGGTTCCTTGGTGCGAAGCCCTCACGATTACCAATGGAACCAAACCTATCCCTTACATAAACTGATGGGACGCTCCTACATGATCCTTCTTCATACAGGCGACTCGTAAGGAGGCTGATTTACTTAACCATCACGCGGCCTGACCTGACTTATGTGGTTAATATGTTGAGCCAATTCATGGACAAGCCACGACAACCACACCTTGAAGCGGTGCATAAGGTTCTCAGGTACATCAAACAATCTTCTGGACAGGGAATTCTTTTGCCTTCTACAGGTTCACTACAATTACAAGCCTTTTGTGATGCTGATTGGGCTCGGTGTAAAGACACTAGAAGGTCAATAACCGGTTATTGTATCTTCCTTGGACAAGCACCGATATCTTGGAAAACGAAGAAACAAAGCACAATATCTCGTTCTAGTGCAAAGGCAGAATACCGTTCTATGGCTACTACTTGTTGTGAAGTTATATGGCTAAGAAACATTTTGAAGGACTTGCAAGTAAATCATGCACAACCAGTCACAATGTTTTGTGATAATCAAGCTGCCATGCACATTGCTTCGAACCCAGTGTTTCATGAACGAACGAAGCATATAGAGATAGACTGTCACCTAGTACGTGAGAAGATTCAAATTGGAATGGTGCAAACAGCTTACATACGGACCTCGAATCAACCTGCAGACTTATTCACCAAACCACTAAGCTCGGCACAATTTGAGGTCTTAATTAGCAAGTTGGGTGTCATCGACATTCACACTCCAACTTGAGGGGGAGTGTTAAAATGCATGAAATAAACATGTTGGAATAATGGTGTTGGATGACTAGTGAAATTAGGCTAGTCAACTTTCTTGTTCAAAGTTAGGCAAGTTAGGTTAGTCAAGCAAGATAGGTAAGTTAGGCAAAATTAGGCTTATGATTTTTTTCTTCCCTATATATATGTTTCATCTTGTAATTGTTTCATTAAGCAAATATACATCAAAATTCAATATGTGCGTGCATAATCCAAAGCCCTATTGCTTTGAGTGTTGCGATCCGACAGGCACTGCCCCGACCCCGACCCCGACGACCTCTGCTTTTGCAATATGATGCATAATCCAACTGCTCTCAGGACTCTGAAGAGTGAAGGATGCCTTTAACTTTTTGATTAATTAGTCAATAAATGGTGATACTTCCGTCAAATAATCATCTGGATGAACTATATATATGTATTAATTTTTAGGGTAAAAGACTGTTTACTATCCTCATGTTTCGTGGTTTTCAACATTTAGTACATCAGGTTTTTTTCGTCTCAGAGTCATACCTAAAGTGTTAATTTTAGGACAGTCTCATACATCTGTTAGTCAAACTGTTAATTCTCCCATTAATTGATGACGTGGCGCCTATGTGGACAATGATTAGGCGCCACGTGTCATTAAAGTGTCCACGTGGAAATTAAAAATTCAAAAAAAAAAAAATTTGGTCTTCTTCTTCCTCCCTGACATTCCCTTGCTCCCTTATCCCTCCATTCTCTTCTTTGCACGAATCCACCAAATCCCGAGTTCCTTTCAAACCCTCGCCACGGAGTTCCCTCCCCTCACTCGGCGTGCCTACTTCGCGGCCACCATCTCCGCCATCGACGACATATCATCCTCTGTGTCCAGATCCTGGACCCACCGCCACAGTGGCGCTGTTGTAGTTCTTGGCCTTTTCTCTGCCCTCCTGTCTCTTTTCTTCCCTTCTTCTTCCTTTTTCATTTTGATTTTCCTTTTCCATTTCCATTTTCTTTCATCTCGAAAGAGACCCCAATTTTTTTGGGTTCACAAAAGAAACCCAATATTAGTTTATTTGATTTTTTTTTTCTTTTAACTTTATAGTTTTCTGGAAAATTGGGAGGATTTGGGTCTCCTCCACCTGGGTTCACAAAGAGAAGATCCATACTTGAAAATACCAAATTCTTGAACCAATTCCAACCAAAACCCTTTTGGATCAAAACCTAGTAGATTCGTACCTTTAGAATTTGAAAAATATAACCCCAAATTGTTGAACCGACTCTCCAAATCGCCCGAATAATCAAGGAGGAGTACCTGAATTCGCAAAGGTTAGAAGCAACAGCTTGGAATCTTCTCACTTCAGCTTTTCTGAATCTCTGGCTGTGCGAAGAAGAGAATGAAAAACAAAACAAAAAAAGAAAAACAAGAATCAGGGAGAAACCCACCAAACCCTCAAAATCGTTAGTCTGTCCCTCGCTCCCTCCCTTCTTCTCCCTCCATTCTCTCCTCTGCACGAACCTACCGAATCTCGAGTTCCTTCCAAACCCTTGTCGCCGAGTCCCTTCCCTTCACTCGGCTTGCTTACTTCACAGCCACCATCTCCGCCATCGACGACCGGCTTTTTTCCTAACCTTGTGGTTAAATGCTCCAGCATGCACACCCATGGTTAATGGCTTCGAAAGCTGGTACTGGATACGATGGTGAAGAGATCAGTCAACGATGGTGGATCAGAGCTGAGAGTTGAATCAAACGAGTCTGGTAGTTGCGGGATCTGGGTTCTGTGGGGGTTTGGTGGGTTGGTGCATATATCCACACCTTGAAGAGTTGAATCAGAGCTAAGAGTTTGGTGGGTTGGTGCATATCTGGGTTCTCAGCTTCGTACTCATTGTGGGATCTGGGACTCGTTTTGAGGAGAGAATGGTGGGATAAGGGAGGAAGGGAATGTCAAGGAGGAAGAAGAAGACCAAATTTTTTATTTTGAAATTTTGAAATTTTAATTTCCACGTGGACGCTTTAATGACACGTGATGCTCAGTCATTGTCCACATGGGCGTCACGTCATCACTTAACGGAAGAATTAACAGTTTGACTAACGGATGTATGAGACTGTCACAAAATTAACACTTTAGGTATGACTTTGGGACGAAAAAAACTTGATGTATTAAATGTTGAAAACTACGAAACATGAGGGTAGTAAACAGTTTTTTACCCTAATTTTTAAATGGAAGTTTTCACTTAAGGACGAATTTTTACTTCTTTGGTTTGCATTTGTTGCAAAATTATGCAAAGTGTGTAAATGGGATTTTGCAATTGGTACTAGATAGGACCCTTTGGAGAAGATAGGTCTAGCCGATCCATTGCATGTAAGGCTGGTCACGGTTCAGCTTGGTTCGGTGTTAATTGATTGATTATTTAATAGTAGATTACGACCGGTTCGATTCCAATTTGAACAAAACTGAGCAGATCAATGAACAAAACTGGATTTATCCAAGAATGCTTCGGCACAATTGGTTATGTTTGGTTTCTGCCATTTGATTTTTTGTTTAGAGATTTTAAGAATCTCAATACAGCCTTCAGTGGGAAAGGGTCTTTTGTTTTTGGGGGGGGGTTGATACCAGAGAGTAGACCATGATGGCAACTAGGGCAGTGGTTTGTTTTTTTTATGTCTGCAACTTAAAAGTTAGTTGGTCCGGCTGTGAGACTAAGAATTTCTCTTTTTTTCAGAAACATGTACATTACATTATGGCATGCTTAAAAACTCTACCAATTGAACCAATTCATTTCAACTTTCAAATTTGTTCATTATTCGAAAGCAAAATGATTGACTAAAGCACTTTCAAGTTTAAAAAGCAAAAAAGTATAAAGAAAGCGATTACAAAACTACTTGATTGATCAAAGATTGGAAAGTAAGTAGAAGACAGTTGTCTTCTAAATTTAAACAAATAGATAGAAGAAGTTGAGAAAAGATTTTGGGATCCTTCAATTACATTCATTCATCGTATATCATGCAGTCAATTTTTGTCAAGTACTGTTTATATTCAATTTTAAATAAAAAAATTTATAATGATTTTTAACTGTACGATGTACAATAAACGGATATGATTGAAGGATCCACTTATTTTTGGGAACAAGTTATCATTTCATGATTCAAAATACTAAAAAATTCCTTTGATGAAAACTTAATCCTGACATGTTAATCTTGTAAAATATTCCACAATTTCAATCATCAACCTCTTAGGTCTATCTACCAAAACCAAAAGACACTACAACTTTTCACGGTGTCACAGTCAATGAGAAACATGTGGCAGCAGATTCGAAATAAAAGGAAAAACGTGAAATTCGTTTGTGTTCTTTCTTATTTCTTACAGATATAATTCAATCACCTAATGAGATTCTGGATTTCTATATCTGGAGTTCGCATATCGAGAAATGTAAACAGTTCAAGAGAAAAAAGATCTGAACTATTCAAGTTTTCGAATTTTTGTAAAATGAAGTAATGGAATAGATCGTAGAAATCGTATAATTAAAATTAAACGATCCAAATTTTTTGGTCTGTAAATTTCGAACACAAATCTAAGGTGAATCTCAAATTTTCAATCACTACCACTGAGTCTGAGCTGGCGGTGAATGTGACTCATTAAGGTATATGCCTACATACACGTTTTCAATGATTTTGTGGAAAAATATACAATAGTTTTGGACTGCTTGGATAGGGTCAGTTGATTTTGCATCGAGTTCGAGTCTTTCCTGCAGACAAACAGACAAACAGAAGGGGTGGGCTGGGGAGTGAGACCAGAGAGTAGACCGTGATGGGTTTGAAAATCAAAGAGGGTAGAATAGGGTGTTCCTTTATGCGTCTCAAACGTCGGAATTGGTTAGTGGAAATTCTACGAACACTACTTGGTTACTAGAAGTTCAGCGGCCACTCTTGTAAACGTAATGCTAAAAAGGTTAAATTTACAAATTAAATGATGTATTATCAATAGAAATATGCACGTTTATCAACATTTAAGGAATAAACCAATCATCAACTTTCATGTCTTTTAGTTACCAAAATTTTGTCTACAAATTTAATTTCCTTAACATTACCCATCTTGTAATTACATTTAGACAAGTGTCAAAATAATTAAAATGATAAACGCAAATTAGAAACGAGTTTAAATATGATTAGGTATCAATACGAGTGGTTGGTGATCTTTCAGCAACCAATTAGTGTCCAAATTCTACCAATTGGACCAATTCATTTCAACTTTCAAGTTTGTTATCATTATTCTTAAACAAAGTGATTGACTAAAGCACTTTCAAGTTTAAGCAAAAGGTTTAAAGAAAGTGATTACCAAACAACTTGATTGATCAAGATTGGAAAATAAGTAGAAGAAAGTTTCCTAGTTGTAATCATTTCATGATTCAAAAAACTAGCAAATTCCGTTGATTAAAACTTTATCCTAACATGTTAATTTTGTAAGAGAAATGCTAAAGAGACTCTTAAAAGTGGAATTCTCTATGAACTCATTTTTTATATAATATTTCACAACATTAACACGAAAATTAACGTTAAAATATAAAATGATAAATAGTTTATAAAGAGTTTCATTTTGAAAGAATATTCTATAACGTTTCTTATTTTGTAAACTATTCCACAATTTCAATCATCAACCCTTCAATTCTCGAGAATTCTAAAGAAATGCTTGTGAGATGGCAAATATTATACAAAGATTACCAACACCAACCTTTTAATTTCAAGAATTCTCCAGAAAGCTCTACCTCAATTCTATCAAAACCAAGATACTTCCACATAATTCTCGAGAAAGCTCTACCTCAATTCTTCAAAGATTACCAACACCACCCTTTTAATTTCAAGAATTCTCAAGAAAGCTCCACATCAATTCTATCAAAACCAAGATGCTTCCACATAATTCTTGAGAAATCTTTACCTCAATTCTATCATTCTATCAAAACCAAGATGCTTCCACATAATTCTCAAGAAAGCTCTACCTCAATTCTCGAGATGGTAAATAGTGTACTTTCTTATTTCTCGGACTTCAATCACGTACGAGGATCCTTTTCGGATTCTTTTTATGAGGATTTCAAGAATTCTTAAATTATGTTCGTTTATCGTACATCGTACGGTTAGAAATAATTTTAAATAATTTGATTTAAAATTAAATATGAATAGCATCTAACGAAAATTAACCAAACAATATACGATGAACGAACACGATTTGAGAATTCGTATGATGCTCGGAAAGGGGATCCGAATAGGATCCTTATTCTTCAATCACGATCTCCGAGTCTGAGCTGGTGGTAACTATAGCTCATTAAGCCATATGCCTACTTGCACGTTTTTAATAATGTTGTTGAAAAATATGACCTGTAGTTTTGGACTGATGCATTTGGATGGATCAATTAATTTTAAGCACTGCTTTCGATAAGTTCGAATCTTTCCTTCGGATGATGATTGCATTTAAAAACATATATTCACATTCACATAATTATATTTAACAAGAGGTGGTTGTATTCAATGTGTGACTATTATAGCTAATTCTATTCATGTCAATTTCTTTGTATTTTTTTTTATTTCTCCTCCTTTCTAAACTAATATAATTTTAAGAAGAATATCGCTTTGTTGAACAATATAATAAGTGAGGCAATTTTTATTTTTTTAAATTTTATATCAAAAAAAATATAGAATAACAATAAACAGAAATGTGCAAATAGAAATTCATTTTAGTGCCGTGCAATTTATATAAGGAGTGTGATATCCACACACCTCTTTTTATTTCTCATATATTTTTTTAATTTTCGGCCGTCGGATCGTATAAATTGAAGAAAATTAAAGGACAAAAATTAACAAAAAATGCGTTAAAAGTAAAAAAGAATGTGTGAAAAGTAAAAATGATGTGTGATTAACACATCCTTTACATAAAACAACGAGTTATGACTAAACTAAACAACAATCTTTTCTTTTTTTTTTATCAAAACTGAACGATAATTTAATTTAATAATATAATGTTATGTGTGATTTTTTTTTTTTTTTTTTTTTTTGACATTGTCACCAAATCTATAAACGTCGTTAAATACTCCTTTTTCACTTCACGAGGGTGCCAAGGAAGCCCAGGCCCACCACAGAAGCCGAGTTTCTGGCAGAAGAATCACAGTTGAGCAAGGACTCTGTTTGTGGTCAGTAGACACTATCATCCTCATTTCTTCCCCAATTTCCATCAGCAAATTTGAGCCTCATCAACCCTTCCATGATTTCCCCTTCTTCAGTGGGACCCATCTCAACGACCCTCCTCCCCGATTGTTCTGTTGCTTTTTCTATCCCCGTCTATGGTTTCTCTTTCTCCCGTTTCAGTTTCTCCTCCGATTCGTCATCATTGTTCAATCCGGCTTCGTTTTCCCACAATTTCCTCGATCGGGTTTGTTTCTGATTGAATTTCCTCAACTGGGTTTGCTTTATTTTCAGCGGAATCGCCTCAGTGTGTTGTATCCGGTCTATGACCTCCTGCTAGCTCTCTGAGGCATTTCGTCGAACACCTTGTCTAATGGCTTCCATTGGGTCTCTGCCTTGTATAATAGAGACCAAGACTGACAGCTCTGTGCTTGTTCATAGCATTATTAATCGCCGGCTCAGATTCCCATTCTTGACGAATCGTCCAAGAAGCTCCATTGAAGTTAGTGGGATCAATGCTTCTGCAGGTGGGTCTTCAGAAGCTGTGGGAATGTGCAGAGGACAGAATGATTGGTGCTCAAGAGGGAATCTTTGGAGGATTAAGCCGCTTCATGCGATTGGAAAGAGCTCCGCGCAAGGTGAGGACGGCGGCGAGCCGGAGGATCCCCTTCAGGCCACCATTGAAAAGAGCAAGAAGGTTCTTGCTACGCAAAGAGAACTGCTTCAACAGGTAATTTCAGAAATTACTCTCTTTTGTAATGAAAGTAAATAATTTTAGGCCAAAAGATTGCATCTTTTGTGCTTTTTTTAGTAGTTTGGGATAGTTCAAAATTTGGAATAAGCAAGTTTGGGTTTGCAGATTGCTGAAAGAAGGAAATTGTTATCTTCTATACAAAGTGGTGATATAAGCCAAGAAGAAGAGGAAGCTTCTTTTGAACAGGGGAACGAATCGTTTTCGAATGCAAAAAGTTCTTCAAGTAGTGGTGATGATACGGTTGAAGACCAAATTGGCAGCATTGCTTCGAGCGGCTATGAGCATTCAACTGAAGAAAAGGAGTTCGAAACTGTGCCTTCTGCTCTTAGTAGAGGGCTTGATGAAATAGAAAAGGATCATGGAGACGCTTTACCTTTTAATAAGTCTCCCATTGAGCTAGAGTCCAGTAAGCATGTGAGTACGGATAGTTCCAAGACAGAGTGGTCTGATGGTTTGCCATCTTTTCTTACAAACCTTGAGTCGTCAACGCTAAAAGATGAGGAGCTTGTTGATCTGAAAGAACCAAGTGTAGAGGAGGTCCATGAGGGGGCAGCTGGTTTTACCAGTGAAGACGTAAAGCCGCCTCCTTTGGCGGGGCCTAATGTCATGAATGTCATATTAGTAGCTGTAGAATGCGCTCCATGGTCGAAAACAGGTAATGTTACGTAAGACCAGATTGTGAGATGGCAATGTCCTTGATAGAGACTGAAAATGACGAATTCTTTTAGGTGGGCTTGGAGATGTTGCTGGGGCTTTGCCAAAGGCATTGGCTCGGCGTGGACACAGGGTCATGGTAATGCATCTCTCTTTTGTAATATGTAACTTATTTCCCAAATTTCCCTGCTCTGTAGTTTCATGGAAAATGAGCTGGGAATATAATGAGTTAGGCATGGGGATGAAGTAAACTGACATTTCCAGCACCTTGCATTTGATTTATTATTGTATGGCTGTTAAACCCAGAGTCTCTCTCTCTCTCTCTCTCTCTCAGGTTGTGGCACCTCTCTATGGTGATTATGCGGAACCCCAACATTCAGGAGTTCGGAAAGTATATAAAGTTGCTGGCCAGGTGGGCAGCATCTGCAGCATTTGACTGTAAATTAGATACATTTTAACTACTCTTCGTCTAACAAATAATTTACTTTGCAGGATATGGAGGTAGCATATTTCCAAGCCTATATTGATGGTGTAGATTTTGTCTTCATTGAATCTGCTGTGTTCCGTCACATGGAGAATAATATATATGCAGGAAAGCGTGAGGTAAGATATTTGTTCTCATTTTAGCTTCAATTACTTCTCAAGAAGGATAAACAATGTTCGTCTTATTTAGATTAATATTAGATTACTTTTGCCATGCTAATGCGGCAGAATTATCATTAGAGACTTGTGTTGAAGAACCACTACCACTTAAAAGAATGACTCTGACTTATTGACACCTCTTTCTTCTAAAAACTCTTAACATCTATGTCATTTGTACTCCTCGTTAAAGAAGATTGGTTGGCTGATTGTTTACTACTGTATCAGGATTTAAATGTGTAAGGTTTGTGCAGATGGTACTCGGATGGGCTTAGTTTCTTAAGCAAAAAACAAAGTTTAGGCGGGGTTTGGGATTTTAAATTAGACCTCATGTAGCCTTGTGCAGCTCAAGATTTATTCCTTAAAGTATATTTTTTCATGAATCGGTTAGAATTGATTAGGACTTGCTCAGACATACTCTAATCTTAACCTTTTGTGATTAGAAATGAGAAGGTAAACTAAAAGTAGATAACTCTGTGCGTGAACATTTACAAGATAGGCTGCAGCGGCTGCACAGATAACCAAATAAATAAATTAAGTCTCTATAATCAAATAAATAAATTGAGCCTAAGCTTGGCTGGCTTCTCAACCTTGATGGTGATCCTGTTTCGATTCTTGCTGATTACAGTGTTGATTTGGGGCATCGTCAGTTTAAATAAGATTATAAATTCCTTTTTGCAATATGGACCGCTGTTATTTGCCTGCCATTTTATGCAAATTGAGTTACTTTTCTTTGGATTTATGGTGCAGGATATTTTAAAACGCATGGTGTTATTTTGCAAGGCAGCAGTTGACGTACACCAGCTCACCCCTTTGTGTAGACTCTGTAGAGTCAAATTAGCAAATGCTATTTTCCATTTTATCTGTTAAGACATAACAAAACAAAAAAACTGGTTGCAGGTCCCTTGGCTTGTCCCCTGTGGTGGTGCTTGTTATGGTGATGGAAACTTGGCTTTCATTGCAAATGATTGGCATACTGCATTGTTGCCGGTGTATTTGAAGGCATATTATCGAGACAATGGCTTAATGATATATACGAGGTCCATCCTTGTAATCCATAACATAGCTCACCAGGTTAGTTCCTTTGATAAAAGTTCATTTAACTGAAACTTATTTTCAAGTCATTTTATTGTCTAATGGAAACACAAGCTAAATTTGCATCATAGGTCGTTAGACAGTTAGCTATGAACTAAGCTCCTAGTGTATTTTATCCAGGGTCGGGGGCCAGTAGCTGATTTCTCCTTCGTTGATCTTCCTGGACACTACCTGGACCTTTTCAAATTGTATGACCCTATTGGAGGTGAGCACTTCAATATCTTTGCAGCTGGTCTAAAGACAGCAGACCGTGTGGTTACTGTAAGTCATGGATATTCGCGGGAGCTTAAAACTGTTGAAGGTGGTTGGGGATTACACGGGATCATAAATGAGAATGACTGGAAATTCAGAGGCATTGTTAATGGAATTGACACGAAAGACTGGAACCCGCAGCATGATGCTTTCTTGAAATCAGATGGTTACACGAACTACTCCCTGGAGACACTTAAGACTGGCAAGGCTCAGTGTAAGGCGGCATTACAGAAGGAGCTGGGTTTACCACTCCGTGAGGATGTCCCAGTAATTGGTTTCATTGGGAGGCTGGATCACCAGAAGGGTGTCGATCTCATAGCAGAGGCAATTCCGTGGATGATGGGTCAGGATGTGCAACTAGTCATGTTAGGCTCTGGGAGACCTGACCTGGAAGAGATGCTCAGGGCATTCGAACACCAACACCGAGACAAGGTCAGGGGATGGGTTGGGTTTTCTGTACAAACAGCTCACAGGATAACTGCTGGTGCAGACATTTTGCTCATGCCGTCAAGATTTGAGCCGTGTGGACTGAACCAACTATACGCTATGAACTATGGGACAGTTCCAGTTGTTCATGCAGTTGGTGGACTGAGAGATACCGTGCATCCTTTCAATCCGTACGAGGAGTCGGGACTTGGATGGACATTTGACAGCGCTGAGGTCGGTGAGCTAATCCATGCATTAGGGAACTGCTTATATACTTATCGAGAGTACAAGCAGAGCTGGGAAGGAATCCAGAGACGAGGGATGATGCAAGACCTGAGTTGGGACCATGCTGCTCAGAATTATGAGGAGGTTCTTGTGGCTGCAAAGTACCAATGGTGAGCTATTGCTGCTTGGTGGCCTACAATTCTGACCTTTTGCAAGCTCCGTCCAACCACATCAATCCGCCGAAGTTCTGTTAAGGAAAATAACTACGGCCGTTGTTACCATGTAAATTTTGTTCAGACTCTTCTTTTTTCCGATCAATCACACGGTTGCTCTTTGTACTAAGTCCGGCATGCAAAAGTGAAAGAATGATGGTTGTTTCTCACTCTTGTTTTTAATCAGTATTGCTTCTTATTGCTATTGGAAGCCATATTCTAATCTGATTTAAATTACAAGAAAACGTTTCGAACTTGGGGGTAGATGGGAGCACATTGTTTTAGTCAACTTCGTTACGCGTATGTTTACAGAAACGTCACCTTATGTCGCAACATCCATTAAGACTCGGACACACCAGGAATACAAACTAAATTTATTAGTTTATCAATCCGAATAGAAGACTATTATTAACACTAAGCGAACAAATTGATAAGATAGACCAACTCTAATTTGTGTTCCAAAGCATCCAAATATATCAAACCGCATCTCCTCGTAAAAGACACATTCGATGTTTGCTACTCTACGAAAATGAAACTCCCCTCTCCCGATCAAACTGCAGACAGGAACGTGTAGAAAGCAGTCCTGCAAAGCCCTTCAACAGGCAACCTTCAACTGCGCATGGAGATTTTGAAGAATTCAGTGGACTGCTATGTCTTACGGTTTCCATGGAATCATCCACAGTATTTCCTGATGTAGTATCGTCCCAGTTTGCTGGTATGCATGACATCGCACGACTTTTTTTAGTGCTTAATGCAGGATTCCAGTCTGTACAGTGTGGGAACAGGGTGGGTGAGGATACCATTTCATCGATCTGCATGTCCCCAGGTAACTTTCTCTTCAAACCGGGTACAATCTTCAATCCTGCATCACAATATTATTAGGACGAAGGCTTGGGATGTTCCACCAAATACAAGTCTGGCATTAGCTAAGGTAGTGAAAAATGGGTCTGAGCTTGGAAGTATAGTGACGTACCAGGAAGAGGGTCATCATATGTACATGACCAGGATTCTGAATCACCGCAGTTACAGTTGAAGCTAGAGTTATCGCTCGATCCCAAAACCCTGCAAGACAAAAAGTCTGTTCAAGTATACATTTACGTAGACCTATCATTATGAATATTTAGACTCACATTATGAGCTATTATTACAAGGGTACAGAGATCAAACCTGTACATATGTTCAACGAAGTCATCTATTAAAACAGGCCAAGCTCCTGCAAAAATGATTTAAAGCAATGATCATTCAGATAGGAGTCTCATATCTGATGGACTCAAAGGGCAATTTGAATTTATTTATAGTTATTCATGTAATTTGTTGACAATCTAACGTGCTTAGATAGAAGGGAGTACGCATCAGTGTAAGACTGATGATATATACCTTCAGGATCATACCCTTCCAGATTTTCGTGCACACAGCGGCTAAAAGCTAAAACTTGCCGCCAAGTATCTTCAGAGATGTTATGCCGCTGATTTTTCTAAGAGGAATACCAAAGATTAGTTGCCTTGTAATACAGAAACACTTTATGCACATGAACCCAAAAAACATTATGCTCTTATATTTCAAATAATTTTGCATTTAACATGCAGAATTCTTGGTTCTAGCCACTACACTGTTGACAATTTGGCTTTGGTCTGTATATAACTTTATATCTCAACCAACTACATGACATAGAACCATGAATTCTTGGTTCTAGAACTTCTAACCATGGTCACCATTAGCAAGACAATCATTGCTATATCTACAAAACGTAGTAGCAAGCATTGAGTTACAGAAACCTTAGAATGTTTGTACCTCAATAAAATCACACCATTGATTCAGCAACCGAAACCTCCCAGCTAGGATGAATCTCCATGCAGTCACTGCCTTATTTACAGCTGCAAATAATTCAAGAAAACAAGAAAGGCAAAGTAGGGTGTTCATATTGCAGGGAATGAACAAATACGTTTAAGAACCATCGAGGGTTGAAGAGAATAAGATAACTTACTGATATTCTTCTGACCATTTTCACGGCACATGAAGAAAACAAAGTCGTAGAAACGTGAGTATTCAGAAAAGTCTGCCTGCAGAGGGAGGTTTTTCTTTTGTCAGGAACTCATTGAGTCATGTAAACTAACCTCACACATCAATTAACAAGAATCTACTTTAAAGACTTCGATAAATAAATTTTACCATCAAATCCAGACGCAACATTAGCTTGAGAACTTCATCAAAAATTGATATCCTGTCAAAGCGAACAGTTTACTATTCAATCAACTGATAAAGAAAAGGGGAAACAAAATGCTCGAAGGCTAAAATAAAAGCATGATGCAGGATGACCTCGTCCTAAGGGCTCTCCAAATCATGTTTTGTCTCTTAACTCTAGCTTCTATATAAAGATATATACCTAGCGTGTAGTTTTGAATCCACCAGATGCAAGAGCTGAGTTAACGCCTCCCTTGAATATTTAGCCATATGTGTCTCATCATTTTCTCTGTAACCTTCCGCATGACCATATCCATTTCCTGTCCTGATATCTGCAATTTAACAGTCAGCAGTCCTACTCGAGACTCATCAATTATCTAAACTGAAATTTACATAATGACTGGTTATACTTATACACAGAACTGGAGACTAAAACTACTCAAATTGAAAACAGAAATTTCCGAAAATACCTAACGAAAAGAAAGCTATTCTTCCCGCATACAGGTAGAATTTTTTAGTAAGTATAGCCAAGTAAAAACTAAATGAAACCAGAAATGCATTTGCTTTATTTCCTTAGTTAATAATAACCGAAAACATTTTTTATAATTCACAGCCAAATGCAGTTAGCTAGCACAAAAGGGTAACCTTTCGAGCAATGAAACTGATAATCGATCAAAGACCCGAAGACAAAGGCAGCAAGAAATATACAGCCCTTGCACCATATCTATCACAAAGCTGCAGTATTTCACACAATTGAACCTCAAACAAGTAAATTCACGTGTTAAATCAGCTCAATGCATGTGTCCTCCACACTTTCTCGGCAACCAAACAGAAAATAATTAACAACCCAACTTCAGTAAGGAAAACACCGCAAAGGTAACGTATTTATTTTCAAACTTCTCGCACCAAGTTGAAAACTTTCAGAAACCCATTAGAAAGAAGTTAAAGGTTCAATAAATGAACAACCATGATGGAAAGAATTAAAGCTAAATACGAATTGGGAGAATTTAATCAGTGAAACAACAATCAAATAAATTAGGAAAAAAAAAAAAAGGGTGGAGCACAATAATTACCGCAGAATCGGCGATAAATCTCAAAGATGTCGAAACGAGTGGACCCGGACGGATCCATACAGCTCCGGGGAGTTTAGAGTTTCCACGAAGAAGGAGGTGGTTGGCCTCTGGTCTCCAACACGACGCCAATTATCAGCTACCGACGCCCTTTCTCTTTCTCTCTCTCTGGTTTTTCTCTCCTATTTGAGTTGGGTATGTTGATGTGTAAGTTTGAGCGACAGAGAGAGAGAGAATGAGAGGAGAGAGAGAGGATGTTGTGAACCGGATCTGCCAGTCTCAGCCCAGAGTGTTGGGCGGGCTTTATATTGGTGGGCATCGGAAATTCGGTTGGCTCAATCCGAAAGCTAGAAAAAAAATAAGCTAATACAAGAGTGCAGAGTCGAAAAAGGAGTGCGAAAATTCGGTTGGCGTATCCAAGTTGGTTATAACAGCGTATTTTTCTTTTTGCATTTAAGTTTAAACTCTCTTTTTCTAAAATTTAGATTTTGTATTTAAGTTTAAATTCACTTTTCTAAAATTTAGATTAAAGTAAGGGAAATTTTATTTGAACCTACGTAACTTATATCTAGACCCAGTTTACTCACTACACCCATATTATTTTTAATTAAACTATCAATATATTTTTAAACCCAAATTTATTACCTAAACTACCCTCACAAACTCAATTCAATATGTAAATTTATCTTTACACCCATGATATTAACTTACTGAATTTGGGTTCTTTCCGAGTTTTCTGATTGCGGTGACGACGAAGTCTCCCTCTCTCCTCTCACTTTCTCCTCTTCATTTAATATTGGAGCTTCGTCATCTCTTAGAATATGCTCCCCTGAGCTTACAAGAATGGAGTAAGCAAAGGAAATCTCATATGCTCCTTTCTTTTTCGTGGAGCATGATGCAGCAACAAATATTGATCATGTAACAAATAAAAGAGTAGGTTGAGATTTGCACCTGAAGAACCAAAAAATGAGTGTTTCTTTGATAGCGATGGCCTTCAATTTTCACGAAGATCAGACAAAAGATAGTCCCTACTCGTGGGATAAGAGAAAGGATTTATGCATAAGCGTCATTACCAGCTATTATCCTATGATTCTGTGCACCCAGCAAGGTAAATATTTTCTTCTGCTTTCCTTTCATTTGTTGCAATTTTCACCATGAATCTTTCTTGTTTTTTGGTTGTATCATGGTAAGAGATTGATTATTGGGTTTTGGGTTCGTTGATACAATTTTGTTTTATTGTTAAATTCATTTTGTACTTTATGGTAATAATGCAATAGGGTCAAAAAGACACTTCTCATTTAAAATTTAAGCTGGGTGTAGAAAGAGGTTGCATGGGTTCAAATAAAATTTCCCTTAAAGTAATTAGAATATGACTTGAATTAAAAGTGCTTAAAGAGTGATTTCTTCTGCACCCTAATCAGAAAACATTTTTATCTTTAATTGTAAACAATCCGACAAGTATTTTTTAAACAAAGTATTGAATAATTAAACTAACTTCATCTTATGAGAAGAGGAATTCGAATCTAGGTGTAAAGTGGACACCACAGCTGTAGAAGATTTGGTCTAACAATGCGAGTTTTAATTGCTAATAATTAGCTTATTAACGCCTTTATTTTTTAGATATTTTTAGTTATCTTGAATTTCAATTCAAGTATAATTTTTGGAATGTTAGGGTATGTCGGTAACATTTTACAAAACGATTTTTTAACTGTTTTGTAAAACGAATGACAAATAGGATTTGAGAATGCGTATGGTATTTTAGTTCGAAAATGATTTCGTAAAACAAAAACATTGAAAACGCATCTGGTATCAAATGTCAATATATATTATAAAGAAATTTATGTTTGGTAGTAATAGTTGCCCTGGTGGTAAGAATGGTGTTGTTGAGACGAGAGTGGTGTTGATACAAATGATGGTTGGAATAGGGTAGTAGTAGTGAGAATAAAGGTATTAGCAGTGGAGGAATACAAGTGGTGGCAATAGCAAGGTAGAGGGCAATGGGGAAGTGAATGATGGTGGTCATGGCAATGGTGGTGGTTGCGACGGTGGTAGAGGATGGTTGTGTGTAACAATGGTGATGAATGATGGTGTGAAATGGTGGTTGGGAGGTAGGGATGATAGCGGCGGAGATGGTGGAGGTGGTGGTGGCTATAGTGAGAGTAATGGGTTGGAGAATGTGGTGACACTATGATGATGGTGGTGGTGGTGGTAGTGATGGTGGTAATGGTGGCAGTGGTGGTGGCCACAACAATGAGATGGTGGAGGTAGTAATGACCATGGTGGTGGTGGTGTTATGGCGATGCATAACATGGTGGTGGTGATGGTGGCATGAAGGTACAAGTTTTGGTGGTCATGTTAAGATGTACAGTGGCGGTAATGTAGGTTGTGGCATCGTTGAGACAATGGAGGTGGTGGTAGCCCTGGTGGCAATGTTGATGATGGTTGAAGATATCATAGTGGCAACAATGGTGGTGGGAGGTGGTAGTATAAAAAATTATGGCCACGGTGAAGGTGATGGTGAGATGGTGGAGAATGTGGTGGTAGTGATAATAATGACCATAGTGGTTGCATATACATGATTTTATTTTATATTAACTTTGTTTTATAATATATATTTTATTTTTTATTATTTTGAAAACTGCTTTTGAAAAACAAAGGAAACAACAATTTGATGTTCTACAGAACTTAGACTAAATATTTTTTCTCTGCGTTTTTCGTTTTCTACCATATTTTCACAAAATAGTCTACCAAACGTCTTTTTTACCCGTTTTGATATCTGAAAAATGAAAAATAGTTTTGCAAAACATTAGCTAACGGACCCTTAGCTTCTTTCCTTATATATTTTGAAAAATGGATTTTGATGTTGGGAAATTGTAACCTTATAGTTAACATGACCAAACTAAACTATTTTCTCTAGGTGGGAAGCTTGCCTTATTTCTTCAAAGAATTAACTTTAATTGGTACCGCACCCTTTATATTGGCCTAAATCTAACTCCCTACTCGGTCTTTTCGCTCTCTTTAATTCTCAAAGCTTCAAAGACGACAAAAGCAATGTCTTCCCAATCGCAACCCACCGGCCCTTCCACCAACCCACCACCGAACACTGCTACTCAACCGACAGCGTCCTCCACACTACACGCACACAACGTTGACTCCGACAATACGTCCGTTGTACTAGCCCTACCAGCTACCCCAGCGATGGCAGAACAAGGAGGACCACCCCAACCCAACAGTTTCCTCCACTCTTATTTTTATCCAAATCCCCCGCCCGCCGCTGCCTTGGCGGCTGTGGCGAGCCTGTCTTTGGTGACGGCCTTGGCTGGGGCGACCCAGGCGTCGATAGAGGCCTTGCCGAAGGTCACTGTGACGGAGGAAACGTCGGCGGAGTGCTGTATCTGCCTGAAGAAGTTGGAGGTCGGGGAGGAAGCCAAGGAGATGCCATGTAACCATAGGTTTCATCCGCTTTGCATTGATAGCTGGCTCGAGAGGCGTCCTTCCTGCCCGCTTTGCCGGTTTTCGATGCCTACGAGGGCGGAGGCGGCCGCACAAGGGCGAGGACATCAGACCAACAGGTGGGATTCGATTGAAATGGTTGATTAGGGTTCAGTGAGTGCTAGAGACTCATGGAATAATAATAGTATACATATTGTCGTGTTACTTTTTTTTTTAAATGTTGTGTTACTTAATTACTTTAAATTAGGTATTAGATAATGTTTGTCTTATATATATATATATATATATGAGTAAGACTATATGACACTAGTATTTTTCTTCTTCTGGTACGAATACATATTCATAATAATTTTTTAAATGATTTGATTGTTTATATTTTCATTCATGACTATTATTCAAAATGTTAAAAAAAATCAAAACTATTAAAGACATCAGACTATAATGAAAAATAAATAAATTAATACGTTTCTTTAAAGAAATACCATTATTACTACTATTTAATCCAGTGATTAAATAATTACGAATTATTCAATGGTTGGAACATATTGAACATTATATCATTCTCATCCTTTTTTTGTGGTGGCCCGTGCCAACTAACTACGAAAACACCAGAAGCATGAATATTATCATTTTCTCATACTCTTTAATTTTTTTTTTTTCACTTTACACCTTACTTTTTAGAAGGCTGTACCTAAATGACAACATGAATGACTTTCTGTCATTATAAAGCACTGTATTACATAAATCTTTTGTGAGACGATTGGGACATTATGATACATAATCTTTCAAAGTAAAGACGTAAGTGTGGGAGGCCTCAACTTTCTCCGAAATTACATCTCCAATTCATGGTATTTTCTAAGTCACTGGCCTTTTTTTCAGCCAAAATAGTATCTCATGTTAGCATAACTCTTCATTTTAGTTTTTCGAGATTTAAAATCAATAAAAGTAGTTTTTAAGATTGTCCACTGTCAATCATTTTGATCATTATGTGGAAAGTGGAAAGTCTCTGTTAAATTGAAGAAACCACTAGTTCAAGTGGAGGATTTGATTTGACAAAAGTACCCTCAATTTTAACGGAGAGTTTTCAGGAATGATTATATAATTGGTAGTGGACAATTTCAAGAATCACTTCTATCTATCGATTTCAAATTTCATGGACCAAACTGAGGAATACCAATCTTGAAAACCATTTTAGCTAAAAAGCCGGCCAGCAAAATAAACCAAACCTTAAGTTTTAGCACAAACCAAGATGACGATTTAAATAGCAGGTTTAAGCTAATTCAGGGCGTTACTTCGGATGCCGTATTCTCTGCGGATGATAATGCAATAATCGCTTGTACCACATTGGCTTTCACTTTCGCAGTCTGGCAATCTGCGTCCAACCCTGCGCTCAGGTTTGTTCCTCGAATGCATTGGCTTGATAAGGAGGTTAGACCTTTTGCTTTTATGGGTGCCTCATATTCTAGCTGAGCTTAGAAAACTCTTAAGTTTGGGGGGACGGTGCTCAGTTTTGCGGGGTTCAATTGCTTATGTGCTAGTTTCTTAGGTTTTCGGTTTTTTGAGCTCGTGCAGAAACTATGAAGATATCGCTAAGTCATTGCTTGTTGCTAACGCCACATGTGAAAGTTTTTGCATTTCGATATGTCAGCATATTGCATTGTCGACGAACTTTGCATTCACCAGTAGCTTAGTTAGTTATTGATGGAGGCTCTTGTTGAAACTTTTGTCACCTTTTCCTTGTTTGGAAACATATTCACAAACAAAAAATTTAAGCACCTTTGCCTGTGAAGAAAATCAAAGAGAAGTTAATTAATTTTTTCTCGATTCAACAAACAGGAGCTGCTATCCACCCCACCTTAACAAATACTACCGAAAACTGACAACTCAAGCTGTTAAAATTTCCCAATCTTTGGACATGTTTTGTTGTGATTGCCGCCCTTAAAGGGTTTTCCCACTCTTCCTACACCACATACAGGCCACAGATGAAGAAAGAATGGGTGAAAAAAGGAAAAGAAAAAAAAAACTAAATAGAAGAGCCCTGAAAATATAGAGACCAGCTTGAAACTCGAAAGAATCACAAACAAAACACCATTTCCTCCCAAGTCCGCAGTCTTACTACCTTCATTCACCTCAATCTTCATGTAGTGTGGGTGCTGACGATGCGCCAAATACCTTAATCCTCATTAGCCCGCGCCCCACAGATGCAACAACCCCATATCCTCCCACCTCTCCTGGAGGCTGCCAGCGCCTTCTCCTCCTCTTCCTTATAGCTCGACTCCTCAAGATCACTCAAAGTTTCCCCAACAGCCACGGCCTCATTTTCCTCGTCCACCATAACGCTCAAAAGTACAGTGCTCTGAAATTGAACCGAATCCCCCAAAGCGCTGAGGTGGGAAGCTGTTGGCCCATGGTTGTTGTCTGGATGTATACCAGTTCCCTCTATGTCAAGGTGCTCCAAATATTGCTGCCTTCACTCTTCTTCCCCATAGCTTGACTCTGCAAGATCACTCAAATTTTCTATATCATCGCTCTAGAGGACTCCCCCATCAGCCAGCGCCTCCTTGTGCTCATACTTGAGCCTGCAATATCAATCAAAGGTGCAGCGCTTCGAAACTGAGCCAACTCCCCCAAAGTGCTGAAATATCGCTGTTTTTTACCAGTTCCCTTTACATCAAGGCGCTTCAAATACAACAAGTCCTCAGGCAACTTAGAAAGTTTTGAGCACCCACTGAGAGTGAGACATTCAAGACTTAACAAATTGCAGATACTGTCCGGAAGATAGACAAGGTTTTTGCAGTTTTTCAGATTTAACGACACAAGCCCCTGAAGCCGTTCGATTGATTGGGGAAGCTCTCTGATAGATGTTTCATCCAGATCAAGGCTGGCTAATCTTTCCATATTTTCTACAATGTCCGGAAACACCTCAAACTTTGTACAACCAGAAAGAGAAAGATAATTAAGGGACTTGAGTTGACAAATTCTGCTTGTCAGACTCTTAAAGCCTTTGCTATACCGTAGCGTCAAAGTAACAATCCCGGTAAGATTATAAATTACCGATGGCAATTCTTTGATTGCAATCCCTGAAACATGAGGAAGCTGCTGAAGATATTGGTTGGTAAAGGTTCGATGATCTTGAATATATCCTTCATGCTCTGTAAGATTATTGGATGTTGTTGAGTCTAAAGACGAATCTAGCTCTGTAGGTTTTTCAAATTTTGTTGAGTAAACAAACCAATCTAAGTGAAGCTCTGATAGGTTCTCCATAACTTCTAGAATCATAGGAAAATTCATCAGATTTGAGCAGCCAGAAAGATTTAGGGCTTGAAGAGATCTCATATGAATGCTGCTTGGAAGAACCTTAAATCTTTTACAACCCTTCATGTTCAAAGTAACGAGCCCCGTAAAATTTTTAATGGATGATGGCAGTTCTGCTATTCCAGTCCCATCTACATAAAGCTCTGATAGGTTCTCCATAACCTCAGGAATTTCTGGAAACCTCTCCAAATTTGAGCAGCCAGAAAGATTAAGGTTTCGAAGGGATCTCATATGAATGCTGCTCGGAAGACTATGAAGTTTTGTGCACTGCTCCAGACTCAAACGCTCAAGGTTTTGAAGAAAGAAAATTGATGGGCAAAGCTCTCTAACGGATGTTTCATCCAGGCAAAGCCCTTTTAAACCTTCCATATTTTCCACATTTTTCGGAAAGGCCTCAAGCTTTGAACAACCAGAAAGATAAAGAAATTTAAGCGACTTGAGTTGAACAATGCTGCTTGGAAGCATCTCAAGCTCTCTGCAACATTCAAGGTTTAAAGTAACAAGCCCCGTAAGATTGTTAATTGATCGAGGCAGTTCTTTCATCGATGTCCCTCGCAAACACAGCTTTGAAAGCTTCTCCATAACTTCTAAAATCTCTGGGAACTTCTCAATGTTTGAGCAAAAAGAAAGATTAAGGGTTTCAAGAGATTTCATACAACTGATGCTTGAAATAGTCTGGAGTCTGTAGCACCAACTTAGATCCAAGAGGACAAGTTTTTCGAGAGCCCAAATGGATGGGTGAACCTCAGATAAACTTGTACAACCATCAAGAATTAGTTTCTCAAGATTTCTTGCCTTGGTGAAGTCGGGAGTTTCTTCCAGTTGAGAGCCTTTTAGATTGATAACTTTCAACTTTTCGAGAGGCTGTCGAAAAACATTCGCAAAAACATATGTTACATAACAAGGCATAACGAACTAAACACAGTTAAAGGAAACATATATATGTAAATGATGAATTAATGTACGTACCTTAGTTCCTTTCCAAAGGTGTTCAATGCGACTATATTGCATGTCAAGGTCAACAAGATTCTCCGGGTTAAATTTGGATGACAAAAACTTTAGAGGGCAATTGGGCCAGAAAAGACAACTTAACTTTCTAGAAAGAAACTTTAAATCCTCATATAGGTTTTCATCAACCATTGGGTGTTTTGCTGGTAAATAGTACGAGTGGACTCTGAGTAGTCTTAGTTTTGTCATTTTAACAAAAGCCATATTTAATTCTACTACATTGTTTGAATGCAGCCAACGCACAATTATACTTTCAACTGCTTCAGTTGCCTGGATAACCAAAAATTACAAATTGAGTGAGTACAAACCTAATTAAGAATGTAAAGCTAGTGCATGTTTCTCATGGATTTGTTCTTGGTCAAAGTTGAAGCTTTATTTATACTAATGACTTCTACTTAAGAAAAAAAAGGAGGTCATGAATATAATGTGTATCTTACCGTATTGTGATTTAACACATGACAGACATCTTCATATCTCCACAACCTACTGCGCTTCCCAGGCTCTTTCATACATTCTTGGCGGACAATTTCGCAACCCATTTCCTCTAGTAAATCATGCATCTCGAGTGTACCGTCAGATGAGATAACTACAAGAGCTCTACCAACTAGAACTTCTAATCCAGTATGGGGATGGAAGCCACAACCCTCCATAATGCTTGTTGCATAATCTTTTTTCATTTGTTTAAAGAAACATGCAATATCAAGAAATATTTCCTTCTGTAAATCGTCAAGTCCATCGAAGCTCGTTCTGAGGACTTTCTGAATTCCCAAGTGCGGGGTTCTCTCGATTTTCTTTAACTCGTCTTTCCACACAAGTACACTTTTGTTTTCGAGAAAAGCTCCCAAGATTTTAAGTGCTAAAGGCAGACCTTGAGCATATTTTATCAAATGGCTTGACAAATGATTGTATTCTCCTGTGGGTTGCTTTGTACTGAAAGCATACTGCATAAAAAGTTCAAGAGCGTCGTCGTCATTTCACAATTCGGGCTTATATCTGATCACCAACTCTACTTAGCGATTGCCTATCTCGAGTTGTTATAATGATTCGACTTCCGCCACCAAATGAAGGTTGTTTTCCGATTAAGGCTTCAATTTGGGTTGAATTCTCTACATTATCAAGAACAAGTAGAACTTTTTTCTTACCTACTCTTGCCATCATCTTCTGAAAACCATATCTCAAAACCATATCTCAAGTTCTTGCCATCATCTACTTGATACTAGATAGAAGTTCTGCCTGCACATCGAGTGGTGCTTCACCTGCATCAAATGTCGGGAAACGTTCCTTGACATTTTCGAGAAAGCAGCAACCTTCAAAGTGATGATTGCTTCTGTCATACATAGCTCTGGCGATGGTGGTTTTGCCTATACCGCCCATACCCCATATTCCAACAAAGCGAACATCATTCACCTCGGGACATAATAGTGAATCCATTTTCTGTAAGCGGGAATCCATTCCAACCAAGCCATTCTTTTCACTTGTTGAGATGTTGATCAGTTTCTTGAATATATCTTCTACGATCAACTCAATAAGCTTGGCATCATCCCTGCAGAATTCGAAAAACAGTATTATTATAAAGTATCTGAGCAACAAGCAGTAATGTCGAAAACAGGAAACTAGCTAGAATTCCAAACCCTGACAATTAATAAGATCATGAAGGAGTGAGAGTTACTCGTAATTTCGTGAATCCCAGCCAGATAAATTGGGGACTCTTCTCAGGGCGGAGCTCCAGCCCTGCACCTCTTCCATGCCGGCGTTAGAATCGTGTTCATGTTTAGAAAAAGCTTCTGCAAAACTTCCCTCGAGTTTACGAACATGAGATGGATCTACTCCGTAGAAAATAGGGACCACTATGTGCTCATGCGTATCCATGCAGTGCAGGATGTGGACGAGTTCTTTTAAGCACCATCTGGAAGAAGCATAGTTTTGAGAAAAAACTACAATCGAAAGCCTCGAGCCGCTAATAGCTTTTAGTAGCTGCGAAAGGTCGTTGCCTTTTCTGAGCTCTTGGGCATCAATGAAGGTGTTGATTGAGTTGTGAACTAGAGCTTTGTACAGATGGCCGATGAAGGTCTTTCGAGTGTCTTCCCCTCTAAAATTCAGGAACACATCATATTTCCAATCAATAGCAGATGAAGACGACGATGAAGAAGCCATTGACAAGCACAGGATCGACAGCCTCTAAAGAAACTCAAGATTGCAGGTCAACGAACCCATTCATTGTTCTCACTGGAAAATAAGATCTTCAAGGGGGAGCTTGGAATTGACAAAAAGAGAAACGGCCGGCTTAGGCTAAAGTCCAATTTCCATTTTTTAATTGCATCGGAATGGACTTGGATTGTCTGCCCTCCAATTTCTGTGCCCTCCCGTGCCCTCCTGTTTTTGTGGTCACGGTTAAGCCACGTCAACATTTTATATTACTATTTCTTTTTGTTTTATTATTTTTATAAAAAAATAATATAAAATATTAACGTGACTTAACCGTGACCACACAAAACAGGAGGGCACGGAGAGGGCACTTAAATGGGAGGGCAGACAATCCAAGTCCCATCGGAATTTCCAATCAAAACTTTTGGAAAAGTTTAATCAATATCTCAAATTTTTGGAACATTTGTGCAATTTATTTTTCTTTTTTAATATTTAGTATGTTTAAACATGTATACATTCAATTAATTCGTAGTATACTATGTTCATCATTTCAATATATAAATGTACGTTAAATGTAAAAGCTAATGAATAAATTGTATAAAAAAAATAATCAAAATACAGAATTAAATAATAAAGAAACAGAATTAATAAATAACCATAAAATATTTGAATATTTAGAAAAAATATTTGTCACCATAAGTTGGAAACATAAATTTGAAACAATTCAGGTCGAAAGTTCAGAATTCCTATATGCATTCCAATTTCCATATGGATTCAGAAATGTTTTTATTCCAATTTCCAATTTCTATATGCATTCAAATTTCCATATGGATGCATCCAAGTTTCAAAAGTAATTGGATTCAAAACGGAAATCCAATGGCGGAATCATAAATTTCAATCAAACTTTGCACCCCTAATTAGTCATGAGTTAGGACAGTTAATCACATTTGAGTTAGGACAGTTGTATGAATGTGCTTGTTTTTAAGGTAATTAACGTGCTTGTTTATTTACATTTAAGTTTAAATTTTTCTCCCCGTAGTTTATAATTTACAATATACGTTATCAAGTAAAAGAAAAGTTACTCTTTTCAATAATTTTTTATCCTTGGTAGGATTGCATCTTCTGCTCTCCTCCAAAAACAAACCAAAGAAAGGTTTCCTACAGAGTTTGGGAGATGGACTCGTCCTTCACGATGCAGGAAATAGCATGCCTTTTATATACAGAGGCCAAGTACTCCTCAATAAGCAAGCAAATAATCAAGGTGTTTAGTAATTCGGAGGAATTTTGCTCGAAGACAACAACGATGTCCCAAGAATCCAGCAACGCGTCTGTATTTGCGGCGGCATCCATAGGATCACTCATGGAGGAAGCATGGACGACGAAGTCTTTGCTGTCGGATAATTACAGTATTTTCTCAGAAGGGTTGAATGGTGAAGAAGCCAATAAGGAGATAACAATGGCTTGTATTCGAAAATCAATAAGTAAGCATATTAATCAAACCGTGTCTGATAATTCGGAAGACGTAAAGATAAAGACCAGGATGATGTCCCAAGAATCCAACAATGCTTCTGTAGCGACGGTGGCATCCATAGGATCACTTATGGAGGAAGCGTGGATGATGAAGCCATTGTTGTTGGATGAGTGGCAGTGCTGCAGTATTTGCACGGAAGGCTTGAATTGTGAAGAAGTCGATAAGGAGATAACATTGCCTTGTAAGCATAAGTTTCACTCAGCTTGTGTTCGAACCTGGATCGCCAAGCGCTCTTCCTGCTCGCTCTGCCGGATCAATGTTAAACCTGCCATTCCACTCTGCAGTATCAATGTTGAGCCTGACGTGCCGGCAATGATGGAAGAAGACGATGAGATCAACATGCGGGTGAATATCATCACCAATATGGCTCAAATATGGCACTTTCCTAGTCTTTGAAGATGTTCTTGTTTTATGTCAACCTTTTCTTATTCATCATATGCCGTTTCCTATTGATATGCAGTTTCCTATTGATATTTTACTTTAATTAGTTTGTCTTTTATATTTTGTTAATACGTTGATTTATATCATAACATACTTTTTTTTTTAATTTTGAAGAAAAAATAATTGGCTCAATAGACTAATAAGGATTCAACGTGAAAAAGGAGTGTCAGTTGTCGACTACCTGACACCCTCCACTCTTCTTTATCCGAGCTTGGTACCGGCTGTGTAAGATAAACTTACATAGGACAACAATTTTTGCAAGCAATATGAAGAAGAAGAATAAAAAGATCTTGATTCTATTCATTGGTCTTTATTCTTTGTTTACAACATATAGTATTTAACCCTAAGGCTGAGAGAACTCGTACAACAGTTTGCGGAAGTGATTTTCACATTCTCTTTTTTTCGTTACACTCCACTCTCTATTTTGTAAATGTACGATTAAATAAATCAAAGAGGAATCAAAACACGAGTACATAAATAACTCTGCCATCACCAGTAATTTCCACAAGAGCAACTCCCATCCTTGAAATGGTGGAATCTGCTGGCGTCCCTCACTACGATTTCCCTTCCCGTAACCCTAGCAATTAACATAACCGCAGAATGGCAGTCTCCGCAAATACGGTGACTCTGCACAATTTGCACTGGCGTCCCATCCGAAGTACTGATCAGACCATAAGCTATGGCTAGTTTCTCGCTGTGGTAAAACGACGTCTGCTCATGTTCATCGACATCAGGAAGTGGACACTTCTCCTCAGGGATGTAACCGTGTTTTGAAATCTTGATCATCAAGTCATCCACTTTCTGGTAAATCTCTCTTGTTTCAGCGTGGCTTTTGTCTCCAGAACGAAAAATATTTACCTGTTTTTTAATTTCAATCCAAGTGCATGCCGGAAGCATTCTCAAACCCTTTCTTCTTAAAGTCTGAACAACACCGGCAGCCTCCTTCAACTTCCCAGAACTGTTGTATATATTTAAGAGCACAATATAATTACTTAGCTTATCAGGTTCCATCCCATAAAGTTTCTCTGCAGCGAATTTTCCGAGCTCTAAATTCTCATGGACTCGACAAGCTGTTAGCAGGGCAGCCCACATATTTGCTGTGGGATCAAAGGGAGCGTCTCTTAATAGTTCATAAGCTTCATCTAAAAGCCCTTCTCGACCTAGCAATTCAATCATACAAGCATAATGCATTGCCCGGGGCTTGATCTTGTGATCCCTGCTCATTGCGTCAAAAATCTCCCATCCGCATTCTGATAAACCAGAATGACTGCAAGCAGACAATACAGCAAGAAATGTAACATGGTTAGGTACCATTCCTTCCTGAAGCATCTTCTCAAACATCTCAACAGCCTCGTCACCCCGACCATGATTACCATATCCAGCTATCAAGGCATTCCAAGATATAACATTCTTGAGAGGCATCTGGTCAAAAACATGACGGGCGTCTTCTATTCTTCCCCATTTGCAATAGAAGTCTACAAGTGATGTGTTCGCCACTATATCTAACCCAAAACCGTGACGAACTAGACCTGCATGAGCTTGCTTAGCATGTTCCGGTGAAGCCAACCTTGCACAGATTCTTATGATCATAGAAAATGTGAAATGGTCCATCTTAACACCAGAATCACGCATGTCATAGTACATACTCAGAGCTTCCTCGCTGTAACCATGAAGTGCATAACCTGCAATGATAGTATTCCATCCTACTGTTGTCTTCCGCGGCATCTCATCGAAAACACATTGAGCATCTTCGATACTCCCACACTTGCTGTACATATCGATCAACGCACAAGGCACAAAAATATCAGAACCCAGCCCCATCTTCAAACAACAGGAATGAAACTGTTTTCCAGCAAAAATGAGTGCCAAACCAGCTGATGCCCGAATCATGGCGGCAAAAGTCCGCGATCCAGCGTCAGAAAATTCGTGCCACATAATTTGAAACAAATGGAAGGCCTCCATGAAATTCCCCGAATCCACAAGGCCCCCGATTATCGTGTTCCAAGAAACCTGGTTTCTCTCAGGCATTTCCTCGAACAATCTACGTGCATCAATCATCATCCCGCATTTCACATGCATAAGAAGCACCCTGTTCCTCATATACTGATCCAATTCAAACCCATTACTAATCATGTAACTAGAAACCCTCTTAACCCCCCTAATCGATTTCAAACTAATGCAAGCACTCACCAAAGCGTCGTACGTATGACCCGCCAATTCATACCCACCTTCAAACTCCAAAATCTCGAACAATTCAAGCGCTTCCCGGTACCGACTACACAAAACCAGCTTCTCAATCTGACTACAAAGCCCAGAATTGCGTTTCACGATCTGGGTATCTTCCAAAGGCGCCGCCTTCGGCTCATCGACCTCGATTTTCGACGGCACGGGCTTCGGACGCGGCTTCAGCTCCTGCTCCACGGAAGAACACTTGATATGCAGCAATGGGTTCCTCCATTTTCGTCGACTGAATTGGAAACAGTACCCAGAAAACAGAGATAACGATCTCCGCCTGAAGAACTTAGGATCCGAGAACGAAAAATGTAAGCTGGATCCGCTCTGGAACTGATCCAACGCTATATTTTCGTAGCGCAAGAGTGGGATCTCCATGATTTGAAACATGGAACTAGATCAGCGAATCAGAAATGGAGCTGGTGAGGAAAGTTGGTACCCTTGAAACGGAACACCGGAGTCTCTCCGTTCAGTGAAACGACGAGGTTGCGGTTGGGAGGAGAGGAGAGGAACGGTGCGGTTTCAGGGTGGAAAGGAGGAGAGTGAGGGGGACGAAGGGGTCGGCGGTGTAGGAGAGAGGATCAGCATTGGGAATTCCGCCTGGAAAATTCGGATGCGCCTAGTTCGAAGTTGCTGACCTTCCAACTGAAAAGCTTCTATATTTCTGTGCAGGCGCTGGAGTAGACCGGTAAACGGTCGGATTTATTGGGTTTGGGTCGGGTTAAACTCAACCTATTAATTTAACGGGTCACTCGAATCTAACCTGTTAAGCTAACGGGTCATCCGAACCTAACTCGTTAAGCCTAATAAGTCACCCGTTTCACCCGTTAACACCCGTTAACAATTTTTTTTGTTTTTTGTTTTTTTTTAACATTTTGCATTCCAATACAAATTACACATCTTTTACCCAATATTACAAATATTATATATATATATATATATATATATATATATATATATATATATCTCTCTGTGGGGATTGAAGTACATACACTCTGTAAATGTTTTACATCGTGACCTGAAACCGAGTAACCTACTTCTCAATGCAAATTGTGACCTTAAGATTTGTGGCTTTGGGAATGTTTTGCACCGTCACCTGAAACCGAGTAACCTACTTCTCAATGCAAATTGTGACCTTAAGATTTGTGACTTTGAGTCTCATAACTGAGGTATATACATCACCAAGATGTATTTTATATATATATATCATACTACAATGTTCCAAATCAACTAATTAATAGAACTCCATAAGGGTTTTACAAAATGTGAAGCATAGCTATACGTCATGGGGCAATGCCGTATTCAACATCACCAAGATGTACCACCCAATTACATCGCTACTTCAAGGAAAAATTTGCATATCGAACACCCAAAAATCTGCAACACACCCACAAAATCAAGAGCAATGAGCAAGTATACAAAATTGGACATTAGTCTTGCATAATCCATCCTAATTATTAAACATCATAGAAAATATCTTTAAAAGAACTCACACCTGATATGTACCCTATTGAAACTAACAACCCTACCTATTCTTGAGCTGTAAGATAACTCCAAGTAACACTCATTACAAACCATGCAGCAAGCCAAGGAAATAAGCACTTTTTTGGTAGGCTTGACTTCTCATCCCAAAAGTAATTCCAAAAATCAAACCGATAATATAGATTGCAAGTTTTGTCTTGAAGCTAAAATTTCCAAATTGATGGTTCCAAAGTGTTGACAAAAGCACTGGTGCTAGTGTCACTGAAGCAACTACATATGGCTTATACCATCTTGCTTCACAAACAATAGGAATAGTCAATCTCCTAGGCAGATAAAACGGCAGCTCAAGTATGAAAATCAGTCGGCGTAAAAAAACCGATAATCTAAGATTAGAGCAGCATTTCTTGACTTCTACTACTTCAGAACTGCCTTGTGCAGCTCCTTCCTCTACTAAGAATTGGCACAGTCAAGTCACTTTCATTGCTCGAATTACAGCTCAATTCTACACTTTTCTTCCGATGCTTGTGTGAGATGTAAACCACAATCGCATAAGCAATATAGAGCGAAGAGAAAGCCATTGCAGCCCACACATCTATTTCCTTGTGAATCAAGATAACACCCAAACATACAATGACCAAAAGGTAGAAGCAAATATCTCTCACAAAGTCCACTTTGTGAACTCGAATGCGCCTTTTGCTTGTAGGTCTAAATCAATCATTCACTTTCTAATTTATAAGTAACAAGAAGAGCATCTCTCTCTTAAATTCCCTCTCTATCTCCACCACCAGTTCTTGATTTTGTGAACAACAAAGGACCCATAAAAGGCAAAAGGCAAAAGAAATCGTAGGCTGCAAAATGAGGTTTCCTTACTTTTTCTAAACAATAAGCAATAAACAAAGGAACTAAAAAGGGAAAGCAAAGGAGAAAAGCAATGACCTTTTTTCCAATGCGAAAACAGAACACGTATTTTAATCAAAACCCAATTCGTCGAAGGGCTTGGCCGCCGCTTGCTTCTCCTCCTCAATCACCATCAAACCCATGATAGAAGAATAACGTATGTATGAGTGTGTGTATGAATCGAGTGTGTGATGGGATGGAGAAGTGGGAAGATCTCTCTCTATCTAACTTGCGAAGGAAGAGAACAAAAGCACAATCACACACAGAAAGCACCATTTGCACAACAAAAGCACAATCGCAATCGAAATCATTAAACACAAATCAACTAATTCCAAATTAATTCGAAGCTCATATGAAGAGTACCACCTCAAACCAAGCTCAAGCAAAAACTGAGAAAGACGAAAAATATAATATGCAAAAACGAAAATTAATTGCCATGGAAGAAGAGTTGAAAGGGAATCGGAACTTACCGGAGAGAGGGTGGCAGAACTTAGTGAACGGCAGCCAACTTTAAGGAAGAAGATGAGGGAGAGAACGGCGCCACTCAGTCGGGTTCGAACATGAGATAACAGAGAGAGCTAGGTTTTCTATTCCAACTATAAAATTACACAAAAGTCCTTCTTAACGGGTGTTAACGGGTGCTAACAGGTTTCGCGGGTTGACCCAAAATGACCCGTTACTTAATGGGTGACTAACGAGTTGACCCGTTAACAACCCAACTGGTTAAGCACTCACCCAAATACTAGTTTTAACGGGTCGGGTCGGGTCAGGTCAGGTTCAAAATGTCAGCCATACTCTGGAGGTAGAAACTAGAGAGTAAACCAAAACGATGCGCTTTTTGTATTTTATTTTTAATTTAATTTTTTATTTTTCTTTAATTTATTTAATTGATGATTTTGTAAAAGAAGGGTGCGGGTTTGGTTTCTCAATTAATGAATATGGTTTTGTATCTCACATGGAGTAACGATTTTTTTAAGTGCCAACCGTCCTTGATCACTTAATTTAAATCGTTAGATCAAATACAACGGTTAAATATATGTCAAGATTTACTACAAGTAAGTCCTAAAAAACATGATGAAAAATTAAGCACTTGAGATCTTGTGTTCAAAGTTTATCTCCTTTAGTATTGCTCTTATAGAAAAAATGACATATATGGAAAATAAAAACAATTTCAATTAGAGACATACGTAGACGTATCGACCATATAAATATTTATTATATTTGTGATTAGAATGGGAAACGTGTTTTATACTTTCCAAGTCGACCATACAATGTTACGAGTCTAAACTTTTCCGCTCGATTGTAATCAATTTGAAATACCGTTACCGTGAACAGTAATTTGAAATACCGTTAAAATGGACTGTGATTTAAAATACTACTATCATGGGCTTAATGATTAATTTAAAATAGTGTTACTATGTCACCTCAAATGCAGAAGTGTTCATTGCTGTGCCACTTTTAGCCACCATACATTGAAACCAAAAAGAGTGATAGGAAGCTTTTTCCTCACCCTTTTATTCTTGGAAAATAAAACACAAAAGTGAATTTCACCAAAAAAATGAAATAACACGACCGTTTCATGATTGCATCAAAGCATAGGAAACTTCCTTATGCCCAACATGTCCCTTCATCTTTCTCACTCCCAAGGATTTTTTTTAGTCAAACGAAATATTTTGTTAAATTAGTCCAAACGGAGTTCGAATCTACATCACCACGCAAGAACTCAACTGATTTCCACCACTATAGTAAATGACCAATTGGTCACTCCCAAGGATTAAAGGTGGACTAAGTTCATCGTCTTGTGCTCATTCCATCAAAGCAAACAACAAAGTTCACTAGTAATCTAACTACAAAGCATTCTGAACCTTACATGTCAAATATCGTCGAATGCATACGCACAGTCCGCTCTAGAACCCAGGTACCGCCAGCCACCCACGCGTGCAGGTGAACCGGTAGAGCAGCAATTGCACCATCACAACCAAGTGATCTTCACCAGTATTTCTTTCCAACCTAAACCATGACATCCGAGGATTTTTCAAACCCGAAACTCTCTACTACTCTAAGCAGAATGAGAACGCCTCAATCCTCTTCTGATAAGGATCTTGAAACATAATTTATCGACGAGGGAGCATACAATACAGTGCAATCGCAGATGAATGAAGAATGGATCTAATATTTCACTAGGAACCTTCATGCGTGCATGCACTAGCTATCCTATCAGACCGATTTCTTTATGATAAAGCTTAAAGCTAACCTAAAGCAGAATAAATTGCTAAGATAAAGCAAAGCAGCCAAGCAAATTATGCAGTGTGGTGCAAACATGAGTAGACAGACAAAGCATATCACAACCACAATACAGTCACAATCAAATGCTAGTTCCTTCGGGGAATTGCATTGAGTTTACCTCATCAGTTTCCACTCATCGAACCAGAACCGCTGCTTTCTAAGCCAGGTTTTCAAGATTACTGTCACCTGGCATGATATGAATGAAAAGTTTCCTGCTTTTATAAGTTTACACAGCCAAGTAAGCTGCAAACTTCAACAAAAACTTGAAACTGCGGAATCAGAGACCGCTTCTCTGCAACGGAAGTATAATTCCGCTACCTCTGAGCAAATCGATAAACACATTACTATTGTGCAAATGCAGAGAAACCATTTCAAGACAATATTACATCACAGAAGAATCATATTCTATAAACGAAAAGAAAAAGAACAACAGAACTGCATCAATGGATAACCAAATTTAAATTTCAAATTCAAAAACTTTAGACAAAACATATAACCAAAAGGAAATGAAATTAAATACGGGATTGTTATATATTCCCTGCTATAACCAAGGGTATATAATCCTTACAACTTATTCCATGAGCTAAGCTTATTTAAAAACAACACTGTGTTCCGAGAAGACGGCTTGCAGAACGGCACTCTTCTTCTCTGCATTATGACTACTCATGTCCTCATCATAATCCTACTTCTTGATCTTTTTAAGCTTCTTCGGTCCCGGAACTTCCAATCTACCAACAGAACACCCGCACCTAGCCCGAAACAAAAGCACTGCTCTCCCATTAGGTGGCGCCATCTTCTTAAGCTCGGCCTCCAATTCGCGGTGGTGATCGCGGGGCAATTCAAAAAGGCCCTTCTTCACTCCGTCCTTAGCCACCGAAGCCGAATTCTTCACACAGTCCTCCGTCTCCAGCTGAATGTCGAATTCAGCAGCCTTTCGGAGGCCCTTGCAATTGGGATTCCCACATTTCCTGCTGGTGCAGGCCAGCAGAGCCCAAGCGGCCAATGCCGCACAGCAGAGGCTAAGTCCCATGCATCCGTACACCAACGGAGCATTCGAAACCTCCTCCCTCAGCACATACATGATTATTCGCACAATTTCAATTGTCTTAACAGATACAAACTTCACATACGGCAGTAGCAAATATCCAAAAGCGCAAACCACCGCAATGAATAACACGACATCGATCAAAGCCGATCGAGATCGATCGCAAGAAGGAGTCTTTGAGCAATTGGGGGAATTGGGTATCTTTCTTCTTCCTTGAACATGGTTGGTTTGCTTAGATTTGGCACTTGGGTCGGTTAAACTCATTGAATCCGCCATGGGAGCGTTTGGTTGGTCAACGGAGTTGCAGACCGAGATTGAGCTATGGAAATATACCATTTCAAATCGAACCCAGAATTTTGATTTCCAATCCAATCAACAAAATCGGATCAAAATTCAAAACCCACCAACATATACCGAAAAATAAGATCGACCCAAATCCGATTTGCACCTGACGATCCGATTGAACCACTCGTCGGTGCCCCGAATCCAAATCAAAACCAATCAATCCTGTTTCGACCTCTCAAACCCCTCAATCCAATTCACAGCTAAGAACTTGAGAGATCAATACAGAAAAACAAAAAACAAATCGAGAGAATTGGAAAAGTAAGAATTGGGTTGGGATGCGATTGGCCGGCTCGAAAAGCAGAGGAAGCAGAGCGGACAACAAAGAAGCATTTACTGGGAGCTTTTTTTATCACATTTTTCTTCTTCTTCTTCCGCAATGAACTAGTAAAACCATCGATGCCTCTCTCTCTCTCTCTCTCTCTCTCTGGTGCGTTTATACACGCAATGGAAAATCCCGAGCGACACGTTGTGAGGATTACGTGGGCTGCGTCGGAGATGGGCTTTTCTATCTTTTGCCGCTGCCGCACAATGATGTGTGCATGATTTGTGGGGTAGTTCATTGGGCTTGGCCTACTTTTGCATAATTTGGAATATTTAAGAATTAAAAGTGATTTTATTTTTATTTCTTTTTAACTTTTTTTTGGGTCAAGATGGTGACCAGGTCACCCCAATGAGGAATTGATGGAAAAGAAACCAACTCTGGTGATATGTTCTTTTGTGGAATTAGTCATCTTAATCGATAGTGGAGTCGGAATTTTATGTTTGAGAGGCCAAACGTATAAAGTTTAATTATGTAATCGTCATGATTATGACATTTTTTAAAAAAAATAACAAAAATAGATTAGTTGGTGTTTTACCATGACATCCCACATTTTTAAAAGTCAGAAAGACTGGTCAAATGTAACATAAGGTCATGGTTGCACCACGACAGTCCACATTTCTTAAGTCTAGGGGGATTGGCGACATAAAGTTCAATTGTATAAATTGTTGTCATGATTATGACATTTTTTTCCTTAAAAATGATCGGTTTGTGGCTTTATCACGGCAGTCCAACCCTTCGCAAAGGCATTTCACTATATGGTCATCATTGTATGATTCACTAGCGCCATATATGAAATCCCAAACGTCCCGTGTGAAATACGAGTTTAAAATTCATCCACAACTACTAAATCACCTCGTGGTAGTTCATGATTATGACATGCATATTTATCTGAAATGTGTATTAAAATGTTTCTTATATTCTTAACTTTCGCGCAGTGGCGAAGCCAGGAATTTTCGGCAGGAGGGGCGAAATTTAAAAGCGTAAAAGGTTCATAAAAAATATAGACAACCAAATCTTTGTACATAATATACAATATTAATATCGTTCATAACTACCTGGAATACTCGAAGGAGGATTTGGAGTAACTGAAATATTCGAAGAAAGTCTATCCGGAAATATTCAAATAAGGACTATCCGTTGTACCCGGAATATTTGAAGGAGGATTTAAACACTGTTTTTTATAGTATTGTTACGTACATTACGTAATTGTACAATAGAAACAAAATAGATAAAAAGCATATTACGCTAATTCTATATCAATTAAACAACTAATGCAAAACACCACTTACAAATTGTAGGTATTATAGTAGTCAAACAATGTGCATAGTTATTATTTTTATATAAGTATGATAAATGTTTTATATAAAAAATAGATAAGTATACCTTGTTCATAAAAGGAAAAAAAACAAATAAAACATAAATAAATAAATAAAAGAATGAAAAATTAATTAGAGATGCTTGGGTTCAAATGACGTGTGAGCCATAAATGTCAAAGGATTTGTTCTATTTGAATAAAACGTCATCATCCACTTTAAGTGCTCAGCCAAACGACATCGTTTGCTAAGATTTGTTTTATAATATTGCTTCTTCTTCCTCCTCTTGACCTGGCCGCTATTGCTGCTCGGGTTTTGCCCTTCCTCACAGGGTGGTTTCAGGCAGTCTGGGTGGGTAAAATGGGCTTCGGTGAAGGGGTTTTTCGAGAGCCGGATGGGCAACTTCCCACTTTTTTCCATAACGTGTGTCCGCCTATGGGAGCAACAAAAGTTGCAGAACATTCTTACAGGTTTTCCGATTAACGAGAGGGGCGGCTACACGCTCCTGGCCTTATTTTCCGACGAGAGGAGGGGCGGACCCAGAAATCTAGTCCTATTTTCCGGCGAGGGGAGTGGCGGTCGCCACTCCTCGCCCTCACGTGGCTTCGCCACTGCTTTCGCGGTTTATTAAAATATGATATTTGATTGTGCCAATTCTCGACTTTTGTTTATTGAGACATGAAATAAATAAATAAAGTTTGAGTTTATCATTAGAACTTATAATTCAATACCTGAAAAACTATGAATCAAATCCATCTTACCCTATTCATAACTCCTCATGTCAAAATTGAAATATTGTCGGTTTGACAATATAACATGTTAGATTGCTTTCTATTTTTGCATTTTTGAGACATCCTAATGTTCATGTATGAAATTAAATAGGTTTCCATGGATGAATAAATGCCTTTCTTTGTAGAGAAATAGACCAAACAAGTGAGAACAAAAGGAAGCAATAACGAAATGAGGAATTTAAGTAATATGGAAAGAACCAAACACTTTTGGGTTGCATGAGCACTAAGGAAGGGTGGAAGACTAAGTAGTACGCAGTGCCATATTTTCAACCAAATGGACGCATCATATCCTTCAGTAGCCGTGTTGCCCTTGAGCTTCTTGACTTTCTTGAGTGCTTTACCTTGACGAAATGCCATGTTACCAAGTCAACTACAATATTCTGAATTAAAGGGTGGTTTTTTGTGGCTAAAATGATCTATGATATTATCATAACTCTTGACTTTGGTTATTGAGATTTAAAATAGATAAAAGTGGTTCCTGAGATTGTCTACCGTCAATTGTTTTGGTTCTTCTATGAAAAATACCTGTTATATTGAATAAACCACAAGTTCAAGGAGAAATGTTGATTTGACAAAAATACCCTCAATTTAACGGATACTTTTCACGAAATGACCAAAATGATTTATAGTAGACAATCTTAGAGACTTTTATATCGATTTTAAATCTCAAGAACCAAAGTGAAGAGTTATGCCAATTTCAAGAACCTAATGTTAGAAATAACTTCAACCAGGTGAAATTTTTTCTCTAACCTATACTATTTCATGGGTATTTAATTCCTTTTGCATCGCCCAAATTAGTGGACCAAACTACAAGGTGACATTGCAAATGCCCTTTACCATAGTGGTAGAAATGAGTTGAGCTCTTCCATGACAGTATGAGTTCAAACCCCGTCAGTGGCTAATCTAACATCTAATCTATTATTTGAATTAAAAATATATATATATATATATATATACACACACACAAGTGACATTGAGCCCAATGCCCAAAATTTACAACAAAAAGCCCAAATAACAAATTTTACAACAAAAAAGCCCAATGCATTATTCCTCTTCTCAAATTGATTTCGAACCGGATATCCGTACTGAATTTGAACTTCAATCCATTGTCCCGTATTCCTAGCTTTTTTTTTTTCAGTTTTCAATAATGTTTGGAAGTGTTTTTAATATGATTAGAAACGCTTTTGAAGAAAATGATTTAGAAGCAAAAGTAAAAATGCAAGTGAATAATGAAAAAAATAAAACACTTAAATACTTCATGCAACAAAGCACATAAACGGTGTTTCTTTCAAATGCACTTCAAATACAAGTATTGCTACTATCATTGGCTTCTTTAAAAGTAAATTATCATAACAAAGCCATCAACTGGTCCAATTCCATAAAAAAAAAAAAAAAGATAAGGTTCAAAACCAAACTTATGCCTTTTAGTTAAAAAAAGATACAAATATAAGCATAAAATAAATAAATAAACAACCTTAAATACTATTTCCGGCCAGAAGAATCATTCATAAAAATAAAAATTAAATTAACATGTGGTTAGCAATAAAACAAAGTACATAGAAAATAAATAAAAAAAAATTTATATTCCATCTAATCAGACGGCTACGAGTCACACGTGGAAAGGCCAAGATATGCTCCTGGTTTTGGTACACGTGTCAGCACAAGAGGAGATTTCTGTGTTTGAAAGGCAAAATCACAGCCGTTAGCAGGATTCTTTTTGGTGTTTCGCCCCAAGAACCAGGACATGCTTCACACGTATACCTCACTTGACACGTGTGATGAAATGAGTGGACCTGAATCAAGGGGTTCGCGTTTGGTGACTTTTCACTTTACTTTTCAGGCGGGGCCCACTAAAACGTCGGTCTGACTTGGCACTCTTTATCAACTTCTTTTTTCTGTCTAAAATTGCTTTTATTAATAAACTAGCGAACATGTGTTACAATTTACTTTTTATTTTATTTTATAATTTTTTTTTTTGAAACGATAGTGTTAGTGTCTAAGATCATATTCAAATAAGATATCAAATCCTAAATGGAATACCTTGTAATTAAATTTGAGGGTAGGAGCAAGTTCATATCAATATGTCAATCCCATGTGGATTGACATATGAGTTTTCATAAGTCAAATTTGAGATGAGAAAAGGTAATGTCAAATAATTTTTAAATATTTTATTGTGTGAATCCCATTAATGCACCAATTATAGGAAAAAGATCATCACCAAATCCTTTTTCCTGGGGATTCGGGAGATCCTGTGATCATGACAGTTGATCGTACATTGTGCGATAAAAAATCATTTAAAATTTAAAATTAAATATACATAACGAAAATTGATCGCACGATGTATGATGTGCGATGAGCGATCGATCATGATCATGAGATCTCCTGGATCCCCTGGAAAAGGATCCGGCAAGGATCATTTTTGAAAATTTATTTTAATTGATTTCTTTTTTAAAATGGGTCATACAAATACCATTTATAACAAAAAAAACATATCGGTTGGAAAAAAAAAAGAAAATTTGACATTGTCACGTCAGCCATCAAATTAACATTTGACATTTATCTTTTGATATGTCTATTGGAGATGCTCTGAGTTGTTAGTTGTTCAAAGGTATGGGGTTCGGTATGGATCAAACCCACACCTAGATGCATAGCCATGATTACTTTTTATCATTGCAGTAAAGAGATATCTGCTTAATTTATTTTTTTATTTTATCTTTTTTGTTTTTATTTTTTATTATTTCACTAATTTTTCTTTATTTAATGCATCATTATTTTTTCTTTTTTGTCAAACAATATATTTTATTAGATTAAATGTTAGATTAACCATCGACGGAATTTGAACTCACGTCGTCATGTAAGAGCTCAAGACTTTTCTACCACTGTGGCAAAAGTTCACTTGCAATGTAGCATTATTTTTAAAAGTTGCAAGAATAGATGAGCTTTTGGTGTTATGATGTTTCACCAAATTTGTTTCTCCTTTTATATATAATTCAATTAATTTATAGACTTGGTTTTCTATGCAACTACAAGGCAAAGACTCGGCAAAAGTCGTTTTTCTTTTTCTTATAAAAGAAAAAAAAAGGTTCTTTACGCTATCATTTGACCTTAATGACCTTAAAACTGAGTAAAATTTCATTTAGAATTTGGAATATAATTTATCATGTGGAAAAATATGGAATATAGGTGTTCTAATCATACTCATATTTAATTTCATTTCAAACTATATTTAATTAAAATACTATTTCAGGTACAATTTGGTGCCACATTTGATTCTGTTTAATATTTTTATTTATTTAAAAGAAATGTATATCCCTTTTTTTAATTGAACAATTCCCTCTTACTAAGAAGAGTCAAAAGATGTTGCATTTAACAAAATTTTATTTAATATAACTGCAGAACAAAAACTTGTTAACTTGTTTTTATTTCAATATATTTGCAATACATTTATAAATGAAGTAATTAGGATCAAATAATTAAAAATAAAATTGGGATCAAATGCTGATGAGCTAACTTGAAAAGGTATGAGAAATATTTACACACCCCGTGTAACATCCCACATCGTCCAGGGGAGTGGATCCTCTAAGCCTTATATGTATATTTTCATCTCTACCTAGCATGAGGCCTTTTGGAGGCTCACTAGTTTCGAGTTCCATCGGAACTTCAAAGTTAAGCGAGTTCGCACGAGGTCAATCCCATGATGGGTGACCCACTAGGAAGTTCTCGTGTGAGTTCCCAGAAACAAAACCATGAGGGTGTGGTCGGGGCCCAAAGCGGACAATATCGTGCTACGGCGGAGTCGAGCTCAGGATGTGGTGGGGGCCCTGGTCGGGATGTGACAATTTGGTATCAGAGTCAATCCCTGGTCGGATGTGTGCCGACGAGGATGTCGGGCCCCTAAGGAGGGTGAATTGTAACATTCCACATCGCCTAGGGAAGTGGATCATCTAAGTCTTATATGTATATTCTCATCTCTACCAAGCATGAGGCTTTTTGGGAGCTCACTGGCTTCAGGTTTCATCGGAACTTCAAAGTTAAGCGAGTTCGCGCGAGAGCAATCCCATGATGATGGGTGACCCACTAGGAAGTTCTCGTGTGAGTTCCTAGAAACAAAACCGTGAAGGAGTGGTCGAAGTCCAAAGAGGACAATATCGTGCTACGGTAGAGTCGAGCCTGAGATGTGGTAGGGGCCCAGGGCGGGATGTGACATCCCCGACCTGAAATATTCACTTGAGCACTTGAATTGAGCTGTATTGGTTTCGTCACCTAGAACCCTGACCCACAATGTCCACTCAGACACCTGAATCGAGTTGTGATTTTCGACATTTAGAAGGTGACGAAGTCAACATAGCTCCATCCGAGTGTCCAGGTGGACATTTTGATCCTGGACATTTTGGATCAAAGTGTATCATATATGCTCAATTTCATTTGATGGAATAGTAGACTCAACTACTTTAAAAATGATCACAAATCATTATATTTTATGGTCTACGTGAATAACCAAACATAATTGAGAAAAGCTGGTCCGAAACTAGAGTTAAAAATGTCTTTTTCGTTTTGAGACTTTTCAATAAATACCACGCTTAATATAGACAAAAAAAAGAAGATGCTGCCTAGGATTTGAAGACTTAATGGGGGAAATTGGATCGAACTTTTGAAGACTATTCAACCAAAACCCAAAAAATGCGTTTAGTAAGATGGAGATGGGGCAAAAGGTAAAGACAGAAAGAAAAAGCAGAAAATTACGAGTTCGTGGTCCAGTAGTAAAAGACGGATTACGAGATTTTCTTAAAATTAAAAATTGGAGGTTTAGGGTTCAAAACTCGTTGCTGGTGTGGAAGTCAAACTTGTGACCAGGGGAAGCTGAAATGACATTGTGAGTCTTCTTGGCCCCCAGAATAAGTGGATAACCGTGACTTACCGCCAATTGTCCCAATTAAAAAAAAAACTAAATAAAAATTCTTTTTCAAAAACCACTACTGAACTTGTGGCTCAGAATTCCCTTCCCCGATGACGTGGCACACCACCTCCATAGACAGCTGAGAAGATAGACGACAAACGCACACACTTTCTCTCTCTCTCTCTCTCTAAGTTTTTTTTCCGAATCGAATTTTTGATGAGAAAAAGATAAAGGAAAAGAACGGAAAAGCGTAGCAAACATGTCGGAGGCAGCAAAGGACCCAGCGATCAATCTTTTCGGGAAGACGATTTCGGTGCTGAGCTCCGGCAGCGACTCGGTCAGAGTTACCGGAGCTCCGGAATCCGATCCGTCGTCCGGGACTGTGGCGGAAGAGACTGTCGATCAGGACCGCGCCGCCTCCTCCTCCTCCAACTCTTCGCCCGAAGTCAATGCCCACAGAGACCGGGAAGAGAAAGAGGTCAATGACAACAAGGTAATGGAATTTGGGGATTTGGGTGTCCGAAATTTTCTATTTTTAGTGTTGAGCATTGTTTGGAAGCTCGAACGGATTCATGGGTTGCTTTCTGTGGCGGATTTTTGTTGACTTTTTGATATGCTGCTCTGGCTTTTGCTTTTGAGGGTTTTTTTTTTTTTTTTTTTGGTGATTCATTTCAATTGATTTTTGAACATATTTTTTGCTTGTTTTTGCTTCTTTGGGGTTCGAAGGTGGGGTTTAAATCTTATCAGGTACAAAGTTAAAATCTTGTTTGCTTTGAGGCATGCTTATCAGATTATTGCTTTTTAATTGTTTTGGAGATTGCTGGTTATTTTTCAAAGAATTTGTTTTACTTTGTGTTGTCATTGTACTTTTTCTGCTAGTGATTAATCAAGCAAGCAAGCAAGCAACTTTCTCATGTTAGCGCTCAACCTCATTTGGAATTTTGCTATTTCAAATGGGTTTAGTTTGCACTTTCTGGGTTTTTCATTTGTGTCTTCTTTTGAAATTTCACCTGAACTTTGCTTAAATGGATTCCCTTTATGATTTGTGGCAGTTTGGAGTTAGGTTGTTTTTTAAACTCTGCTTATTTTACATTTGAGGGTTGAAAAGATTTGGAAAAATGCTCTACAAACAAGCTAATCATTTGCTGCTTCTACCATGATGCATTCGGAGGCCGAAACTTCTGTTAGCTAGTACTGATCTCTACTTTTAGCCTGCTTGCTTATAAATTATAATACTTTCGTGTGGCCAATGCGCTACTCGGATGACATATGATCTGATGCTATTTTACTCATTGCATAGTGGCTTAGTACTACGAATCTGAATGTTTCTCTAAAGATGCCGTTAACCCCTCATATCCAAATTGATTAAAACTCCTTTGTAATGAAGGTGAAGGAGGCTATTGTGTCAAAAAGAAAGAGGGGTTTCATATCTTATGTAGAGGCAAGTCCTCAGGAACCTTCATGTCGTGTTTACTTTTAAGCATTGGAGTTCGATTTTCAACACAGCCATGTAATATGGAGTCTAATTGTTTCAGTCGATTCAGCATGCCAGCAGTAGATTGTTAAGTTTCATACCTTTTTTGTATCCTGTAGTAACGTAGTGGACATAAAAGATAAATGATAATGTTTTGTTTATATTTCAACGATACTCAGTTTTGAAACTCATCTTCTCAATTAATTTTTTATCAATTCAGGACACATTGGGGGAAAAACCAATTCAAACGAAACGGGAAAATGGAATCCCAACATTATCTTCGGAAGAGTTAACAAATCCAGATGCGGCATCCAGAATAGGTGTAAACCGTGAATCACCTATTGAGAAGGAGAATGCCACACTAAAGACTGAGAGGACTGAAGAGGAACAGAGTGAGACAAGTAATTCGCAGGATAAGACCCTGAAGAAACCAGATAAAATACTTCCATGCCCCCGCTGTAATAGTATGGACACCAAGTTTTGTTACTACAACAATTACAATGTCAACCAACCCCGGCACTTCTGCAAGAACTGCCAGAGATACTGGACAGCTGGTGGGACAATGAGGAATGTGCCTGTGGGTGCCGGTCGTCGGAAGAATAAGAATTCTGCTTCTCACTATCGTCACATAACTGTCTCCGAAGCTGTGCCGAATGCTCAAGCTGATGTTCTCAATGGAGTTCACCACCCTTCAGTACAACCAAATGGTACTGTCCTAACATTTTGCAGGGATACGCCCCTCTGCGAATCAATGGCTTCTGTCCTTCATATGGCCGATAAAAATATACAGAACTGTACGCGTAATGGATTTCAGAAACCTGAAGGATTGAGGACTCCAGCTTCTAATGGAGGTGGAGTAATTGGAGATGATCATTTGACTGGATCAACAGTGACAGATTCAAATTCAAAGGACAATGCGTGCAAATTTGGATCACAAGAGCAAGTAATGCATAATTTTCAGGGCTTCCCACCTCAAATACCATGCTTTCCCGGGGCTCCTTGGCCTTACCCTTGGACCTCTCCCATCCCACCACCTGCTTTCTGCCCTCCAGGTTATCCTATGTCCTTCTACCCTGCTGCAGCTTATTGGGGTTGTGCTGTGCAAGGTGCTTGGAATATCCCTTGGCTTCCTCCTCCATTGTCTTCAAACAACAGTGCTTCAAGTTCTGGTCCCAACTCTCCCACCTTGGGGAAACATTCGAGAGAAGAGAACACTGTGAAACAAAATAGCTCTGAGGAAGAAGTGCCACCAAGAGAAAAGAGTGCTGAGAGAAATCTTTGGATTCCAAAAACTTTGAGGATTGATGACCCGGGTGAAGCTGCAAAAAGCTCTATATGGGCAACATTGGGGATTAAGCATGATAAGGCTGATTCAGTTAGCAGCGGGGGACTCTTCAAGGCCTTCCAGTCAAAGGGTGATCAAAAGAATCACCTCTCTGATGCCTCTCAGGTCTTACATGCCAATCCAGCGGCATTGTCTAGATCACTCAATTTCCAGGAGACCTCATAAAATCGGTAGCTTATTATACACTTCTTGTTTGTTCCAACTGGTGCCAACAGTTCAGCAATGTTCAACTGCTCCACACAATATGACACCGCCTTTCTACACCCAGCAGTCTTGTTGATTAACCATCGTCGGCCACAAAACCAAAACATCAAAGCCGTCAATGGAGGAAACGACAGGAGGATTCTGCGGCCTTTTCTCTTAATTAGGAGCTGGGAACCATCTTACCTTAGCTGAAATAGCCACTAATTTTCCCCCTGTGAGTGCTACTATGAATATTTGCAACGTACGTATTTTGAGTTAGATGGTTTGCTGAGTTCTTGAATATATAATTACATGTAAAATTGAGAACTAGAAGAGTTCAGGTTTGTGTAGCATAATCCCAATATGGCAATATGTAATGAAATAACATGGGGATTTAAATGAAAAAACTTTCTTTTCATTTGTGGTTTTAATTGAAGATGTAGTATTTTTCTTCTTATATCCACTTAAATACCATAATTTCCTCCTGCAGGAAAATCTCAGATTTGGATTTCTCGATTCGCTTTTTACTGTCAATTGTTCATTTTTGTTAAGTAAACATGAGAGTTCATTTCTCGACCCCACGTAATGAGAAAAGGTTTTGTTATTATTGTAAACATGACGAGTAACACATTTGTTAGCCATTTCTAGTATAACTATATGAAAGTTTAGAATTTTGTAAGCCAGTTACATAGAGCCACACGGAGGCTGGGGGCCATGGCAGCCTCCAGTCTACCTGCAACTACTGCCTCCGCCTCGGCCCCTTTGGAAAGTTTAGTTACTGGAGACCGACAATATGATAGAGGATGCGGGAAGCGGTTGGAGAGAAATTTACATGAATTGCGACACCTTAGTAGTAATATCCTAGCATGTAGGGGTGGGCAAACGGGTCCTGGACCCGCGGGTCGGGGCGGGTACCCGCGATTTGGGACGGGTAAGGGGCGGGTCCTAAATTTCAAAACACAAAACGGGGCGGGGCGGGGCGGGTACAAGAAATTAGCGGGGCGGGGCGGTTCTAGAAATAGGAGGGAACGGGCCCCCGGCCCGGCCCGTTTCTAGCAAGAATAATTGGTTTTATCCTCATTTCAGTCTTCTCAGTTCTCATATACTCAGTCACTCACTTTTCCTTTTTCCCAACTAGATCTCTCATCCCGACTCACTCTCACTGTCCCAGCTTCGTCTGCCGCCGCCATCATCAGCTCCGTCCGCCGCTGCCATCATCAACTCCGTCCGCCGCCGCCATATCAGACCTCGATCCAGGGAAGCTGAAATCGTCTCTTCGTTTTTTTTTCATTCAATTTATAGCGAATTTCTTTGTTTTATGTGGCTTTAATTTTTGAATGCATGCAAGGAATTGGGATGGGGAATGCAATCATGGTCGATGATCTGGAGCTCCTTGTTTTCTAATGTAATCTTAAACTGCTGCTGCTGTGTCTCTCTCTCACTCACTCTCTCGAAATCAGTCTCTCTCTGTCGAACTCGAATGGACGAACGACGAAGTCAAACAACTCAAAACGACGAATCAATCATCTCCTCCACCTGACTCAGACTCATATTTGCAGTGCAGTCGAGCTCTGTTAACAGTCCTCTTCAGTTAAGGTAATATGTTTTAGGGATTTAGGATTTAAAATTAAATTAAGGTTTTCTAGATTTAGGGGGGTGTATTCAATTGGGATTTTAAGGGATTTTAATTCTTTTAATGAATCTAGGGGTATTCAATCAAAATTTTAAGTGATTCTCTGAAATTCTAGGTGTATTCAATTAGAATTTTAAAATAGTTTATTAAAATCCTTAGAAATCCAGGTGTATTCAATTAAGATTTTAAAGAAGTTTATAACATTCCAGGTGTATTCAATTAGAAATTGATTTTAAAGAATTTGAGAAAGTTGAGGAATTAGAGGGAATTTGAGAGATTTCGTAGTGTATTTTAAGTATCCACAAATCTCACCTCTTCCCATGAGATTTCGAGGGAATTGAATCAAAATTTTATATGAAATCTCTACAAATCAATTAAACTCCATAAAAATCCATGGATTTATAAATCCATTAAAATTTCTCACATTCTCAATTGAATACACCCCCCTTAGAGATTTTGTTGGGTTTTGAAATCTTGACCTCTGTTATGTTCCAATTTCAAATCTTTTGTTCAAATGATTTGGGTGGAAGGGGTCGAAATTTGGGATTAAGCATTAGCTGGTATCAGTTTGTGAACCATTTTTAAAATGAGATCATATTAATATGTGCTGATGTGCATTTGTGCTTCAACAATCTGTGCTTCAATATTTCTATATGTGTAAATGTAATATGTGCTGTTGTGCACTGCAGTGCAGCGGCAGGCTGCAGCTCCATTTTATAAAATGATGTATTAAAAAAAAAAAAGGTTGGACCCGTGGACCCGCCCCGAATCGGCCCGTTTGAAACGGGCCGGGTTAGGTCCGGTTCCAAAACTCAAAATCTCTTTACCCGGCCCGTCCCGCCCCTTTACTATTTAAAACGGGTAAGGTCCGGTTCCTCCAAAATTGGGCCCGACCCGGCCCGTGCCCAGCCCTAGCATGTGCCAGCTTATGATGTGAGTTGCCGCTATTGTAGTGCAAGCTTTTAAAAGACGTTAGACGCTAGTTGGGCAATGGGCTGGAGCCTAGTGCATAGGCGGACTAAGCAAATTTAAGTAAATCTATTATATTTCGTGTAAATAAGTGTTTCTACATAAAATATATGTACTTACATCATAAACTACAAAATAGGACATGTATATTATGAAGTATTGGAATATAATGAAAACATGGGGAACAAACATATAATGTGTGTTTATTTAAGTATTCAATAAGTTTCTTACAATTTACTAAAAAACTAAAATGCAAAATGAAAGTTATTTATTTATTTTCTTCTAAGTAAGTCGCAACCTAGGTGGGTGCCTAGGCAGTCTAGGCGGGCGCCTCAGTAGACCGAAGCGCATTTTCTTAATTTTCAAACGTCTAGGCATTAATCGGAACGTTAGCCAATCGCCTAGCACCTAGGCAGCCTTAAGCAGAAATTTTTATGACAGTGTTGTAGCGTTATAGTTGCATATAAGTTTTGTTCATGAACTGTGGGATTGAGCTATTACACTTCACTTTTCATTCAATTCAAACCAAAAGGCACCAAAATGCTGGAAAGTGGACATAAAGTTTGCCTTTTCCATGTTCCATTTGTTAGTGTTGTTTTCACTTTCTCTTTTCTTTTTGGGTAGTGCTATTCAGTATTCACACATCTTTTTTTATCTTTCAAATACTCCTATGAATTTTTTTTCAATTCATTTGATCTGAAAATCGAAAATTAAAAAGGGCACAAATAAAAATGTGTGTGTAGACAAGTTATTCATGTCACGTTTTGAGACGTACGAAAATCATGAAAGAAAATGTGTGACTGCAAAACAAAGAACATTGAGATGCTTTAGGTGTAGGGTACTTTAGGAGAAAGGTTGACCACCAGTTTTTGGATGGCTCGAATTTGCTGGTCTTGGACTTGGGACCCCATACATGTGAGCTTTCTTGGTTCCCCTCTTTCCTGGATTTTGTCTCGTCAATTTATCAGTTTGCAGTTAATTGCATAAGAGGCTCGTTTTAGCCATCTGGTCCTCCAAGATATTAATATTTTAATGAACAATACATGGCCGTATTTGCCTCCGTCTCCAACTGAGGACCAAAGGGCCATAGGGCTTGTTTTAGCCCTGTCATAAAAAACCGTCTCCAACCGAGGACCAAAGGGTCATAGGGTCAAACATAATTTATTATTTAAATTTAAAAACTACAACAACTTAAATTCAAATCCAACAACAGCTTAAATTTAAAAACTACAACGGTAACTGGCCCAAAAAAACCAAAAAAATTAGAACTTAAATTTAATGAATGGTTTGGTTATTTATAGAAAAAAAAATGGCCCAAAAAACAAAAACAAAAAATTGTACAAAAAAAATCAAAAAATAAAAAATAATGGCTAGCTGACGTCAGCTAGCCGTTATATTCAAAAATTTTCATATTTGTGTCGGTTATAACAGACACTATTTTTGTCAAATAGCCGTTAGATTAAAAAATTTCCATGCTATTTGTGTGGGTTATAACCGACACTATTTCTTTATTTCTGTCAGTTATAACTGACAATAAAACCGATAGCAAGCAAAAAATTCCAGCCAGCCCTTTGGCCCTTTTAGATTTTGTGGGGCCCACGAGGTCCGGTTGGAGACGATTTTTGAGCTATTTTTGATCCTCTTACCTTTTGAATCATTCGGTTAGAGATGGCCTAACTAGCTATGTGTGGCCAGACTGCTATACTTAAGTTTTTATCTTGTCCCAGCTCGTGATTCCTATGCTTTATATATGTTGACGTAGTAAGACAACCTTACCGAATACTTTCGTTGAGCAAGTTGATGGTATATGTCAGCTCACACAACCTTACCTAGATAGTCCGTGGAGTTCATTAAAGGCATGAATGCATGGTTAAATTATAGCCTCTCGATAGAAGTCTCCAATGTTGTGGTTCTCCTTCATTGTTTCCTAATCTTCAGCTACACAAGTCCTAAACCCCACCCCTGTTGGGGTTTCTTGTTCTTAATTTGAAACTTTTGTGATCGGTCCACAAAAGGGTAGTTGATTTCATTGTTACAGTCGATGATGAGTGCTAGAATCAGTAACTAACGCATGCAGACACATCTTGATTTTCTGATTTTGTAAATCTCGCAAACATGAATTTTCATCAAATCACATTTGCACGAGCGACCGATCTTAATATTTTCTTTATGTGATTATATTTACTTATATATTAAGGTGCTTAAAGAAATAAAAGTGTGTTTCTTCCCTCTGTGTGAGGGTTCATCTCACCGTTCTGTGTGAGTGGTTCCCGATCGTGTCCATTTCCGGTGCCGTCGATCCTAGCTCGGGCTGGGATCGGTGGGTTTTCGTTTGTTCCTTTCTCCCTCTCTTTTTCCTCTTCTCTCCGCTGTTTTCTTCCCTGGATTTCTTGGCCGATCTGCCATTTTCGCTCCCCTTTGCTGTTTCTCTTCCATCTGCCTCCTCTTTCCCAGCTTCCGTCACCCTTTACCGCACCTGGTTGCGGCGTTTCGAGTTGGTGTGCTTTGATCTGGTGCTGGCACTAGGTCGGGTGATCCTTGCACCCCCACCTTCTCTATGTTGTCTGCCCTTGTTGGCAGTGTTGCTCGTGGACTGCCATGAGCTTCTTTCTCTTGGCTGCAGGTTCTCTGGGGTCTGTCGCTGTGCTGGACGTGAAGCTTGGACTTGGATGCTGGTGGCGGTGAGACGTGGCTTTGTTTGGGGACCGAATTTGACTGGATCGACATGCCCGGCTGCTATTTTGGTGGTTGCAGCGACGGTGTTGGCGGATGTTGTGGCGGTTCTGGTTGTTTCTGTGTGTTTTTTGTTTTGGGCTCACCTTTTGGTTGGGCCTCTGTTGGTTGTTTGTGTTTTCGTTCTTGGGCCTTTGTGTTGTAAATTTTGGGCCTCTGTGTTGTAGTGTTTTATCTTTAATGAATTTGTTTTCTCCAAAAAAAAAAAAAAAAGTAGTAATATATTAGGTAGCTTTATGGTGTAGGTTAGAGATCATCGAGATTTGTGACTTGTAAAGTCAACTCATTTGGGAGTACTATGTTTTGTCTGGTTCTTTCCAAGTCATTAAGCTGTAAACAGTAAGCTAATCCATTTTAAAAATTAATAATAAAATAATAAAAAGATGAATTTCAAGCATGTATTCCACACGTCACATTCTATGTTCGATTCCTAAAGCTGGTGAATCACATTATAGTGGTCAGGGAGAGCTTGAAATGCCTTTGTGAGTTTTTTTCGGCTTCCAAAAATGTGAACTACCATAGTAAAATCATCAGTTGATAATTAAAAAAAATTAACTAGCAAATATTGATAACATACATGAGGTCTTAGGTTCGAGGCTCCAAGCTGGTGAGTCTGTTTGACTGTGGTAAGAGAGATGCTGAAATAACTTTGTGAGTCTTCCCGACTCTAAAATAAGGTGGATATCTGTGGTTTACCACTAGTTGTCCCCTTTTAAGAAAATAAAAAATAAAAACTAATGAAAAAAGTTTCAAAACTTTGAGTTTTAATAAAAAATCATTCACTAACTTTATTTAATGATAAGTTCAAGAGAAATAAAAAAAATAAAAAAAAACCTAACAAAAGCGCGTGCAAGCCCTACACCTCTGTCAATACGTGATCCACCACTTACAGAGAAGAATAATATCAGGAAAGATTTTTTTTTCAAACTGTCAGTCGGTAGTCTTTTTCCAATCAAATGTCCATCTCTCTTCAAATCTCTTAGAATTCAACTCTATTTCAATATCCAATTGTTGAACATCCAAATGGACCTCAAAGTCCTATTGATTCAAGCAAATGAAGTTGAAGATCAACAAAGCCTGCAATTTCCATACACCTGTGTCAATATGTGATCCGCCACCATGACAACGATGATTATGATCTTCTTGCTTATCAGACTGATCTGAAGGGATGGACCCCAACATTAGCATCCCCATGTTGTAGTTAGACATTATCATATGGTGTTGGTGGGGGTATTGGGATAGTGCTAGTAAACTCTTGTGATGTCCTCCTCCTCTTCCATGATTTAATAAGAATTTCCTGCTCCCAACTCCAACTGCCCTGTTGATGGTACGATGGAAATTATGATCCCAAGAGGAAAGTTACTGCTGCTACTCACCTTCAGCTTCTTTTATGCGGAAGTTTTTGTGGCAATTGCAGGCAGAGCAGTTGAGGCCCTTGAGGGCTCCGATGGTGCCCTATTCTCCATTGGGCATGAATTCGCAACAACCATTCATAGTAGTCCCTCACATGGCTAACGCATGGTTCTCGAGGCACTCCTTGTACCTCACCCTATTGTGCCCAACTTTTTTATTATTAAAAGTGTTGTGTTTGTAGGGCACAACATTTGCATTTGGCGGAGGAGAAGAGGAAGCTGTAGATGGGCGGACAATAGAAGAAAATTAAGCAATTGATGTATAAAGTTAAGAAATTGAAGAGATATAGAGAAAATTTGATGAGTATCGAAGAAAATTAGAAGAAGAAAATGTGTTTGGAAGGTGAAAATGTGCCAAGAAAATTCAAGAAGAGGAGAGAGAAGAATGTAGTATCGTTAAGTTTCTTAAACAGTGTCGTAAGTTTTCATAAACAGTGTATTAAGTTTCATAAACAGTGTCATAAGATTCATAAACAGTGTAGTAGGTTTCATAAAAAGTTTTGTGAGGATGCATGGGTCTGTGCGTCAAATTTTTTTTTAATATTAAAATTATGTCTTTTTCATTAAAATTTAATTTTTTTTGTCCCTTTTATTAAAATATAAGGGGTTTTCATTAAAATTTAAGTCTTTTTTAATTAAATAAAATTATAGCATAATTTTTTATTAGAACAAATTTAGCTCAAACTCTTTTCATGAAAGTTTCCATAAAAAAAAGATAGTGATAACACACATACAATGGACTGAAAGCGTGACAACTTTTCAACTAGTTGGCTGCCCACTGGTTACGAGCTACAAAATAAAATTATATTATGCAATAAAAAATATTAAAATTTGAGAGAGAGGGTTTTGCTCTTAAAAAATTAAAAAACCATGTGACAGATTGAGAGGGGGGTCGAAGCTTCACTTTGCCTGGAAAGCAAGAAATATATAGAGTTTATTAGTGGGAACACTAATGGCTTCCCACTTTTAATTACGAAAAGTTTTTTCTTGAGAAAAAAATTATGAAAAGTTAAGTTTGATTATTTTAATTAATAATAAATAGCATTATATATCATCATAAAATAGCAAAATCTTAAAAGTTTAAAACATTGATCACTTGACGTACATTTGGATGATCACTTAATTTTACCTTAATCATGGTATTGCATGATTAACTTGATACAATTACATTAACATGTTCCCGTAACATGGAAGTCGTTCTCCATCATTCTCCACCATATTTTAGGCAGATATAAGAAAGTGAAAGGCTTAAAGAACAAAGAAGAACCTTGGCAACTGTGGAGAAGATTAAAAATGGAAGGGACAAAGCATGGGGCATTAATGTGGGTTAACACCTGTGGAACTGATTAGAACCCATAATCCCACATGCAATGCAATCACTAATATTTTAAGTTTAATGATCATCATATGAAAATTTATCTCCTTTTCCTTTCACTTAACTCCGAAGCTTACTTATAATAAGCAAAATTATCCATGTTAATCCTGAAATTTTTATTATTATTATTTTTAAATAAACTAGCTGATGGCTTTGCCACTGTTGTTCATCTTTCTTGGAATCGGAACGAGAAAGAGGCATTTCAATCTTTTTCTGACCAACATCGTGTGATTTATCAATGTCGACAATTAAACTCAAGACGTACCGTGTAAAATACGAACCTGAAATTAAAAACAGAAAAAGAAGTCAACTTTCTTAGTGTCTTTGGTTGTATGAAACTAATTAATTTGATTAATTATTCAACTGACCGACTTAATCCCATCCGAAAATAAAAGGACATAAGTAAGTACAAAAGATTGTGTATAATCCCAATGTCCTAATTGCTAGAAATTGAGTACTCTCACAGCAGCTGTTTTGGGATTTTTATTTTCCTTGTAGCTAGCTAGGTGCCTAGGACTCGTTGTTACTAATGTCTTTTGATTGGACTTGCATTCTCTGCTCTCCTATTTCGGTGCTCTTCCCGTGCCCTCCTGTTTTGTGTGATCACGGTTAATCCATGCTAACATTTTATATTGTTTTTTATAAAAATAATAAGACAAAAAAAAATATTAATATAAAATATTGACGTGGCTTAACCGTGACCACACAAACAGGAGGACACGTGAAGGGCACCTAATTGGGAGGGTAGAGAATCCAAGTCCCTTTTGATTATCATCCTAAAATTATTTCATAACATGTTGTCAGGACGTAAAGATCACATTGTTGTATTACATTGTTTATTATATTTTTAACAAAAATAAAGCGTATTAGAAACGTGATATAATATGGTATGAATAATAAGTTCTTTCTAGCATATTTTATAAAGCCTAGATAGACGAAAGTGATTAACCCTAATAGGAATTTTTTTTTAAATAACCAAATCATGCTAAATTTTGGACCATGTGGACTCGAACACGGGTTTTAGTAGATTTTAGTGTTGTAATTTTTTTAGTTGTTTGTGTGAATTTTGTAATTTGAAAATATTTCTTTTACAGTTATATTAAAACTCGTATGTTAGGATGTCTTTGATATGGTGTTAAAGTTTAATTAATTAATAAATATCATAAAAAAAAAAACCAATCATACCAAATGGAAACTTAACCACATTCTCAATAAAAGAACCTTAACCAAGTAACTGAAGTATTATGCAGACTTTATGAACAACTTTTACAAACTCTACAATACTATTAAAATGAATTTTTATTGACATTAAAAAATTGAGTTACACTGAATTATTATTTCTTTACAAATATGATATGATAGTGATATCCATACCACACACCTCTTTTTACCTTCCACACAATTCTTGTTAATTTTTATTCGTTATATCATTCAATTCATTCAATGTGATGATTGAAATTTAAGATGAATGTATAGGAAATGAAAAGTGAGGTGAATTGTCTGCCCTTCCATTTTTATACACTTCATATCCTCTCCTGTTTTATGTGGTTACGGTTAAGCCACGTCAACATTTTATATTCCTATTACTTTTTGGTTTATTATTTTTATAAAAAAACCAATATAAAATGTTGACGTGGCTTAATCGTGACCATACAAACAGAAGAGGATGTAAAGAGTATGAAAATGGGAGGGCATACAATCCACCGCCAATGAAAAGATATGGGTAAATAGCACAGTCAGAAATACGACAAAAAACAGTCCCAAAAGATTGGGTTACAGTTGGGATATTCAATTCTCTCTTATCTGTATCATCGAAACTATCTTCTCTACATTACTCTTTTAATTTCGGGTATTATTACATAATTTCTGATCTCCTCAGTCCTCAGGTGGTTGGGTATAAATAGGGTTCTTGAAAGAATCGACCTCTTCACACCTTTATCCCCAGCCAATAATCTCCCTATACATATATTTTCCAACATATAATTTACACCCCAAATTTAACTCTCTTTTTTATCAGATCTGAAAGCTCATAAGTCGGTTTCCTGGAAACTTTAAAGCTCCAGGCTTTTCCCATTTCTTCCTCAAATCTCATCAAATCCCAAATCGTATTCAGAATTCCGAGAGCTACCCAATTCCCAGAATTCTGCAGGAAAAAATGGGTCGTCATTGGTTTCTGAGATTTCTCATTGTTTCTTGCCTTCTCGCTCTCTGTTTCTCTCACGGTACGTAACACACACTGTAACGTTTCTACTGTTTCATTGGAGAACTTCATATTTTGGAAAGTGACTTTCGCACAATCATTTTCTAATACCGAGGCATGCAGAAGTAGAAGAAAGTGTGCGGAAATCATTTCCTAGTATTTTTTTCGATTCCCGAAAGACCAATTGTGAATTTGGTTTTGTTTTTCTATAGGATTCGGGAGAAAGCTGGTGGAGACTGCTGAGCACGGTGAAGATTCTTCAGTTCTAGTCTCAAGGGTAAGAGTCTTTGTCCCTTCACTTTTGTTGGGTACTTTTTACTTTATTTTGGAGGATGAGTGGTTAATAAATTTTCTGTTTGTTTCTCAGGAAAATCATGGAAAATCGAGGAAGATGATCACAATGATGGATTATGCAGATCCAGAACCGAATGTGAACCCGAGAACAGGGTATATCTTTACCCCTCCTCCTCATCTCAACTAAGATGATCAAACTTTTGTGGCAAGAAAAATAAAGTCATGTCAGTTGGTTTTCATTTTTTCTAGTTTAACTCATGGTGAAATATGAATCATTTCATTAGTTCGGGATTTTTTGTCAACCAACGTGTAATTCTCTCTCTAAATTTGAGTTCTTGTTACTTTTTTTTTTCACTGAACATCATAACAATGCTCTTTGTTTGCTATTTGTATATCTTTCTTTTTTTGGTTGAAAATGTTAGGCTTAATCGGTTTAATAGCTTGGTGATAGTGTATATCTTAAAAACATTAGGATTTAAATCTCGATAGGAAAGTTTGTTAAAATTTAGACCCAAAATTGAAGGTCTCGTCACTACGTTAATGAGGTATCATTACGTTATAAATAATACACTGAATACAACAATTTTACCTACAAACTCACTAATAAGTCATAACGTAGTGATGCCTCATTACTGTTGATGCACAAATATATAAAAAAAATGTTATGTAGTTTGCAAAATAAAGTCTAAAAGAAAATTCTTCGTAACATTTCTCTCTATGCACAATATATAAAAAAAAGTCATGTAGTTTACAAAATATAATTAAAAAAAAAAAAAAGTTCCTCGTAACGTTTTTCTATAAGTATGGTTGACCTTTTGCTGAAATAGGGCAAAAAACGAGGAAATTTGACATTGGCATTTACTTCGACTCTTAAAAAAAAATATAAGCTAAAGAGTGCACGGCCCTGTCTCAACGTTAGATTTGACTTTTACTTGGTTATATATAAATATGGATTATAATATAATCTTGCTCCCTTTGATCGAATAAAGTTTTCACGATTTTAATACCTAGAAACACCACTACTATTGATAATATTTATGAGATTTTTTCTTCTTCAATATTACGTAATATTGAATGATACGAAAAATGAATAGTTAAGATTAAAATTAAAAGATTTGAACAATTGTTAAAATCAAATCCCACCACTAAAATGCTCATAGCATAATTGTAGCATTGAGCTCACATGGTTGCAAGCTACCAACTCTTATCTTGCATCAAATTAGAATGAAACTAAGTTGATTAAAGTAGTGTGTCCGTCAGTGGCAGAGATAGAATTTTATCTATGGCTCTTACATACATAGGTAATTTGAGCTCAAAATATGAGAGATTGAAGTAATTTGCATAAAAATTGAAAATCCCTAAGTTCAATAGAGAGAACTAAAAACAATGTATAAACACAGAAACTTGAATATGAGGTAAAGAGTAAGCAAGAAAATTTGTAAAATATAAGTTAAAGCTAAAAAAAAGTTGATAGAAGTGAAGTCTACACTGCAATAAGAGGTATGGAGAGAAAAATGAGGCCTAGCCTAGAACGAAAAAGAGTTTGGATTGAGAACGTACTTAAAATTTTAAGAGTATCAAATTGATATGCAACAACAAGATTTGTTAGAGTAGCGAGAAAAAAAAGGCAGGATGGACTAGGGACCATTATAATCTCTTAGTAGCTCCGCCTATAATATCCGCTTTATAATTCCAAATTCAAACCTCTCCCCTACTTTATACTATTAGAATATCACTTGAATAAACCTCGTCGTGCCAATCAAATTAGGGCTGGGTAAACAGGTTCTGGACCCGCTGGTCGGGGCGGGTAATTGAAATTCAGGGGGGTACCGGGCAGGTACATATATTGTAAATTCAAAACGGGGTGGAGCGCGCCTCTCTGAGTTCACAGCTCCATTGTTAGCTTCCTCGATGTCGAAATTCACATCATTGTCCGTCAAATCCAAATCTTTACCACCAATATTCAAATCCACGGAATTGGCTTTCGGCAATTCGACATCTTTAGCCTCCAAAACCTTAGAACCACTAACTGGAGCGGTTGGAACAGAAGCGGCGGGAGCTAGGGTTTGGGAATTGGGCGGGTGAGAAACAGAAGGATTAGAGTGCGGAGCTACAAAATGGATCTTTTCCTCTTCGTCGAGGACCTTGGGATCGATCAGACAGTGGAAAGATTGGGGCGCGGCGGAGGATTGGTGAGGCTGCGGCGCAGATGATGACAATGGTTCGGACGATTCGAAGGGTCGAAGAACGTCGGTGTAGAGATCTCCGAATTCGTCGTCGTCTTCCATCGGAAATGAGGGAGATTTAGAGAGAGAAAGTGTGTTCTAGAGGGAGAGAGAAGGAGGAGAAGGTTTTGATGTCTGTACCATGCTACCGTAGGAACCGTGGGAACCGGCCCGTTTCAAAAGAGTCGGGTTAGGTCCGGATCTCGTTTTGAAAAATCTAAAACCCACACCGTCCCATCCTGTGTTATTTACAAACGGATTTGGTCCGGTTCCTTCAATTCTGGCCCAGCCCGGCCCGTACCCATCCCAAAATCAAACAATTATTTGACTTATAGTGGTGGACGTCTATATGAGCTTTGAGAAATTGGCAGTAGGATCGAATCAAAAGAAGAGGCCTGAACCTGACTGAACGTAAAAGCTACTGGACCCTTCTCGCACGTCAGAAAATCAAACGTGTGTGGAATGTGCAACGACCAAATATCAACGTGGAAAAGCCTTAGAAACTTCAAAATTCCAAGGCCACACTCTATGACTCAAATCGCAATTTCCACAACTTTTACCAACAAATAAAGTTAACTTGGAATTTCCTGTATATAATATTTTCTTTTGCAGGTAGATAGAGATAGTGAGATTGATGGGAAATGTAAAGGGAATTTTAATGTAAAGTTCTTGGTACTGTTTATTTAAAAAAAATTACATTTTTACACTAAAAAATCAATCCTGGTACTATTCACTTTACTCTTTATTTTATCTTTATCGTTAAAACTCAAAGTTTTCAAACATTTTTCATTATTCTTCCTAAATGTAGAGAACTTTGACGAAAAACTCTCAGTACCATTCACTTTAACGAACAATAATACGAAAAAGGAGAATCAATTTTGACTAAATAAATAAGGCGGAAAAAAGAGGCATGCGGGGTTTTTTTTTTTTTTTTTTTGCAAATTGCAGGCAGTAAAAAAAAATAACACTACATACTTCTTTAAAATTGCAGTAGAGAAAAGTGGTGTACGGGTATTATTTTCTTTACCTAAAATGGTCTTTAAGATTGTCATAACTTCTCTCTTTGATTCCTGTAATTTAAAATCGATAAAAATGGTCTCTAAGATTGTCCACCATCAATCATTTTGGTCATAATGAGAAAAATCTCCATTAATTGAAAAAAAAAAACACCAGTTCAAGGAGAGGTGTTGAATTGACAAAAATACCCCCAATTTAACGGAGATTTCTTACAGAATGACCAAAATGATTGATAATCGATAGTCTCAAGGACCACTTCTATCGATTTTAAATCTTAGTGATCAAAGTGAGGAATTATGCCAATATCAACGTTCATTTTGGATAAAAAGAGTCAATTAACACACATGCACAAATAACTCATAAAAAACACAAAAGAAAAATTTATAAATTATAATCAATAGGTAAGTATGCTCATTCTATCAAATCACATGCCCACACATATGCATAAATAACTCATTTTCAGAAACGTTTTCACACTGTAGTTAGCAGGTAAGTATAGATGGTTGCTTTCAAGGAAATAAACAAGTAATTTTCTTAAAAAAATCAGTGCATGGAAATTGAATTGCAAAAAGTGTGAACCAAGAGCCGCCCAAAATCAAACCATACTATCCACATTTAGAGATTTTTTTTTTCCATTTTCTAATTCCTAGGGATTTACTAGTCAAACAGCCGTCTGATTCCCCAACACAAAATCTCCACGTACACCCCCAAATTGCACAAAGCCAAAACAAGTGCAGTCCAGCCGGACCCGCTTCAACTCCCTCCGACAGAAAACAAACAAACTTCTCCACAACATGCTTTCTACCAAATGTCTAATTTCTTTGGTAACCATTTCTCCTTCAACTTCTTCAACTTTCCACCATTTCTTCCCAAAGACCTGCATCAGCAACTCACAAGCAACTTCCCTTGTATTTCCGGGCTTGACTACTTTGATATGGTGGCTTCAAACACAAGGACTCAATCCTTGGTCTCTATAAAACACCTCCCTCCTCTTCTGTCTCTCCCATGAACCAAAAACTTAATGTAAAACAATACCCTACTCTTCTCTCTCTCTCTCTCTCTCTCTCTCTCTCTCTCTCTCTCTCTCTCTCTATATATATATATATATATATATATTAGCTTTCTCACACTTAGAGATTTCTAACTTGGTTTTTCCTTTTGTTGATATCCACATCCAAGCGTTTCAGCCTATACCACTCTATCACAATGGAGAAGACATCGTCGTTGACTAATCCTAACACATTACCGTTCTTTGTTTTGATCGATGAAATCTTATTGCACACGATTTCTAACTGGTCAAGTAGAGTTCAGAAGGGTTTTTCAAGGTTTCAGTCTGCTTTCTTCCAATCCCAAGAGAATTGTTGTAACTCAAAGCTTTTGGAAGAGAAGAACTTGGATTCTGAGTCAAGGCGCCCGCAGCTGGTCTGCGAGAAGAGAGATGATGGGAGTTTGAGAAGAGAAGATGTGCAGAAGGTGATGGGAGACTTGGGAATTTTTTGCGGTCCAGAAGGTGAGCAACTGCCGGAGACATTCAGTTCCGATGAGCTTACAGGGCTGTTTGATGAGAAGGAGCCGAGTTTGGGGGAAGTGAAAGAAGCTTTTAACGTGTTTGATGAGAACAAAGATGGGTTTATCGATGCAAGGGACTTGCAGCGAGTTCTCTGCATATTGGGGTTAAAGGAAGGATCAAAGCTAGAAGACTGCCAGAAAATGATCAGAAGCTTTGACAAAAACGGAGATGGAAGAATAGAGTTCAATGAGTTTGTGAAAGTCATGGAGGCCAGCTTTTGCTGAATCAATTTTTCTTCTTTCTTTGGCTAATAAGTTACAGTCAAGTTAAGATTTCATGCATTTCTATTCTGTCGTTTACGACGTCTTAGTAAAATTATTACTAATGACAAATTAAACGAACTTCATGCACAGACTGTATTACAAGATGAGAAACGTTAATGTAGATCATATCGTATTAAGAATCAAAGAGAAATTTATATGACTTGTAACAGATACTATACAAGAAACTTTGATCTTTTGTGAATAGACGAAAGTCTGCAACGGAATTTGACAGACGATTAAATAAAATGAAGAACCTGAGCTCCAATTCTGATACACAGCTGTAGAGTGAAGAAAAATTAGCCCCAATCCATATATTCTTAATCTGCCTTTACACTTTACTTGACTTTGCCTTGGGCTCTAGGAGCATAATCATGTGACTCAACAAAGCCTTCTGCCGGATGTCTTCACCTGAAAGGTAGTAGAAACTCATTTGCACGACGACCTCTGCTACTTGCGTTCCCAAACCATAATTCTTATGTACATTACAAGCGTTGAGCGAAGTTCTCCAAGCAACAGTCACTTGACTGGCATGGTCCTCATATAATTCTCAGCATGATCAAGTTGGCCAGCCCTGCTGAGGAGTCCCACGATACAAGTATGGTGCTCTAGTCCAGGTGCAATGCCAATTTGTTTCATTAACTGGATCAAATAGTGGAATCCTTCCTGCACAAACCCAAATGAGCACAAGCAGAGAGAACGTCCCCCGACAAAAGTAATTTTGTTGGGACAGTCTCCAGCTTGCAACATGTCTTGAAAGTTTGAAACACATTTAGCTCTTCCTTGCCAAGCACGCGATGGGAATATCCAGATATCATTGCATTCCAAGTAACAGAGTCTCGATATGTCACATCCAAGAACAATTCATTTGCTGCGTGAATGTTGCCACACTTGGAATACATATTGATCAAAGCATTCCCAACATTGACATGTCTTTGAAACCTGACTTCTGAACACAGGCAGCAAAAGTACATTCATTTGGAAGAATGTCTTCAGTTCCCATTTTCGACACCACCTAATGCATCCTCAAAGTACCCATTTTGGTAACAAGCAGCCATGATTGGGTTGGGCTATGGATTTGTAAATGTACAACACCATTTTATGGGCTTTAAGCCCCTACATGTGTACTTGTGTTCATCAAGAAGACCACATCAACTGTAAGTTATTTTATGGCCCATGGAATACTGCAATACGAGGGGTCTCCTTCGTTTGTGTACGGGTGTAAGGATGATGGGGTTCTCTGAGCGAACGCGACAACTTCTCCTATATTGCAGCAATTCTAACTTGTAACAATAATATATCATCTTATTAATATTTCTTTCATCACGTGTTAGGTGACATAAAAGAGGTACCAATATGGAAATATACCACTTGAGAATACCCCTACACTTGAGCCAAAGATCAAGCCCGAACCAGCAAGTATTTTCAGTAATTAGTCCACTCTACTTTAAACAAGGGCCATTAGGTATGTTGAATGGGAGAGTGTTAGATCAGCTGCGCATCTTATTTTATGAGTCTAATAAATATGAAAAGTCAGAATCAGCTCACAACGTATAAATTAATTCTAGCATTTCGGGGAGTTGCATTTTGCTGGCAGTGATGAACAGTTGAACTGTATCAGATTTGTGATCTTGATGGCCATACATGTCATGCAACCAACCAGCTGGTGACATCGTTTGATGAAACATTAGCTTCCCTTTTACTGTCACGCACCATAAGTCCCAAAAGACCTACAAATTAATCATCATCAATTCACTCAAATATCAAATCAAGTAGTTGCCGCGGATCTAAGTCTAAATTCATCGCATTTAATGTTGTGTGAGAATCTGCCGCGTAACAAGTTTTATATCCCATAAATCAGGGATAAGAGTTTATCCTTGGATTTTATAATTTGAAATCACCAAGCTGTATGTCAAATGTGGTTGTCCTGACTTGATAATTTGATCGCATTTGGCATCTGCATTCTGCGTACAGCTTGCCTAGATGTCAATGTGGTTGTGATTTTGATGTGACATAACTTTCCAGTGCAATTATGTGAATAATTAAGGTGCTCAAATTGAAGCATCAAATCGTATATTCAGGGAATTTCTATTAAGAATCCTCTTCTGAGTTTAGGAGGCCGAACCTCCTAAGCAAATAATTCAGATCGTTGAAATTTGATCAAATGGCTGCAATTATTATAACTTTTAAAGGAATCCCCTGTTTATAGTCATTGAATCAAATTTCAACGATCTGGATCATTTGTTTAGGAGGCTCAGCCTCCTAAGCTTAGGAGGAAATCCGGTTCATTTCTATTAGCATACAATCAAAGATACATTATTTAAAATTAACATCAAACAACGTGTTTAGGAGATTAACATACAACAAGGATATATTTCTCTCGAGATATAGACGTCAGGTGAGGATAAATATAGAGAGGACAGCGAAGAATCTCTTTTTGTATTAGATTAGATATGAACCCTACTAGCTTAGGACTAAAAAACAAAATTGTAATCAGAAGTCCCATAGAGATTAGTTGCAGCAATCATTGGAAACCCTAACCCTATCTCTTATTTGGGCACTGGCTCCATTAATTTTATAGTGTCGGTGCCTCTGCTTTCCATATTTGTTACACCAAAAACATTCCTCACTTGTACCTGGTGAGAGTAAATCTTACATCGGATAAATGAGAAATTTTGCATGTATTTATAAATAGTTGGGCTATTCCTTATATTGTCAATTGTTTTTATGGTGGAATCTCAACTTTTTCACGATTTCAGAGCAGATTATCCCATAGGTGAAGCCTAACTGCCACACGTGCTACACATCACTCAATTTGTGCTGTTCACATGTTAGGTTTGAAAATTCGCCACATGTGAGGGGTCATGTTGAGAATGAATTTCACATCAGGGAAATAAAGGACCTTGCATGTGTTTATAGGTAGTTGAGCTACTTCTCAAATTGTCAATTAATTTTATGGTGGAAACCTTAACTTCTCAATTACCTAACTGGGTTAAAAATCCTCTATCCCATAAGAGTAATGTTAGGAAGACTAAATTTACAAACTAAATTATATGTCACAAATAGAAATAAGCACGTTTATCGACATTTAAGTAATAAACCAAACATCAACTTCCATGTTCTTTAGTTTTCAAAACTTTATCTCCAAATTTAGTCTTTCTAACATTACTCATTTTCAACTACTAAATGGAGGAATGGAGATTGGAGACATCATGTTCTATTCCATTCGTACTTTCTGCTGTTTATATAATATAGTTGAACATTTGGCTTCATTCTGATGATTAAAAGAGCAAACAGCTCCAAAATATTTCACTATCTGCATTAAAATGGACGATATATATACATGACAATATATAAATATAAATATATATATATATATATATATATGTATGTATGTGTGTACTCTCTTTTGGGGTTTTCCTTCTTTTTCACCAGACATAAGTTAAGATTTTTCTTCCAGCACAGTGGACTAGACAAAGCATGCTTCATCTTTTACACTCAATTATAATCTCGAACGTAATTGTAGGGCTACGTTAGTTTGTCAAAACAATATGTGCATATGCTCCCTTACACTTGAGTTCAAGTTTCATCCCATAAATTAGAGTAGTTTAGATTAATATCGGCTTAGAATGTAATTAAAGGCGCAGAATAAGCAGCCCGAGTTTATTACAATGACATTACACAAGCTGATTGTAAGACCTCTTCTGCTACAGCATTTGCTAATCGTAGTAAAAGAAACACCTCTTCTATTCAATATTCATAACTTCATGAACTAACAGCGGGTGGTAAATCTCCACTACCTAACTGCCTTGCAAACTGATTCTCTCTCTCTCTCTCTCTCTAGCAGATATGGCCATGAGGCTTCAGAATAATCCAAGCCATGACCTGAAAAAACTAACAAATCTATAATAAAATGAAAGAGGTCACTCAACCCTTTCCATTTTTTTACCCTTATAAGCAAACCCTTTTCATCTTTTACCCTTAAATTTTTACCACATATGCAGCTAAACAAACAGCTAAACAAACTGGAGTAGTAAAATAAGCTTTTTTAACCATACATAGAGAGATAATTAACTAATAGAGAAACTGTCTCCCAGTGTATGTCTGACCAAATGACCAATTCGGAGGGGCAACATTGTAAGAAACCAATCTGCGGCCATCACTGGTGGTCACAATAAAAGAGAGGCTTTGTCCATTGAGGTAAGAATTGCTCTGCCAGTTTTGGCCCCAGTTTCTTGACATTGCTTGCCACCGAGTCCTGGAGCCCTTGATGGCCACAGATTGCACATCTCCAGCACCACCGACGTTTGTCACAAGGACTAAGTTGAAGTAAGAGTGTCCATTCACAGTGAACCTTATGCCTCCTCTTCTCCTGCATCTAACCCTACAAAGCACATTGGAAACACGTCGGAAACTTGACAAAATAAAATATAGTATATAATAGTGGTTCCACTACTAATATAATGACCTCTTTGTGATAAAACCCTTAACCTGAGTTACGTAGGTGGTTAAGTTGAGGAAAATTAATGTCAGTGTTAGACCAAGTCTCTGAAATCTTAACATAATTAGGTCTCATTGGCACTCAGCACCTTATAAGAGAACCCATTAGGGACAAATGATTTAATTTACCTTCTGTAGGACACTGGGACAACCCCAGCTTTGTATTGGGCAATGCGGAGGAAGACAGGCTGAGAGAGATCAAAGTGTTGCTGGGGAGGGTCGCACCAGCCACCTGGTGGGCAAAAGTTTGTGGCAGTAACTATGATGGAGCCAGGGAGGCACCACTGTGGGTCATTCACACACCTGATCTGATAGCATGCTCCACAGGTCAAGCCATTGTTGAACAATGCAGTGCTTAGAGCTGCTGTGTTAGTCCCATAGCCCTGGCTGTAGAGGTTCCCATACCCACAAGCCCCACCTATAAACAAATTGCATGCCCAAATCTAATAAGGACAAATAGAATAAAGTAAAAGTCTAGTTTGCAACAAATGTATCACTTTTAACATAAACGATTATCCAGAGCTGTTATTGGCACTTCGAAATGATAACAGCACTTCGAAATTGTTATCATGTACTTTTGTAAAAAAAAAAGTAAGGAATGAATTAAGGAGTACATGATGAATATTTTGCACTGCTAATAACCATTCCGTTCATTAAATCAAAATCATAGAGCGAGGAATACCCATTGTGCCGGAAGCATCACCACCTCCATAAAAGGTTGCATGAGCATTGGACCAACCTCCATAGTAGCCATTAACAGAAGAGACAAGTGAGAGAAACCCAATTACAAGAATACCGAAAAAAGCCATTTTCCTGCACAACAAGGAGAGTATGAAGTTATGAACTCTTTAGCATTACTAAATTTATAGAAGAAAACTAGATAGCTAGTAGTAAATGGTACACAGTAGTGTACTATTTATGAGAAAAGGAGAAAGAGGAAAGAGAGAATTATTACAGTGAGGAAATGCTGATAAGATGAAGAAGTGGTGAGGAAATGAAGAGGCAGGGAGGGAGGGTTTGATTATTTTTGAAGAAGAATAAATAGAAGTCAGTCAACATCACACCTGAAATGACAACAGCTGACAATTTTTGAGCTGTTGGGACCATGCATGCTGCTAAGTGGTTTTGGGGACTCTCATTGTAGTAGAATCAATGCAGTTTGTGGGGACTGAGAGTGGTTTTTAGGGTTCAAACCGCGTGGTTTTCAAGTTTCCACCATTTGGCAATTGCCGTAGTGAACCTTAAGTGTGGCAGAGAGTAAACTTGGCTCAACTTCTCTACTAACAAGATGCCCCTCACATGCGAGAAATTTTGGTAGGGCTACGTATATAGGGCAATTCTCATACTGGTGGGGACTGCTGTGGAGTCCGACATAGAACTAAATGTATGAGATATCGTAATGTATGAGATATTGTCTTTGTGAGAGATGTCCAACAGATTACGTGGTTGAACACCCTGACTTATTCAAAATTTTCTCCTGTCATGCATAGAAAAAATAAAATAATCTGTTTGTGAAAGCAGAGATACTGAAGATGGTAAATTTTAGTAGCTACTCATATTTACTCTCAATTTATTGGCATGATGGAGTTTACATGTCCAAACTCAAATTTTATTGAAAACAGATCATGTAGTAGTTGGTAACGGACTTGGATTGTCTGCCCTCTTAGTTATGGTGTCTTTCCATGCCCTCCTATTTTGTGCGGTCACGGTTAAGCCACGTCAATATTTTATATTAATTTTTTAATAAGATAATAAGACAAAAAATAATAAAAATATAAAATATTGACGTGGCTTAACCGTGACCGTACAAAATAGGAGGGCATGGAAGGGCACCACAACTAGGAGGGCAGACAATCCAAGTCCGTTGGTAACTTACTCTTTTTGTACTACTGCCTGCAAAGACTGCAAATAGCTAGGGCTTGAAAGTTTTCATTTCCAACAAGTGTGCCTTGCTGTTGTTAGATTTGGTAATAAAATTCCGTTCATTCGGACCAACCATTGATGGGATAACCGCACATGTATAATGTTTCATGTTTATTATCTTCTTCTTTTAATCGATCATATAGTTCATCGGATTTATTCATCGACACGTGACCAAGTTACGTAATAAGAAAGTTAAACACAATAAAATATACAACCCGAATAGGCTATAGCTAAGAATCTCTCAGAGCACTTCCAGCGTTGGCTGGAGCTCGGGGGACAGGCCAGCAAACAGGGCCCGAGAGCTTGGCCTATTGACTCCAACGTGTGGGAGCCCGAGGGACAGGGCAAGCCCTCGCACCAGGCTTGTCACGAATTGCCAACCCACAAGCTCGAAGGCTGATGTCAGCCCCTTTTTTTATTTTTTTCTGTCAGGCGCGTGCACTGCACCCGCGCGCGGGGCACGTCACCCGACATGTTTTCAGCGAATGGGGCCTGCGGCGCAATTTCAAATTGTTACCGTTAGGAAGCCACGTGGCTTCCCATGGTCCATTGGATCTCAACAGCAAGAAAATGTGGATCGTTAGATTTGTAACAGTAAAAAAAAAATTCTTATTTAATATCAACCGTTGGATCTGAGATCAACGGTTGATATTATTCTCCTTTATAAATAAATAAAAAAAGAAAAAATAGTTATAAAATTAAGAAATGTTACTGTTATGCCACGTGGCACAATATAGAGTTTTGGAATTCAAATTTTTTTTTAAATCCAACGACAGAGATTAATTAGTTGAATAAAAAAAATTTAAAATGAATAAAAATCGGAAAAAAAAAATTGTTTTTACTTTTCTATAAATACCTTCTCATTATCATCTACCTTACACCACAATTTCATATTTTCTCAACTACTTTCAACCACATTCTTATCTTTCTCTCAAAGTTTCAATCCAATTTTTTTCAACAAAATGACTACTGATGCAGGTACGAATTGGACGCTTCTTGAAGATGTTGTGTTGTGTACTAGATGGGTTGAAGTTACTCATAGTTCGCTTACGGGTTGAAGTTACAAATAAAATTATTTTGTATTATTTTATAACTTTTCGGATAATGACACATGACGCAACGAGAATGATTAAAAATCTTATCCGAAATTACAAATAAAATTATTTTGTATTATTTTATAAAAAAAATACTAATATTTTATTGTCTATTGTCAGGGCTATTGAAGTGGAACGGTGGAGATGTAAAAGACAGTTACTGTTCATTAAAGATAGTTACTGTTTATTAGGTGAATAATATAGTGTATTGCCTGGGAGGTCCCACGCTGGAACTGCTCTCAAGGTGTATGGGAAAGATAGATATCATTTAGTACAAGCCAAACGGTAGATAGAGAGGGAGTGACTTTAAATCTATGGGGGTAGCCTTGTGGTCATATGGTGGTGTGCAGTAGGGACAACCATTTCGCAAGGTGGTCATGTGGGTTTTTACCTTTACTTCCAGAAACTTTATTCTGCATCTGCACCTTGATTTGGTGTCAAGTTCATGAAGAATAGAAACCTTGTCTAGTAGTCGATGTGAAAACAGCGTATCTTTGGACGAAATTGTGTGGACCTTAATGCCTTCAATTTTCTCGTCTCCGTGATCTACACCAACGACCTTATCAGCATTAGATAAATAATACTGATTGTTGCAAAACCAAGAATTTGGGTTTACTCAACATTGTAAAGAAAAGAGAAATTACATGTGTTTGTAGAAGATCTGAGACCGTATAAAGATAAATATGCACAAATAGAATTAGTTATTAACTTTCGTTAAATACAAATCTGCAATATATTCGCTAAACAAACAATAAACCGAATGTATATTTCACGACTTAGCGCTCTTATATTCTTCGTTTAGTGCAGCTTTAGTCCTATTTGTGTTCATTCCCTAGTAAAAATAAACTGAAGCTGTTCTTTTATTAGTAAGTGAACTCTGTGATTGGAAGAAGTTTAGATTGGTCTTCATGGTCAACAAGGCAGAGGCCAAGGTTTTCACCGACGGACTTGGATTCTCTGCCCTCCCATTTCGATGTCCTTCCCGTGCCCTCCTGTTTTGTGTGGTCACGGTTAATCCATGCTAACATTTTATATTATTTTTTATAAAAATAATAAGACAAAAAAAATAGTAATATAAAATATTGACGTGGCTTAACCGTGACCACACAAACAGGAGGGCACGGAAAGGGCACCGAATTGGAAGGGCAGAGAATCCAAGTCCTTCACCAACTGCCAACTGCACTGTCAGAAGACGGATGTTAGCGTATGTCTGCACCACTCACTCACTCACTCACTCACTCAGCACATATATATGTGTGCGCGCGCATATATATATATATATATATATATGTATATATATATGTTGAGGACCTTGCTTTTCTGGATATTTGGACACTTGGTTTCTGAGCCATGTTGAACAGTTTTGCAAATACAGCTAAGCCTAACAGACAGTGTCTAATTAATCAACCAACCCCAAGTGTTATTAGTACAAGGATTGTCTGCCCTCCTATTTTCGGTGCCCTTTCGTACCTTTTTGTTTGTGTGGTCACGGTTAAGTTACGTCAATATTTTATATTACTATTTATTTTTGTCTTATTATCTCTATAAAAAAACAATATAAAATATTGACGTGGCTTAACCGTGACCACATAAAACAGAAGGACACGAGAGCCAAGAAGGCATCGGAAGTGAGAGAACAGACAATCCTTGTCCGTGTTAGTATGCATCATTTTCAACATAACTGAACTCACAAAACCTTTGAAAACAACGGCCAATGTTTGTGACTGATGATATGGACATTAAAATATTGTAACTAGGGTTTGATGCAGATGATGCATGCTTTCTTAATCCGTATATACTTCTCGATCACATGCACTTGCCTTTCGAAGGCATTTGATGGCAATTCTGCGTTATTAATTTGATGAGTCTATTGACTGTGACGTAAAGTATAATATGCATGCGTAGACGTAGAGTGACTGGAGAAAAATCCTATTACTTCCAAAGTCTCTTCTCATGTAATAATTAACACATTAAAGACATGATGTATTATGTAGAGAGAGAGGGAGACAAACCATGATTTGCATGTTACTAGGTGTATATGATTATGCGTGTATCTTTCTGGATGAGTGACACATCAAAAACATAATTACGTTTCTCCGTTAATAACGTAAGCATGCTGCATTAGGCCTTGCACTCCTAACTAAGCCATCAAGTTAGACCATATTAGACCATATCATTGTTAGTCATTTGCGTCCAATGCACAGCTAAATACACCCAAAAAATTCATTGCTGCAGTTAATTAATGTTTTGTCTGGCTCTGACCGGGCATATGACGTATAGTTAGCCGGGTGAAATCGAATAATATATAAACACAAAACGTGTATGTTCAATCTCCTTCATTGTCTTTCATTTTCATCACCACAAGGGTGAATTACCACATTCTTTGGAGCTACCGATTTCTAACTGATTTCTAAGTTCTGGTAATTATTAGAATTGGATCCTACTATGAGGTAATTGATCCGATTTTCATTCCATCCTATTTTTATTAAGTTTTAAGTTTGTTACTCTGTCATTCTTGATAAGTAAACATGTCATTAGTCACTTTCTTATTTACTTTCTTACTTACATGCTCAAGGTTATTGTACCCATAACAAGTGCCCGAATTTTGGCCAACTCATTCTTGGCCTAATTTCTCTTTCTAATGTTCAAAGCTTTCTAAGTTTGGATTCCTCCTCTCAATCGATAATATATATATATATTTTTTTTTTATCACAAATAGTCATTGAAATTGACCAATCTCATTAAGATGCTCCATGAAATTGAAAATCGATCAATACAGTCCCTGAAATTGAATGCTGCAAATCAATGTAATTCTTGCGTCACAATTCTGTCAAAAATTATGTTAATTGTTGATGTGTCAAGTAATTAGATCCTATAAATCTAATTAAATATTATTATATCTATTAAAAATATTTAAATAATAAAAAATAATTTTTTATTTCTATATAATTATAAACTTAAAAAAAACAAAAGAAGATTACTGTTTATCTTCTCCCTATCCCATCCGAGCAACACCCAACCCCCAACCCACCCCCACCCCCACCCCCACCCCCACCCCCACCCGCACCCCCACCCGCATCCCATCTGCAATATTCAACTAAATTAAAACAGTAGTCTACTTCCTCCTCCCCTACTCTGCATTGCGAAGTGATATTTCTCCTCTCGACTTGGCTTCCATAGCCAGAAAGCTCACTTCTGCAGCAGGAAGCAGTCCCCGTTTGCCCCTCAGTCTCCTGCGGCTTATTCTTCAAGCACGAGCGGCCAATTTTGCCCAAGCCCTATGTGGAGCTCTTCGTCGTCGCCGGGGAGGAGTCCAAGGAGGCACTAGCGGATCCATTAAGGGGAAGGGGTCAGCTGACCTCCCGAATTTCGATGAACGTATACCTTAGGTGTTGAACTTCCGAACTTCGATGAATGTCTATGGATACTTTGAATGTTACCCTTTTGAAGATGAGAGTTGACTTCACACTTGTTCTCCAACTGACTTCAGGCCTATCCAAACTTGATGAATGTCCATGAATACCCTAAGTGCTGCCCCTTACATACATTAATATATCTGTAGTATGCATTTTTAAATGACTTCAGGCCTACCAAAATTCGATGAAATAGCGATATGCATGTTATTTCTGGTATAAAAAATTTTAAGCACTGCGCTTGCTATTCTTACTGACCCCTTAATATTATTTTCTGGATACACCGCTGCAAGGAAGAGTCAGGGGAGGTTTGTGGAGTAGGAGAATTTGGGTATGATGGTGGATTATGGTTATTAGAGATCGTCGCGTCGTTCGTGGAAGCCGCTGTTGGATACGATAACGGAGAGATGGGGTGGGGGTGGCCGAGAAGATAAACAGTAATCTTCTTTTGTTTTTTTTTTAAAGTTTATAATTATATAGAAATAAAAATTATTTTTTATTATTTAAATATTTTTTATTTATATAATAATATTTAATTAGACTTGTAGGACCTAATTATTTGACACATCAGCACTTAACTGAATTTTTTACGGAATTATGATGGAATGACCACATTGATTTGCAGCATTCAATTTCAGGGACTACATTAATTGATTTTCAATTTCAGAAATCATCTTGATAAGATAGGTCAATTTCAGAGACTATTTGTAATAAAAAGCCTATATTTAATTAACTTTTGATAACATATTTCTAGTAAACTTTTAACTTGGCATGTGGTACGACATCACCAGCCAACATGGAGGAACCGTATTTTTAGACAATGCTGCATTGTAAATGAGAAGGACCTGAATGTAACATATGTTATAACTTATAAGTGAGATAACTTTTCTCAATTATTTGGAGTTATTTTGGTGGACCATATTTGAGGTTGCAAAGGACAACCACCACCTAATTGACAGCATATGAATGCTTAACAGATTAATGAAATGTGGTACTTAGAACTGAAAGCTGTTTGATGTGTGACGGGATTGGATCTTCTCTTGATTCACTTTGTAGGAATTTTAGGGATTCCCACATCTTAATAATTTATCGTATATAATGCGGCTAATTTTTATCAAATATTATTTATGTTTAATTTTAAATAAATAAAGTCAAATAATTTATGACCGCACGATATACAATAAATGACTAAGATGTGAATATCCTAACGATCCCCACAAAGTGGATCCAAACGGGATCCAATTCCATGTATAACTTATTCTTAAAACTTTTCACTATTGATTAATTAAAGATTTATAATAGGCTTTTTAGTCAAAATGATATATGATATTAGCATAACTTATCACTTTGTTTACTGAGATTTAAAATAAATAGAAGTGGTCCTTAAGATTGTCCATTGTCAATCATTTTGGTTCTTTTGTGAAAAAACTTCAATTAAATTGAAGAAACCACCAGCTCAAGGAAAAAAGTTGATTTGACAAAAATACTCTCAATTTAATAAAGATTTTTCACGGAATGACTAAAATGATTAACAATGAATAATTTCAGAGACCATTTCTATTGAATATAAATCTCAAGGACAAAGTGAGTAAGTACTCACATTTCAATGACTATTTTAACTAAAAAGCCTGAAAATGGGCAGTGATTTATGCGCTTCATTTTCACTTTCTACACCATCTGTTGTTTTTTACTATTGAATTGAACAATCAAAAAGAGATTTAATAAACAAAATGATAAGAAAAAGTGCAGAATATTATAATATAATTGGATCTCCAATTTAATCACTTCCCTAATAATATGATTGTCTTTCAAATAAAAAGATTCACATATTATAATACTAAAACAAATTGGATCTCCAACTGTGTCAAGCTACTGATTATATTGGAGGCGATTCTTTGCCCTCCTATTTTTCGTGCCCTCCTGTTTTGTGTGGTTACGATTAAATTACGTCAACATTTTATATTATTTTTTTATAGAAAGAATAAGACAAAAATAAATAATAATATAAAATATTAACGTGTCTTAACCGTTACCACACAAACAGAAGGGCACGGAAGGACACGAGAAATGAGAGAGTAGAGAATCTGCCTCCGATTATATTAGTATGATCATCATCAATGGGGATTGACAGTCTGCAGTATACTAATTACTTGTAACTCTGCAGAAGTACCAAGTCAAGATTTGCCATGTTCCTGAGATGACAATCATCTGCTGCCGACATAGACAAAGGCACATGTTTTCTCTTTCTCCCACTTCTCCATGAAAATGCAATGAAAGAAAATGACAACCATGTATATATGAAGATGAAAACAGATTTCGATTTTTAGTTAAAGGCAAAGACTGACAAAGATTACAACTAATGAAAAAACAACTGTATGAATCTCATAGAAGTTCTTCACTCTAATTGTGCCGAGGGTTCTAGTCACAAAGCGATATACAATCGGTTACAAAGCGGATTTCTTGAACAGTGTCGTATTGTATAGCAAGTGTAATCATGTGGTGATACGTGATTACATATTTAATGCTAATATCTGGCTTTCTGACCTGATTAATGCTGGCTGTGTTTGATTAATCTTGGCATATCTCGAGGCATCCAGGAAAGAAAAATAGTGGAAATATCTTGGACAATGGGATGTTTGAGATCCAAGAGCTCTCCAGTCACCATCGAGGCAAAATCTTTGGCACGATCAGCGTATGTCACATTTTGTGATCATCCCTCGGGGAGATAGGTAGAAGGCATATAACACCCGTTGCATTTAAGTTTTTCTCCCCCATCGGGGTCTGATTATCTTTGGATGCGGACGCTTGGCAGCTCTCATACTCCCACTGTCTGAATCACATGGTAACTCACATGCCCTACTGGTACTGTGATAAGGTTGTTCGTGTTACGTTGAACCAGAAGCCTGCACGGCTCTCTTGTTTTAAACAAAGTAGGCCAACCCTGAAATTGACCTTTCATTACAGTCTTCGCACGAGTGGTGCTGTCCACATCTCTTTTTTCTTCCCACACATCTCACTCAATTTTTGGCCGTCGGATTGAATAAATTGAAAAAAAAATCAAACATAAATTAACAGAAGGTGTGAAAAATAAAAGAAATGTGTGAATAACAACTCTTCACAATATACTATTACTTTGGTTGAACTTTCCATATGGTTCGTGAAAATGATTTCCCTGCTCAACAGCACTGGATGTAACCGTTGCAGTCCAAACTAATTGTGCACTAGAGATTAAAAAACACAACAGGCAGTGTACAATTGATTTGGAAAACCGTCACAATAGAATCCCAAGAAAAAGCAAGTTTGAGGAACCATCAAATTGTTGTTGAGCATATTAAAACCGTACCAGGACTTCCGAGGGTGCGGATACACAAATGTATTGGAAAACAATACATATGGCCTATTCAAACTAAAACCAAAAGAACGGGGTTCCAATCAAAGCAGGGGCAGTGCTGAGTTTCCGACACTGCAAATTGAATTCGGGGTTTTACGTTTAAGGTCTGGACACATTCCCGACCAAAAAACACAAAAGAGGAGACCGGCAAGACCCAGCATTCTTTTAAATACTACATCCTATTGGCCGTAGTAGGATGGTGAGGCACCAGGAGGCCGAACCCCGGGAGATGAAGCACCACCACCAGGTCGCACATTGGGTGGAACGCCTGGCTGAGACATTCCCCAGGAACCCATACCCGAAGAAGTTGGGCCTGATTGGAGAGGCGAAGAACCCACTGGCATTGCTGCAGAGGCATATACAGGACCAGACGATGCTTGGTATGGTTGACCAGGAAAGGTACTAGGAGCCGAACCAAAGGTGGATATGCCTGCCTGCATGGCTGGATCCCATGATGGGGATTGTCCTGGAGGACCTGGAGGAGCTTGGGCCTGCACAGAAGCTGCACCACTGTACTCATTGCCATGGTACATCGGAGCAGCCTGAGGATTCTGCCAAGCTCCTGGAGGAGGGTAACCAGAAACTTGTTGGGCCGCAAGCAAACTAGCATCTGGGATAGTGTAGTCCCTACTTTTGTCGCTATACGCCTGCAAGTAAAAATAAATACAAGCAATCAAATTCTCAGGAAAGATATTTTGGGAATGCATTGGGATAACCAGATGGAAAAGTAAGTGTCAAGAAGCATACATTAAAGGACCAAATCGTTTTTTGACCAAGAACAGATCCACTTTTTCCTCGAAAGATCGTCTTTACATTTTCCTTCTTATTTTTATTCTCATGAACAGTTTTAACTCAAAAACTCATATTTATACCTTTACATTGAGATCAGTATGACGAGAGTATGATAGATGAAGCTTACAATAGCCACCATCATATATGCAGTGTCCCTCTAGAGCTTCTCTGGCAACTGCTGCGGTATTGAGATCTGAAAATAACATCTCACAAGTCAGCCACAGTCGAATTCTCAAAGATCAGTGACAAACCAAAAAGTCATATTGAAAGAGGAAATACCAGGGTATTGAACTAATGCTTGTGTTTGGCCATTCTTCTCAAATATAGCAATTTTTTGGACAGTGCCAAACGCAGAGAACACCTGTAGCATATAAGAAAGGATCATGATATCTATAAATCCTCTTAGTAAACTGAGTACTAAAAATGCATGAAAGGTATAAATCCTAACCGTGTGAATAACATCCACAGTGACAGCATACTGCATATTTTCAATTGAAGCAAGAAGCACGTTACTCTCCAGCTCTTTCCTCTTTCCATCAGGACCTACAGTAGGCTGGAGATAGAAATAAAGTCAGGGCAACGCTGGGGCGTATCGCTTAGGTAGTAATACCCAACACTGCATAATACATATTAAAAAGAACGTTCTAAAAGCAAGAAGAAACCTGCATAATTCCCTCTATTGCAGTAGGATTTACAGGAAGGAGCGGATTTGTATAGTCCCTGCAGGATCAATGCAACCAAAATCATACTTATTAAGCCACAATTACATGCACAAACTGATGTGAGAGTCTAAAAAACTGCCTGAGAGCAGAAACACATCCTTAAAAAGCCAATTTGAAACCCAAATAAAAAAGGTATATAGTGTTTTACCAATAAAAAAAGGAAGATATCGAATAGAAGAACACTTAATAAGAATGAACTTTGATAAGCTCTGTGGAAGTATTATTTAATCACCTTATTGTCCTTAACAGTTAATATATTACTCAATTCATTAAATACTGGAAGGATTAAGTCACCATTTAACCTGCTTTAGTAGAAAAAGAGGGTTCTCTAAAATACAATATAGATAGTTCCAAATTATAGATGTTACATGCAATGAATAAGAATATTTATGACATGTAAGTTTTTACAATTCTCTTTTGGCTGTGCATTAGCCTCTAAACACTTTGTGTAAGAAGCATACAACCAATAAATTTATGTCAAATTTAAATAAAAGTGATTATTTCTAGTAATCATGAGAAGAATGTAAACACATTTTCACTATGCATTAACAGTGTCAGTAATATATGTTGTCTAGCAGTATCTTATTCCAAATCTAATAATTTAGTATAAAGTATGTATGTTTATATGACACTGACGATATGCTGGACAAGAAGCCATCCCACCAAGAAAAATGTGATGACAAAGAAAATAGAAGGTATTGTATAGTGTGTGATAGTGTAAGATGAAGACTGAATACAATGCTAATTTGGTACATTTCCGCAATAATAAATACATAAAGGGTACTATATAAGATCAAGGAATTACTAAATGGCCATGACAACACATCTGTGTTCTGGCTACCAAGCTTCACTAACCCCTAGATGACAAAAAGCACACACACCAATTAGCATTTGATTTAACATGCAATAAAATCAGCGAAGGAGTGTAGCAATCATCACAATCTGACACAGAAGAGTGCAGCCAGTATAAAAACCAGAAATAGATTATTGACCTGTTGGGTCTGTTTCTTACCTGCTTCGGTGAGACTGGAACTTGATGTTCAGATCGGTGTGTGCGGAATATGAAATACGTAAGTTGCATGAACCGACGTTCTCTGGAAGCAAGTACCTGAATGCAAAGCATTACATGTCAAAATTAGCAACAATGTACACTTTCCCAGATGTACTGATATCAATGAGAAAATGATGGTGGGAGGAGGGAACGTATGTAGTGTGCTTGCCTGGGTATACTTCTTCCATCCAATGCATTCCTTGCCATAGATGCGGTGACAGCATCACTGAACTGAATCAATGCCTGCAAAATTAAAATGAGAGAATAAGCATGTAGCATCTGGAGTACAAATCATATGCAATACTAAGAAAGATCATCCAATACACACCTGGAAGCCTGCTGCTTTTTCAAAAGTAGCAATCTTGTGCACAAAGCCGAAAGCAGAGAACACCTGAAAAATGATTCAGTTCATCATAAACATATTACATTGATGTAGCAGGAAACAAGACAACAGCAGAAACCCTCCCAGATGAAAATACTAAGGGCAGCAAAAAAATTCTGAACAGATGAGTTATAAGTGCAGAATGACACCTGTGCATATATGCGTGACCTTAGAAAGGAGTATGACGTACATGATAATAATTCCAAACTGCTTCCAACAAAGGAATTTAAATAAGAGACAAAACCATCTGTTTAACTGATTTCAGTAAAAAAGAAAAAACGTAATATGTGTTATACACAAAAAAAAATTTGAACGTTCATCAAGAACCCCATGACATAGAAAACACCTCGGCATATCATGATCTCTAGACATGGATCAGGCAGGTTGAAACAAAGTTTTGCAATTTAATACAAGATATGTCCAAATGTGGGCCAAAAAGCACTTACCAAGTGAATAACATCAATGCTCACATCGCCAGCTTCAACACCCTCAATGGTTACCAACAAGACATTTCCGGGCACATCTCCCGGACTTTTGTTGTTAACAATTTCGTGTCTATTTGAATACTGAATGTACACGGTTTTACCACGGACCTGCGCAGGCTCCGAGGATGAAGCATAATACGAAACCATATTGATGGCCTGGTTTAGGTCCGACTGCAAAATAAAAAACCACATTCATCAACATATAAACATTGCGAGATGCGAAAGATATAAAAACTAAAATCCTTACAAGAAATAAGCATATTCATACATATTAGGCAGCTAACTGGATAACCCTGAAGCTAGATTTCATTAAAATTCTGAATTTTTTTAGTAAATCTATTAGAATTCACACAAATTAGGCAGCTAACAATAAAACCCTCAAGCTAAATATCATCAATCCTGGAAAATTCAATAAATTTATTAACATCCGAAATACGACACAGAAATTAGAAATGAGAAAAGTGAGAGGGGCGTACGAATTCGACGAAGGCCTGATTGCGATTGGCGCCGACATTACACTTGGTGTTGACGATCTTGCCGAAAGGTTTGCAGAGCTCGATCAGCTCCTCCTCGGCGCACTCCCACGGGAGGTTACGGAGGTGGAGCACCTTCGACGGCGTCTGCGTGTACCGGAACTGCGGCGTCCCCGATGTCGACATAGGGCAGAGATTGGGTCGGCCAAGTTGGGGATTGGGAGTTAGGGTTTGGGGAAGAGAGAGATTAGAGAGGGATTGGGGTGTTTGGCCGTCGAGAAAGTGGGGGAGATTTTACCGTGAAAATTGCGAGTTTGGGTCGATTCGATTGGGTGGGAACTGGGGACGTCAGGTGGGACCGTGGGAGGATTTCTATTGATAAGAGAACTCACACAAGGGTAAATCTGTTTGTGAACTGCGTGATGTGGACAAATTTTTCAATATAACCGAAACACGATTCGATATATAAAATATATTATCTTTAATAATTAATGAAATTTTTTTTATCAATTAAAAGAGGATGAAAAAAAAAACTTAGTTTTCTATCATAAAAAAAAATGATGGGCAATAATGTAATTTCATATATCTAAATTTTACTTTTTTTTTATTAAAACCTCGTCTACAGATGATATTAAAATATCTCTAATATTTAAAATTAAAAAAAAACAAAAAAAAAACCTCTCACTGCTCTCACGTTCTCTCTCTCCATCTCTCCTTATTTTCTAAAAAAATATGTTCATACATACAAAGTGGGTGGACAAATACTAATTACAATTAATGTACTGCATCGTTTTTTCGACGTAGTAAAAATTTTATTTTGGTGAACACGATTTTAGTAGGCAGAGGGGTTTATATTAAATAAAAAGAAAAAATTCATATTATTTGGGAGATAATTGCTAATTATCTTTTTAATTTGTAAGAGCTGGTAGCTTAGTTGAATACAAATATTTATCCTAAACTCTCGTCTTGAATTAAATTTTTTGTCACACAGTTCAAAGAATACAAATTGCTTAAATGAAACAAAAGTGATGAAACAAAGGTAGTTTATATTTTATACTGGCTAATTATTGATCTGGCAATATATATTTTTTATGCACAAATGATCCGTACCATTGAAACCACTGACACATCAAAAACAAATTTCTTTAACAATACGTAATATTAAATAATACAAAAATGCAAGATCGAGATTAAGAATTTAAAAAACTAAAAAATTTAATTTGAAGGTTAAATTATTAATAACATTAAATGATACGTGATATTGAAAGACACACATCTGCAAGTGGCCATTTACTACAATGATAAAAAGTAATTGAGCTCTTAACAGCGTGGGTTCGAATCCCATCAGTAACTAATTTAACATTTAATCTAACAAATTTATCGATAAAAAAAGAAAATGACACTTAACTTAAAATTAAAGGAAAACTAATGAAAAGGGCTTGAAAACTTTGAGTTTTAATGATAAGGACAAAATAAAGGGTAAAGTGAATAGTACCAGGATTGACTTTTTAGTGTAAAAATGTGATTTTTCGTTAAAATGAACAGTACCAGGTACTTTTCGTTAAAGTTCTCTAAAATTAATTGTTTTATTTTCCTCACAAGAGAAAGGGCGGTCAAAAGTGTGAAAAGCTGAGTGTATAACAAAAGAAAAAGAAAGGGCGGTCAAAACCCTAGAAATCTAAATCTAAGATTCCAAAAAGCAGAGACAGCATAATCTGGCAGTTCGATCGACATCTCTCTCTGTTCAAAAGGTACTCGATTTTCTTCTCCAATTTAGGGTTTCTGTATACCCAATATTTCTAAATTAGAGTTGAATCAGATTTCGTACTGATGTTGTTTGTTGATTGAATGATTGGGAAACAGATAAGCGATGGCAGGTCAGAGGAATAGTCACGGAAAGCGTTCTCATTCGCAGTCGGAGTACGCCGACAGCGGCGGCGGAGGAGGAAACAAAAGGAGAAATCCCGGCGAGGAAAGGGAGCAATTCATCATCGATGCGGAGGACACGGTGTACCGGTACTTGTGCCCAGTGAAGAAGATTGGGAGCATAATTGGGAGAGGAGGAGAGATTGTGAAGCAGCTGAGGGGGGACACCAAGTCCAAGATTCGAATTGGGGAGACGGTGCCGGGCAGCGAGGAGCGGGTTGTTACTATTTACAGTGCGAGCGATGAGACGAATGGGTTCGAAGATGGCGGGACGTATGTGGCTCCGGCTCAGGACGCTCTGTTCAGGGTCCATGATAGGGTGATTGCTGAGGACACGCATAATAATAACGACGAGGAGGCAGACGGTGGCAGTAGTGGTGGCGGGGGGCACCATGTGATTGTGCGGCTTCTTGTGCCGTCTGATCAGATCGGTTGCATTATTGGGAAAGGAGGGCAGATTGTTCAGAACATTCGGAGTGAAACCGGTGCACAGATTCGGATTCTCAAGGATGACCATCTGCCTGCTTGTGCCTTGAACTCTGATGAGCTTGTGCAGGTATTTTGAATAAGTTTTTGAACTTTTTAATGAATTTTTGAACTTTTCCTGTTTCTTGCATACGGATGTCTTAAATTTATGATTCGATTTGGGTTCTTGGTGCTTTTGATCTTTAATGGGTAAATTTCTAGGTAGCATTTCGACATCTTACCTGAAGAGAGTAATACTCTGCATGTTCTTATTGGTCTGTATGGTACTTTCTTTTATGTTAATTTGCACAATTCCACTCTTTGGACCCTTAACATTATATGCTTGTAAAATGTGTGTGATGTTTATTCTTTTTTCCTTAATAAGTGGTCAGGGTTTGATGGAGCATGCTATATTAGAATGTGAGACGTGGAATTGTTGAGAAATCTTTGGAGTCACTTTGTGCAAGTTGTTTGTTTTCTAGGTACTGGAAATTCTTTTCATATGTATGCTTATTAAGTTCTTGATCATGGATTCAGATATCTGGGGACGCTCCACTTGTCAAGAAGGCTCTTTTTCAAATTGCATCTCGCCTTCATGATAACCCATCACGATCTCAGCATTTACTTACTTCTTCGGTGCCTATGTATTCGGGTGGTTCACTCATGGGTCCTTCTGGTGGTCCCCCACTAATGGGAATTGCTCCAATGATGGGTCCTTATGGAGGGGGGTACAAAGGTGATGTTGGAGACTGGTCACGCTCCTTGTACTCAGCTCCAAGAGATGAAGCATCCTCGAAAGAATTTTCTATTCGCTTGGTTTGTCCAACTGCGAATATTGGAGGTGTGATTGGAAAGGGTGGTACCATAATTAACCAAATCAGACAGGATTCGGGGGCTGTTATTAAGGTTGATAGTTCAGCTACTGAAGGAGATGATTGCTTAATTAATGTATCAGCAAAAGAGGTGAATTACTGCTCCATTTGTTTTTTGCGTGGAGTTGTATCGGTGGAGGATTTACATCATCGTTTTTTTTAACATGTACCATTACAGTTCTTTGAAGACTCATTCTCAGCAACTATTGAAGCAGCAGTGCGTTTGCAACCCAGATGCAGTGAAAAAGTAGAAAGAGATTCAGGAATTATCTCATTCACAACCCGCCTACTTGTTCCAACCTCACGAATTGGCTGCCTAATTGGGAAAGGTGGTGCTATTGTAACTGAGATGAGGAGACTTACCAAAGCTAATATTCGCATACTTTCTAAGGAAAATCTTCCCAAAATTGCATCTGAAGATGATGAGATGGTGCAGGTAAAGTCTTTTTAACCGTGCTTCTGGATTTTCCTGACTCTTGTATTTTCTTGTGTCATTTTGAAATTTTTCTTTTTGATATTGTGTTTAGAGTTTCCTTGATTTGGCTCGTATCATACAGATATTGACAATTTTGTGTTTCATTTTACAGATTTCTGGAGAACTTGATATTGTTAAGGATGCTCTTATACAAGTAGTTACCAGATTAAGAGCAAACCTTTTCGACAGGGAAGGTGGAATGCCTGGATTCCTGCCAGTTCTGCCTTATCTTCCTGTGTCAGCAGATGGTCCAGATGGTCCGAATTATGATAGTAGGGATGGTAAAAGACATGGTCGTGGGCATTCTTATTCTGCTGGCTATGGTGGCTCAAGTGATTTTGCTACTAATGACAGTTATGGAAGTTATGGTGGTTCGCAGGTATATTTTTACTGCTATTTTTAGACTTTTCTTCGAAGAATGAGGTGACTTATTTTCACTTTACAAAGGTTTTCTTCTTTTTCACTTGACAACACTTTTTCTTCAAATCATATGTAGATTGGTGGTAGCGGCAGCGCTTACGGTGCCTACGGGGGTTATTCTTCCGGGCGGAGTGGTAGTTCTGGGTAAAACTTTCTTCTCTTTTCATTCTTGAATTGCCTCTTCTTAGTTTCATATCCTCCCCTCCTTTTTTTTCAAATTTTTTTTGTGTTCTGTTGCTCTTTTTGTGCAAATATATATCGAGTAGCTAGCTGTATCCCCAATTTTAGGTTACAACTTCACAGTAAGTGTAGAACCTCAAGTTGGATATTCATAAAATTTGAAATTTGGGACTTTGTGGTAACACTTAACAAATTTTAGTCACAAATATCTCTGAATAGAGTTATCTGGGTTTGTTCATGAGCGCAGTAGGCTTCTAATCTTGGGTTTATTAATTAAGTACCCTGTTTCTTTTTTCCACAAATGCTGTTCTTGAAACGCATTAATCCTGATTTGAAGCTTATGATATCAGGTTATCTAGCCAGAACCCTGTTTCTCGGAGGAGAAACTATGTTTAATGATGGTACCAGCAGGTAGACTATGGTTGTCCCTTGAGATTTTCATGTCTGTTGTTATAACTGGCATTACCCCTTGGCCAGTCATTTGATAATCATAACCTATCCAATCTCCCTGTATATAAAATTCTGATGCTCATGTTTTCCCTTTTTTGCCTTTCCCATCCCCATCAAAACAGCTGAGTTCTATGAAGCCTGAAGCTAGCCTACTGTCTGCCTAAACTGGAAGATGAACCAGCATATGACATAGTCATGGCCCACCTTGACGAATCTACTTATAAGTCCAAGAAACCAAAATTACCAAGCTTCCCTAGAACCTATATACCAGCATGCCCGCCCATGTTGCTGTTTTTCCTGTTACACTTTTACGTTGTGAAGCCATGTTACTTCAATGTTACCTCTGTATTTGTGCTTCTCAGCTATGTAGTTTGATTACTTTGTTGTTTTAATTTTTATGTTGTTGATCTTGAAAACTTAACCACTTACTTTGTGATGTAGCAGATTGTTGTATCATCTGACTGCCAGCATTTATGATCCATCTGTATCATTTTTATTATGATTTTGGTTTACAGCGACTGTTTCTGAAATCCATCTGCATTAAAATAACTTTTTTTGAGTTCTACCAATCCTGAACTAGTTCTGATTTAAAAGTGTGAATTGTTCATATACCACACAAACACATGTGCACACACACACTTTTTTTCTTTTTGATGTCTACCAATCTGAAATTAGTTACAGGTTTTAAAGTAAGAATTTGTGTATTTTGCATATACCAAACACATATATTAATGCTAATAGAGCAGGATGTGTAATTGAAGCTCAATCTCAACACGACTTCAGTAGCTGTGTGCATGGTGGTGTTTGTGTTGAGCTTTAGTTAGACAGATGGCTGTATTTTAACAAATTGAATGCCATGCATCAAACACTCTGCCGTCCCAGGAAATTTTTGGTTGAACACCAAATTTAAGTGCAAGTTTTCTGTTAAGTTCTGCTGCTGCCAGTTTTGTTCATGTTCAGGTAAGTTTGGAGTTTCCTTCAATGTTATGTTAATTACAAATTTGATGGATGCTGGAGCTTCAGATCTTACTTTTGAAGGCCATGACGGAAATTTGTAGGGTTGAAACTCAATGATTCAAGTGGTAGGTTGATTTACTATGTTATGCATGCAGCATGCTCGTTGTGCCACTCTGTAGCTATGGTTAAAAGTGATCTAAGTCTCTTGTACGACGCATTTGGCAGGTTCTATTTCTGCCCGTTGGCTTGATCATTTGGCAGGTTCTATTTCTGCCCGTTGGCTGGATCATGATACAAGAATTGATTGTTGCAAACACGATTTAAGCAAGCATATATCCTCTGTTGGTTGAGTACATAGTATGATTGGCAGCTTTTCGCATATTAGTTGTACTTAGTGGCACTGGTTGGATTTAACTTTTGCGTTTGTTTTTCTCTTTGGAGGAAAGGGGATGTGTGCTGGTTGTGTACATGTTGGGGCGACGCCCGTCTGCTTTTAAACTGAATGGATTAAGTTTATTGGAAATGCAGTTTTGATATATTTCCTTTGTTCACACTTTGCTGCTCATGTAGTTCAGTTTATGGGTTGGTGTGATGTGTTTTGAAGCCATTGTTTGCTTTCTGCCCTTTGGGTTTTTATCACAAGTGTCTGAAAGGAAATCAAGAAATTGCATTTTCAGTGTTTATTATTACAACCTTTGGATGTCTCGATATTTAGAAGGTAAGTACCATCAGACCGAAAAATAAGTACCACTAGATCGAGAGCTAGATGGTGACTTCACTTGCACAGAAAAAAAAAATTGCAGGAATGCGGATGAGTACATGAAGTGATGACCCTCTTGCAGAACATGATGGCGACGCTGAGATAAACGTCGTTCAACTTGAAGGCTTCAAATCGGTGGAAAGTTTGGACTAAAATGTTATATTTGGGTCTAAAGGTTGTTGAATAAAGCAAAAAGTTGTACAACGAGCATCTCACAAAATATATATCAAGGGGTGTGCTATCCACATATCTTTTATTAGTTCTCACACATCTCTTGTTAATTTTTGGTCGTTGATCTTCTTCAATTTATCTTATTCTACGGCCGAAAATTTAAAAAGGTGTGAGAAGTAAACAAGGGTGTGGAGATATCACACCCCTATATCAATTGGTTCAACTTTTCATTGAACCGAATTCTTTAGAATAAAACTCCACACCTCTTTGGGTTACATGTGGTTAGCCTGTCTTTTTGAAACTTTAACATGGTATCATAGCGGGTATTTAGATTAAGGCTGAATTATTGGGTTCACCTACAACCATGACTGATGTAGCTCCATGCATGGCTACTCCAAAGTGGTCGAACATGAGGGGCATGTTGAACAAAGCAAAGAGTCTCACATTGGTCATCTCGTGAAATAAGTCACAACTTATATTAAATAGTTCAACTTTAATTCCACTGAGGTCTTTTAGGATAAAATCTCACACCTTTCAGAAGACAAAACTTATATCAAATAGTGAGTCTTTGAATTCTATAACGCCTTTTAATTCCAGCATTTCATATTGAATACACAAAATCTAATTTTTGCTTGTTGATATTAATCAAACAAAAACTCAAAACAAATCCAAAAACTCAATTTTTAAAAACTCCCCACAGACAAAAAGTCGCTATTGACCTGGAAACTGTAGAGTTTGACGAAGTGGGAGTCGTGATGTCGTCGCAGTGGTGGAGGAGGAGCTTGGGAGGGGAGATAGGTGGAGGCGTGGAGCATCTGGTGTTGGCCTAGGGATCAGTTGAGTGGGGTTAGCCAATTGGCCAATTTGGGAATTGGAATTGTAAAAGTGAATGAAATGGGATTTGGTAAAGTGAAGTCTCTGGTCTGGGGAGTGGAAACAGTCATTCGAACCTTTTTTTTTTTTTTTTTTTGAATTAAAAAGGTGAGGGTCTCACATGGCTTATTAAGAAGGATGAGTTTTATTTTATTTTTTCAAATAGTTTGGCTCAAAACAGCGTTGTTTTGGTGAAGTCATTTAAAAAGAAAGTACTCTTCTTCTCTTTACATTGCAATGCAGCTGTCGCCACTTTTCTTCTCTTTAAACTGCAATGTAGTTGTCGCTTCTTCTTTTTAAACTGCAATGGAGGTCTTCACAACCATTTATTTGTGCTTCTGAGTGGTCCTAAAACCATCCAGGCCCTCTAATAGATTCGCTCCTAATTATGGGTAGATAAGGTTATCTCCAACCGATCCGGCCAAAAGATCATAGGGCTACAAATAGCTCGGAATGACACGAAAACCGTCTTCAACCGAGGGCTAAGCCAAAGTGCTTGTGGGCCTCACCGGGCCAAAACCTCTAAGTCAGGCTAGCGGGCTGGCCATTTCTAGCTAGCTAGCCAGCCCTCCAGGGTGAGAATGCCAAGCTTGACATTTTGTCAAACCTCCAGCGTCAGAATGTCAAGCTTGACATTTTGCCAGCCTTCCAGCTTAGCCCATTTGAATGCCAATGGCTACTTGGCATCAGCATGACGCCATCTAGTTGGCGTCAGGTTACCGTTGGATTTGATTTTTATTTTTTTGGACGAATTTAAAAAAATATTCTAATTTTTTTCCTATAAATACCTAAGTCATTCATACACAATTTCTCACATAGTTTTCACTTTAGCATTACTCACTTTACCGATACGTGCCACTCGAAATCCTGTAACGACTCGTCCCGCAATTTACGGAATGGAAAGGCATTTTCATAATTTTCACTTTGGGTTGAAATATATTTTTGAATTAGTTACTTTTAGTCTTAATTGGTAAGCCACGTGGGGCCCACCCTTACAACTTTGTCCCCTGGCCGACTTTTCCCTATCCCTCTCTTTCCTTATCTCTTTCTTCCCTTATCTCGTGAAGCTCTCAAACTCTCAGACCTCTCTCTCACAGCTCACTCTTATCATCTCCCTCCCTATTCGTGAGCAAACCTATACCCACACCTGCAATGAACACCATCACCCACCACCAGTGGTAGACCTTCTCCCCCTCATTCTCTGTGAAGCACAAAGACTACCCAACAACCTTCTTTGGACGTCAAACTATGAAGAAACACCTCGGAGGAGCTAAACCTAGATTCCTGGCTTGAACCGTGGGTTTTCAGATGACTTTTCCGGCCAACTCTGGCCACTAATTAGGAAACCAAAGGTATAATCCTAGTATACTCTTGTTCGTCTTCAATTTGGTAGGTAGATCATAGGTTATAGTGGAGGTTCGAGGTTGACCAAAGCTTGGAAAGCTCCGACTTTCTTCTTCGTTAAAATCGGCCAACCCGGCTTGAAAACGAGTCAAACGTGATCCGCAAAACCTAAGCTGGCCCATCCCAGAACTCTGGCCATCGCGTAGAGCACACGCGCCTCCACTAGAGGTACTGTGCCGGTGACTTTTCCAACCAACTTTTCGGTGACCTAAATCGGCGGGTGGCCGTCCCGGCCGTCGCCGTGTGGCGAGGCGTGAGTGTGCATACAGCTGTGCATGGGGCTAGCCTTGGTCCCTCTTATGTTTTTCGAAGTCCTGAATCCATTTATGACGTCTGTTTCCCGAAATTCAACCATTTTAATATAGTTTTATTAATTGATACCTTTATGTGCTTAGGTGTAATTGTTTATGGCGTTTCCATCTTCTCTAATTTGCACGACTCTTAGACGGTGAAGTATTTGTGAGTGGACCCCTTCTAAAATGCATGATTTTACTATTAGAAATGCATACATGAAAAACATGATTTAATGGCTACGTTTTATGAAACGTTTATGAGTAAATTGGTTTCACGCTTTATGAATTATCATGCTTTATCGACTTTACGTTCTTTGTGGTATATATGATTGATGACTACCTACTTATGAACGTGGTTTTACGACATGACGTTTTAGTTACTGAGCTTCGTTTTGAGATATATATATATATATTAGAAATATTATGTTAATGTTTTTATGTGCTTACTTAGTGGTTATTCATACGATACTGCCTACGGGCAAATGATACTTATATATGGCTTCGGCCTGGCATCTGGTTGGTGGCTTCGGCCGGAAGATACTTATATTAGCTTCGGCCGGGCGTAGGTTGGTGGCTTCAGCTGGAAGATACTTATATATGGCTTCGGCCAGGTGTAGGTTGGTGGCTTCGGCCAAAAGATACTTACATTGGCTTCGGCCGGAAGATACTTATATATTGGCTTCAGTCGTGAGATGTAGTGCCTACGGGCAATTGTGATACCACTACTAAGCACACTATATATGATATATGTTTTATGAAGTTTTATGGCATGCTAGGGTTTTGGAAAACCTATTACATATTATGCTATTGAGTTTTCATAAACTTTGGGGGTTTGTACGTTGTTGAATAACTGTTTTAGTATTACTATATATCAACTTGGACCACTCATGTTTTGTTTTGCGCCTCCTCAAGACTTAGAATCGAGGTGTACAATTTCGGCGTCAAGGTACTCCGCCATTGGCATCTTCGAGTCCTCTCGGTGTAGGACCCATCTCCTTGTTCATTCAAATATTATATTATTCCTTTTTAGTGTCTTGGATTAGTTGTATGCTTTGAACACATTTCATAATTGCATATTCATTATGGTTAAATTTACAAGTTTTATTTATGTTAGTTATTTCTTTCTAGTTCTCATGCATTCTAATATGGCGTCATCATCTTCGGGTGCGGCCAACACGTGCCTACCTGGTGTTTGGAGAATATCAGGGTAGGGCGTGTCAAATCCTATCCGAAAAATTATTGAAATTACATAAAGAGAAGAAATATGGAGAGTTACTCACATTAGCGACACATGTCACTTGAAATCCTATCCAAAAAATTATTGAGATTATATAAAGATAAGAAATCCGGAGGCTTATTCATTTGGCGACAAGTGACACTCAAAATATGTCCGAAAATCTTATTTTAATATGGTAGTTTAATTTAATTAACTATATTAATTCAATTAAAATAATAAAATATGTTTGGCCTATGACCCTTTAGCCTCCACGGTTAACCCTTTTTCGGTTGAAGATTGCCCAAGTATTTTTCGCCTTGGTCAAAATGGAACCCTAACCCTAAAACTTTTGTTGGGATGCGGCCTTACCCAAATCCAGTAAATTAACCCACCTCACCTAACCCATTCCTACCCGGTAGTACCCGTTCTGAAGAGAGCCATACCAATTAATCTAAAAGCAAATCAAATCCCTAGAAGTAATGCAACGACTTAAATGGTGTTGTGAGAAAAAGTAGTCAGAGATAGCAGACTTCAAGGGTGATGGGGATGGATCTATAGGCTTCAATATCTCTTTGGTTTATGCACCCATGCAAAGTCACATCCAAAGTCTTAAGATCTAAATTACTCATTTTCTTGTTCAGATCCTATTGGACAAGGAACACGGATCGGACAGTTCTAGGGTTGCTCTACTTGTGCAACAGCTGACACCATTAATACTTGGACTGTTTGGGTTTGGATACAGAGAAAAGCAGTTTTCCAATTTCTTATACGTGCAACTAGCCAACTACTAGACAGTAGATTCTATGGTTTGCTCTATATTTATGCTTGCCTCATAGCTTATTCGTCTAAACACTGCCTATCGGACTTTGGAGTCCAATCGGCTTCTTCTTCTCTACCTGTTTCTAACAGCTTCCTTGTTTGGGAAATTTGCTTGTTTTCTTGTTGAAATAAGTAGAGGGTTTTGTTTCCGTTTTCTGCTCGGGAATGTTGTCTTTCTCCTTTGGAAAAAAAAAACCCCTAAATTCCTGCCTCTGTTTTTTGAGTTTCTTGCAGTTAAGTCTACTTTGATTGGTTGACTTGTGGGAAAGTCTGCCCCTCTTTCGCTTTGCTGCCAAACATATACTCTTCATTTGTATTGTAAAAGTTCATATTATTCTAGGTATATGGTATTTTTCATCTTAAGTCTTGCATGTGGGAATGAGGTATGCAGTGCAGCCAAGGATGACTTGCCGGCAGCAATATATATTCAGTTACAATATTATATATCAACCCGTATCTTCTATATATATGTATATGTACATAGCATATATATGGGATGTATCATGTATATATGTTGATGTCATCTCATGCATATAAGGTACAGAAAGATACACGATCTTGTGACAATGAGATGGTCGGCAAGTCGTCTCTGGCTACATTTTTGCCTCCTTTTCTCATGCTAGATTGTTATGATGACGATAACAATCCCGATCTGGACAACCATATATGCATAAAGTGATGGTAGTTGTAGTCATTAGAGCATGTTCTCATGCAATAGACCTCAAATTTGAAGGGTTAGTTTATCTAGTTTTATGGAAATCTTGTTTATTTCTTTATGTATTTAACAGTATTTTTTTACTTAGATATTTGGGCATAGTCACATTAGCTATAGCAGATACGCTTTCCTTATGCACTCAAGTTCGCATATCTCCACTGTAAATTAGATTAGTTTTTGGTAGAATATCGCTTGTATAGTTAAAGGAACACATTCCTCTTTCATCTAATCTTTTCCTATCTTTGCAGATGGAAGTCGCCAGCTTGTATATATCCGATTTCATGTGAGTCTACTTGAAATGACTCACATGAAACTTTCTGCTTCTTTTGTTCGATGTTTTAAAACTTTCCACATGATTCAGAAGTTGGATAGTATATGGAGCTTTACTGTCCAGCTAATCTCTCTTTCTGCATTCACTAGGTATGATCACAGATTACACAGTACTAACTGCAACTTGAAGGAAATGTCCTTGTCTGCTAAGTTGATGCTTTATTCATTTTAGGGCAATTTCGTGTGTGTGTGTGTGTGTATATATATAAATATATAAACAGGTCGTGTGTAACTTATGATAAATGGTGAATGTGAGGTAGTTGGGATTGGATTAACTTTTCTCATAACATGAACGTGTTACCATAATTTTGCATAATCTATGAAAAAATGTCACTTTTGGAGAAATATTGGAGAAATTTGATTCAAAGTATTTAATCTGCCGATGATTTGGAGAAATACTGGGGATTCATAATTAGGAGATTATTACGTTGGGTGTCGTCGACCAAATCTTGGTATGGCAATTTTTGGGAGAAAACTAATGTATCCGTCCTCACAAAAATGGTGCTAAGGTCCACTCACACCCACCTGTTGCATAATTTGGTCAAAGCGGTACGAAAACAAGGTAGGTTAGGCAAATTAACCATGTACTATTTAAGTAGACTTAATTACTATCTTTGTAAATGTAGGCCAGTTGGTTATCTTAATGTGTCGTTCTTGTTATATTCAAGTTCAAATATCTCATTGTATTAACGATCAAATCACTCTTTTGTAAATAAAATTAACCATGTACTATTTAAGTAGGCTTAATTACCACCTTTGTAATTGTTGGCCAGTTGGTTATCTTAATGTGTCATTCTTGTTATATTCAAGTTCAAATCTCTCATTGTATTAAAGTTCAAATCGCTCTTTTGTAAAAAGTTTAGAATATCGCCTTGTTTAAGGGAAAAAAAATCTCTTTTAAAAGAACATATATTATTTTCGCCATGATCTCATGCCATACAATAGTTATGTAATCTATGTTGGCCTCTAAATATGAAGATCTATGTGTCCTTTTTGCGCTCATTTTCTCTTACATCTGTCTTTCTATAGTTTTGAGCTAAATAAATCAAAAGGAAAATGATTTCCTTTAAATAAATTGGAAGCAAGTTATTTTCTCAGAAAAGTATTCCCATTTGCACTTATGCAGCTTTGATTTGCATCATAATTAACATATAGAAAAAAAGAAACATACATATTACATATAACAAAAGCCCAATCCAAATAACTACTATGAAACAAACTCTAGATCATACAAATCTCCAAGAAAAATTTGTATGAACCATATCAATTACAAAAACGTAATGGGAAACGAAGGAAGAAATTAAGACTGATAGATGGAGTTAGCTAAAGAGATATGAGACCTTCCCTGACCAGCAATCCAAACATGAGAACAAAGAGACCGACTCCGATGCACTGAGTTGGAGAGACGAGAGTCTGAGAATAAGCAGACAAGGTCACTGCTGCACCAACTATTCCAATGACAAAAGCACTCGACTTCGGATCCATTTTTTTACCTTTTCTGTTAATATCTTAAGAGGAATGAGAGAAGACACTTTTTGATGAACTTAAACGCTGATATAGTTCAAGATTTTGGTGGATGATCAGAGTTTAAGAGCAACTGAGGTCAACTCTTTTTGCATCTCAAGGGCAATGCTTGCCCCTTGATGCTCTCTAAGAGTGCCACAAGTCAACCCCTTAGGTGGATCATCGATAATTTATCACACAGGTGGCTAATTTTTAAACATGATATAAAATTTGGCTCATTTTTCAATATTTTTCAGAATTGAGTCCATTTTTTAATGTTATATTCGGTTTAGATGGTGATTTTCACACTCTTTGTTTTTTTCCTTTTGCATTTCTCCTTACTGATGTCTATTGACTCGTCTATAATTTATTCAAATCAAAGATTAATTTAAAAGAGAACCGTGCCAGAGTTACACGAAGACACGTCGGTACAGCTGCCCTACTGGAGTAGCTCTCAACAATGCGGGTTGGGCTTGAAGCTAGTAAGGTTGAGTCTTTGTTGAAAATTTTCAAGTGGGTTAGTGGGTTGCTTAGAGAAGTTGAATTCTTGCTTTCCACAATGGAAAAGAAAGAAATTGTATTGAGTATTCATGTTCTTAGTGATTTGATTGAAGGGTTTGTTACTGGTGAATCAGAAGGGGGCGTTTCGATGTAAGATAGAGTGAGGCGGCAATTAGTCCCTAATTATGGAAATGAAGAAACCCCAATTGGCTTTTTCAAGTTTGTTGGGTTATGGTGGAATTGGTTGTCGATTTGGGAGGTTCGAAGGAGGTTACAGTTGAGAAAATCATTGGATTGCTTTGCAAGGATGGAAAGATACAGGAAGCAAGAAATCTTGTGAAGAAGGCTATGGCTTTTGAGCTCAGGCCTAGCAACTCAGTTCTTTATGACATTACTTGTGGTTATAGTGAGAAGGATTTTGATGATCTGGTTGAGTTTCTATGCCGAAATCAAGTGTGCACCTGATGTTCAGGCTGGGAATAAGATTATGCGTTTTCTATATAGCAGTTTCGGAACAAGAAGGGCGGAACTATATATGCGAGAATGAGAACATTTAGGCTTCAGTCCTGTTGGGTTAACCTTCGGGTGCTTCTCATGATTATGAATGGAAAATCGCAGGTATACAGCACGTCAAGAGATAGCCCGAATTCTTAATGAAACTCAAAAGCTGTTGATTCTGCGTATATTGTTAGTAGGGCAAGATGCAGTTGTACATACAACAGAGCAAGTACTAGTCTGTGGGCGGAGTAGAAAGATAAGCGAGAGCTGGCTTGTTTTTCCAGCATGCAGGCGTAGCTTTTGGTGGTCAAGGATATTATAAACTATAAAAGCTTACCAACTCTTGAGTAAAAAAACCGACCCAGATATATAACATTGTTGTGGAACATGGTGGGGAATTTGGATAATTGTTAAATGGAAAAGAGTCAAAGGATTAGATCCAACATCCAAGATTGTATAATTAGGTTTAATGGAGTAGGGAAACTTTGATGATAAATCTTATCATGGTTGTAAAGATGGAGTAAAGTATTTATTATTATTGCCTTTTTTTTTTTTTTCCTTTTTTATACAAAGTCATGCTCTTCTAAGGTCCTCTTTTGAGGACATTTGAGGACCAAATGAATTTGTTCACAAGATTATATAAATATTTAGATCTAAAAGCTAAAATATTTGACAACTTCATAATGCAAAACAAGAAAATGTGTTTTTTTAATGAGTTATGGATTCCAAGTTGGTTTTACTTTATTAAGTTGTCAAATAGTTTAAGCTTTTGGATCTAAACTAATATAATTTTGTGGCTAATATGTATTAGGTCCTCAAGTCCTCAAAATGAAGCCTTAGCAGAGCAGGACTGTTTTTATACAAGCGATAGTAGGAAGAGAGAATTGAAATTAGGACTTCGAACACAAAGGTAAATACTGTTAGTTTCTAAAAGATGATTAAATTTAATTTATGAAGGGTATGTGGAGAGTTTTTTCTATATGTCGGGAATACAGTTCGGTACACCAAGTATCATAATACAAGTGGTTGGAAAAAAAATTTCAAGTATCCAACTACTTGTATTATAACACTGGATATACTGAGTTATGTTTTTGGCACACTGAAAAATCTCTATTATATATCAAAAATAAATTGTCAAAGTTAAACACATTAAGTGATTAGTTTCAAAGTGACAGTAGAAGACACATGTCACACAATAAATGAGAAAGGTAGCTATTAATGGCATTCCTCAAGTCCAGTCTCAAAATCTCATATTATATGCATGTTTCCAATTTGGTCGTGATTCACTTTGCCAAATTGGGGTCAAAGTTGGTGCAGTTGGAAGTGTGTGGTGACCTCTTTTATTTGCTCTAAAATATTTGGTATATCAGAGCAAGTACGAGAGCAGGTAATACACTTCACAATTCATGGATCCGTCCGCACAAAGAAGATTTTTTTTGGGAGCTTTAACGAAAAGTTCTATTTATTTTAATAAAAAATTATATTTTTTATATTAAAAAGTTAATCATGGTACTATTTATTTTACCATTTATTTTGTTCTTATCGTTAAAACTCAAAATTTTCTAACTCTTTTTATTAGTTTTCTGATTTTTTTCATTTTTTATGAATCTTTTCAGGTCCTGATGTAAAGTAGAGAGAGACTTTATGTGTTTACCGCATGCAAATAAACACCCCTTCGACTCCTGTTCCAAGCACAACAATTAGCTTCCACAACTCGTGTTACCAAAACCGATTAAAAACCACGAATTTAATCCAGCACGAAAAACATTTGGAGAAACATGAAGGCAGGAGCAGCTGTTGAGCTTGGTCATGGTGAGTCCAACTCCAAAGGGATAGCTTCAACCACTGCAAGCGCAGGGGTGAATCGAGGAGCATCAATCCTCGACTTCATTCTGCGTATAGTTGCGTTTCTTGGGACCTTGGTGAGCGCAATCGCCATGGGAACCACCCAGGAAAGGCTTCCTTTCTTCACTCAGTTCCTTCAGTTCAGGGCTGAGTACGATGATCTTCCCACATTCACGTATGTTTCCTCACCATCAACTTTTCTGTGTTCATAAAATAGTAGACCTTCTAATGCATAAACTAATGAAGTTTAATCTTCTTATAATAACAGGTTTTTCGTGGTTACGAATTCCATTGTGTGCACCTATCTGGTGTTTTCTCTAGCCCTTTCCGTCTTCCACATCATACGAAGCAATGCTAAGAAGAGCAGGATTATCTTGATCTTCTTCGACACGGTAATACCTCATTAAGATTTTGCAAGTTTACAGCGTACTATCCATTACGCTTAAAGTTCGCTTAACGAAAGTGAGTTTTATACCTTTGTGCAGGCAATGCTTGCTCTTCTGACGGCAGGTGCTTCTGCAGCAGCAGCAGCTATTGTGTACTTAGCACACAAAGGAAATGCCAAGGCGAATTGGTTTGCCATTTGCCAACAATTCAACGCCTTCTGTGAGCATATCTCTGGCTCTTTGATCGGATCATTTGTTGGAGTTGTTGTGTTCATCCTCTTAATCTTGCTGTCAGCTGCGGCCCTCTCTAGGCGCTGAGCGTTTAACACATGCTTCGTGCATCAGTTTGTTGATTCACGTGACAGAGTGAATTTGCGTGACTCGTGTGTCATCTAAGATGTTTGTTTTTCCATTTGATACAAAATGTATGTTGTGTTAATGTATTCCATTTTCTTTCCTTGCCAAATTCGACTGTGAATCCGGGTTTGTGTAACTATTTCAATGTGCTATATTGCATGCAGTCTATCATTTTATTTGGACACAAAATGTTGCTCTTAGAACGAACTAAAATGAAGGCAAACGAAGATCGGTAGCCAAGAAAACTCATTTACAAATCATATCAGAACTTTAAGAAGCAAAACTTTCTCTTAGAACAACTATATTGGTCACACTTGTTTAACAATTTCGAAGACACATTATAATGACATCAGAGCACTGGGTCAACAATCTGAGGCTTAAATCCACGGTGTTTTTAACAGGACTTAGGTTTGCAATCGAACAAAAAATGCAAGAGAGCACTGTTATCTGCTTCAATTAGGCTATAGCCAGGCTCCTTCTTCACCTCTACATCCCCTTGCCTCTCACCTCGCAAAGCATATATGTTAGATAATAGCACGAAATCCCACTCTCGTCCCTTCTCATTTCAAGTAGTCGCTTATTTGCACTCCTTCCCAGCTCAAGGTTTCCATAAACTCCACAAGCCCCCAAGCAGATGTTAAAGTCCCACGTCGGTGGGGTGAAAAAGAAACCAAGGGGTTTAAATAGTATTACCCCACTCTAACTAATACCAAGGTCTTTTGTGGTAAAACCCCACATCTGACGGATTGGGCAGGTGGTGAAATTGGGCATAGTATTGGTGTTTTTAGAGTGGGGCGGGGCCGACGATCTAAAAATCCAACATGGTATCAGAGATGACCGTTGAGTTCCATTGAAAACAAGTGGGCCCAACATGAGCCGATCCCTGAGTTTCGATCTAAAAATCCAACATAGTATCAGAGCCCACGATTTCGGGACTGTGCAAGCCAACGAGCTTGTGTGCAAGCCAACGAGCTTGTCACCCACAAGGAAACAAGTCTGAACTCTTAATATAGAGACAACCGCTGATTTCCATTGAAAACAAGTGGGCCCAACGTGAGCCGACCTCTGAGTTTCAATTATCGATGTGGATCTCCATGTGTGAACCATTAAAATGGGGTAACACGTGAGGGGAAGTGTTAAAGTGGGGTTACCGATATGGATCTCCACGTGTGAACCACTAAAATGGGGTTACACGTGAAAGGGAGTGTTAAAGTGGGGTTACACTTGAGAGGGAGTGTTAAAGTCCTACATCGGTAGGGGGTGAAAAAGAAACCAAGGGGTTTAAGTAGTATTACCCCACTCTAACTAATACCGAGACCTTTTGTGGTAAAACACCATACCTGACGGATTGGGTAGGTGGTGAAGTTGGGGACAATATTAGTGTTATTAGAGTGGCACAGGCCCTGCAATCTAAAAATCCAACAACAGATTCCTCCAAACAATGGCATTGGGAGCAATCTCCATTTTCTCTATGAACTAAAATACGTCATTTAGTAGCCCGGCACGCCCTAACAAATCCACCATACACCTGCAATGCTTTATGTTCGGCACAATTCTGTAAACATTCTTCATTAGATTGAAATATTTGCACCCCTCTTCTACTTTCCCGGCATGACTATAAGCACCAAAATTCCAACAACATGATCTTGTTAAGCCTGAATTTCAACCTTTGCATCTCTTTAAACAGATTAACCGATTCTTTAGTGTGGCCATGAAATGCCAACCCTCCCATCATCGAATTCCATGAAGACACAACCTTGTCCCTCATCCGCCATAATACATATCTATAAGCGCATTTCCAAGTACGATGCTCATATCTCCTGAACCCATCTCCAGAAGAGCGAAATTTATTGCCCTACGTCCAAATCTCTAATATCTTTCAAGCAAACAAAAGTGTTGGTTAAACTTTTTGAAATTGTAAACTTAAGCTACTAAAGAGATGGCTAAGAAGCTCTGAATTTCATTAATTCAACTTGAATGAGAAATTACAACTTAAATAAGAAAAATAAGTCTACTGCTGCAACCAACATAACGTCCACTTTGTAGATTTTGTGGACTACATACCACGACTCCAGCATGAAAATACACTCATGCCTTTCTATTAAAGTCATCAATAAAAGAAAAATATTTCTTCTTACCATTTGATATTGGATTGATTGGACCACATATGTCTTAATGCACCAGCTCCAGTAGGTTTTGAGCTCTCCAAGCCTTTCCTTTGGGAAATTGATCATGATGTTGTTTGCTAATAACACACTCTTTGCAGACTTGAGATGGAGGTGTGATCATGGGAAGGCCATTCACCATTTGCTTCTGATACAGTGTCCTCAAGCCATTGAAATTCAAATGGCTATATCGGAAGTGCCACAACCACGATGAATCGTCTTTCTTAGCCATCAAACAAGTTTGGACAGTCTTGATCTTCAGCGTAAAAAATCTGTTTTGGCTCATTTGAACCATAGTAATGGCACCCCTTACAGAATCATATATCTCATATGCATATTTCTGAAGAGTTATTATAATAGGGAGTTTTAACGAAAAACCCACGGTACTGTTCACTTCAACGAAAAACCACATTTTTACACTAAAAAGTCAAACCTGGTACTATTCATTTTACCCTTTATTTTGTCCTTATCGTTAAAACTCAAAGTTTTCAAACCATTTTCATTAGTTTTCCTATTATAATAACCTTTTTCTTGTAACTGTCCAGCGCTCAACAAATTTGTTTTCAAACTAGGCACATAAAACGCATTTGAAATTGTTTCAACAAAATCATTCTTTGTCCTATTCTTAGTCCCTATATGTCACAGTAATTCGAAAGTTTTCATTCAGAAATGAAAATGATGACTTACAGCCACTTATATGATTGTTGCAACCTGTGTCTACATACCACACTTCTGAATCGATCTCCTCCTTAACGTGAAAAGCCATCAAAAGTGTCTCATCATCCTTCTTTTCAGCAAAGTTGGACTTTTCACCCTTCTCTTTGTTTTTTGGCAACTTCCTATAGCATTCATTGCGATAATGCCCATAGTTTCCACACCTGTAGCACTCAATGTTAGACTTGTTAACTTGTCATTTTCCTCTATTTTGAGAGTGATCATCATGTCTCTTAGAACTTTGGTGTTATCTGTCTCCATCTTGGTTGCCTCGACCACCTCTTCCTCTACCTCTACCTCGACCTCTTCCTTTTGAGCTTGAGGATTCAGAAAAGGTAGAAGCTTTCAGAGCTTGTTCTTATGAGTTGACACATTTTGTGGTGCCACGGTTCAACTATTGCTAATGACCAACAAGGAGCTTTGAAGCTCATCAATTGACATCTCCACATTGTCGTTTGACTCTTCAATATAGCAAACGATGTAGTTGAACATTGGAGCCATAGGTCTCAGGATCTTATCTACAATGGAGCCATCATCAAGCTTGTCACCATGGATTCACATTTTGTTTACAATCTTCATGGTCCTTGCAAAATACTTGGTGATAGACTCTCCATTTTTCATTTGAAGAGTCTCACAGTCTCGCCTGAAGCTATGCATGCTACACTCTTGCTAACCCTTGGTACTTTTTCTTCATGGAGTCCCAAATGTGCTTCGAAGTATCCTTCTGGAGAATAGTCTCCAAAATCGCACGATCAATTGATTGGAATAGGTAATTCTTTATCTTCAAATCCTTCAACTTCAGTTCTTCAAGCTTCCGTTGCTGCACAGCCGTAATCGTGTTTTCTTCGGGTATAATATACCACATTTCCACAAGATCCCAATACTCTTTGGACCTTAGGAAATTCTTCATCAACATGCTCCAATGATCGTAGTGACCGTCAAAGCATGGAATCGTTGGCTGAATGAAATTCTCCGCTGGCTTGTCAGACGCCATGGATGCTTGCTATTGCAAGGACAAAAGTTGTTGCTTCTATGTGAGATTCTCAACATAGGCCCAGTGGGGGCTCTGATGCCAAGTGTTGGTTACACTTTTTGAAACTATAAACTTAAGCTTGCTAATAAAGAGATGGCTAAGCAGCTGTCAATTTCATTAATTCAACTTTGAATGAGAAATTACAACTTAAATAAGAAAAACAAGTCTACTGCTACAACCAACATAACATCCACTTTGCAGATTTTGTGGAACTATATACCACGACTCCAGCATAAAAAATAAACATGATTAACAAACTAACCATGACTCATACAATTTAAGGATTCTCATATAGATTAGGTAAACAAGTCTCTAACCACGTGCAACCACTTTATTGAAAAATAAATAATCTAAATATAAATCTTAAAAAAAGACCCGAAAACATTGTCACTTCATCAGGCTTTTCTCCCAGATTTCTCATCTCATCAAACATTTGCAATGCCTGCTCATTTGAGGCGCAGAGTACATAATCAGCAATCATTGCATTCCAAGTCACGTCTCTCTTCGGAACCTCATCAAAGAGCTTCCTTGCACTCTCCATCTTCTTGCATATCCTGCTGTCAAAGCTGACCACGGCACAACCCCCTCTTCGCCGAGTCATCAAAAAGCGTGCTTGCAATCCTCAAATCTCCACAATTAACGTGAAAATAAGTAAGGGTATTCCTCACAAACGTGTTCGACTCGAACCAGAACCTCGCAACCTTCCCATGAATCCCCATTCCCATGTTAACCCAAGAAAGCTTAGTGCAGGATTTTCCATCTGGGTATACAGTAAAACCGCATTTAAAGGGTTTTGGCTCTGAGCTGAGCCTCTGATCATGGTGTCCCACATGAAGGTGTCTGGTTCAGACACATGATCGAATGGCATACTTTATGGTGCCTGAAATCCCCATGGCGCAGCAGAATATGAGTTCTCGTATGGCGGAATAGTTCGAATTGAAGCCGTTGACCACCATGGAACCGTGGACTTGCTTGAGAGCTCGGAGGTTGGTGCATTTTCGCCATAGGCTTGACCGTTAGTGGCGGTTGGTGCTCCTGTCGTTTGGTCTCTTTCGGATCATTACACGTTGCTCCGCCACTAGGACTCTTGGGAGGAAGCCCAAACTCAAATTAAAAGGAAAATGGGCTGAAAATGGGCTTTTAGCTCGGATTTCGGCCCATCTAATTTAGAATGGACCACCAAGCTACAATTTTAAGCTCAAATTATTGAAACGGAACAACGCACAATGAGAAAGAGTGAGAGTTTAAATAGTTGGAATAGTTGTGGTAGAAATTTTATGTGCAGAATTACTATACTGTGTTAAAGCATAAATTTTGTGTTAGTAGTGTTGATATTTGAAACCGCAGAAGATCAATAACTTGTCAATACGTTTTGCTACTAATATATTATCAATACTTTATTGGCACCATATCAACTGTTTACATAATAACTGGTTTGTGTGTCTTAGCTAAATGTTTCATCATCGTAATTGTCAGCATCACCATGGCAAGACCTAGTTATTTGTATCATTTGTGAGTGTTGTATAATACAGGGTAGAAGTGGAAATGGATCGTCTTAAAGTATACCAATTTATATTTTTGTGTTATGTTCATATCAATCGACGAGTTGATTAACACACAAAATGATACAAAAGTAATTTTTTTTTTTGTTGGTCCAAATACAAAAGTAATTATCTAATAATAAGATAATAGTTGGACAATGTTAGCTACGTTCTTAACGTGTTCGCATTGAATTTTTCATACGAGTTTTGAACCATATATTATGTCGTGTCTAGAATTACCACTCTTAAGGGTGGTTTGGGAGTGAGGTGCTTAAAAAAAAAGCACCCATGAAAAAAAGCTGTGAAGGTTTTAGGTGTTTGGTAAACTGAAAAAAAATGGCTTATTTTGGAAGCTGCTGTGAGAATAAGCTGAAATCAAAGGAAAAAGCTGAAGTTGCTATTTGCAGCTTTGGAAAACTAGCTTTTTTTCAAAGCACATGGAGCTACAGTGCTCCTTTAATGAAAAGACCCACTATCAAACTACTTTTTTTTCAAAAGCACTTTTACAAAAAAATTTACCAAACACTCTACTGATTTATTTCACAGCCGCTTATTCTCACAGCACAGCCACTTATTCTCACAGCAGCTTTTTTTCAAAGCACAGCAATACCAAACCAGCCCTTAATATAGACGGTAACGTGCACTTTGTTCATGGTCATTGTGTGTTTCAAACAATAATTAAATCAAGCACAAATAATTGTGAAAAAAAAAAATCAACTTAGGTGGTGACAAATCTATGAAATAATAACCATACAACTGCCTCCTACATAAGAAATTGTTTCAAATCTGTCCCCAAGAATCTAACATGATAATTTCGTCAACGATACAGTCATGATCATCCTGATTTCTCAACAGAAACATGTTCTTGATAAATAATTGTTCAAACACTTTGAAAATTTTAAAAGAAGAAATAATGTTGCCTTTTTTAAGAGCAAATAAGAAGAAAAGAAAGAAAAAGAAGATCTGCCGCCTCCCCCAGATACCATATATAATTTGTTCAAATAAAATTTAAGGTACTTCTGATAGCTATCACATCTTAAAGAATAGAATAAATATATTTAATTAGCTATGTTTATGTCACATAAGATAAGACTAGTCACTGGGATATAGTTATAAATATTATCTTTCAACAATATTATACAGGAATATATCGCTCGTTTGAACGTATTTTTAAAATGATTTAAAGTTTTTTTTGTTAAAATTGTTTTTGGACTCTAAAAGCACTTCAAGTGTTTTTTTTTTCCAGAATTTACTTGTATTTTTTGTTAATGATTAGTTCCAAAAGCACTTCAAGTGTTTTCAGTTATTTTAAAAACACTTCCAAATGAGCCTATAGATGCTATAATTCTTAAATAGATAGTTGGAGACAACAATTTTTTTTTCCTTTCCTTCTGAACTAATAGTATGTTTTCTTCTCTTGATTCTACAATGTAGATGGCAAAATTATTGGGATCTAATAAGTGTTGGAAATTTTGAGTAGAAATTTCATTGTCCTATGTTAGTCACTATCAAAAGGATCCCCTCACTTTATAAGGTTTTGTCCCTTATAGAAAGTGATTGGAGTAATGAACCATGGAGCATAAAATTGGACTCAACCTTAGGATTGGACTTTGGAGTGTACTAATTACTTGATAATTATTTTTATATTAACAGACTCATCTTTTCAAATGAAGTCTAAAGTGATGAAAGAATGCCAGAGAGCAAAGCACCCCTCTGAGAAGATGGCTCTCATACCTGTTGCAAACATGCATGAACCTATTATATATACATCCATTTGCAGGCATTTAGTACAAAGAAATATAAAATTCTTCTTCTACAATCCCAAACATTCATGTTGAGAGAACCACAAGGAAATTCGTCAAAAGTCAAGTTTTCCGGTGCTGGAATTCTGTCATTGAATTTTGGTGAAGCAGACGTCCGTAGAACTACAAGTACTGAGTAAGGACGAAATTTTTGTTTCAAGGACATTGTGGTACGCAAGCCTCGATCTTTAATTTGTTTGTTTAATATTATTTCGTTTTTGTTTATACTCTGTTAAGATATTTATTCGTATTTATTATTTATTAGCATATATAAATTTATCATCGGTGGTTGATATTTACCTAACAACAAGTAAGTGGTAAATTTCACTGTAGCATTTGTGTCTCGTCAATGTCGTCACACCATTAGTAGAGTACGAAACAGTACATCTAATAAAGGTATTTGATAGTGTTATAACTTCTAACTGGTTTATTGTCTGAACCACTATGGCTAGTTTAGTGGTTAGAAATGAATTTCATATTTGTATTATATATTGCACGTTTAGGGTTTGATTAATTTATGCCGCTGATGAATCATGTGGTAATGGTCAGAAAGATGTTGAAATGTCTTTGTGAGTTTTTCCAACCTTGAAAAATGTAGACTGTATTGACGAAACCACTAGCTGGTCCCCTTTTTCAAAATAAAGAAAGCCGGTTTATTGTCTGATGGTTGTGGAACTGTGGTCCAAACCCTTCTTTTTGTATCCTGCGTTTCCACAACTCTCTCAAAGATAAGTTTTGGTTTTGGTTTTTGATGTGCCACATCCACTTAAAGATAAGTGAGAATTAAGTGGAACAACTTGCTTCCACTTTCGATTAAGCAACTAAAAAGCATCCTTGTTTGTGAATTGCTAAAAATTTGGTCTGATTAATGAGAGGGACTTTGAATCATGTTCCCAAAAGTTCTAATTAGTCTGTATAAATATCCCAAATCGTTTGATTTAGGTGCACTAATTCCATCATTAGCCCAAGTTTGATCACCACTAAGCCTATAGTTAGATACCTAAATTAATTAGAGTGCCCTTAATCTAGACAAGATCAATTATCAACAACTAATTAAATCTGATATTTTAGGTCTAGCTAGATGCCATGCCAATTATTCCTCTCTGAAAAGAAAAAAGAAGCGAATCTATACGATAACTAGAAGTATGTGATGAAAAGAAGATATTAGTCATATCGCAGAGAAGTTTTTGGCGTCAATACATATATATTAATCGTGTCGCTCATTCATATTTTAATACATAAATTAGAAACGTTACGTGACAGTATGATTATCGTACTAAAAATTGTATGTTAAGGGTACAAAGTTGTATTTATGTCATTTTAGTCAATGTAGAAAGTAGTATCATTTCACTTAGGGTAAAGTACATAAAACTACCTCAACTATTGGACCAGTCACAATTTCATATCTCATCTTTAAAAAATGTCAATGTCATACCTCATCTTACGAATTTGTTATAATTTTATGTTCCATCAGGTTGTCTGTCAATTCTTTTGTTAAATAGTGACGTGACTTAAAAAAATATTAAAATATTAAAAACTAAAAAAATAAAATCATTTAATATATATTTTTTTGCATGGGGGACCTACCCCCTAACCCACCTCCATAATCCACCCGTAGTCTCCTTCCTCCCCCACTTTCTCACCGTGCCCAGAACCCCCTAACCCACCTGGGTTTTTTCATCTGCCATCCCCTTTCCTCATGTATTCTCTCTCCCTTTCTTCCTTTCATGATGCAAAAGCAGCCTCATGGCCCCAACCTTGACCTTGGATCCCTTCCACCTAATCTTCGCCATCCACTTGTCCTCTTTTTCTTTCTCATGTGGATCGGCCCCATCTGCACCCTCCCTCATCAAATCCCAGCCCTCCAGCCTCCGCACCACCAACCTCACCTCATACTTCTTCATCGTCAGAGGCGGCCATGGTCGCCACCTCATCATATTCACTACCATTCTTTTGAATCAGACCCTACCCACTGAACCACCAAAGCCATAAAAGAAAATTTGAGGAAAGCAACCCTTAATCTAAATAAAAAAATTTCTCTGGGGGTTGTTTGGTTCCCGGGAAAATAAATGTTTCTGATGGGTTCTTGTGTTTGCAATGAAGGATTTTCCGAGAAAATTTGGGATTTGATTTGTTTGAGTAAATGAAAAATTGGGGACTGAAATGGGGAAGAAGGGTGAGGGTGATGAGTTCGGGGGAGACAGGTGGGGAAGAAGGTTGAGGGTGATGAGTTTGGGGGGTAGGTTGGGGAAGAGGGGAGCGGGGAAGAAGGGTGAGGGGATACGGGGTGGGTCCCCCATGCAAAAATAAATAAATGATTTTATTTTAGTTTTTAATATTTAATTATGTTTTTAAGCCACGTCACAATCTAACGGAAGAATTGACAGACAAACTGACGGAAGGTATGAAATTGTAACAAATTCGTAAGATGATGTATGATATTAACATTTTTTAAAGATGCTGTATGAAACTATGACTGGCCCAATAGTTGAGGTAGTTTTATGTAATTTACCCTTTCATTTAACATATCATTAATATTTCATCTTACCTTTAGTAGACTAATCTTATTGGTGGTGAGGACTACTTAGAATAAATTGAACTATGTTTTATAATTTTTTTAATGAACAACTCCCAAATTATATAGCTCGTCTGAAAATATTTTTAAAATAACTAAAATGAAAAATTGGGGACTGAAATGGGGAAGAAGGGTGAGGGTGATGAGTTCGGGGGAGACAGGTGGGGAAGAAGGTTGAGGGTGATGAGTTTGGGGGGTAGGTTGGGGAAGAGGGGAGGGGGGAAGAAGGGTGAGGGGATAAGGGGTGGGTCCCCCATGCAAAAATAAATAAATGATTTTATTTTAGTTTTTAATATTTAATTATGTTTTTAAGCCACGTCACAATCTAACGGAAGAATTGACAGACAAACTGACGGAAGGTATGAAATTGTAACAAATTCGTAAGATGATGTATGATATTAACATTTTTTAAAGATGCTGTATGAAACTATGACTGGCCCAATAGTTGAGGTAGTTTTATGTAATTTACCCTTTCATTTAACATATCATTAATATTTCATCTTACCTTTAGTAGACTAATCTTATTGGTGGTGAGGACTACTTAGAATAAATTGAACTATGTTTTATAATTTTTTTAATGAACAACTCCCAAATTATATAGCTCGTCTGAAAATATTTTTAAAATAACTAAAAGCGTTATAAAGAAAATATTTTTGAGTTGCAAAAGCACATGAAATGCTTCCTGGAAGTATCACTTCAAGTGCTTTTGAAATATTTTCGTTTTTGCTAATAATTAGTTTCAAAAATAATTTTTTAACAAAAGTGTTTTCAATTATTATAGTCAATGTAGAAAATGGTATCATTTCATTTAACATATTATTAATATTTCATCTCACCTTTAGTAGACTAATCTTATTGGTGGTGAGGACTACTTAGAATAAATTGAACTATGTTTTATAATTTTTTTAATGAAAAAATCTCAGATTATATAGCTCATTTGAAATTGTTTTTAAAATAACTGAAAGCGTTATAGAGAAAATATTTTTGAGTTTCAAAAACACGTGAAGTGCTTCCTGAAAAGTATCACTTCAAGTGCTTTAGAAATATTTTCATTTTTGCTAATTATTGGTTTCAAAAATATTTTACCAAAAATATCTTTAATCATTTTAAAAGCACTTCTAAACGAGCCCGAAGGTTATGATTAACACCAAAAAGAAAACCATTTTAAGGTAATGATTTGGCACACAAATATTACCCCAATGATTGAAACCCTAATTTCTATGCCTCCATCCAAGGTATTGGTCAATAGAAGAATAAAATGAATTAATAAACAATAAGAGAGCAGTTAGGCAGCTGTAGCCTACTCTTATTTATTATTTTTTATTGCCTAACCTACTTTTTTAAATTTAATAAAAGATAATTAATAATATAATCACATTATCAAAAACCATACCATCACTTGGTCAACATTTTCTGCGAACCCCATTAACCCACGTGTCAATCTCTATCGTGGCCTCTTGTCGGAGTGGAGGAAGCAGGACCCACAAATGCCAACACAGCACTTATGGTCAACATAGGTTTGGCACGAACTTTTCCTCTCAGCCAATCAGAACTTGCCAAGTTTACGAGTTTGGTTGCTTTTCAGTGGGTAACGGCGGCACAGTCAATTTTTTTCTGGACGGCGGATGGGTAGATATTAACATTGACCGGGCGATCAAATATGAGCCGTCCGATCATGAAGATTGCCTAGATGATTGGAAACCCTAAGTTATACTCCTATTTCCCGATCATTTTGTTAATTTTTTACAATTTATTCGATTTGATAAGCAAAAATTGAGAAGAGTGTTTGAGAGAAGTGTAGTGATATTGACACGCTCATTTTTACCTCTCACACATCTTTATTAATTTTTGTTTATTGATCTTCTTCAATTCATTCGATTTGACGATCAGAAATTAACAAGAATGTATGAGAGGTAAAATGATGTGTGAATAACACTATCCTAAAAGAAAATATTAGAAAAAAAATCACGGGCGATAAGTAATTTCACAAAAACAATTTTGCTATTTTGTTTTCTTTCACAAACATGTCATCAAAACACGCCTCTAAATCTTAAAAATAAAAATAAAATTATCTCACTTTCACGTTCTCTTTCCCTTCCCGTCTCTCTTTTACATTTCTTTTCAACTTCTTTCTCTTTCAAATATATATATATATATTTTTTCTTTTTAAATCGTTAATAGATGAAGTCCGTACCCCTACGCTTTCAACTACATTATTAAAATATTTCCTGAAAAGGAAAGGGTTTAATTCTTATCAAGATTAATCAAGAAAGTAAAAGGTTGCTTAATTAGATAGTTATTGAAAACCAGGCACTGGATGGAAATCAGCTGCTAATGATGCCAAATTGTGCTGCTTTATTTGTTGGCATTGAGGATGTAACAAAATGCACGTGCATGTTTAATTTCCATATGATAATAATTTTTAATACATTTTAACCTGACTAAATCAAACACTCTATTAATTAAAAGGGTAATTTGGATTAGGTATTCGCAAGTTAGATGAGGAATCGTTTTTTTTTCTAAGCCAAAGTACTAAACAATACCTAATATAGAAAAATTTGACGAAAAACACACAAGCTAGTACGAAAATGTATTATTACGTGTGAACGTGAGTTTCTGTCTTCTGATACGTTTGTAGTCTAGATATTGAAAGTAGATTTGTTTATTATTATGACTTATGTGTTTTCAACCTTATTAATTGTATGACCTTGGTGTTTACACCTTCACCACATAAAAACGGTTACAGGCTATTACCAATTTCGAGTTATGTTAGCATTAGTCTCGCATGCTCCATTCATATTAGTAAAATGTTGAGACCATGTACGTATATGCCCCATCCATGTGCCTTAGGTGAACCCAGAAATAATTGATAACTATGGAGCCCACACTTAAATTTCTATGAAACCAGCTAGCTAGCTAGTTGGGACCCTATATACTACATATAGTTTCTCAAGGCAAAGCCATAGGTCCCCTTTTTTTTTTTCTTAATTATTTGTTGGATACTTTTTAACCAAAACCATCCTTCAGATTGTCATAATTCTTTATTCTGATGTCTAACAATGAAAATCGCTTAAAGTGATCCTTGAATTTGTCCAGTGTAAATCATTTCGGTCATTCTATGAAAAATTTGTCAGTATCTTCGTTAAGTGGAAGTGTTAGTTTGACAAAAATACCCTTAAAAAGTAATCATATGATCGTTCACGTAACAATTTAATGAGAATCATGAACTATTTTGACTTAAAAGGCTTTGCTCAATGACAATAGACCTTGTTGGCAGAAGTTAATACTATTTTGAGGTCCTAGCATAATTACTAAAACTAGTTTGAAAAGTACAGTGGAGATTTTGGTGCACCACCCACTTTTTTTTTTCTTTTTTTTCCCCTAAATTGACTGCCTATTTCACGAATTGAATGTGACTTAGCCGGTTTGAGTATAACTAGGGATTCTATTTCTTTTTGGTTGATGGAATTGGACCGTAAATTGCAACATTTGTTATGGAATTGTTCTGGTCTTCAATGCGAGTAATTTGGTTTTAGTTGTAGTTACGTGTGATATTACATGAGTAATTTGACTGTGAAAGGAATTTATGCGCTTCATATTTAAGTTAATTCTAAGTTACGTCAGCATTAAACAGTTGATTAGATGTAAAAATTGACAGAATAGTTAAATTAGCATAATTATGATTGCAATATCAGAAAATTTGCGTGTTTTCATTTTGGAAAATGACTCCAAACCCTAAGTTGTAAAATGAGGTTAGTCCTAATGTATTTGGTAATTCATCTTTACAGGCGATTTATTACTTACCTGTTTGGGGCGATATTCCTTATATTTTCATGTAATTTTTTTTAATCAACGAAAACTTTTAGTTTGGAGGCAAAAGAAGTGCACGCAAGAGCTATAACTTCATGATGTTTGGCTAATTCAAGTTGGAGCAAGTTCCTCGATGCATCATCGTTATATATACAACCAAACACATGAGTCGACTATATACCTACCTCAAATATGCATTACCACAGAGAGATGGTCACTGTTCACACCTAGCTCGCATGTATTGGTAAAGAAGTTTTGTCTGCTTATCCAACAGACCAAGTCTCCTCCCATAACAATAAAATAGAGCTTTTTTATTGCCAAAAACAAAAATGTTGCAAATAGAAAATAATTCTTTTGTTATTTTAGTACTTTAACGTTAGTTTTGATAATTGTTTTGTTTTTCGTTTTTATTTTTTTTGTGTTAGAGTTATAAGAGGAATATGTGGGAGAAATGAGAGATGAAAAAAAGTAGATTAAAGAATAAAGACTGGGACAAAAAATGTCATAAAATGTGTTATAATTTTTTTTTCTCATATAAAAAGTTGTTGGAGTGTAGTCTACTATTTTGTTTCTAAAAATGACCTAATTTTCACTAAATTAGGTAGCGCTGGAGTGCGGAGCTTGTCCTACATTACTCGGTAGGAGTCTCTTGGGTGAAATAGTGAAAGCAAAAAGTTAGTGTACGTTTTTGCTGACCAACGAGTCCGCAAACCAACCAATCAAGTTTCACTTTAATAGGTCGTGACTCGGATTGATTTTTGACATATTAAACTTTCGAGACTGCGAACATAGTTTTAAATGGCTTATTTTGAAAATTACCACTAAATACCGAACTTTCTAAGCATTTGCACTGTGTTGCAACCCCCAAGTTTAATGGGTTGTTCTGCCTATGGCGAGGGTGGTGAGAGTCCGTGCAAAAGAAAAAAGGAAAAATAAACTGAATTGGTTCTCAAACAATCTTTAATTAATTACTTTTTTTTAATGATAAAATTATAATCCATCGGCCGGACAACATGCTCAAGTGAGGGCTATTTGGTCAATTTGACAAAAAAAAAAAGAGTTCATGAAGCGTTTTACCTTCTCAAGTGAATCCTTGTGCTGAGATCTTAATGTATCATTTACATGCCAAAGAGAAATCGAACTCTTGCACCATTTAGATGACTTTAGTTAAACAAAAATAATTAACACAGTGACTTTGGTCTCTGAATCTTTCCCCACCTAAAGTCAATTAATTACATGTTCAAAAGTCAATTAATTACGGATTACAGATTAGAGTTGAAATTAAGGAAATAATTCTTAATCCTATTTTTGACATGCTAACCATCTCCAAAGTCAAGAAGCAGGGAAGGATTACAGAAGAGTTAAAAAGGGAGAGCCTGAAAGTTTGAAACTGTCCACCAAGTTGCCTTACAACCCACGCTTCCTCTCCCTTTCCCTCTCCCTCTCTCTCTTTCCCCACCAGTATTTAAGGAGGTTCTGAACCTTTCCACACATTTTTTTTTTCAAACATCTTTCAATCTCTCTCAGTTAAAGAGAAGCTTTTCAGTTTCATATCTTTTTCCTCCCTTCTTTTTTTCTCATATAATATCTAGTGTTCAAGCTTTTGGTAGCTATAAATCCGTTTGTGATTCGTAGTTCCAGAGGATTTTCGTGTCTATTTCTCGAATTTAGAGCTTGTTGGTGAAAACCCAATTGAGATTCAGAAAGGGGTTTTCAGGTTCTTAGTTGATTTCAGTGTCAAAAATAGGGTTTTAGTGGAAATTTGAAGAAATGGAAAATACTTCTGGGTTTATTATGGAAGATGAGCAGATGGAACTTCCTCCGGGATTCCGATTTCATCCGACGGATGAAGAGCTCATAAGTCACTACCTGTCCCCCAAAGTTCTTGACAACTTCTTCTGTGCAAGAGCAATTGGCGAGGTGGATTTGAACAAGTGTGAGCCTTGGGATTTGCCTTGTAAGTCCTTTGATTACACCAAACCATATGGTCCTCTGTTTTTCTCTGTTTATTTTTCAATCTTTATCTAATTTTTTTTCTTCTTGTGTTGTGTTGTGTTGTGTTTTTGTTTTATAAAGGGAAGGCAAAAATGGGAGAAAGGGAATGGTACTTCTTCTGTGTGAAAGACAGAAAATACCCAACTGGTCTGAGAACAAACCGGGCAACGGAGGCCGGGTACTGGAAAGCCACAGGCAAAGATAAGGAGATTTACAAGGCCAAAACCCTGGTTGGAATGAAGAAAACTCTGGTTTTCTACGAAGGAAGAGCCCCAAAAGGTGTGAAGACTAATTGGGTCATGCATGAATACAGATTGGAGGGCGAAAGCTCTGCCCATAATCTCCCCAAAACTACGAAGGTATCAATCAAAACCTTGCTCTGCTTTGCTCTGTTTTTCTATCGATTTTTTCCCGGATTATTTGCTAATGATATCTGTTTGTGTTTGTTTTTCAGAATGAGTGGGTGATTTGCAGAATTTTCCAAAAGAGTAGTGGTGGGAAGAAGACTCATATTTCAGGGTTGCTGCGGCCGAGCCCCTTCGGGAACGAATTGCGCTCTTGTTTACTCCCGCCATTAATGGATTCTCCAGCCTACAACAGCGACGCTAGAACAACAACCACCGCCTGCGAAACCTCTCACGTGTCCTGCTTTTCTGATCCAGCGGAGGATCAGAAGACTGAGGACGACATTATGGACAGCTTCAACAACAGCAACAACCACCACCACCACAACAACATTCATTTCGCTTCTTCATCGTGTTCTAATCCCTCTGCTCATTTGAACACTTTTTATTCCAACCAAATCACACCAAACATTGGACTATTGCAGCACCAAAACTCAGTTTTGATGCTGGACCAGTCCTTATCGCGGATGTTAGTTGAAAACCAAGCGCCAAACTTGAGGCGTAGTGCGAAAATAGAGTTCTCACCGGACACAGGGCTGAGCATTGATGCTTCCTCAGTGGTTTCAAACAGGGAAATGGTACAGGACGATCCATCGTACTCGTCCGCTCCGATAGAACTCGATGGCCTCTGGTATTATTGAACTCGAAGGTCGAATATAATGATGAATTAAGAGAAGATTTTTCAGGGATGCATAATTAATTGGTACTTAATTACTGTGTACTTTGTATAGGAACTCTCCATTGAATTGTTGAAGAACCAAGGACGTGCAACTCGTTGTAATTTGCAGGGATTGTTAAGATGCTCATAAGGAATTTTACATAAGAACAAACATTGACGGGCTTGGAAATTGATATTCCGATTGAATTGTTCATGTGGATTACTTTATTAATTTTGATTTTTTTTTTCTGGATGATAACAAATAAAAATAATTCATGGAGTGAATATGACGGATTTGTGATAGTGGCGATATCTTAAGTTGATTTGTCATCCCCGGCTGTGGCTTTCCAAGTCACATATCGTCACCAATGGCCCATGTTTGGTGTGATATATTTCTCTGTTTGTGCTAGATATGACATTTGGTAGATTAGTTACATAGTAGCAAGTTGGCAAATGTGACATGCATTGTGTTCTCTATTTTCAAGTTCATTGGTTAGGCTTAGGCCACCAACCAAGAGTTTTACTTGGTGAAATAACAAATGAAAGCTTATATGATAATGTTAGGAAGATAAAAAATTTAAACTAAATTTGCAAACTAGTTGATGTGACACCAATTAAAAATAAGCACGGATCCAAAACTGTCAGATAAAACATCAAAAGCAATAACATCTTTCTGAGCTTTTCAACAAAAAAATCTGCATGTGGTACAATATCCTAGTAGATAGTGTGTAGGGTTCCTGCCATACGTCCCGGGTTCGAAACTCTGTCATCTTCTTAATTATTGAAATAATTTTGAACAATCCCCTCCTCTTAATAATAATAATAAAATTGAAAAAAAAAGCATAAAGAAATTTAGTTAAGCTTATTTTTGTTTTACTCTATTTTCATTTGTGGATGTATACTGTATAGATTCATTTTTTCAACATTTAAAAAACATGTAATAAAAATAAGGGTAAATTACATAAAACTACCTCAACTATGGGTTGAATCACAATCTCATACCTCATATTTTAAACATTGCAATGTCATACCTTAACTTATGAATTCATTGCAATGTCAAACCTCCGTTAAATTTTCTATCAATTTGGGTGTTGACTGCTGACGTGGCAGGCAACGGGCCCACTCACTCATCCAATTGGAATAAAAAATTAATAATTTATTAGATTAAAATTAATTAAAAAATAAAATAAAATAAACTCTATCTCCTTTGTGTTCGTCCCCTTCATTTCCTCATCTTCATCCTCCTATTTCCTAACCTTAACCCTAGTAGCAACCCGAATACGATTTCGAAAATTTCCTCCTCGGCGACGCTGCGCTAGCAGGCGGTGGATCCTATGTCAACCTTACGCAGCCGTTTGTCTCAAGCTCCGATCTTTTCATCTTTAGAAAACCCTTTAAATTTGTCGACGGGAATCTCAGCAACTCGCCGTCGTTTTCCACCGAATTTGCAATCTCGATGACGCCTGGGAGTGGCGACGACCTCTTGGTCTTCTTTGCTCCCAGAGATTTTGGGTCTAGATTATCAGGTAATGGCCCATTTGGGATTAACAGTGAGAATCAGTTTGTGGGTATTGAATTTGATACTGAGATTGAATGAAGATAGGAAGAGAAGATGAGAATGAAGGGACGAACAAGAAGGAGAAAGAGTTTTTCATTTTTAACTTTATTAATTATTTTTCAAAGGAAAGTGTTATTGACATTCTAAAAATCTCATTCTACACTCCTCACAAATGTAATTTTCTTTATAAATATAGAAGTTTGGAATGTAGAATGAGAAATTTGGAGTGCCAATAACAATTTCATTTTCAAATACAAAATTAATAATTTATTATTCCAGTTGACAAATGAGTGGGCCTCGTTCTTGCTACGTTATCATTTAACAATCAAATTGACAGAAAATTTAACAGATGTTTGCCATTGTAACGAATGTATAAGTTAAGGTATGACATTGTAATTTTTAAAACATGAGGTATGTAATTGTAGTTCGACCTAAAGTTGATGTAATTTTGTGTAATTTATCCTATAAATAATTAAGGGCCTTAATGATATGATGTCCCATCAAATTACTTGAATCCAATTACAAATGCCAAAATTTGATATAAATGATCTGTAGACTAAATACATGTGACCCACCTTTTATTATTATTTTTTATTTATCTTTTGACCAGAGGATTTTGGGATATATGATTTGCAGAGTATTACATGTACGACCCACATTTTATTATTATTATTATTTTTGTTTATCTTTTGAGGAGGGAATTTGAATTTGGGATTAATCTCTTCCAACATTGTAAATACGAAAAACCAATAGATTATCAATAAGAGTCATGTACTTGAATAGATTATGATCGGCAACTCTGGCGGCAAATCCACATGGGAGTCAGCGTATGCAATCGCATCCACTCTTCGTAATTGCAATTGATGACATTGTTCAAGATTCTTTTAGTATTCTTTTTAAAATAACTTGATTTAAATCATATTATGAGGACAAGATGTTTTACAAAACGTCTAAAAGAGGTTGTAATGATTAGATACGTTGTTGGTAGCCGCGGGCAACTAACAACAGTGACACGCGAATCTCATCTTGTATTTGAGAAGATAAATTCACGAATCTGTCATTGATCAATTATGTGATTAATAAATATATCATGCACAAAACGTTTACATATTATATTGGAAAGTAGTATATGAAATTTAAATATTTTGTTCATGCGTAGTTGCATACGTATAGAGAGCTACAAGCTTAGCATTATAATCCTTTAGATTATATATTAAAGTATGAATATATATTTATAATATGTGTATTTTATAGCAGTTATACATTGAAGTCTTGAAATATGCATGTAGGCAATTTATATTGCTCGACCTCCACATCATAACGTGTATGACCTTAATATTTCCCAGTTGATCAAGTTGATATGAACACTTTTTGTCATATTTGAGACTCATTGTTTTTGAGGAGTGACATAAGACATAACTGTTTCTTTATACCATGACATGAGGAGGACGGCATCACCACGTCAGCGTATGATACTTTCATTTAAAATTCGACACATGAACAATTTTCACAGTTGGATTTAAAATTTCTTTTACTCTTTGAAAAGAAAATAAAATAAAATAAACAATGCCGAGCATACACTTCCTTCCACGGCAAAGCTCCACCCCTCACTCACACTGCCTGTCATGGCTGCTGCCCCTCCCTAATTCTGTAAGAGGCCCAAATTTTTCTGCTTATTTTCTTATCTGATCGCAGCAATTTATTGGGTGTTCACCATTTTACTTTTTGGGAATGAGAGAGATTGTTTATGGTATTCAAAAAGAAAGAAAGTGATCTGGAGTTTAAACCAGATGAACCTTACAAATTTTCTAGTTAAGCCAGATGGCACATGGTAAATTTTGAATGGAAGTATCACGGCTAATGTGGTGCTACCGTATTACCAAATAGTTGTCACCCCTAAAACATCCACATACGAAATTAGATACATATCATAATTTTGTATCCAACAGTAATTATGTATATAGAAATAGGTCACTTTCTTTATTCTGATAATCTGCTATATCTTATAGAAAGTTCATTCCCCTTCAGTTTTTTTTTTCTTTCCTTTAATTAACTTGTTTTAGATTTCATAGGCTGCATAAAGGAATTTGAGTTAGGAATATGTAAATTGTGTTAAGGGTTTGAATTCCTTGAAGATATTATGTTATAGTAAAGAGCATATGTGCTTTACCAGTTGTACAACTGCTGGATGATAGGATAGGAAAATGAGTTAGGAATTATGTAAATTGTGTTAAGGGTTTGAATTCCTTCAAGATAATGTGTTATAATAGAGAAATTCAAACCCTTAATTTCTTAAGTATGTATTTCTAAATGATTCATTTACCATTATCTCATAACGTCTGAGCGTAGCTAACAAATGCATGCCCAAACTCTTAACGGGTAACTTAGCTTACGTATTTCTAACTCATGCATGTCCAAAACTCATGACATTTGAACGACGCTAGTTAGCAAATTAGGAGAGTTGTACAAGTTTTTAAGGTTCATAAACCTTGTAATTTAGTTATTAGCTCCCACATGATTATGGTCCTAATCTTGCAACCCTTGCACGTACGAAATGGTCCATATACTATATTCTGAGCATGTGAAATAGTATATTTGATGCTTTCTAACTACGTCCTTTTCTCATACAAGTTTTTTAGGTATTTAAAAAGAGAGAAAAGTTTTAAGTATAAAGGTTTGGAAGTATATGTATTATGTAGAGCTCTCGACCTCACGACGGGTATGAATTTGGTGTGTTTATAAGTAGTGCTATTTCGTCGGTTACTATTGATCATAATTAGCTGTTGAATTACGCCAAACAGAAAGATCCAAATACTTTTGCATCCTCCCCTCGGCCTTATTTGCAAGAATATATATACTCATTCTTCTCTGGCAAGCTAGCTGCATGCCTTATCGAACGTTAGAGATTTTGTGTGGGATAATATTCAACTAATAAAAAAATAGTAATAACTGGGTATTTGGCAAAAGGAATAAACCCTATTTAGTTTGTAACCATTGTGGTCTAAAACATCACGTTAAGATGAAGATTTTTGCCAAATACGAATTTGAACTATATTATTGCTAGTATATTGTAAAGTTTAGCCTACTATTCTATCATTTTAATGGATAATATCATTTTTTCATAAAAAAAAAGAAAAAAAAAAAAAACAAGCCTGCCTCAGAACCAGTGTGGACAAAGAGGGAGTTAGGCCGAAGCCGCCATGCAAAAAAAGGAGGTTTGGAGGCCCGTCTTTATTCCCAACGGTCCAGATCACATCACCTACCACGTAGGTCCCACATACCACCGCTACTACTCGACACGTTGTTCAGGAGCTTACGTCATCCTTCTTTGCCCTAATCCATCCACCATTCACGTGGCACATCGTCATTCTGGTATCTTCAGTCACAGCAAGCCATCACTTTTGCTATGCGTTGTTAACTGCTCTTCAAGTATGAACATGTGCAAAATTAATTCCGTAAATCACTTAATTGGTATTTATTTTGACGATATGTTCCTGCATGAAATCACTCACTGATGGAGCGATAAAGGATGAGAGTTTCAGTATTGCGGTAAACAATATCTACGTGTTAATATAAAAAGAGTCATCGATAAAACGCCAACAACATTAGTAGATAATATGTCAATAAACAAACATATTCATGTGTTGTGGAGCCAACTATTAACATTACAAATCCATCTTTGTATACGAACGTCTTGCACATACATATATCTCTAATAATGGCAATAATGAATAAGCTGGTGATTAATCAACTTACCCAAATAGAAAACAAGCAATATAAGATAAGGCCGTTACTCAAGATGATAAAATTTGTTAAAATTGTAGTAATGTAATAATATGATATGAGTGGATAAAAATTGCGTGGAAAATATATAATTACTTTGGGATAAGGGTTATACCTAATAGTACGTACATAACTCAAGCTTATCAACTCGTTTCTTCTTTTATGTGCATGGAGGAAGCCATTTCGTGAATTTTCAACAAGAACTGATGGCGCGTTTACTAATCCGTAATCAAATTGAGAGGAATTGAATTGAGGAGAAAATGGATTGAGGAGGAATTGAAATAAGGTGGAATCATAATCAGATTCTTGTTGAAGCGACGTCGCACAACAATGAGCCATTGCCTTCTGAACGACGGTGTGTGTTGGCGGTGTCAAAGCCTCTGGTCCATCGCCTCCTGAACGACGACGATCCAGAACAACGAAGACGAGATCTCGTATGCGATCTCTTGATGGCAGAGTGATAAGAGGGCATACTAGGAATGCAAAATGCATTCCTGATTCCCTCACCCTCCGGGAATTCAATTACCTCATCCATGGAGGGAGTCCAATTCCTCCGTTTTCAGGAATTGAATTCCATTTTTCGTGTAGGTCCCACACACTATTGATTCCTCTCAATTTCAGTAAACAGAAGAGTGATCCGTAATCGGAATCGGACTTCTTATTTTCATTCCGATTACGGATTCGTAAACACGTCATGAAAGTTTTACCAATTTGGGAAAGGCTCCTGGCTAGTTTTATATATGGCAAATGCACTGAACTCTCTCCCTATGCGTCCTTTCTAGTTAAGTAATAGATTGGGTTGCAGTCTGACATGAAGGACGATAAGGCCTTCCCGCGTGCATCGTGATGTGAAAGACAATCCACGCTTTGACTCTATCCAACCAGGAGGATCCACTTTATAAAGATTTTGAGAATCTTCAAATTATGTTCGATAATTGTACAATCAGTTTTTATTAAGTATTATTTATATTTAATTTAAAATAATAATATTTAAAATCATTTCTGACCTTACAATATATGATGAACAAATATAATTTAAAATTTCTTAGAATCTTCACAAAAATGATCCGGAGAGGATCCTCATTCTCTATCCATGCACATTAGCTAGTGAATAATCAGAACATGTAAGTATCAAATTTGAACGGGGGAAAGTCATTGTAGTTAGTGGACCCACATGGTGAAGGGTACGATGTAGGGTAATCTGATGAGAATAACTTTCTACTACAAGGATATCATTGTAAAAGTACTTTAAGTCAATCATGCATTTTAATATAGAAAAGTTAAGGTGCATAACAAGAAGTAATTAACATGAGATATAGACACATCAGCATCTCATGTATAAGATAATCTCTAAAAGAGTTAGCAAAAATTTCTTTAAAAGTGTTATTTGTTAACCTATTTGGCACTTTTATACTACTTTGAAAAGATATAATACATGCATCCCACCATTAGGGGGATGAGCCCATTCCTCTAATTGCAAATAATGTTATAATGTTCTTCAGCGTAAAATTTGCATAATCAGAACTGTACAATTTCTTAATCTTCATTTGAAGATCATCCCTACAAAAAATCATTTGAATCCGAGATTGTTTAGTCATCCAAATGTATCGAATGAATCAATGATATAGGTACCAAGTAACTATTAATAATAAGCCATTCATTTGTTTGATACGTTTGAATGACTAATTAAACGATCTCAGACTCAAATGATTTTTTGTAAAGGCTATATTAAAGTGAAGCTTTATGAGTTGAACAATTCCGATTATGAAATTTTTACAATAAAATTACGTTATTTGCAAGGGGAGGTATTACCCCGAGAGGGAGGAGGAGGGGGGATGCAAGTATTATCCTATTAAAAATTTGTCACTAGAACTCACCCTTCATCCATCCCTTCAAATTTTATCTTTAACTATAAAATATTAATATCTTAACTTTATTATATCCTGTGAGGCCCAAATCGTATTTTCAACCTGTTTACTACAAAATACTTTTGAATAAAATATTTTGCGGTACCAAATTTGCTTACTTGAATAAAATATTAGAACATCTCCAAGTGAATTGCTAAATTCTCTTTTTAACTATTATGTAGAGCCATATAGGATTTCCTGGCTCCAAGAGAGTTGCTATAAACTCATTCTTCATATTTACGACTTGTACTACACTCTCTGGATTTAGAGAGTTTCTAACCAAGTCTTCAAACATTACTTTTATTATCATTAAAAAACATATGTATTACTATAAAATGTGTTTCTTCTTACCAACTCCATTAATTACTTCAATAACAACAAAAAAACATAGGGCATGTGAGAATGTGAGGACAAAGTCTCATATCAGTGAGAGATTAAACTATGAAAGAGCTTATAATAAGATATGTTGCTTCTAATACTGCCAATTAGTTTTATTATAGAACCTCAACTTTCTTCAAATTCAACTTGTTTTATATTACATAGTAAATAATATATATTAAAATTTATAGATCTGTTGGAGAACAAAATTGACAAGTGTCAAGCTTTACTCTTCAAATTACCACATACGTAGGTCAACAAACTTGTATTTGAAGAGTTACATTTGTGGAGGCTGTTAAAGATGCTCTTACAAGGTCACTTGCAAATTGAAGTTGTTTTTGAAGAGTTATATTTGTCGAGGCTATTGGAGATGCTCTTACAAGGTCAGTTGCTAATTTTTCAATTTGCTAATTGGAATATTGCTACCTCCATTCGAGATGCTCTAAGATCAAGGATCTATTTGAAAGTGCTTTCAAAATAACTAAAAGTATTTTCAGATCACAAAAAACTTTTATGATAATGTTTGACGAAAGAAATTTGAAGTATTTATGGGTTACAAAAAAGCACTTCATTTGAAAGAAGCACCTGTTTGTTACTTCTTTTAAGAAACACACTTTCAATACTTTTCACACTTGCATTTCTGTTGAAAATTATTGATGCCCTTCCAATTGAAACGTTTTTATTGTAAACTTTCTTTAAGCACAAGTGCTTTTTAGAGAAGCATTTGCAATGCAAACCTATTTTTTTTTTTTTTTTACTAACAAAAGATATGCCAGAAATTATTTCGATTCCGAAAAATGAGAAAAATTGATTAGAAAACTAATTAAGGAGTGATCAAGGGAAACACTCATGGAATAATAATGAATCCATGGGTTTTAGCTTTTATGAAAAATGAAGATGCTGTAGTCGGTGATGACTACATGCTCCTTCTCTCAGGGCCGGCCCAGGTCCAGTGCAAGCAGGGCAACCGTCCAGGGTCCAAAAATATTGGGGGCACTAAAATTATTAGGGCGGTATATTTATATATGTTTTCATAAGAGTATAAATTTATAAAATTTAGTTCAATGACACAGAAATTTAAGTAGAAGAGGTGGTTTGGTCATTTGAAAATAATGAGAGGTCTTGAGTTCAAAACACCACATGTGCTTATTTACTTTCTAATTTTTACAAATTTCTTTTCAGAAGAGTATAAATTTATAAAATTTGGTTAAAGGATCAAGAAGTTTAATTAGAAGCAATGGTTTTTGTTGTTTAAAATTAGCAAGAGGTCCTAAGTTCGAAACGCTATGGGCATGTTTATTTTTTTCAATTTTAACAAATTTTTGTTTGGTTGTTAATTTATTTTTAGTTACTAGCTAGTAGTTATGTAGCTTGTTATTTTTAAATATTCGTTTCAATTCAAGTCTAATCTTCAACAATGAGTAATACGTAGACCAAATTTGTAGCGCAAATTTGTAAATTATATGACGTGTTATCAAAATATTTAATTTAATGCTCATTCATTACTAATACATATCAATTAAAGACTCAAAAACATCATTATTTTTTTAGTCCCATATTGACAAGGTTAGTAAATAAGAAAAAACACCTCATGATTTATACAAAAACACTTTCAAAGTTCAAATGGAAAACAAAACTCATCATCTATCTACTTATAAGCCCAGAGTTGTTTGGTTTTCTTCTCTCAATACAAAATAAATTAGTCTTTTTGTGTTTCTAAATTATTGAGTTTGAAGTGCTTTTTCTAAGTATAATTTTATCAATGTCTTACGTATGAAAATAAATAATTTTCTTATATGAAGTTTGGGCACATTTTTTGGCGTCGCCCCGGGCCTAAAAAATCTCTGGACCGGCCCTGCCTTCTCTTCTAGATGAAGAAAAGAACATTGACAAACTAACCACAAACTTCATGTGTCTGACTACGACCCTATAAATTTGGTGCAAAAGATTATTGTTACATATGAAAGCCCTTGCTCTAAAGGTTGACATATGCATCATTTGCTAAAAGAAAAGCTAAAGAACAAGCAGCATACATTAAAAATAGAGCCTACTTTTATACTAGTAGGGTTAGAAATATGTTCGTAGACAATAAGATCATGGACCAGATTGTGACATCTGAGTCCTAATGAAGCTTAAGAGCCATACCACAAAGAGAAAAGAGGCCTGGACAAAGCACAAAACAAATTAGCCTGTAAGCCCGTTAAAGAAAAATAAAAATTCGGTTAACCGATGGGCATGCTTGAATACACACTTCTCAAAGCGTTAAAAGTTAAAATCTTTTTCAGACAATCAAAAGTGTTTTTCTCAAAGTGCTTATGAATTTTCTTTTTATTCGAGTAATATTCTTAACTAATCTAAACTAAGACCATCTCCAACCCTTGGGCTAAAAGCCAAATTTTTTAGCCCGGAAAATTTAGCTTTTAGCCCAGAAACATCTTTTCTGCTCCAACCCTTCTACCCTAAAATTTTAGCCCGGAATTATTAAAGAATGAAATTAGCCTAAATTTTTTTCTTAAATCAATTTAAAAAAAAAAAATAAATATGTAGATTATTGTAAATTAATTTTATGAACATTTTAATCTAAAAAAATTTAAATTCCGATAAACATTTCGCATTTAGCCCGGGGGGAAAGCTGGGGGGTATTTGGCCCAGAAATAGCATTTGGCATTTAGCCTAAAATTTTAGCATGGATTGGAGAGTGTTTGGGGGGTAATTTGGCTTTTAGCCCAGGGTTGGAGATGGTCTAAGGGAGACAAAATTTAAGGTAAAATATACAAAACTACTTTTATTATTGGGCCAATCACAATTTCATACTCCATCTTTAAAACATTTCAATGTCATACCTTATCTTCGAATTTGTTGCAATGTCATACTTTCCGTCAGTTTGTTTGTCAATTCCTTCGTTAAATGCTAACATGGCTTGAAGCGGGACCCTCTCTATTAAAAAATTAATTAAATATTAAAAACTAAAAAAAAAAAATATTTCATATTTTTTAAAATGGGGGACCCATTCCTACAAACCTATCACCCCTTCTTCCCCATCCACTCGTGTCCCCCCCCCCCCAAACCTTCCTTCACCACCAAAACCAGAACCCCACCGCCACCCTCTCTTCCTCCATCTCCACCTCCCTCCCAAGGCGCTCCTCCCCCTCCCCCACATCCTCCTTCTCCACCTCATTTCGCTTTAATCCCTACTGTTGCACCCTCACTATCCTTAAGGACGACAGTGCCCACGTCAAAATCCCAGAAATTTCACAATTCGATCCACCATGAACGGCAGACAAATAGCATAAACTATGGGTGGGTCATGTTCGTGGCACCGAGAGCAGTGGTACGGTGGTGGCAGCGACGACGGTGCTTGTCGTCGAAGTTTGCTGTAAACTCACTTGGAAGAAGAAGACCAACAATGCCAAGCCTCTCCATCTTAGTCACCATCCTCACACTCATCCTCTTCCTCTGCCTCTTATTCTCTCCGAAATCCCCAACCCACCGCCACCTCTTGGTGCTCCTCGATGACCACTATTTCCAGTCCTCTCACTTCATCTTCTTCCACTCCCACATCTTCCGCGACTTCCATCTCGACTTTAAGCTCGCCTAAGACCCCAAGCTATTGCTCTAGTGCCATGGACAGTACTTGTACGACGACCTCATTCTCTTCTCCCCCTCCGCCTACCGTAAGTTCATCGATCAGAAATTCAGAAATCAGAATCACTACATTTTGCTTAATTTCTTGATTTGCGTTGAAATGTGATTTGATTTCGTTAAGATTTAAGGTTTTGGAGGAGCTTTGGATGTGCAGTTTGTGCTCGATTTTGTTGACGTTGGGCACGACTTGATCTTGGCAGCTATTATTAAATTATTTTAATTTTTTAGTTTTTAATATTTAATTAATTTTTTAATAGGGAGTAGGCCCTGCCTCAAGCCACGTCAGCATTTAACAGAGGAATTGACAAACAAACTGACGTAAGGTATGATATTGCAACAAATTTGAAGATAAGGTATGACGTTGGAATGTTTTAAATATGAGGTATGAAACTGTGATTGACCTAATAGTTGAGGTAGTTTTGTGTAATTTACCCTAAAATTTGTATAATTGGATGCAAAGGAAGAGTATATTTGCTTGCCAACTCGGCTGCACCCAAGTTCTTATGAATTAAAAAACACGTTTAGTGTTTTCTAGAGAAGCTTTGCTACGAGCTTCCTTATGAAGTGGTTCTAAGTGCTTTTTAACAAGTGTTTAAATTTTAAATAAGTTCTTGAATGTGCTTCTAACGAAAAAGCTTATTATGAACACAACAAGTCCATGAAAGGCAATTGCTTTTCTAGTTTTTAAAGGTATTTTTGGACACTAAAATTTCAGTTGAAATCCACGTCGAGACTCTGTAACATGGATTGAGATTAGGGCTATAGCAGTATCTGAACTCTAAATTTACCGGATACTACCTCTTCTGGAGAAATTAATCTCACAACCCTGCACCTATACTGAATATTGATCTGGAAAATCTGTTCTATTTTCTGACCCTCGTTCTTATCGTTGTAGTAGGGAAGATCACACATGAATCCCTCTTGTAATGGACCTATCTCATTGTGACATCGTGTGGTGGGAGGAAGGGCAACCAATTCTCAGGTGCAGCATAAAACTATGTCATAATACGCCGCCGCTGCCACAACTGGCACTTGTTTCAATTTATGGAAACTCGTGAGTCTTTGGAACAAAGGAGCCGGCGGCTTGGATGACGACGATGACATTCTGCCTAGAAATTTATCATAGTACGTGTCATTGGGGTTTGCTTATGATACTAAATTTGGACAGATTGAAATCGGGCAGCAAATAAGAACTGGAAATGAGAGTGCACCAGCACTTGGACATGTACAGAATTGTATTGAAAAGTCGACAAAGAATGGGAGATCGTCATTATTATTGGCAAGATCCTAGGCTAGCGGCCCAGCACTGCTCCAAGGGACGATTGAGTTTAATAAGGGTTATGATTGCGGATTAACCGAATTACTCGGGACAAGATACTTATAGCTAGAATCCCAATACAATTAGATCACAAAGTAAACAATTATTACTATTTTGCTTGTGATGCAAGCCTTTGTTTTTCTATATATACTATTATTTATTGACCTAGTTTACTTGATACGGTATATAGATCGATTTCTGTTCTCTTATGCAAGCTTTATTCTGTGAGCCGCCATAAGAGGTCTTACCAAAGGATGTATTGTAGGTCATCTCCTCATTCACAACGATCATCATCAAAAAGAGTAAAACCATCGCAAAGGGTGATGAATATTATTAATACCATTGATGATCTCACGGATGTTGTATTGGTTGAAATTCTTTGTCGACTTCCTTCTTCTAATTTCGTTTTTCAATGCAAGTGTGTGTCTAAGCGCTGGTGCACTCTCATCTCTGATTCTTATTTTGTTGACCGCTTTACAAGTCTGCAAATTGAATATCATGCGCAAACACCAATCACTCTAATAAACAGCAGAGGGGAGGAATTCCTTGATAAAATGTCCAAACCCCTAAATCTTTTTCTCAAAAAACTCAAGAATTTTCATGGTTTGGATAAACAGCTAGTTGTGGTAGGTGCGTATAACGATTTACTTTTGTGTTGAGTAACAAGTATTATCAACGCCGTTACTACATCTGCAATCCATACATCCAACAATGGATTACTCTCCCTGCCCCACCTCCATGTTACAAAAAAATTAAAATGTTACCGGAGGGATTCATATGTGATCTTCCCTACTACAAGTATGCGAAAGAGGACGCGAAAGGACATACTGTCCAGCTTAATCCGCAGTATAGGTGCAGGGTTGTGAGATTGATCTCTGACTGCTCTGACCGTTCTAAGCGATCATCCAACGAGTTCAAAGTGCAAATATTCTCTTCTGAGACTGGTGAATGGAGGGAATCTATTGTTGCATCCCCACGAGATATTAGTCTTGATTATATTGGTTACCATACTCGCTATGTTCATGCTTCCAACATAATGCTATATTGGATGGGTTATCGTAATTTTGTTCTCAGTTTTGATCCCTTCCTGATCAACAACTCTATTGGTGATGAAGATATTATTGATCAGAGTTATAAATGTCATCTCGTTGATATTAACTTTAATTCAGACAGCTTGTCGGTCGAGGGCCTAGGTGTGCACGGAAGGTGTCTCAAGATTTACGCGTACGACGAAGATACCAATACTTTATTAGTTTTGGATTTGAATGGCGACGAAGAATTCATCCATGGAGGATTTGAAAAATTCTTTCTGGAAAACAGTAAACGCATGGAGATGGAGATGGCGATGATAAATCCGGAAGAAGACGTGATGGGAGAAGAGAATGCTCTTTTGGAATAATTGTGTATCTTATTCATCTCTCACGGAGGGGTTTATAAGCTATTACAATCATATCAATAAGGAAAGAAATAATTTACATAAAATCATATTAAACTAAGAATCCCAAAATTATAGGTATATACACAAAAAGTCAACACTCCCCCTTAAGTTGGTGCATATATGTCACACATGCCCAACTTGTGTAGGAAACTTGAGAACTTATGACTTGAAACAGCATTTGTGAAGATATCTGCCAACTGATGTTCTGTTCTTATTGTCGTTACCTCAATTATCTTCCCTTCAAATTTCTCTTTGATAAAGAACCGGTCAACTTCAACATGCTTTGTTCTATCGTACTGTACTAGATTATGTGCAACGTCACGGGCAGCTTTATTATCACAAAACAAGTTCATAGGATGATCATGTTTTATACCCAAATCCCTTAGCAGAAGCTTAAGCCATAAAATTTCACAGATCCCTAAGGCCATACCTCTGTATTCAGCTTCTGCACTAGACCGGGCAACCACATTTTGTTTCTTACTCCTCCATGTAACCAAGTTATCCCCAACAAATGTAAAGTAACTTGATGTTGAGCGCCTGTCATCCACTGATCCTGCCCAATCTACATCAGTATAACCTTCAACTCTAAGATGATTATTCCTTTTAAACAAAATTCCCTTGCTTGGGTTTCCCTTCAAATATCTCAAAATCCTCATCACCGCATTCATATGGTGTTCTCCAGGATCATGCATGTATTGACTCACTACACTCAAGGCATATGCAAGGTCTGGTATTGTGTGTGCCAAGTACATTAAACGGCCTACTAACCTTTGATATCTCTCTTTGTCAACTGGTACTTGATTAGGACCAACACTAAGCTTCAATCCTTCATCTAATGGTGTAGCTACTGGCTAACAAGCAGACATGCCGGTTTCATGTAGCAAATCCATAATATACTTTCTCTGAGACAAGTAAATTCCAGAATTGCTTCTCGACACCTCAATCCCTAGAAAATATTTTAGGGATCCAAGGTCTTTCATCTCAAATTCTGTAGACAAGTATCCTTGCAAGGCCACACGTTCTTCCGGATCATTCATTGTTACAACCATATCATCTACATACACAATGAGTGCAGTAAGCTTCCCATTTCGTCTTTTCAAAAACAGAGTATGATCAGAATTACTTTGTGTGTAGCCAAATGCTCTCATAGATTTTGTGAATCTTCCAAACCATGCTCGAGGGGACTGCTTCAAACCATATAAGGATTTCTTCAACATGCATACCTTTCGTTTGTATTTATCCGGAGCACTACATCCTGGTGGAAGATCTATATAAATCTCTTCTGTCAAATCTCCATGCAAGAAGGCATTCTTCACATCAAACTGTTGTAAGGGCCAATTAAGATTTGCAGCCAAGGACAACAAAACACGAACTGTGTTGATCTTGGCCACATGGTAATAGGATTAAAAGCACACCACAAAGTAGCACACAAATGTCCTATTGATTTTCCTTAGTAACACTAAGATTTGTCAATTGTAGCATATGAAAATAAGGGTCTTTCCCGCAGAAGATTGTTTTATCTAACTACCTAAAATGTCACAAAAACTGGGTTGCTGTCCCTACTGAGCAGCCACCGAAAAATAATTATTAGACCGACTTATACTTATCTAAAGTCTACGAAATTTTATATACAGATACTAGACACACAAAGCTACACTCACACAAATTTTTGGGATTTTTGGAGTTGATTTGCTATTTAAATTAAATCGAACAAAAACAGGATAGAAACAAATTTTAAGTAGTTCACAAATTAAGAAAAACGAGTTAGGGGTATTGCTATCCACCACCAAATAATCATGCAAACATGTTATGTTTCATTCAAATTTCTTTTATTTCCGGATGAAGATGCTCAAGTTGGCTCAATGTTAGAACTCAACCTATTACTCTTTCTTACGTAGTATGTTAAGAGAATGGTGTTTTCAACTTAACTTAGTCCCTAGCACGCAATCTAGAATGACGTGTTCATAGATTTAACAAGTAGAAATCATTAAGAACGAAAAGAGTTTGAGTCATCACAAGGCATCGTAAGTACTGGCGTTGTCTTACTTATCCTAGAAATTGGTTCACATGTTAATCGCAATTAACAAGTACTACTTTAAAACATATGTAGGTCCTCATTCGACAAGGGCAGGCACACACATATTCATAGCATTAGAATCCTAGATATGCTTACTACGTATGCATCCATAGAAAACAAATAAAGAATTCATCAATGAGACAAGTAGTGAACCAATTTTCATCCATTCATAAAAGTAATTCAACGAAATGTCATAACAAAATTGCAATCATATTCGGGGCTTCAAAACAGCCCCTAACTTCTAAAAAATTAGTTACACATAGTTCTCAAAATAAACCAAAAGAAAGACATGAGTTTGAGAAGATAAAACCGAGAGAAGAGAATGCCAAGATTTCCTTCTTCCCTTCCTTCCTTTCTCAACGCAGCAGCCTTGCCTTTTTTCCTTCCTTTCCTTCCTTTTTTTCTATTTTTTTTCCCTCTCAAGAACTCTCTTTTGCTGCTGCAACCTGCAGCCTTTATGCCCATGCTTGCTACCCCATTTCTGCTCCATAACTCACCCCACTAACAGCCATTTAGTGATGACAATAAGTGAGAGGAAATAGTAAAACAATTGTAACTTTTTGGGCAACCTTTATGCCAATTACTCCCACTTAATCCTCATCTTTAATTCCATTTCATCTGATATTTGAAGAGGTGTCAGCTGGCTTGTTCTTGGCTGCATCAGTTTTGGCTGCTAGTTTTATTGGATTTATTGCCTTCAATGCAGTTACAAACTGCTCAGCGTCTTGGAAACCTTTCAGTGTTAAAACGGCCATAACTTCTTCTAGAAAAAAAATATTAACAATCCGCAAAATGTTCCAGAAAATAGACATCCGTAGCTTTCCAAGCATATAAGGCTCGTTTTCTAATTCATTCTGAGCTATTCGCAACTTGCTTCCAAAGTCAGCTGACCTGCACAGGCAGTTTTGACGAATTTGTTACTTAAAATCCCACTTGTGCTATTTTTCTTTTATTTGCTTGACAAATCCTACAAAACACAAAAACAAAGTAAATAGCTCAAAAATATAAGGAACTAACTAAGAAAAGACAAGTGAATTTGATGTAAAATATATATAAATATGAGCTTATCACATGGGCAAATGTATCTGTATAATCGATTCCATATTTTTTAGTGTACCCTTTTGCTACCAGTCTTGCCTTGAAACGATCCACTGTCCCATCAGCTTTGTACTTGACAATATAGACCCATTTTCATCCCACAGGTTTCTTACCAGCTGGCAAGTACGTGATTTCCCAGGTAGCATTCTTCTTCAACGACTTTAATTCTTCATTCATTGCTGCTTGCCAACGTGGATCAGCTAAAGCCTCCTACACACTGTTAGGAATAGATACAGTAGATAATTGAAACACAAATGACTTATTTGATTCTGATAGGTGGTTGGTAGACACATAATTACCTAACGGGTATAACACATTAGATTCTTGGTTGGGTCTATTCACTGAGTACCTAGTTTTGCATTTAGGATCAGCTTCGTAAGTAAGTTTAGGAATACCTCGGTTGACACGGTTAGGGAGACGATGTGATGGTGGTGCATCCGGAATCGAAGACGATTGATTATGATCATTGGGGCTCAAGGGTGGTGAGACCGACTGTGAGATAGCTGGCGACAATGAGCTGTCCAATGGTGAGGAGGCTGGCAGCGAGTTATCCAATGGTGAGGAAGACAATTTCTTTACCGGCGGTGTTGGCTCATCAACATTGTTTTCATGTGAATGATCACCACTTAACTCCAATGCATTACCACTTAATTCCAAGTCATTCACATCATTATTTTCTTGTGAATCATCACCACTTGTTTCCAATACATCACCACTTAAACCCAAATGATTCACATCATTATTCTGTTGTGAATCATCACCACTTGTTTCCAATACATCACCACTTAAACCTAAATGATTCACATCAGGAATAGTATAATCAAGAGTTTGAACTTCTGTCTGATTCTCCCCCTGAAGCGCAGACTCGGAATGGGAAAAGTACATATCGTTTTCATGAAATGCAACATCCATAGTGATAAACAACATTTTCGTCGGAGGATGATAACAGTGATATCCTTTCTGATTAGAGGCATACCCCACAAATACGCACCGTAAGACTCGAGGTTCAAGCTTACTCCTCTGCTGTTTATGGAGATGAACGAAAGCCACACAGCAAAACACGTGAGGTGGAAGATTTGGAACTTCAGGAGCATCAACATGTGAGGAGAGAGCCTGAAGAGGTGTCTGAAAATCAACTGATCGTGATGGAACGCGATTAATGAGATACGCAGCCGAGGTGAGAGATTCTCCCTAATAGGATAACGGGAGACGCCCCTCGAGTAAGAAAGCACGGACAACCTCCAGAATGTGACGGTTCTTGCGCTATGCAACCCCATTTTGTTGTAGAGTGTATGGACATGCAGTTTGATGAACAATACCATGATGATCAAGAAAGGCACGAAGTTCAGAGTTCACATACTTGCCACCATTATCACTTCTAAGAACCTGTATTTGTGACTTATACTGCACTTGCACAATTTTGGGAAATTGCTGGAACAAGGAAGTAACTTCACTCTTTGACTTCATCAAACAAATCCAAGTCATACGTGTGCAATCATCAACAAAAGTAACAAACCAATAAGCACCACCAAATGTAGCAGTTTTAGATGGTCCTCAAACATCAGAATGGATTATCATAAATGGAACATAACTTTTTGTCAAACTAGACGGAAACGAAGTACGATGACTTTTAGCTAGTTCACAAACACCACATTTAAAACTTGAAACGTCATTCTTAACAAATAGGCTAGGAAACAACCTCTGTAAATAACCGAAAGAAACATGTCCAAGTCGACGATGCCACAACCAAATCTCCGAAGCTTTATTCCGCTTTCCCTGAGACCCTTCCATAGTAAGAGCTTGATTCAACATCTAGGTACTGTTCGATATCAGCTCTAAGTAGTAAAGCTTCCTTTTTCTGATACCATAACCAATCGTCTTGCGAGTCCGAATATCCTTAAAAACACAAAAAGAAGGCCAAAAAATAACAAGACAATGTAGGGCGACGGTTATTTGAGTAACAAATAATAAATTATAATCAAGAGAAGGAACAACAAGCACGGTATCAAGATTAAGGGTATTTGAAAGGGAGACAGCGTCTTCCCCAATAATGGGGGCAGGATTACCATTTACAACAGTTTTGGTGGATGATTTTAGGGTTTGTACTTGTCTAGAATCACAAGTCATATGTTCAGTAGCACCAGAATCAATTATCCATGTATTATTCGTAACAGATGCAGAAACCTTTAAAGCTTTACCATCGTTGTTTGTATGTTCAGAAGCTACCTTAGCTTTGGCAATCAATGCACACGACTCATTACAGCGGAGATGACGAGTCCAGCGTGTCATTACTCTGCGTGAGTTGAGTGCAACGTTTGAGGTGATTGATAGGGCCAAGATTCCAAACTAACTAGGTCAACAATGTGAGATCCCTGGAACAAAAAACAAACAGTAGCACAAAAAAAGACAACCTTTTTTTTTTTTCCTTTTTTTTCCTTTTTTTTTCTTTTTTTTTTCTTTTTTTTTCTTTTTTCTTTTTTCTTTTTTTCTTTCCTTACTCCTGGGAATTCCTTCAGAACACGCAAAGCAAAATAAATGCACGTGGGGACTTCCTTCAAAACACGCAAATAAAAAAATAAATGCAGGGATCATATCAAATCAGTTTAGCAGAACATAGGTTAGGCTACAGATGGTACGATGAGTCAAATGCGTAGACGCGAGGAAGAGACTGGTTTGTTTCTGGTGCAGAAGAAATCGTGGTTGTCAACCGAGATTTGCAACGACAAGGTTTCTAGATTAGGATCTCGGTTTGTGGGTATGCGATGCAGCAACAGATGGTAGTGGGTGACTGCAGGGATCGGCTCAGTGAACTCGAATCAGCAACGACGACATTGCTCGCTGGTGTGACGGTGCGCTGCACAACTAGATGCGCAACTGGTGAACTCGGATCAGCAACGACAGCGTCGCTCGCTGGTGTGACGGTGCGTTGCACAACTAGCTGTGCAACTGGTGGTTCTTGGTTCTGCGCATAACGCGACTTTTTTTCTTTGTTCTAACCTAGGCTCTGGTGCCAAGAAGAGAATGCTCTTTTGGAATAATTGTGTATCTTATTCATCTCTCATGGAGGGGTTTATAAGCTATTACAATCATATCAATAAGGAAAGAAATAATTTACATAAAATCATATTAAACTAAGAATCCCAAAATTACATGTATATACACAAAAAGTCAACAATGGGAAGTGTAATTTTGGATCCAAATATCGATGAAATTTGTTATCTAACTATAAATGGAGAGCCTTTCATGTTCAACCTTAGCACAAAAATTTCGTCAAGAATGGATGACAAGATTATTAAGGAGGAATTTACTCGTACCGCTTCCCATATGTGCTGACTTGCTGGCCGACGCCAGTTCCTAGATTACCACAACACATATAGAGGAGGAGGAAGGTAATTTGCACGCAGCAAAATGTGAGAAGATTTATCTAATAGTGGCAGCAACAAGTTAAATTTAATCTTGTGTTTAATCCGTTTATTAATCAAATCTTTTTTTTTTTGAAGGGTTTATAAAAGATAATCGGATGAGCAGTACTATTTGGTGGCTTCATGTTTTGCTTGATACAAATTCAATTGCTTTTCTTGATTATGTCTGAAAGTTGAAACTGGTATTTAGTTTCAAGGTTTTTGATTGTTTGCATTACAAGGCCAATATTTTAGTTTCATGGTATACTCTGTGTTTTAATTGTATTTGGATTAATTCTAGCTGGAATATCTCGGTTTTGGTCTCCTTATGTAGCTCCAAGACAACTACATTTTTATTTATTTTTGCTTGTGATGCGAGTATCCCAATACAACCAGTCACATAGGGTGCGTTTGGTACGCAGACGGGACGGAACGGGACGGGACGGGACGGGACGGAACGGGACGGGACGGGACGGAACGGGACGGGACGGGACGGAACGGGACGGGACGGGACGGAACGAAGGTGTAATTTTTGAAAAATACATGGGGTATATTTGTCTTAAAATGGTAAAACAGTGTGTTCCACAGACGTGGAACAAACCCGTTCCAGGGGGGAGGTGGGACGCAAAAACACCCAAAATCTGTCCCGTGGAACAGTCCGTTCCACCCATTTTTGGCGTACCAAACGCGGGACGGAACGCCTCGTCCCGTTCCGTCCCGTCCCATCCCACGTACCAAACGCACCCATAGTGACCAATTATATTCTCTTTAAAAACAATTAATATTATTCTTTTTTCTTGTGATGCAAGCTTTTTATTTTTTATACTTACTAATATTATTGTTTATAATTTACACGACAGCAATTGTTAGGAGAGGGTTCTAATGACAGGTGTTGACATTCAATTGGTGCGCTGACTGATCAGCACCCAAGTATTGTTAGTGTGGTGACGAGTCAATACCCTAGTATTGTCGTTTTTACTACGACATTTGTTTCTTTTTTTCTTTTGTTTTTAATTTTTAATCACACTTTTTGATTCATTTGAAATTCACATCTTCAATGTAACCCAAGAAACAGATATATCTTTTACCTACAAAATGACACAAATCAAATAAGTGGTGTCAAAACTCGCCTAGTTACAAAGACGGAGCATTTTGGTACATATTTACATTGATTTGGAATCGGCTTAAAACATTTACAAGTGAGCAAATAAACAAGATTTCAGGCTTGTTTGAGATTTTTTGTTTAGGAAATATTTTTGCTCATAATAAAAGTTTTTGCTAGAAGTGTTTTTATTAAAAACACTTTGAAACTTTTATTGAAAACTTAGGTTAAAAAAAAAAAAGACTTGAAAGTCATAAAGAAGCACATGTCAAATTGTTATCCGGAAAGCATTTCTATGACCTAGAAGAAACACTCATAAGGTTTATGTCAAAAACATACAGAAGTGCTTTTAGTATTTTTAACTCTTTCAAGAATTGGTTAGGATCTTGAAATACCCATTTTTTGACATACATTTTTATAGGGTCCACTATATAATTTTTTTGAACGGTCCAAACTTTTTATCTTTTAAGTCTTCCATAAAAAATCATATCTACCAAAAATCTAAATCATATGACCGTTAGATTAAATGGTAGTCATTTTAGTGTTTCTTTGTGAAACTGTATTCACCTATTTTCTTCACTCTAAATGAATGTCTCAATAGTTTTGGTTTTGTCTAATTTTTTGTAAGTATGATTTATAAATGACGGCTTGAAATATAGACAGTTCATATCGTTGAAAAAAGTTATGAAATGATCCCTAAAAAGTGTGTAAAAAAGAGTGTGTCGTGCGGTCCAAACCCTTCAAAAATAGTCTCGAACACGTGGCTACATGTTATAAGTCCTATCCATGGTGTGAATGGACCATATGCTCGTAACCGTTGTTTTCGTATATCTCTGTATAATTTTACTACATATACACAAGTTTTTGAACTGTTATTAACACTTTAAAATAATCATGGTAAACTCGCACTGAGTGTATAACAAACTGATATTGCAATGCTGAATAATATTTTTGAGACAAACTTCTTTTCATCTTTTGTTTTGATGTGCCATTATATATGCACGTTGAGGTATGATACTTTGACAAGTGTAAAATGGGACTCAATTTAAGGAGAAATTATTCAGTGTGCCAGGAACAACTATAGTACACAAAGTGTCAGGATACAAATGCTTGAAAATTTCTTTTTTCAAATATCCAATAACTTATATTATAACATTTGGTGTATCAAATCGAGCATTCTCAAATTTAAGAGGGTCATAAAGAACTTGTTGGACCATATACAATGGCTAGAGCTGGCAGTCATCAAGTAGAATTTAAGATGGTGTCCCCAATTGTCCTCTTTTCCTTCCCCACCCCAGCCAGTATCATATTTTACTTCACATTTTTCTGCTTCTGTAGTTTTGCACTTCCACGCCACACACAAACAAGTATTTTAATTATAAGGGTTTCTCTATTTTAGCCCCTCCATGGGACCCCTTTTTTGTCTTTTCATGCTTTACATATCATTCAAGATATTAACCCCACGGAGCCGTAGAGCCCATCTCAATAAATTAGTTTAGTCCTGCTTTGTTCTCGAATTACCAAGCTGCCCTCTGAGATTCCTTTGCTTTCAAATTTGTATTTGTTAATTAATTTACAGCAGGAGCAGCCTCTACAGGTCTCCATCACCGTTCACCACCTTCGAGTGTACCTCTTTCGGCAGGGCAACTTTTGGACCTGGTTCAGTAATGGCTTCGGACCCACTGACCCACACCACTGTTTATCTTTGAAAATTTTACTTTCTTATATGCAATACCAAATTTTAAATATAAGCAGTGTTATTTAAATTCTCGTAACGATGTTGTAGTTGTTCATTTTTTTGTCAATTACAGTTTCACGTATATTGTTTAGTGTGATCAAATTATGGGTGTATAAGAAGAAGAAGAAGAAGAAGAAGAAAATTAGGTACAAGAGTACTTTGAGCTACAATAATTAAGCGATTGATCTATGCATTGCTAATTAAGGTGCTAGATCCATATGTAGGAGAGGGACTACAGATTCATGAAGTCGAATGTGACACTTATGAAAGCATTATAAAGGCACTTTATCCCCCGTTTTAATAGCAACAAGGACTTGGCTTAACTAGGTACCCTAACTAGCTAGGGCAAGAGATATATGCATGTTGCTAGTGTTATTCCAAGATCAGCTATAAGCTGACCCAATTGTGCAAACTTCCATGCTAGGCTAGTTCGAGCATGGTGTGACTTGAATGAGTTGAGGGGTTCCATGTGGATACCCTAACCAATTAAGTTAACTTCACTGAGGATGGCTAGTTAGTTTGCATCATTACATATGAGTTAATTTATTTATCTTAGCAGCAACAACAACAACAAAGTATTATTCAACTAAGTGGGGTCATCTGTATAAATCTTAGAACACCAATGCACTAGGTTTTGACCCAAGTCTTTCGTTCGCTTCAAGTGCTCCATGTCTTTTCTTAAAGTTGCTTAGCAACTAGAGAGAAATTTAAGTAGGCTTATCTAACCAGGATAACTTTCACACTGAATGAGACTAGCTAGCATGAGGATAAGTGTGATTGAGTTACAAAAGATCTCATGTATGAGAAATTGCTTAGAAATGACGTGATCGGATAACCCACTCAAGTTTTTCTCTTGTAGTAGAGGAAAAAAGTAAGATTGAAAGTTGTGAATTGATTTTTTTTTTTTTGTTACTAATATTATGCACCCACCAAGCAATACTAATGGTGACTAGGTCACACTTAAATAAGACGTGGACCACTGGTCTGTGCTTATGCTTACATTAAATCTTTACCTCTTTTAGTGTTGAAACCCAAAGCAGATTTGAGCAGATTCTGAAATTCTAGGAGTAGCATTTTGTGTAGAATAATTACTTGCTAGAGGCGGCCAATGATCTTGTTCTAGGAGTTATATCCAGTTGCCCCTCTCTGGAGAATGGCTTCAATTAATATTTGATGGACTGCATAGCATAAATCAATAGGATTTGTATTGATACATTCAGCTAGCTAGCTAATCAAATTACCCACAAAAAACAAGGCATTATCTTTGTGGAAAGCGGGTTGATCATCCTATCCAAGACCTAACGTTTGAAATCCAGACTGTGTCTTCAATTTATCGAAAAAATATTTCCAATCCTAGGTCTGCATGGAAGAGAAAGTCTGAGGTGTTATTTGTATTAGAAATGGATATGTAAATTAGTTATGCATGTAGAACTTGGAAGTTTGAGAAATGGAGCATCAATTTAAAATAATTTTAGAATTATTGGAACTCATCTTAAAGAAAACAAAATTCTTAATATTTAAGAATAAAATAATCAACTTTAAACAAATCAACCAATGACATTTAATATTTAAAAAAAAATGAAAATACTTGTGTCTGCTTCACGGTTGCGCATGCTTCTACATCCCTTTGTGTACAACAATTTAAATATTTCTCTTTATTTATAAATGAGACTTTTTTAAGTTCGAATCTCATAAATCTCTTGCCATGTCATTAAAAATCAGAATTGTTCAGTGGACACTACAACAAAATGTAAATTCTTATTGAAATCATTGATTTATGAGATAGAATTGGTGACCAATCAAGAAAAAAAAGGGTCACCCTAAGTCACTAATGCCTCACATTTTGCAAGGATCGGGGGAAAAATGAGCGTCTTTTGTACACAGCCTTATTCTTACTTTACAAAAATGTTGTTTCCATGACTCGAACCTATAATCAATATCTATTTAAATTAATTTTATAGAATGGATCTTTACATTGGTGACTAATGAAAAATAAATAATCAAATTGAAGATTTAATTATCCATATGTATGAGATAAGTGGACACTACATCAAAATTTAAATTCTTGTCGAAGTCATTGATTTATGAGATCGATTAATTAATTAATTTTTTTATAGAATAATCTTTATATGATCATTAAAAAATATATTTATTTAAGAAAATATTTGCTAAGGAGTTACTCTCACTTTTTCAAAAGTAAAAGTCAAGAAGAAGAAGAAAATAAGTGAAGAACATTGAGCATCAATATTTTGAAATTTAAGTAACTTAGTATTACGATTTAATGATATTCATTTTCATTTGTAAGTGAGAGATTTTATGTTCGATTCTCGTTAAAGGTAAATTTGAACCACATTATTACTTGCTCATTGTGAGGCTTAGCGAACTCTCGATCCCCTTTAGTGGAGATAATATCATTTGTTAATATATATATATATATATATTGTCACACGATAGATTTTGTTAAATTAAATGTTATATTAGTCATCGACGAGATTTATCCACGTCGTCATGTAAGAACTCAACTCTTGTCCACACCACTATGAAGGGTCCCTTGTAAAAAAAAATAAATACATATTTTGGAATTTAATAGGTTTGTTGATTAATCGATAACTATTCTCGTCATAAATGGGTCTACTGCAAAATCTGCAGGAAATGGGGAATGCATATTGCAAGACTGTGACATACATGTCAAAGTTATATATAAATTAGTGGACCATAAAATTTCATGGAAAAGAAAGAAGGTGTAAAGAAAAACAAATCATCTTGAAAACGAGGACTGATCCTATATGCAATTATTCTTGATAATATCTGCTAAAGAGATCCTGCCCTTAAAATTTTTAAGTTGAAAGACGATATGATAAAGATAAACCATTAATAAACTTTCCTGATAGAGCAAACAATTCTCTTAGCCATTAATATAAAGCAAATTAAAGAACTTGGCATATTATATACTAGATTTTGAAGTCCGGAGCTAATGTATTGGGAAATCTGGACCATTCAAGATAGAGAGATTTAAACTTTTGGTTTGTGTGAAGTAGGTCAGTGGAATGTACTAATAGATACATGTTTAGTATTTAAGTACAGATGTCAATGACAAATTCATAGTTTTCTAATTTCACATGTGGTAATACGCGTAGTGAAAACTTAAGAAGCGAAATGATTCTCGAACTCAAACTTTAGTTAACATGATTTGAATTTATATTTCTTGTAACTAAATAAACATGTCCAACTCGGATTTACTATAAGAGCACATCCGCTCTAATAAATGTTTATGTGAATATTTACAAAGTGATAGAAGGTTAAGAGGGTAGTTTTGTCATGAGAAATGTACCACACTATTACTCTGTGATCAAAATTTATTTCTTTATCCCATTTATGTCGCTGACCTTTCTCATCCCCAATGCATATATACGCCCATTTCTTCCCTTTCTCTATTTAATTTCCTCCATCCATATATAATATATCATCTTCTTTTTCTCTTGCCGAAGGTAAGTCTAGCTGTATAAACAAGAGCAGAACCTACTACTTTGCTTTGCGGGTTCAGAATATTCTGATGGGTCGATCACCGTGCTGTGACAAGGTGGGTTTGAAGAAAGGACCTTGGACTCCAGAAGAAGACCAGAAACTCTTGGCTTACATTGAAGAACACGGCCATGGAAGTTGGCGTGCCCTCCCAACAAAAGCTGGTGAGACTTCCACTTGCATTTCCCCACATATTATACTATAAGAATGTATGTAATTACATAACATGTGTAATTTAAGTACTTAATTATTTGTTAATTTCACGGTTTAATTAACTAAATGTGTGTAGGTCTTCAGAGATGTGGAAAAAGCTGTAGGCTTAGATGGACTAACTATCTTCGACCTGATATTAAGAGGGGAAAGTTCAGTTTGCAAGAAGAACAAACCATAATTCAACTCCATGCCCTATTAGGGAACAGGTAGAGTACAATTGTTTATATTGTCGCTTAATTTGTTGTTTTTTAAATCAACAATTGTCGTCCCTGCGATTTGAACACTGTAACTCCCCTATCAGTGTAGCTAGACCAAATGGTCTTATGCAATTTTGTTGTTATCAACTGTCTTAGTCTTATTAGTTCTGGACCTCTGGTAGACATTGTTACCAAATGTTAATTAGTAGTCTTATTTTTCATGGTTGTTAATCCTTTCTCTCAAATATGTTCTTATTTTTCTTTACCTTGACAATGTAGAAGCTAGAATTTGTTAAGAAGTCTCAAGCTAAATTTTTCGACTTTTTAAATGTGAAAGCCTTGATCTCGCAATTAGTTTTAACCACTCAACTCCGACCTGTCACTTATTCACAATTTTGACTTGTGCGACCATTTTCCATAACATGATAATTCACTGCTGTTCTGAATTCTGAGTCATGAATCTCCTGACTGTGAGTTCATTATTTATGGGTCACAATCTTTCAATGAAAATGATCCTCTTCAAATTTTCTTATTGTGCACACTCCTAATCGTTTCTGGTTTTTTTAAATTCAACTGATCAAAGAAGAATCAACGAATAAGTAAATAGAATGTTAAATTGCCCATTAAATCAATTTTTTATATTATAATGCTTACAACAGATAAATGAAATAAAAATACTTATGAGATCGATGTAGTTTATGTTGTTTTTATAGTATTTTGGTGCTAATATTTGTCTTTGATGATCAGGTGGTCGGCCATAGCAACTCACTTGCCAAAGAGAACAGACAATGAGATAAAAAACTACTGGAATACGCATCTTAAGAAGAGGCTAGCCAAAATGGGCATCGACCCCGTCACGCACAAGCCAAAGAACGACGCCCTACTCCCTAGCGCCGACGGTCACTCCAAGAACGTCTCCAACCTCAGCCACATGGCTCAGTGGGAGAGCGCTCGGCTCGAAGCCGAGGCTCGCCTCGTCAGAGAATCAAAGCTCCGCTCCCACAGCTCCTCATTACTCCATCAGCTCACCACCACAAACCCCAATACCTATGTTCTGGTGAATTCTTCGTCTTCGGGTTCGACTTCAGCTCAACTTCAGATTAAGTGGCCGTCATCAAACCCTTCTAATAATAATATTGATCTCGAGTCTTCGACATCTACGCTCAATTACAATTCCGATCAGACTAACGTTAATAACGCATCGTCCTCCGCAGTGGGGTCCGCGATTATGAAGCCGGCGATGATCGAGTTTGTTGGGTGTTCAGATTCTTCTGAGACCAAGGAAGAATGTGGGGATAAAGAAGATTGGAAGTCCCATTTGTCTTTCACTTCATTAGGGTTAGTTCATGATCATCAGACCATCACAATGTCCATGGACGCTGGGAGTGCATGGCCTACTGCTACTGATCATCAAGTTGGCTATGTGGCTGCTGACATGGCAGCTGCTGATCAAGAAGGGTTCACTAATCTCTTGCTTAACAACTCTGATGAGGTGCAGAGTTTGTCAGACGGGGATCACGGCGGGGATTCTGATAACGGTGGTGGAAGTGGCAGCGGTAGCGGTAGTGACTACTACGAAGATAATAAGCATTACTGGAATAGTATTCTCAATTTGGTGAACTCTTCCCCCTCAGAATCTCCATTGTTTTGATGATGAACTCTGTAGCCACTGCCATGTCCTCTATGTGATAATTTCGGATTAATTGGAGTTCTGATTGGGAATTAAATCAAAGTGTGCAACAAATTCAGCTCCTCTCATGATCAAATTACCAAAAGCAAATCATTTGCTTAATTTCCGTTCATGAATTCATGCTATTGCCGAAGCAGTTTTTGGTTGCTTATGCAATTTTCATAGGTTAGGTACCAGAAAAATGTAATAAAATATGCTTGACATGCATGCATGCTTGGTGTATTCTCGTGAAAGCAAAATAATTACAGTTTTGGCTGGCTGTAGCTCTCACATCAAATGTTAATACGTCTCCCCCTTTTAACTTGTTAGAGAGTCGTTCATCTAGCTGCAAACTACGTATCAGTCTCGTATAGTTTTCTTCAATATATTCAGCATTGTTCATCTGTACTTTGATTTTTTTTTATGGTTATGAGTGAATGTATCCGTTAACCCGGAATTTCTTTGGATTGTTTTCCCTTCGAGCGATATTATTGTCTAATATAAACTAGAAAATAGAAGATTCACTTGGACGTGAAGGCAAATAGCCGAAAAAATTACACTTTGCTCTAGTAAACTTGATTATGCCAAAATCTTGTTTATTTGAAATTAGATTTTCTGTTTGGTTAGTTTTATGCTATTTAAAACTACACAGGACATTTATATGGACATGTCCAATACAAGATATTTTTATGACCGACTTTACTGATGTTTGGTGCTATGTCAATTTGTTCTTTTGAGGTAGAATTAAAAGAGGTTTTAATTTCTGAGTCCTTTTTTTTCCACTTTCCTGTTTCTCTATGCTTTAGTTGTATTGCAAATAACAGGAAACACAAATCATAAACGAAATGAAAGCTAATGCCACGTTGAGTAAATTATAGAGATAAAAGAAGTTGACCAAGAAGAAAAAAATCCTACACTCTTGTCAATTTCCCAAGTCTAGTACTCTTCCTCTTCCCATCTAACATGGCGGTGGCATTAAAAACTTAATGCTTTTGTGACGGCCACTATAAATTAATATTGTTCTACATGAGAGAGAGGGGGAAGAAAACTAAATGGATTTTGGTAGAAAAATGGAATCACGTACGTATATGTTTGCCCTTTTGCATTGTTTATGTACTCATTTGAAAGTGTTTTCAAAATAAATGAAAGTGCTTTTAATGAAAGTGTTTTTAGAACCAATCCTTAGTAAAATGTAAATAAATCTTGGAAAGGCACTTGAAGTGTTTCTTACAAGAATCATACCCAATTAAATTTCACCAAATACGCATTCAGACATTATAAAAATACTTCCAAATAAGCCCTATTAAGCATGCATATGGCTGTTTAATTTGGTTTAATTTACTAGTAGTCCCTCACGTTCATGCTTTGTGTAACTTGTTTAAGGTCTACATAACTTCTGTTTGCAGTTGCTCATTCTCATAACCTTTTTCGGCTTCTTAGTTTAGGTTTTCTTAAAGGTAATTTTTGTTTCTTAAGTTGTATATTGTTTTGTTTGTTAAAAGGGTTTTGGTTTTATGTCACGCATGACTAGTTGTAAGTTTTTTTTTTTTTTGTTTTTGCTTATTCTAATCAGGGACGGTGGCCCTCAAAGAGTATAGGACTCTCTGCCTTCGGGACACTCTGCATCTCACATCATTTCACTCAGAAGAACTAATATTGCCTAATTCTCTATTTTATTTGAAAGAAAGATTCTACTCATTTTCATTTTAATTACTTTCTTTTTCTATTCTCTGTTTTTTTTGGTCGACCCTTTTTCTATTCTCTATACATGAAACCATTTGGTGTGTTCAACTTGGTAGCTTTCTTAATATCTACAGCGACAATTTCCTTTTCAGTAGTACAGTACTTTGCTGAAGGCTGTATATCGAAAAATAGTCTGGCGTAGTATAGTAATTAAGCTGTAGATATGATATCGTTATTGTCAACTATGACCTAGATCGATTGATATAGAATGTGATGTTTGTAAGTATCTTTTCAAAGGTTAATTTATCTTCCACTTTAACATAAACCTCTATATTACTCATCAAATGACAACTTTTGATCCTAAACAAAATATGGCACTTCGAAAGTCATTTTGATCAACTAACTTAATGATCAAAGCTGTGTAATAGATATATATATAGCATATTATGAACTTAAAATGAACAATGTAGGACTAGACTAACTAGTGTTTGTCACTATAATAAGTATTGATAAATTGGTTAAAATAATAATGTAATCTTAATTGTTGAGCTGATCAAAATAAAATATATATCGAAAAATATTGAAGACATAAAGATTAATAGATGACGATGTACCGATAAGATATCGACAACATTATATTAAAACAGACCATTTTAACAATTTGAAAAATGATTACTGTATATAGTTCCAAACAGAAATTGAAAATCGAAATATGGTCCATATTTTGGGTTGGGTTTAATATTTGGTCTGCAAGCTTAAAAATCCGAGAAAATAAATTGGACATATTGGCTAATCAAATGGATGATTGATTGATACAACTTCAACGTGTCCAGTTCTGAACACAGAAATTTTATGCTATCGTTGGTCACACAAATACTAATTGCTAGCAATAACAATGTATATTGCTAATTGCGTTCAAAGTGATCCAGTGAATAAAGACCAGACACAAACAGAATTTATATGGAGAAAAAGCTAGGGTTTGCTTCATTTAACAGCAAATTTATTTTTCAAGTACATTTTCACCAACATAGGAGAGAAACTCAGACCATGCATTTAACATTGGACATGACAGACAATATATGCAAAATCCTTTTCCTTTACACCCCATAATTTAACCCCCCCCAAAATAGTTCTCTTTTCTCTGTGTTGTCGGTGGAATTTCACAGATGCGCCACACCCCCCCCCCCCCCCCCAAAAAAAAAAAAAACCACCCAGTTGTGCCAACGACCTCTCTAAAGTTGTGGAATACATACTAACAGTCTTGGGGGTGTGAGGAAACTAATCCAATTGCCAATTATACCACCTTCAAGCCTCCACCACCCAGTCGTGCCAACGACCTCTCTAAAGTTGTGGAATACATGCTAACAGTCTTGGTTTTGTGAGAAAATTCAGAAAAAGAAGAAATGAGTACGTATATATGTTGTATTTATTGATCACATTATAAATGACCAGAACGAGTTCGGTCATATGTCAGAGACCACGTATGGAGGGTGGAGCAATGGTGAATTTTAGCCACAATTTATATGTCAGAGACGACGTATCCTCCAACGTTAAATATATATTTCAGCATTCTTCTTATCTTTTTTTTTTTTTCAGATTTTTTGGACATGAACATTTATTTCAGTGTATAATAATAATAATGCAACTTCATCCTCCCAATTTAATCGCCTCGACTGCGACCAACCTTGCGCATTCAATGAGCTCCTATCGCATTTTTTCAGCATGTGGTTTGCATCAACTTGTATAAAGTGGAAAATGAATTATTTAGTTTCACTTAGTTATGCAACACTTCACCACTGCAGCTCTATCACTTTGTACTGCTCTTTCTGCTTCCAAACTTCACACCAGTTCAATGTAATAAATGAAAAGGATCTTTACAATGAATGCCTTAATTCATCTGTTTAAGATCAAATTCAAGTTAACTGAAATCGACTTCTATTTTCCACCCGTGCTTATATCGTTGAGGTATGTGGATATCATAATGCATCAGCTACACACGAGTATGTAGGACGTATGCTATAGCTTTCATATTGTCGATGCATGTGACGTATCAACATCTCATGGTCATAGGCGTCATGCTACTATAATGCTAGCATAATTGATAATTCTCTTTGAAACCTAGCTCTACAATTAAATGTGTGTCGCAATGCTCTCTAGCAATACATATAGGGTTTCTATTGGGGTCTAGTATTGAACTGAATTGCATAATTCACTAGATTTATTATATGTTAATTTCCAAATTTTGTCCAAATTGAAATCGATATCTGATTTTGAGCGGGGGATAGTTGTGAACACATTCTAGATCGAGGCATGTGTGTATTAGATTACATTAATGGTGCACAATTAGTTTAGTGTGTTTACGAACGACATTGCAAGTTTTTGTACTATTGATGCATGTGAGATTTTAACGGTCCACTGTCACACACTCATATATAGATGACTAATGCTAGCATATACAATTATGTGTGAGACTTATCTTTACACTAAAATGTGTGTCATAATGCCCTAAACCCTACACGTAGTGTGAATTTGAAATATCATCTTCCCTTGCATCAAATTTGAGTGGGAACTTTGATAAATGATGAAGGGTCCACAGTGTAAGGTACTGAAAAGTCATTGCACTTGAATATAAAGTGGGTTGCAGAAAAAAATAACTATGTTACAAGAATGGGGTGACACCAATTATTATTCTACTCATCAAAAGCATTGAGATCATCATCATACATACATACTATAGAATACATCTTGCAAATCATTTCTCAAGCATATTTGGGGTCTCACAAGGAGAAGTCACAGATTTTGGCCATGATCAAATTTTCGGTTTTGAAGTTTGGTAAAATGATAAGGGGGTCCATCATCTTTAAATGAGTTCCCCAATCAAGAAGGATGCAATGACCTTCTTACAGATGTCCAAACTTCAAAGACTTACTTAACCAACTATTCAACTTTGCAGTCGGACTTTTTCGGCTCTTTTTAACTAAGGGTGTATGAGAAGTAAAAAGAAATGTGTAGATAGCACACCCCATCATTTTCTAAATACTCTTCTTATGTCAAGACTCATCTCAGTTTTCTAAATACTCTTCTTCTGTCAATACCCATCGGTAAGATGGGAGACAAAAGTTGCAGGTTTCTAAATACTCTTCTTCTGTCAATTCCCATCGGTAAGATGGGAGACAAAAGTTGCAGGAATGCAGCGATGAAGTGAAGTGATGAAACAATACAGGGGTTTAAGGTAATGCCGCAAAGGGTTGCCCAACAGCCCAAACTTTCCAACCACTGCCAGTATTGCATTCCTTGCAAAATTAAAACTAACAAAGAGAAAGAAAATACAAAGCTAGAGAGGGAGCGACGATATTGACAAGTTTAAGATAAAACAATTCCCGTTTCTTATTCATCACAAACAATCGAGTCCAACAACATAGCTGCAAGTAATAGCTTAATTCTAAACACACAGGGTAAGAACTGTAATAATTGACACTGCAGCTATCCACAACTCAAGCACACTTCTCGTCAACGATTTGGTTTCTTCACAATGAGAATGAGGTGCTCAGATTCCTGAATTCAGCGCCCTACAGTCTTCGTAAGAAACCTGCGTAGACAAACCGATATTGATACCAAGAAACAAGATCAGATGCATGCACCGCAGAAACCTTATAAACAAAAGCTTCTTGGGAACAAAATCTAGGTCAGAGTTGAAAACTCAGTTTTGTAGATTAACTTATTTAACTTTCGGGGAGGATTCATTGGTTTCATTCCAAAATATAAGTTCCACATTCAAACAACAAAATGGGACTATGATCGTCTCTTTTCCTTCATCTTAACCTGTTCTCAACGTGATTGCAGAGGCTAACTAAGCACAAATATTACTTAAGCATGTGAGGGCATTACTGGCAACAGAAACATTAAAAGTTTAAGCAGCAAAGCGGATCCCAAACGTCTATCTTTGCTCATTCAAATTAGGCAACCAATAATTCTGATGGTCATGGTGCCTAGGTAATAGAGCAACAATCAAACATAATGCAAGTTGGCACCATTGAGGAACTACTACAAAATACCAGCTACTGAGTACTAATTTAGATTGCGAGTGGCAACTAAATCGAAACATGAACATTTCTAGTGTTCTAGTGAGCTTAACGGATTTCATAAATAAGAATTACCAATGTGTGGGCATTTATGGCAGCAGAAACATTACAAGCTTAAGCTGCAAAGTGAATCCCAAAGTCTATTTTTGCACACCGAGACTAGGCAACCAATAATTTGATGGTCACGGAGCCTTGCTCCGGTGCAATATCAAAACTAATGCTGGTTCACAAGACTGACATGACGAACCACAAACCGCTGACTTAGATTGCTAGTGGCAACTACATCTACGCCACTGCTCTATGACTGAGCTCCGAGCGTGTGATCTTCTTCTCTAGCAAAGGGATCGAATATTCATTCATTAACAAGATTTATTGAACAATGTATGGGTTTTTACTGGCAGCAGAACACTTGAAATTTAAGCTGCAAAGCGGCTCCCAACGTCGATTTTTGCACATTGAAATTAGGCACCCAACAATTCCATATGGTCATGGAGCCTAGGTAATAGTGCAACAATCAAACCTAATAACAATTTACCATCGAGTTAAACTGGATTGGGGAACCAACAGAAACAACAGTCCAGTAGCAAAATTAAAATTCCCCAAAAACCAACCAAATCAACTTTCAATTTTCTGATCCATACATTGAAAATCTTCTTAAAATTAAAACTACAGCAGTATTCATTCATTTGATTGACATTTGAACCACAAATTAGGGCTAGAAATGCAATATGATTAAGAATTTTGGAATTTTTGCTTCACATTAGAATTTTGGGGCCACAAACAAATTAAAACCAAACAATAATTCTGTAAATTCAACAAAGATTGAAACTTTATAGATTGATAATACGATACCTTTGCAATCTGAATTTGGGAAGTAGTCCCAAACCCTAATTTGAGCCGCCAACGGATCAGAGGACTGAGAGGGGAGAGGACCGTTGGGTTATTTATACAGGTTTCTGAAATTAGGGCGTTGGCTGGGGAAGCTGCTTTATCCAACGGCTGGAGGGAGAAGCCGCGTAATCGTATGGTTAGTATTGAATTTCGTCGTAGGGAAAATATCGCGGGCCAACTGCTAGGAAATGGGCCTTTTACTAAGTGTGTAGCTCATAATTTTGGGCTAGGAAATGGGCTTCAATTTGAATTGGGAATGTAGCCCATTTTGAAATGGGCCTTTTCCTAAGTGGGTAACTCACGGTTGTGCCTCTCTCGACTTTTCTTTATATATCTCTTAACGTGGCCAGGGGCGGAGCCACCAAGGGACTAGGGTAGTCCCTGGCCCATCCTAACTTCATCTGAGGTGTGAACCCCATGGAAGAAGATGAAGCAAACGACGTCGTTAAGCTGTTTTGATTTTAAATCTTTTTGGCTGTCTAATGAAACAATAAGTTTGGCATGAGAGTTTTAAAAGAGATGTGCAATTTTAAATGGAAAAAGCAACCCCACTTCTGGTTCGATTCTCTCACCTAACAGTAATATATACACTATAATTTTCTAAAGCAACCCACCTTCTTTATTTGCAGACCTCTCCCCCTTTTCCTTCTTTTTCTACTTCTTTGTATTTTCTTTAGCCTTCCACAACCTACCTCTTACTTGGTTGTCTGGGTTTTTACATTTTTCTTCTTCTTAGTATTGAATTTAAGAGAATTTTTTTTCAGTTTTGTGAGGATTACACAAATTGCATATGTCAACATGTTATGAATTCAACCTTTTACACACACTCGTATATATATATATATATATACATATTTGTGAAATGCCCCTCGTCATTCAGAATTCTGGCTCCGCCACTGAACGTGGCTTTACATTTCTTGTTCATGTTATTTGGGAGGAAATAACTTCTATGTTGCAAGCGCAATGCACTATCTTGAGTGTCTTGGTCTCTATCTTCAGTCACCTGATCGATTATTTGAGGGCTTCATCAGTCTTAAGAGTCTTAAGCTCAAGCAGCATGATATTTGAGGGTTAAGGAGGGCGATTTTCTATGTTACCTACAAGCCCCGAGTGTCGTTGCACAATGATCTTTGGATTCGATCGATTCAACGTGTTCAAATTGGTGATCGATAGCCATTGGATTTGATCCAACAACTTAAAAAAATGTCGACACTCAATGCTTGTAGATACCAGAGAAAAATCGTAAGAATAGTAGAGATTTTAATCTACGAAGATAGAGATTCAAGTTTAAGTACAAAAGAGTAAATACATTGCTTAAACAATTAATCTTATCCACATCTGCTTCACCATTATGGAACTGGATCCCCTCTGGACCCAAAGGAACTGAGCCTAAGGATCAAATGATTCGGACTATTGAAATTTGATCGAATGGCTACAATTATTATAACTTTTAGAGTGACTTCCTGTTTGTAGCTGTTGGATCAAATTTCAATAGCTCGGATCATTTGATTCTTGAGCTCAATTCCTTTGGGTCTAGAGGGATCCGATTCCCACCATTATAATACTTGATTTGCTTAATTAATTTTATATATTAAATGAACATGTAGACGATAATGCATGCAGCATGCAGACATATATTATTGTGTGAATTTTAAGGCATCATTTTGGTCATATTTCATTTCTTTAAATGTTCATATCTAAGAATTGATCTCTTCTACTCATTTACTATTCGTGTGCCTTGGAAACTGTGAGACCTTCCAACAAAAATAATAAGCTCTATATGGTCTATCTAGGTAAGAGACAAACCAAATCACCGTGGGATAATATTTGTTGGAAATGAATTCTAGACTTGTATTCCATACGATACATTCTAAGTTCGATTATTAACACTATGTGAATTGCATAATAGTAGTTATAGAATGCCGAAATATCTTTATGAGTCTTCACAACCATTGAAAAAAGCAGATTGTTGTCCAATAAAATCACTAGCTTATCCTTTTTTAGAAGAAAAAAAAAATGAGAGACAAACCGACCATCTAGCGTTGGCTAAAAGATAAGATTCCTTTGTCTACCCATATGAGTGTTCTTAACTTGCCAAAATGGTTTACAAGAAGCGAGGTTTTAGGCTCATAGCTTCAGAGATGAAGAATGTTTATCTTTGCATTCTAGTTTAATGTTGAATGGAAAAATTAAAATGATAAACTATGTTCGGTACTATTTCTTTGACGATCAGATATATTCTTTACAAAAATACAATAGAGTAGATACAAATATATTTTGACAATAATTTGTTGTCACAACCGTACCTTGTTGATTTCATTTTCTGTAGGAGTAAGTTTAACTTAGGTCCCAAGTTCTTTTTGGCAATAGCACAAATAATAGAGGGGATAATATAGAGTACAACAATAACGAAGCCTTATCCTATTAATTAAGGTCAATTATATGAATCCTACAACGTTACTACACTCAGTTTTACGTCAAATCTTCTGTTAACTTCAAGTACTCTATATATTTTCTTAAAGTTTCTTTACAAATCTTTATCTACCCCTTTTACAGTGAATCTTTGTTTCATAGTCATATCTTCTAATCAAAATATCTATAGAATATATGTGACAAACAAAAGGACAAAAAATCTAGTCACACACAGAATAGGTGTTTGTGTGGCTCTTACTGTTGCTTTCCACCACCTTTTCTTGTTTGGATTCTTTCTAGCCCCATTTGCTACCCAGCATGTTAGTGTGTCTAGTGTTAAAGTTGAACGAATACCAGCTAGGATTTGATGACATCTTTCTATTAGGATTGATAGACACCCATGTGCCCAGGCGGCTCTCAAGTTCCACCATTGATATAGAAGAGTTCGTATGTACATGAACGACTGAGAGTTGCACACCAGTATGTGAATGATTTCGCCGCTGATAAAATTAATTACTTTTTTTTTTCTTTGATCAATGGCAGAATCAATGATTAAGAACCACATACAATTGTGCCGCTAGTAAAAACCATGACCAAAAGTCACACATGCACACGTATTTAAACAATTATACCGCCATTGAACATACAATGAAGAAGAGAATTGTTATAAACAAAGACTCGAGAGGTTCAGTTGGGACAGTTGATTTGAACAGCTATCCAACATTTTTAATTAAAAGATCAAATGGGATCATAAGTCATAGCCTCCGGCGTCCGATGGAGAGACGTTGCCAATTTTCTACTTGTAAATTATATTTCCCATGAAAATAGGTAGCAGAATGCATGGGATGGTTGAATAGGAGCAGACATATTTGACAATTTCAACCCTCGATTGATTTTCTTGTTGGTTTTGTTACTCGTTACTTGCAATATGGAAAATTTTTATGCGACATATTTGCACCTAATATCTAATATTATCTTCACTTATCTACGACCTCTCTATAGATTCTCTGTCACTTTATATTTTGACACAATATTTTATAATATTGATACAAAAATTAACGTTACAATGTGAGTGACATAGAGTCTATGAAAAGTTTGACTTTGAGGAAGTCTCCTTAACATTTCTCCTGCAAAGTGTTGCTAAATGATAGTGCTATTTACACTTTTTTTACCACTCACACATATTTGTTAATTTTTTGCCATAGATCTTCTTCAGTTCATTCAATCCGATGATCGAAAATTGAGAAGGGTGCTTGAAAAGTAAAAATGAGTTTGTGAAGAGCACTAGTCATTACTAAATTGTGTGGCTAATAATATATTAGTGATTGTGGGGGACAGATAATCAAACTTAGAATCTCATATGCAAAAGTAAATGCTCTTAATAACTTCAACTATAATGTAAAATTATCACAAATTTTCTTCCATATATTATAGTAGAACCTCGACAATCAATATCCAATAAAATTAACAATTCTCTTTTTTTTTTTCTAAAATAATACATTATAAAAAATTCATATATGTCTCACGTAATATATAAATTTGTAATTTCCTAACACTGAGTGCTTTTGCTTGGTTAAATATTCATAAAGATGAATAATGTAGTACATCGAACAATGTAAATTATATCTTGCAAAAAAAAAATAAGTAGATTCTAATTTACGTGATTAAGAACGTTTATTTATACTAAAATAGTTGGTAAAAATACATGTTACTAGTCGGATTCCACGTCGGCATCAACCCAACTGGACCAAGTCGGTAAATAAAACCAAAAAATTCTTGTACGGAAAAGAAAGGCGCGTGTTAAAGCGGTCAACACATTACTCACTCTCCTCCATTTCTTCCCAACCTCCTTTCCTGGCAAATCCCAAATCCCAGAAGCTCGATCCATCACTCACTCATGGCCGTCTGCACGTATCCTCCTAGGGTTTTCGCTTCCTCCCAACCCGGCGCCCGCCCCAGGCTTTCAGGTCGGGTCGACCCCACAGCGTCGGTTTACCGACTCTCCTCTCCCATCCTCAGATTTCCCCCCAACTTCGTCCGCCAGCTCAGCACCAAGGCCCGGAGGAACTGCAGCAACATCGGCGTCGCGCAGATCGTCGCCGCCTCTTGGTCGAACAACACCCCCAACTCTGGCGTGCCGGCGGCGCCGTCGGCTACTGCCGTCGATGCCGCCGCCACTTCCGCCATTCCCGTCGATCCGGCCCAGATTTCGGGCGGTGACGAGGTGGCGGTGTTTGGAAATGGTGTACAGTTGGGGGAGGCCTTGCCTGATTTGAAGGAGGCCTCGTTCTTGAGCTCCGATGGGAGCCTCGCGATTCATGCTGGTAACTTAATTACAATTTGTGGGTTTTTTTTTAATTATAATTTGCTTGGACTATTGGCTTATTGTTCCAATTAAGAAGCTCATATCTTGATAATTATGCGGTGATTAGCGTGTGAGTAAAAATTTGGGTTTTTTTTTGTTTTGGTTTTGTGAAGGTGAAAGATTGGGACGCGGCATAGTAACTGATGCAATTACAACCCCAGTGGTTAATACTTCTGCCTACTTCTTTAAGAAAACGGCTGACCTCATTGATTTCAAGGTATGCAATCATGCATTTCATATATATACATGTATATATACATATATTGTATTAAACTTTCTTACGATTCACTGCATATTTTGGGTGTTAACTTTTTCTGTAATAGCTGCAAAAGTTTGAAACTTTAAGAGAGAAGACCAAAAAGAATTGTGTTTTATGTATTGGGTAGCTGGTGTTTGATGTTCTGTGATGGTTTTGGCTTATTGTTCTTTTACCCTGTTGCAGGAGAAACGCGCAACAAGCTTTGAATACGGGCGGTATGGAAATCCAACGACAGTGGTTGTTGAGGAGAAGATCAGGTTTGCATTTTCTTTCATTCTCTTTTGTATTTAAAGCCTGCCTTTTGTGTTTGGAATCTATACGTTGAATGCTTATTGAGGCCATGTTGTTGTGGTGATGATACAGTGCACTTGAGGGAGCGGAATCTACAATGATATTGGCGTCTGGAATGTGTGCTAGCACTGTCATGTTGATGGCATTGGTTCCAGCTGGTGGGCATATTGTGACCACCACGGACTGCTATAGGAAGACTAGAATTTTCATTGAGACCATTCTTCCAAAAATGGGGATCACGGTAAAATATCCTGTTCTCAATTTTTTGGAATGATTAGTAATCTATTGTAACAGGATATAGGTGTTACTTTTCAAATTTCAGGTGAGGCTTTGATAGTGTTATACTTATATTTATCACTCTCTATGCAGGCCACAATCATTGACCCTGCTGATATGGGAGCCCTGGAAACTGCATTGGAAGAGCACAAAGTCAGTAAGAAAAAAGTCTTTAGCTTGCTTTTTTGAAGTTCACTATAACTCAAACAAATATTGTGACCCTGATTGTTTGTGAATTTACTTTGGTGCAGGTGTCTCTTTTCTTCACAGAGTCTCCTACTAATCCATTCCTCAGGTGTGTTGACATTAAGCTGGTTTCAGAGCTTTGTCACAAAAAAGGGGCATTGGTCTGTATAGATGGCACTTTTGCCACACCTCTCAACCAGAAAGCCCTTGCCCTTGGGGCAGATCTTGTTGTGCATTCTGCAACGAAATATATTGGTGGCCACAATGATGTAAGTCAGCACATGTCGAACCTAATCATTTGGAGTGTGAATACTCAGGTTGTCAATTATTGTAAATACTAAGCAAGTATCAATATCTTATTTCAGGTCCTTGCTGGCTGCATTAGCGGTTCTATGAAATTGGTTTCAGAAATTCGTATTTTGCATCACATTTTGGGTGGTGCTCTCAACCCGGTGAGTCATGTTTGTGGGTTATATATGTTTCTCGTCTCTTATTATTGTCGACTGTCATTTTGAGTAGATTGGTGATGTTAAGTTGTACGCCCATGAAGAATGTAGAACAAATGATTCCAAGCCCACTTATTACTTTTAATGATTTAAGTCTGACATGAATTTTAAGCTTACATGATAATAATATTTGTTTTTTTTTTCTTCATCAACAGAATGCTGCATACCTGATCATTCGAGGCATGAAGACCTTGCATCTTCGTGTACAGCAACAGAATTCAACAGCATTGAGGATGGCCAAAATTTTAGAGGCGCATCCTAAGGTATGTGTTTTGTAAGCTTAAGTAGCATTAAATAATGGGAGGCTAACTAATTAGGCCACTGGCGTGTGATTATTGTTGGAAAGATTATAGTACAAAATTTTATGTTGGCATTCACCGCTTTGTATTTGAAAACTGATGTTATTGAAAATGTTATTGGCAGGTGGCGCATGTCTATTATCCTGGCTTGCCTAGTCATCCTGAACATCAGCTTGCCAAGAGGCAGATGACTGGTTTCGGTGGTGTTGTCAGTTTTGAGGTGAACATTCTCGGCGCTGTCCCTTGTTGGTTTGCTGTTATTATGTACATTTGGTTAATAATATTAGTTGATTATGCAGATTGATGGAGACTTGACGAGAACCATTAATTTCGTGGATGCACTGAAAATCCCATATATTGCCCCATCCTTTGGTGGCTGTGAGAGCATTGTGGATCAGCCAGCCATAATGTCTTACTGGTATTCCCTCTAATTCTTTATCTTCTAATTCCTTATCATATGGTGGCTGAATAAATTTGACGCTGTTACGCTATGTGTTTTAGTATGATAAATTGGGTAGATCTGTGATCTTGACATATCACCATATCGAGTCACTCCAGGTAATGTGTGTAGATCCCTAGTTTCAGGGTTTTAGTCTAAAGTTAATTTCGTAACCACGCTAGATGGAAGTGCATTAATTGGTTAAAAATATGTTTCTGGTAAAAGAAAAATTGTTATTACCAAAAAATATTGTTACTATGGAAACATGATGTAGCCTGGATAGATGTCTACATGTTGTATTCGTGTAGCAACATTTAAAGCATGTTATGCGAAGCTTAACCAACTAATGTAGCCGAAATTATTTAAGTTGAACTGTTGAAGTTTACGGTAATGGATGTTTAGTTGAGCAACTGTTTGGTCCTTTATACATTGATATTGCTTGATTTATATAGGCGGGCTGTAGTGACGGTTAAAGGCCAATGATTTCTTCTGATTGCGGTGTTTTGATGCTCTTGAAACAGGGATCTCAGCCAGTCAGATAGGATCAAGTACGGGATCAAGGATAACTTGGTCCGTTTCAGCTTCGGAGTCGAAGACTTTGAAGATCTCAAGGCTGACATACTGCAGGCCCTGGAGACCATATAGAGCGTGGCCCGCCTAATATGCTGTTTTCTGTTTTATTTCTCTTTTCCATTGTCGTTGGTGCCTGAATTGATTTTGATCACCAAATGCTCTGTTCGGGTCCAGTCGTTGGGTCGTTGTCGACTCCATCCGGACCCTAAACTTTGTCTGGTTTTCTTTTGCAACTGCCTTTTCCAATACCTTATCATTCCAATATGACTAATGCTGGCTTTGTTTTTTCGTGTTTGGATGATTTGAAGTTGAATGAGAATTTTAGAATTGTTCGAAATGTTTTTCGACGAATGTGAAGTTATAAACCATGGTTGATTTTCTATTGTGACCCTCACGACACGAGTAAACAAGATATAAGCAAGAGTCAAGGATGACACTTTCAAGTGCTAATAGCAATTTCCAATTGAAATGAGGTATACATTGGTTTGAAAAAAAGCATGTATCGAAGAAATGCTTGATTACATTGATACTGAATTAATTTTTACAACTAAGAGAATACAGTGTATATACTATAGCCATCATGACTAGCTTGCAATCTAAGCTAATTAACTAACTAATTCGATAATAGCTATAACAACGCAGCCACATTCTCAACTGTCTAACTAACTATTGTTGAGCTGAAATGATATATTCAACATCCCCCTCAATCTCAACTGGGTTTCCCAGTTTGAGATTGAATGAATGCTTGAGAAATGCAGAACAATGAAATCCTTCTTGTCCATGTACTCCTAGCCCTGCTCCCATAATCAATTAATCCTCTGTTCTTGGTGTTTAAGGGTGTCTTCATGCATCTGCATTATCAATTTCATACTCATCAATCAACTTCCCAAAGAATTTCAGCCTCTCAAATTGATTTCTACACCGCTGTAGCTACTGTTTTCTTTGCGATAAGGTTTCCAATATTTCACAATCAACATTCCTAGAAGACCTTCAATTTTCACAGATTCCATTGTATTTTCAGACATTTTGATTACTCTAACCAAATTCTTCTTTGTTCACAATCGAGAATGATCAAACAACAAGCTTTACAATCACAGAAATCAAGAAACAAACCCATCTTCGGCAATCGGCATTCAATGAAGAAAGGGAACAAGAACTGCATTCAAGCAATTGGCCTTAATGGAGTTGCACACAATAACAACAAACAAAACTTTTCAAGAACGTTACTCCGGCTATCGGCCTTTAAGGAGTAACACACAATATCTGAGACAGAACTTTTCACTCCAACTATCGGCCTTATAGAGGAAACAAATTGCATTCAGCACACTCTTGGCAATCGACCTTTTTTGAGTGCACAAATCTCAAACAACCAAGAACTAATCACGCAATAGAAAGGAATGGATATCGGCCTTTGTCTTCCTTCAACAATCTTGCAGAAAATGGCTATCGGCCTTAACAGATAAACTTGCATACAAGAAACCCTATCGAGGAAACAAATTTTTTTTTTTTTTACTGCGGCATTTAAGCAAACATATAGAGTGCAAAATTTAGTAACAAAACCTTAGACTCGAGCTCGTGATCGGAAAACCCCATCGGAGAACCTCCACCAAACCACCATGAGCGGAAGATGATGGCCACCAAGGAACGCACATGGCAATCTTTGTTATAGCAGATTCACAACAACTAAAGAACAAGATCAAGAACCAAAACTTCTTCGGCAATCAGCTGAGACAACCCATCAAACACAAACAGAGCAACAACACACTACGCGCGGAAGAACAAAGACGGAAAAATCACCAAGGATCGACCTTCGGCGATGATACCATATTTAACAGAAATGCAGAAAAACACAGAAATGCAGAAAGATCATGTATCGAAGAGAGCGAAAGTGATTGATTACATTGATATTGAATTAATTTTTACAACTATGAGAATACAGTTTATATAGCCATCATGACTAGCTTGCAGCCTAAGCTATTTAACTAACTAATTCGATAACAACTATAACAACACAGCCACATTATCAACTATCTAACTAACTATTGTTGAGCTGGAATGATATATTCAACATAGAAGAGAATTTTTAGTATACTCTAGTGTGTTCTATACGCTAGATTTTTAGTGTACTTTATAGGACGGTGAAAGGCCAACAATATTTTAGGGCACAAAATGTTGGGCGATCACACCACGTGTAAAAATTGAGTGCGGCGAAGATGAGAATGTTTTGCTGGATGTGTAGGCACACGTGAAGTGAAAAGATTAAGAGTGAGGATATATGAGGTAAAGTAGAAGTGTCAGCAATTGAAGATAAAAAATGTCGTACCCAGTGCACAAGGCTCCCGCTTTACGCAGGGTCTGGGAGAGGTGAATGTCAGCAATTGAAGATAGATGAGAAAAAATCAGGTAAGATGGTTTGGAGATGGAGACTCGTGGCAAAAGAGGTAGAAGAAGACCTAGGAAGATTGGGAAAGAGACTTGAAGAAAAGATATAAAGTACTTTGAACTAATAGAAGACACGACACAAAATTTAATTGTTGCAAATTCGGATACCCAAGGTGCACTGGAGCATGCTAGAATTTTTGAGATATGATTTGGAAGCTCCCAAAGTTGTCATAAGTTAGAGAATTGTGTCAAATTATCAGAAAGACGGACCAAAGATCCACTTTTATAAACATCGATATTGTCTTGTCAATTACCACTGCACAGTACGTGTGATTTTATAACAAAAGACCTCGTGTTGGTTGGAGCCTTCATTCAAAGTTGTTATGGTGACGGATTTATCAAATCGAATGTTGAAACATTCTTTGCAGATTGTGGAGGATAAGAATATGCGGCAGAGGAGTATCCAAAATTATCAGTGCAAACAAATAGTTTGATTGGATTTTCCAAACAAAATCTAACATAAAAAACAATCAGATTAAAACACATGGAGAATATTCTGATACGAAGAAAATGCCAACCCAAATACTTAGGAAAAAGAAGAACAATCCAAATCCATAGCAACAAGAAATGCACTTAGAAAACCGCCGGCCACCTTTCCTTCTCACTTTCCAAATATTCGTACCACTCGGAGAAATATTCTCAGATTATCTAAATTAAAAATTGCTCTCTCTTAATATAAATTAAGTCAAATGTTGAATCATTTGATTCAGAAACAGCAAAATCCCGTGAGAATATAATCCACCAGTGTTTGTTGAAAAGCGATGAAATTCGGGAAGGAGTTCAGGACCCACCTGGAAGAGACACTCCCGGAGTGGAGGGACAAGTTCCTTTGCTACAAGCTATTGAAGAAGCTCCTCAAGGGCTTGCCCGCCACCGCAGCCACTATCGCCGCTGTGGATTCCCTCCCTCGCCACCTCGAGTTTCAGCTGGCATATGCGTATCCGGCTGCTGGTGATGGAGGTGGCGGTGGCGGGTTCCATCCTTTAGCGGGACTCCAATATTGGTTCGTTGCGATTTTGAATGAGGAGCTGTATAAGTTAAACGATTTCTATATGGATAAGGAGGAGGATTTCGTTATACGATTCCAGGTTCTTATGGTTGACCTTTTTCTTCTTATTTTCTTGAATTTGCATGTGTATATACATATACATACATACACACACATATATATATATATATATATATATATATATATATGCGCTTTAATTTTGATGGGTAGTCCATGGATTTGGCTTTCATGTTATGGATGCTACAAAAATTCAATCCTTCGCTTTTTGTTAAAGGATCGGATTGGATAACTCACTATATTTACATATTTAGTATGTGGTATAAAGAAATGGAAATTTTGTCTGAATTGAAGGTAGGATTTGGAGGGAGAAGTTTCCTTTATGACGGGAATTTGGAATATGCATCCATTTCTTCTTTCAAGAGACTTTGTATCTAGTGAGTTATCCAATTTAATCTTAGACACTAAACGAGAGCTTAGGATCTTAAGATGACTGATAGGTACAAGTAGGAGGAGAAGGATGGCATCTGTAAACAAGTGCATTTTAGCTAAAACAAAAATGAGAAATTCATGTCCGAGGGACACCGGAAAGTGAAACTATTGAAGTTAGGAGGTGAACTGTTAGTTAATTCGGGCCGTCTTGTGAATGTGAAGATGGTTATGAGTGAAACTACAGAGATACGAGACATGCCATTGTTATCTGTATTCGTTTTTAGGCCAAGGATTTTTGAATATTTTGTGAAAAGGTATAGATAATGCAGGAAAACAAAGGAAGTTTTAACTATTTCATCATGATCAGGTCCAGTTTCGAGTCTCAACTAGTTGAATTTTTCTTTTGATCATTAAAGTCGAGTACTAAGATATCTCTCATGGATCAACGAACAAAGTGTAAATCGAAGTCTGTATTTTGTGGTGCTTGTTTCACTTTCTTTTTCCTGGTTCTCTGCTTATGTTGGTTGAAAATTGTAGAGTTTTTTGGTGCACTAGTTAAGTGTCTGGTAGGAAAATCATTATGATGTGATATTTTGAATGCGAAGGCTACAAGTACCAACTATCGTTTCTCTTTTCTCATCTGCAAACGGCAATAATGACAGGAGCTGAAGGGAAGAATCGAGATCGTCAGGGAAAGGAGCAGCAGGGGTGGAGTTTTTACATCAGAGACCGAGTTCAGCAAAGAAGTGATGGACATCCGTAAGGACTTTGTCACCATTCACGGGGAGATGGTGCTTCTCAAAAGTTATAGCTCGTTGAATTTTACGGGTACAGCAGCCACTTTTCACCTTCCATATTTAACCTGTATTGTACAACTGTTAGCATCAGTGAATTTCTTCATTCTATATCTGCGTTATCTATTGCTAAAATCAGCTGTGTCTTATGTCTCAACAGGGCTTGTCAAAATTCTAAAGAAGTACGATAAACGAACTGGAGGAGTATTGCGTTTATGTTTCACGCAACTAGCTCACCAGCCTTTCTTTACAACAGAACTTCTGACGAGGCTAGTCAGTGAATGCGAGGCAAATCTCGAGCTTCTCTTCCCATTGGAAGCAGAAGTCATTGAAGGTACACCAACCACACAAGATGAAACCACCCCAGACAGAAGTCATTCAAACCTACAATCGAATCATTCGGCAAATATTGCATCTGAGACACCTTCAAACATGGAGGCAAACATGGATATATATCGTGGAACCGTTGCTGCAATGAAGGCCATTCAAGGCCTTCAAAAACCAAGCTCCACTTCCGGTCCATGGTCGCTTTCAAATCACTTTAGAAGCCAGGACGAGGAGAGCACTGGTGCTGTCACTGAAAACTCTACTTCAAACTCTGTAGCGAGCTGGCAAAGCGAAGATGAGGATGACCAGTTATAGCAGCGCTTATCCTGTCGGTTTCTGCAGTACGTCCTCCGTGCGTCGTTGCAGACAATCCTTGTCCTTTCTAAATAGCATTTGCTTGAAATTTATAATGTTGTACTAAATTCTGCTCTTCTTTGTTATCTTCCTTTTTGGTCGATGAGTAGCGATTTTGGCACACCTTATTATATATAAAAAGAAAAGAAGTGCGTAAATTATTTTTATTTATTTTTGCCGTTTTGTAGCATAGCACAGTAAAAATGACAGTTTTTTTTAAAGGAAAACTAATGAAAAGGGCTTGAAAACTTTGAGTTTTAATGATAAGGACAAAATAAAGGGTAAAGTGAATAGTACCAGGATTGACTTTTTAGTGTAAAAATGTGGTTTTTCGTTAAAGTGAACAGTACCGGTTACTTTTCGTTAAAGTTCCCTTTTTTTAATACCCTACTAAAAGATGAGCACACACTCTATGTGTGTGAATAATTTCATTTTTTTTATTTTTTTATTAAGGAGTGTGATTTTGTCAAAAGGTATAAAATTAAAGCTTCTTCAACAACCCCCCTCTTTCCACGTTCTCCTCAAGCGTAACCGCTTCAGTTCATTCAAACTATCCAAAAAACATCATCATTTCACTTACTTGTATAAAAAATGATGGTGAGACAATTTCTCTTAATAAGTGCTTATTTTTTTATCTTATGTAAATATTGTGTATCAGAAGTGAGGGTAAAATAGGGAAAATAGGGATATAATTGTTATTTTCTCAAAAGATACAAAATTACTATTTTGCCCTTCTTATGTAAATATTGTGTATCAAAAGTGAGGGCAAAATAGGAAAAAATGGCAAAAAGCTCAAACGATACAAAATTATTATTTTGCCCTCCTTATGTCAATATTGTGTATAAAAAATGAGGGGCAAAATAGAAAAAAAAATTGGAAAAAAGTTGACAATGAGGGTTCTCTTAATAATATAGATATAGATAACTCCAACAACAATTAGACTAGAAAATTTTCAATGTCACACGATCCGTATACCAAGTGTTATAATACTGGTTGAAATTTTTTTTTTCAAGTATCCAAACACTTGTATTATAGGGAGTTTTAATGAAACACTCTCGGTATTGTTCACTTCTAACGAAAAACTACATTTTTACCTTTCCCTGGTACCATTCACTACACTTTCATTTGTCCTTTTTCATTAAAACTAAAGTTATTTTTTTTACTTTTCGTTAGTTTTCCTTATAATACTTGGCGTACCAGACCGTGTTTCTAACATATTAAAAAATCTCTCCTATTAGAGGAGTCTCGTCCCTCATAGTTATCAAGTGACAAAAGAATGTCTTCATAGTTATCAGGTGACTGAGGGATGCCTGATCACCTATCATTAAGTTTGATCAAAATTTGCGACGCATCCCTTAATATCAAATTCAATTGTTTGATTAAAATTTGGTTATCTGGTGAACAAGAAAATATTTATGCCACTAGAGAGCAGAGAGTAAACCAACTACTAAGGAGACAAATTTGAAAGGGTAAATCATCAAAATGGTCCCTGAGATTTGCATAACTTGTCACTTTGGTCCCTAAGATTCCAAATCAATAAAAGTGGTCCCTGAGAATGTCCACCATCCATCATTTTGGTCATTCCGTTAAAAACTCTGTTAAGTGTCTCGGAGCTCTTGGCCGGAAGTTTGAGCAATTTTCAAAGCTTCGTAACTCAATCGATTCTTAACCAAATTCGACCCATAATATATCAAAATGAAGATAGGAAAGTGTAGAATAAGATTATACCTATTTCGAAGCCCAATGGTTGCCGGAGATGGCCGAAAAATAGCCTCAAAGTTTACTGGTCCGATAGAAAACTGGAAAACTTGCCGGAAACTGGGTAAACTTTAAACGTTTATAACTTCTTCAATACTCAACGAAATCAAGTGATTCAAAAACAAAAATCATACTTCTCGACGAGACAAAGAGAATGGTACCTTTTTCGATTGCCAGATTGTGAGTATCACAAAATTTTGATGTATTTATGAGTGATTTAATCTGATTGGCATCTGAATTTTGATGGAATCAACCTATCACTATTTTGGTTTAATCTGATCCAAAACCCCTTAGTTTTCTTGTTATCAAGTTATCAATTGCTCAAAAATTGTATGTGTGTGAGTAAATGAAGGGAAAAATAGAAATACTTGATATCAGTTTGCAGTGCATGTAATTGATTCATCTATGGGAATAAGAATCATACATGTTATTTCTATATGTGATTGATGCCTGACATAACCCTTACATGGGTAAGTCTGTTGCCTTTGATTTCCATTTGAATGGGTAAAGTAAATTCATGTAAATCAAGTTCTCAGCCTGCTGTGCTATATGATAATGTATAGTAAATATATATTAACTGAATTGAATAGCCATATTATTGGTTGCTGTGGGAGATAATCAATATGGATTAAAAATCTCGAGTTCTGCAAACATGAAGCAAAATTGACATATTGTGTGTTTAAATAAGGAATGAGTTGTCCTACATTGCTTAAGCTTGAGATGAACCAATGCAAAGGCACAAATATATGTATAAATAGTATAACCTTGTAATATCAACTTGTGTACATATGTTTTTCACCAAAGTGAAGAGACTTCAGGAACTGGATTTTGTAAATTATGAATTTAAAACTCAACACATGTCAATATTCTTTTCCAAGGAGAGGAATGTATGAATGGTTTGCGATCTTTTAGGGTATAACATTTTTACGGCTATTGAAATGTGGGAGTGCATGATAAGGATGCCCACGTAGCAAACATGGGTTTGCATGATGGTTTTGAATCAACTGAAATGTGGGAGTAAAGAAAGCGATGTTGTGTAATTTTGATAGCATCTGGACCTGATGCTTGGCTTATCTTATTTTCCATGTGGTTATTGTAAATAATGCCATGTTGATTCAGTTTATAATATATATTAGTACAACTGACTGATGTTCCAAAGAGCATGTTGGTTTCATATGATTATACAAGAAGCTTGAAAAGCTAGTATCTAGTGATTAAGGTTGAAGGCAACATAAAGTTAGCTTTAATATAAAGGTACACTGGGTAATTGCATGTATGAATGTGTATTTATATGTATTTGCATGATTGTCAGTATGCCATTACAATTACGAAGTGATGGTTTAAGATTGAGTTGCAGTAATAAATATGCATGTGCTGAATCTTTATGATTATTTTGAGTTATATAGCTTATATAACACAAAGTGGTATATGATTTTCAATTCAGTAAAGGAACATCCAAAGATGATCCATAAAGTTGATTGAATTGATTCATAGAAAAATGAATGTTAAGTTCATTGAAAGTTTGACATCATACAAATTAGATTCAAATGATAGTGATTTTAGAGTGCATGTGCCAATGAGCTGCACATGGTTTTCTAGAGTTCGACATTTGAACTAATACTGGTAGATGTGGGGAAGCAAGTTACGTGTAACTGGATGTGATCACTAAGGAGTCAATATTGTAATTGTGATAACATTTCGATGAAATGATTAGTTTACGTCCAAGGGGGAGAATGTTAGAAACTTAATTGGACTAAACTATCATTTAGTGAAGGACGAAATGTATTTGGTAACAATACAGTTTGACGTAAGTTGCAAACGTGGAAAAAACTGCTTCCTATTATTAAGGAAATATGGATATCAATTGTGGAGATAACTAATATCCCACTTATTTGATGAAACTGCTGTTAACTGACAAAAACCAACTCTCCATGATAGAGGAAAGTTGGTGAATGTTAATTTATATGAGGACTCCCTGCTTGTAAAGAAAAGTTCTGCATTATTGGGTTCTATCACCTTAAGAACATTAAGTCTTTCAACGAGTGGAAGATATCATTTTCTTGTTCTGCAATGGCTGCCTCAGGTATCATGTTGACATCTGTTAGTAATCTCGGAAACCTGTTAATATTATGTACTCCTAGTTTTCCAACATGGAACACTTGGTGGCCTCCTCCATTCTTGTATATTTTTGGATACCAGTCCACATGTTTTTTGGCCCCCAAATTAACTGCAGCGATTGAATGGGGGTTCAAGTTGGGTGCTGAGCTTTCAAAAACTCTGCTTCAGGACATGGACGTCGCCACGTTGGTTAGAACGGGATGTGTTATCGTTATGTACCTTAATCCCTTCTCACAATTTAGATTAGTGTAAAATAGAATATCGCTGGTATGGGAAAAAAGTTGGAAACAAAAACGGCAAGATAAGGTATGTTCACTTTCCTTTTTGTTCACTCTTCTAAACAAAAATGAAGAGAACAATCACAACTTTGAAACTAATATGTGATGAGACATGTTCAGCTGCTCCTGGTGTAATCACGATCACAGTTGAAGGGTAGGGGTGAAGACTTGAACGCGCGATACGTTCCGACATTGTTCATTGAATGGTTAGCAGTCGATACCAGTTCAAGTTGTTCGATTTTGGAGAATTAAGTTCTGAGGCTCTAAGAAGGCAACTATCGCAATCAAGGCTGTTCTATGGACGAAAAGCCAGCAATATCCGAGGTAAGATGTGTGGATATCCGAGGTAAGATATGTGGACCCACGTGAAAGGATAAGATTAAGAATGAGATATCCGAGGTAAAGTAGAAGTGGCAACAATTGAAGATCAGATGAGAGAAAATCAATTAAGGTGGTTTGGAGATGGAGACTTATGGTAAAAGGGGTAGAAGAAGACATTGGAAGACTTGGAAAGAGACTTAAAGAAAATATATAAGGTACTTGGAACTAATGGAAGACATGACACAAAATTTAATGCCTGCAAATTCTGATACCTAGGGTGCACCAGAGCATGCTAGAATTTCGAGATATGAGTTGGAAACTTCCAAAGTTATCATAAGTTAGAGAATTGTGTCAAATTGTGACAAATGCGGGAAGGTCCACTTCCCTTATAATTACAACCTGTGGTCAATTATCACCTGTGCAGTACGTGAGGTTTTATAACAAAAGCCTAAGTGTTAGTTGGAGTAAGACTAAGAATTTATGATATTTAAACTTTATTTTCTCATGGAGACGGCCGACTTGGGATAACACATACCATTTTTGAGCCTTCATTCAAAGTTGTCAATGGTGACGGATTTATCAATTCGAATGTTGAAACATTCTATGCAGATTCTGGAGGACGAGAATATGCGTCGGACGATTTCCTAAAAAAATCACTGCAAACAAATGATTTGATTGGAATCTCCAAACAAAATCTAACAACACAACAATCAAGCAGATAAATCTTAAAAATTTGGAGAATATTCTGACAGAAGAAAATGCCAATCCAACACTTACCAGGAAAAAGATGCGAAGTCCGAATCCACAGCAACAAGAAATGCACTTGAGAAAACACACCCACCACCTTTCCTTCCTCAAATATTCCCACCACTTGAGAAATATTCTCACATTCTCTAAATTAAAAATTCCTCTCTCGTAATATAAATGAAGTCAAACAATGAATCATTTGATTCACAAACAGCAAAATCCTGTGAGAATTTTGTCTCCCACAGTCTGTTGAAAAGCGATGAAACTCGCGAAGTTCAGGAGGACCCACCTGGAGGAGACACTCCCGGAGTGGAGGGACAAGTTCCTCTGCTACAAGCTCTTGAAGAAGCTCCTCAAGCGCTTGCCCGCCACCACGGCCGCCATTGCCGCGGTGGATTCCCTCCCTCGCCACCTCGAGTTTCAGCCGGCAAATGCGCATCTGGCCGTTGCCGATGGAAGTGGCGAGTTCCCTCCCTTGGGGGGACTGTTCGTTCCGATTCTGAATGAGGAGCTGAAGAAGTTAAACGATTTTTATGTTGATAAGGAGGAGGAGTTCGTTATACGATTCCAGGTTCTTATGGTTGACTTTTTTTTCTTCTTATTTTCTTGAATTTGCATGTGTGTGTGTATATATGCGCTTTAATTTGGATGGGTAATTGATGGATTTGGCATGCCTGTCATGGGTGCTACAAAAATTCCATCTCTTTCTTTTTGTTAACGGATTGGATTAGATAACTCACCATATTTAGCTTATATATGTTGAGTAAAGAAATGGAAATTTTGTCAGAGTTGATGGTAGGATTCGTAGGGAGAAGTTTCCAAGATAACTGATAGTCACGAGCAGTAGGAGGAGGATGGCATCTATAAATTTTAGCTAAAACAAAAATGAGAATATTCATGTCCGAGGGACACCTAAATTAAAGCTAGGAGGTGAACTGTTAGTTAATTCTGGCGGTCCTGTGATTGTGAAGATGGTTAGGAGTGAAATTACAGCGATACGAGACATGCCGCTGTTATCTGTATGCGTTTTTAGGCAATTGAGAAACAATATGACTGTAAGGATTATGTGTGGCTGGAACGATTTGTTGAGATAGAGTGGTGGCATCCATAATGAAGGAAAACTAGGGAAGTTTTAACTATTTCGTCATGAACAGGTCGAGTCTCGAGTCTCAGCTATTTGAATTTCTCTTTTGATCATTAAAGTCGAGTACTTTTTCTCTGAACTAAGATATCTATTGTGGATCAACGAACAGTGTGTAAATCGAAGACTGTATTTGTGTTTTGCTTGTTTCGCTTAATACTATGCTGTTTTCTTTTTCCTGGTTATCTGCTTATGTTTGGTTGAAAATTGTAGAGTTTATTGGTGTATTAGTTAAGTGTCTGATAGGAAAATCTTTATGATGGGAGCTATCTGCACAGCATGAATGTTGCAATGCGATATTTTGAATGCGAAGGCAACTATCGTTTCTCTTTTCTCTTTTCTCATCTGCAAACTGCAATAATGGCAGGAGCTGAAAGGAAGAATCGAGAGAGTCGGGGAAAGGAGCAGCAGTGGTGGAGTTTTTACATCAGAGACCTTCAGGAAAGAAGTGATGGACATCCGTAAGGACTTTGTCACCATTCATGGGGAGATGGTGCTTCTCAAAAAACATGGCTGGTGGAATTTTAGAGGTACAGCAGCTATTTCTTTTCACCTTCCATATCTAACCTGTATTGTACAACCGTTAGTATCAGTGAATTTCTTCATTCTATATCTGCGTTATCTATTGCTAAAATCAGCTGTGTCTTCTGGCTCAATAGCGCTTGTCAAAATTCTAAAGAAGTACGATAAACGAACTGGAGGAGTGTTGAGTTTACGTTTCATGCAACTAGATCACCAGCCTCTCTTTACAACAGAAACTCTCACGAGGCTAGTCCGTGAATGCGAGGCAACTCTCGAGCTTCTCTTCCCATTGGAAGCAGAAGTCATTGATGGTACACCAACCACACAAGTGAAACCACTGTTGAATAGTAAGTTGTGAGCTGATTAGTATTAGAGAAATAAAGCCTTGTGTTTTTAATTGTGTATTCACTAGTGTTATTAAAGAATGACTAGTGTAAGGCTCTCAATGTAAGGCTATCATTGTTATGTGTTAGAATCCTAGACTATAGGAAGATGAATAGCTGAGATCACTCTGATGAATGTGTGAGCTCCAGCTGCATAACCAACCGTTGTAGTGCTTGAGTTGTGTGCAAGAGAGAAAAAAATATGAAATTCTCCTCTATGACTTGCAAAGGCTGAAGCATTCCAAAATCTTGTGTGAAATTCCTTTTGTTCTTCTTCAATTTTCATAGTGAATTCCTCAATCAAAACTTACAAATATCAAATACACTAACATGGCCTTAGAGCCAGGTTCGATCAATCTAAGCTAAGTGTGAACCGTGAATTTAAGCAGTACTGACGTTAGATTTTTTGAGCTACATCTGGGCTGGCTAAAGGTCAGGTGAAGTTTGCCGAAAGTTCAGCTGTGGTCTGAAACTACTTGTTTTCGATACATCTGAGCTCACAATGGCTGGATCTGGAAGTTTGCCGAAAAAGATTTGGCTACCGAAAAGATTTGGAAACTCTAGCTACTTGATGTTAAATCTGCTTTCCTAAATGGTCTCTTTGAGGAGGAGGTTTATGTGGATCAACTTGATGGTTTTGTGATCAAGGAAAGAAAGGACAATGTGTATAAACTTCACAAAGCACACTATGGATTGAAATAGGCACCTAAAGCCTGGTATGGAGAAATTGACACCTACTTTGCACAGTGTGGATTTGAGAAAAGTCAAAGTGAAGCAACTCTCTATATCAAGACAAAGGGAGAAGAAGAAATATTGATTGTATCCATCTATGTGGATGACATAGAATATACTGGTAACAGTAATGAGATGATGGAAGAGTTCAAATAAGATATGATGATTAAGTATGGAACAACATATTTGGGCCTTTTGCACCATTTTCTTGGTATGTGAAGCATTTAAACTCACTCAAGTACCCTTATTCACCAAAGAAAGTATGCTGCTTCTTTGTTGAGTAAATTTGGTTTAAATGAGTGCAAATTTGTCTCCACTCCTCTTGTTTCATCTGAAAAACTTTGCAAGGATGATGGAAGTAGGCCTACCAATGAAGAACAATACAGAAGAATTATAAGAAGTCTATTATATTTCACTGCTACCAGACCAAATATAATGTATACAGCTAGTCTTCTTGCTAGGTTATTAGATACATCAAGGGAACTCTGGATTATGTGAAAGGAAATAATGTTGTGTTAATAGGATTTTGTGACCGTGATTGGGGTGGATCTCTTGATGACAGCAAGAGTACCTGACACGCCCCGATCCCAATATTCTCCAAATACCAGGATAAGCACGTATTGGCCGACACCCAAGGATGACGAAAGCCATTTATTGAATGTAAATGCTGAGAATAAGGAGTAAATAAGACTTATAAATATAAAAGACTAATGAATATGCATTTCATGAACGTGTTCAGAGCATACAACTAACTAGAATACTAAAAGAAATAATATAAAATTTGAATGAACAAGGAATGGGTCCTACACGGAGAGGACTCGAATATGCCAATGCGGAAGTGCTTTGATGCTGGGATTGTATGCCTCGATTCTAAGTCCTGAAGGGGGCGTAAAACAAACATGAGTGGACCAAGTTGATATATATATATATAGTAAAACAATTATCAACATACTAACCCCCAGGTTTTATAAAAATACATATATATCATGATAAACATAGGTTTTCCGAAACCTAGCATGCCGTGCAATGTCTCAAATCATAACTTGTATATATAATAATCACTAGTGAATTGTCCGATAACCCACAGGCCCCATGCCGACTCCCAGTCTCTGAGCAGACAGTCAGAGGAAAATACACTTCAGGCCCCATGCTGGCTCCCCGTCACTGTGCTAAATAGCCAGAGGAAACACACTCCAGGCCCTATGCCAATACCAAACCATTGCCCGAGACAGACCGGAATCTATCCCTACGTCCCTTAGCGGAAATGACCACTAAGTAAGTACAAAAACACTGAACATATATATCTTGAAAAACAACTTCATAGTATAAATTCATCCATCATCTATACTATAAAGAGGTGTTCGAAACATATTTTAAATATTATATCGTCATTCATCGGATATTCCATAAGAACATGGGTTATAGGAAAAATAATAATAATTCAAAATAGCCTCAGTAAGCATGTTATCTCAAAACGTTTCATAGAACATAATCATTAAATTATGCTTTTCCATGTATGCATTTCTACTATTAAAACTAGGGGTGGGCACGGGTCGGGCCGGGCCCAAATTTGAAGGGACCGGACCGGACCCGCTTTAAAATGGAACGGGACGGGGCGGGGCGGGTATTGAAATTTCTGAAGTTGGAACCGGACATAACCCGGCCTGTTTGAAACGGGCGGTTCGGGCCGGGTCCACGGGTCCAACGGAAGGGAACGACGTCGTTGTCTATCTTCCTCCGATGCGAAACCTAGATGCCCAGCGACAACCTTCACCGTCGCGCCGTTCAGCATCGTCACGTCTCCGGCGAACACCACTCGAATCTGTGACTGATGCATGTCGGTCTGAGTATATTACGAGTGTGCAAATACCACTCAGATCCATGACAAAGAGCTTTATTTGCACAGAACACTCGGATCCATGACAGATCCGAGAGAAATGAGGGACGTGTAGAGAGTGAGACTGTGAAAGAGTGAGAGAAAGGGGTGAGAGAGAAATGAGAGTATTGAATTCCAACGATGTTGGCGATGACGAAGCCGAGTATGAAGGTGTCCGAGGAAGAAGAGAGAGACTGCGAGTCTTGGTCCTGGGAAGAAAGAGCGGCAAAGTCATCTGCGTCTCGGGAAGAAAGAGCGGCAAAGTCATCTGCAAAGCCAAAGGTGTCTATGTCCAACGGGAATACGAGAGAAACGTGAATGTCGTGAGAAATCACCTCTTGCTGCAGAGCCTCGGCCAAGCCACGGAGCCCGAACTTGCTGGCGGAGTAGGCCGTGTAGCCGTAGATTCCGACTTGGCCGGCCTGGGATGACATCAGCGCGATCGAGCTCCGGAATGAGAGTTGCAGAGATGGGGGGAGAAGAAACAGAGAAGAGGAATGAGGGAGAAGGGAGAAGGTTCGAGAGATTGGGTGTGTGTTCTCGAGAGTGAGAGAACCATCACGGGGAGGGACAAAAAGAAGTGGGCCTGGGACAGTAACAGTACCCAACACAGGGTATTTTTGCAAACAGGCCGGTCCGGGTACCCGTTTTTCTATACTTTTGGAACCGACCCGAACCTAAAATTTCAAAGACCCGCCCCGCCCCGCCCCGTTTCTCTTTTTTAAAATTAGGACCCGCCCCGAACCGCTAATACCCGCCCCTACCCGCGGATCCAGGACCCGTTTGCCCACCCCTAATTAAAACATGCATTTTTAGAAGGAATCCACTCACAGTACTTCGCCGTCGAAGAGCCACGCAACTAGCGAAGACAGAAACGTCACTATAATTGCCCCTAAGCACATAAATGGCTCAATTAATAAAACTATATAATAGTAATTGAATTTGGGAAAATGGACATTGGAAATGGATTCAGAACGTCGAATTACACTAAGAAGGGTCCCGGATAAATTTCGTAAACGTCAATAGAATATTCCTTGAATATTCCCTAACGAAATATTCTCCATAAAGGGTTTTGGGCCGACTAGGGTTTAGGGGTTAGGACTTGGGTTAGGTTTAGGCTTAGGATAAAGGGTTAATGGGTTTAGGTTAATGGGTTAGGGAATTAGGTTGATAAAAGGCCTAGGGTAAATAATTGGGTTTAGGGTCTTTAAACTAAAAGGGTATATTGGGTTACGGCCCTAGGTTTTAGGGCTTAAAGCCCTGGTTCAAAAGGCCCAAAGGCTTTTAGCCTAAGGGTTTCTGGGTTCAACAAGGGAAAGGGCCGAATGCCCTAATTTAAACATGGCCCAAAAGCCTTTATAATTAAACAATTAAAATTAAAACAAAATAAAAGGAAAAAGGGTTTGGCTTGGGCTCGGATCTAACGGGCCTAATGCCCCAGTTCTAAATGGCCTAAAAGGCCTGGGTTTTCTGGAATGTGGGTCGCCGGACCCATTCGAAAGAGAAGGCCAGATTTGGCCGAATTTACACAAACTTTAAACGGCCATAACTTTGTTAATACTTAACAAAAAAAGTGATTCAAAAATGAATGTTGTAGTTCTCGAAGAGACGAAGATAATGGTACCTCACACGACGTCTAACTGACCGTGATTTGGCCGGAAAACGCCTCGAAAGCCACGGAGGTCGCCGGAAAATAGGTAAGATTCAAATGAGTATAACTTCTTCAATACTGAACGAAATTGGGTGAAACAAAAAGGAAAGTTGTAGTACTCAACGAGATGAAGAGATTGACACCTTTCATGCCAGCCAACTCACCATGGTTTGGCCGAAAATTACCTTGAAATTTGCGGTGCTCGCCGGAAAAATTGGAAAATCTTTCCCGAGCTATTTTCTGTGATTCAAACGTATACACAACTTAAAACAAGCTTCAATCTAACCCTAAAATACATCCCAAGGGTTTTTAAAAGCTTACCAATGTTGAAAAATCAAGAGACTCGTTGGGGAAGACGATGAACAGTACCGGCCGAATGGAAGAGAGGGGTTTGGGGTGTCCTTTCTTCGTTTTTTAGAACACAAGGGTGATGGTGATAATGTTTTGTTGTTGTTGTGGTGTTGATGATGAAGGAGATGAGGGTGCTTGTGTGTGTGTGTGTGTGTGAAGCTCGGACAGAAGGAGAGTGCAAAGAGAGAGAGCACGGGGAAAGGGAAGGAAGAGAGGACTGAAAGGGAAGAGATAAGAGAGACTCAGGGGACAAAAATCAAGGGTGGGCCCCTTGGGCTCACCAATTAAGACCCAAAAACCATTTTAAAAGCAAGATAAACTCAAACTTAGTGAAAATACAAATTAAATTGGGGGTGGGTGTAACAGTACCTCTGGTTATGCATTTTCCTTTGGGTTTGGGGTATTTTCTTGGGATCCTATAAAACAAAATTGTGTGGCACTCTCCACTGCAGAGGCGGAATACATCAAAGGCATAAGCCACTGCACATGCAATATGGCTTAGGTTTGTGCTTGAAGATTTTGGAGAGTTTTAAATTGAAGCAACTCCATTGCAATGTAACAACACAACTGCAATTGCAATTACTAAAAATCTTGTGTTTCATCAAAAGACAAAGCATATTGATAGAAGATATCACTCCATTAAGGATGCTTTACAGGAAGGGATAATTAACGTGGTGTATTGTCCTACAAATGAACAAATGACAGATATATTCACTAAGGCTTTAGCCAAGGATTGGTTCAACTACCTTAAGGACATGCTTGTCGTGGAATCAGCTCAAAACTTAAAAATGAGTGTTGAATTGTAAGTTGTGAGCTTATTAGTATTGATGAAATAAGCCTTGTGTTTTATTTGTGTATTCACTTATGTCAAAGAATGACAAGTGTAAGGCTCTCAATGTAAGGCTATGAATGCCATGTGTTAGAATCCTAAACTATAAGAAGATGAATGGCTGAGATGACTTTGATGAATGTGTGAGCTCCAGTTGCATGACTAACCGTTGTAATGCTCGAGTTGTTTGCAAGAGAGAAAACATATCAAATAAACTAACAACCACCCCAGACAGAAGTCATTCAAACCCCACAATCGAATGATTCGGCAAATATTGCATCTGAGACACCTTCAAACATGGAGACAAACATGGATATATATATCGTGGAACCGTTGCTGCAATGAAGGCCATTCAAGGCCTTCAAAAACCAATCTCCACTTCCGGTCCATGGTCACTTTCAAATCACTTTAGAAGCCAGGACGAGGAGAGCACTGGCGCTGTCACAGCCGAAAACTCTACATCAAACTCTGTAGCGAGCTGGCAAAGCGAAGAGGAGGATGACCAGTTATAGTATTATCCTATCGGTTTCTGTAGTACATCCTCCGTTTCTGATCAAGGGAACGACAGTGTACGTAACAGCGTTCATCTTATTAGTTTCAGCGTTGTCTCGTATGATCTTGTTTTCGATTCTTGTAGCAACTGGAATCATAAAAAGGCTCTGAATTGTAAACTTAGCACATCAAATAAGCCGTGAGCCGATGGAGAAATTTATCATAGCATAATGTTGTGCAGTTTTCTAAATAGCATCTGCTTGAAATTTATAATGTTGTACTAGATTCTGCACCCTGTTACCTTTCTTTACAGTCCATTTATTATGTGTAGCGATTTTGGCACACGTTATTATGCATATAAAGAAACAGGTGCGGAAATTATTTTCCTTTGTTGCTGCATTTTTGTAGCATGGCACAGTAAGAATGACAATTATATTTAACACCCTATAACTCCAACCACAATTAGAGGAGAAATTTTTTAGTGTGCCGGTAACAAGGTCCGTATACCAAGTGTCATAATACTGGTTGAATTTTTTTTTTCAAGTATCCAAACACTTGTATTATAACACTTGATGTACTGAATTGTATTCCGGACACACTAAAAAATCTCCTATTAGAGGAGTCTCGTCCCTCATAGTTATCAAGTGACTAAAGAATGTTCTCTCGTAGTTATTAGGTGACTAAAGAATGCGTGATCACTATCATTAAATTTGATTAAAATTTGCAATTACAACACTAAAAAAGCATCCCTTAATATCAAATTCAACTGTGAATGTGCATTTTTTGGTTATCTTGTGACCAAGAAAATATTTATGCTACTAGAGAGTGGAGCAGGGGTGGGCACGGGCCGGGCCGGGCCCAAATTTGAAGGGACTGGACCGGACCCGCTTTAAAATGGAACGGGGCGGGGCGGGGCGGGTATTGAAATTTCTGAAGTTGGAACCGGACATAACCCGGCCTGTTTGAAACGGGCGGTTCGGGCCGGGTCCACGGGTCCAACGGAAGGGAACGACGTCGTTGTCTATCTTCCTCCGATGCGAAACCTAGATGCCCAGCGACAACCTTCACCGTCGCGCCGTTCAGCATCGTCACGTCTCCGGCGAACACCACTCGAATCTGTGACTGATGCATGTCGGTCTGAGTATATTACGAGTGTGCAAATACCACTCAGATCCATGACAAAGAGCTTTATTTGCACAGAACACTCGGATCCATGACAGATCCGAGAGAAATGAGGGACGTGTAGAGAGTGAGACTGTGAAAGAGTGAGAGAAAGGGGTGAGAGAGAAATGAGAGTATTGAATTCCAACGATGTTGGCGATGACGAAGCCGAGTATGAAGGTGTCCGAGGAAGAAGAGAGAGACTGCGAGTCTTGGTCCTGGGAAGAAAGAGCGGCAAAGTCATCTGCGTCTCGGGAAGAAAGAGCGGCAAAGTCATCTGCGAAGCCAAGGGTGTCTATGTCCAACGGGAATACGAGAGAAACGTGAATGTCGTGAGAAATCACCTCTTGCTGCAGAGCCTCGGCCAAGCCACGGAGCCCGAACTTGCTGGCGGAGTAGGCCGTGTAGCCGTAGATTCCGACTTGGCCGGCCTGGGATGACATCAGCGCGATCGAGCTCCGGAATGAGAGTTGCAGAGATGGGGGGAGAAGAAACAGAGAAGAGGAATGAGGGAGAAGGGAGAAGGTTCGAGAGATTGGGTGTGTGTTCTCGAGAGTGAGAGAACCATCACGGGGAGGGACAAAAAGAAGTGGGCCTGGGACAGTAACAGTACCCAACACAGGGTATTTTTGCAAACGGGCCGGTCCGGGTACCCGTTTTTCTATACTTTTGGAACCGGCCCGAACCTAAAATTTCAAAGACCCGCCCCGCCCCGCCCCGTTTCTCTTTTTTAAAATTAGGACCCGCCCGGTACCCGCCCCGAACCGCTAATACCCGCCCCTACCCGCGGATCCAGGACCCGTTTGCCCACCCCTAGAGTGGAGAGTAAACCCAACTAAAAAAAATTCCACTTCTTTGTTGGGTCCTTTTCAAATTTGTTGGTCTTCTTTTGGGAAGACAAAGGAAAGGGTTGGGACCAATTGGTGGCCTCCTCCATTCTTGTCTATTATTGGATACCAATCTCTGGCTGCTCTACATTTTAAGAGTATATGTCAAAGTTTTATTTGATGACTGATGTGCCAAATTGAATACAAGTATTAAATTCTCTTATTTTCCAATGGACGTGGCCAATATTTATTTTATTATTTTATTGGGCTTAGACTTACATTAACTATTAAAAAATAATCAAAATTAATTGTTGTTTTTATTCTATTGGTTGTTAATGGGACCCATGTATTAAAAATTTCAATTAAATATATTTGACTCCTTTGTTTACTGTCAAAAAAGACAACTAGAAAGTAAATGTCAAATGACTCACATGCCACATCATATATAACATATCCATTGAAGAACACCTAAATTTCTTTTAATCTTTTTTGACATATTTGACATTCTCTTTGAAGATGGTCTAAGTGGCATCAACTTCAATTATATCCACAGGTTTTTGGGCCCCCAAATTAACTGCAGCTACTGAATGGGGGCATCAAGTTGGGTGCTGATCTTTCAAGCCTCTGCTTCAACAAGAGGACATAGCCACGTTGGTTGGAACGGGATGTGTTATCGTTATGCACCTGAATTCTCATCTGCAGTTTAGATTAGTTTAAAATAGAATATTGGTGGTTTGAGAAAAAAGTCGGAAAAGTTTTAACACTTGATAACAAATCAAGATAGGGTATGTCCTCTTTCCTTTTGTTCTCTCTTCTATACAAAATTGAGGAGAACAATCACAACTTTGAAACTACTATGTGATGAGACATGTTCAGCTGCTCCTGGTGTAATCACGTTCATAGTTGAAGGGTAGGGGTACAGACTTGAACGCACGGTACTTTCCGACATTGTTCAAGTGCTCATTCTCCAACCTGCTCAGAAAAATACATTGAATGGTTGGTAGTCGATACCAGTTCAAGTTGTTCGGTTTTAGAGGATTAAGTGCTGAGAGGAGTAGAACATACCGAAAGAAGTTCCATATGCCACGACGAATGATCTCTAAGCAGGCAACCATCGCAGTCAAGGCTGTTCTATGGACAAAAGGCGCTTCTCTAATTCCCAGTACTGACTGCATCCAAGCGAGTCTCAGTACAACATTCAACACCTGCATGTCACATTATTCAAAATTAAAACGAGAAGGAACGAATGGCACTCCATAAGGGCTGAAGAAGTCAGTTTGTAAGTTGTAATCCTACCATGGCTATGAAATAAACACTGTGGTTTGATACGAGGAGTTTGTCTCTCAGCCAAGGATTTTTAGAATTTCGTTGCAGAAGACCCCAATCGATGACAATGTCCCAATATGTACCGACAACAGTTGCCACAACTGAACTAACTATAGCAAGGATTTTCGATGTCATCCCTTCTTTCAGACCATAACTTGTTCTCATGGCTACTGCAACGATTGTTGAGAAGTATTTCAGCGCATTTAACCCTTGCATTCCATCTCTCTCCTCTATCAAGCGTCGCACACACTGCAAACAAAGAACAGTTAAAACCATACTTTCAAGAAGGAGGAATTAAAGAGTTTCGAGCGCAGAATACCTGAAGCGAACGGATCCAATAAGGAATAATTGCTACAACAAAGTAGAAGGATTTAAAAACGTGGCTGTCGAGGCAGTTGTGTGATCTCTTTTTGAAGTCCCCCCAACCGTAATAGCAAACATAGAATTCCAAACTCCTGAAAGCTTGAACCTGAATGAAAATGTACAACGTTACTCGATCATAAGCAACACAAGTATCAGTACACTAAACGAATCACAGGTAGTGTCAATACCTGGCTAGTAAGCTGATCTGCCAAGAAAAAATCCGGCAGGGTGACCTACCGAAAAAACAAACAAAATTTTAATGTCTTTTACATAAGTGTATTCGAATAGTATGTCCACAGGAAGAAGTTCGGCTCTGGTTACCTTATAAAGAGGAGCAAGAAGACAATGGGATATGCATAGAAGGAGGAAATATCGACTGGAACGATATATAACGTTGAAAGGACAAAACATTATAAGAAGCACAACCTGCAAATGCAATATTTCCATGAAAAAGATTCATGAGCAAACTGTTTTAACAAAGGAAATCCGTCTTATTGAAGAATCTAACTCTTACAATGACTAGGCCCAGGGGGACTAATTCTTTCAAGGCTACGAAGCTTTTTGTTCTTGGATCCAACTCCATATCCAAAGTTGAGATGACACCAGCCAATGCGAGAATTGCAATACCTGAACTGAGAAGGCAAAGCTGTCTGTAACCAATCTCTGACCCTTGCTTGAAGCCAAAGATAAATGGATAATTTACACGATAGCACCTCCAAAAGAATATGTTCGCTGAGAACATGATCAGATGTAGGACAATGAATCCAAACAGGCTGCAAAAGTGGGGAAATGAATGATCGTCACGAAACAAATAGCTATGCAGGTTTAAATTTCTCCACAGATGTAGATATGATGAGATAACTATTATGCAAACACTTGCCTGTACAGGGGAAATATGTTTTCCATGTACAGAACACGCCCGTCACTCTCAAGGATATTTCTTGCATGCATAAGCACAATGATGGCTACTACAAGTGCAATGGAGCCCCCGGAGAGCAACCCTGTGGGTACACAACAAATGATCATCGATATCTTGCATAAGGTCCACTCGATATGGAAACCAAGAGAGAACAAATAACTTTTCATTCAGACAGCACAAATCTTACCCAAGAAAAATGTACTTCTATGCTTTTCCCTTCTAGCTTTCGGCCTTAATGTCTTCATTCCTTTTCTTCGATTTCCATTTGCGAAGTGCTTTATGAAGGTAGTCTCCACCCTTTCCAAAAGCCTAGTAACCTGAGAAGCCGAAAGATGTATCATAAAAAAAAAAAGCTTTAGACGGGCAATGGTTTGGAGTCATAGTAATCGTTTGGATCATAAGAAAAAGATTTACTCACTTCATCGCTGCTACTGAGATAAGAATTATCCACCATATTCAAGTAAACCTTCGATGCATTCCTTGAAGAGAACTGCACTAACACACGGTTAGTATGATTGAAACATTAAATATATAACTTCAATTTGGAATGGATGAATCGGAAACAAAGCGATCAAACCTTGTCATATTTCTTCATGATCTTTGAGAAAGCCAATTGATTAAGGAAACTGCACCATCCATTAGCAACATAATCAATCATACATAACACTAATTTTAGTTTTAATATTAATGTAATCAGGAACTGCAATGTTACCAGTAGCTTTTTAAAAGCCGGAGCTTTTGATAGAACTCACTAAAAGCCTGTTTCATTTGCTCTTCTACTTTCCTCAGCTGTTTCTTGCTGAATGATAAGTAATTCTGCTGGAATATGCTTTTAATTGTTGACACTGGAGTTTCAGGTATCATGTTGATCTTTATATGATCTAGAACCTCTAGTTGTGGTGGTTTAAGCCCCTGAATATCCACCGTCCCTCTGTTGGCTTTCCGGTCATCGGTTTCCGATTCTTTGCCTCCCCTCTCTTCATCATCTTCCATTTCTTCTTCATCGCTCATCTCAACTTCGTTAATCACATCCATATCTTCTCCCCCTTCACAATCATAACCAGTACTTCAAAATATTAGGAAAAAAAAGAAAAACATATCATATATTTTACTAATTAAAAATCTTATGCGCCTCTTTTCACCTTCTGCACTCCTCTTAATTATGTTATTGATTCTCCTTGTTCAGTTACAGCTCTGTAAAAAGATGGGAGTGCAGAAGGTGAAAAGGGGAATTCGGAAAATCACTTTCCTCCCCAAGTGAACTGAAAAAACTACACACAAAATTTCAAACTCTCAATCACGGAATCTACTAAGAAAACAAGAGAATCAGAAAACCTACCTGTTTTTCTACCACTTGTGGGATGAACTGCTGAGACTGAAGAAATCCCATTGCTTGCCAAATCACTCCCTCCAATATCCACCTCTGGATTATCAACCTTTAACCTAAGAGCAATCAAAGCATCCATCTGCCTATTCAACTCCTCAGCCTCCTCCACGACTTCCCCAACTTTCTTCTTGTAAAAGCAATTCACCTTGTTAAACTCATCGTCCAGGCTCCTAAAAAACACAACCTCAAACTCTCCTCCCTCGTCGGCCGGCATCAAAAACCTTGTCTGCCACTGCCCTTCCTCACCTTCTTCACCCACAAGTATCTCCTCGTCCTCCTTCTTCCTCAGCGAGCCCCGTTGCCGGCTTGTCAGCCCGCTGAATGCTCTATAGAGTGACACCCTCCTCTTTAGTGTCGACCCTGCCGAAGTCGCCGCCATTGGCGTCGATGATGCATTTTTCTTCCGGAAACGCAGGATGTCTTTTAAGATAAGCTTGAGAGAGTTGTAGTCCATGTATGCATCTTGCCATTCCGGCACCATTTGCGAAACAAACTCTTTTCCGAACTTCATCTTCTTCCTCCTCTAATGAAGCCCTCAATGAGTATGTAGCTCACTTGATTACAAACATTCACTCCTGCACCCGAGTTCTCGAGTTCGCTTAAAACAAAAGAAGCTCAGAGATGGTGATGTTGGAGCTTTGTTTTATTTAGGAAAGCGCGTTGCATTCTTGCTTTTTTGTACATTGCTTCTGGTCAAATGTCAGATTGGAGGAAGAAGACGTGCCATACATGTAAGGAAGGTTGTCTCGTATCAAAATCACATGTAGAATTCTTTATTTTTGGAAGCTTCTCTACTAAAGTTTTTATTTTTTTAAATCTAGGAACGAGAATAGACTCAATGCAAGTGAGCAAGCAAACTACCTTAAGTTGTCTAACCTAACCCACGTCCGTCGATATTAAATATCGGTCACTACCTTGCTCCTTTGTTATTTACATGTTGCAACCACACCTCACACCTGTGGCCCTGCTTTTTGTTGTCTTCAATGGATGGATTTTTGCAACAGAAAAAGGTTCAATAAAGTGAAAATAGTGTTTGGTTGGCAAGAAAATGATGCATATGATATGAATGCAACTTTACCTGTAGTCACGGATTTATGTTGTTACCAAATGCTATTTCAGTGGATGACAGATGACAAATTTGCACGCATTATGCCTTTAATTGTGCGTAAGACGAATGTTGTCAATGACGTAACATGAGTAAGTCTACTTGATTAAGACTAGATTATATTTAATTAGCTGTCTTTTCAACGATTCCTTCCAAGATTTGATCTTTAATTTGATTCGTTCTTTACGAGTCGTTTTCTCTTGTGAACACTTGAGTTGCACAAAAATGAACTTAAATGGTCCAACTCTCGAACAGGGATAATTATTGTTAGTCATTTGAGTTAAAAAAAAAATAGTGAATGAACGTAACATAATCAGATAATATATATACAGGATATGATGAACATTTGTTGTATTAATTTGGTTAGGTAATATACACACACATTGATGACACCGCCAAATCTTTCTGTGGATTGCTTCTTTCACCTGACACAAATTCACTATCAATTTTACGTCAAGCAATACGTGGAGTAACTCAATTTTACGTCAAAAAATTCGAACTTCAAACTTTTTACTTAAAATTTATACTCTTATTCAGTAGATATTGTCTTCGTTTTAAAAAGAAAATTGTTAATTTAGTTGCCTAACCAATAATTAAGTATGGTAGTTGGACGGTGTTTTGACGGAGGGCACGACTATAAACAGTCAGATATGCATTAGGATTTAAATAATGTGATTTGGTAATTAGGTTTAATTAATGTAATTTGGTAAGACAAGTTGTACACTTTTGCACCAAATGTGATTGTATATAATTATAGGTGGGACATGCACATTCACATTGCCAACTGTAAATGCAATCTTATCCGTCCATCTAATAATCATGATCATAATCAAAATCAACCTTCCAAAATTAATATGCCAATTTGAAAATTCTATGGTAGGCCAAAGCAAACAAGCATAATGTCGCCACAAAAAGCAACTTTGAGGGGGTTTTTTTTTTTTTTTACCCGATATTTTAATTAAGGGTTGTGATTTTCACACACCCTTAACTACTTTTCCCACACCCCTTCCTATTTTTTAATAGTTAATTGGTATCCTACTATTTAATCTTCCATATATACCCTTCCTACTTTTTTATGGTAATTAATAAAAGATTAAATAGGGAGGGGTATATATGGAAGATTAAATAGTAGGATACCAATTAAGTACTAAAAAATAGGAAGGGGTGTGGGAAAAGTAGTTAAGGGTGTGTGAAAATCACAACCCTTTAATTAATATATTATGGAAAGTCCTAAGAAGGCAGAGATGTGTACATATCATATTAATTAATAAATTTATTTTATTACAAGTTAATTGTATGATCACTTGCCGCATGTAATGATATACAAATGTGATATAAATATGTTATTTCCTTAACATTACTCTTCTAATTTGCAGAGATGAGAATTTGAGTATGAATGTTAGACATTCACACATTTCTTGTTTTTTTTTTTTTAAATAAATATCTAGGATCGATGAACAAGGCCATCCAACATTAATGATTTGGTTAAGTTAGCTAGATGAGTGTGCTCTTCTTTTATGCACTAAGTTCGATTGGCTCACCATCATTTAGATGTAAATTATGATATCATTTGCCAGAGAAGTGAGCTGACATTTGTGATTTGATTTTAACAAATGACCTTTTGTTGGGGGACGATAAAGCAAAATTAGGATGTATGGAAATCAAACATAAAATTCATTGATATATATATATATATATATATATATATATATATATTTTAATCAATTTAAATTACAAACTTTTACAAGTTTAATCAGAATCTAAATTTCAACTTCATATGTGTTACACTAGTACAAAAATATCAAGTGGATTTACTTAGCTTTTCTACATGGTGAGGTTGACATAGTGTGAATAAGAAGTTTCATTAATATATTTTGTTCTTGCCCAAAAAAGACATTAGCAATACATCAAGGGTTTTATACACACACCAATTTTATGAAGACACCCTACATCCAAAAAATCCTAACTTTGTCCCTCATTCTTCTAAAGACACCCCCACATCTCCTCCCCAAAAACAAAAGAGCATTCCAAACGGCCCCAATTCGACGACCAAGCATCTCTGGTTACCTCCGTCATCGACATTGGTATGGCCGATAACTCCCATTTCTAGTACAGTAACACCTCAACTCACCTACCCGAATACGCCTTCACCTATATCACCTCTGTCGCTGAAGTAGTCGTCCTACACTTGCCACCACATCTCAACCCCTCTCTGTTTTCACCTCTATCAACAATCACGTCATATGATTTATAAAATATGATTTAAGTAGATAGTATCTCTAACACTATGTTTGGATGAAGAAATTTAAGATTACTAAGGAATTTCAAAATGATGGAAATTAAAATGACATGATTTTATTTTATAGAATTTGTGAATTTTCTTATTTGGTTAACCTAAAAGAACAATAGAATTGAATACGGAATTTGTTATTTTTAAACTCTCAATCATAGAAATTAATAAATTATACATATTTACATAGAATTTAAACTTGGGAATTAGAGGTCCCAATTTCCAAGTTTTTTTCCATGCCAAAATTTTAAATTTCTATGGTTATGAATCCAAACAAGGGAATTGGTGCATATCAATTTATAAATTCTGACTTTTACACAAATTTCAAGTTTATTTCTCTCATCCAAATATAGTGTAACATTATATTTTATAAATTGTAGGGTGTTAATAGAATAACTAAAAGGGAACCAAAATGAGCTGACATGTCGGCACCTGATTGGTTCCGTGATACCAAAAGAGCGTTTTACAGTTTACTCTCAGAAACCCAGACGTTAACAAACAAAACGGATCTCCACCACCGTTTGGAGAGAAGCTAAAAAATTCCGACCAAAAATCTTCCAAATTCCTCCATCGGAGCCACCACCCACGGCCGGGGTTTCTCTTTCTCGCTCAAAATGTCGCGAATCAATTTTAGTATAATTCTGATTCTGGGGTTAATGTCGACGGTGGTGCATTCCATGCGGTTCGACCTCCAATCGGGCGCCACCAAGTGCATCTCCGACGACATAAAGAGCAGCTCCATGACCGTCGGCAAGTACGCCGTCGTCAATCCCAAGGAGGGATTTCCTATACCTGATTCGCATAAGCTCACTATCAGGGTAATCTCCAAACCATTTCTGTATCCGGGTCTGTTTCCATATCTGAAAATATGATCTGGGTTTTCTTTATTTACCAATTTTACAATTGGGTTTTGTGTTTAATCTTGTTTCGAATCTGTTTCGGAGTCGAATGTGGCGAAAAGATTGAATTTTTCAGATTGAAGTTTAATGTTTAGGCAAAGCATTGATTCAGAATTTGGATTTCTGTAAATTGGGTTTGATGATTTGCATTGTAAAGTTGGATTTTTTGGAAACAGTGTGGAGATTTAACCTGGTGGTGTTATTGGTTTGTAACAGGTGACCTCACCTTATGGAAGTAACTATCACTATGGGGATCATGTGGAGTCGGGTAATTTTGCGTTTACTGCTGCAGAGACTGGTGATTATTCTGCTTGCTTTTGGGTGTCAGATCATAAGCCCTCGACGACGGTGACGATTGATTTTGACTGGAAAACTGGTGTTGCTGCTAAGGACTGGTCCAAGGTTGCCAAGAAGGGGCAAATTGAAGTAAGCACTATTTTGATTGCACATTGATGCATTTTTTGTGTGTTTATGCCCCTTTTGTGAATTCCGGCATGAGCGTAAACTTGACTCTTTCATGATTGATACTTATATGAGGAAATGTGATGTTAGAGAACCTAAAATAGGAATACAAATGCTTGTTGATTACGAATGTATAATACGAAGAACGTAGGACTTCTAAAACTTGTTAGATTCACAAGAAGTACCAAGGAATTAAGAAAAAACTTTAGAACTCTTCTTTTAATGTAAAAACAATCAGCCTGTCTCTTGTGGGCTTCAAAGGCTCGTATTTATGGAGTTGGCATCCTTAAAGCATTATGAATGGATATCGAAATATGAAAATCACGCAACATCCAAAACTTACCGTACATACTAAGTTCTGTTATTGGACAAAAGATAAGTAGCAGACCAATCATATTTGAACAATGATATGTCATATATCCTTGTTCTTATACAACAACAACAACAACAACAACAAAGCCTTTTCCCACTAAGTGGGGTCGGCTATATGAATCCTAGAACGCCATTGCGCTCGGTTTTGTGTCATGTCCTCCGTTAGATCCAAGTACTCTACGTCTTTTCTTAGAGTCTCTTCCAAAGTTGTCCTAGGTCTTCCTCTACCCCTTCGGCCCTGAACCTCTGTCCCGTAGTCACATCTTCGAACCGGAGCGTCAGTCGGCCTTCTTTGCACATGTTCAAAATCACCGGAGCCGATTTTCTCTCATATTTCCTACAATTTCGGCTACTCCTACTTTACCTCGGATATCCTCATTCCCAATCTTATCCTTTCTCGTGTGCCCACACATCCCACGAAGCATCCTCATCTCCGCTACACCCATTTTGTGTACGTGTTGATGCTTTACCACCCAACATTCTGTGCCATACAACATCGCTAGCCTTATTGCCGTCCTATAAAATTTTCCCTTGAGCTTCAGTGGCCTACGACGGTCACACAACACGCCGGATGCACTCTTTCCATCCAGCTCGTATTCTATGGTTGAGATCTCCATCTAATTCTCCGTTCTCTTGCAAGATAGATCCTAGGTAGCGAAAACGATCGCTTTTTGTGAGCTTCGCTAGATTGCTCCGGTCATTAGTGTGGATAAGTATATAAATGGATAGAGATAGGAAAGCAAACACAAGATGTACGTGGTTCACCCAGATTGGCTACGTCCACGGAATAGAAGAGTTCTCATTAATTGTGAAGGGTTTACACAAGTACATAGGTTCAAGCTCTCATTTAGTGAGTACAAGTGAATGATTTAGTACAAATGACATTAGGAAATATTGTGGGAGAATGATCTCGTAATCACGAAACTTCTAAGTATCGGAGTGTGGTGTCGTCTTGACTTGCCTTATCTGTCTCATAGGTAGATGTGGCATCTTCTCTGGAAGTACTCTTCCTCCATCCAGGGGTGGTATCTTTAACTGGTGGAGATGCACAAGGTAATGTATCAATTTCACTTGAAGCTTACTTGTAGTTTCAGGCTTGGTCAAGCGCGATACAAACCATGTAGTAGGAGTCCCCCAAGTCGCCGAGCTCGGGGGTCTGCTGAAAGAGGTGACAGACAAGGTAAGCAATCAGAGCTCCGACTGATTGTTCACCTTCTCCCCATCTTGCAGCAGCATGAAGGATAAAGAGAAGAAAAATGAGAAGAGATGATATGAGATACTTTTGCTTTTGAAGAAGTAACTTTCCACAGGCTTATTCTTGAACTGAGCTGGAGGGTTTTCTGGTTTCCTCCAGAGTATAAGGCCGACTGAAGAATTTGAGGGTCAAAACAAGTCCATCAAATCTAGAGTACGTTCCACCCTGCTGATATGGGATACTTTTGCTTTTGACAGAGTAATGAATGTATCGGCACGTGTGCTGTTACGCTTGTCTCCACATGCTTCCTTGTATCCTTCGCACTTGCCCTATCTGTTCCTCAAGCAGATGCGGAATCTTCCCTGGAAACATAAGATGTTGAAGATGAGTACTCGAGAGCAATGCCAGGTAAGTAATCAGGTAAGGGGTTCCAGGCAGTCAGTTCCTGGCTGGAAGCTTGATTCCAAGTGCTGACTGATTGCTCTCTTTCTCCTTGTCTTGCAGGTAAAAACAAGGCCAAAAGAAAAGACAGGGAAAAAGCATGATATGGGATACTCTTGCTTTTAACCCTGATGATATGAGATATTCTTGCTCTAGTATAGCTTGTTTGCAGAGGTATTATCGGGGGGAAAGAAAGCTGAATATTTCGAAAGGCTTCGTTGGGAGTGCCCTCTCAGATATGATGAAGGGTTGAGCATTTTTGCAGGTCTGCCTGTCCGTTGGGGATGGAGGTCGACATATATAGGAGTCTCCCTAACAACAAGTAGTAATGCTATTCCTTTACCCTGCTTGGTCATAGCACGGTAGTGGGAGCTACCAGTTTCACATGTTTTAACTCTGTCAGAGCACTTTGAAAAAGTGGTCTGTGGTATCTGGCTCTCGAGATTCGGAGAACGATGCCTCTTCGATTTTTGAGAAAGCAATCATGCTGGGGGTATGACTCTCGAGATTCGGAGAGCAGTGTCTCTTCGATTTTTGAGGAAGTAATCATGTTGGGAGTCTGGCTCTCGAGATTCGGAGGGCGGTGCCTCTTCGATTTTGGAGCAAGCAATCTTGTTGGGAGTGTTGTCTCGAATGTGAGTAAAGGTTGGGCATGTTTGCTAGTCTACCTTGCCACGAAGCACAAAGGTTGACACACAGGGACTTTCCAATTATCCAGCAATGGTACTGTTCCTTTACCCTCTCTTCGATTTTGAGAAAGTAGTCATGTTGGGAGTCTGGCTCTCGAGATTCGGAGGACGGTGCCTCTTCGATTTTGGAGCAAGCAATCTTATTGGGAGTGTTTTCTCGAATGTGAGTAAAGGTTGGGCATGTTTGCTAGTCTACCTTGCCACGAAGCACAGAGGTTGACACATAGGGACTTTCCAATTATCCAGCAGTGGTACTGTTCCTTTACAGTTGTGGGTAATAATATGGTAGCTAGACCTTCAAAATTTATGTGTCTAAACTTTTGTTAGTGCTGTTTCTTTGCTATTCTTTTACCTTTCTTGGTCAGAGCGATGTAGTGGGAGCTGCAAGCTTCACGTGCTCAACTTTGGCAGAGAACTTTGGCAAAGTTATTTGTGGTACCCATGAGCTATTGTTGCGTGTGGGAAGTGGGTGATTGAACAGTAAGATTCATGTGCTTTCTACTTCACCAGAAGTCTTCGACAGAATGCCCATAATTTCTGCAAAGCTGAGTGTGCGTGTGACAGGTGCTGACAAGGCTAGAAAAGTAGGTGCCTCTTCGATTTCTGAGATCGGCCCTCGTGGTCTCTGAGCAGCCCAGCTTTTGAGAAAGCGAGCGCCTCTTCGATTGATTCGGAGAACGATGCCTCATCGATTTTTGAGAAAGCAATCATGCTGGGGGTCTGGCTCTCGAGATTCGGGGAGCAGTGTCTCTTCGATTTTTGAGAAAGTAATCATGTTGGGAGTCTGGCTCTCGAGATTCGGAGGGCGGTGCCTCTTCGATTTTGGAGCAAGCAATCTTGTTGGGAGTGTTTTCTCGAATGTGAGTAAAGGTTTGGCATGTTTGCTAGTCTACCTTGCCACGAAGCACAGAGGTTGACACACAGGAACTTTCCAATTATCCAGCAATGGTACTGTTCCTTTACCCTCTCTTCGATTTTTAAGAAAGTAGTCATGTTGGGAGTCTGGCTCTCGAGATTCGGAGGACGGTGCCTCTTCGATTTTGGAGCAAGCAATCTTATTGGGAGTGTTTTCTCGAATGTGAGTAAAGGTTGGGCATGTTTGCTAGTCTACCTTGCCACGAAGCACAGAGGTTGACACACAGGGACTTTCCAATTATCCAGCAGTGGTACTGTTCCTTTACCCTTGTGGGTAATAATATGGTAGCTAGACCTTCAAAATTTATGGGTCTAAACTTTGTTAGTGCTGTTTCTTTGCTATTCTTTTACCCTTCTTGGTCAGAGCGATGTAGTGGGAGCTGCAAGCTTCACGTGCTCAACTTTGGCAGAGAACTTTGGCAAAGTTATCTGTGGTACCCATGAGCTATTGTTGCGTGTGAGAAGTGGGTGATTGAACAGTAAGATTCATGTGTTTTCTACTTCCCCAGAAGTCTTTGACAGAATGCCCATAATTTCCGCAAAACTGAGTGTGCGTGTGACAGGTGCTGACAAGGCTGGAAAAGGCTGGAAAAGTAGGTGCCTCTTCGATTTCTGAGATCGGCCCTCGTGGTCTCTGGGGAGCCCAGCTTTTGAGAAAGCGAGCGCCTCTTCGATTTTTGAGATCGGCCTTCGTGGTCTTTGAGCAGCCCAACTTTTGAGAAAGCAAACGCCTCTTCGATTTCTGAGATCAACCCTCGTGATCTCTAAGCAGCCCAGCTTTTGAGAAAGCAAACGCCTCTTCGATTTCTGAGCAGGCGCCTCTTCGATTTCTGAAGCTTCGTCGAATGCAGATTTTTATAGGGGCTGGCATTAAGTTCCAAAGCACACTTGAATCTCCACCAGTAGAAGCTTCATTCTTGCACTTCTAAGATCTTGATTTGTCCGACCTCTTCTCTCTTCAACACCTTTGAAAATGTCTGGCCCCTCCGACCGTCGTTTTGACTTGAACCTTGTTGAAGAGGCAGCCCCGCCTTCTCCAGACAACATATGGCGCCCATCCTTCGTCTCCCCTACTGGTCCTCTTACCGTTGGGGATTCCGTGATGAAGAATGATATGACCGCTGCGGTGGTGGCCAGGAACCTTCTCACTCCCAAAGATAACAGACTACTTTCCAAACGGTCTGATGAGTTAGCTGTTAAGGATTCGCTGGCTCTCAGTGTTCAGTGTGCAGGTTCTGTGTCTAATATGGCCCAACGCCTATTTGCTCGAACCCGCCAAGTTGAATCATTGGCGGCTGAAGTGATGAGTCTCAAACAGGAGATTAGAGGGCTCAAGCATGAGAATAAACAGTTGCACCGGCTCGCACATGACTATGCTACAAACATGAAGAGGAAGCTTGACCAGATGAAAGAAACTGATGGTCAGGTTTTACTTGATCATCAGAGATTTGTGGGTTTGTTCCAAAGGCATTTATTGCCTTCGTCTTCTGGGGCTGTACCGCGTAATGAAGCTCCAAATGATCAACCTCTGATGCCTCCTCCTTCTAGGGTTCTGTCCAGTACTGAGGCTCCAAATGATCCCCCTCCGGTGCCTTCTCTTTCTGGGGCTCTACCGACTGCTGAGACTTCTCCTAAGCAACCTTTGTGAAGGCTCCCTCTTGTGTGCTTATTTTGACTCATGTATATGTACATATTTGTAGCTTATCGGGGATATCAATAAATAAGCTTTCCTTCATTTCAACGTATTGTGTTAAATACACCAAAGCCTTCTTCGCTAAGTTCTTTGAATTTTCTTTTGTTAAAGCTTGTATGTTGAAGCTTTCTGAGTGGAGCATGTAGGTTGGGGTAGTGTTCCCTTAATTTCCCGAGTGAGGAAAACTTCTCGGTTGGAGACTTGGAAAATCCAAGTCACTGAGTGGGATCGGCTATATAAATCTTAGAACGCCATTGTGCTCGATCCTGTGTCATGTCCTTCGTTAGATCTAAGTACTCTAAGTCTTTTCTTAGAGTCTCTTCCAAAGTTTTCCTAGGTCTTCCTCTACCCCTTCGGCCCTGAACCTCTGTCCCATAGTCGCATCTTCTAATCGGAACGTCAGTAGGCCTTCTTTGCACATGTCCAAACCACCGTAACCGATTTTCTCTCATCTTTCCTTCAATTTCGGCTACTCCTACTTTACCCCGGATATCCTCATTCCTAATCTTATCCTTTCTCGTGTGCCCACACATCCAACGAAGCATCCTCATCTCCGCTACACCCATTTTGTGTACGTGTTGATGTATCGCCGCCCAACATCCTTGTTCTTATGATTCTCATTAATTGGTATTTTAATTTTTTTGTAGATTAGAGTATATTGATCAAAAGATATGGTTTTATGTCTTGTGCTGATATTATTTTTGTTCCTTGTGCTAGACGATGGAACTTGAGCTGAAAAAATTGTACGATACTGTGTCATCCATTCATGATGAGATGTTTTATCTTCGTGAAAGGTACCAAATCAATATATCTTGTGCTTAAATAGTTTCTGTACATGCGGCTCGGTTTCACAATTCAATATGGTGCCACATTATAATCCATGTGCATGCTTGAATTAAAATTTTCTTCATCTGGAAAAGCATGAAATGTGCCGCGTTACTCTACGTGTGTAAATTTACAAAGTGCTGGGGATGTTCAGTTTAGTATTCCTTTTGTTGACAGAATACTAATTACTTTTCTTAATTTGTTTACCCCTTTTGACTTTTACCAGGTCTTTATGTATGAGATGATTCTTATTCTGGTTCCAATACGAGTACGATATTTGAGGTTTTAGTATTATTTTTTCGTACAACACACTTTAGTTGTAGGGATCTTTGTGTTTTGTTCATTATCTTTTCTTCGTATTCCTCTTTCTTTTGTTGAATCATCTTCCTTTGCCTTTAAAGTGATACCGTTTGAAATCTGAGCGGGACATATTAAGTTGGAGGCATATTAAAATGTAAACTCGTATGCAGCTTTCTGCCGAAATATTGAACCTTATTTGTTCCCTCCCTCATCTCTTATATTCTACTTTTGACCGTTCCCGTACTTCAGGGAGGAAGGAATGCAACAACTTAATCGATCAACTAACTCCAAGATGGCGGTTTTTAGCGGGCTTTCGCTTTTTGTATGCCTGTCAGTGGCTGGTTTGCAACTATGGCATCTCAAGATGTTCTTTGAGAGGAAGAAGCTCCTCTAGTTCCACTTTGTATTTATTTTTTCAAATTTATTTCTGCAGTTACATACGCACACTATTTTTTGTTCCCTGTATTTTGATGCCAAATTGTAATTTGGGCATTGATTTGTTCTGCCGAGAGGTTAGCTTCTAGGAAGGAATCCTATCAAATTTTTTGTTTGTTTTGTTGAAACTGGTTTCTGTACTTTTTCCAGAGCCAGAAAACTGACTGACTTCATCAACATCATTGGGAAATTTAATATATCGTTGTATAAAAAACATTAGGTTATGTCACTTCGATTCTCGTACATAGGAAGTATGTTGTCGAATTTGATTTCTATAACATTGTCTATAACTTTATGTATGAATGTGAGCTCTATAGTTGTGAGAGTCATATGACACGAGAATCATCAACTCATGAGATTCATATGTTAAACACAATAAATGCACTCACCTCTTTGCTGTCTTGGATATTCCGGCTTACCGCATAAGTTTGATTCCAATTTACAAAAATCGAAGTTGTTTTATCAGGAGTTGCTATTGAAACTTTAAAAATGTTATTGTGCACTTATTAAGTAAATTTCTCGATTATGGTTTTACAAGTGCATGAAAAAAACATCAATCTTTAAGCTATACGGTACAAATTGAAAATGGGCTGTGATTCTCTTCCCTCTTATTTACATCCTCTTCCACCCCTCCTCTCATAATTTCTTATTTTGTCTTTTTCTTGCTATAAAAAATTAATATAAAAGGTTGACGTGACTTAACTGTGACCGTTCAATTAAGACGGGAGGGAAGGGGAGGAAAAAAAAGAGGAAAATAATCCTACGCCATAAAATACCGTTGATAAAACTGAACCAATGTGTCAGTGACCAACGAACCCATGCCGCTGCTAGGGCATCAACAATGGCAAGCAAGACTGAGCTTCAGCCTGGCCTACAAGGCCCAGAGCTGCCCCTCCATGACACACCTCAAGCAAATCCACGGCCGCGTGGTCGTCACAAACCTCCAGCACCACGCCATCGTCCTCGCCAAGATGTTCCGCTTCGCCGCCATCTCGCCCTCCGGTGACTTAAGCTACCCCCACCGCCTGTTCGATCAAATGCCCCAACCAAACACTTTCTTCTACAACACCCTCATCCGGGGCTACTCTAGAAGCTCGTCTCCGCCGCAATCGGTGGTTCTTTTCAACCAGATGAGGCTGAACTGCGTCGATCCAGATGAGTTTACCTTCACGTTTTTGCTGAAATCGCGGTCGTACCCAGTACCAAGGCTCCTGCTTTACGCAGGGTCTGGAAGAGGTAAATGTCGGTTAGCCTTACTCAAGTCTCGAACCGAGACCTACCGCTCATGGGCGAAGACACTTGCCATCGCACCAAGTGCGACCTCTCTTTTGCTGAAATCGCGGTCAAGAATGAAAATTGATGCGGCTCCGATTGTGTGGTCCGATGAGATTCATGGGATTGCGTTGAAGTTTGGGTTTTGCGCGCATTTGTTTGTATAGAACGCATTGATTCATATATATGGGGTGAGAGGGATACCGGTTGCGGCGAGGCGAGTTTTCGATGAGGCAGTGGCTCGTGACGTTGTTTCGTGGTCGGGTTTGGTTATTGCGCATGTGAGAGCAGGGGAATTGGAGTTTGCACGGCAGGTGTTTGATGAGATGCCTGAGAGGGATGTGGTTTCTTGGACTGCTATGATCTCTGCGTATTCCCAAGCAAAGTATTCGAGAGAAGCGCTTGATTTGTTTTGGGAGATGAATCGTGAGGGAGTGATGCCCGATAATCTCAGCTTGTACGGATTCCGGAGATGTGGAAACGGGGGTATGCATCCACCAATATATTGATGACAATGGGTTTGTGTGGATGGTTTCGCTCTGCAATGCACTGATTGACATGTACGCGAAGTGTGGATGCATGGATCGAGCGTGGCAAGTGTTTGATAAGATGAGCCGGAAGAGCTTGGTCACTTGGAATTCGATGATTTCAGCATGTGCAAACCATGGCAATGCCGATGATGCGTTTGGTTTGTTGAGTGCATGACTGCTGCTGGTGTTGCACCGGATAGGGTCACATTTTTAGCCCTTTTAGTTGCGTATACACACAAGGGATTGGTAGATGAAGGGCTCAGACTATTCGAGAGAATACAAACAGATTATAGAATCGAGGCACGAATTGAGCATTACGGTTGCATGGTTGATATGTTAGGGAAGGCAGGACGGTTGGAGGAAGCATACAGTTGATTAGTAATATGCCAATCCCGAGCAACGATGTTGTTTGGGGAACACTGCTTGCAGCTTCCAGAACTTATGGGGATGCTGCTGGTATGGGCGAGAGGGTCGTGAATAGGCTGTTAGACTTGAAACCAGATGAAGGCGGGTACTACATTCTCCTTCGTGATATTTATGTCGCGGCCGGAAGGACAATGGAAGCAAATGCGATGAGGCGACGCATGAATGTTAACGGTGCTAGTAAGACTCCTGGATGCAGCTGGGTGGGAGCATAAGGTTTCCGTTGAATGCTCTATCAGCGTTCGGAATTGCTCAGTCATGCTTTTATGTAATTCTCATATCTTAATGTCTAGTTACCATTTGGATGTTTAGACAAGTGATTGGATGCAATTTCTGTTGGTTGTCACCCTGAAATTGGTCAATGCTTCTTGTGCTTGAGAATTGTAAGTTAAGGCGAATGTTACGCTCGTAAGGGTTGCATGGTATTCACAAAACTTTGTGAGTCTTGCATATTTATATTTGATCTGAATGTCACAGACGGATTGCATGTTAGATATAGGTTCTAACTTGAATGCCATAAGTAGAATACGTATTAGGAAGACTTCTTCAAAATTGCATGTGTTAACTCATGAGTAATTAGTAGGACTACCTCTGATTGTTAACGGTGACAGCTAAATACTTGTGTTTCTTAACTTTGATTCTCTAAAACCGGTTATTGTTTGCTTGTTTTCATTATTGTTGATCTCAATACTTTTGCTTATTCGCATTTGGTATTTTAATTCACAATTTCAACTTTCTTAAATTTTTTATTTAATAGTTGATTAAGAATTTTTTTAGCACAAATTATTCATATCAGTCATTGAGAAGAATGACATTACTTGAGGCGTTTATGCTACAATAACATTGTCCTCTTGTAACTTGTAAGTATTTTTATGTGATTTTAACCTAATTATGCATGTGCTAAAAATCCTATCACCTTACATTGTTTCGCTCACTTCTACCTCACCTATTGTTATTTTAAAGACCTTAAAACTCATAAGATAATTGGTCATGCTGAAAGAATTTAAGATTTGTATATTTTGACTATGGAGGATATGGTTCTTTCATATTCAAGTAATCATCAAGTTCTAAGTGTAAAATAAATAAATAACTTATTTCGGGTGAAATTATCACACAAACAAACATTGTTGTACGTTTCCTCCTTTTGGCTTGCTTCAATGAATTCATTTTACCGACAAAAAAAATGAGCCCATACAGAGAGCTTGTCTTAGTAATTAACTCAAAATATAAATTCACCCAAAAACAAAACTTAAAAATATAAATTGAACTGGGAATTCAAAAGAGATACATAATGACCAAATAGAAAGCGCATACATTGGCTTCTCTTTACATGTTTCTTAAAATGTAGAAAATCCAAACCTAACTAAAGATCACATAGGAATCTAAACCACGTTGTTTTGTTCTCACCAAACATTCTTGGTCCATACGTAGAAATAAATATGTCAACAAGTAACGGAAATTGTATCCAGATGAAGGAGGTAACTGGAACACTAGCAATCAAAATGCTTGCGATAACAATTGATAGTTTCCCGTTAAGCATAATGTAAAGGGCGCAAGAAAAGACAATCATCATGGAGGCAATAGATAAAAGTAGGGTGAAAAGGCCTATCATCATTTTTGTGGGCAAAGATTTGTAAAAATCATCTTGAGAATAACGTGATGTGAGAATCCCCAAAAACATAATAATCGAAGTTGTGGAAGAAAAAAGTGAGATTGCATCTGAAAATACAAATGCTATGAATACCTTTTTAGTTAAGAATGTCGGAAGACCTGTATCTCCATTATTTCCACCAGGAACTGTGAACACTGCAGCAAACATTATGGTGACAATAAGAGCACCTACAACTGTACAAGAAGTTGCTGTTTCCTTCATTGAATTTTCTGCCTCTTTCCACATTTCTTTGTGATTCTCTATAAATACTTCTCGCGGTGTCATATTCTTTTTGTTTACAGCTTCACAATCTTTAGGATTTGCAATACTCTCCACCTCCTGCATTTTTTGCAACAAATAATTTATGATGTAACTATGAAATCCGTATCTCTTCGTATAAAATCCTTACACATTTGTCGTTTGAAACACTACATGACCCAAAATCATTAGTTAAAAATACGTAGGATGATAGTACAGTATGTAGTTAATAATAATGTTTTCTTTTTGTTTTTATTTTTTTATATTTAAAGAGAGTAATTTCTGTATTTTTTTTATAAATTGAATAAATAAAATAACAAAAATATGTGAAGGAGTAGGAGAAAATGAGACTAAACTTATAGCCACAAAAAAAATAAAAATAAAAAAAATAAATAAATATATATATATATATATAAACAATGTATAAGCAGAATATTTCATAAATACAAGCATATAGATAGATAGATAAATAGTCACCTTGAACCATTGTAGTTCTCTTTGCATTTGTAAAGCTGCACCCTGAATGTGATAAATATGTGACAATGGGGTAATACTTGCTACCGTATGTAGCATATTATTGCCAAACTTATCTTTCGTCCCCACTATTTCCTGTATTTTATCGGAGTGAGAGAGGGCATATATAAGATTATAAACTTTGTGGTGACGGCATTCAACAGCAATTTGGTACAGGCTTTGGCGTTTATCATTCATGTAATGTACGGGATATGAGAAATCTTCAAAGAAATGAGTAATATACTCTACATGCCCTTGTTCTACTGCCACTAACAGTGCTTCTTCCAATTTCTTTCTTTTATAATAACTCGTACTTCCTTTCTTCGTTGTCAAAATTTCTTTACTCGCTTTACACATGAGAGGTAAAAATTGTTGAACCTGCTCATGCATCAGTTTCATCTTATATATACGATTGATTCCTAGGTTCACCAAAAAAAAAAATACAAATTACAATTATATTAAAATATAATTTATTATTGATAAAACAATCATAAAAATAAATCAATTAACGATATGAATATATATATATATATATATATATATATATATATATATATATATATATATATATATATGTGGCCTACCCGAACACAAACATGTTGGGAGTTTCGTCGCAAGTCCTTGGAATAAACCCATTCCTGCATTACAACTTACAAGTCAAATTTGATGACAAAAATAAAAACCATTTTATTTACCATAAATGGGTCATTCTTCGTACTATGCTGATTTTTGTCATAGTATGTGTATTATGTCATGGAACCCAACCTATTTGCACCCATTGAGATCTCTGTCGGAATGACAGCCTTTCCAACCTTAGATTAAATGTCTAACATTTTTTCAAAACTAATCTTTTATTATTTTTTGGTCCTCATGCTTATTACAATTCAAGATAAGTGGGTCTCACGCATGTCATGCCAACATTTTCTTACAGATGTTAACGGATTTTGATGCCCTGGCGTAAAGTGTCTCACTAAATTTGAGTTTCAATGAGTTACGTGACATAATTTTAAACTTCCTAGAGCAAAGTGAACCTGCCTTTGAGTTTCAAGAGTAGTTGTCGTGAATAAGCCTTTAATGTTTATTACTGCACATTGTACACTGTCACAAACCAAACATATAACCCTTAGATCAGTTCCACCCCAGCCCTTTCGGCTGGCACCCAGCTCAAGCCATGCCACAGGCCGGCCCAGAACCGATAGAGTAAAGGGACGGCCCATCTGACGGCAGCGTGGCGTCAGAAGGCATTTGAAATTTTTTTAAGAGTGATTACTTTAACCATTCCAGCAGTGTTAAACATTTCCAAATAACTCAGCCCTCAAACCAAACATATAACAATAAATTTTCTTATAACAATGAATTTTGTTAATTAGCTATGGGTTGTTATTTAGTGTTACTATGTAGTGGTATTTTTTTTCGCTTGTAAGTAAAAGGTTTTAGGTTCAAATTCTATAAATGGTGAGTTCGTATAAAATTTATTCACCTTGCTCCTTAGTGTAAATATATCTTGTATATATATATATATATTGTATATATATATTGTTGATGCACAAAACCGAGGCGGTCTTGGAACAACGTAAATCCGACCGTGAATCTGCACAAACGCTCAAGAACACGAAGAACACAAGGATTTTATCGTGGTTCACCCCAAGTCTTTGGGCTACGTCCACACTGATTGTATTGTATTTCTCTGTTGAAGAGGGAGAGAGAGCTTAGAGCTTAGGGGATGTGAGGAGGCTTCTGAGGGTGAGAGAGGAGATCTCAGGCCTAGGAATTGGCCTCTGAGGGTGAGAATGAGGCCTTCTCCCAATTGTGAGGGTAAGGGGTCCTTTTATAGAATAAGGACTCCTCACTTATTACATATTTGCCCCTTCCTTTATCCCATAATTACATTTAAGTCCCCCGAGTATTTGTACGAGATCTAAATACGAGGCCCTAAATATGGTATAAACAGTAGTCCCCTAAGTCTTCAGTCAAGAGAGTCTTTTGGCTGGAGACTTGAAATTCAGTCCATGTGTGGGCCGAAGTAACTAGATGTCGTCTTGAACTGGTGCTTGATATGAGGCGGTGCCCAATCTGAAATGATGCTCAACTAGAAGTAGCACCTGTTGCGAGGCCGCTCTGCTTGTGGCTTATATTGCCTTGGTTGGCTCGGCTTGTGGTGTTGAAGGTGAGGGAGTCCCTTTTATAAAATAAGGGTTCACTCCTCAGTACATGAATAATGGATGCTCTCTAATGAAAGTGAGGGATTCCCTTTTATAGAATAAGGGCTCACTCCTCAATACATAAGTGATGGGCTAGAGTCCCCCAAGTATTTTTCATGAGGCCCAGTTGAGGCCCAATATCCCAATATATGGTGTATAGTGTAGTCCCCCAAGTCTTCGGTCAATAGAGTCTGTTGGCTGAAGACTTCAAATTGAATCCATGTATGGGCCGAAGTGGCGGTTGTTCGGATGTGGTATTTGTATACCCTGCACTGAAGCTTTGTAAGTGAAGCTTTGCAAGTGAAGCTTTGAAGCTAGAGCTCTGTAAATGAAGCTTTTGAAGCTAGAGCTCTGTAAATGAAGCTTTTGAAGTTGATTGATATGAGTGATGCTCATGAATGTTTATGTTGATTGACATGAGTGATGCTCATGAATGTTTATGTTGATTGACATGAGTGATGCTCATGAATGTTGTTATGAGTGATGCTCATGAATGTTAACATGAGTGATGCTCATGAATGTTAACATGAATGATGGTCATGAATGTTTATGTATGATTGTCATGAGTGATGCTCATGAATGTGTATGTATGAATGACATGAGTAGTGCTCATGTATGATTTGGAGTACTAGGCGTACTTTTGATCACCTGGTTGGTGTTATTTTGGGCTTATGGGCCTTCGCCCTCCACAACATTCCAGTCCAACCCATTTATTTTGGGCTTGTCGTTGTTCTTTTTTTTTTTTTTTTTTTTTTTTTTTACCCTCTGATGGGGGTTTATACATATTACCCTCGGATGGGGTTTATACATACGTCTCCGAAAGATAATAAATTACATCATTCTGGTGGGGTGTTTATTCCATGCTTTTGCAGTGTCCCCGTGTGTTTCCCTTTGCTTTCTTTTTTTTACTTTCTTTTTCATTTTCTGCGTAGGCTAGGCGCAATGTATTCTAATCTAAATCTGCCAATAACATTGCTTTTGTCAGTGCTTTGCTTTTCTTCTTTGTGAGACCCCTCCATGACTGCACCATTTTTTTCTTTTTCTTTTGCATTGTCTCCCATGTGCTCTCGAGGAGGGCCTCCATTTTCTTTTTCTTTTTCTTTTGTAATTATCTCAGTGAGTAGCATGCTTTCTGCTTTGCTCTTTTTTCTTTTGCTTTTGTTTTCTGCGTCTCTTTCTTTGTTTCTCCACCTCCACTCTCTCTGGCAGACTTGCTTTTGCCTTTTGCTGACTTGCTTTACAGCAAACACATATAGCTTTTCCATTTGGGTGGTCGAAAAAAGCCAACCAGATTCATCATTTCTGATGGCATCACCGACAGAAACGGTTCGAGCGTTTGCAAAAACCTGATCTGCACATCTGAGAAGCAGGGATATTTCGAGATCTGAATCTCAAAGATTGACCAAAACCTTCAAACCTTAACAGCAGTTGAGCTACGCAGCCATTGTTATGAAAACAAATTCAGATCTTGTAACAATCTGCGGCTTAGAGGCTGACTAATGAAGCAACTCCCACGCTTGGCGGTTTCTTGCCACAACAGCAGGAAGAAAAGAGCAATGCGGCAGGCAATGAAGGCGGCGCAAGTGTCAGGAAGCACCGGGTTTTCTGGAAGCATAGTAGCGGAAGTTGACGTCAGTTGGCGGTGGTGACTCCGAGGCTTGGAGATTGTTGAAACAGAGCTGCCCGTTGACCCACCATCCACCCTCGTCGGTCTCTGTGTCTGCTGGATAGCCCATAACAAAGCATAAGAAATAGATCCGTCAGATTCAGAGTGTGGCCCATATGCTCATTGCGGCGAGAGGGCTAGATAGTCCACAACTCAGCTGCGGAGCTAAGTCCGCTGGAGAAGGGGCGGAATCCATGGTGATAGTTTCCTCGGAAGACCCGATCCGTTCAGCGCGTCGACGAACCAAGACCTTAGACGACTTTGCGTCATCGAGCAAAACATCCATTGACGCGGCGGTTTCAGATTTCACGAAGAAGAAGAACAGTCGGAGTTGCGGTGGTGGTGACTGGTGGGGAGATGCGGTACAACGGCGTTGTTCTCCGTTTCGCCAATGGAGAGGTAGGTGGCGGAGTTGTTCTCCGTTAAGCCCATTGGGGGATTCTTTTCCATCGATATGTTGTTGAAACTCGAGATCATCAGGTTGATGAAGGGTTTTCCAGTTGCAGGTTTGGGCTCGCATTTGGGTTCGGGTTGAGACTGTGGAGTGGTCTGTGCGGGTTTACTGAACTCTGGAGGGCCGAGAAGAGTCGGGGGATGAGCAGAGAACCGTCAGTCCAAGAATTGGGCTGAAGATGGGCAGATAAGCTGGGAGAATTGGGCCAAGAAGTTTCTTCAGTCTTCAGCGCCCTTCTTGGCGAAAAAAGATGGTAGAGGCAGAGATACCGACCAGTGCAGAAATATCTGGAACCACCGTGGTCTTCATCGTCGAAGTCGGGGTTAACGATCCAGAAATATCTGAGAACTTCAAACACTACAAAAATGGCAGCAGCTACTTTCCCAGCGTTTGGCTACTGAGAAAGTAGCAGATCACAGAAAGGGGGGAAAAACCCAGTAGAGCTTATTCGATCTGGAGCCAAGTAGCGTCAAGTATCGAAAGTTTTGCTGCTTCTTCTTCTTCTCAGAAACCCACAATGGTGGCGAGCTGTAAGACCTTCTCAAAAGGATCTGATGCGCAAAGAGTTTTTTGTAACGATCCCAACAGTAGAGATGGTGAACAAATCATCGGCAGCGGGTGCTGGCATCATTCGTCGCAAGCAATCGGGGGGAGTGAGATCGGGGAAGTTGGAGAAGGAACAAAGAGGAATATAAATGGAGGATGATGATGAGGGTGTAAGTTGTAACGCGCTTTTGCTTTCGTCGGCTTCTACTGCTCTGTCTCTCTGGTTCTTAACTCTGGGTTTTTGTAGATTTTGCAGATTCATGGCGAATGTGAAAAATTGAAAGAGAACCGACATAGCTTTTCGTGTCGTTTCCCACAGACGGCGCCAAATGTTGATGCACAAAACCGGAGGTCTTGGAACAACGTAAATCCGACCGTGAATCTGCATGTAATGTAAATAACACAAGATGTATCGTGGTTCACCCCAAGGTTTGGGCTACGTCCACACTGATTGTATTATATTTCTCTGAGAAGTGAGGGAGAGAAAGAGCTCTATAAGTGAGAGCTTTGAGAGGGGTGAGGAGAAACTTAGGAATTGGCCTCTGAGGATGAGATCTGAGGGTGAGAATGAGCCTCTCCAGAATGAGGGTAGGAGTCCCCTTTTATAGAATAAGGGGCTCCTCCTCCTTTACAAAGTATGGGCTTTAGTGTGAGGCCCAAATACAAGGCCCAAGGCCCAAATATACGAGGCCCTAAATATGGTATAAACATATATATATATATATATATATATATATATATATATAATAGCTATGCATTCTACAGTACCTTTAAAAAAAAGGGGTGAGATTATAGAAAAATTTCTTAAACATCTATGGATTCAACGGAGATATTAAAGAAAGAATAAATGGTAAGTTGTATTACTTAATTAAGTTAAATTATCTTTCTTTACCATGATGATAGAGAATCAATTAACAACAACATCACTCTTAATTATCTTCCAAATTATAAATAATATTACCTCAATTTTTTCTTTTCACCTCAACCATTTGTTATTTAGGCATGCATCTATTGCATTTTTTCTTGGGGATGAGCTCACATTTGAAAATAACATATTTTTATTGTAGAAATTTCATAATCAAAATTGTTCAAATTTTAATTTTTATTTGAAGATCATCCTTACAAAAAAACATTCAAATTGGAGATCGTGGCATCTTACAAATGTATCAAATAAATTAACGGTATAGGTACTAAGTAACATATCAAATATATACCATCTATTTATTTGATACCTTTGGATGACTAAACAATCTCCAATTTGAATGATTTTTTGTAAAGATGATTTTCAAATAAAGATTAAGCAATAGAACAGTTCCGATTATAAAATTTCTACGGTGAAGATATATTATTTGCAAGTGGAAAAATGAGCTCATGTCCTTAATGGAGAATGCAAGTATTAGTCTTTTCATATATAACTTCTTAAATACGAAATGACTAGGATTTGTTTTTGAAGACCATGTTGCATGATGTTAATCTTTCTTTAGAATTTTATTCTGGCTTTAATATGGATTAGAGCATTTCCAGCGTTGATAGCCCCCTTGAGGCAACTCAATCCCTTTAGTAAGTGTCCAAGTGCATCTCCACCCCTAAACTAAATAGACCAGACAATTCGTATTAAAATATTAGTATTAGTATTTTATAAAATAATAATAAATATTTTTATTTTTAATTTCGGATGATAATAAAATATTGGTTGAAAGTTATTGAGGTGGAAGAACAATGTAAGTGTTTATAGAAAAAATAGTGGCTGACGTCACCATGACATCAGCCTTGTGTCACTACCCCTGGGGCTAGGGCTATCGATTTTTGCGTGGATGACCAAGTGGGCTCCGAGCCCCATTGGATTGAATTGGGCTGGAGGGGTTTTTTTGGGTGGGGGAGGAGACTTTACAACCAATCCCCTGGGGGATTCGAACACGCTGGAAGTGCTCTTATTAAAAAAAACATGTGATATAAGGAGATGAAAAGTATAATTAATCTGTAATACAATTAAAAAAAAGGTAAATTAAATTTTGCACTCTTAAGTTTGAGTGTAATTACAACCTGATACATCATCTTTAAAACATCATCATTTAACGGTGAAATTAACGGTTTGACAAACAGATGCATGAAATTGAAACTAATGCACAAGTTTGTGTATAACATTGCAGTGTTTTAAAGATTACGTGCATTTACATATTTATAACTATTTACAATCTTAGGGGTACTTTGGTATAAAAATAAAAGTATGATGATGTGTCATCTTAGTCATTAGACCAATGTCACGTAAAGTGGACTAATCCTAATAGTGACTCACAAAATTGGACTTATATCAAGTTTTATCTTTTATAAAGAAAAAAAATATAAAGAGAAAAAAAAAAGCAAATTTACTAACCAAAATAGATCAATTTTTCCCATAGACCGAGGCGGCTTCCACTTTGGAATGCAAGATGTTTACTGGCCAATGTTACTAAGGGGATATTCCCATTGCAATCTATAGCCATGGCTAATTTTGGATAATGTTGAATCAAATCCAACGCAATATCTACATATAATAGAAGCGTGAAAAAAAAAGAACACTATAAGTATACTGATAAAATTTGTAACAAAAAAAAAATCACATGGGGGAAAAAGTTGTACCAGGTCTGTTGAAATTAAAACCGAGAGTAATCAGTCGAGCAGCATAGGGAACTTCTAGTGCTTCGTGTGGAGTGAGGGAATAGAGAGAGCGAGCCATCATTTCCCCATTCGGCTTCTCTTGGGCCTCTACCACAAAAGGCACCAGGAACAAGGGAGGTGAATTGGTAACAAATCGGTTGTTCTTTTTAACCATGCTTTCAGCTATTTCAAACCTTTCTGGATAATCTCTTATTAAAAGATGAAGAGCTGTTAAACCATCATCGTCTGTTATATCCAAGTGTTCCTCTTCCATTTTCTCCATCAACTGTTGTATAATGCGCACGCTGCAGTTCTTCTGGATTGCGTAGTGAAGAACTGTACCACTTCGCACAAATGGAAGTGTTTCGCTTCCTGCCTGGCTATTTTTGCGAAGACAGTTGATCACATTACCCCAATCATCAGACTTCACATATTCGGCGAAAGTTGGGTCACGCTCTGCATGCCATGTTTGTTAATTGCTAAATTTCCCATACTTGTATAAAAATAATTTAATACAATTTGACAAGTGGGAAATTCTACGAAAAATATAACAAAATAATATACAATATATAAACATACAAGGGAGATTCCAACCCTTATTAACATCACTGAGATCTGTCGGAGATGTTAGTGATTAGTCATACTGGACTTAAAATTTTATCATCAATTACTATTAAATAGAATTATATAGGAGTCTGAATTTGTGAGGATACCTTCAGTCCAACCTTTCCCTGCCAACGGTGGCGTAGTACCATGATCAATCGGAGGTGGATACGCATGAAGAACTGACTTCTTTTCTGAAAATGAAAACTTTGATGTTAAGATAATAGATGTTATCGTTCAATATTGATTTTTCTTTTTCTTTTCCCTTCATACAAATGCTTATGAGTGTGAAAATAATTGCAAAATATTCCTCATTTAAATTAAAATATATAGAATGATCACCTACAACTGTACAACCATTGCCGTATATTTATTTCCTTCAAATTTTCATGTATATATGTACCATTTTCATCTGATGGTTCACTTGGCTTCTTCAATTCATCTGACAAAGCATCCCATGCTTGTTTGGCCGTGGTTGCTCTCTTGATAAGACTATAAGTATCATCCCCGCAAGAATTCCAGATTGCATATAAGGCCTTGGCATCCTTCCTCTTCCAAGCCTTACTAATTTCTTCATTTTCTGTAATAGGACGTACTTGATGTAAAACGTCCAAAAGATCTTCGGCCAACATGTAGGTCTCAATCTGATAACTCCAATCATCATAGTTCTTACGGTTAAGAACTGTATGAAAAACTGTAGTTGCCATGTTCAATCTGCCTATTTATCCAACGATATTTTATGTCAATAATCGAGCATATATGTGAAAAAAGCAACGAAAAATAAAAGAAACAAAGTAAGTCTAACTACTACACTCACAATTTGAGTTGGGGGAAATCTTCAAAAGAGGCGGGGGAAGCAGCCAGTGCTATGAGCTTTCTAATTGGTAATTCCTTTGCATGTGTACATAGAGTAGCCAAACTTTTCAATATATAGATACAAATGAGCAATTAAAAAAGACTTGGAAACATAGAATTGATTAAGGAAAAAAGACTTCGTAAATTACCAAGAAAGATGCAAATGAGCAATTAAAAAAAGACTTGGCGAAACATACACTTGTGAGCAATTAAAAAGGACTTGGAAACATAGAATTGATTAAGGAAAAAAGACTTCGTAAACATACACTTATGAGCAATTAAAAAAGACTTAGGCAAATGGATGAATTTTTTACTTAATGCTTAAATGCGACTGCACTTATGAGCAATTAAAAAAGACTTGGGCAAATGGATGAATTTTTTACTTAATGCTTAAATGCGACTGGTGGAGGGGAGAACGTCATAGAATTGACGAAAGCAACGTCATTTCATCATCATCAGCATCATCATCAATGCTATATCAGTTTGTAAGAGGGAGAGAAAGAGATGTAGTTTGCGATGAAATTGAGGTTCCACCATAAAACCAATTAGCAATATAGGGAGTAGTCCAAGATCATATAAGCACATAGCATCAGTTTGTAAGAGGGAGAGAAAGAGATGTAGTTTGCGATGAAATTGAGGTTCCACCATAAAACCAATTAGCAATATAGGGAGTAGTCCAAGATCATATAAGCACATAGCAAACCTTGTCCCTCACCGATGTGAGACAACTCTCAACACGCCCCCGCACGTGTGGCGGATTTTCAAGCCTACACGTGGACAACAACTGGGTGACGTGGAGCGCGTGTGGCCATTGGGCTTCACACGTGGACAACCTTGCTCTGATACCATGATGAAATTGAGGTTCCACCATAAAACCAATTGGCAATATGAGGTGTAGCCTAAGATCATATAAGCACATAGCAAACCTTGTCCCTCACCGATGTGGGACAACTCTGAATAGTTTGTAAGAGTCGATCGATTTGGCAATGTCTGTGTCAGTGTCCAGCTAGAATTAGGACTTAATGAAGAGGCCAATCAGTACTAAATCGGGAAAGAAAATCTTCCTGATCTTGATTGTATCTTGCCTTTCACTCCAAGGCTCTTGTAAATATTGTTCTTTGGCTACGGTTCATGCCAACAGAACACTAGACACTCTCGTAAACTTTGTCGCTATATGCTACAATCTCATTCTGATGGTACATGATTTCCACAAACTCCCAAGGTTTTGTTGCTTTTAAGCTTAAGCATTTTAGTCTCAGTATTCTTCATGCTTTTCTAAAATGAAAAATCCCGAAACTCCTCAAACTTTACTTACGCTGTGGCTTGTTGATTTTACATTACTCACTTCTCAATTGTTTGGAATTACAGCAATTAAGTTCATTGTGGAAGATATAAAATGTTACAAGTTTATTTCTTAACGTGAAATAGCACTACTTGATGATGATTGTAGATTACAACAGGAAAATTGGTAAACAAATTTTGTTTTCTTCCTTTTACTAAATTGGCTGTAGTATATGCGGGGAAAGCAAGTGAATGTCTGCCGAAAAGCAGAAGGAAAAACACCTAAATTCTGTCATAGAAAATGAATCCAATCAGGCTTCCAAGTGTATGATCTTGCAATATAGACCACTATCACCAGATAATACAATTGAAGAATTGAGATTTGGTTCCCAATTCGAACCTGCACCAGAATTACGTAGTCCCACAAAACTTGGCTTAAACGAAAACTTATAAGTACCTCTAATGGGATCACATGGGAACCATATTAAGAAATATTGATATATGTCAAATAGTCTAGGTCAATCCCATTTAAAGTGGATCACGGTTTTTGTCTTTGATGTAAGCTTGATTAGAAGAGTTAGTTGTGTATATATTGTACAGATATTTTGTCAATGTAATGTACAAAAAGCATCCAACCAGCCAGTCTCCATAGACTTTCCATTTAGCCATTTTAATAAACCAAGATGGTGGTCAGAGGAGGTTGAAATGCCTCTATGAGTCTTTCCGGCCTTCGAAATGGTGGACTGTTGTGGCAAAGCCACCAACTGGTCCACACTTATGATGAACAGTTTTGAAGCCTTAATGGGTGTTCATGTAATTTTTGAAACTGGAGGCATTCTGTGAAACCTAATAAACCTCATGAGGTGTTTGTGAATATTGAATTAAATTACCAAATTATTAAATGAGCTTTTAGGTACTTTTATATTAGGTCTTAGGTTGACAAATTTTAACATACATGTAAGATGATGTCATGGAATAGAAACTATACAAATAATGACACGTCCCGATCCCAACATACGTTCAGGATCGACACGTGACGTCACCAAGTATTCATATACCTAACATACCCCACCTCCAGTACATGTACAAAGCATAACTCAAGCATCAGTTCACAGAGTAATTTTCGTATACTTTATGGTTGCATCTAACCTCCTTGTTAGACTGCCTACGTACCTTAAAGGGATCAAGCCATTCGTAGTTCACTGAATCATGCCTTCAGTTATGGTAATGCAGGATATCAATTCCAGTGATACAAGTTCCTTTGAATATGCATGCATATATATATGTATACGGTAAATACAAAAAAAAAAAAAAAACAATTTCATCACTTCAATATTCTATACATACATATAAGTATTCGTTCAACTTCAGACATATGCAAAAAGATTTAATAATGTTAAAACTAATGAGATGAAATTTATGTGTTCATCAACAATGGTTATTCACTACCATTCATATAAAAACCATGGCTGTTCACTATCATCACAAAGACAAAATCTGGACCACATCGGACTAAATGTATACAAACAACTCTAGCAAAATTGTACCAAGTACGAAGAGAAACAACTTCACATTATGAGACAATATAATATAAATATCAATTCCCCATTATCAACATTACATTAATGCACTGAAACAAATATTACTAGAACCATCAGCTAAATCACCTTACTTCAAACATGGCTGGGGACCTGAAAATGAAGTCTAAACGCTGCCATAAATTATTAAGCAAAGGTGTCGACCGAAGCTAAAAGACCTATAAATATGCATCAGATAAGACAGCAACCCTTCCACTTAACCATCATAATCATTAGTTTAACAATGGTTCATGAAATTATTTTTCATTTTCCTTCCCAAAAAGCATTCAGACAACAAAGAACAACAGTGCTGCAATTCATTGAAATCAACCAAACCAAAGGACCACACTTGCTCCCCATTCATGAACAGAAGAAGTGTGTGTAAAATACATGATCAAATTATTCACCACCACAACACTCGGCTATCAAATTGAAGAAATATAAACAAAGACAGAAGAAGAACTTACATCAGTAAGCTTTCTGATTATGTGGAATTCGGGTAGCCATACTTTGCGAGGCATAGTTTTGGCGGCACGGGACGACATCCAACGAAAAGGGGATGATCCTACCCAAACCGGAGAGAACCCCCCATTCTTCTCGATAGTTCTCCCCCCTTCCTCCCTTTTTTTTATTATTATTATTATTTTATTCTATCAATAATATTTTATATTTAGTGATATTATCTTTGCCCTCTACTTTGAATAAAGTGATTGATACTTGTTTTGTAAAATCTTTCTGGTTCCAAGTTCCAATTTTCATTATGCCTGTACCCAGTCGTTTGTAATAACGAGATATGTAATGAATAGTGAAATTTCAGGGATGAGATTTCACAAATAAAACCCGAGGATGAACATTTGAAAGCTGTCATTTTATATGTATATGGTTACAATTAAACCTCATGAGGTGTTTGTGATTATTAAATTAAAATACCAAATTATTAATGACCATTTAGGTACTTTTATTTTAGTTCTTAGGTTGACTAAGTGTTGTTGAAGTGTTCTTTCCCGGCCTCTAGATCTCTAGGGTAAATCTTTAGGGTAAGGCTCAATGTAATATCTAGAGTAAGGCTCAATGTATTATTATAAATCAGTTTTTCTCTTGAATTAAGGGAGGTGATTGATTGGTGTAAAGTCTTTGTGTAAGAATTAGATGAGGTAGGCAACATGCCTTCTTCTTTCTGCTGCTTGCAGCAGCCAGCCCTCCTATCTCTCATTCCTCTCTCTTCTCATACATAGCCGGTCTCTTGTACATTGAATACATTAAGAAATATACATGGAAACCTTAAACCAGAAAATCTACACAAAGTTTAATATACGTGTCAGATGATGTCATAGACGTTTGTGTATGTGACCAAATTGGCGCGCCGTTGACGGTTGACAAGCCTGAGCTTTCATTTCGGTTTTGTTCCGTCTCCAGGTCTCCTACGATTTCGTTCCCTGTGGAGGTCCGCATCTGATCCCAAATCACTTTCTCTTTATCTGTATGGCTCCCATTCATTTTTCTCAAGTCCCTCTCTCCCTCAAAGCTCAATCCTTTTCACTGCACTCTCTGTTGATTAAAAAAATCAGAGGTTTGCAGCGTTCGGTTTTCAAAAGGGTGTTGGATTTTGGGGAATATTTGGGGTACCAAATGGGGGATTCAGAGCTCTCTGGAATTTTCAATCACTGGTGGTGAAACATTATAACATTTTAGGGGAATATTGGGGATTCAATGTGAATCCAGTTAGGGTATTTGGGGAGTGGGGGTAGGGAGGTTTGGGAATTGAAGAATATGAAAGTGAAGAGGAGGAAGAAGATGACGGTGTTGGTGTTGCAGGAGAGGGGTAAGAGAGGTGAAAGTGAGAGATTGCATTGCTGTCACGTTGCACATGACTCCACCACCCCCGAATAGGAGAAAAAATTGTGTGATACTCAACTTGCCATTAAACTATGCTGAATAACACTACCACCCATTAAAAACTTGCTATTAGTTAAACCAAATTAATAAAAGACTCCTTATTAAGTTTAATTAAAAATGCAACTAACCCTATCACAGTGATGAAAAGATGTTGTGCCCTTGACGGCGTGGGTTCGAGCTCCGTCAATGGCTAATCTAACATCTAACTTACTAACGTTATCGCTTGACTAAAAAATAAAAAATAATAATTAAAAAATAAAAAATAAACTACATAATTAATTAGTTAATTAAAACCGAATAACGAAAATAAAAGGTTTAGATCAATCCATGTCCAAAAATATATTTGAATCAATCCATGCCCATAAATATATTTCTCAAGTCCACCTCCAACTTACACGTCTTAACCTAAAATCTTTTTCTACTCTAACTTACCAATAGTCCAGTTGTTTATGTTATCATAAAAAATGAACCCAATCAAGGCTTCAATTAGTTGAGGCGCAAAAAAAAAAAAAAAAAGAGAACCAACGTCTGAGCATGTGATTTCTATTATTATTATTTTTTTAATGGGGATCCAATTACTCAAAAACCTGTAGATATATATCCAAAAAAAGTTTGGCGCAAATGATTTATCAAATCCCATCTTATTTAAAGAAATTGATTTGTCCTCATAAAAAAAGAAGAAGATAAATTTGATATATAGATAGAGAGTATATGCTCCTCAACATTAAAATTAAAACAATGACCAAAGCTCTTGTTTATTCCAGATGATGAAGATCGTACTCTAAGTTCCATTATCCATCTCACATAACAATATAGAAACCAAAATACTCAGTAATTTAGGAGCAAATGCTCTCGGAACATCGTAGCTCCAGAGAAAGCAAATGTTATACGCCCCGTATTCTGGATTGAACCTGCACGGACTCGTTGGTACTATTCTATAAAAGCAATCATCACATTCATTAGAATCTCTAGATTGCATGTATATGTCGAAGTAGCGAAATACAGCCAGCCATTCGAACCTGCAGAAGAATTGTGTACCACCCCAAATACTGGTCTCAAAGGAAAATTCATAGTCACCTTTGAAGGGAATCACATGAGTTCCAAGATCGTCGTCTTTGGATTTGCGGTGGACGGTCAATGGTATATCTGGGCCAATATTGTTAGTCATTTTGACATGAACTGCATCACACATAGTTACAAACAACAGCACTAGAAATATTAGCAGAAACACATTTTTGATGAACGAAGTCATACTGGTTTTATTTGTTGGAAGAATACTTGGATATATCGTCATTTTCATAGTGGCAATTAGATATAAATTCTCAGCTAATATAAGGAAACTTATAAATAATTTTTATAGGGAAAAATTAGTATTTGGTCTCTAGTTTCTAATGTTCATTAAGGGAGATCTTATCAGTTTTAGATTTTGATCAAAGTCCCTAGCATTTATGTATTAGTGAATTACATGTTAGTTACATAATTTTTTAAAATAAAAATTAGTATTTGATTTAGTGTTTTAATACTCACACCCTTATTAAACTCCTAATTAATTTTCAATTCAAAACATTTCCAAAATATAAAAAATAAAATTGGAATAATTTTTCAATTTTTTAATCTTATATATATGTACCCATTCATGACACACACCGATCCAGAGAATCCAGGCGTTTTCGTCCTACTTGACTGCACTTAACATATGCTCTGAATTTATGTGTTTACCTTAACTCATCCTGTTATTCTAGTAGGTTGTTCTGCTAGAGTTTGGTTTGAATTCCTTCTTATGTATGTTATTGTTTTGCTTCCGTGTCGCACTTATGGTTACGTCACGCTCTCGTGACGGCCAGCACGCCTGGATCCTCTGGATCGGGGTGTGTCAATTCATATAATTTTTCTAATTTTTCTAATCTTAGATGTACCCATTCTTAAATATACAAATTTGTTATATGTAAAATGTACCCCTTTTTTAATATAAAATTCATTCAATCTTTTTTCTAATCCATTTTTTAAACTTATATGGGTACATTATATTTCGTTGATTTAAGAATATATGTCAAGTTTAATAGAAGAAATTTAATAATGTTATTAAGCTTTTTTTTTTTTGTGTGTTTTTGAAATATGTATCCATGTTTTGGTACAATAATTTTTTGGTTAGTTTTGATGAATGTACCCATGCATATATATACAATATATTAGAGAGTATAATTATTTTTTGATATTTTTAATCTCATAAATTATGGGTTTTATTTAAAATCTCATTAATATAAATAACTACAAATTTCATTTTAATTTAAAATATAATAACTACAATATTACATTAATGTCAGGAACTTTGAGAAAAAACCGAAAATCACATAGGTTTCATCAAAGAACATTGGTAGTTAAGAACCGCATTCAACGTCTCCTAATAAAAGAAAAATTAGGTACTTAAATATATAATAATCTGATGTACCAAAATTGTTTTAAACCACCTAAAAAACTAAAACAAAATACTATGAATGAATTATGCACTTAAATATATATATTCATTTAGATGCAATATATCAACATACAAAGAATCTAATAAGGGCGGAGCCACCTTTGTGCTAGGGTGGCTCTAGTAAAATCCAGATCATTCCATCTGCGCTTGGGTCTAAATCCTTCCCCTCCTTTAATGGGGTTTATATATTTTAAGTGTACATGAGGATTAAAGGATGATGAGTTAGGCGTTATTAACTTGTTACGTGGAAAACTAATGGGTGAAATCATCGTCTTTCGATTTGCGGTCGACAGTCAGGGGTATATATATCTGGACCAATATCATTAGTTATGTTTACATAAGTTTTTGGCCAATCTGCATCACACATATTAACATAATATGCGATATACAACCTAAGTTTTAATTTTAGCCGATTATCCTTTAGAACTCTTATAATTGGTCAATTTCCCTCTGAACTTTAATTATAGCCAATTAACCCCCTAAAATTTTATAAATAGCCAATTTCCCCCTAGCATTAAACTTTAAAAAATTTCATCCATCCAATTTTCCATTCTTTTTGCCCTTATGCAGTTGACATATGTTGCCTCTGTATCAAAGTGGACGAAAAATTAGATGAAATTTTTTAAAATCTAATGTCAGTGGGAGAATTGACTATTTATAAAAGTTAAGGGGGATAATCGGTTAAAATTAAAGTTCAAGGGGCTAAAATTAAAGTTCAAGAGGAAATTGACAGCTCTATACTAGCTCGGAAAGCAAATCGACAAATATGCCTAATTTGAAATGAATCCAATGAAAATGATGAATCAAATCCGATCTTATTTTCTTTGATTCGAGAAATTTAGATTGGTACTGATATAAAAGAAATAAATAAGAAGATAAAATTTGATAGATAGAGAGCGTTTATATGCTCTCAAAATTACAATTAAAAATAACCAAAGCTCTTATTTATTTCCAGAAGCAGAAGAGCAGATTTCACATACTAAAAATCAAATAATTAAGGAGCAACTAATTTCGGATGATCCTCGTTCCACTTAAAAGGTTCCCATGTCTTCTGATAAGGATTCCACCTGAACGGACCCTCTGGTCTTATACTCCATTTACATTTAACACACCATTGCAAATCTCTGCCTTGTATGTAGATGTCGAAGTAGTGAGAATTTCCCGACCACTGGAAGTTGCAGAAGAATAGTGTACGCCCAAAAGCATGGGTACCAAATGAAAATTCATAGGTGCCTTGAACAGGTACCACATGCGAACCAAGATCATCGTCTCCAGATTTACAGTGAACGGTCAACTCTGCACCCAAATCATTAGTCATTGTGACAGTGGAGTCGACTCCAGCGTCGCACATAGTTAAGAACAACACTAGAATCACAAGCAGAAAAACATTTTTGATAAACGAAGCCATGTTGATATTGTTTGGTTGAAGTTTAGTATAACACTAAATTTCTTTGTGGAGGAACACTTGGATGCATCCTTCTTTTATAGTGTCAATTTGATATGAATTCTGAAATAATAATTTAATGTGGCTGTTTTGTCCCCAAAAATGCTCAACATTTTTTGCCACATGAGAATACATATAAAAAAGGTCGTACCTAGTGCACAAGGTTCCCGCTTTATGCAGGGTCTGGGAGAGGTGAATGTCGGCTAGCCTTACCCCTATTTATAGAGAGGCTGCTCCCAAGTCTCGAACCCGAGACCTACCGCTCATGGGTGAAGGCACTTGTCATCGCACCAAGTGCGACCTCTACACATAAGAATACATATATGGAAAGAAAAAAAAAAAAAGGCACATACACATTTAAAAAGGGAACAGTTTTGCTTACCACCATAAACTATGATGATGCTTACCATCATATATATCATTGTTAGCCACATACACATTTAGAGAAAGAGAATGCCAGCTACCTTTTCATCTTACATTTCCCTACTTCTCCTCCCCATTCATTGCTTGTCCTGTTTATTCCATTATCACTCAAAATTATGTAATTAATGTGTTGAAAACAAATTTATTTCATTTCCACATATACGCCTCATTAATTTTACCAGCTCTTTTACCATCATATTGTAATAAAGAAACATGCATCCACATAGTTATAATGGTCAATGCTTACAAAATATACAAAAAAATTATTTTGTGCCCTTAGAAAATACAACATTTATTAATGATAAATAAGTAAATAAAAATTATTTCAGTTATGTATTAGAGTAAACTTTATATTGTGATAAGTTATGATTTCTCTTAGACTCATCTTAAGAAAACACGTCTTTACATAGTTATAATTACCAATGAGTACAAAAATATGCTAGAAATAAAATACTTGACGCCCAAAGAATTCTATTTAGGGAATACAACATTTATTAAGGATAAATAAGTCAACAAATAATTTTTTTTTTAACTACACTTCTATTAAGTAATTGTTGAACAGTATGAATTCACATCAGGAAAATGAGAGACTTTGCATGTGTTATAAGTAATTAGTCTACTCCGCATATTGCCAATTGGTTTTATGATGGAATCTTAACTTTCTTCATAGTATTAGAGCATGTTGTCCTGTGTGTGAAGCACAACGGGCACACATGCTACATGTAACCCATTTGCATTGTCCACATGCTAGGCTTGAAAATTCACCACAGGTGAGGTAGTGTGTTGAGAGTATGAATCCCACATCGAGAAACTAAAGGACTGTGCATGTGCTTATAACTTATATGTAATTGGGCTACCCCATATTTGACCCTTGATCCTAAACCCTATATATATATAACATTTTTTGCATCCTTTTAAGCCGTTAGATTACATAACATCTAAGGGTCCTCATTTAATTATTAAATAACATGGATGCTTATGTGGATTATAATTAACATTGAAAAAGAAAAAAAAACTGATAAAGAATAAAAACTAGAAAAAAATAATTAAAAATTAAAAAGAGGAAGAAAACCTTGCGCACAAAGGCCTCCATTGATTTGTGCAAAATACCTTCAAAGTCTTTTGAGTCTTCATTCTCATATTTCGGTAAAAAGCCCAAAAACCTCTTTGATTCTATTTCAATTCCACACTCAGATTTAATTGTATAAAAAATTTGAGGGTGGTAGTGAGAGTTGTTGATTTAGGTTTTAGTTTTGTCAATTTAATGAAAGAGCGAGGAACGAAGATTTGAAGCAGACTGATACTTGATTTGCTTTAATATCAAAATTTTGTATCCATCAATTGAATGAACGACACTAAGTTTGACAACGCGAGTGATAGGAATTTGACGTGTTGCGGTTGGACGAAGCAATTCGGATGGTCATGCTTCTGCATTTGCATCCAGGACGAACTCCATTTTCGTTTCTTCCTTGTGTTTGCAAAACTTTTTATTTTTATTATTTCCTCAGTTTTTATTCTTTTCTTAGATTTAATTTTTATTTATTTCTTAATTATAAACTTATACCTCATTTAATGTTTAAAATCCTCTAGATAACTCTTAATCAAGACCGTTGAATATTACAAGATCTAAAGGTTATAAAAGAGTGTAAAAATGTTTGTCAAAATCTTTGTCCCTAGATCCTATATATCAAAAACCAGTTTAGGGCAAACGATTTATTAAATCCCATCTTACTTCAAGAAATTTGGATTTGTCGACATAATAAAAAAAAAGATAAAATTTGATAGTTAGAGAGCATAGCTCGCCAACATTAAAATTAAAAAAAAATATGATTAAAGTTCTTGTTATTCCAAATGATGAAGTTCATAATCCAAGTTCCATTATCCATCTCTCATAAGAACAAAGAAATTAAAATTAAGTAATTAAGGAGCAAATGCCGTCGGAACATCCTTGTTCCAGTAATAGCAAATGTTATACGAATTGTATTCTGGATTCAACCTGCATGGACCCGTCGGTACTATTCTCCAAGTGCACTCATCACAACCTCCCTCATCTCTATCTTGTATGTATATGTCGAAGTAGCGAAATACAGCCAGCCATTCGAACCTGCACCAGAATTGTGTACGCCCCAAAAGATGTAACCCAAATGAAAAGTCATAGCTACCTTTAAAGGGAACCACATGAGTACCAAGATCATCGTTTTTGGATTTGCAGTGGACGGTCAACGGTATATCTGGACCAATATCGTTATGCATTCTTACACGAACTGCATCACACATAGTTAGAAACAACGACACTATAACTATTAGCAGAAACACATTTCTGATGAACCAAGACATAATGGTATTGTTTGTTGGAATATAACGCTGAATTTCTTTGTGGAAGAAGACTCAGATATATATATCATATTTTTGTAATCGCAATTGGATAAAAATTCTTAGGTAATATAGGAAACATATCAAAACAATCAGTCTCATACAGATTTAGAGAATCCGAACAAAAAATTCTTAGGATATAAGGACATAAATCCAATTTCATCTTGCGAGGAAACGACGGTTGTAACCTCATCTATTTCCGTCTAGTTTTTAAATAATAATATGTTTAAGTTATCATGATTTATTTCTATAAACAGTTTAATTCAAAAAATTATGCACAATTCTCGAAATTTAAATATTTAAGTTGAATAAGGTTTCAGTTTCAGATAGAGAGTATTTAGATGCAGTTCTTAGCCGCTAATACACTTTAACTGAAACCTTATTGATGATTTTCAAATTTTATCAAAGTCTTTTGTTTTCTTCACAACCAAAAACAAAGAAATTTCACAAAAGTAGGACAAATTGGTTTTAGTTTTTATTAGGTACTTATATGGTTATGCATGTGTTCTTTGCAGATTTAGGAAGGATTGCAAAAACTCACTTGATGCTCTGGAAATTGCTTGGTGATTCTATTCGGTAGGCTTTGAAAAGTCTCATCTTTTTGTTCTTGGTTATTTTTCCCTTAATGTGTATTTGTCCTATTTGTACGTTTGGTGCAAGTCTGTCTCCTTATTGTTTTGTTTGTTGTCATTTGTGAGAATGGTTTTTTATTATTTGCCTAATGTTTTGCAGGATAAATAAATAATAGATTAAGCATGAGTCGCCATGTGTGTAACTATGTAAGATAACTTTCTTCATTTCCATTTAAAACGGTTTACAACGACATCGATTATTTATGTTGATTGGTAACGTAGAGATTGGATTCAATGTATTTGATTGAATTGTTTGTCTCATTATTTATTGTTTACAAATGAAATTTTCTCCTGGGTGTTGTGCGCTATGAAAAACTCAATTTTTAAGCAATTCAGACTCTCTTAAATAATTGCTATTTTTTGTACATTTTGTACAACTTTGTCTCCTTATATTAATGATATTTGTTTGTCTCATTATTTTTTTTCATACCACTATTTGGTTCCATGCTGTATTTCTTACTTTATTCTTCTTTGTAACCTCTCAGAACGTGCTTTCATGCGTGCAAAGAGCCTTTCTTAAGGAGCACGTAGCGTCCGTAATTAAAAAAGAGGTTAGTAGTTAATTAAACAAAATAATTTTTGTAATGAATTTCGTTGATTTTTATAAAATAAAATTCGAGGATAATATCGAAACACAAAGGGATGTCATCATCATTCAACAACTCCCAACATAAAAGGCATATAACAATCCAATCCGGTTTTAAGGATGTTTATATAGAAGCAACGATGCTCACACAACCACACACTTGAATTCGGAAGGCCACAGTTTAGAACTTTAAATGTTTATAGTACACTCACTCAAACATGTAGCACAATACCACTCAGAGGAAAACATGCCTAAACCCTTTTATTTAGTGGCTAATTAAGTACGGCATGCATCTCCGTTAAAAGGGCGACGAGTACTATGATCACTCATCGTCATAGCTCTTGCGATGGTGGTGCTTGTGGCGGCGCTGCTTTTTCTCCTCATCGTCATCTGAGTCGTCATTTCCCTGTCATAGTCAGATACGAGAATCAGATGCAAATAACGCAAGTCAGCCAACAGTGACGGGCAAATACCAAAGACTACAGAAGGGTAAGGTTGATAGGAAACAGAAACCATCAAAGACCTATATGCATTGCATAGATTCGAGCTTTTCAAAACAAAATTGAGGACACGTTCGGAAACATCATGGGATTTAAATTGTCTAAAACTAGAACAACAACAAAAACGTTGAGGCAAAACAATGCACCCAACAGATGACAAGTTCATATGATTCGTACGTGAGCACAGATTAAATGTATGTTTACGAACTAATGAAGCTGTATGCTTACGAACTAACACACTAATACATCTAAATCACTAATGATAGTGTCATATAGAAGACAACTTGATCGTTTGGTGTCTAATTTTCGATATGATAGAATTTTCAAGGTATGGTGAGGGGATTAGACATGCCGAAAACTTAAGCTCTTCTAATCCTACCATTTCGGGGGATTGGAAGGGATAAGTCTTAACGAATCCATCCTGGTACCTTCGAGTTGGACAACAGTTTTTCATTTTCTTATTAAACATACGTTGAATATAATGAGTCGTCCAATCCAATCCTAAACATCAACGAATCCTAAAATGTTCATCACCCAACATTATAAGCCTTGAATTAACTCAAATGAAGCAATCCGCTTATCATTAATAATTAATATAATGACCATGAATATAAACATATAAATGACATTTAAAAGAGCGAGGTTCTCACATATTTCTTGCGACCATAGCGTTCTTCACCGTACTTAGGACGCTCGGAATCAGAATCATCCTCGCTGCGCCTCTCATAACCACCAGGGCGGCGGTACTCCTGCTCCTCGCTCCTCCCATAACTGGGCTTCTCATACTCCCCACTTTCCTGGCCCTCGTAGCCGGGCCTCCCATAGCTTGGCCTCGGGGGTGGCGGCTCATCTCCATAGCCGGTCCTCCTCGGCGGCTCTTCGCCGTAACCTGGCTTCTCAAACTCAGTCCTCCCATAGCTCGGCCTCTCCTCGCTTTCTGGAGTCTCATAACTGGGCCGCCCATAGGTTGGCCTTCTCGGTGGCTCTTCTCCATATCCACCTTCCTCACCATAGCTTGGCTTTCTCGGCGGCTCATCGCCATAACCAGATTCCTCACCGTAGCTCGGCTTCCGACCATACCCAGATCCGAATTCAGCTGGCGGTGCTTCAAACTCGGGCTTTCTCCCGTACCCAGATTCATACTCGGGTTCCGGTGCCTTATACTCGGGCTTTCGACCGTACCCAGATCCATATTCGGATTCCGGCGCCTCGTACTCGGGCTTTCGACCGTATCCAGATCCATACTCTGGTTCCGGTGCCTTATACTCGGGCTGTCGACCGTATCCAGATCCATACTCCGATTCGGGCGCCTCGTACTCCGGCTTCCGACCATACCCAGATCCATATTCGGAGCCGGGCTCATCGGATTCGGGCCTGCGTTGATACCCAGACCCGTATTCCGAACCGGATTGTCCATACTCCGGCTTCCGACCATAACCTGATTCGGGCCTAACCTCCCCGCCAGGCTGGAACCCATAGGCCGGCTGGGGCCTGCCTTCGTACTCTCCCTCTGGATGTCCCCCGCCCGGATTGAACCCGACAGCTGGTCCAGGTCGGTGCGTGGGTCGGGCGTAGTGAGTGTACTCATCTTCGAGAGCCTCGTCAGCGTAAGCGGCGGGCTCGGAGTAGGATGAGAACTGGGGGCGATCGTAATCGAAATCATCGGACGGCGATGAGTTAGGGTGGCAGGACTCATCGGATGGGTCGAGAGGGCGCCCGTAGGTCAGGTATATGTCGTATCCGCCACCGTACGGCGTCGGATCGTACTCGTCGAAGTCGGTGACTTCATCCTCGGCGTGGGTATAGTACGGCATCGTTTTGGAGGGAATTTGGTCTTTGAAGTGCGACTGTCAAAAGTGATGAGGGGATGCGTTCTGGGTGATGTGTATTTATAGTTGTCGACGGTTTTTTCGCCTTTGGAAAACCGCGTCAGGTCGTTGCCTTCTTGTTAATGACACGCGGACGGTTTTTATTGGGCCGTCATTTTGTAAACCAATTGACATAACTTGGGCTTAACCAATCATTGATCCTTATCCGAAATTTTTAGTGGGGCCTTGTGGACAATTTTGTGGGCCCAATGAAATGGTTCGGATTTCCCTCCCTTTGGGCTTATACCGTATTTGACCAACATACTTAGTACAGTACTGATTGAAATAATTGGTACAATCAGAGTTGTTAAGCGAGGCTTAAATATGTGGTTTTGCCACCATTACATGGTGTGCTTTTTGAATTAGTATTTATTCGATGAGTAATATTGCTGAAACTATGTCTTAAATTTTATGGATGACATGTTTTTGATAAAATTTTGAGAAATAAAAAACTTAATTTACTTTCAAAATTTTGAGTGAGGAAGACGCTTTATGTGCCTTTGCCGCTGTCTGCCGTACAGAAGAATCTCTCCTCAAATTGAATACTAGTTAATTATCCGATTAATCAAACTAGGAAGACTTGTACATGTGTGTAAATATTTTTCAAGGCAATAAAACAACAAAAACTTGATTCATTGCGTGTAGAGACAATACATCATTTGTAACAAATGAGGATCTTTTTTCGGATTCTCTTTGTTAGGATCCCGAGGATCCTCCAATCACGTATGTTCATCGTAGATAGTGCAGTAAGAAGTTATTGTAAATTTGTTTATTTAAAATTGAATATAAACCGTACCTGACGAAAACTATCCGTACGATGTATGATGAACAGATGTGATTGAATGATCCTTTGAATCCTTACAAAGAGGTTACGAAGAGGATCCTCATTCATTTGTAACGATCATAATTTGAGATAAATTTAAATCAAATTAAGAAGGATGGAACAGGATATGAGTACCCGACGGATGTTAGTTACTGAATTGCTTGGTCGCTAGTACAACATCCCGGCCACCACGACGAAGACTTCATGCATGCAACAGTTAACAACACAACATTTAGATACAAACACCTAAACAAACACTATGTATAATTGTATGCATGTCATTTGATGTGCATGTATAGTTGTTTCTCTCATTCCGCTTAAGTAATGCAATACGATAATAAACACAAACATACGTGCTTGTCATTCGACAAACCTAATCCCAAATTTTAAAACGTTTGATGTTTATGTTTTTTAATGTGTTTATCTCTTTAATCACGTGCAAGACGGACAAGTAAACACATAAAACTTACGTGCATGTTTACTAAACAGATAAAGGAAGATTCCAAATAAAGAAAAAAGAGAGTAGTGTCTCACCAATTTTTTGCGACCATAGCCACCTTCGCCTGCTGGAGTACGCTCCTCGTCGTCAAAAGACTCGCTTTTCCTCCCCTCTCTCTGTTTCCGGAACTGGTCGCCCTCGTGCGATGGTCGGGCGTAGCTGCTGTACTCCTCTTCCAAAGCCTCGTCGTCGTACGCAGACGGCTCATTGTACGACGGGAACTCCGGCTCATCGTAATCATCGGAGGCCGACGAGTGACGGTAGCACGTCTCCTCCGAAGGTTGTAAAGGCCGGCCATACGTCAATCCCATGTCGTATCCCCCCTCGTACGGCGTCGGGTCGTACTCGTCAAATATGTCGGTGTCGTCGTCGGTATCCTTCTCCGAGTAGTACGAGCGGTAATGCGCCATTATTATTTAATCAAGGAGATTAACTTTTCCTAATGGTGATCAACTCCAAATGTTATTAACGAATGACAACGAGAATAATATTATGTCTTAAATATTTGTTAATGCTCCATACATGGTGGTTGACAATTTCTCCTGCGAAAATACCGTGTCAGGAATTTACACTACTTCATTCCCATTGTTTGCCGGAGACTTTTACTGTGGTCTGCATTATTTTGAGGGTTTTGGTTAAATTTTGTCCATGTAATTATTGGATATTACTAATTATTTGCACCTTATCAAAATAATGAGGCTTTTAATAACGTGGTCGTGGGTTCAACTCTTACCGACAGCCCTAAATATTAATGTACAAAATTAGTAAGACTTTGGAACAATATAAAGTGTTAAGGTTATGACCTTCGCAAGGTTACTCTGGTCACTAATTGTAGGTAAATATGTAGAAATGTAAAGATAAGGAAACAAACACAAGATATACGTAGTTCACCCCAAGTTGGGCTACGTACACAAGGGTAGATGAGTTCTCATTAATAGTGAAGAGTTTACGCAGTATATAGGTTCAAACATAATCATCAATACTGAGTTCTATAACGAGTTCAAATACAATAATGACATTAGGGATTAATTGTAGGAAAATGGTCTCTTTTTGTAGTTGAGGAGAATCTCCGGATTTCGTCCGCGGTCAATGTGGGACTCTAGGGGCTTTCTTCTAGTGTTGGCATGTATTGTGTTGTGATTGGCCTCCTCGTTAGAGAGAAACTCTTGTGCTTCGGTAGGGATGCCTCAACATGAATTCTTCAATAGGTCCCTAAAAGTATGAAGTTGATCGATACTTGGTGGTTTCGGAATTGGTGAAGTATGGTACAAACAGAATTAATTGGAATTGAATATTGGTAACGTATAAATTAAATGTCGACGATGGAGTAAAAAGTATAAGGGAGATTGGTTATTTTCACTACTAACGATTAACGTTATAACATACCCACAACCATGAGCCATAAAAACTTACATGTGACACCAAACTGACAGCTCCCACATGTATAATTTGCGTAGAAATTTACAGATTGGACCAAACACATAACAATCATATATCAAACGCATACTGGTCGTTTCAGCAATTAAAACTTAAAAATATCATTTCGGCCAATTTTCACACTGCATGGCCTCAAGTTTGGGCTTCATGATAAAGCCCATTTAAGAGGATTTTCTGCGTCTTATCTCCGCCACTGTCATTGTCGGTCGGCCTGGGCCGATTCTCTGCGTCTTATCTCCGCCACCATCGATTCAATTGCCACTGCATGCAAGTAAAAGACACAAACATTAACGAAATTCCCACTTCAGAGACCTCCCAGATCATCAGAAATGGCGGCCCTCGTCCTCAGGGTGGCGCAGGACGGCTCCGGCGACTTCCGGACGGTGCAGGAGGCCATAGACGCCGTCCCACTCTGCAATACCCGTCGCACCGTGATTCGCGTCGCTCGCGGCATCTACAGGCAGCCGGTGTACGTGCCCAAGACGAAGAACCTCATCACGCTCGCGGGTCTGGCTCCGGAGCTCACTGTGCTCACCTGGAACAACACCGCCACCAAAATCGAGCACCACCAGGTGAGGTACTACACTTTGTTAATGCTACCCAGTTGGGTTTTTGACACGTGGATGAAGGGTATTGTTTTGCTGACGCTGTGGGTTTTGGTAGGCTTCTCGGATGATTGGGACTGGGACTTTCGGGTGTGGGAGTGCTATTGTGGAAGGAGAGGATTTTATTGCAGAGAACATTACTTTTGAGAACTCCGCTCCTGAGGTTAGCCTTGTTTATGTTTTCATCACTTAGTTTTTACTCGAAGTTTGCATCTTTTGATTGCTTTTTTGTATATTGAGCATGGTGAAACTTGTAGTTTGAAGTTGAAATTTTGAACTTGTTGGTTTGTGTTGGTTTGGTTTGGTTTCGTTGTTTTCTATGGAGTGTTATGAATGTTGGAGTTACTGTTTTCGTTAGATGACGCAGGTTTTTGAAATCTTGTTTGGGAGTGAAGGAAAGTGAAATGATGTGATCGGAAGACTAGAAGATTTTTCCTTTTTGTTTTGATTAGGGAAAACCAGGTTTGGAATGTTCAGCCAACACAAAAATCTCATTTTCTGTACAAATTTCTGTACTTTTGGAAATGGATAGAAAATGTGAGAAATGAAGCTGTAAAAGTCCGTCCTTCTATTTTTTTTTTCGGTTTTACTGATAGCCAACTTCCTTGTCATTAGAGAAGTTGGGGAATGTTTAAACTTTGTTGTTAGAGGTTGGAAATGTACAAGGTTATGTCTTTTATGGTAATACAAAAGTCCTTTGAAGTTTCCTTCACTTTCACTCTTCCTTTCACTCTTTGAACTTCATTAACTCTCAACATTTGTGTTTAACTTTTTCTTCCAATTGTTTTGTTCGGTAGGGTTCAGGTCAAGCTGTGGCAATTAGAGTAACAGCTGATCGATGTGCCTTCTATAACTGCAGGTTCCTTGGATGGCAGGTATACCCATTGCCCCAATTAGTCTGTTCATTTTCTTAAATTTCTTGTTGGGTTCAAACTTTTACTGTTTTTACTGGGTAATCACGAGTATTTGAGGATAAATGAGAGCAGTTATCAGTCTAATTGGTGGGTTCCTTCGAATTTTAATGCAGGATACCCTGTACTTGCATTATGGAAAACAGTATCTGAAAGATTGTTATGTTGAAGGAAGTGTGGACTTCATTTTTGGCAATAGCACGGCGCTTCTGGAGCATTGTCATATCCACTGTAAGTCAGCAGGTTTCATAACTGCCCAAAGCAGGAAATCTTCCCAGGAGACAACGGGATATGTATTCTTAAGGTATGTTAGTTCGCTAACCTTTCGCCCATCTTGGTTGAAGTTGCTTGTGGCTTACACAAGCAATTGATTCATAACTATGTTTTGTTATATCTTTGCTTGGAGAAGTAACTATCTCGTAAAACGAAAACAGCGAATGGAAAAGAAAGAATAATGATACTTATGCTATAATATTTGAATGGCGGTGGTACTCTCTTGACTCTTTAGACTTTCCGGTTTCCCTGTGTCTTTCTGATACAAGTTAGAGTTCCATACTTTCTAAGACAACATTTTATAACTTATCTGATTGACTCAAGATAGGATGATTGTGAATGATTAGAGGAGTTTGTCTACGTTTTGCTTTTCCATTGATTAATTTTCTAGAAGTCACTTGGTTGTGTTTTCGTGTACTTCATTGATGAACAATTGGTGAATTGTTTTCTTTTAATTAAAAAACCAACCCTGTTTTCTTGAATTGTTGCAGATGTGTAATCACTGGAAATGGAGGGACTTCATATGCATATCTGGGACGACCGTGGGGACCTTTTGGAAGAGTCGTTTTTGCGTATACATTTATGGATGGATGCATCAGACATGTAGGATGGAATAATTGGGGTAAAACAGAGAATGAACGAACTGCTTGCTTTTATGAATACAGGTATACATATTTAGTCCATTTGCATTGTACTTCTATTCTACAGTGCCTCCGTTCGGTAAATTTGGAATTGTTGTTGAATACCCAAATATGCGATAGAAAATTTAGGTAACTGAAGAAATTTTCACATTACAATACTATGGACATGGACTAGAATAACTTCGGAGGAACGTTGTATCTTTTCAAACCAAACTAGTTTATCTTTTAGATGGTTCATGTGGGGGTACCTAAAACTAAATTAAACAGAACTGACATGGGAAAGATGTTTGAATTACTTTAATCGGGTTCATCAGGCTTTTCCTTTTCTGAAGATTATATCCTCTCAGGTTGTGACTTAGTTTATCTGCTCTTGTGCATAGCAACTTCTTGAAATACTGATTATTGTTGTAAGTTTAACGTTTCTTTCGAGTGCGTGAATAGAGGCAGAGTTTGATAAGCTTGTATCATTGAATGCAAATTTCAGGTGTTTTGGACCGGGTAGTTGCCCATCAAAACGGGTGACATGGGCAAGAGAGCTGGTAGATGAGGAAGCAGACCAGTTCCTCCAGCATCGTTTCATTGATCCTGATCCAGGAAGGCCTTGGCTTGCTCAGAGAATGGCCCTAAGAATACCGTATTCTGCCTAGGAGTTAAAAACATGGGAATGATCCCAACAAAGATAGTCGAGTATATTGAAAACATTTTACGACGAAAGCATAAGATATGCAACATAGCTATTTCAAATCCTGTGTTCTCAAGGTGCAAGAGGCGTTACACGGTCACTTTTAGCGTTTATCAGATGTAATTGCTTGTGCTGAAGAATTCGTTTGATTTGGCTTTTAGGTTTGTCCAGGATAATATAGATCAACTTGTTCTGTTATGTGTATTCATCTTTGGCCTGCAACATGGATGGTTAATGTGTGTACTTTTCTTGTGATGAAAAAACCCCTTTCCCTTTGGACCTTCGACCGATTTAACGCCAACTTGAAAGACGATACTTTACCTTTATCTTGCAGAGCTGTTACAACAGACGAATGTTGGATAACTGTTTTGGGGTGTCAATGACAGTATCATTGTTTTAAACGACACCATTTAACAGTCAGTTTTGGTGTCCATAGATACTTATGCGCAAGGTGATGCATGCTATGGCTAGGGAACATGAAGTCTTGTCCAAGCCCCCCACCATCACGAATCACCAATCAATAATAGTATCATCGTCTTAAACATCATTTAACAGTCAAATTTTGTCCACAAATACTTATGCACAAGGTGATGCATGCTATGGCTAGGTAACATGAAGTCTTGTCCAAGCCCCTCACAATCACCAATCAATAACAGTATCATCGTCTTAAACGACATCATTTAATAGTCAATTTTGGTCCATAGACACTTACGCACAAGGTGATGCATGCTATGGCTAGGGAACATGAAGTCTTGTCCAAAGCCCCTCACCATCACCAATCACCAATCAATAACAGTATCATCGTCTTAAATGACATCATTTAATAGTCAATTTGGTCATAGATACTTAGTCACAAGGTGATGCATGCTATGACTAAGGACACATAGAAGTCTTGTCCAAGCCCTTCACCATCACCAATCACACCACCACATACATCCTATTGGAGTAATATATTTTTGTACTTTGTAAGTTTTGGGCTGCCCTTTCTTGTTTTGGTGAAAGTGAACCACCTCCCAATCCATATCCATCAAATGCAACCACCTTCCCATCCACCCTCATCAAATGCACTTCCCCTATTGTACTCTAGACTTAATATTCTCTTTTTTGGTTTTGGTATAAACAGTCACACACTTGACATTTCAAATCTTTCAAGTCAGCTTCATGCGTAATGGTTTTCGCATGATCTTTTTCTTTTTCTGTATACGTTTAATTATATTTATAGATTTTCTTTTGATTTATTCATCTCAAAAACTATAAATAAACAAAAGTATTCAAAGAAAGAAAACACACATGCGGAAATCACTTCCCTACTTCATGTGCAAAAGATTAATCAAGTAGAGTGGTTCATTAATATTCTCATCTTCCTAATCAATCGAAATGGAAATGCTCGAAAATTCTTTGTGTAGGGTGCTTGTTTTCTCATTTAGAATGAACATAGTCATATTGTCACAAATGCATCAATAACATGTCGATACACTTTGTTGGCAACAACGATATGAAAAAACTTTCTTCATTAGAAAACAGGCATCCGTCCCATCGCCTGGACTAGGGTTCTAGTATCCCATTCCTAGGCACAACAAAACGTACTTAAAACTATGTTTGCAGAAGCAGTTGCATGTAGTAGAGCACCCAATGCGTTTCAGGCTGGAGAATTTGAAGGGTAAGCCGATCAGGAAGCAGGAGAGGATTTGCCACGCCGAAGCGGTGTTAAAATCAAAGAAGACGAAGCACAGGGAGCCTTTAACCTTCTACTTTAGATATACAATTGATGCTCCTTTCAATGAATCTCCTGCGGTACTCTCTCTCTCTCTCTCTCTCTCTCTCTCTGTGACACACGAACACAAGCACAATCAAACTCACAGAAACAAGCTCTTGCATAACTTGCAGGCTTCATCTTGGAGGACGAACACCGGGTTTTTAAAGCGGTTTTTCCGGACATAGCGAAAACCCAAATAATTAATGGGCTGCCTACTGTTCCATTTTCGTGGTTTAATATTACTCTAACATCCTAAACTTCTATGCAAATTTGAACTTCTGCTCAGTTCTTTGTCATCCTTTTATCAGTTGGGTGAAATTTAATTATTGACAAATCACGAGAAGAAAAGAATTTGCCTTGTAACCGGTTGTGTGTCCCCTTATGTCTATCTCCCCCATAATTAACGTGATATATGATCACATAGAGAGAGAGAGAGAGAGAGTACTCGCACTTGAAAATTACACGAGAAAATATCCTACCGGGATAGCTAGATCAGTGTCAAAATGAATGTGTTTGCAGGAAGAGTGGAGAATTCACATGCCGGCCATGCAAGTCTTGTTCCTGTCTGTCTACCTTGCATTATACGTCAAGTTGAGATGCAAATCCATGAGCTTGACATTGTATAGCACACGATAATCCATAATGCACAAACACACACAAGCCTCTCCGTAACCGGGATCCCGCTCAACTATAGGTGGAATAGATACATATCAACGATGATATCAACAGTTATCCACTGTTGGTGCATAGTTCATGTTATACTGACAATAATACAATTATTGATACGTTGTCGATAAAGATCCCTCTCATCTACAGTTGAGCGAGATCCCACTTTAAAAAGGGCTACATATTATAACCAAAAAAAGTAGGTCTTTTTTTCTTTTTTTCTTTTTGTAGACAAGATGGGAAATCCTAGGCCCAGCTGAGTACGAGCCAAGTGACTTCAACCTCAGTATCAAAGGAACCTTATTTTCAGATAGACACACAAAGCTGGCTCCAAAACACATTTGATATAAACTTGAGCTTTATCGTCTCGCCTCTCTTGGCTTGGGTTCCTGACAATGTCATGCGAAGCATTACAGAATCGGTGAGTTCTTCAAAATCCTGTTGTTATACACGTTTGATGGAATTGTGGGCAAGCATGTTCCGTAACCGAATCAATGTTTTCGATTGAAGCAGCTGATGGCGACGGTGATGGACGACGTGAAGTTGGATGCGGTGTTGCTAGCAGATTATGACAAGTTCAAAACAGAGAAGCTCAAGACTGAAGTCTAAAAAGCACTACAAAGATAGAGAGGTTGTCTTTTATTCGTTGTATTATTAAATGTCATGTGTCAAAGTTTCTTAAGATATAATAAAATTTGAAATTGTTCGTGAGAATGTGTCAACAGGAACTAGTTAAGAAGCGATATTAGGAGAGCGAGAATTGAACTCAAGACCTCGGTTTCATTGATTCATATCAAAATGATCTCGGTTTAATTGATTCATATACAAAATTATCCCAGATAAAAATGCAAAAAAGGAGACAAAGATGGAGATGCAGGGGATCGAACCCTGTACCTCCCGCATGCAAAGCGGGCGCTCTACCATTTGAGCTACATCCCCAACTTGATATTCTTTGCTAGATAATAGCTTTAGATCCAAAAATATCACGTATGAAACTCCGCAAAGTACTTATATAAGATGATATTCTAAACTACTTTAATTTATGAGATATATATTCAAAACTTGATGCAAGATAGGACAATATTCTAGTCAACGGACCTAACTTATATACATGTGACAACTTTTAAATGAATAGAGTAGACACTTCTTTTTTTTGTTTCTCCTGCAATCTTCTCTTGTTTTTGTCCATTAGTTCTCCTCTAATTCATTCAATTTACCAGCTAGTAAAAATTATAAAATTGCGAATGAAAGTGAAAAAAATCAGCCTAAAGAGAGCTAAGTCGTCATTACCACTATATAATCTTCTTCTTCTTCTTCTATAGATAAAGGGAGAAGACAAAAACGGTGAATTTTTCATAATACCCAAATTACCCTTCTCTCGTAAGAATTAAAAAATCCACTCATAATGAGACTCTGGGTGGTTACGTTCATTATTTTTCATAACCAACGAAAGGGTTTCCTTCAAAATTCACAAATAGGCCAAAAGAAATCTAATCGACCACCAATTGCATTGTTTACATATCACCAGTAATCAGAGCAAGAACAAGAACCTTGCTTGAAGCAATGAAATCGATTCCGATCTCTGATCACAATCTCTCGGTTATACACATGGGAAACTATTTTCATAGCCGAATGACAGTCTACACATATACGCAGATTCTTGAAAACGTAAAGAGGCGAGCCAGATTTCGTGCTTATAAGCCCAAAACAGACTGCCAGCTTTTCGCTGTGGTGGAACAATGCCTGCTCTATCTCCTCCTGCTTATCTGCATCATCGTCTCCATTGTCAAAGCCGGAGAAAACTTGAGAATCGGTATTTGGGATGTAGCCTGCCAATCTCAATCTTTGTATCATCTCATCCAATTTCATGTAAATCTCCGTTGTTTTCGGGTGTGACTTATCTCCTGCGCTGAACTGATGAACTTGGCCACCAATATAAATTGAACTTATTCCGGGAAGCTTTCTTAAACCCCTATTCTTAAGATCCTGCCTCAGTAGGTTTGCCTTGTCCTGCTTTCCTCCCAAAGAATACATGTTTGAAAGCAGGACGTGATAATCTGTGTTGTGGGGATCCAATTGAACCAGTTCTTGCAGCACACGTTCACCAAGCTCTAGTTTTCCGTGGATTCTGCATGAACCGAGAAGGGAACCCAAAACAACCTCGTTCGGAGGCATTGGCATTTGCTTGATCAAGACTTCAGCCTCTTCCAAATGACCAGCCCTTCCTAGAAGATCAACCGTACAGGCATAGTGTTCTATCTTTGGAGTTATGCCGTAAGATTCAAGATTGTGAAAGTAATGCCGGCCCTGATCAACAAGGCCCGAGTGGCTGCAAGCACTCAACAAAGCAACAAAGGTCAATACGTCTGGCTTGGCTTCTTCAAGCATTTGAAGAAACATATTCAAAACAAGTTTACCCCTTCCATGCATTGCTAAACCACTGAGCAAAGCGTTCCATGTCACCTCGTTCCTTCGGTGCATTTGCTCAAAAACTTTTAACGCGGTGTCTACTCTACCACACTTCGCATACATATCAACCAATGATGTGCCAACCATGATGTCAATCTCATTCACCATAGTCTTTAAAGCATAAGCATGAAGCCAACTGCCCGTCACCCTATCTCCCGATTGTGCACATGCCGATAAAAACGAACAGAGGGTGACATAATTTAATCTCAAACCACAACCGAAAACCATTTCTTCAAGAAGCGAAAAGGCTTCGCCGATAAGCCCAATACTCATATATCCAACAATCATAATCGTCCAAGCAACCTCATTTCTCTCAGGCATTTGGTCAAACACCACTCTCCCATTTCCCACGCCTTCGAATTTAACCACACCATCCAAAATCACAGTCCACGACACTACACTCCGCTCCCCAGTTGCTTCGAACAGCCGTCTCGCCATACCCAATTGGCCACACTTGACATACATATCCATGGCCGCATTGCAGACCTTGACACTAGAATCCCAACCCACCTTCACCACGAACCCATGCCCTTGATCCCCAACCTCAGCATTGCCCAGCCGAGCACACGCATTGAACAAGCAAGCCATGGCCACGTCGTCCACCTTCACGTCTTCTCTTCTCATTTCGACGAACAAACGAAGCCCAGATTGGAGCATTCCGTGGCGGGCAAAGCAGCCCATGAGGACGGTCCAGTCCACAGCGTCTTTGTGCGAGTGAGGAATTTCATCGAACAGCTTGCGAGCAGAGAATGGACTGCCATGTGCTGCGTGGAAATGGAGGAGGGCATTGTGAAGGAATGAATCTGGTGAGGCGGCGAGGCCGCTGGTGACAATGGCGGCGTGGAGCTTCTTTCCGACGTCGACGGAGGATTGACGCGTGCATTCTCGTATAAGAGAACGGAGTTGGCGGGTGGGGAGCGATGTCAAGACAGTGTCGGTTGGCCATCTCATATGAGAGAGGCTGAGACTCGCAAATCTTATGTTTGGAATTTTGGACAAACAGGACACGTAAGTTCACAACCAACTTATTCACGTTTCGTTTATACGATAAAAAGAATGAACAGTTTCAATTATCACGTTTGTATGAAAAAATGATAGCACGTTTACAAGAAGATGACTTTCCTTCTTACTCATTTCCTTAAAAAAGAGGGGTAAGTAGTGACGGACCACCATTTTCCACTCTTTTGGTGCACAGATGAGGCAAGTTAGGAATTGCATTCCATCCGTAGTTTCCATCAAGCAGATTCTCGAAGTATCAAACTAGGACCTCTCATTTTTTCCTTTACACTATATTTGAATGAAGAAATTTAAGATTACTAAAGAAATTTAAAATGACGGTAATTGAAATAACGAGATTTTATTTTTTAGAATTTGTGAATTTTCTTGTTTGGCTAACCTAAAAGAACAATGAAATTGAATATGAGATTTGCTATTTTTAAACTCTCAATTATAGAAATTGAGAAATGACACCTATTTACATGAAATTTAAACTTGGGAATTGAAGATCCCAAATTCCAAGTTTTTTTATATGCGGAAATTCTAAATTTCTATGTTTATGAAGCCAAACAAAAAAATTGGCGCATGTCAATTTGTAAATTATGACTTTTATCCAAATTCCAAATTTATTTCCCTCGTCCAAACATAATGTAGAGAACTGTTTTTCGCACTTTTCCCCGGAAAGGTGGTAAGTATTGTCCATCTCAAATGCCAAAATTCCGATTTACGATTAATTAGCTGTATGCAACATGCCCTAATCCAAATCATGAGTTGAGTAAAGCACACGTCCGTTAACGGTAAGCACAAGTTACACAAGCAACAAAGAATGTTTGGATCGTATCAATATGTTTCCATTACTACACAATCAAGGATCTCCATCTTGACAAACTCAATTTGCACTCGAAAAACAAGAAGAATCGGGAAAAATGAAAATCTGTTTCGTTCGAAACACCCACAAGCTTGGCAAGAGAAAATGTCTTGGCTTATTTAAGTTTGAAGTACAAGACCAAAGCGATCACAATGACAAGAACGCTGATAACTGCAATAATAAGCCACTTGTTCCTGTTCATCCTCCTCGCCATGGAAGTCAGGACTCTCTTGCTTTTCCCTATGTTGTCATCCACTCCATGAAGCTGCAATCGAAGGAAAAAACAGTTAGATAAATGCACTGCCATTAAAGGAAATCATGTCCGAAAGGTGTTGAGTAATTCATGTTCGAAAGGTGGTATGTCCAGAATCCAGACGGAAATCAGTATATTTTTAAACATTACTCAAGGAAGAGAAGGTGTGCATACCACCACTAAACGTATGAGGACGAGAGATGTAAAAGTAATTGCTCGCAGAAAGATTTGTTAAAAAAACCCCTAAATTAATACAGAGCCTGAAACGGTAATTACCGTGGTATGAGCATGTAACAGAGATTGTCTCTGTGAATGCAGATCTTGGAGGATTGAAACACCAAGCTCTTCTGTTTCCAGCATGGTTCTTCTGCTGTCCTTAACTCTGCCACTGGACTTGTTTAATCTCTCGGTTGACATCATTAGCCTTGATCTTTGATCAGCTGATGCCTATTTAAGTTTCACACGTCAGTAAGTATTGTAAAATCATTTATCCAGAATATCAAGAAAGGATGAGCACTTAGAGCAGATTCAGCAGAAGGCATGAGATACTCATTTTATGTCATGGAAAGCACACACTAGTATCATCATTTATCACAAACAGAGGAAAAGCTAATCATTATGACAAAAAAGAAAGTGCTCAGCGATGAACAATTTTCAAAGTAACTCAACTTTTCATCGTTTATGTGCTTCTCAATAAAAAGCAGAGATACATTAATGCTAAAGGACGCTTCTTTCAAGAATCTTTGTTTCAAATTAGCAAGTGAAGTGACCATCATGTCAAACCAGAACTGATCATGTTCACTGATTCTATTGCTCGACCCAGCGAATTAGATTTTGAGATAACTAAAGTAGCACACAGAAGTGAAATCTTCCTCAAAAAAGTAGAACTCCAAGTTTCATGCCAAATACATATCAAGATCCATCACAAACTCGCTACCAAATATTGAATCAAATTTAATGTCTTAAAATAACTATTCGAAACATAAAGGGAAGTTATGAGGATTTAGACATACTGTCAGAGCATCAGCCATGCCTGATTCCAGCAACTCATCTCGGGCAGTTGCATATGCGTTTCCAGACACAAGTCTTTTAACTTCGCTTTTCAGATTATTCAGATCCGACTTATATTCCCTCAACTTAGCAAGAAGCACAGCCTTAATATTTGGTGGCAAACTTCTTGCCTCAAGGTCCATTTTCCGGATCTGAATTTTTTTAAGAAACATCACATCAGTACCAAGTACAATGAAATAACAGAAAATAATCCTCCCAAAGAGAATAGTTCAATCAATTACCCAAGATTCTGCATCATCGATTCCAGCCTTTATTTCAGAAATCTTTTGCTTCTTTTGTTCTGCAGATTAGAATAGACGCAATAGTTCACAAAAATGTCAGTATCACTTTAGCTAAGCGAGAATAAGCATGTTAAACCCCCCCCCCCCCCCCCAACAAGCACAATTTGGGATATTAATCTTAAGTCCATCATTTTCGTATATATAGAAATTTGAACGTTACGTGTTTTCAGTAAATGTATACTGCATGAATGACCTAAAAACCATTTCCTCTGTATACTCAACTCACAAACTTCCAGCGGGTGTCGCTACAATATTCAACAACAACAACAAAGCCTTATCCCACTAAGTGGGGTTGGCTGTATGAATCATAAAACGCCATTGCGCTCGGTTCTATGCTACAATATTCAACAACCAAAAAAATTCAGAATAAACTCCTCTTCCATCCATTTCAATGCCATTCAAATGTTGAAGAAATTTAGAGTCTAAATGGAGCACAATCTCAAATTAGACATCCTGCACAATTCAAGATCCGATCCAATTGCCTCGAGTAATTTCAATCCTTTTCTTTCCTGTTTTCTCCTCTAAATTGCAAAAGTCCACTTTTAAAACAACCATTATTAACACATTATGCATAATTCAAACTGGTGGAAGCTTTACCAGCCTAATGACTTTCACCATCTTTTGAGACCACTAAGCCTATAGCTACTAATAACTTTTCAACATCAAACAAAGAATCATAACTTTGCGGCAAAGCGGTAACAGTTAGAAACTTAGCAGTCCGGTGATCCAATATACACATATCCCCATTGAAAAGTTATTAGTATTGTAATGTATTCCCCAACCAAACATAATGGGAACTTGGTTCTCGCGTGATTAAGGCAAATTGAATACATACATTACAATACTCCATCAGGTTTATGCCACCCTCATGCTTAAATCAACTAAAAGACTCAAACTTTATCCTTAAAATCCATTACACCAGCAAAATTATAAACAAAATAAATCATCTAAATACAGGGAACTACACACACATATATTAAGTTCCCAAAAAAAGGAAAAAAAGAAAAAGAAAAGTGAGAAAAATTGACCTCCATCGAGAGCACCAGCTGCCGTACACTTTTTGGTGAGGTTGGCGGAGAGCTCACTGTAGTTGCGCTCGTACCCTTCAAATACGCTGCTCATCTCTCCCTAAATTTCTCTCTGCATTCAATCCATCACACAATTTCAGCAATAATTCAGAAATAAAGCCCTAAATTGATCGAATTTGGAGATTATGATAACAATTTGAACGATCTGAGATCAATCGAATCGGAGGTAGAGACCTGATGAGATTGGAGATTCAGATGGATAGCCAGAGACGACGGCTGAGGGCGGTGGTGGTGTTGCTTTGCTTTCGAAGCGATCGGAACGGCAATGTGCGCGAAAAAGGAAGCCAACTAGTGTATTAATTTTGTGCGGACCTTCGGATACACTCACCGGCCATTGGATGCTCGGTCGCTGCCCTTCTTGCTTACAACTGGGACGCTGTGGTTAGAGTTCGTTGGTGTATTAATATTGTGTGCACCCTCTTGTTAAATTTGGATGTTAATGAATTTCTTATCGAAAAAAAAAGGAGTTTTGCATGTGTCTATACACTAATTGAGGTACTCATGGTCATGAATCATGATATTATGATATTACTAATTGGTTTTGTAGTAGATGCTGAATTTTTTTTCATGATATCATAATAAGTTGTTATATATGAAAAGTTCAACAGTTTTACGTGTTTCACATCACCCAATTTATGTTCTTTATGTGATAGGCTTGAAAATTCGTCATATGTGAGTGAGCGAGCGTGTTAAGAGTATGAATCTTACATCTAAAAAAGAAGAGACTTTGCATGTGCTTATAACTAATTGGACTCATTCTTATATTGTCGTTTAGTTTTATGATGAAACTTTAGTTTTCTTCAACTAGTCTCTTATGATTTGATTCGTAATTTTCAAGTACTTGATTATGGATTTCAAGGTGAAAACTACTTTTATAGTAAATACATAGAAGTGAAGTATCAAAATTTAAGTTCTTATTTTCTGTAAGCAAACATAGTGTGAAAATGACTTTAAACTCAAACTCGATTCCCTAATTTACCGTGTTTAAATATATACTAAGGGAGGTGTATTCAATTGGAAATTTGAGAGATTTTAATGGATTTATAAATCCATGAATTTTTACGGAGTTTAACTGATTTGTAGAGATTCTACTTAAAATTTTGATTCAATTCCCTTAAAATCTTATGGGAAGAGGTGAGATTTGTGGATGCTTAAAATACACTACAAAATCTCTCCAATTCCCTCTAATTCCTCAACTTTTCCAAATTCTCTAAATCCTAATTGTAATTGAATATACCTGGAATGTTATAAATTTCTTTAAAATTCTAATTGAATACACGTGAATTTCTAAGGATTTTAATAAACTATCTTAAAATCCTGATTGAATACACATTAAATTTCAGATAATCACTTAAAATCCTGATTGAATACCCCTAGATTCATTAAAAGAATTAAAATCCCTCAAAATCCCAATTGAATACACCCCTCTAACATTTACCTACACACTTTGAGTATATAACACATTTTTTTAGAAAATGAGAAGGAGAGAGGGATAGGGAGAGAACGTGTTGGGGAGTGGGAGGCTTTTGGTTTATTTTTTATTTTTTTAATATTGGAGGTATTTTAACATCACCTGTAGGTGAGGTTTCAATAAAAAAACCAGTAAAATTTGGATATGTGAAATTACATTATTGTCCATCATTTTTTTTTTTGTGCGATAGAAGACTAAGACCTAGTTTGGGAGTGAGGTGCTTAAAAAAAAAGCACCTATGAAAAAAAACTGTGAGGGTTTTAGGTGTTTGGTAAACTGAAAAAAAATGGCTTATTTTGGAAGCTGCTGTGAGAATAAGCTGAAATCAAAGGAAAAAGCTGAAGCTGCTATTTGCAGCTTTGGAAAACTGGCTTTTTTTCAAAGCACACGGAGCTACAGTGCTCCTTTAATGAAAAGATCCACTATCAGACTGCTTTTTTTTCCAAAAGCACTTTTACAAAAAAGTTTACCAAACGCTCTGCTGATTTATTTCACAGCCGCTTATTCTCACAGCACAGCCGCTTATTCTCACAGCAGCTTTTTTTCAAAGCACAGCAATACCAAACCAGCCCTAAGTAGTCTTTTCACCCTCTTTTAGTTAACAAAGAAGATTTCATTAATTAATAAAGATAAAACCCAAAATTCATTCACAAATTAACATGTTGTTTTCTATTTTACCCGCTTCACGTTTCATATATTTCTAGTTAATTACACAAGATATTGTCATTAGCAGACAAGCCGTATGATCTAGATACATTCTCATACTTATTTTCACATTTTACGTAAAATGTCTTAAATTCGACTTTCATAAATAATTAGTTCAATATCAAATAATTGCAACCTCATGTAACTTCCTGAAGTATTTCCCATACAACCGACCTTTTTTTTATCCAAAATTTTACTCTTAGCAACACCTATGTTCAAAGCAAAATGTTGTCTAATTAAACCACGAATCGAAGTCGGTAATGAAGAACAACAAACAACTCTCAGGCGCAAAATCCCCATCCTACCCTCCCCTGGCCCTCGCTCTGACCCACAGCTCTCTCTGCTCGAAGTTCATCACTATCCTAATCTACCAATGCTTTCCTCCATCAAAGTTCGAAAATTGAAATCTGCCCATTTGAAGTCGATCGATTTCCTCCGAAGCAATGCTCCTTTCGGCGCTTTTAACGTCGGTGGGAATCAATCTCGCCCTCTGTCTCGTGTTCCTCACTCTGTATTCAGTATTCAAGAAGCAGCCCAGCAACCTCGGCGTCTATTCGCCGCGCTTGTTGGCGGCCAAGGGAGCGTCGGAGGAGAGCAACGGGTTCAATTTCGAGCGGCTCTTGCCGACGGTGGGCTGGGTGAGGACGGCGTGGCAGCCCTCTGAGGACGAGTTTCTGTCCCTCACCAGCTTGGATGCTGTCGTCTTCATGCGCATTTTTATCTTCAGGTTAGTGGGGGTAGAAAAATAGTGATATGCTGCTTGCTGGGTGTATTGAGAGTATTTTTGGGTGTATATTTGAGTTGGGTTTTGTTTGTTTTGAGCTTTTGATGCAGTTCGAGAGTATTTGGGTTTGCTGGGTGTGTTGAGTTTAATTGCTGGGTATATTGAGAGTATTTTTGGGTGTATATTTGAGTTGGGTTTTGTTTGTTTTGAGCTTTTGATGCAGTTCGAGAGTATTTGGGTTTGCTGGGTGTGTTGAGTTTAATTGCTGGGTGTATTGAGAGTATTTTTGGGTGTATATTTGAGTTGGGTTTTGTTTGTTTTGAGCTTTTGATGCAGTTCGAGAGTATTTGGGTTTGCTGTGCGTGTTGAGATTAATTTTGGGTGCTTTGTTTGTTTGTTTTGGTGCAGTTTGAGAGTGTTTGGGTTTGCTGGGATTGTTGGGGTTTTGGTTCTGCTTCCGATAAATTTTCTGGGGGACCAGCTGAACCGGGATTTGGATATTTCGGATTTGCCCAGTACGTCATTGGACTCCTTCAGTATTTCGAATGTGAATGCCGGCTCGAAATGGTAATTATTAGTTCATTGTGGGAAATTTTGATAACCAAAGTTATTAACTTGACATGAAATTGCAGTATTTGAACAGTGTCTGTTATACTCTTTTGGTTGTTGCCTTATCTAAACTGGGTTTAAGTGTCATATTTCTACACATTGTTTCCCGAATGCAGTGATTTCCCTTTCTTTGGAATTCAATTCTATCGAATTTATGGCATTTTAAGTTAGTGAGGCACTCAAAGTGAAAAACCTAGGACATACCGGATTCCCCTTGCCAATGGTTGTAACCAAGTTGTATGCTTTTCTTCTATGTGCTTGAACATTTAAAGCTAAAGGAGTAAAATAAGCGTGCACATAGGTTGACATTTGGATATAGGTCTCCGATGTGTCTTCTAATTTCTCTGGGAGAATTTTTGTCCAGACTCTGCAAATGTAATATTACTTGGTATATGTTGTGATAGGGATCTGCAACTGTATTTGAGTTTTCTCTTACTTCTTGTGCTTTCACAATCATAGACTAGGAGGTGAGACCGAAGTTGTTCAAGCACATGACGAGATTTGACTTTTGTCGGTTAAATAACTTTCTCACTTGTTGTTCAAAATAACTTCATCAAGTACATCTATGTGAAGTTTTCTGTTTTCCTCATTGTTGTTGCTAGATCATTTTCAAGTACATTTTGTTATATTTATATTAGGCACAGTAAAATTATTCTGAAGATACCCTGATAATTATTTTTGGTTTCCCAAGGTTATGGGTTCACTTTTGTGCAGCATACATTGTCACTGGAGTTGTCTGCTATCTTCTTTATTATGTAAGTTTGGTTTTGTTTCTCTTTCATGGCTTATTCCATCACAATTTTCTGTTTCATCGAAAAGAAAGAATCAATTGTGATTTTAACTTCATGACTATAACTGCAGGAGTATAGCTATATCTCATCGAAAAGAATTGCTCATTTCTATTCATCCAAACCTCAGCCTCATCAGTTTACAGTAGTAGTTCGTTCTGTTCCTGTATCATCTGGGAGCAGCTGCAGTGAGACTGTTGAGAGTTTTTTTACAGAGAATTATCCTTCTACTTATCTTTCACATTCAGTGGTTCATCGAACTAACAAACTCCAAGGACTCACTGTAAGTATCTGTTATAGATTTAATCTTTTGTCCTCACACCGACAGGGGTCAGAATTGATTGTGGGAGTTTATTTTTGATATTTTGGAAAATAAGTGTGAGACCTCATTTGCTTTTCACTTATAATCCTGACGTGTGCCTATGCTCGATTGCATTCTTTATTGGATAATCCTGACAATGTGGCAGATAATCAAAGACATGATAGAACTGTTTATGTACCCTTAATACCTCATTATTCTTTGCTTAAAAACGAAATCTTTATGACTTAATTTGTTCTCGAGTTCTGTCATCTTCATTGGGTTGACTTTTTAGTTTTTACGAGGCTAAGCTTTTGGAACATTTAATTACTTAATTAAATAGTTTTCAATGAGTATCAGACTAAGCCCAAACAAGTTAATTTTTTGGTTGTTTTCTTAGTCCCTGCTTGGTGCTTCTGTAATTATTATGTGTATTCTATTTAGATTATTACACGTCACACTTCAGAGTCCCTTTCTACTTGCTTCACCCCACACTGCCTGGGTGTCCGTCGTACTTGTATTTTTTGGGTTTCTGAAACATCACACCAGACAGCATTTGAACAAAACTGTAACAGTTAACATTTCTCTATCAATGAGATATGTGAACAATTCATTTTCTTTTCTTTGTAGAGTGAGGCAGGGAAACTATACAGAAAGCTTATGCGCCTGAGATCAGAAACTAATACTCAGCAAAGATTAAGGCGTGAGGGCTGTTGGGGGCTGTGTGGACGCAAAGTTGATGCTTTAGACTACTATGGAAAGAAATTGGATGATTTAGAAGATAATGTGAGAATGGAGCAAACGTCAGTGGCAGGAAAGGTATTCGTACTATTATTTTTTCAAGAGAGTGATAGTAATTGTTTGCTAATGGTATTAAAGACGTTCTCCACTGCTTAAGACTTCATTTAGCAAATTTTTAACGCAAGAGGTGAAACAAAAGTATCTGGGAAATATAATAGAAATGAGTAACACACAATCTTCCTCTTATTATTTTTGTTATGTTAGCTTTAGGAATTGTATGAATAACCCACATGTTGACTTGTAAAAGACATGTCGGAATTTTAGAGGAAAAAAAAAATCATAGTTCCAATAGATTTTTCTGAAATTGTTTGATTTATATGAACATGAAATTTGATGCATTCGTTCCATGATACCCAAAAAATATTAATTATAGGACGTTGCAGCTGCCTTTGTGTCATTCAAGTCCCGGCTTGCTGCTGCAGTAGCTTTTCACATTCAGCAAGGAGAAAATCCCATAGAATGGGTTACCGAGAGGGCTCCGGAGCCCCAGGATGTTCACTGGCCCTTCTTTTCTGCATCTTTTATGAAAAGATGGATCTCCAAGCTGGTGGTGGTGGTTGCATATACTGCTCTTACAGTTCTATTCCTCATTCCAGTTGTAGTAGTGCAAGGCCTTACCAATCTTAATCAGTTGGAAACCTGGTTCCCGTTTCTGACAAGCATACTGGACCTGTAAGTAGAAATTTATCAGCTTTACTAATTGATTCTTTTATTTACAATGTCTGCTGAATCGTACGATTTCTTGACTTGCAGAACAGTTGTCAGTGCAGTCATAACAGGATATCTTCCAAGTCTTATTCTTCAAATGTTCATGTCGTTTGTGCCACCCGTCATGATAATGTTGTCTTCCTTGGAAGGATACATCTCTTTCAGTCAGATACAAAAAAGTGCATGCAGCAAGATGTTGGGGTTCACAATATGGAATCTTTTCTTGGCAAATACACTATCAGGAACACTTCTCTATGGGTTCGAAATCTTTCTTGAGCCCAAAAAGATTCCGGGGATACTTGCTGATGCTGTTCCAGCACAGGTAAAAATACATACGTCATGTTTGCATGTATCATTCTCTCGCTAGAATAATCATATTAATTTTTAGTTGCTTTTTGCAACTTCATTACGTTGTGCAACTGTTTAAAGTACGAAGTTAAGACCAGAAATTTGAACTTGGCTTCCTGATCCGTAACTTTTGAAAAACTTATCCTCGATCATCGTTATCAATCAAAGACCAGTGGTACTTCTATGATCGTATATTTGTCTGGTGAACTTGAGAATCAGTTGAAGTGCTATATTTTTTACTTTTGAAACCAATTGTTTGCATCACGAATTCATGATGAAGGGTATTATATAGATTCGTTATCTTGGATGTAGGCATCATTCTTCATTGCATATGTTGTGACATCTGGATGGACCAGTCTTCTATCTTCAGAACTCTTCCGCTTGACTCGCCTGATTTTGAGCATCATAAAAAGACCATTTTCAGGAAAAGATGATGAATTTGAAGCTCCTCCATTTCCATACCACAGTGCAATTCCTAAAGTTCTCTTTTTTGGACTCCTCGGATTAACATACTTCTTCCTCGCTCCACTAATTCTCCCGTTCCTCGTGGTTTACTGTTGTCTGGGATACATAATCTTCCGTAACCAGGTTAGTTCGATGCTCTCTCATTGTTTAAAAATTAATTTCTAACTATAATAAACCAACTATAATTTAATTTAGAGAGAAGATGGACATGGGTGGGAAGTTGGTATTAAGGACACAATACAACTTCATGTTTTGAAAACTCCCAATGCAACTTATTGGGTCCTTCTTAGTAACTATTAGCGTTTCAAATGGATCAGACTGAAACTCCAAAATGTAGGTTGTGTCATGACTAAATATTGGTGCAAGGGTAATGAGAAATAAATGAAAAAATTGGTGCAACCCCAAACTCCTCTTGCACTGTCAAACCTCAGACAAGGAAAGCTTTCTGCAAGGTCAATTTTTCGCTTTGTTGTTATGTCTTGAATTTTTGGCAATTCGTTTTAGTGATCTTAGAAGCTCATATAGGATCCTATCCAGTTGAGTTACTAACTTGTACTCAAAAAGTAGGCTGACACTTCAACATTACTTCATATTTTGTACAATCTAAGTATATATTTGGTCATTGATCGAAGTTTTATTGTAAATTTTGTTGTATTTAACAAGTTTTGGTTCTTTATATTCTGATGTTATATATTGACAATTTTGAACAGTTTCTGAATGTGTATGAACCCAAGTACGAAACGGGTGGAAGATTTTGGCCAACAGTGCACAATTCAACAATTTTTTCCTTGGTGCTGATGCACATAATTGCAATTGGAATGTTTGGGCTCAAAGAGCTCCCCTTAGCGGCCACTTTGACTATTCCTCTTCCGATTCTCACGCTTCTCTTCAATGAGTACTGCCGCAAACGATTCCTTCCAATATTCCAAGACTATCCAGCTGAGGTATGTCGGTACTAATGCTATCAACTTATCTTTTTATTTCATTTGCAACGGAGTTATAGTAAGTCAATGTTCCAAATCTGGTTCTACCTTGCATATACCCTATCTCATCAGACAATCGATATCTGACAGTGACATCGAACTGTTTATAATCTTCTTAATTTGGTCCCTTGTATTAAAAACTATAGGAATATAATCTCAGCCGACGATTTGGCATGTATATAAGAACCTCATTACCGCGTTTTGATGCAGTGTTTGATAAAGAAAGATAGAGAAGACGAGAAGGATCCCACAATCTTTGCATTTTATGAAAAGTTAACCACTGCTTATAGGGATCCAGCTCTGATGCCAATGCAGCATCCGCGGAGCACTGATGGACACAGCTCTCCCCTTCTTCAATCTGTCGTCTGAGGTAAGCGGTTTGTCTCGTTACATAAAAATGAACTTACCTGTCTCTACGAAAATAAAATACGAAGAACGAAACAGCTTGTGCCGCGAGTACGGGGACACAAGTTTTGGCTAAAAATGTGTGTGGTGAGTCTGTTTTTTCATGTAAAATGTTATGAGTATGATCTTTCAGTTAGGCTTGTGAACCATGTGAATTTTTTGGAGAAGCACCTCTCGTCTAGAAGTGATCCTGGCTTTCCAAAATCACTTCCAAACAAACCCTTGATTTCGAGAAGTACGGTTGTATGGTAAACATTTATTATTATCGTAATGATTGTCGTTGTAATATCAGTAATCTTTCACATCTTTATTGATGTATGCGGTTTGAATAACGTGTATTTTCATGCAAAAATATTTGTGTTGAATGATATTTCAATTCTTAGATGTGAAATATCGCACGACAGTATGTGATTAGCTTTAGATATTGGTTACAGTTGTGTCCCAACACAGAAAATTTCTTTTTATACTCTCTCAACTAACTTAACTAACTTTTGGCAACCAATTCCCAAAACATGCTGAATCTGATGTTCCATTTGTCAACTCAAAACCCAACTTCTACAACATTCTTGAAGATTGGAACAGTTCCATTTTTTCCAGATTATTAACGTAAAAGACTTGACATTTGTCAACCTTACCTATAATTTATGTGATTTATGTCACACTTTTATTTTTCCTTCTTAATTTTCTGGACTGTGTCCCCTCTGCCAGAAACAGCCTACATTTTAGAAATTGGAGGCTTAAGGATGTTGACATTTGGCTTGTTTTCTGGCCTCCACGTGGAGCAACAACAAAGGGCTATTGACATGTTCCTTGGAAAACATTTTTTGGTCAAAACGTACCCCTATTTTTTAGGTCAAATGTCAAAATGTCCCTTAGAAAACGTTAGGATGATAAAAAGTTTAGGTTTAACTTGACGCAATGTTATTAACTACCCTTTCCATGCTAACTTTAAATAATGTTCTTTGTAATTTAAATTAATTAGGGTGACGAACACATGACACGCAGACATGGCAGCACCACAAACCTTAAGTGCAGTCCAATCTATATTTTTCTTCTTCATAAGGGGAAAAAAGGAATGGTGATGTAACTTGTGCAGAAGCAGGGACGGTTGTTACTTTCAATAAAAACTAGAACCGGGTGGACGCTAAACTGATAGGAAAGATGTACTAAAGAAAGAAAACAAAAAGGAATAGTGTCCGTAAATTGTGCTAAAATAGAGTTGGTTATAATTTCTGATAATAAATAGAATTCAATGGACTACGGTCTAGTGGTATTCCTCTTTACTTGGAAGTGAGAGGTCTTAGGTTTGAATCTCGTGGATAACGAATCCGATACCAAATTAGGCTGCTAATTGTGTGGCTTTGCCGAACTCCCCCTCTCATTAATGTAAAAATATCAATGTACTAAAAAAAAAAAAAAACTCAAAGGGCATTAAACAGACAATAAAAATAAGGTTGTGCTATTTTTTTTACCTCTTAACTATCCTTATTAATTTTTTTTGTCCATTGATCTTTATAAATTCATTCGATTCGACAACCAGAAATGAAGGGAGGTGTATGAGAAGAAAAATGAGCGTGTAGATAACACTACTCTAAAAATACATAATGTAACTTTTAATAAAAAATAAAACTGCATGGACACTAAACAGACAAAAAGAGATGCAATAAGCCAAGATATATATACAATTTATTGTATATATAGTGTGTATCCCTTCAGATTTAATTTTATTGGAAACTTGTAACCAATTTATTGTAAATACTTTCCTAGATTTTAAAGAATCTAGGTAATTACTTTTGAAAAATACTAATGAAACTCTTTAAAAAATTGGACTCTTCATGGGCTCTATACGACCTCATATTTTTTTGCACAGTATTTTATAATATTGGCATGAGAATTAACTTTAAACTGTGAAATGATACATTATATGTCATTATATAAGTGAGGGAAGTTTTATTTTTAAGTTGTTAATATTTTAAACAAGTATCTGATCATTTATATAGTAACACGTGATGTACCGTCTCATGTTTGAACACATTGAAATTCTCTCCATAGAGAGCCTTACTTTCAGAGATTCTTCTTAGCGTTTCTTTTTATTTTTCATTTTTTAATGGTTTCATGGTTAACTTCAAAATGTGAACAATCGAAAGATTCGGCAGCCTCGGACTTGTTCATCTCTTCCTTTTTCCATGGCCGCCATACAATCCGTTAGATTTGCTGCCTGATATTTTTTACCCTTTTTTGTTTCTTCTTTTGTGTTTACATCGTTGTTTTTTGTCTTAAATCTTCTTCACTGATGTGTTCTTGCTAATTTGTGCTTTCTCAGATGTCAAATCAGCTGTTAACCCAACAAAGTTGCTAACTTCTTAATACTAACTAACCCAGCAAAGTTGATAACTGCTTAATGTTAATTATTAATCTTGATGTTTTCGGAAAATTTGAACGTAGGATCGTAAACGGTTATTCGGCGCCCATAACATCTCTCAAATGTCTTACATGGCTTTTAAGAAGCTTATGGTGCAGAAAAAGGTATTTTAGTCAAAATGATTATAAGATTGATATAATTTTTCATTTTGGTCATTGAAATTTAAAATTGATAGAAGTTGTCTTAGAATTTATTCAACATTAATTATTTTAGTAATTCTGTGAAAAATCTTTATTAAATAACCAAAATGATAAAAATACCCTCAGCTTAATAAACAATGAGTCAAAATGATTTGATAAAAATTGAGAGTATTTTTGTCATTTTTCCTTATTTGATGAAGATTTTTCACGAAAATGTCAAAATGATTTAAGGTGGACAAACTTAAGGACTAGTTCTATCCATTTTAAATCTCAGAGATCAAAGTAAAGAGTTATGTCAATCTCATGAACCATTTTAGCTAAAAAAACTGCTACAAAATGCCACAAAAATATAGTTTCTTTATACAGAGCTTTAAAAAACTGATTAAAATTGAGACTTAGTTCACAACTTTTGTTTAAAAACACATGATTATATAATAATATGACATTAAAAAATCAAATTACACTTATCTTGTAATTAAATATGTGCTAGAGTGGGATGGACATGCTTCCTTGTAGGGGTGGCTTTGTAAAAATCGACCTTCTTAACTTTTTTTCATGAATGATTAGCCTACTAGGGTTAATTTATTGTGAGGTTATTTACCCAAGGCAATGTAAATTTTGACCTTATATGGCCATGAAAGTGACATAAAACGCGTTGTTCTACAAGTCACATCCAAGATAAAAAAAATTAAGAATGTTTGCCCCTTAATTTTTGTCCCATCATAAGAAAGCTAGTGGCTTTAGCTTTAGGAGAGAATCTAGATCCATTGTGTTGGTTTTGATTGGGATAGGAAGAGCAAATTGGAACTATCAAGAAATTATTATTTAGAAATTAATGATCTTTTAGAAATACTTTTAAAATAACTGAAAGTACTTTTAAAAAAAAAATGATTTTAAATTCTAAAAATACTTAAAGTGCTTCCAATAAAAACTGATGCTTCTTGTAGGAAGCACTACAAGTACTTTTCTAAGATTCACTTGTATTTTTACTAAGGATTGATTATAAAAATATTTTATCAAAAACATTTTTAGTCATTTTAAAAATATTTCCAAATGAGTCTTCAGTGTCGTTATTTCATGAAAAAGGTCTGGTAAGAAGACCATCAATTTAAACCATATTTTGTAAATCATATGACGTGATTGTTGAAGATTGAATTATTATTTAAATGTTAATTAATGTGCTTATTTTTTATTTGTAACACATCACATCGTTTATGGTCTAAAAAATGGTTTACCTAACATTACTCTTCATGAAAATGTCATTGTCACTTACATTATTAGTGTTAGTATTATTATTTTTATACGAGTGAAATTGTGGGATAGAGAACTCAAAATGAGAACTGGATAAGCGATCTTGCGTGCAAGGATGAATTCTTTCAATCACTTGTGCTGCAATCCCCTTGTATTAAGGTAATCTTATTGTATATAATTTCAAATGTGACTGTATGTTGTTTGATAATCATTTCGTTTTTAGTTTCTTTTTTTTCTCTTTTTTTTGTTAGAAATAAAAGGAAATGCAACGAGGGAATGAAGGGTGAACAAGGATAGCAGAACGGTGGTGACAAGATGTAGAAAAATGTACATAGAATGGTACAAAACATAAAAACTAAAAACAATTTTAAGTAGATTTTCATTTCTAGTTTTATATTTTCATTTCGTATGTCATTTTGTGCATTTCTCCGTCTTCTCTCCTACCAGACTCCCTCTATATCCTTGATTAATCCATCATTTCATGATTTCGTCTAGGAAAGTGTGGAGTTTTAAATCCGGAACGGATGGGTAAAAACTCAACACCTTATCCGTCAGGATATTGGATCACATGCTTCCGGTGGATATTCATTCCTCCGGTAGATGAACTTAAATAAACCCCTAGTTGCCTTAGATGACTTTCAATAAGGGTGGTGATCAATTTGGTGGTAATTTTTTCTAAGCTGGTTTAATTAATATAATTATCCTGTACTGATAAGGATATTCTGCCCCTAATTGTAATTAGCTCACTAAACATATGTTGAACTAATTAGGTTCCATTTGTTGTCCATCTTCGGCATCATTTGATTAATTGCTTTGCTCAATGCTGATGCACTTAGATATTCAATACAAGGGTACAATTAGTCCCTTTCTTTACTTCTATGTTTTTATCTCCTTGGTGCTAAAACGTAACTCACTAATTTTATAAAATATAGTTTATTAAACATATAAAATACATGTAAAAGAAGATACGACTAGTTCAAGCTCACAATTCCATATAATTAATTTTGTGATATATATTTTTTAAATAACAACAGTCTTCTCGTCCTTCTCGAAGGAGGAAAGTTTTATTTTTAACTAATGTGACATTGTTTCACCAGGTCATAAGATAATCGGGATAATTCATTCTTTTGATCATCATCGAAGAATTATTTCTAAAAAAATTATTTCACTTGGAGTCCGTTTAGTCAATCATATGTGTCGAACAAATCAACAGTTATAATAACAAGTAACGTCCTTATGATAAATTGGTAATTTGTTTGATACACACAAACGACTAAGCAATCTCTTAATTAAATGAGTTTTTTTCTAGAGATGATCATTGTATGATGATGATAGCCTAGAAGAGAGATCATATTGGCATCTTTGGCTCGGTCAAAATTAACAGTTGCAGGTCTCTTTCCATTAGGTTAGTGTTTATAGCCCGAGATTAATAAGAACAAAGAAATAAAAACAAATGCTATAAGACCATTTCATATTCAATCCTACGAAAAAATCTTCCTATTCCCCACATATAAATATGCACATTAGCATCAAAGCCTCCAACTTCAACTAAATCAATCACTTGCAAGTACAAAACATAAACTCAAAAGAACTTAATAGCTAGTAGCTAGAAATGGCAAGGAAGAGAAAAGTTAGTGAGGGAGTGGAAGACAACAACGCTACTTCAAGTGAGGGAACCATGGGTTGGGATGAGATGGTGAATGAAGCTTCCGCTGTTGCCGAGCTAGGCGGAGCACGTAGGGCGCGAAAGCGCTTTGTTGGTGTCCGGCAAAGACCCTCTGGAAGATGGGTGGCCGAGATCAAGGATACCATTCAAAAAATTAGGGTTTGGCTAGGCACCTTTGACACTGCTGAGGAAGCAGCTAGGGCTTACGATGAGGCTGCCTGCTTGCTTCGCGGTGCCAACACCCGAACCAACTTCTGGCCTTGCTCCCATTCGCCGTCTTCAACCCCGGCGCTCCCCTCGAAGATCACAAACCTCCTCCTCCAGAGGCTGAAAGCAAGAAACAACGCCAACTCTTGCTCTCCTCCTTCTTCTGCTCCTCTCCCTATCATCAACCACCAACACGATCACAATCTTCACGAACAAGCAGCAAAAACCGAATTCTCTGAAACATACACGGATTTCCTCAACGATCCCGAAGATTACTACATCACAAGCAGCAACAATCATGACATCATCACTGATCATATCAGTGCAAGCAGCATTGACTACATGACATCGAGCTTAGAGTCATGCTTAACTAACAAGGAAACTGATCACATAGAGTACGGTAACTTGAGTGAATTGGTGCAACAGACTTACAGCTGCGGAGATGCAAATTTCGTAGCAGAAGGATCGGAGGAAGATGTTGATCCAGAACAAGAACAAGAAGAGGAAATGAACGGAGATCAAGTTGGAGTTATAGACTTCCAGTTTGTCGATGATATCGGAGCATCCAACTCAAACTGCTACTCTCCATCGCCTTTCGAGATTGCTGAGGAGATAGAGGAGCCGGTTCTGGAGGCTGAGAGCTACACCGACGAGCCTTCGATGCTGAGAGCCGCCATGAAGAGAATGAAGTACGAGAGGAAGTTTTCGGCTTCGCTCTACGCCTTCAATGGGATTCCCGAGTGTTTGAAGTTAAGAATCGGATCGGTGAATGGGAATGGGAAAGGTAGAGGGGTGTCCGAGTGTTTGAGCAACCTTCAGAGAGCGTGCAGTAACAAGAAAGAAGAGGAGGTTGTTGTTGCTGTGGCGGCGGCGGGGGAACACCAACGAAATGATTCGAAACAGGAGGAGCAGGGTTCGTCAATGGATGTTTCTCTGAGTAGTGATGGTGAATTGTCACTCTGGAGCTCACTTGATCTGCCGCCAATCTGCTTTTTGTCAACTAATTAGTTCTTCTTCTTTCTTATTTTTTTACCAAATTCATGCTCTAATTTGATTCCACATATCAATCTGGAATTCCATTCTTTGCAATATTTTCTGATATTCTAATATATTTAAAAGAAATAGTGAATTTTATGTAATTCGAACCTTGGGTTCAAACTTCGACCCGATGAAGTAATAATAAAGGAATATGATTTCCTCAAATCATTTTTTTTCCTTCTGTGTTCATTACCTTTGTCTTGTTTTTGCCCCTTAATTCCTTTTTTATTTATTTTAATTCCTACGTGTAGGAGTACAGAAATCATTTCCTATGATTCTTTAAAAAAATATAACAAATAAATAAATTAGTAGGTTTTATTGTATATTTGATTCAATAATTTGGAAAATTTGAGGTTTTGTTTCGTGCGTATTGGACATAAGCCAAGGGAAGCACATGTTAGACAAACACAGCCCAAAACTAATAATTTGCAAGGTCCCTTTAAAATTATAGCAATTCAGAGAGTTGATGAAATATCCCGTTAGAGCGGTTATTGACCAATTATAATTAGATATCGAACTTTTCATCTATATGTCGAAGCTGACAGTAGATTAACACAAACGTGGTGCAAAGTGATTGTGCTTTTGCACACCACAAGAGATAATAACAAGCAGGCAAAACTTGAAGTAGACGTTTCAACTGATTTGATATTGATGATGGTAAATCATTTACAACTACAACAACAGACCCTTATCCTCAGTTTGATGTCAAGTTTTCTGCTGGCTCCAAGTACTCTATATCTCTACTTTAAGTTTCTTTCCAAGTCTTCTCGAGCCTTCCCATGTCTTCATCTACCCTTTTTGACTTGAGTCTCTGTCTCTTATCGTATTTTCTAACCGGAGCATCTACAGGTATTCGTTTCATAAATAAATTACAGTACTTTAAAATACACTTGAATTGTATAGAGGGATTGCATCCTCTCCTGGGCACAAGCTCAGGATCCTGCTGACCAGCCCACGTGATTCGTTGAAGTTTGATCCATCGGCTACAATTATTATAACTTTTAGAGGGACCCTTTGTTTATAACCATTGGATCAAAATCCAACAGTTCACGTGAGCTGGTCAACAAGATCCTGAGCTTGTGCTCAGGAGAGGATCCAATTCCTTGTAAGGATATGTCAAATCATTTCTCCAAAGGAGGTTAGTTCTTTCTTTCATACCAATTTGTGTTCGTAAAGAGGAGAATTCAGGACAGACCCACTTCATATACCAAACTAGAAATGACTCGGCAAAGGCCAGTGTTGAATACTGGCTCAATAACAACACGATTACCCATATAAAACTGGGGAATGCGACGGAAATAAATACAGCAGCACAAACTGAAGGGCAGATTATATATACACGTTGAAAAGGTTTTTTCACGAGCATCACGATAGATTCACAGAGGACTTATTGAAGGCCTAGCTCTCTACCTCTAAAGTACACGAAGTTGGGCAAGGAAAGCAGCACAAAGATCCAAGAAGAGAAACTGCGGACCCTGAACCCTCTGAAGATCAAGCAGGTACTTCTCCTCCCGAGTTTTGAAAAGCTGTTAATACCCAAAACAGCGGCAAAATATGTCAGGATTATGTTCTGGGCAGATGCTCGAGCAGTGAACTCCTTTAATACCAAAGACAATAGTAGATTGATGACTGAATGGAACTAGAAAAGTATGGGATTAGGGAGCGATCTAACAAAAACTTACCTGCACTTCAAACTTGACCACATTTGGCATCTTCATAGCACCATCATTTTCGATGATGCTGGACTCATCTCCAAAATAATGGTTACCGTGCACAGGGTTGTCGATCATGCCTTCGTTTTGACCTGTATTGTCAAAAACCCACCTACACTTCATGTTGTAGTGTCCTATCTTCTTCCAACAAACCCGCAATTCTTGTAAAGCTTTAAGGACTTCTGTCATTATTTCACGAGGATGTGCTCGAGACTGGTAATAAAAGGCAGCAATAGATCAACAATAATCATATCAAAGTTTGAAGTTCACTCCATTGAACGTCTAGAAGAGTTGCTCCCAAATAATAATACTTGGCCAAAAGTCAAAGAAATTTAACCTGAAGTCCAAGAGCCCATTTCCTTTCAACAGGGAACTGTGGTTTAAAACCCATTCCTTGATACTCCATATATCCAGGAAGGCGGTGCCCAACAGGTGAAGCAGCAGTCTCACTTTGCTGCATACGATTGAAACCACAATCCTGGACCACATCAATAAAAATGAAACACGAATTGTGCCAAATCTTGACAGAAACTGAACAGCAGAGAAGAATATATGATGAGCTTGATAAAAACAATTCAAGCTTTTGAATAAATTTGACCCAATCATGTTACGTAAATCTTGGCCTAAATTATGTTCGTTCACAAATGTATCATATTCCTGTATCAAATGCTGTAAAAGTTCCCCCTAACTTCTTTCTTCTTTCACGTTGTTAGATTATGGCCAACAGGCTTAGTCTTGGGCCTTAAAAGAGGAAATTTTAGTTTCTAACCAAGCTGTTGGTATAAAATCAAAAACGGAGGACACATACCACAGTCTCCTGAAACTCAGCTCCAAGATAGCCACTGGATACACGGAAACGGTTGTCCAATAACAAATAGTATGCAACTGTTCCCTGAAACATGATGCAGATAGTAAGTCTCAGTTGGAAAATCAAGAGGATGAGTTCCTAAGGTACAAACCTCATTCTGTACTCTACTACGTAGAGACTCAACCAGATGGTTCCTGTCAAATCCCATCTTAACTACCTCCTGAAGAATTTCCTCATCAATCTGCATAAAGAAAGGTGACACTTAAGAACGTAAACTATGGAGTACAGTGAGCAAGGATCAGCTACGTGTTAACTACTTGTTACATTAAACTATGGACCAAAAAACCGAAATATTTCACAATTCCATTTAAACAATGTGGCAAATATCACTTGGCACATCTTGAAGAACAAACCAGAGCATTTATTATAACTGAACAAACCAGAGCATTTATTATAACTGCAATTTACAAAAGTAAACAGAAGATATAAATAAACCTTTTTTGCTTGTTGCATGGTGTCTGGTGGAGGAACAGCTAAATAACGAGGAAGATGAGCCTGGAACCATGCATGATGTCGAATCTCAGGAATGGTCATTCGCTTCATTGGATCAACTACAAGCATTCTTGGAATCAAGTCTCTTGCACCAGGTGACAAATGACTAGGAAGAGTGTATATCCCACCCTGAAGACAAAATGACATAGGCTTATGTCAGATAACTAATAATCAGCATGCATATAACTATTTGATTCATGCTATGCTATAGCTTGTTTAATATAGATAGTGAATGGAAAAATTGACTGTCAGTGGACACAAAAACCACAACAGAATTTGATCTTAATATAATTCGAAAACAAAAGGAAAATATATCCGATGAAAACTGAAAAATCAATTTTATAGCAAACAAAAGAACCAGATCTAGCAATACCTTTATTTTCTTAAACAAGTTTGGAATATTTTCATCATCAAATGGAAGGGTGCCACAAAGAAGAGCATATAGTATAACACCACAACTCCACACATCCACTTCAGGCCCAGCGTACAGCTTGCCAGATATAACCTATGAAAGATGAAACAGATGTATCATTGGAAAGAGAATTCAAGCCAAGATACAAAAATAATGAATGCAAACTACACCTAACTGCAATCTTTTTACCTCTGGAGCAGCATAATTCGGGCTGCCGCAACTTGTCTTGAGAAAATGGCCATCACGCATTATGTTGCTCAGACCAAAATCAGCAATTTTCACATTGCATTTGGAATCCAGAAGCAAATTTTCGGGCTTTAAATCTCTATGAACAACCATATTCCTGTGACAATACTCTACGCCAGATATTATCTGCCAAAAAAAATATTAACTCATATAAGAAGCAACACAATAGTAAAATAAATACGACAAGACAATTGACAAATCACCTGTTGAAAAAAGTTACGAGCTTCATCTTCCTGCAGCCTACCCTTCTCTACTATATAATCAAAGAGCTCCCCAGACTTCACATACTCCATCACGACATAAATGTCGGATGGTGTTTCAATGACCTCATAGAGTCGTATAATGTGAGGATGCATAAACAACCTCAATATTTTGATTTCTCTTCTCACTGCATCAAATTTAAGGGGAAAAGGGAAAGATAATACAACCAAGTCCAAAAGTTTAATATTCTGAATTCAGGACAGAACTCTATATTAGATAAGACAAGTAATCAAATTCATCCATCGATTTACAAAGATAGAGGGCTGACCTTTCTCTTCCATTTCCATGTTCTTTATTTTGCGGCGGTTAAGGATCTTGATAGCAACTTTATGTCCAGTTAATGCATGCTCTGCAATTTTAACCTTTCCAAAAGAACCAATACCAAGAGTCTTTCCGAGCTTGTAATTTGGTAAATAAGTATCTGAACCGCTACCACCACGGCCAACAGGTCCATCCATTTTCCTAATCTAAACACACAATCGAATATTCAGATAAATGTACAAGAGATAACACAAGGTTACATTCTCATTAGGAGTGTTAATATATAGTCTATACCAACAAAATATCATGCAAGAAGATATCTCTCAGCCATAGACATCCTCATGGTCATGGTTAGTGGGGAGAGACAATAGCAAATTAATGTAATAAGAGATGCACCACCATATAATGACAGTTAAGGTCACATAGTAATGTCCATATATACTTTTGAAAGATACCTCTTAGTCATTGATCAAATCAAAAATATCGAATATACCCGCTTGGAATTTAAAAAAGTAAGAATAAATTTAAGACCTGAGAATTGTATGATACATATCCTCACTTTCAACTGGCTCCAATTTTATTCTTAGTTTAATTGTCCCAACTAATCGCCCCGGGTTCCATATTTCACACCCTTCTCTCTTTCTACTCCGGCTCTCTACTCTAGTTCTTCAAGTGTACATATAGAATTACTCAAACCCCACCAGAATGGGAAAAGCAAGGCACCACACTTGATTTCACATACTTCATAACAAACATTTAATCTATAAGTTTGTAAGTGCAGATGAAATTCACACTCCAGCGTTCTCGTATAGTCAAAGAAAGGATAAAAGTAGCAACTTTGATTGGAGCTGTAATTTCACACACATAAACAACATAAAAAGTTTGAATTTTTCCGTTACTCCAACACACCACAAGAGCAAAAAGCTATCTATCTTAGAATTGCCCTCCCATCGCCGATTTCGATACATCAGTCATGTAAAAATCCAGAAACACAGTAACTTCGAGGAATATAAGCAACAACAGGGGAAAAAAAAGGAAATTGAAAAACCCCCACTTTCAAATTAGAAACAGAAACCCATTTTCGGCACAAATCAATCAGTAAAACCTTCAGTCAGAATAAATAATAATAATTCCCAATTTTTACAAATTTTGTAAAATTTCCCCCCAATTTTTCCAATGGTTGCCTAATTCCAAAGAAACCCAACAAATCCAGCAGCAACAGATCTCAGAAACCACCAATAAAAACACAGAATTGGAAAATTATACAAACAATCAAAGATTCATGCAATTCAACACAAACACATAATACAGAAAACAAGAGAGAGAGAGAGTTACAGAAAATTAAACCCGAAATTGAAGTCGCAAATACGCAAGGCGAAATGGGTCTCTTCGAATTGGGTTGAGGAAATTGCAGCCTCAAAGACCCAGAAACTCGAAAAAAGGGATTACCTGTTCGTCTTTATTCTTTCTCGCTTCGCTTCCCGACTTTCACTCACTACGCCACCATCAACATCAACTCGTATTAATCTAATTTACTAATCTTAATTAGTTCCTCCTCAAATGACTGATTCGCCCATCGAAGTTCGGTGAAACGACGGTGAAAGTCACTTTCCGAGGGGGCAAACTGGGGATTTCATATGATTGTTCTTGGAGTTTCATGTATTTGGTCTTCGTTGGATTTTCAACTGTTTTTACAAATTTTTCTGCCAACTATCTTGACATGAATCGAAGTTTTAAGTTTGACCGAAATAACAATTTTTTTAGTTCTTAAAAATTTAGTAAGTTATTAATTAATAGAAGATAGCCGAAATGTTTACTTAAGACAAGAAATGTTGTGAATCGAATCAATCTAATTTATAAATTTTCAAGTATTACACTTAATTAATTAGATATTTAGTTGATCTCATATGCATTTATTCTCTTAATAAGAAGAAAAAAGTAGATAAATTTTTATATCAAAATTTCAAAGTAATTTTTTTTTCGGCATTAACAATAGTTAAAAAGTTATAAAAAAAATGATTTAACCAAATGTCTATTTTTTTTTTTAAAGGGGACCAGTTGGTAGTTTCACCACAACAGTCTGCTCTACAGTAGGTGAAAAGACTTACAGAGACCTTTCAGTCTTCTTTGATATGATTCATTAGTGCCAAAAATATAACCCAGAAAGTGCCTCCCCTAGCCACAATCGTTTAATTTGACCAAATTGATGAATTGATGAGGACTTAAAAATTTTAGGGAGCTGCAACCTATGCAAAAGTTTTAAATAAAATAAAATGTCACACTTATCACACGTTTTATTGTAGAAAGAAAAAGTAAATTTTAATTTAGTGAGGATTCCTATGAACTCTATAACTATGGAAAGTGATCCTCTCCGGATCCCTTCCACTAAATCCTACCAATCAATAAATCCGGACTTTTGAAATTTGATCTAACGGCTAAAAACGGGAAGCCGTTTAAAAATTATATTAACTTTAGCTGTTTGATCAAATTTCAAGGGTTCAGATTTGTTTATTGGTAGGATTTGGTGGAAGGGATCCGGAGAGGATCCCTTTCCATAAACTATAACGTTGATGATTTCTATAAAACATCATTGATTAGGATAGCAGTGATGACATCGTTGATTCTGATCTACTAAACAGACCCTCCATTTTCCAGTTCATTCACCCCTCCATAGCTCCAGGTTTCCCGCCGTAGGCCGGCCGGCCGGCCGGCCGGCCGCACATTTCATTCACCCCAACTAGGGTGTTTCATTCTCACAGTTTCAATCAAAACATTGAAAAAATCGACATAATTTGGCTACAATAATATGAACTACAAACTTCTGCTGGATAAACAGTTTTACAGCCTACAAGCCAGAAAAGCAAATCCCAGTACAATGAACTACGTGCGTGCGCCACTGCTTCAATAGCAACAAGTCATTTAAAAAGAAGTAAATGGAAAAGAAGTTACATATGGTTCGCTCATTTGTTCTATACAATATGGATTTTACATGACCGTGCCTCTCACCGCAAGCATTATTTGGAAATTTGAAGGCAAAAGCACCCTAGTAGTCCGGAATGGAGGCAAAACGGTATCCATTAGCACCTCTCCATGCATAATATGCAATTCGTGTCTCATAAAAGCCTGCAGGTCACAATATTTTTAAAGAAATCAGTCAGTGAATCGATGACCTGAAACATGTATGAAGCATTTGCATAAGTTAAGACTTAGAATCAAATGAAACCAGTCAGCATATCAAAGTTCACAAAAGAATTTCAGAAAACGTCTCCAGATAGCCAATTGCCAGACTCATAAACAGTTTACGCTTTACTCCTAAGCTCAAATAGTTACATCAAAAGAAATTCAACATTCTACCAAAGAGAGTAGAGGAAATTCAACATAAGAATTAGGGAATTGATATGAGCCTATCGATTTGAGAATCAAATGCCGTCTCCTCTAACCAAATGATTTAGTTTTCCTTATCTCTAATCTTATGGTGAGGTAATCGATAAGACAAATTTTCCAATGCTTTGAAATGATTCATTCATTCATATTAAACTCTAAAATTATTGAATTATATATATATAGCATTCAGTATATAGTCGGATCAGTCATATAACTCTAAGTTGTCACAAAAGGTACGTAAAATTAAAGTACGGAATGGAGATATCTTTAGACATACCTGGGAGGAAGGTGAGAACCCCAAGAGCCAAAAGGCCATAGGCTTGAGCCAGCTCCCCTCCCATGTGACCGGTGAAAATGAAGTATGAAAGAAACAGAAGCAATGATCCAAGAGAAAGCAGGAAAAGAGCAAGAACAATGGATTTCCACGGGATTTTATCAAAAGACTTTGGCGTATAGTCAAACCGAGGGTCATTGGGGCTTCCATAAACATCATCATCATCCGTAGCAAGAGGACTGTAACGAACATTGCGCCTAGATGCCATCACCAAGGATGTTCAACAAGACCTGAGGATCAGAACGGAGCAGATAACTAAAACCGTCTCACAACATCCTTAAGGATAAAACGAACGGCCCACCTCCTCGGACCAGGCATATGGGAAAATGAAAAGCAACCTCAAACAGCATTTTCAAGTTACAACACTGCAATTAAGGTGGCATAAAAAACGTCGAAAACCCATAAACCATATGACAGGAACTTGACAATGCAAGATTCTATTTTTTTTCTAAGAATTAAGAAATGCAACCAATCAAAGACTATCATATCGAAATCTAAACGACGGTATACGATAATGTATACTCCTTCGAACAAGGAAACAAAACTCTGCATACAACAAGCGCAGGCAAACATAAAGAAACAGTTTGAAGCACAGGTTCATTGGCTGAAACAAAAAATAAACAATTTGCAGAACAGAAGACAATTATGTTCAATTAGTCATATGAAGATCAAAGTCAATTAAGGTTAATTATAATACAAAATTCAAGCACAAACACAAAAATAAATGAACCAACAAAAGTACTCATCTGAAAAAACAGGACGGAAATAGTAAAACGAAGCATTGGAGGGCCCAAATGGATCCTAAAAAGCAAACCCAGATGCTGAAATTGCAAGAATTTAACGAATCTACTAACCTGAGACTTGCCCTTTCAACCGGCGATTGAAAATTTGAAACTTTTCTGCAAATTCTACAACGAATGATTGAAACTTTCCTCTCAGTCGGCGAGAAAAAAAAAACCCCAAAAACTTGACAGAAGGGATGGAGATCAATTAGGTTATGGTGAATCAGTAAACGGTGGGGAAGAAAATTCGAAGAAGAGGGCAGAAGGGACCCGGGATGGAGGGAAGATTTGGGTAACTGGGTTAACGGGCTCGGGTGAGTGAGTTAGTAAATGGGCTATTGTTAAAATTCAGATAAGCCTAGCCAAGAGTCCAAGACCACACAATTTAGTGTTCTTGTTTTGTTTTTGTTTTTTCAAAAAATTAAAACACACCTTTTAAATTCCGTTTGATAAAACCATATATACATGGAAGAAATGATGGATACAAGATTGGAAGTAGGAAATAAAGAGGAAAGTGATTAAAATAATCATTTTACAGTATGATTCAAATATCGACATATTAATCAAATATTGACATATAACTTAAGGATAACGCTAGACATATCAAATTTGCAAATCAAATAACATGGTTATTAGTGATTGAATTATTACTTAAGTGTTGATTAACGTGTTTATTTCCTATTGGTGACATATCATTTGGTTTGCAAATTTGGTTTAAAATTTTGGTCTCCTAGCATTACCCATAGATCAAAAGGCAACTAGCAATTAGTAAAATAAGTTGTAGACATCTAGCTCTTATGACATCTCTAGAGATTATCAATTTTGTAAGAGTGACCAGTTTAGTAGAGATTGATGCCAACTTATGATAGGTAAAATTAGGTTGGTCATCTTGTTACCATTGATTTTCCTAAACCTAAATCCTAAACCATTTAGAACACACAGAATGCAACTAGCTAGTTTAGGGCAGCTTAACCAAAAAATAAAAAAATGCAACTAGGTATATAGCTTTCCTATGAGTTGACTCGATCAAAATGTATATAAAATCGTATATAATTGGCTATGCATGTCCGTATTTGAACCCTGGAAAAGGAGGGAGATTAAATTAGTAGCCATGAGAGTTACAATGGGGAATTATAATAGAGAAAGAAACGGCAAAAGAAAGAACTGGGAAGATCATCTTTAACACACATGAAGTTTCCCAGAAATGTCTTGAACAAACTGGAAGATATATATTTCGATATAGTCATTCCAATTAGAATGAAAGGGGCATGTTTAATATATTAAAAGCTTCATCGTTTTAGGATGCTGGCTTTATATTTATAGACATACATATTATATAATGCAGCATAATGCAGGAGACATGCATGTGCAGGTGATGATCTTAGATAAATAAACCCACATTATTGCATTATTAAAAAAAGATGCTAATTAATTGTGCATGTATGTATCCAACTTCTTTTTCTCTGCAATATGCTTGTGCATTTGCGTGCCGGGCACGTGCTTTCTGCACTTTCTTGTGAACGTGCATGCATGTCATCGCTACTTCCTTCGTCTGTTATTTACTTTATTGCTTAGAGAGCCACTTCTTTAAATTATATTAGTGATTGATAGGAGAGGTTTAAGGTTCATGTCGTTTTGCCTGTAATGTTGTTTCTCGTCCTAAACCCTAATCTGTTTCAAGTTTCAAGACCACAACCTGGGAGGATTTTGCAGCACTTATATATGGACTAAATTTTATCGTAAACTGTATTGTTTTTCGTTAAGATTTAACTTATATATGATCAAATATTAAACTGCAAATATCTCTAAATATCTTCAAATTAGATCTTGTCTAATACAAAATAGTTGTGTTTTCAACTTATCAAGTAAATTTAGGAGTGTACTATCCACACATCATCTTATACTTTTACGCACCATTCTCAATTTTGACCGTCGGATCGAATAAATTAAAGAAGATCAAAGAACATAAATTAACAAAACAAATATGTAAAGTAAAAATAAATGTGTAGAGAGGATCACCCTTGATTTAACCCACGCACTTTTGTCACTGGAGCAAGCAATGCATGCATGCACTTACAAACTCCACTACCTCAAGTCATCATCATGCTTCAAAACTTTATAAGCTGCTTTCTTATTCCAAAAGTTGAGTGATAAAATACATCATAATGTTCAACTTTAGAAGGACCGATAAAGAGGGTAAATGAGCTATTGGAGCAGTTCTGCTTTATTTCAAATAATGAATCATTTCTAACAACAAATTTTTCTAATTAGTTGCAACAATTATTCATTATATGAGAAGTGCGAAAATGTACAATATGATAAGAAGCAAATCATGGTAGTTAACATGATTTGAATTTTGTTTCCTGTTGAATCACAGTTAAAATAATTTTGTGGTTCGATCCATAATTGATGTACGTTGTGGTTCAAACCACATTAATTGACAAAAGGACTCTTCTTACATACGAGAAGCATGGATAGATCATCATTATAGAAAGTAAAAGAAAATCGAACTTTTCAAGTATGTTCTGAAACCAATATGTGGTGCGGCACGTTGAAATGAGATAGTTATTATATGAGGTGAGTTCTTACTAAGCTATACAAGGATCATAATCATAGGTGGAGATTTCTGTTATTGATGGAATTGATTACCACTCAAAATAATTAACTTTTGCTTTTCCTAAGTACAGTTCTGCGGCTGAGATGAATCATTGTATAGCTTTTAGATTGTCTTTTTCGTGTTTGGTGTTGAATATCATAAAAAAAAAAAAAAAAAAGTGACACAAACATCTCCGTCTCAATCTCCATCGACTTCCAATCAAGTTAGGTTCATGGCACTCAGTTTACAATTTAACAAAAATGGCACTTACCCTAATAGTAAAACAGCTTTTGGAAAAAGCCCATCTAGCTATTTAGCACTTCCACTGCTTATAGAAGTGCATAAAAAATTAATATTATTGTGACTTTGTGAGGAATAAAGTATATATTGCCTAACAAAAAGGATTCAAAGACCATATAATTTACCCCCACACCCCAAAACAAATAATAATTCTTACTATGAGCGGTGATCTCTCTCTCTCTTAGTTTTTCTTTTATTATTTTTAATTTCCATTTCGACAATCTTGCATGATTGGGAAAAAGTGAAAAGTTTTGTTCATGTATTATTGGCTTACTATCGGAGAGAATAATATAGCAAAGTTTAAAGAAAATGTTCTTTCACATACTTTTATTAACAAAATGATATTCTAAATTATTATAAGTTACGAAAGAAGGATTCAAAATTGTATGCACGTTGCCCTATCTAACACTTATTTAATTAGCATGATTGTGATGTGCATGGCATCCATTATTTGAGTTAAACAAAATTTTTTGTACCCATTTTTACCTCTCACACATTCTTTGTTAATTTATGTCTTTTGATCTTTTTTTATTAATTTAATCCGATGGCCGGAAATTGAAAGGGCTATTTGGGTTAAAAGGGATGTATGAATAGTCCCACCATATAGTTTGTAAAAAAGTTTTAGCCATAAAAAGGTTAAATATATAGGGAATTAAAATTGATGAAAAGTATGGTAAAATTTGCTTGGATGCTGATTGTAACTTGTAAGCATTGGTAGCAGTTGGTATTTTCATAAGGCATGCATCCAAATTGGTATAATTTTGTGGACTTGTGAGTCTGTGAGGGCAGAAAAGAGCAAAGAAGAAAAACAAGTAGGGAAGCAAAAGCAGCTGGATGAAGCTGTAAACCATATAATTATGCAAAAACGGCAGGCGGACAATTTCTTTGGTTTGGGTCACATCCAATTGTCATATTAATATAGCACGAGTTTGCATGTGTGACCATGTGGCCCACGCCAATTCATGCAACGTTGAATTATATATACGATGAATCAATTGTTGAATAACAATCTTATACACCGTATTACTGGTACATATATTGTATTAAGAGAAGAGGGCTTGTCAACTTTTTATCCTATTTTCTTCAAATTTTGCCCTCACTTTTGAATACACAATGTTGACATGATGGGGGTAAAATAGTAATTTTGTATTTTTTTGAACTTTTTTTCCTATTTTGCCCTCACTTTTGATACACAATATTTATATAAAGAGGGCAAAATAGTGATTTTATATCGAAATATTTACATAAGATTAAAAATATGCACTTATTAAGAGAAATTGTCTCACTATCATTTTTTCATTCACGTAAGGGAAATCATGATATTTTTTGGATAATTTGAATGAACTGAAGCGGTTGCGCTTGAGGAGAACGTGGGAGGAGGTGGGCAGTTGTTCACACACACAGAGTGCGTGCTCATTTGCTAGTTCTCTAATTAAGATTAGTCTTGATATTATACGTGAAACTTACTTGCATTAGAAAGTACGTTAGAATTCTCGTCGTTAAATTACATGTTAATAAAAAAAAAATCATTAACTACATGTTAACGAGAGATTTTTTAGTGTGACCAGCACACGAGGTGGTACACCATGTGTTACTATACAAATGGTGGGATATGTGTATTAAAAAGTTAATAACTTAAAAAACAAAAATTTTCATCACTTACATAAAAACACATGACGTACCATCTGTGTTCCCATCAAAAGGAAATTTTTTCCATGTTAACACACGTGATTTTGTGGTTTCCCATAAGCTTAGACCAAGATGAAGGGCTGAGATCATCAAATTTCATTTGACTTAGAAACACATGTAAGGTAATATCGTTAAACTAACACTCCACTAACAATTAGAAAATTATGAAAAGGAATGAACTTAGAGATATAAAATGATGATTATAGTAAAACGGATTGTGTTACAGGTGTGAGTGGCTTAAAGATTGCCACACTGTCGTTTTCTGTCAAAATAAGTTTCTCTTGTGTGGGAATCTAACAATACACATTCTTAGAAATAAGCGTAAACATTTTAACAACCAAGGAACTAAAAACAATTCATATTTCATAGGACGGATAGCAACAAGATATCTAGAAAATTTAGGGTAACGTTTTACAAAATGATTTTCAAAAACTGTTTTGTAAAACGAATATGAGGATGGTGGTAAGCGGGATGTGTGTAAAAATGGGGGTTGGAGTAGTGGTGAGAATAATGGTGTTAGTAGTGGTGGGATATATGTGGTGGCAATAGCTGGGCAAAGGGCTATGGTGGAGGGCTTCGTGGTGGTGGTAGTGGTGGTTACGATGATGGTAGTTGTGTTAATGATGGTTATGAGGGATGGATATGTGAAAATAGTAGTTGAGAGGTGAGGATGATTTGGCAGATATGGTGGAGGTGGTGGTGATTGTGGTGCGAGATGGTGGTGTTACTGGTGGGCATGGTGGCAACGGAGGTACAAGTTATGGTGGTCATGCTAAGATGGTGACAGTATCAGTTATGGCCGTTTGTGAGTTGGTAAAGGTGGCGGCAGCTATGGTGACAAAAGTGATGATGATTGAGGATATGGTAATGACGATGATGGTGGTGACAACGACATTAATGACGATAGTAGTGGCATACCTAAATTTATTTTATTTATTAAACCTCTAACTTTTTTTATAATGTATTTTTTATAACTTTTATTTATTTATTAAAACTCTAATATTGTTTTGAAAACCGTTTTTGAAAAACGGAAGAAATAATAATTTGAAGTTAAACAAAACTTAAGCTAAACATTGGTGCATGTGTTTTTTGTTTTTTACTATATTTTCACGAAACATTTTGTCAAACGCATTTTTCATCTATTTTTATATTTAAAAACAAAAAAACGAGTGGGAAAAAATCTGCTAAATCCGGATTTTGTTGAAGGTGATGACAAGTATTGACAACCTCAACTCTCTCCCTCTGTCCCTCTCTCTCTCTCTGTTTTTCTCCCACCGAAATCTCGGACACAGTTTGCTAAACTCAAAGGCCAACAATATACACGCGAACATTACAACAGCCACCAACCCCTCTCTGCAAAAAAAATAAAACCCTTCTCATCGTATCTCCTGTTCTTCTTGTTCTTCCATTAATATTTAAAGTGTTTATTATTTTATTTTTTTGTAATTTAACTAATCCAAGCTTCAAGAAAGACAAGCAGCTAGCTCCGATACCGGACCCAGATCCGACACTGTCGCAGTCGGACCCATCCGCCCGTCTGAATCTCTCTCTCTTGTGTTTTTGTTGCTTCGGAGAGAGGGAGTCTGCAGCATTCCGGTAACAAGGTAAGGCTTGATGTTTTTAACGATCTCTGTCTATTTTTTGGCCATTTATTGGTTTCTCACTTTCCATATCCTGCACTGGATTTTGTTTTTCCTCAAATTTGATTGCGTTTGATTTTCTGGGTTTTTGTTGGAAGATTTAAATCTTGAGTTTCATCCATAAAGGCTCTCACTTTCCATATGTTGCACTTGCTTTAGTTTTTTCTTAATTTTTTTGGAACTGCATTTTCTGCATTGTTTGTGATTTATTTCATATTTGTTTGTTGGGGTTTTCTGGAAATATCACATTTTTACACTTTTATTGTCCTTTTGATGGGGACGAATTATCGGTCTTTTCCTTTTTCATTAAAAAATATTAACTTTTGTATAATGCTTGCGTCCTTTCATCAGAACCCACTTGTCTTTCTTCATCTACGATTAAAAAATCTTTAACGTCGTAATCAAAATCTTCATTCTCTTTATCGTAAGGATCATATATGTAAAAAATAAGTTTTTACATATATTACAAATTTAGACGATAATAAAGAGAATGAACAATTTCAATTATGATATTTGGACGTTAAAATTTCATTAACGGTAACTGAAAGGACAAGTAGGTTTGCTCATGGAATAGGGCAAGGATTGTCTGCCCTCCTTTTTTTCTATGTCCTCCTGTTTTGTATGATCACGGTTAAGCTACATTAACATTTTATATTATTATTTTTTTTATAAAGATAATAAGATAAAAATAAATAGTAATATAAAATGTTGACATGACTTAATCGTAATCACACAAACAGGAAGGCATGAAAAAAGAGAGGGCAAACAATCCTTGTCCCATGGAATAACACAGATAAGGATCCTCTCTATGGGGACCCAGATGATCAATCAATTATATCTGTTTATAGTATATCGTGCAGTTATTTTTTATTAAATACTATTTATATTCAATTTTAAATAAAAAAATTAAAATAAATTCTAATTGCAGAATATACGATAAATAAAAACTATTGATTCATCACTCGGATCCCAGTATCCTATTCCGGATAACACAAGCGTCATCTTAACATTTTATTTATGATTGCTTGCAAACCTATTCATTTGTCTTCTTTAACATCGGTGGAAGTGGCCCAAGTGGGGTCTCCTGCCGTTTCTTCTACCTTTTCATTTTTAATATCTTCTTTGGAAGTTAAAACTGGAGCTTCCTTGAAACTCAAAGGGCTCTCTCTCTCTCTCTCTCCCCCCTTAAATGTATGCATCTGTCAGTTTGAAATTCATAAAAAAGATGCAGAATTGTTTTCCGGGAAGGTAATGCTGCAACTTTTGAGAATTTGTGCTTTGAAATTTGCTTACTTTTTGGTTGATACTAGCAGTGGTTCCTTTTGCAGAGATATTCTCTTGCTTCTTTCTGTTTCTTTTCATTTTTCATATATTTTTTGAAGTTTTTTATGCCATTATTAGTGCTGCAATTCTGAGATTAGATCAGTTGTTTCAAGTGAAATGTGAGCCTAAAACATGTAAGATACATTAGCAGGATCCTAATTGCTTGACCAAATACCATATTAGCATCTGTAAGGCATGCTTAATTTGATAGCTTGTTATCTAAGGTAATTTAATCATACTTTAATAGAACATTAAAGTGGTAAATAAGAAGTCAACAGCAAAAAATATGCTGATCAAGCCTCATCAGATTCTGGAGTTTTTTCTCCTCCCCCTTAAAGAGTGAAGAAGTTCTGCAAATCTCATACTTCTGTGATGCGTTTTGTTTCAGTTGTTCTGCGTAGGAACACAAATTGGACGACTTTGTGAAGACATCGTTGTAGTTGGACTTGTATGATCTGAAAGAGCAGCGATGGGTGGTTGCGTGTCAACCCCGTCCAGAACAATTAAATCGCGGAAGAAACACCGTCAGAGGGTCAGCAAACGCCATGGAAAGATAACCTGCTCTGCTTCCGATGGTACCAAGAAAAGAAATAGCGGTGCCAAGAAGAGAAACAGCGATGCAGGAGCTCGCGTAACTGATTATTCCGTGAGTGAGTTTGTTCATATGGACTTTGAGAATGGTGCAACAACTACTCGCAGAAGATCTAAGGTTTCTAGTTCGACGTTCCAACTCACCCAAATGCAGTGGCACCACCAATATGATTCAAATGGTTTGTGCTCTATTTTCTTCAGATTTCAACATCTTTCAACCGAAAATGCTGACTAGAGATCTTTTTGGCTCTTGAATCTCATATTTTGAAAGTTATCACTTGCAGTAATATCCCAAGAGGATGCTTGGTTTGACTCGGTGAGTGTTCTGGAGTCTGACTCGGATGATGAATTTATCAGTATACACGGAGGTATTGGCCATCAGCATATCACCACTTATACACATTCACACACACACGCAGAGATTATAGACATTGGTCTCGTCATGTTTTATTGGAAATCGGTTTTGTTTTGTTTTGGTTTTAATTTTCTTCCCTTGTTCAACAGATGGTTTTCCATTAGGAGGCAACCCAATCGGGAATATCTCAGGTGGCCAAGTAGTTCAGTACGAAAGATCTTCACACTTTGTGGATAACGGGTGTAAGTATGAAGAATACCAAAGCTATACGAAAATAGATGGAGGTGTATCAGATAAGTTCATGGGGAAGGCTGACGAACTGCGTAGCAAGAGGAAGAATATTTTGGACCATTCTTATGGAAGCTTTAAAGGACTTAGAGAGGATCGACGTGATTCTAATGAAAAAATTCAAGACAGTATGCTTAAATCTGGCTTACCTCGATTGGTACCTTCTGTAAGTTTCAACGATAAGATTTTAAGTGCACAGAGTTTGGGTCCACAGGCGCAAAGAAAGCCATCAGCAGTTTTCAGGCTTTCTTTTAAGAGGAGATCGTGTGATGCAGACGAAGCCATTGAACAATGTAAGTAATCAAATACTTTTAACTGTCTTTGAATAGGAAGAAAATTTAGAATTTTGAGATTGTAATTGAACATATCATCTGTGACACAGAACCGAGTGCAATGGCTTTCTAGGACTCATATAGCCAACCCCACTTAGTGGGAAAAGGCTTTGTTGAGGCTTTGTTGTTGTTGTTGTTGTTGTTGTTGTAATTGAACATATCATCGATATATCCGCAGGTCAATCAAGAAGGTTTCTGTATCGTCCTAGACCAGGATATATCATTCCATGTTGTAGAGTGGAAAAGCCGACTCCAGGATCTTGGTCTGAGATTCCACCCTCAACTTTTAAACTCCGTGGCGAGAACTATTTCAAGTATGATTTTGGTTTTTCTTTCTGAAAACCAACCTCGACTGAATTTGAAACTAGTTACTCTTTTTTCGGGTCTTCTTTGCTCTAATAAGAATAATATTTTCTGTTGATCAGGGATAAACGAAAGTCACCTGCTCCAAATTACAGTCCATATACTCCAATAGGTGTTGATCTATTTGTATGCCCCAAGAAGATACATCACATTGCCCAGCATCTTGAGCTTCCCAAAGTAAAAGCCGATGGAAAAGTGCCTCCGCTCCTCATCGTAAATATACAGGTGCTCTCAGAGAACAAATTTATGTTGGTATGTTTTATTATTTACATTGTGCTCAACAGATTCTTATGATATTGCTTTCTGCATTATTGCAGTTGCCTACTTATCCCGCTGCAATGTTCCTTGGTGATAGTGATGGAGAAGGAATCAGTCTCGTAATGTATTTCAAAGTTTCTGAGAATTTTGAGAAAGACATCTCTCCTGAATTCCAGGACAGCATCAAGGTAACTTTATTTCGAATTACCTCGTTGTGAAATTGTCTTCTACTTAACGTTTGGATTATCTGTTGGTATACTCAGTCCATTGATCTATGTGATGTTTCAGAAATTGGTTGACGATGAAACGGAAAAGGTTAAAGGATTTGCGAAGGACTCCATTTTACCCTTTAGAGAAAGGCTAAAGATCATGGCAGGGTTGGTTAATCCTGAGGATCTCGGTCTGAGTTCTGCTGAAAGGAAGCTTGTAAATGCATATAACGAAAAACCAGTTCTTTCCCGTCCTCAGCACAATTTTTATAAGGTAAACGCTGAACGTTTGACATTGCTAAGTTTTACAGTACTGAAAAATACCATGTTTGTTTGACTTCATCAAGCACTCTCACATGCAGGGTCCTAATTACTTTGAGATCGATCTGGACATTCATCGCTTCAGCTACATATCGAGGAAGGGTCTCGAATCTTTTAGAGAACGTCTAAAAAACGGAATTCTGGACATGGGTTTAACCATCCAGGTAACCAGAAACCCTGTCACATTCACTAATGCTGGCATATTCATCGGTTTGTCTCCAAGTTGTGTCCGTGTTACTTACTTGCTTTTTTCGCGCTTTTTGTAGGCACAAAAACAGGAAGAACTGCCGGAGGAACTGCTCTGTTGTATGAGGCTGAACAAGATTGATTTTGTTGATCACGGCCAAATACCGAGTCTAGTGACCATTGACGATGAATGACATAGAGGACGAGCTGTAGACTTACGGCTATACACACATTACTGGCGAAATTGGTGATCGAGATGTTCGTTTGTAGTAGCGTTTCAATAATCGCGATTAATTAACGTTAAAATACATGTATACTGGTGAGTCTTGTATAACTCTGTAGCCTGTATGTATTAGCATTAGCTTGATAAAACTAGTTTTTAGGAGTTAGGATTTATTAGGACTAAGGTTTAATATTCGGATTACCAGAGCAACAATGTGTTTGCAATTACATCTTCTCCTTCAAGTCCCTTTTATATCACAAGTTCACAACTTACATGGAATTGCCCAACCAATTTGGGTGGACACATCCAACTTGGATCAGTTTGATGTCCAAATTACAATCATACTATAGAACGGATTGGTTTAGTTTGGTTTGGTTATAATTGTTGCTATTGGTTGAAACCGAACAAAACCGAACCATGGTTGGGTTATGGATTTGATGTAAGAAATGGGTGGGTGACGATGGTCGAGTAAGTGGGAAGAGAAGGGGTCTACTTTTTAAGACCTCGTTTGAAAATGGTTGAAAACGCTTATGGTGAAAATGCTTTTGGAATTAATACTTAGTAAAAATACAAGTTAATCATGAATAAAAAACATTTAAAAGTGTTTTAAGAACCTAAAAACATTTTTGCTAAAAGCGCATTCAATCATTTTAAAAACACTTCCAAACGAGCCATTGGGGAGAGAACTCAGCCTCACAATGTGACAGCCATAATATGTGGTTCAAATTCTCTTTTAGTGAGAATCGAAACTAAGACATCTCACTTGCAAATGAAAAGTAATTCGATTGGATTGTAATACTAAATTAAAATAAATAAATAAATAAAGGGCAAATAAAAAAGTAACTAGAATCTCTCAAAAAAATGTAAAACAGAAAAAGCATTTACCTGACAGTGAGTTGAAAAAGCGAGGGCATATTAGGAAATGTGATTAGGGTTTGAGTATAAAAGGGTGGAGGAGGAGGAGAGAAGAGAAAATGACGCCCGAGGCCGGGCGCTTCCCTCTTAAGGAAGAGGCGGCGTGGTATTCCACGGGAGAGGTTTATTCGTGGCGCACGTTAGTGCGTTGGGCGCACATTAACAACCCAGCCTTCTTTCTTCCGGGGGAGGTTGCGGTTGGGGGCTCCATGGCCGCTCTGCTGCTCCAGTTTTTGCAGCACAAGCGATCTGTTTGCCCTACATCTTCCTTTTTCTCTAAACCCCCAATTTTCTTGCTTCTAAAATCTATAAACCCAATTTATTGCTTTTAAAATCTCTGAAAAAAAACCATTTGTTTCTTTCAATTTGTTTTTTTTTTTCTTTTTTTTTTTTGGCTTTTGGTAAATCCAATCGGAGTTCATTGTCCCTGGTCTCTGAATTTTTTGTTTTAGTTTCATTTCCCCTATTTTTTAATTTCCACAAGGAAATTACAAATTTGTTCACCCTTGATTTACATTTTTCAAAAGGCAATCAAGCTTTGATTTGAATTTTTGATAATATGAAAAGCACGATAGCATAGTACTCAAAGAAGCGATATACAAGCAACCAACAATTCCATTGGACAAACGAGCTGCAGACGTGAGTTAGGTCAATTAGTTACGATATTATCACTATTTCTTTGCATTCACTTTGGTTAAGATATTGTGAATCAAGAGTAATTTAGAGATATCACATCGTTAATCAAACAGATAAAACAGAATAGTTGTTTGTAGACTTTAACATAATACTATATTTGCATTTAAATAAATGAAATTTCATGATGCCCATCAAATAATTCAAGAAAAAAAAAATCTGCAGCACTTGAAAAATGGAAGTGGCAAACTGTTCAAGCCTCAGAGTTCTCGCTTTTGTGAAAAATTTGATTGGGGTTGCCAAGATATTCACTAAAAATGCCCGATGGTGGTGTTGCACAAATTTGTATAAAGAACTTCGATTTTCTTTGATTTAGGGCGCAGAGTGTACGCGACTCATGAAATAATGTGGCAAGAGAAAAATGTCTTCTGAGCTCCAATACTTGATGGCTTGATTCAACAAGCATTGCCTGCTCTTGCATCGTTTCTCTTGAGGAAATTAAGTTCGATTCATCACACGTAATCGCCTTTGCCATTGTCGTGTATAATACAAATATTTGTACCAAGTTTACGGATCACTGTCTCATATGGTCACCTGTAAAGGTTGGGGTTCTACCTCTGTAACATAAGCGATGAGCGATGTGACGAGTAGTTAATATGGTATATGTATAATAACACGATAATTTATGCTCCATTTGGATTAAGATTCGCGCGCATACCTCTTTCGAACCTTGATCTTCGAGATACATGGCGTATATGGCTTTCGTTCCTTTGCAAGTGTTCGTCGATTCCACACTGTTGGGAAAGTAGGGGTCCGGAAAACTCAATGGCACGGTTCTCTTCCACAACGGAATCCTATAACATTGTTGAAGGATAAGTCGTAGTGATTAAGTGTAAAGCATTTGGATCAACTGTGTCAAAGACGATGGTTGCGTTCTTTGTCCTTACCATGTCGTTTCCTGTATCGTCTGGCTCTCCTGTACTAGCAAGTTCAGACGTGTCGAAAGTTCTAAGCTTTCGTATCGCAGTCTTGCCAGTTCTGTATCCTTGTTTTAGGTCAAATGTACTCTTTGCGAAGTTTGCATCGAGGGCACTGAACTGGCTTTTCGAGCCATCTGAAACTGCAGATTTAGTACCATCCTCTGTTCCCCTTTTTGCCCATGCAAAGCCGCTTGCTGCTGAGGTTTGTACGGAAGACAATGTACTGTATCCTTGTGCTGCATTCAACTCGCAATTCTCCGAAACTGTATCAAATTGCGGTTTTAGATTAGACTCTCGGCGCAGAAGCCCTCCTTTCGCCTTTGGGATAAACGGGTTACCACCATTGATTCGACGAGCAGATTGAGTATGATCGTCTTGCCCATCCTGCACAGTCGAAGGATAAATCACTCAGTTAGAACTAGCTTGCTTCTTGCTTCTAGCTTCCATTACACAAAAACACACGCACGCACAGGCAAGCAATAAGAGATAGAGAAAGACCTCTTTTGGTGCCACTTTAGCGGAACCATTTGACTCGTGCAAGGCCTTACGGACTCTCCTTGGTTTCCTTGTTGTCTCTCGTGCTCGAATACCAGGTCTTTTCCTGAAAAATGTAATACAGCCGTCTAATTATGCCTACGTAAACATTAAAGCGTGCTCTTAATCTACAAGGATTACATTTGTAATCAGTTCTACGTAAACATCGCAATTAGAAATGGGAAAACACCTGCAGAGTCCCACAGACATCTGAACTACGACCTTAGTTTAAACGAAGAATTTTACCTTTGTGATTCCTCCCGATTTTTAGCATCCATTTCTTTGGTAGGAGGATACTTTGGCAAATGTGACGGATCGCAGGCATAAGGCTTAGTTTTGAAGTACTGGAAGAACAGAGGCCACGATAAACAAGTAAATCAGCAAAGGCAGAAGTTTTATACTCTTAGGAACTCTCTTCAAACACTGCTGAAAGTATTTTGCCATCACAAGTTTCGAGAGTATTTTCATGGAATTTTACCTCGGACATTAAGGCAGAGGAGGCAGTCCCGCGCTTGTAAGGTTCTACGGAAAGGAGATTCTCTAACATGTCTAGTGCAGTAGTTGGAAACTCTTTACACCTCTCCTTAAGAGAACTTTCGTAGTTGTACTGCGGTTTAAACATAGTTGCGTGAGGAAGTTTTGACGTTTTCCAGTATTCTTCAGGCGGCGAACCACAAAGCTTGAAAATTTTGTGCAATTGTTCGACCTGTAAAACGAGAGGGGAGCTATTAACTTCATTACGAATTCTAAATCCCATATTGCTAATGAGGATTGTATTAAAATCCATAATTAGAGAAACTTTTAGCGTTGGACATTAACGTTGTAATCACCTCAGTTCTTCCTTTAAGGAGAGTCTTTCCTAGAAACAGTTCTGCAAATACGCAGCCCACGCTCCAGAGATCCACCGAAACTCCATACTCAGTTGCCCCCATCAAAAGTTCAGGAGGACGGTACCACAAGGTCACCACCCGACTGGTCAGCGGTCGCTTGCTCTTTGAGTTAATGACATTCGCCAATCCAAAATCTCCCAACTTTAGAATCCCTTCGTTGTTTACCAAAATATTGGAGGCTTTGATGTCTCTATGCATAATACCTCTTAAGTGACAGTGCTCGACTGCGGAAAATAGCTGCCTCATATAACATTTAATCTACACAGAAGAAAGACCAACCAAACTTATATGGCAACGTTCATACGGTTCAGCAAAACTTGTTAGCCAAGAAACTAACCTGCATATCAGTGAATTTGATCTCGGAACTAGCTACAAGTCCTGCAAGATCATGCTCCATGTACTCGAATACAAGGTATATGCTATTTGATGATCGAGATGTTATTATTCCGTCCAGTTTCATGATGTTTGGATGATCAAGCCTGCGAAGAATCATGATCTCTCTAGCCATAAACCTAATACTCTCCGGTTGAAAATTGTCAAAACGTACTTTCTTGAGTGCAACAATCCTCCCAGTTTCCACTTCCTTTGCTCGGAACACACTGCTGTACGTACCTTGTCCAATCTGCACGCATTCGAAATGAACTAATGTAAAAAATCAATGAACTGTAAGCAAATTCAAAATCTAGAACAATGTAGCGCAAACCATTAGAAACTAACATTGAATTACATCAAGAACCAAAATCCCAGTACAAGATTCTTGAAGGCTTGCACATTTAAACAAACTAAAGATGTGCACTTTCAACTAGAACAAACACATTTTTCGATAGGAGGATACATTTTCCACTCGTACTTCGCACTCTCGAGAAACTTGAAGTTGGGGCACGACAGAGAAGAAAGTAAGCAAATATGTTTTACTTAAAAGAATCAAAACCAAAAGTGTGGACGTGGGCGTAGTCATAATGACAATAGTGCATACGTGATCCTCTTATTCACTCCGAATTCAATTTATCACCTCACGATTTAGATTAGTTTAAAATAGTATATCGCTCGTATCAGACAAAATCAAAACCAACATGGATGAAGGAAAACATCTGCGTGATGGAATCTAAAATGTGAATATTATACGTAATAAACATCGCATTAGCATTTATTAGTGATTAATTAATAATGTCATTAAAACTACTGCAAAATGGGAAGGTGATCAATCAAAATGTACCTTTTCCAACTTCTCATAAGCATCAGCTTTGAGGGGGATCCACCCGTATATGGCCTCGCCGGCGGCGGCGCTGAGCCAAGAGGGCCAGCCGGCGGAGACTTGCTCAGCCTCCAAAGAAGAACGACTTGAAAAACCCAATCTGAAGCTAAAGGCACTACCTTTCCCGCCATTGTGACTATTATGGCTGTGATAAGACCCCTCCTTCTCCTTCCTGCTCTTCTTCGACTGTCTGCCGCCAACGACACTCCGATCCTCCGACACGTCGCCCGGACGATGATTCTGATTCTGTGGTTCCCTCTTGCTACCACTCTTCTTAAATTCCGAAGAGTTCGATTTGGACTTTGGTTTGGATTTGGATCGGCTAACGTTGTTGCTGTTGCTGGCAGCGGAGGCGGAGTTGTTCTTTTTTAAGGAGGACGAAGAGGGCTCGAGGAGGACGGAGCCATTGCCGGCGACGGCGGCCGAGTACTCGTAACAAGGAGACGCCGAGGCAGCCGCCCGCTTGGAGCTGATGCAACCCATTTATCGCCACCACCAAATCCCGCCAGCATCGATCGATCGGAGAATGTGGGGGGAGATCGCCGAGGGATCGAACGGCGGAGATCGGGAGATGGGTCGATAAGGGGGAAGGGAAGGGCACCCCTACAGCATTAAGGAAGTCATTTTCTCGATGCCAAAAAAATTGAGAAAACAGAGGCGGCCATATTTGGGTGGCTGTCCCAATGAGCCGGTCGTCCTCCCTCCTCGGTTTTTGCGAGATGTGCGGGGGGATTATGAGGATGTCGTGACTAACGGTCCGGAAACAGAGGAAGCAACAACAACATCGTTTTTACAATGTTTTTTTTATCGACAGTGATTTGCGTACGTGGGTCCCTGTTTTTCTTGATAATTTTTCTCTGGTTTTTGTGTTTTGCTTTTATTTTTGGGGTTTGTGATTTGGGAAAAGAGGAAAAGGTGGGAAATTTAAGAATGTAACCGTTGTTTGTTTGTTGCTTTCATGCTTTCACGGTGTTTAGTGTCTGGTTGGAAAATGGACTGTCGGTCGCACAGTGACAGGGAAGAGAGAAGGAAAGTTTAGAGAGCGAAACTAGTAGGAAGTACTTTCGCACACAAGTGCTTACTTAAAAGTGTTTTTTAAAAAAGCACTTGAAAGTATTTTCGAGGTGCCTCTCCAGAGAATATTTCCATAGTACGTAAATGCTTTTGAATTTTTCTAACAAACATAGTCAGAAACGTTTTGAATTGTCAGAAAACACATTTAGTTGTTCCAATAGCATGTTGCCTAAGAAACTTTAGAGAGAGAAAGTGAGTTGTGGGATGAGTGATGTTGTATGAAATGGGGAGGTGAGGGTGGTGATGGAGATTGCAGGCAAACTGCCCAACAGCCCCAATGCTACGTATGATTATACCCAGAAGCAGGGTGTATATTATTAGTCGTGCTGGATTTTATGAGTTGGGAAACTAAGCAAATTTGATCAAATAACTAATTGATTCAAATTATCGTGAGTTTCAGTTTTTTATTATTTTGGACGGGCTACCAAACAATTGAAACCAACCCACAAGTTATCGGAAAATTGGGGGTAAGTACTAAGTATCAATATTCATGTGGATAGTATTGGTAGCTCGTTAGATAAGTTTAAGGGTGTGCTATCCACACATCCCATTTTACTTCTCACATACCCCTTGATAATTTCTGTCCGTTGATCTTCTTCAATTCATCCGATCAGACGGCCGAAAATTAAAATGGTGTGTGAGAAGTAAAATGGGGTGTGTGGATATCACACCCCTAAGTTTATATGTAAAAGAATCTCTTTCAAAATATTAGTCTTGGACAATTTGGAATGGAGACTTATTTTGTGTCACTTCCTAGTTCTTGTGGCACTAGCGAAACAAAAGTATTTTTTAGCAAGATTTTGTTCTCCCTAAAAAATTGGTTTAGGCGAATATGGTTTCTCTATAAATCCCCTTCTAACACATGTTTTTCTTCATTGAGAACCTCCTCCTAAGGGATGGGTAAAGCTTAATGTTGATGGATGTCGCAAGGGGGTGGTCAATTCATTAGTGTTGGCGGTGTCCTCAGAATCTCGTCAGGGGCATGGGCCTCCGGTTTTTTGTGCTAATCTTAGTCGAGGTAGATTCTATGTGGTAAAGTTTGGAGTGTTTTTATTAGGTTGCAACTTGTGTGGAATAAATGATTTAATAAGATTATAGTGGAATCGAATCCTGCACTTGCAATACAATTGATTCTAAATGCAAAAGTGGATAACCACCCTGAAAAGTTTAGCATTGAATTGTGGTGCTTTTATACGCCAAAGTTGATTTTGTGAAATTCGTCATATTTACTATGTAAAGAATTTTGTTGCTGATGATTTGACTGTTTGGGTTTGAAATTTTTTTTAGCTAGCTCCTCCTTGTTATCAATTGCTAGTTGCAGATATAAATGATTTCTTGTGACCTCGTGATATTCTTATGTAATCTTCTTCTTTTTCTTTGGGGCTTACGTGCTATTGTCAAAAAAAAAAAAAAAAAGTTATCAGAAATATGTTGGATGTATTTTCGCAGTCAAAATACAAACAATCTCCCAAACGGCAGATCAGTTGTCCTGCGTCAACTAGTTTTGGCTGCTTTTGTGCCACTCACAAAACAACCCGCAAAAGCACGCACCAAAAAGTGTGAACATCTCAAAAGCCAGGTAGCTACGCTTTGTGCCGGTCAAAAAACAGCCTAAGAACTTACCTTTACTTGTCTCATGAAACGGATGTCTCACATTTGCTATCTCATGAATGGCACACGAGCTTACATGTGAGAAATATAACGAAAAAGAAAAAAAAAGACGTCGACGGAAATAATTGAAAAAAGCAGGGTAGATTTAAAGCACATTTATACATCAGTTGTATACTTGTATATTCGCATTTCAGCGTGACGTAATTCTACACATATACGACCCTATTTCTGTATTCGAATTTACAAATAATGTCGGGCCTATGAAGCCAAACCTATAAACCATCTACATGTGCAGCAATGCATATCAACAAAGATCACACACCAGTGACATTCACCACGCTAAAAACCTTTCCTTTCTTTATTCTCCGTATTCGTTCATTTTGCATCGTGTTAGTTGTTGGACTTGACTACTGACCTTTACTTGCATAACGGATTTCACCGAAGCACTTAAACAACTATTTGTTCTTCTTTTAGCTGAAGAAGTACCGGTCTCTGAACATTGTTTCCATATTCTCTGCCCTTCTGTAGGGTATGCTGAGGAGCCCTGGACGCGGGTGGTTTTAACAGTGATGCACTATTATTGGCCGTGCTGTGGCTGCTGTTTCTTGCTGCTGGAACATCATGGTTGTGTTTGCCTTCATATGTAGTGATGACAGCTTCAGCGTCAGTGGAAGCTCTCTCAACATGCTTACGGACATTGCACCCCGCAAACGTGCATTTGTAATAGCTCCTGTTAACAAGTTTGTATCAGATAACAAGCTCACAAAAAGGAAATCATTTCTCCAGTGGAAACAAAAACATTAGAATTAAATTGTTCACATATTGCTTAAATGTATGCTAAGGATGTGACGCTCTAAGATCAGAAAGTAGTTGTTTCTCAATCAATCGGAGCATAAGTAATCCTGAATTCATCCCAATCCCTAAAGATTTTCCCCAATCCAACTCTATATATCATCTAATAGTTCTTGATTTCACCTCCATCAATCAAATAATGTGCAAAGAATTCTCGGAATAATTTATTACCCATTTTAACTCGGCCGAGAAAGATGCAAGCCTATTACTTCATTAATAGTGAGTATTAACATGTAAGAAACAATGTAGAGAGAACAACCTGCTTGCCTTTGCATATAATGCGATCCATAAAACTGAAAATAAGAAATATTTATATGGAGGAAGTTACCACCTTGGATGAGGATTCCCTTTGACCACCTTTTGCCCGTACTTGCGCCACCTATAGCCATCATCGAGAAGATCAACTTCACTCCTTGTCTGCACAATGATTTTTGGTTCTGTGACCATCTTGTGTGCCAAACCTACCTCAGATGTGCCAACGTCTATGTTCCTGCGCTCATTTACAAGGATACTTTCATATTAAGAAGAAAGAAAGGTAAACAATATACTATGATTTTATGCAAAATGTCTTGAAAAATACCTTCTCTTTGCATTTGGTTCATCAGCATCTCCCTCTTCTCTAGTTTCCCCATCGCCCAACTCTTCATTGTCAATTCCCCCTGGTAACTGTCCAGAAGCAGCTTCAGTAGATTCCTGATCCCTTTCAGGTTGTGATTGAGAAGCTACATTTTCACTCAACCTATTTGAATCTCCTACCCTTCTTTGTAATCCGTTTTCAGGCTTAGGCCCATTCAGATCACCATCTTTTGGGCGTTTACTCGGTTGAGGGACTTCATGGTTATGCTGACCTTTGTAGATAATCTCAGTTATTTCGCCACTAGGAATACGCTCGACTTTCTTTTTGACAGGGCAATTCATATGTGTGCACTTGTAGTAGCTTCGAGGAAATTCACTGCCCTTAACCAGCTTCTGCCCATATTTCCGCCAGTTGTAGCTATCGTCCGCAGGCCTACCAGTGGATGAAGGTTGGTATTTCCCATCAGAATGAGATGCCTCTGAGGATTGCCTCACATAACTTTTAGTATCAGATGTTGAGGGCAATGTAAGCTGCCGAGAAGCTTCCTCGGGCATTAAAGATGGTTGGCATGCCTGTGGCTCTGTCGGGGCTGCTACTGAAGAAGGTTGGTAATCAGGTTGCATGTACACACGAGATTGGGCTAATGCAGCTTGAGCAGTAACCTGTGCCAAGGCCTGCTGGTGTGACATTCCAAACGGACTCTGCAACGATATGAAGAAAACATACATGAAAACCGGATGCTAATTCAAGTCACCGACCTTCGGAAATCATATTGTATCATGTAGAAAGACAATACAGAATAACACCAACACAAGTCTAGTTCCATATGGTCTGTCACAAGAACGCATCAATATATTGATATGTTTAACCAGATTTGAGAAGCTTTTAACAAAAGTACAATCACAAGAAGCATTAATCAGGAATTATAACCACATTACAAGAATGAACATGATTAGCAATCGAAAAATCAAAACTATATGGGCTCGTTTGGAAGTGCTTTTAAAAAGGCTGAAACTACTTTTGGTGAAAATCTTTTTGGGATCAATCCTTACTAAAAATGCAAATGAAACCTAGAAAAACACATGAAACCTAGAAAAGCACTTGAAGTGCTTCCTACAAGGAGCACGTAACTGGTGCTTCAAGTAGGAAGCACTTTATGTGCTTTTAGAACCCAAAAACATCTTCCCCAAAAGTGCTTTTATCATTTTGAAAGCGCTTCTAAACAAGCCATATATTTTCAGCACTCACAAGCACAGGAAGCACTAATATAGTTGCGCCTAAAAAAGCAACATCTTTACACAACTTTGGTGAATAGAATAGGCAACAAAATTTATGTTTTTTGAAGAAATCAAACTTCCGTTACATACAATTTTGTGAAGAAATTCATCATTTCTTAATACTTAACACAAAAGAAAGCAGCTTTCAGCTTTTACCAACCCAACAGTGACAGTAAATTTCGTAGAGATTAAACAAAATTTACCTGAGGTGAATAGAAGCCAGGCGAGTTAAGCAACCCAGAGGGGCTGAGTCCCGGCGGGACAGTAAACAATGGCGGCCGAGCCACCGCCAAACTCATCGGCCTACTCTGCTTAAACCCAGAACTGCCCTCCCCGCCATATTCGGAACCTCCGCCTGATTTTCCCAAACCATCAGCTGGGCTATCGCTAAAAAAGTTCATCCCCCTTGTGGACCCCACCGGCGAGCCCATGGCTCCGGCGAGGAGCTGAGAGAAGGACCTGAAATCCGACTCAGGGTAGTTCTCGAAGAAGCTCGAGACAAGAGTCATGGGACCCGGGCTCGCCCCAGATCCGCCGCTGAAAAGGGCCTCAGCGGACGGCCGCGGCGGGAGTGTTATCACTGGTCTTTGTGGCTGCTTCTGTGGCGGCGGAGCTGAAACTGCGACCCTGTTCGAGTCTTGGGTTTTGGCGGTCATTGATAGTAATATCGAGCAATCAAGCAAGCAGCTTTTTCCTCTGTTTCTCTCTCTCTCTCTAGAATCCTCTGTTTTTTTCTCTCTCTCTCTAAAACTCTCTGTTTTTCTGTGTTGTTTCGTACTGCAGGTGGAGTTGTTTGCTTGGTTTTGTGCTCTGCTCTCAGAAACCGATTGGGTTTTTTTCTTGGTGGTTTCGTGCGGTGCTATCCTCAACTTCAAGCGGAAAGTCCACGGAGCAGAAAATAAAATTTACATATTTTATTTTCGAGATATTATTTGGTTTAGTTATGTCCAAATTGCAAATTTGCTCCAAAGTGAAATTTGAGACAGATGGATGTTTGGGATCTTTTCGTTGCCCTTTAACACGAGATCAAATCTTCTTCTGCACACAAAATAGACTAGTCCTTATGTGGTTTCAATCGCTGACGGACATCCAAAAAAGATCGTACCCAGTGCACAAGGTTCTCGCTTTACGCAGGGTTTGGGAGAGGTGAATGTCGGCTAGCCTTACCCCCGTTTATGGAGAGGCTGCTCCCAAGTCTCGAACCCGAGACCTACTGCTCATGGGCGAAGGCACTTGCCATCGCACCAAGTGTGATCTCTCCGCTGACGGACACCTGTTTATAAAATTCTGTTTTTTTTTTATAATTTTATTGTCATAAAATTAATTATTTTAGTCAGTAATCACGGCAAATCACACTCATTTTGGATGCACGAAATTTGATCTCCTTGGAGGCCGGCATCTAGGATCAAGACCACCCCCCAACGCAACAAAAACATTAGTCTCCATAGACACAAGAGTCCATGTAATGGCAAACTACCACTTTGCTTAAACACTTCTAAATCCTCGTTTAATCGTAAAATATTTGTAACTCAAGTGATTAAACAGTTTAATCGTAAAATATTTGTAATTCAAGTAATTAAGCGTATTTATTTTTGTATTTGAGTTATGGGTTTAGATCTTGGATCCCCAATATTGCTTCTATCTAAAGAGAAAAGGGCATTTTGTCGTTGCTAAATATAATGAAGAGAAAATTTACATGTATCATAAAAATAAAAGTAAAACACAACAAATGACCACGAAGTAGCTAGGTTTTGATCATATGACAAACTTGTATAGACAATACAGTAGGATTATCACGCTTCTTATTTTCCTTCGCTTCATGCTCCTCCCTCTCCTCTCACTTTGCTTTTTGTTTTTTTTTCTCTATTAAAAATTCAATATAATATGATGACGTGATTTAATCGTAATCATTTAAGTAGGAGAAGAAAAAAATGAGAGAGAGATGAGGATGGGAGAGAAGAATCCTCTTCCTTTTTTTTTTGAACAAATTATATTATTTACACTAAGGGAAGAGGGTGGGCTTAGCCTTACAATAAACTAGCAATAATGTGGTTCAAATTCACTTTTTAATGAGAATCGAACTTAAAACTTCTCACTTACAAGTGAAGAAGAATAGTACTAGACCACAATATTAGTGGCTCCTCTTTCTAAAAATACATGGCATGTAACACTCAGCTTTATGACGTGCAGTGACAAGGGAACCGCGATAGACAAAGCCCACTCTGATTTGGTTATCATCATCAATTGTGTAGCAGACGACGTTTTAACGCAACGGCGAAAAATAATTGTATTAATGCATTTCATGCGAATTCGATTTTAGAAGTCCTCCTCCATTCTACAAACTAACAATTCGATCGTTAAAAAAAAAGGAGATATTTCTCCAAATTTAATTTTTTTTAGATGTGTCTTTTTCAGTTTAATTATTCTTCTAAACAAAAAATTCTCCAAAACCATATTTTAATTTTGTATTTATCATTTATCACCACCCTTCTTTTTCTTTTGTTTTCTTGAGTTATTTTCCATGCGCAGCCACCACAATCATTTTATTTTGGCAGCCAATGCAAGCAACCGGCAATGTGTTCTGACTTTTCGACATTTTAAATTAAAAAAGAAAATAATAAAAGTAATACACGCTACGCTTCCATTTTTTAATTATTTATATTTTTACACGTATAATTTAATAATTATCAAAACATTTTTTGGTTTTCTCAACCGACAAGTAAATGAAGTGCTGCCGCAAAGAACATTCTAGTAGTCATATACATTGAAGAAAATTCGAAAATTGACATTAATATTTTAATAATTTGATAAAAAAAATATTTTGTTAATACATACATCTACGTGTGGAATGTGGATGCTTAAATTAACTTGTTGACGTACGCAAGCTATGAACATGAATTAAAATTTGAAAAAAATGTCAATTTAAGAACAGCTGGAGTTGCAAGTGGCCCTTTATCACAGTAGTGGAAATGAGTAAGATGTGAAAAAGAGAAGTGTAAGAGGTGAAAATGAGAGTACAAAAATCCCATTTAAAAAATTTAAACTACATGACAATGTATAATCAAGTTTGCAATTCTAATTATGAAAAGAAGAACTTGAACTTAGGTGCAGAGGAACCCACGACTCACTTTAGCATGACAATGCATAATTGAGTTTGCAGTTCTATATATGTCACATATGAAAAATATTTGGCTACTTAAGAATGAGTAAAAACTTTTACTCAAAACTCTTTGAGTTCGAATCACATGGTTTTATGCTTATAATCAGGGGCAGAGGCACTCTAAGGCCACCATAGGCCAAGGCCTACCCTCACTAAGTATCCCCCAACTAACCTTTCTAAATAATTATGTATTATATTTGGATAAACTTAATATTATACTTCTTTTAGTTTACACAAAACTCTTAATTGCTATTCACTAATAGTTAAAATAAGAAGTCTCTTTTTCTTTTGAATCCCAACAACACTCGTCCTAAAAATAAATTTACAATCTTATTTTATAAACAAATCAATAGCTCTTAAAATTAAAATCTAAAGTCTAGTTTAGTTTTATCAAAAAAATATTCTTTTACATTGCCAACTAAAGAATAATAAACTTTGAGTTTCTCCTTCTCCACTTCTTGAAATTTTATATATTTTATCTTTGCTCTCTTTAACTTTTTACTAAATTTTTAAAATTTCATATATTTTGTTCACCAAATTCCCAATCCATAATTCTCATTTTTTGTTCGAAAATTCCCAATCTATTCTATATTGACTGGGAGTGATGCTATAGATAGCTTCTACTTGAGCCATATTTTGTGACCACATAATTGTATAGTACTTAATGGTTGGACTACTTCTTTAAATAACCAAATAAGGAATCCAATCATCAACGGGGTCACATTATGTGGTTTCTAAAATATGGTCCAAAAATATAGTATCCCTAGCATTTTTCATTGACTTGAGAATGGAAGGTTAACTTCGACATAGAAAAAACATTTAGAGCCTCAAAAATAATTAGCTCACAACTCCAAGCATGCATTATTTAATTTTTTTCACATTTATGTGAGGCCCCTCCTCACCTAAAATCCTGGCTCCGCCACTGCTTATAATCATAACCATTTACATTATGAATCACTCTGTAAATATCATCTTTGTCAAAAAATAAAAAAATAAACTAAGATCGTTTAGTCAATTTATTATAGCAAATACATAGATAGTTCGTAATGCTTTTGTCAATTTCGTGTATCTATTTTTATACAGTTCAATAACTAAACGACTTTATTTTTAATTGATTTTTTTTGTAGAAGCAATCTTTATAAAATAACCCAGAAGTATAAAGTATGGCAACTGTACACACTCCCATACCAGTAATAGAAGCAGAAAGGTGGGACTTGGAGTGGTTGCATTAATCTTTGGTGGGGATCTTGGATTTTCATACTTTTGGTGGTTGGGGGCAACAACGGCAACAACGGCGAGGGGACATTATCTCAAGATTTTCAACCAAGTTGTGCTTCATCATATCAGTGAGTGAATTACAACATGAAGTCCCCAACACGTGCTGCATATTGTCAACTTGTACTAATTTTTGTGAAGAAATATTTATTTCTGGTTCAACAAAATCAAAGTTGTTTATCCACAAATTTCACTTTTCCTTTTCCTTTTGAAAAAAAATAAAAAATATTTAACGACGAGGATAATACTTGATTCCTTCTAAAAATAGGAGCTCCTACTTTCCATCTAATAATAGTTTGACATGCGAATAGAGATTTTCCTTTCTGTGATTTTTATGGGATGTTTACGTATACATGTTAAACTTTGATTTATAGGAAGGATGAATGACTCTTTGCAGGGAATGAGCCAAGCAATGTCCCAATAATATAAAGTTCGTTTGAAATTGCTTTTAAATGGTTGAAAACGTTTTTAGTGAAAATGTTTTTGGAACCAATTCTTTGTCAAAATACAAGTAAATCCTAAAAAAAAAAAAACACTTGAAGTACTTTTGGAACCAAAAATATTTTCCTTAAAAACATTTTCAGTCATTTTAAAAGCACTTCCAAATGAGCTCATAAACTAATGTAAATTTCCTTTAGGAATTGACATATTGGGAAAGATTCATAGACAATTTCACCTTTCTTCTAAAAATTTACCTTTTAATGGCAAAATGACATACAAAAATTGTCTCAAGACTTTCGACTCTTCAACTACTTCAAGGCTTCAGGCAAATACAAATTGGCTCATCAAATGGGGGTTCTAAAGAACGGTGCAAAACCATCGATGGAAGAATCCATTGCCCTTTCAAAAGGTATGTCTCTACGGTGGAGATGGAGTGATCACATTTTAGTCTCGTGGAAGTAAGTTGTGGAGACGGCCTGACCTTCAACATCGTAAGTGCGAACCAGTCTCTGTCTCTTGCCAAGTCCCTCAAGCCAACAGAACTCCAAATGGAACGACAACGATTCTGCAACATTGTTTCCTACCTCGCACGGGCATCCCATGTACATGCCTCCGGGCAATAGAGTCATCTGATAACCTCCGTTGAAAGTAATCAAGTTGTCCGACTTGATCCCCGTCCAAGGCACATTAGTTGTAACATCACCCGCAGCGGAGGTGGAAGTGATGCCCTGACATAATTTATGAACGATGAGAAATGAAACGATGAAGAAAAGACTCAATGAGGCATTCTGATTTTACGTTTCATGTTCTCTCAAGAGGGATTTTCTTCGAGTGGAAGATACCTGAATAACGTGGCCATTATCATCCATCTCAAGTGTTGCTACTATATCAGCTTCAGCCATTGTTGATCCATAAACACCACTTCGTTTTGTTACGGAGTGACCTTTCCACGTACCAAGAAATGGCACAATCCTGTCTGTGTTTTCCTGAGACCATTCAAGGAAACTTAACTATATGCATCACACCGAAAAACAAATACGCAACTATAAAAACCAAAATTTCGTTGATACAAGCCTTCTTTGTGAAACTTACCACGTTATTGTCGAGGGCAGGAGGAAGAACTGCGCCATCTCCTCTTTCCTCCAGGAAGATGAGAATCATTTCGATAATGCCTTTAGGGTCCATGATGTGGAAAGCTCTTACTCGCATATCCTTCTCTAGTGAATGCAGACAACTTTCACATACAATAGCAGGACGACGGGAAGGGAGCTTTAGATTTCTACACGATGAACAAAAATTGAAGAGGACAGAGATCAACATATTATAATTATGAAAGTAAAGAAACAAGAAGCTAAATAACAAAAAACATATTGACGAAATGCACCTTAATTCATCACACCAATGGACAAGAAACATGTTTTATACTAAGTACTATAGTCTCATTGTGTATAGTTACATCGGTGAATCATAAAGAGCGTCATCTGACGGAGGAACCACTCACTTTGGTGATTCTTCACCGGTGTCATCTTCCCCAAGAACGCCCTGTCTCAGCACTGTTTCTAACATGCCAGCGGTCTGGTACCTTAGCGAAAATGCTTTCTCATTGGGGAAGAAGCCAATCTGCAGACTAATCACAACGGATGTTCAACGGAAAACAATTCATCACAAAACTTGTTTCTAAGCTATATCTTAACGGGGCAGAAACCGATCAGTGATCCAATCCCCAAACACTCTGAAAACCTCACCTGCTGATACTTGTCCACCGTGAACATGTTCGTTTCTTTAATTTTGTACTCCGCCCACTCCACCTCCTCATCTAATTCAGAAAATGAAGTGCTTGATGGAGCTTGTTTAATATATAATCTGCAAAGCACGATATCATTAAACCATCAGAACAAACTAAACATGCTCACTAATATTCAATAAACAAATTTAATTTCGACCAATCATAAACTTTTCGCTTATCCGAAGCTTACGTTTGAATGAGACTGATGAGTTCATCTTCCCCATAAGAGCTAGCTGCAAGCTTTGTACTCACTTTATGCAACAGATTCCCAACAGTATCAAATTGCTAAAATATCACTCGAACTAATTAATAATCTGAACTAATCAAACACCAGAATTCATATGATTCCTGTTATCTGAACACACATTATCTGTTTGGCTACCCAGAAAATGCAGGAATAAAAATTCAATCTTTCATTAACTAATCCCAGAAAACCAAATTAAACAACAACCCAGCAAGATTTACATGCATTTTTCTCAGAAAGTTGAGAAAATTTCAGTCTTGCCAAACAAAACATAAAACAAAATCCCATGTAAATTTTTCATTTTTTTTCATGCGTTTTCTCAATCAAACACATCCCAAATTTTAGAGACCAAACCAGTTACTTACAAAGAAGGAACCTTGCCAATTTCCCACGTTCAGATTAACGAAGCCGCAAAGATTGTCGATGCTCATTGCTTCCTCGCTGGGCTTTCGAGCTTCATCTTGGACTGCGGTGGAAGAAGACAAGTTGGAAGCTCGGATTCCGGGGCTCCGGATTGTAGCAATGGAGCGAGAAAACGGGTTCGTGGTGTAAAGGTTGGTGGGTAGGAGTTGGATTTTGTTGAGGTTTGGTGGGTTGGGGATGGGAGGGAGTGAAAGTGAGTAGCAGTAAGTGGAAGCCATGAAAGCAAACTGTGAAGAGCTCAGAGCAGAACAGAGGAGAAGACGCTGCGCTGTTTTATCATCTTATCTCAAAAATGGGCTTTAAAGGCCCATGCTTTTTTCCCCTATAACTATTTGGGTAAAGCCCTCTTCAAATCAAAGCAATAACATAGGGGTGGTTCGGTATGGGATCCCATACCAAAACCCTTGTCCCGATTCCCAAATCTAAATTTTCGGGAATTTCAATTTCGATCCCGATTCCAAACCAAATTTTCGGGAATCCCAATTTTCGGGAATCCCGAAATAGTTTCGGAATTTCGGGAAAATCGGGAATCCCAAAATAGTTTTGGGCTTTTGGGCTTTTGGGCTTTTGGACTAAAATTTGATATGGTATTTGGGCTGCCAATCTGTTGAATATAACCATATAGACACAAATCTTTTCTTTGTTTTTGTTTTTTAAGGAGAAATTTTGCTAACTAACTAAAACATGAAATGACATAGAGTTCTCAACGAATAAAACCATAACACAATCTGTGCAGTGTGCAGTGTGCCAATCTGTGCAGTGTGCAAATCTGTGCAGTGTGCCAATCTGCCCAATCTGTGCAGTGTGCACAAATCTGTGCACAATGACAATAGCACAAATCTGTGCACAATAACAATAGCATAAATCTGCCTATTCAATTTCTACTACAAATGCATGCAATAAAAATAAATTAAGTAACAAATCCAAAAGCAAAAAAATTAGTTACAAGCCAAGGTTTTAAAATAAATAAAGTAACAAACCCAAAAGAAATACGAGCCAAAGTTTCAATAATTAAGTTACAAACCAAAAGCCAAAAAGCAAAGCTTAAAGTTTATGAAGATTGTTGGCCTCTTCGGCCCCTTCGGCCCCTAGATCTTGTTGATGCTTGTGGTTGCTCCCTTCTTGTTGGTACTTGTGCTCTTCCCCTTAATGTTGATGGTTGAGCCATTCCCCTTACAATGGATGGTCGTGGAGGTAGTGATTGATTTTGACGTTATTGAACTTGAACTTGAGGTAGTCGAGGAGGTGGAGGTGGCATTTCATTTTCTTGTGTTGTATTCTCCTCACCTCCCAAATTAGCCGTACCTAAAACAATAAACCACAAATCATTTACATTGAATTATAGTCTAATAGATAATAAATACTAAGAAAATAAAAGAGGAAATTAAATTGTTTACTTACTTCTTTCTAAGCGTTCAAGCTCTTGGTAGAAATGGAATTCGTCAAGTGTAGGCTCCTTGTAGAAACAAAATTCCTTTCCTCTAAGCCAATCACTAGTACACACTAAAGCCTCAACCGTTTTAGGTGTTAAGGAAGTTCTAAAAGGATCAACAACTCTCCCACCAAGACTAAAGGCATTCTCACTAGCAACGGTGCTACTAGGAAGGGCCAATACATCCTTAGCAACTTTACTAAGAGTTGGATATTGAGCACAATTTCCTTTCCACCAATCCAAAAGATTGAAACCCTCATATGTTAGGCTTTGATGTGGATCATTGAAGTACATATCCACTTCATTGGCTATCTCATTTTGTTGTGCCTCCGCTCTCTTTCGTTGGATCTTCTTTGCCATCCTTGAAGCTACATCAATATCTACGATCACACCCCCCACATCATCTAGTACAACACTCGATCTTTGCTCCACATTTGAGGTAGCACTACTACTAGTACTACTAGTACTACTACTACTAGGGACCACATTTGAGCTACATGTTAGTTAAACGATGGGGGCAACTTTCATTTGCGAACGCAATGATGATACATTTATCTTGTGAAATATTTCCAAGTAGAAACAAGTAAATGGGTAAAACACGACATAAATTTGGAAGAGAGATTTTAAATGAGCTTATAAATCTATATGTATTCAATGGAAGTCTACGGGGTATAGATTTTTAAAAAGTTTATAAAATTCTATGAAAATCAGAGTATATTCACGTTTGAAGTAGTTCATAAAACTCCAAATGTATTCAATTATGATTGGGTTTTAAAGTACGTTTCCAAGGAGAAACAAGTAAATGGGTAAAACACGACATAAATTTGGAAGAGAGATTTTAAATGAACTTATAAATCTATATGTATTCAATCGAAGTCTAGGGGGATATATTTTTAAAAAGTTTATAAAATTCTATGAAAATCAGAGTGTATTCACGTTTGAAGTAGTTTATAAAACTCCAAATGTATTCAATTATGATTGGGTTTTAAAGTATGTTTACAAGGAGAAACAAGTAAATGGGTAACACACGACATAAATTTGGAAGAGAGATTTTAAATGAGCTTATAAATCTATATGTATGCAATGGAAGTCTATGGGTATAGATTTTTAAAAAGTTTATAAAATTCTATGGAAATCAGAGTGTATTTACATTTGAAGTAGTTCATAAAACTTCAAATGTATTCAATTATAATTGGGTTTTAAAGTATTTTAATAATAATAAATTTTGATGGATTTAGAGGAATTTTATAATGTTTTTGATGCTTGATAGAATCAGGCCTCAGCCCTTATTTTTTTTAATGATTTCACCAAAAATTCACGTATATGTTAAACTCCATGAATTTATAACTATTTTAAAATATTTCAAAATCTCAATTGAATACAAACCATTATCCATTACAACTCATTAAATGGTTCACAATCTACAGAATGAGAGATTTTTCAGTATGCCGAACTATGCGGTACACAAGTATAATAATATAATTGTTTGAAAACTAAAACAAATTCTAATCAAATTAAATTAACACATGATGTATCGGCCTTTGTTCCCTACACACTGAAATAATTCTCTTACCCAACATATTTAATGAGTCGTTTGTTAATGTTTTTTCCGTTTCAAAATCCCCAAATAATCTCTCTCGCCACCCACTCTCTGCTGCTGCTGCTCTCTCTCTCTCTCTCTCTCTCCCTTAAACAAAGTAGAACAAAATAATACTACATGATACATCGCTTTCTCTCTCAGACATAAATTTTCAACGCTCAAAGATCTCAGCGAAGTCTTGTTAATCAGGAGAAACCATTACAAATGGTTCTTGCTAGAAAAAGGAAATAAAAAATAAAAAATAAATAAATAACATGCCAAGCATTGGGCAAGCTTAGAAATTCGCAAGGGATAAAGAACACCAAAAAATTGCAAATTGGAGTTGAATCTGGGTATGAAAGTTCAAGAATTTCATTCAATTCAAGGCTACAATTAAATGCCTTGCATAGCCTTGCACCCAAAAGAACATACAGAAGATCCTGATCACCACCACATATAATTCGCTTTTATATATAACTAACTAGCTAGAGCGTCCACATTAAAGCTAAGCAAAGGGCAATGGATAGAAACAACATCTCAGCGGCGGAGGAGGTTAGTGAATTTGGAGGACAAGCCACACTTGTAGCCGGAGCAAGTGCTGGAGCAAGTTCTGGAGCAGGTGGGAGCCCATCGTGGACAGTGAGATAAAGCTTCATGCCATGCCAGCAGTAACCTCCGCCGGAGAGGAAGTAATACGGCCTTGCCTCTGTGAGTTGATACACATCTCGCCCTCCCCGGGTTATGTTCTTTATGAAGCCTTGATCATTGCAGTTCTCGTAGCTCGTCTTGTTCACCTCCAGAACATTGTAGTACCTCTTGTCAAAGTTGAATACTTGAAAACAAAGCAATGTATGCTCAAAGTCAGCAACTTCTAATGCACAACTAAAGGAAAAAAAAAGGGACAATCTCAGACCAACAAAACTGTTTCCAATTATGCAATTTTATCTTTGCTTTACAAACGAACAACGTTTTGGTTGCGCCAAGGCTCTTATTTCTCAATATAATTTATCAAAATTTTGAATTGAGAATTGTTTTAGAAGATGTTAAATACACATATATTTTGTGAGAGAGAGATGATGACAAACGTACTGAGCCATTCGCCGACGTAAACCTGTTCATTTACCGCCCACTCAGTGTAATTGACGTTCTGATCCCAACCCTGTTTGCCTCCCACCTTATGCAGAATAGCGGTTGCAGACGCCATTAGCCACCCCATCGTTATTACTACGGCCACCATCACTCCCGAATTCATCATCCGCATCGCTTAACTTCACACACTAATGTCTGCTTTCTCTGTAAACCCTAATTTATAACTGTTTGGCAAATAATGGTGATGGTAATGGTGGTATTTATTCGGAAGGTGAAGGGACGAATGGTAATCTGCCTCGAGAGGAACGTGGGGGTTTTCTTTTCGAGCTCAAAGTACGAGGGTGTGAGTCAAGATTACGTAATGGTTACTTACACACTTGCATGAGAGACACGAAGGCTTTTTGGTTTATTTGGGTACGTGGCATGAGGTGATTGGTGGTTACAAATAATTTGGTGACATTGGTGGGGTCCAAGTCATCTCAACTCCCATCCTACAAAGAATGTTTCAGAGCAGTTACAATCGTTACACTTGCTCGACTGAGACTGACTGACTGATTGAATTTGAGGAGATTTTTATTATGCTGCATAAAATATGTATGAGAAATGCTAAAAAGATTCTTTCAAATGTGTAATTATTTATATAATTTCTCTGTCATTTTAAATTTTTTGCACAAAGTTTTATTATGTTGGCATAAAAATTAACGTTGAACTGTGAGGTCGTAGAAAATCTATAAAGAATCATACCTTGAGTGTAAAATCATAATTTTTGGTTTCAAACATCCAAATAAGTTACCATATCAAAATTAATAGCAGGCCTAAAAACCTTTAGACTTATGCTCAAATTTGAAGAATAATAATTGATTAAAATAAAATCAAAAGTTTTGGTTTCCAAAAATCCAAATGAATTATCGTATCAAAATTAATAGCTGGCCTAAACGCCCTTAGACTTATGCTCACATTCGAAAAATAATATGATGAAATGAAAGGACATTACAATTATTTTATATATTGTTTAGAAGTTTTTAATTGTATTTCACAGTTTTTTAAGAGTTAGGTTCTTCGTCAAGTATACAATTACATAAATTTAACAGTCAAAATTTTCAGAGTAAGATACCACGGAGTGTAAGAGAAGGAGAATTTCTGAAGTTTGGGAGTGTTTTGATGTTGGTATTGTAACTGGTTCAGTGCAGAACAAGGCTTGTAAGGGGGGGGGGGGGGGGGGGAAAGCAAGCAACCTGCTGCAAAGCAAACAAACAGATTCTTAAAATTTGATTTTGGTTTGATTTTGAATTGATTTGAAGAGAGAAACTAAAGAAAAGTAAAAAAAATTAAAGCCTGCCTAAATTTTTTTTTTAAAAAAAGCATTAACATAAAGCATAAGAGATAGAGAGAGGATGAACTTGTACTGTATCAAATAAAGGAAAAGAAGGAAGAATAAAAGCAAATTTGATCCTACAAAGAAACAAAGATAGCAAGAAAAAAAATTAAAAATCTAAAAAAAAGACAAAAAAAAGTAAACAGAAATTCTGTTTTAAAAAAAAATTGAAATTACTATTGTTAAGAAGACGGAGAGGGTGAAAAACTATTACATTGATTTAAGGGAGAAAGAGTTTCGAACCTGAGACTCATGAATAGAAACCCAACACCTTATCCACTAGAATATTGAACCATGCGATGGGTAAACAAAAATTATTTCTTAACAATACAATACTTTGAACCACTCTAATGTATAAAAAAAAATTTGGTAAGTCTTCAATATTCCGAACTACTAGGTAGTCCAGCTTTATATTCATTCGATTAATAAGTAACCAAAAATAATTTTTTTACAATTCAATCATAACCATCAATTTTCCGTACTACTAAGCAGTCCGAACTATTGAAGAAAAATTAATAAAAAACTGAGGTCAGACTTGTAGAAAAAGGACGGACACACTGCCCTTACATGTTACAACTTCTACAGAGCAAAATGAAATCATGCAAAAGGGATAATGCCCCATGTGCACCTAATTCACCTATTAGATATGACATGGAAGTGCAATGAGAACAAATGAGCCCAAAGAACCCATGCCTTCTTTTTCATCTTTGGTCCATAGGTTCGTATGCTCGTGTGATGTGGATTTAATGCAAGTTTTCTTCTTGTGGGAAGCTCGAAACGACGAAAAATTCTACAACCGGTTGTATTATTACACTTGATGTACAAAAAAACCGTGTCCCCGGTAAATTGAAAAGTATCTCCAAAACAACACGCTGCTTAAAGGCTGGATCCAGCTCCATGATTGGAGGACCGCGAAATAAGTTACAATTAATTTCAACAAACTTCCGTAATCAACGCATATGAAGATCCAATAAATAAAAAGTATTAAAAATCATCCAGAAAAGAAAAGAACACTTGAAAATTTCCTCAATCACAACCACTGTCCTCTTTCTACTCCATCAAGGTGAAACTAAAACAACACCAACAAATCACAAAACCCCCAAAAACCAAAAGAAAAATTAAATCTAAGTAAAGTGGATGGCAATCTCAAGTTGCTTCCCAAATCAATGGCTCAGCTTACTTAGCTAGAAGAATTGTCTAATTTTGATTTTGATAATCCTCACTGTTTAGCGAATAAGTTTACGGATCATATGCCTTCACAGCCGAACCAAAGCGTCCCACATTGCGCCAATGGCGAAAACCGCAGACAAAACAAACTGGGATCTGAGGGAAGGTGTTAGGACGCTGCTCTTGCTCTTCAGCGGGGCAGCTTTGGGAGGCGGAGGCATGTTTTCGACCTTAACAGCGATCTTCATGCCACCGTAGCAGGACCCCTTGCTACTAATGAAGTAGTAGTGCCTTGTCACGTTCAGTGGAACCACGTCTCTTCCGGCTCCCGTGGTCCAGTTGTGAACGGGATGCTCGGCATTGCACGAGACATAGTTGGTCTGGTTCACCTCTAGAACATCCATTTGGTTCCTATCATAAACAAAAACTGGAGGAAAAAGAAAAAAAATTTACCAACTGGATAAAAATATAAGGTTTTCTTCGTAGCAAACTAATCTTTGGTACTTATTTTAAGTTTTCGTGTCGTGCAGGGTGACATTTTAATAAGGAAATGATTCCGCGCACTCTTGTTTATTTCCGGATTTCCATATCTTCTACCACCCTTTAGAACTAACCAAAAGATACACAAAAATATGAAATTAAATTGAACTGACATTGGCTTTTCTTCACAGCAAAAGCAAAGAGGAAAACAACTAGAAAAAAGTTGCAGATCTGAGATTTTACATAAGCTTTACACATCAAGAGACAAAATTCAGAAAAGCTCCTTAATTGGTAATCTGATTATATTCAAACTGTATATAACAAACTTAAGTAAAGCAACCCCATATATAATTTGAATAACCAAACTTGTAATCTTTGCTTCTTTTTCTAGCAATTTTCAGCAGGAAAAACTGAATTTTAACTTAAGCTTTACACATCAAGAAACAAACTTATGGAAAAAATGCTTTTCTTTAGTCAAACAAAAATGGAAAAGCAGATTTTAAGCTCAACCCATTAAGCAATTTTCAGATCTAACACAATAAAAAGCAACATCAACAAAAAAAAAGAGCTAAAACAAGAACATTTGAGCTGAGAATTAACTAACAGAGAACCATAAGCATTGACAGAAAAAAAAAAAAAACAAAAGGGCAGAAGCTTAATGGATCTGAGAGAAGAGAAAGAAAGATGAACTTACAGAGCCAGTCTCCATTGTAAAAGTGCTTATCCTGAGCCCAAATTGTATAGTTGACATTGCTGTTCCAACCCATTTTCCCTCCCACCATAAATCTCGTAGCTGATGCTTCTGGAAGTTCCACCACCACCACCAAGCACAAAAGCACCACCACCGCCATTGCTCTCTCTTTCTCCATTGTTCTCTTACTCTCTCACTCTCTCACAAGCAGTAGCAGTTGCCTTAGAGAGCTCCGTCTAAAAAAGCCGCTTGCTTTTGAGCTTTTTGGGCCTTTAGTTTAGTTGGGGTAGTTTGTTTATATGAGGTTTCGGTTTCCAGATCTACAAGTACCGTGGGCTATTTATCCAGATAATTTGAGTTCCTGTATGGCTGTATGCAAATATTATATTTCTTAATTTGAACTTTTATGTGTGCCTGTGCATAAATGCAAGAACCTAATTGTTATAAATTAATAAAAGATTGAGTGTTTAGTGATTAAAAATAATTAATTTAAGATTCAGTGTTGGTTGATGACAGTGTTCAAACCAGGTCAATGGGACAAGCTTCTCCTGTCTGAATGTGCTGTTTTGCTGCTGTTGAAGTTAATTAGGCAATCTTTGTAAGTTAAATCTTGAGCAAAATAGTGAAATCCAGCTCAGAGTTACTTGTGGGTTATAGATTTCTTAAGAAACCAAACAATGAGAAGCAAAACTTGATGAGGAATTCAGTGTGATTTTGAACCACACAGTTGTGTTGTGATTATATTTACTTATTTTATAATACGTGTGTTTCTTACCTTAAGTTCATGACATATTATGTAATACAACTCTATTAAAACGCATAAATTAATGACACACGTGATCACATTGATCCAGATTCCTCTCTAACACGACATGCCTAAGACGATGGAAGTTATTACAAGTCATTTGTAGCTCAAATGATTGAGAGCATTCAACCTTGCACTCGACGTTGCATATTTAAACCCCTACGATCCCTTTCCGGCCAATACCACTTGCATAAAAATAAAATAAAGAGATTGTTTCTACTAATGACCAATGTATAAGGTTTGGTTAGGTTCATAAAGCGTACGCATTTAAATTTTGTTGGGTGGGAAAAATAAGACCTCAATCAATAGTGTCTTTCCATGTTCGACTAAGATGATTGCAATTGTGACATTTTCATAATAACAAGTAAACCTAAAAGCACATAAGTTTTCCCAAAAGTAAACAATATTATGGGTAAATACGGTTAGAGAGATAGATTATTGGTCCACTCCTAACTACCTTGATATTGTATTAACTTATTCATTTATTGTTAAGTATTAATTTTTATCATAAAAGTAACTTATGCATTATATTTTTTCAGTTTCCTAATATGAAAATTATATTCAGCAAATGCTATCTGCCAGAAGGATTTGCCGGCCAATTTTTAGATTTATTAAAGTTTGTGGACTAAAGCAAGATCAAGTTATGCAAAGCTACCATCACAAAAATCAAATATGGTTATGATGGTTGTCGTTGGCACGTTGTAAAGCATGTGCCTTTTCAGCTGCTTTCGCTGTCCAGGGTGTTTTATTTATATATTTTACCAACAAGGACATAATTTAAAGAGTGGTTATCATCAGTGGCGGATTCAGGAAATAATATTAGTGGGTTAGTTAGAATAGCGTGTGTAGTGCGCAAATTTTTTTTTATCAGAAATAGCATGCATATCGCAATTTCATCAAGTCTTGCCAGATCTGAAGTCATTTGGAAAAGCATACTGCACATATGTTAATGTATGCAGGGGCAACACCCAAGATATCCATGGGCATTCACCAAGTCTTGGTAGGCCTAAAGTTAGTTGGAGGGCATGTATGAGACCAACTCTAATCTTCAAAAAGGCAACACCCAAGGTATCCATGGACATTCATCGAAGTTCAGGAGTCAGCACCCAAGGTATCCATAGACGTTTACCGAAGTTCGGGAGGTCAGCTGACGCTCCCTGCCCCTCAATGCATCCGCCCCTAGTTATCATCATTTGAAAATGTTGACTATTTGAGAATAAGAACATGCGAGCACTTTTATTTATAAGCGTTTTTATTGCTCTCCTTTCCCTAATATGAACCTTGAGTCATCAAAGCCTTTCTGACTCAGCCTGGCTCGGTCGCCCTATGCGACTAGCGCTTCAAAAGGCGAAACTCTCGTCGTAGTTTGGCGACCTAAGGGGCCTTTAGTCTTTTGATTGAGTGTTTTTAAGAGAAACACAAGACACTTGGAAGCCTTTGCCTAAGAAGTATTTTCTTAAGAAAACACTTCTATACATAAAAGTGTTTTTAAAATTTTTCGCCACATATATCATTCGCAAATTTGATTGTTAAACCTTCCAGAAACAGTACAAACATAACCTCACTAGCCCTAGCCCTCTTCACTTACAAACTATTTGGAAAATATTTACACCTTGAGAAGTGAATTATGACTAATTTTGAGCACCAATACCAGTCTCTAATTGGGGAGAAAATTTTCGGTATGCCGGGGACACTACCCAACACTAAGTGTAGTAGTATAATTAGTTGAAAACTTGAAAGAAAAACATCTAACCAATAACGAGTTGTATACCTGTCATATTGAAAAATTTCTCCTCACTAGGTGTCTAGAACAACCCAACATTTTTAGCTGGGTGGCACTAACATTCAAAACTTCAGTAAGCTAGAGTGGGCTGCAAAACTTATACATATAGGCTGCAGAACGGGCCTGTACTTATTTTAATCATACAACAATAACATGTCTTTGCCTCCCATCTTAGCATCCACATCAACCAGCAAATAACAGATAAAAGCATAAGCAGCTCCCCATGCTTCTGAAAATAAGCACAATTTATAAAGGCACAAATTTATGTACGCGGATAGTAATAGATATTCAAGACTAGTTTAGCTGCCCTTCAGTCCAACCTTCTTAACAAGTATTCAACTTGAACTTCCTTTGTCATTGGCATGATCCATTCCCCATATAAATCTGCAACCAAGGTCGGTTTTATCTTGTACACGAGGTTGGGACTTTTCTTTTCCCCTTCGTACAATGTCACTTCTTGCCCGTAAGTTTTAGCCTTCATTTCTACCCTCTTTATGATTGCCTCCTCAACCGTCGGAAATGTCAACAAAGCCATCACCTTGTCCCTGTTCTGAAAAATGAAGAAAACTGACTAAGCACACGGAACATCCAAAACTACTTATGACAGAGGAGGACAGAGAAATCCATTCAAGATCATGTACCTGTTCGATAATGGCAGCTTCGTAGGACTTTGGATTGGACTGAAACTTGCACTCCGCAACAAATTTACCATAGTGGATTCGCTTGGACAGAGCCTGCCGTCATAGGACACCCCACGTCAGCATTTAGAAATGCTACTTAAAAAACTACTCACATATAATTACTGAATCTATTAACCTATATAAGAAGGACATTGCTTATTTCGCCTTCCAAATTGAACAAGAAATGGAAGTTGAGAACGATAAGATGGGTAGGATTTGAATACCTGCAAGCACATTGTGTCACAAACAGCAGTTGAACCGTAATTACCATCATCTCCTTCTTTAACCAGTCTTGGAATAATATCTCTGAAGTACATTTCCCAAACTTTGCTGTTTATATTAATTGAGTTGGCAATGGGATGCAGTACCTGTTTGCAAGTCGGACATATATATTCAGAATGAAAGTGGTTGCCACTCAGAAAACCAGAACAACGATTGCCGCTGCCACACAACAATGGTCGTACAAATAGGATAGATGCAGAAAACGGGGAGATAAAGAAAGCTCTCCTATCGGAAGGGCTAGCTCATTGTAGTGAAATTTCAGTTAAACTATGACCGACAAGACATTGTTTCTTTAACTGTTTCCCATCAAGGTCGTACCCAGTGCACAAGGCTCCCGCTTTACGCAGGGTCTAGGAGAGGTGAATGTCGGCTAGCCTTACCCCCATTTATGGAGAGGCTGCTCCCAAGTCTCGAACCCGAGACCTACTGCTCATGGGCGAAGGCACTTGCCATCGCACCAAGTGCGACCTCTAACTGTTTCCCATCAGTGTTAGATTTTTATATGTCAAGTTTTTCGGTAGAATCAAATTTTCTGAATAAATATTTTGTTGCAGATGGATACACATAATTGACTAACATTTTAAATTTATCTAGGAATGTTATAGATCGAGTTATCTCTTAAATAGTTTCAGATATAATTTTCTTCTGAGCAAGTAATACCATGAAAAGACTCCGTTTTCTGTGCTTTAGACCATGTTGAGCTTCACACATCGGCCAAAAAAGAAAACAAAACCTCCATGTTCAACACAACTTTCTCGATCACAATCAGCCCCGTTCAAGTAAGTTATTTACTAGACCTTTTCAAATGTTTCTCATAGTTTGTCCCTTGCAGCCTTGCAGGAGAGGGATAAAGAACGCATGTTTTCAGAATTTTCTAAACTATTAAATATATTCTTAAAATTTTGTAAAAAGTGAAAACAGCCACATGGAGGATGTGGGAGGCCATTGCCATGCCAGGCCTGCATATGGCCTTGCCGTAAAGATAAGCACAAGCTTGGGCATAATCAATTTCATCGTTCCTAATGTGTGTTATATTTACCTGAGGGTAGTGCAGAGGTGGCAACACTGGTTCAGGTACGTCATCCGGAAAGAAAGGATGCTCATCAGGACTGCTGAATCTGCCCACCTAATCACAATGCAAAGTCGATAAGAAACCCCAGAACAATCCTTTCTTCGAGTTTTCTTATTGTCCACATTACGGTTTAACATACCTGGCCATGAAGCTTTTCTGTTTCTTTAAGAATGTGTTCTACCAAGGAGCCATGGAAACACTCAACAGGGAAAGCATTGGGGTCGTATGTAGGCAAATTATGACAGTATTGAGCTCTCTCTAAAAGGCTAAAAATTATGCTATCCTCCTGCCGGATCAAAGAATGTCTTATACCTTCTAGTGTCAAACTATCGGTTTCATCCACCCTTTTCTTCGTAGCCAATGATCTACACAATAGCCAGCCTAGTATCAGAATCTAGCCATAGTAAATTGAAAGCAAGACTCATAATCCATCCAGTAATCAATAATATGCATTTTTATGATGAAAGATGGATTTGAGTGGCAACGAACATACTTTTCTATGCAAAAACATCAAAAAATATATACAGCAAAGACATGCCAGATATCACAACAATCTAAGCTACAAATACTATTTGAAGCAATATATAACACTTCCTGAGAATTTTTATGGTTACATCCAGTGGCGGATCCAGCATTCTTACCCCCAAGGGGTCATAGAAAAAGTTAAATCATAGTACTTTCAAAAACATCTTTTTCAATGTAAACAATTAAGCTATCACTCAACTAACTGGATTACTTGTACTTGAACCAACTTGAAAACTTGAGCAAACGATATTTACTTGAACTTGCATTAATCGGAATACTTGAAGTAGCCTGACTAATTAATCAATTTATCAAGCAAAAGCTCCCTAACAATAACAAAAATAATCAAGTACTTAAATTCTAAAGGGCGACCTCAAGCTAACAAAACTCTCCGCTTTGTGAGGGTCGGGGAAACGTTTATTGTATGCAGCCTTACGCCTTTACAAAGAAGCTGTTTTCACAACTCACCGTGACCTTTCAGCCACAAAGGAGCAGCCTTTCCCAAATTCTGTTTCAAAATAATATTTTTGAACAATTATTTACTCTAGACTTGAGGAAAAAAAATAATAATTTCACGCATCTTATTTGGTGCTTATTAAATAATTAGAGACTTCAATCAATCAATGGAGTTTATGTGCACAGAAAAATAAAAGCATGCCAATTTCCAGAATAACAATACAAAAGCAGAATACACACACACACACACATATCTCTCTCATAAAACCAGAATAACCAGCAGATCCATAAAAGGGCAAAGAAAGAAAATCATAGAACCCAACAAGTTTAGGCAAAAGGGTTGCTGGATTTGTACCCAATGGAAGTCGAAGCAGCCTGGACAGACAAATTTGGTTTCTTTGGTAAGGAGGAATTGAGGCATGCAAAGCTGTTGGATTGCATTGCTTTCAAGGGAAACAAATAATTGGGTCTTGAATTGGAAACATGGGGAGCTGAAAGAGCGGCAGGAGAGGAGGCCATCAGCAGCTTGGCCTCCATTGATGAGAGAGAGAGAGAGAGAGAGAGAGAGAGAGAGATGGGTTCTTTGAGAAATCAGGAGAAAGAATGGAGGTATGGAATTGGGAGAAATACTACGGTGATGGTTGGAAGGGGGAGGGAGGAGGGGGTAGGTGTAGAGGTTGAGTTGGTGGTGGGTAGGCTGAAGACACAAACGAAAGCAAGACCCCTGCACATTATTTTCTGAGACTTTTTGTCGTGATTGGTTTGTTTGGATGTAAGCATGTGCGACACTTGAGTTCCAGTCTTTCCGTTCACGTTGCGGTGACGTTTTAGTTCAATACAGTTTTTCTTCAAATAGAAGTGCATTATTAAATGAAAACGTTACGTGGCTGTGAATTTATTTTATGTCCTTTTTTTTTATTGTAATGGAACTTATGTGATATGTCACAGTTATGATATTTCATGTCATTTACACGCAGTTACATACTAAATATGTGCAACTATACAAAAAATTAATATAAAATACCTTTACTGTGACATCGTGAGTGGGAAGTTATATTACTAATTAAGGGCTCGTTTATACATTCTTTTAAAATGACTAAAAGCACTTCCAAAAGCACCTAAAGTGATTCATGTAAAAATCACCATTTATGTGCTTCTTGGAAGCACTTCAAGTGTTTTTCTAAGATTCACTTGCATTTTTAACTAAAACTTGGTTCTAAAAATACTTTCATAAAAACCGTTTTCAGCAATTTTAAAAATAATTTCAAACGAATCCTAAATAATTATCAACGGTGTCTTAGGTGGATAGAACAAATAATGGTTCTCACATACCCAGTGACCTGCTAAGTTTGGTCTTCATTTTAAATGTGTTTCAGGAACAATTTGAGAATGAGAACAATTTTTCTCACATGGGTTTATATAAGAAAAAAAGAACAAGACAAAAACGACCATGAAATTTCCACTTTCATTCCTAAACTCTTTATCACATGACATTTCGATTTTTATTTGAATTAATGTTTGATTTGTTTAAGCATTTAGTGGTGAAAGAATATAATTGAGTGGAATAGTTAGTAGGGAAGGCAACTAGGACATATGCTCTTCATTGAGTCTTTTCTAGAAGGAAACGTGTTAGATTGAACTATCCTATATTTTGGACATCACTACAAGGGAATTTGGCAACCAAAATTAGTTCATAGTGACGATTTTCACACTCTCATTTTTGTCTGTTTGCACTCGTATATCTTATTTTTTATGTTTTTGTTAACTAAAGAAACAAAGAGAAGTAAGGAGCGCAAACAAGAACAATAAAAATAGTGAAAATCACTACCCTTTACTTTAGGACACTATGACATATCCTAAACTTTGTATTATAAAAAATACGAGCTTGAGAACAATAAATTTTTCCAAGTTTTTGGCTCATATGCTGACCTGGAGTTCCGTGCTCTTAGGTCAGCTTATGAGCCCAAAACCTTAAAAAATCTCTCCTGGAGGATAGAATCGAGCCCATTATTCTGATCAATTGACCAAACTTACGTTAATCAAAATCAATTTGTTTGGATCAAAGCAAATTTGAGTGAATCTAGAGATTGGGCTGCAAAAGCCCACTTATTTAGCTCTTGCAAATTGGGTCAGTCCACTCAGCAACCTCCTCAAATCTCTCTCTCTCTCTCTCTCTCTCTCTCTCTCTCTCTCTGTGAGATGAAAAATCAAATCCTAGCCTCTGCTTCCCACAAACCATAATAACGGCCATGGCTTTTCCACACTGAACCCAAAAAGATCCAAACTTTCTGCTCCAATCTCTCTCTCCCGCCATGCAAATGTGTGTACCAGTTCGATCCCCGTCGTGGGTTTCCCGGCGACGGATCTTAGACCAGAAGCTCTCCGACCTCCACAGATGTACAAACCTCAGCCACGTCAAGCAAGTCCACGCCCAAATCCTCAAAGCCGACCTGCACCAGGACATCCACACGGCGCCCAAGCTCATCGCCGCTTTCTCCCTCTGCCGGCAGATGGCGCTGGCGGTAAACGTTTTCAATCAGATTGATTACCCAAATGTCCACTTGTACAACACTCTTATCAGAGCTCACATTCAGAACTCGCAGACTTCTCAGGCCTTCGCGGCCTTCTTCGATATGCAGATTAATGGGGTTTATCCCGATAATTTTACTTACCCATTTCTTCTGAAAGCTTGTTTGGGCCGGCCATGGCTGCCGGTAGTTCAAATGATTCATGCCCACATTGAGAAATTTGGATTTGGGTTGGATATCTTCGTGCCTAATTCGCTCATTGATACTTATTCAAAGTGTGGATTGATTGGTGTTAGCGAGGCGAAGAAGCTGTTTGTGGTGATGGAAGAGAGAGATACTGTGTCTTGGAATTCAATGATTGGTGGGTTGGCAAAAGCTGGGGAGCTGAGTGATGCACGCCGCTTGTTCGAAGAAATGCCTGGGAGAGATTCGGTTAGTTGGAATACGATATTGGATGGGTATGTGAAGGCTGGGGAGATGAATGAAGCCTTTGAATTGTTTGAGAAAATGCCTCAGAGGAATGTTGTCTCGTGGTCGACTCTGGTTTCTGGTTATAGCAAAGCTGGGGATATGAGTATGGCAAGAATGATGTTTGATAGGATGCCCTTCAGGAACTTGGTTCCATGGACTATTATTATATCTGGTTATGCCGAGAAGGGGCTTGCGAAGGAGGCGATAATGCTATATGATCAAATGGAGGAAGCTGGATTGAAGCCTGATAATGGTGCTGTTATTAGTATATTGGCCGCTTGTGCAGAGTCTGGTTTGATTGGATTGGGTAGGAAAGTTCATGCCTCAATTGAGAGGACTCAGTTCAAGTGTAGTACTCCTGTGTCGAATGCTTTGCTTGACATGTATGCCAAGTGTGGTGTGTTGGATGAAGCATTTAGAGTCTTTGATGGGATAGCAAAAAAAGATTTGGTGTCTTGGAATGCCATGCTCCAAGGGTTAGCCATGCACGGGCATGGCGAGAAGGCTCTTGAGCTTTTCTCTCGAATGGTGAAAGATGGGTTTTTTCCGGATAAAGTTACCTTCATTGGGGTCTTATGTGCTTGTACACATATAGGATTTGTGGAGGAAGGTCTTCACGCTTTCAACACGATGGAGAGGGAGTATGGGATTGTACCTGAAGTTGAGCATTATGGTTGCATGATTGACCTTTTGGGTCGTGGTGGGCATCTCCAGGAGGCTTTTAGGCTTGTGCATAGCATGCCAATGGAACCGAATGCTGTTATATGGGGTACCCTTTTGGGGGCATGTCGGATGCATAATGATCGGGAACTAGCAGAGGAGGTGCTTAATCACCTAGTTAAGTTAGACCCGTCTGAACCAGGAAACTTTTCCATGTTGTCAAATATCTATGCTGCAGCTGGTGACTGGGCAAATGTTGCTAATGTAAGGATGCAAATGAGGAGCACCGGAGTCCAGAAACCTTCTGGGGCTAGTTCCATCGAGGTGGACGACGAGGTCCATGAATTTACAGTTTTTGATAAATTACACCCTAAATCTGACGAAGTGTATGGGATGATCGACAGACTTCGTGTGGATTTCAAGCAATTGAATGTGTCATCGCGGAGTATTAGCAATGGGATAGGTGGATAAACTGTGAAAGACATTTATTTGGTGAGCATCAGCTGACTTAAACTTGGCCAGAAACACTTCTGCAAGTCTCCTAATTGGAAAATTCCCAAGGGGAAACTTCTCACCAATGTTCTTAGATTATAAACTTGTATACTTGTTGATAAATAGAAGGGGATCAATCGTTTGATTTGTTGCTTATGTGTATCAGTAGATTGGAATTAACCTCTAACAATGATCAATGCCATTTATTTTTATCAGTGAGATAATAAGTTTGTTACTGCCTTACTGTGTCACAATAGTACAATTCTTGCAGAGAGCTGGGGAAGTGTCTACAGGTATAGCACCGTATCCATATCACTGCTTGTCACTGCTCTGCCATCAATTCCAAATTTAGGAAATAATATCGCAATCAAACAGCGGGAAAAGGGGATGAGAAAGGATCGCTCTTGCTGATATGCTGTAAGTTGTAACTCAACCTTGAATTTCTTAACGAAATTATGTTATCTTAAAAACAATTGTACATCGAACTACTGTGTTGTAAGCTATTTCATTCACAGAAGAAAAACTTATCTTAAAAACAATTTGCCATGCATTTTAACTTTTTAACATAATAGTGTGTTATTGACTTAGAATACTGATACAGTAACATCCGTCAAATAACTCCTCCGTTCCATCTAACAAGTTATTGTGCTTCAAAGTTTGGTGAGCAAGTGCCCAACAAACAACTGGGTACAAGTATGACACGTCACCCAGATTGGTTTGATTGATTAGAAAATCCCCTTACGCACAAATGAGGAGGAGGTCCCTGTCCTTTTGTGCCATTTTTAAAGTCATATCCACTGGCCCATACTTTGAAAGCTTGCAAATTAGAAAGTAATATCCAACATGGATTGGGATTGGATTAAATACCACCATGTGGTGCACATTTATTCTCACTCATTCAGTCTTTGCATATATTATCAGCTTATATATCAGTGTATGATCTGCTCTTTTTTTCTTGCCATCTGTGAAGCTTTGATCTACCGTCAAAAGTTCATCAATGGAAGCTTGTTTTCTTGCCTCAAATTCCTTCACCAAAACTGTTACTTCTCCCAACAGAAATTTCACTCAATTTCAATCCAAAAGAGTTGGGATTCCATCTTCAATAACATGTAAGTTGTTCTATTGATTTTTTATTTCAAGCAGGGAAAAATTCCATGCTCTTCTTGCATATTCTAACGGGGTTTCTGTCGAATGATAGGTAGCCGCGGGGAGTCATCAACGCCGTCCAACGATGATCACAAACCTTCCATTGATGCAGATTGGCGATCATTCAGAGCAAGACTGGTAGCTGCAGAGAAATCAAGGCCAAAAGAGCCCACTTCAACTTCCTCACTTGATCTTGACACTGTGGTGGATCAGCCTAAGCCCGTCACCGTCGGTGACAAATGGGCTCACGCAATCCACGAGCCTGAAAAGGGCTGCCTACTCCTTGCAACCGAAAAGCTCGACGGGGTCCACATATTCGAACGGACGGTCATTCTGGTGTTGTCCACTGGGCCATTGGGACCGTGGGGCATCATACTCAACCGGCCCTCCCTCATGTCGATCAAGGAAACGCGATCAACCGCTCTGGACGTGGCGGGCACGTTCTCGGACCGGCCGTTGTTCTTCGGCGGGCCGTTGGAGGAGGGGTTGTTCTTGGTGAGGCCCAAAGGGGGTGATGGTGTAGTTGGGAGGAGTGGAGTTTTTGATGAGGTGATGAAGGGGTTGTACTATGGGACAAAGGAAAGTGTGGGGTGTGCGGCTGAGATGGTGAAGAGGAACATGGTTGGGCTTGGGGAGTTTAGGTTTTTTGATGGGTATTGTGGGTGGGAGAAAGAGCAGTTGAAGGATGAAATAACATCTGGTTATTGGACTGTGGCTGCTTGTAGCCCAAGTGTGATTGATTTGAGGAGTGTGGGAAGTGTTGGCCTTTGGGAGAAGGTCCTTGGGCTTATGGGCCGTCGGAAGGTCCGGTGAAATCCATTTGCGGTTGTTGGATTCAATATTGCTAGTATCAGTCGTTCACGTATGTAACAATTATGTACATAATTGACAAGTGTTGATTAATAAGAAGTATGAATCTTATTATAGATCTCACCCTATTTACTTAATGAACAATTGAAATTGTCATGCCAAGCATGATCCTGCGTATTCAATTATATTTATTGAAAAATTTAGAAACAATCTAAAAATAATAAAGTACGATTTTTTTTGTTTTCAAAGGAGAACTTTATTAGAGACTAATTGTAACGTTTACATCTGCGAGAATATGAAAAAGAAACTCAGGACCATAATCATTCATTCAAATTATTTTGTTCTCCTAATTTATAAATTAAAGTAATAACATCAACTCCTCTTTAAAAATGAACAACTGGATAAGTGGATAAACTAAGTTCTACATTTCCACAAGTTATATGGATAAGAACACACAATGATGAGATAGAATCTTCTGCACTCTTTTTGTATGTGGTCACTATGTGACTTATCATTCATTGACATGTGTGAATAAACTTAACTCTCTTAACTTTATTGTCATAAATTTAAAACGTATCAATAAATAATAGAGGTCATAATAAGACCACACACAAAATGAGTACATAAAATTTGATTTCCACGAGGATGGTAATTTGAATTAATGACTTATTTAGTAGATGTAACATTGTGATTTGTTGATTAGCATGGTATTTAACATGTCAATTTGTAGTAATATTGTGCACAGAAAAAAAAAAAACCAAAATGCAAATATATTTGAATATTAAGGATGAAATTAAAATTAAATTTCCAAAAGAATTTGAGTCTTGAGTCTTTGAGTTGACCAATCAGATTTGGACCAAAACAAAAAAAACAAAAGCAAAATCCAAAAAAGCAATCAAAATTTTAAATTGTGTGCAAATAAAAATTTAATACAAAAATGTATCCACTTTTCAAATTTCTCTCTCATATTTGTTTAGTCTGAAGTAGAAGACCTGGAGCCACGCTCTTTTCAACGCAGGTGGAAAAGACACACGGCCACCTCAGACATCAAATGTCACGGTTGGGTTACGTGGCGGAACATGATCACTAGCGTGTATAACACACTCCGAGGCAGATCGAATGATTGTATGGAATCAGCCACTTTCGGAAACTGTTAAGTTGTTGCTTCAGTGAACCCAGTTGTCTCCATCTTTTTAAGTACTTTCTGAATATAAATATATTTGCACCCAAAAAGCACGGAACGTGGAGAGAATCTAGAAAATGTTGAAAACACAGAATTAAGATAATTAAAATATGATTATGTCTTTGACGAGTCTCGTTCTCTCGGTAACTTGGTCTAATCGTAGATGTATAATTATTTGACGAAGAATTTAACATTAAAAGCTGAGATTAAAAATTAAAAATATAGTATTTAAAATTTTCAACTAAAATAGTTATTAAGATTGTTAGAATTCTTTACTTTAGTCCTTGAAATTTAAAATCAATAGAAATAATCTATTAGATTGTTCACCATCAATCATTTTGATCATTATGTGAAAATCTCGCTTAAATTGAAAAATCAAAATATTAATGGTAGATAATCTCAAACTACTCTTATTAATTTTAAATATATGCCAATCTCAAAAATCAATTTAGATAAAAAGCTTAAATGAATATTTCTACCCTTCATATCAAATGGAAAAATGAATAATCATGTATTCGTTGGTCATCGGGTGACCAAGAGAATATATTTCTTTATCTAGCATTTCCTTAAAAACCCATAAAAAAAAAGTTATATTAAATGTGGGAAAAAATCATTGGAGCAAAAGCCAAAGAAGAAGAAAGAGAATTGGGTGGGGGGCATAATATTAGAATAAATGTGCAGACCACAAGTTGACAAATTCCAGTCACTGTTGTTCTTGAACAAGTCATTTGTTGTTGTTGGTTCCTGGGTTCTCTGAGTGTGGGGGAATTAAAAAGGAAAGATCTTTCTGTGTTTGGGATATGGGAAATTGAAAAGGAAACCTCTTTCTCTGATTTTCTCATCAGATTCTGCTCCAGCAGCAGATCTGATTTGCTCTGTGACAGTAATCTCAGTTTTCTTATATATATATATATATATATATTTATATATTTTTTCTGATTGTTTAATGTTAGTTCAGAACAGAAGTACCTACTTTTGTTGCTGCTGTTTTGTATTGCGGCTGTGAAGTTTGATGGAGTTGGATTGGTTTGTGGGTCATCGGAAATTTTGGTGAATTTGTAGGGCAATCCTGAGAAAGCCTTGTGGAAGATTATTAACCATATGAGGTAATTTTCAATTTTCTGTTTTAATTTTCAATTTTTTAATTTTTTTAATTTAGTCTGCAGATTAATTTGTAATTTAGTTATCTGTCATCTGTTTCTTTATAAATTTCTTTGTATATTTGACTCTCTACATATATAATTATATATGTATGTATGTATATATAATTTTATATCTTTGGATCTGCTGTTTTTCAATCTAGGCTTAGATTTTGGACTCTGTTTATTTCTTAATCCGTAAGATTAACAGTCATAACTCAAATTTTGAATGGTAACTTGGAGTTGCTTGTATCTTAAGATAGTAAATTCTTTCCTTTCGAGAAAATTCAGCCGCGTTTTTTGACCAGAATCTTGGATGGATCATGGACAGGAAAGGAACATTGGGTTGAAATGTGCTAATGTGGAGCTAGGATTAATGATAATCACTAGAAAAAGAAATGCAACTTTGAAATTATGTGTTAAAAGCTAGGCATTTCACTGGTTCTTGCTGATTTACTCTATCTGGTGACTAAAGATTTCGGAACTAGTGAGTTGCGTCGAGTTTCAGTGTGCAATCTGATGATGTGGTTCTGCTGATTGTGTTGACAGTACTGAGGCTAAGTTGAATTCTCACTATATCTAAGTTGATTTTTGCTAATGCTTCTCGGGTTAATTGCAGGAATGGGAACTGAAGTGCAGTTGAAGATGTATTTCCCGGAATATTGTTCCATACAGAATCTAAGCAGCAATGTCGGCCATGGGAGCTGGTCCCTACTCCACGAGAACACAAACTTGAAGAATGGGCAACAATACGAAGTGTTCTTGACAAGGCCAGTTATTGATGGATTTCACGGACACGATAAGGAGCAACTGAGGCAAACTATTCTGAAGCATGAGACAATTTTCAGGCATCAGGTGTATATTCTAGAACCTATATATGTTGAGTTCTAAAGTGTAGTAATGGTCATAGATCTTATCGTAGTATTTAGAAAGATTGAATAACGGTTTTATATTGGTAAGAAAGTGTCGAACTTTGAGTGCTCAAATTCGTTAGCCAGTAGTATAATGCCTTTGCCTTTGTCTGTGATTTTCTTATTCAGCTCAATGAACTCCATCGTCTTTACGAAAGGCAAAAGGACCTGATGAACGAGATCAAAAGCAAAGAGCTTCTCAAACATCAAAAAGTAGCCGGGATATCACAATCAACTTTCTCATCATCCGGCTTTCCAACTGGAGACGACAGAAAGAGTTGGCATATTTCTAATTTAGCCTTGTTGGATTCCAGTTATGGTAGGCAATCTGCATCGAGTACCTGTATCAGCCAACCTCCTCGCGATTCTATTGGAAAAACCCTGCAAAACAGCTGTGTCCCCAGCCAAAGTAGAGTAGGGATGAAGGACTACGAATCTTCGGATTCCAGAGTGAAGAAGCCACGAAGAAGATTGTTCAATCTTGAACTTCCAGCCGATGAATACCTCAGTGATGAAGAAGAACCAGAAGGAGGTTTGGGGTCGGGAACAGACAAATCTGGCTATAACAATAGTGTGTCGAGCTCTGGTTTGCATTTAGTAAGAAGCAATGGTTTGGCTGATCTGAATGAACCTATTCAGATAGACAAAGTGTCTGCTTCAACTTCTGTCGTTATGTCTGGCAACCAACCGAGCTCCAAAGAGGAGATAGAAAGGCAGGTTTTATCTGCAAATGCGTACAAAGGCGTGTGGCCTTTTGCAAAGAAATTCCCTGAAAACCCACAAACAGGGAAGGATGGAAGAGTTGGTGATCTGCATTTAAAGAATGAAATCCAAAAAGAGTGGTCAACAAATGCTCTCAGAGATGGTAAGGGTCTAGTTATCTTATTTCGTGTTTACTTCCGTTGTGATTCAAATTTTGTACTTAAGCTCTAAATTCCATAATTGTTCAATCTTGCCGCATTACAAGTTTCATTACTTTCAAATTCTTGCCTGCACATACGACTCTTATCAGATGCACGCTGGTCATTATATCTACAAAAGGGAAGGGGGCGGTCGGGCAGGGAGTCTGTCTCTAGAATTCATTTTTAGAGAAGAAACTCTCTTAGTTATTTCATGGTTAGACTACATGAATATATCCCTGGTGAATTTCTTACCATTTACCGACATCACCAAACAAGTAGTTAATCATGTTTCCTCCATCGTTTAGTTTACTGCTAATAAGGCTCAAGATTGGAAAATCTTACAAAGGGTTGCAGTTCTCTTCATTTTGGACTAACGGATTGATATGCTTTTTTTCAGAGCAAATAAGAAGTTCTTCTGGTGGAAAGTTTGGTCTTCAAGATTTTAATAAGCCATGTGAATTGTCAGAAAACGAAGCTACGGTAACCTGTGCTCCTTCTGCTAAGCTTTTCACTTCTGATCAGAATAAAACGGAGAAACAAATAAAGAGGACACTTTTTGGTATAGAAATCTCTGAAAGCGATATAAGTTCATCTGCTATGACTTCGCAATCTGGTGCAGCCATTTCCGAGTCATCTCCTAATTGGACAATACCTCCAAGTAGCTTGAGCGAGAACTTAACATCAATTCAAGTAAGCACTTCCGTTAATACCTCCACACAATCTAATAGGGCTTCAATCATGATGCCACAAAGCAGTGAAGTTACCCGGGACAGATTGCTTCTTGACTGTAATTCAATACCGTCAACTCCCAGTCTGAAAGACGAAGTGTCACACCAAAGCAGTTTTTTCTTCCGCACTAAGTTGGAGGCCAATCAATTACAGGCTTGGCACCCCTCAATGAGCCTTGCCTGCCAAGGGAACCATTCAACGTCAGGTCACCGGGTGGATGTCAAACCTGCTATTGGTGCGAATGATGTTCCTCCTAATAAATATCTGCATGGAGGAGCTTGTGAACAAAGTATAATTTCTCTCAATGGGCTGAGGAACCAAGAAGGCCAACAAGGAAGATTGCATTGGCTTGAAGCAGTGCCACTTTGCGATGGCAAATCTTCCAAAGAAATTGAAAGCAGGCGCACGTGTAGAGAGCAACTGAAAGCAGACAGTCTGGTTCTAGACAAGGGATTTTCAAATGAGAATTCTGGTCCAAGACACCAAATAGATTTAAATAGATGTTTAACTGAAGAAGAAACTGAAATGACTGCTGCTTCCCCAGTTATGAGGACAGAAATTGTGACAGATTTGGAGGCACCTGTGATAGTTGAAACAAATATATATGGGGAAGATTCTACTGAAAGAAGACGTAAGGAACCTCTTGACTCACCTCATGAGGGCCTTATCAGAGTTGTAGCCGAGGCTCTGGTTGCCATCTCATCATCCCAAGCTCCCGATATGCAGGAAAAAGCCACTTGTTGCAATCTGGAGGCTTCAGAAAACAACTCCCTTCTTTGGTTTGCAGAAGTAATTTCTTCGCATGATGGAAATCTTGACAATGGAAATGCAGCAGAGGTTAAGCAAACTTCCTGTGATGAAGAGGCTTTTCCCGTTGACATGGATTTTTTTGAGCACATGACATTAAATTTGGTGGAAACCAAAGAAGAGCAGCCATGCTATGTGCCTCCAAATTCAGACAGCCTCACAGAAGAAGCGACATTGTCGAAACGGCCACGAAGAGGCCAATCGAGGAGGGGAAGGCAACGGAAGGATTTCCAGAGAGATGTACTTCCCGGTCTTGCTTCTTTATCAAAAAATGAGGTGATCGATGATCTTCAAATAATTGAAGGGTTGATTAGGGAATCTGGTGGGAGTTGGCAATCAAGTTTGTCAAAAAGAAATTCTGGTAAGGGTGGTAGGGGAAGGGGGAGGAAACGTATGGACACTCGCACACCGTCTACTAATGTGGCTGAAGTTTGCCAGCCCCAGATTGAGCAACCAAAATGCGAGGAGCTGCAGGGACCTGAGGAGAGAAATTTAACTTGTTGGGGTAAGAGGACAAAGCGTCCACCACGGCAAAGATAGCCGATTGATAATTCTCCTGTTCCTCAAAAATAAACATGGAGAGGTCCTTTCCATAGAGATACTGAAGTGCATCGGAGTAGAGCTAACATGCATGGATCTTCCCTCGGAGTTTTTAAGCCGTGGAGTTGTAATTGTACACAATCCTTAATTTGGTTTCTGGTATTCTGAGTGAACTTGTACGATTAGTCAAAATAAGTTTACAGAAGAATTTGTTGAACTAAGAGAGTGTAACATAAACTGCAGGATCCTGCGAACCCAGAACCATGAGCAATTCTGTTTAGCAATATACGCTTCACTTTAGGCAATTCAGTTTAGCAACATAGAATATTCAATTTAGCAATATAGATTATTGACTGTGGAAAAATGCTGTTTCGAAGAAGTGTCCGACATTGACAAGAAAAATACAAAAAACAAAGCTCTTGTTTTTCGTATAGATTATTGATTGTGTGAAGGTGTGACGAGTCTTCGATCTTAATTTTGTATTTGTATTTCTGCGTATGGAAGTGTCATATTTTTTTGCCTTCTACTTGTGGAAAATGATAGGGAGACCAGAAGAACTGATTAATGATGCTTTCCTCATATTGTTTGTAGATTCACAATGAAAACTTGAAGCATCACGTGAAAACAAATGGGTGGCAACCATGGCATGGCGCTCATGTTGCAAGAAAATTTAACTCATGGATGTTTTTATTTTATTTTATTTTTAATGTTGGTAACTACAAATGTGTCTTTGAAACATATTATAAGGTTTTCTTTAATTTTCATGGATGTATTATAAATAATTTCCTCTTTGTTAGGTTTTTGTTCCTTTTTATTTTTTTTGGTTCCCTACATGTTTGTGAGATGCACTGCCTATGGAGAAGAAATACTAAAAAGAAGGAAAAAAAATAGAAAGAAAAATAGTTAAGCAATTCAGTACTGAGTAACTGAAACGTTAGAGAAAAAAGCCTTACAAAAACAAGAAGTTTGCTTGGTGTTGAAATTTAGAGGAGGCCAATGCCAGAGTCAATAGTCAAAACGTGAATAAAAAAAAAATGAAATGGAGTTAGCTTGACTTTGGACTTTAATGCAATTAATTAACCACAATACGTAAACGGAATAGCTTTAGCTATTACAATGAAGAACAACTACTGCAAGACGATTTTAGAGGCGCTACACCGTAAAAAGGTCGTACCCAGTGCACAAGGCTCCCGCTTTACGCAGGGTCTGGGAGAGGTGAATGTCGGCTAACCTTACCCCCATTTATGAAGAGGCTACTCCCAAGAGGCGCTACACCGTAATAAAAAAAAATAAAAAATAAAACCTCTTGCGAGGGGGAGTGGAACAACACATATAAAACATTACTTTATGCAAAATGAAAACAAAAAACTAATTTGTATCTCAATTTTTTTTTACTGTCATCACAGATTAACTATGTTAACTAATCTATGTTGTAGATACTACATATACGTATATTACAAAAGTAGATGAGGGCCTCAATTGGTAAAGAAAACTGATACTACATGTACATATATTACAAAAGTTGATGAGGGCCTCAATTGGTAAAGAAAACTGAAATTTGACATGAAATGAGAAAGAAAAGTCTGATGAGATAATACAGGGAAAGTATTTTGTCTTCCATGTTGGTTTCACGAACATTTCCTATTTATTATTTTTATTTTTATTAAGAAGTGGGTCCCTACGTGGACAATTTTCGAAGGTAGCTTACTTATCTTCTCCTAGACTGCTGCGGATGTTATTCCAACATCTCCTGCACTTGCACTTGCACCATTCGGCTGATCGGATCCCATAACCAACTCTTTCAATTTGTCAAACATTCCGGACGCAATAACTTCTGCACCCGCACCAATATTCATGAAGAACTCTTTCAGTTTGTCAAACATTCCGGATGCAACAACTCCTGCACTTGCACCAATATTCATGAACAACTCTTTCAGTTTGTCAAACACCTGAAGAAGCTGTTCACGTGCTCTCTGATACAAACTTTTCAAAACATCTGCAATTTCATGGTAGGACTTTGTTACTGCAATCACAAGGCAAATGCTCCATGCTGCCATGGCGAACCACCCCAAAGCTGGAACGATGATCAACAATTCTAAGGTTATGGCGAGTGTTCCAGACCAGAGGCTAATCTTATCCATGAAGTCAGACAAATTTGGATTTTCACGAGCTGGGAATATCTTGACCGACAGTGCCCATGAACTGATGTAAACCACAATAGCAACAATCAAAGCCACTAACATGTCGTATTCCGTGGACAACAGATATTCTGCAGCCCCAGCTCCGTACCTAAGCTGGATAAACCCGGCTAGCGTGGGGATGGCAAAGATAATACGCTTGTGCAATGCCTTTGAAGAACTTTGACGATCATGTTCCCCGGCCTCGCTTGTGCTATTTTATAAATATATGGTTAGAAAATTATATTGGGTTATAAGCATTTTCCATCTAGGTATATAGTGATAAACATTTTAGGCGTATCATGGTTCACCACAAGAATCACCAATACGGTTCAAATTTAAGCACCTATTACTAGGTCTTGAATTTTATCATAAAATGCTTCGGTGATTTAGAATTGAAATCTCCCATATTTTCAATGTGAGATTCTAACATATAATTTTTCTCACCGCATAATGTACAATGAACGGACATGATTGCTTGATCCCCGGGATCCCCACAAAGTGGATCTGGCAGGGATCCTTTTCCATTTACAAAGTGTTAATATTGTACATCTAAATAACATTGATTGAACAAATCAAATACTCAGTTGGGAACTTTCTACTTATTTTTTGCGAATGAAAAAAAAAATTGTACTTAATCTTTATAGTTCAACATTTTCTTTTGTTGGAAATATTATGCAATCCCATTTCAAGCCCTCTTAGACAAAATTCTAAGCTCGACGTGGTGATAAATGAAAGCTCTGGTTGCACCTACGTATTCTGCCACACATTTAATATGTGGAGTTTAATCTAAAGGAAAATACTTTCATCAACTCCATAAGGTGCATCATCTTAATCTATCTCATGAGATTAGCCTATTTTTACCACGAATTTTATAATTAAAAATTTTCATTTTCTTGATTATTATTTATAAACCGTCTCTAAAAAAAAAAAGGCTAAATTTTTTTATTGATCCATGTGGTGAGACATTACTTTTAAATCGACCCCTGTGGTGAAAAAAGTGTTAATCTTAACTCTATGGTGAAGTTCGTTATCAATCGTAGTCCAAATTGAAATTTCTGTCAAAATCTCATCCACATGCAAGGGTAAAAAGGTCATTCCATTCTTTTTTCTTTTCTTTTTGGTAATTTCACTTTTTTATAATCAACAAAAAAAGAAGAAATCCCTTCCCAATCCCTACCCTTTGTCAGCCACAGCCATAGCGACCACCCACCACCTTCCCCCCTCTCTCTCACATAACCCTAGCTATCCCGTCCACCACATTCTTCTTAAAATGAAACTAAATTCAATGTTTGCATAATAACTTATATTCTAACCTAATATTTTTTAAATCTTGAATTTGGACTCTTGACCCTCTTGATATGAGAAAATATGTTAATATGAACCTTGCAATTTTATTGTTCACATTTTTTTTTATTGTAGCTCTAAAAGTTAAAAAAAAAAATTTATGTCCATATAGCGCTTTATGATTGGTTTATGGAATCAATAAAAACGAAAATAACAATTTTGCCGCTACAAATAACAGAAGAATGAGGAAAAATCCAATTTGGACTATGATTGATAACGAATTTCACAACAGGATTACAATTAATAGCTTTTTCATCACATGACTCTATTTAAAAGTAGGGTATCACCACAAAGATCACGAAAAAAAATTGGCCAAAAAATAAAAAATAAAAACTGGGGATTGTTTTTTATCATTTATATGCATCATTTTAAGATTTCGATTTAATTAATTTTTTTTGTAAAGATGATTATTATATAATGATTAAAAAATGAATTATTCTAATCTTAAAAATTATATAGTGACAAATATGTTAATCGCAAGTATATTTCTCGGATATAAGTAATTTTGAAATCTAAATAGTCGCAGATCCAATGGTATTGAAAAGTTCATGGCCACAAAGGCTAGTTTCTATAACAACAAGAAGAAGTGTGATTGCAAAAATACTTGTTCATGTGACAAGAAGTAGTAGTAGTTTAAAGTATATTAGAGCAGATAAGAAGCTAGATATAGAGGATGTACTTACGCATGGCGAGATGATAAAGACGAAGGGGTGCTACTGCTCACAGTCACTGCAGGTCGGTTGCCAGCTGCTTGAATCATCATACTCTCAGTGTTGTACAAAGCCATTTCTCTATATATAATTTCTGACAGGTTTACGATGTTTACCATGGGACATGAATGGAGGAGTTGGGTGATTATTTATAGAGGACTCGGGGGATTATTTATATTATATTGGAACATTTGGAGGGTGTAAGTGGCGCATAGTGACATCCCGTGTGTTAGGAGTATGTACGTAAGCTGCTGATAAGATACCTTTTGGGAGTATGTAAGTAAGTTGTTGAAAACATCCCGTGAATTTACGGATTTATCCCAAGACATATGTAAGTAAGTTGTGGATAAAACATCCCGCCTCGTAAGAAAGATTGGGAGTAAGTTGTTGAGAGCCCATCTGACAGGGTTATATTTAATTAATCTATCTCTTGAGATTAGGGTTTACGGTTAAACTAGTAATTTTATAAAATTTTGATTGAAAATAATGTTTTATTAAGAGAGCTGCTAGACCGATCCTGTTGTCTTATTTTCCCACCCATATTATATTTACACCCACTATAAAAAGTTAAAAAATTAAAATGTTATTTTCCCACCCATTATTATTCCTAAAATAACCCTTAATATATATATATATATATAATTAATTAATTAAAGATAAAAGTCACATAGCTATGCTTCAATTATATGATGTCGACAAATCAAGATGACCCACATAAAATTATCTTTTACCTTTTCGACGGAAACATAATCATCAACTTCTTCCATAGAAATATCATCTTCTAAGTTCATTCTTTTTGCTTTCTAATAAAAAGAGATGGGAAGAATGAGTTAGGATTTAAGGGAGACAAATTGTCTAAACACAACGTGAGAGTTATCACACCCAAACTTCTAGGAAATTACACAAAAGTATCCCACAATTCCTGTAAGGATAATTGGAGATTGAGTGGGGAGACTTTGAGTGGGGCCAACTCGAAACCGATCACTGCAGTGGGCCCAAAAGTCTTACACGGTTTGCCAACTCACCATTACTCAATTAGAAAACCCAACTCAATGAAAGACCCTCAACATCACTGGAATCCGATCTGTTGAAATTATGCATGAAAAGTGAAAACCAAAATGTTGATCCAAATTTGAAAGTTCAAACAAACCATAATATCTATACACTGAGAAAAGGAAATCAGGAAAGGGAGTTAAATTAAACATACACTGACCTACCATAATATGTATATCTTCATCTCAAATTTATTCATATCAAGTTCATAGTTTCTCATTGTTCGAAGTTCCACACTACTCAATGCTGGATCTGGTGGGCCAGTTGTGAAATTCCCGAGGGAGAGCCCACCTGCTGCGGCGAAACAACAGCCTGTAGTGGTGAAGTCGTTTCTTTCTGCTGCTGTTGCAATTGCTGTTGCTGCTGCTGCTGTAATTGCTGTTGCTGTTGCTGCAACTGCTGCAGCTGGAGCTGCAACTGCTGCTGCTGCATTTGTTGTTGCTGAAACTGTTGCTGCTGCTGCTGCGGATTCATGTACATATTCGTCCCTGCCACCCCCGCCAGCAGCTTTGGTGGACCCATGGGCCCCACTCCTTGCGTGTGTTGCATCGGACTCATATTACCTCGGTTCAGAGTCTGACCCAACATTGAGAAACCAGCAGATCCCGGATGCATCTGTCTGCCTCCTGACATCCCAGCTATGCCTGACTGAGGACTGCCTAACATGCCGCCTCGGTTATTTTGCATCCTGAATTTTGATGCCATGAAAGCAGCTTGTGTTAATCTTCCGGGTTGAAATTGCTGGGTTAAATTGCTAATATTTGAACCCTGGCTTAAATTCATTGGATTCTGACCCACATTGCCCATTCCAGAAATAGGCGTCATGGGCGCAGATCCCATTCCCCTTGCAGCTCCCATGCCCATGGTGTTTCCAACTCCGGAAAGCCCAACCATGTTATTGCCTAAGTTTCCCATAGCTGTTCCAAGTCCCATCATCATTTTTCTCTGCATTTGCGGACTCTGTTGCTGCTGCTGATGCTGTTGCTGTAAAAGCTGATATTGCTGCAAGGGGGTAAGCTTATTACTCCCCATGGCTGATGAAATGAACAAAGGGCCGCCATTGCTGATGAAATGAATAAAAGAAAAAAAAATTAGGAGACCCATCACAGGTAGATGAGCCCACTTCAAACCCTTGTTAATTATCACCTGCACAGTACGATAGGTGTGAAGTTTTATCACAAAAGACCTTGGTTTAGTTGGAGCGAGATTAGGATAATTAAATTTTTTTTTCTTAGAGATACAGTCGATGTGGATTGACGAAAACATTTAAAAAAAAAAAGATGATCCGTGAAGTGAAAAAACTAAAATATAAGTAGCAAAAAAAAAAAAAAAGATTTCATGATGCAAAAAATTCTCATCAAGAAAATGTTATAGAACAAAACGAAGGAGAAAGAAGACGAAAGGAAAGGATAAAGAAAAAAGAAAACAAAAAGGTGAGGAAGATCTATATAATTCTTCCATTAAGCAATAGGAAGATGAATGGAAAAAAAAAACACTGATAAAGGAAGGAGCGGAAGAAGAAGGGTGAGGAGGGTAGACACTGGATGAGTAAGAAAATGAGGAGGAAACGTAAGATTCGAGAAATTGTAAGGAATCATTTTTATTATGATTAGCCTTTCTACACGCGTTCTTTGGAATACAATTCTTGTTGGGTATTCTAGAGCTGGTCAGTTCGACGGAGTTCTTCAACGGTACATAAATATGCGGCTAACGGGTTGGAGTTGGATAGCTGGTCAATTACATTTATGGCATTTCACTTTGTGATTCCGTGTAGCTGATTATCCTTGTAGGTGCAATCTTTTTGCATATGCCCGAATCTGTACACTTATGGCATTGCTTCCACTTTTCCCTTGAACCAACATTCACCAGAATGAGGTTTGTCAATAAGATTAGCCTCCTCTTTGGAACTCTTGCCTTGATTTTAGAAGTGGTGATCCTTGTGCCAAGTTTAGGCGTAGTCGCTCTATTCTTTTGGGTTGTTTGGTTTGTGAACGTTGTAGCTGAGTATGCCTGCGAATACCTAAAAATGTTATATAAAAGTGTAGTTGCATCAGTTGTTCATATATTTGGCAAATTGAAAGAACATCTAAACATGATCATCCGACATTTCACAACGGAATCCGAAGAACAAACCGATGAGCTTCCTCAAGTAACTTCTTCTACCACGGTTTATGTCACACCTCGATCCCAACATACGCACATGATCGACACGTGACGTCACCAAAACTCGTATCTCAAACTTATTCCACCTCCGGAATATGGTAAATCACAACTCCATAATCAAATTTCATAGTAATTTTTCGTATATCTTATGGCTGCATCTAACCTCCTCGTTAGACTGCCTACGTACCCTCAATAGGGATCAAGTCATTCGTAGTTCATCATACATTACACTCGAACAATTATCACATCATTCACTTTATCTTCAGCGTGATACATCAATAGCATGTGACATATCAAATAACCAACGAAGCACAATATTAATCTCAAGCTACCTTGATCAACTAAAATAATCATAATATTAACAATCATATTCAACGTCATTCCACAATCCCATCAATTAAACAATTCATGAATTAAAGATGCATGATCTTAGCATTTAACTACGTTAATCAAACAATGCGATAACATATCATTTTATGAATCTAATTAAAGAACTCTATATAATTCCCTAATTGGATTATATGTAATAAACATGGTAAATCTAATTTATATTTTCAAGGTCTAGTGCGGATAATTCCCGTTCGCTCGAATCTAGGGTTCTAGACTAACCTTATGGAAATGAGCAAGACTAAGGATTCCGGACCACTCAATGGAATCCAAAATATCAAACGGTTTCTCGTAATCTACCCAGATTTGTCACATGTAAAATCAATGCCTACATCATGGAAATGGTACATTGGGCCAATCAGACACTTAGATAAACTACGAGGCTCGGGTGAGTGACAATAATACAAGTATGTGATATTTAGTAAAAACAGACCATCGATCACAATCTATAAACATCGAGTATAGAATCATGCTTTATGAAATCATAATCAAGTCGCTGCAAACTCCAAATGAGTCACCCAGACATCCAACGACTTTTCTAATTCAAACCACAAGATTCTCAAAACCATCATTCATATGTACATAAAAAAAACTAGGGTTAGAGGGACGCAGTTCGGCCGAAGCCTACATAAGTAACCAAACAGGAAGTGACCCCCCAAAGCGGATTAACCAAGCAAAACCACCACTGAGAAAGTAACCAAGTAGGCAGTGACCCCCCAACGCGGATTAACATAGCATAGTCATTCCTATAGCTGTTAGGAAGTGATCACCCAACGCGGATTAACCAAGCATGATCACTCATAAGCATACATGGCAATAAGGATCACCAAACGCGGATTAAGCAAGCGCGATCCATATATCGTATGGTCCCCCAACGCGGATTAACCAAGCAGGGTCAAGATAACCAAATAGGTAGTGACCCCCCAACGCGGATTAACCGAGCAGAGTCACACCTAGAGCTATTAAGCAGTGATCACCCAACGCGGATTAACTAAGCATGATCACCCCTAAATATAAATGGCCATAAGGATCGCCTAACGCTGATTAACCAAGCGCGATCCATAAATAGTATGATCCCCCAATGCGGATTAACCAAGCAGGACCATCTATGTACCATTGCTACATGGTGCAGTTAGATCAACACACAAACCACTTACCTTTATCTCATATGCTATGATTTACATCGTAATCACTTGCACTATCAACTTCTCATGACCACTAACTATCTTATCATACAAGCATAAAAGTTCTACATAATACTTCTCGTAAGATTCTGGGTTCACATCGTCATAAAAACAATCATACACATCATACTAATCATACATATCTAACCACATTTCATAAACGTTTCCAAGCTACAGTCGATTCACAATTAATAAACATATTGATGCTAAAAATAAAAATAACAATTCAATAGAAAGCACATTTAATAAACAAGTATAACTCAATATGGTACCACTAATACATATATCGAGACACACATCAACTGGGAACGACAAGTCATCGTGATGAGCCAACTAAGCTTCATCAAACCTCAACAACAAATTAGAGATAAACGACACTCTCTAGAGTAGAGCACATTGACTAGAACGTCAACCGTCGATAAGGTAGGTCCATTAAGGTCAACAATCTAAGGTTATTCAATCCGGAAGATCCACACATCAGATTTCCAATCTGTAAGTTCTTAAAGGTCCAACATCTAATAATTAGAGTGCTCACAAATTTGTACGACGATCCAACGATCGGATTGTCATTAATCACACAAACAAATGGTGGTCCAATTTGATCACCACACCAAACAATTGAATTTCGGGAAGCCGAGCTAGACATAGGTTCATAGGGTCACTAGAAGGTATTTGGTACTTAGACAACACTCATGGACGGTCCCACGCACCGCCACACGTGGTGGTAGCCAAGGTGGAGCGTTTAGAAAACCTGAATTTTCAACATTAACTAAATGAGCTCAAATTTACGTGGTAGCTATAACTCAACAAGGGAAACACTTTTCACAACTAGGCCGACGATAAATTCTAACCGGAAACCGTCCAAATTCACCAAAGAAACCCGGATTTCTAGGATTCTAAATACCCAACTTTAAAATGAATACGAAAGCATGAACCAAGCATACCAACTTGAAGATTATGAAGAGTAGATGAAGTTTCATACCTCACTCGAAGGAAATGGTTGTTGGAATAATCGGAAAAATGATAAAATTGCCGAAAAAGTTATGGTTTTGTGGCTACGAATTGCAAAGATGGAAAAGAAAATGGGAAATCTAACACTACAGAGATGTAGGGCTCGTCAAGAGCTTTCCATGGACACCAAGATCACCCAAAACAGAGCTCGGACGGAGGAGATACAAGCGGGTCAAGTTTGTGCGTTAACGGGTCCAATCTCCCCCCAAAACGGGTTAGAATTAGACCCTTCCCCCCCTTTCTCTTTTTTTTTTTTTTTTTTTTTTGAAACCTTCCCCCTTTTAATTTGATTGGTCATTCTCCTTCTAGCTGATTGATCCTCTTATTTTTGCTTAAATCCGATTAGGTTTCTTCCTTATGGAAGTTTAATTGATTTAAAATCTATAGTTTAGTAAAACAACTTCAAATGTCCGTAACTATACCATTATAATCCGGACCCGCAAATGATTTTCGCCTATACGTTTGTGGTTTCAAGATCTATTCGAAAATATAAATTGTGACCTCGAAAGGTCTATGGATTTTAAATAATTAATTTCCAAACTTCAAACTTCGTAACTAGTTTAATTAAAATCTAAATTCAAACAATTTAAAATAAACTCTCGAGAAATAATATAAAATCTCAATAATACAAATACGTAGATTATAATAGTGAAATCCAGGAACGGGATTTCACAGTTTAGGTTTAGGTTTGGGGTATTATTTTTACATGTTATTTTTTTTGAATTGGACTATATTGAACTTAAACTCCGCCTATGTCTTACATGGCCGGTCCCAAGCCCGGATAAAGGAGGAGGGGGAGGGCGTCAAGTAGTCGACAGCCGGCACTCCATGATCACGTCGAATCCTTATGAAAATGAATCCAGAACAAAATCGCGCTAAAGCTAGGGCGTCACCTGTAAGTGGCGCGCTGTGTGGCCTGAGCACAGTGATAAGTGAGCAAGGGTCGCTGTATCTCCATCGGCACCCGGATGCAGTGTTAAATGAGCAAGGGGGCCATAGAAACTTCTTTTCGAACGACTCCACTCAAAGTTGTTTGGGAGCATATGCTCCTATCAACTTTACCCGGGACACACAAAAGAAGTACTTTGATCCTATTAGACGGGGGAGGGTGAAGAAGCTAGGACAGAAGGGTAGAGTTCAAGAGAGCAAAATGCGTTTAGGAACGTGGAATATAGGAACCTTAACGGGAAAATCTATGGAAGTAGTGGAAGTTATGGTGAGGAGAAAGATAAATATTATGTGCCTACAAGAAACTAAGTGGGTTGGTAGTAAGGCAAAGGATCTAGAAAACTCAGGGTTTAAACTTTGGTATTCGGGCACAAATAGAACGAGAAACGGTGTTGGCATCATCGTGGACAAGACCTTGGTACAAGATGTTGTAGATGTCAAGAGGGTAGGAGATAGAATCATGGCAATCAAGATTGTAATAGGACAAGAACTTATTAATGTGATTAGTGCGTACGCACCTCAAGTAGGGTTGGATACGAGTTCGAAGGAGAAATTTTGGGAAGATCTTGGAGACTTGGTGCAAGGAATTGCTCAGACGGAGAAGTTATTTATAGGAGGAGATTTAAATGGACACGTGGGCAGGGAGACAGGCAACTATGGAGGTTTTCATGGTGGCCATGGTTTTGGGGAGAGAAACGAGGATGGGGAAGCTATCTTGGATTTTGCAATGGCATATGATCTCTTATTAGCCAACACCTTCTTTAAGAAGAGAGAAGAACATGTGATCACCTACAAGAGTGGGTCGTCAAAAACACAAATAGATTTTCTTCTAATGAGGAAAGGGGATCGTATAACTTGTAAGGATTGCAAAGTTATACCAGGAGAGAGCGTGGCTAATCAACATCGCTTGTTGGTGATGGATGTACATATCAAAAGAGTAAGACAAAAGAACAAGACTTGGAAGTGCCCAAGGACTAGATGGTGGAATCTAAAAGAAGAAAAACAAGCTATTTTCAAAGAGAAGGTAATCACCCAATGTGTGTGGGATAGAGAGGGGGAAGCTAGCCAAATGTGGGATTCCATGGCTAGTTGTATCCGAAAAGTAGCAAAAGAGGTATTAGGAGAGTCCAAGGGCTTTGCCCCACACCAAAAGGAATCTTGGTGGTGGAATGAGGAGGTACAAACAAAGGTGAAGGCTAAGAAGGAATGTTGTAAAGCCTTATACAAGGAGAGGACTGATGAAAATGGTGAAAGGTATAGAAAAGCGAAGCAAGAGGCGAAGAAAGCTGTCAGAGAAGCTAAGTTAGCGGCTTACGACGATATGTATAAACGACTAGATACCAAAGAAGGAGAGTTGGATATCTATAAACTATCTAGAGCAAGGGAAAAGAAGACAAGGGACCTAAACCAAGTGAGGTGCATCAAGGATGAGGATGGAAAGGTTCTTGCTACAGAGAACACGGTTAAAGACAGATGGAGAGGTTATTTTCATAATCTTTTCAATGAAGGACATGAAATGAGTGCTTCTTTAGGGGAGTTGAGTAACTCAGAAGAGTGTAGAAACTACTCTTTTTATCGTCGAATCCGGAAGGAAGAAGTGGTTGTAGCTTTGAAGAAGATGAAGCATAAAAAAGCAATAGGCCCAGACGATATACCAATCGAAGTGTGGAAACTTTTGGGAGAGACAGGTATAACATGGCTCACTGACCTTTTCAATAGGATTTTGAAAACGAAGAAGATGCCAAATGAGTGGCGAATGAGCACTTTGGTGCCTATCTACAAGAATAAGGGCGACGTACAAAATTGCTTGAACTATAGGGGTATTAAGCTAATGAGTCATACAATGAAGCTCTGGGAGAGAGTCATTGAGCATAGATTGAGGCAAGAGACACGGGTTTCGGACAACCAATTCGGGTTCATGCCAGGGCGCTCAACCATGGAGGCAATCTATCTCTTACGAAGATTGATGGAAAGATATAGAGATAGGAAAAAGGATTTACACATGGTCTTTATAGATTTGGAAAAAGCGTATGATAGGGTCCCAAGAGACATTATTTGGAGGATTTTAGAGAAGAAAGGAGTACGAGTAGCATATATCCAAGCTATAAAGGATATGTATGAAGGAGCAAAGACTGCCGTAAGAACTCATGAAGGACAAACCGAAAGCTTTCCCATAACTGTAGGATTACATCAAGGCTCATCCTTAAGTCCTTACCTTTTTGCGTTGGTAATGGATGAGTTAACACGACATATTCAAGATGATATTCCTTGGTGTATGCTTTTCGCAGACGATATAGTGTTGATAGATGAAACTCAGGAAGGGGTAAATGCAAAGCTTAACCTTTGGAGAGAAGTGTTGGAATCTAAAGGTCTTCGCCTAAGTCGATCAAAGACAGAATATATGGAGTGCAAGTTCAGTGCAAATGGAGGCCAAAACGAGTTAGGGGTGAGGATCAGAGATCAAGAAATACCAAAGAGCGACCGTTTTCGTTACCTATGATCTATCTTGCAAAAGAACGGAGAATTAGATGGAGATCTCAACCATAGAATACAAGCTGGATGGATGAAGTGGAAGAGTGCATCCGGCGTGTTGTGTGACCGCCGTATGCCACTGAAGCTCAAGGGAAAATTTTATAGGACGGCAATAAGGCCGGCGATGCTGTATGGCACAGAATGTTGGGCGGTGAAACATCAACACGTACACAAAATGGGTGTAGCGGAGATGAGGATGCTTCGTTGGATGTGTGGGCACACGAGAAAGGATAAGATTAGGAATGAGGATATCCGGGGTAAAGTAGGAGTAGCCGAAATTGAAGGAAAGATGAGAGAAAATCGGTTACGGTGGTTTGGACATGTGCAAAGAAGGCCTACTGACGCTCCGATTAGAAGATGCGACTGTGGGACAGAGGTTCAGGGCCGAAGGGGTAGAGGAAGACCTAGGAAAACTTTGGAAGAGACTCTAAGAAAAGACTTAGAGTACTTGGATCTAACGAAGGACATGACACAGGATCGAGCACAATGACGTTCTAAGATTCATATAGCCGATCCCACTCAGTGACTTGGATTTTCCAAGTCTCCAACCGAGAAGTTTTCCTCACTCGGAAAATTAAGGGAACACTACCCCAACCTACATGCTCCACTCAGAAAGCTTCAACATACAAGCTTCAACAAAAGAAAATTCAAAGAACTTAGCGAAGAAGGCTTTGGTGTATTTAACACAATACGTTGAAATGAAGGAAATCTTATTTATTGATATCCCCGATAAGCTACAAATATGTACATATGCATGAGTCAAAATAAACACACAAGAGGGAGCCTTCACAAAGGTTGCTTAGGAGAAGTCTCAGCAGTCGGTAGAGCCCCAGAAAGAGAAGGCACCAGAGGGGGATCATTTGGAGCCTCAGTACTGGACAGAACCCTAGAAGGAGGAGGCATCAGAGGTTGATCATTCGGAGCTTCATTATGCGGTACAGCCCCAGAAGACGAAGGCAATAAATGCCTTTGGAACAAACCCACAAATCTCTGATGATCAAGTAAAACCTGACCATCAGTTTCCTTCATCTGGTCAAGCTTCCTCTTCATGTTTGTAGCATAGTCATGTGCGAGCCGGTGCAACTGTTTATTCTCATGCTTGAGCCCTCTAATATCCTGTTTGAGACTCATCACTTCAGCCGCCAATGATTCCACTTGGCGGGTTCGAGCAAATAGGCGTTGGGCCATATTAGACACAGAACCTGCACACTGAACACTGAGAGCCAGCGAATCCTTAACAGCTAACTCATCAGACCGTTTGGAAAGTAGTCTGTTATCTTTGGGAGTGAGAAGGTTCCTGGCCACCACCGCAGCGGTCATATCATTCTTCATCACGGAATCCCCAACGGTAAGAGGACCAGTAGGGGAGACGAAGGATGGGCGCCATATGTTGTCTGGAGAAGGCGGGGCTGCCTCTTCAACAAGGTTCAAGTCAAAACGACGGTCGGAGGGGCCAGACATTTTCAAAGGTGTTGAAGAGAGAAGAGGTCGGACAAATCAAGATCTTAGAAGTGCAAGAATGAAGCTTCTACTGGTGGAGATTTAAGTGTGCTTTGGAACTTAATACCAGCCCCTATAAAAATCTGCACTCGACGAAGCTCCAGAAATCGAAGAGGCGCCTGCTTAGAAATCGAAGAGGCGTTTGCTTTCTCAAAAGCTGGGCTGCTTAGAGATCACGAGGGTTGATCTCAGAAATCGAAGAGGCGTTTGCTTTCTCAAAAGTTGGGCTGCTCAAAGACCACGAAGGCCGATCTCAAAAATCGAAGAGGCGCTCGCTTTCTCAAAAGCTGGGCTCCCTAGAGACCACGAGGGCCGATATCAGAAATCGAAGAGGCACCTACTTTTCCAGCCTTTTCCAGCCTTGTCAGCACCTGTCACACGCACACTCAGTTTTGCGGAAATTATGGGCATTCTGTCAAAGACTTCTGGGGAAGTAGAAAACACATGAATCTTACTGTTCAATCACCCACTTCCCACACGCAACAATAGCTCATGGGTACCACAGATAACTTTGCCAAAGTTCTCTGCCAAAGTTGAGCACGTGAAGCTTGCAGCTCCCACTACATCGCTCTGACCAAGAAGGGTAAAAGAATAGCAAAGAAACAGCACTAACAAAGTTTAGACCCATAAATTTTGAAGGTCTAGCTACCATATTATTACCCACAAGGGTAAAGGAACAGTACCACTGCTGGATAATTGGAAAGTCCCTGTGTGTCAACCTCTGTGCTTCGTGGCAAGGTAGACTAGCAAACATGCCCAACCTTTACTCACATTCGAGAAAACACTCCCAATAAGATTGCTTGCTCCAAAATCGAAGAGGCACCGTCCTCCGAATCTCGAGAGCCAGACTCCCAACATGACTATGACTACTTTCTTAAAAATCGAAGAGAGGGTAAAGGAACAGTACCATTGCTGGATAATTGGAAAGTCCCTGTGTGTCAACCTCTGTGCTTCGTGGCAAGGTAGACTAGCAAACATGCCCAACCTTTACTCACATTCGAGAAAACACTCCCAACAAGATTGCTTGCTCCAAAATCGAAGAGGCACCGCCCTCCGAATCTCGAGAGCCAGACTCCCAACATGATTACTTTCTCAAAAATCGAAGAGACACTGCTCCCCGAATCTCGAGAGCCAGACCCCCAGCATGATTGCTTTTTCAAAAATCGATGAGGCATCGTTCTCCGAATCAATCGAAGAGGCGCTCGCTTTCTCAAAAGCTGGGCTGCTCAGAGACCACGAGGGCCGATCTCAGAAATCGAAGAGGCACCTACTTTTCTAGCCTTGTCAGCACCTGTCACACGCACACTCAGCTTTGCAGAAATTATGGGCATTCTGTCGAAGATTTCTGGTGAAGTAGAAAGCACATGAATCTTACTGTTAATCACCCACTTCCCACACACAACAATAGCTCATGGGTACCACAAATAACTTTGCCAAAGTTCTCTGCCAAAGTTGAGCACGTGAAGCTTGCAGCTCCCACTACATCGCTCTGACCAAGAAAGGTAAAAGAATAGCAAAGAAACAGCACTAACAAAAGTTTAGACACATAAATTTTGAAGGTCTAGCTACCATATTATTACCCACAACTGTAAAGGAACAGTACCACTGCTGGATAATTGGAAAGTCCCTGTGTGTCAACCTCTGTGCTTCGTGGCAAGGTAGACTAGCAAACATGCCCAACCTTTACTCACATTCGAGAAAACACTCCCAATAAGATTGCTTGCTCCAAAATCGAAGAGGCACCGTCCTCCGAATCTCGAGAGCCAGACTCCCAACATGACTACTTTCTCAAAATCGAAGAGAGGGTAAAGGAACAGTACCATTGCTGGATAATTGGAAAGTCTCTGTGTGTCAACCTTTGTGCTTCGTGGCAAGGTAGACTAGCAAACATGCCCAACCTTTACTCACATTCAAGACAACACTCCCAACAAGATTGCTTGCTCCAAAATCGAAGAGGCACCGCCCTCCAAATCTCGAGAGCCAGACTCCCAACATGATTACTTCCTCAAAAATCGAAGAGACACTGCTATCCGAATCTCGAGAGTCATACCCCCAGCATGATTGCTTTCTCAAAAATCGAAGAGGCATCGTTCTCCGAATCTCGAGAGCCAGATACCACAGACCACTTTTTCAAAGTGCTCTGACAGAGTTAAAACATGTGAAACTGGCAACTCCCACTACCATGCTATGACCAAGCAGGGTAAAGGAATAGCATTACTACTTGTTGTTAGGGAGACTCCTATATATGTCGACCTCCATCCCCAACGGACAGGCAGACCTGCAAAAATGCTCAACCCTTCATCATATCTGAGAGGGCACTCCCAACGAAGCCTTTCGAAATATTCAGCTTTCTTTCCCCCCGATAATACCTCTGCAAACAAGCTATACTAGAGCAAGAATATCTCATATCATCAGGGTTAAAAGCAAGAGTATCCCATATCATGCTTTTTCCCTGTCTTTTCTTTTGGCCTTGTTTTTACCTGCAAGACAAGGAGAAAGAGAGCAATCAGTCAGCACTTGGAATCAAGCTTCCAGCCAGGAACTGACTGCCTGGAACCCCTTACCTGATTACTTACCTGGCATTGCTCTCGAGTACTCATCTTCAACATCTTATGTTTCCAGGGAAGATTCCGCATCTGCTTGAGGAACAGATAGGGCAAGTGCGAAGGATACAAGGAAGCATGTGGAGACAAGCGTAACAGCACACGTGCCGATACATTCATTACTCTGTCAAAAGCAAAAGTATCCCATATCAGCAGGGTGGAACGTACTCTAGATTTGATGGACTTGTTTTGACCCTCAAATTCTTCAGTCGGCCTTATACTCTGGAGAAAACCAGAAAACCCTCCAGCTCAGTTCAAGAATAAGCCTGTGGAAAGTTACTTCTTCAAAAGCAAAAGTATCTCATATCATCTCTTCTCATTTTTCTTCTCTTTATCCTTCATGCTGCTGCAAGATGGGGAGAAGGTGAACAATCAGTCGGAGCTCTGATTGCTTACCTTGTCTGTCACCTCTTTCAGCAGACCCCCTAGCTCGGCGACTTGGGGGACTCCTACTACATGGTTTGTATCGCGCTTGACCAAGCCTGAAACTACAAGTAAGCTTCAAGTGAAATTGATACATTACCTTGTGCATCTCCACCAGTTAAAGATACCACCCCTGGATGGAGGAAGAGTACTTCCAGAGAAGATGCCACATCTACCTATGAGACAGATAAGGCAAGTCAAGACGACACCACACTCCGATACTTAGAAGTTTCGTGATTACGAGATCATTCTCCCACAATATTTCCTAATGTCATTTGTACTAAATCATTCACTTGTACTCACTAAATGAGAGCTTGAACCTATGTACTTGTGTAAACCCTTCACAATTAATGAGAACTCTTCTATTCCGTGGACGTAGCCAATCTGGGTGAACCACGTACATCTTGTGTTTGCTTTCCTATCTCTATCCATTTATATACTTATCCACACTAATGACCGGAGCAATCTAGCGAAGATCACAAAAAGCGATCGTTTTCGCTACCTAGGATCTATCTTGCAAGAGAACGGAGAATTAGATGGATATCTCAACCATAGAATACGAGCTGTATGGAAAGAGTGCATCCGGCGTGTTGTGTGACCGTCGTAGGCCACTGAAGCTCAAGGGAAAATTTTATAGGACGGCAATAAGGCTAGCGATGTTGTATGGCACAGAATGTTGGGTGGTGAAGCATCAACACGTACACAAAATGGGTGTAGCGGAGATGAGGATGCTTCGTGGGATGTGTGGGCACACGAGAAAGGATAAGATTGGGAATGAGGATATCCGAGGTAAAGTAGGAGTAGCCGAAATTGTAGGAAAGATGAGAGAAAATCGGCTCCGGTGATTTTGAACATGTGCAAAGAAGGCCGACTGACGCTCCAGTTCGAAGATGTGACTACGGGACAGAGGTTCAGGGCCGAAGGGGTAGAGGAAGACCTAGGACAACTTTGGAAGAGACTCTAAGAAAAGACTTAGAGTACTTGGATCTAACGGAGGACATGACACAAAACCGAGCGCAATGGCGTTCTAGGATTCATATAGCCGACCCCACTTAGTGGGAAAAGGCTTTGTTGTTGTTGTTGTTGTTGTTGGACTATATTGAACTTAGCTTATGAATAGTTAGGTGCGAAGTGGTAATATGTGAAAGAAAATTCAAGCAATAACATCCTATTTCCTGCGAAAAGAGTTGGCAATTAACATAATTTACTTTTCTAATGTATTTTTTTGTGCTAGATAGAGAAAATATATGAGAAAAAATAAGTAACGGAGAGGGATGAAGGGAGATTGTGGGAGGAAGGTGGGAGAAATGAAAATTATATGAAATTAAAAACTTGATATGATGATAACTATCCTATATTAAGTTTTTGTCGTGTGTGTCATTTCGTACACATTATTTTTACATTTCTTCCACCATCATTCTTTCACTCTTTTGCATTTCTTATTTCTCTAAACACACTTTTCCTTTATGTATAACACAAAAAATGGTTTAAAATTAAAACCGAAATAAATACCAAATTAGTCTGTAATGTTTGTTTTGTAACTTAAAATTCCTATGGTATATTGAGTTGTCACAGACTCTTTAATGAGATCGTGCGGCTGGAACTTAGCCGTGCCTTAATTATTGCTATCTTTTCTATTTCTTTTTTTTTCCCTTTTTTTGCCTCTCTTTAAGGAGACGCGTAGCAAAACCACCTAGAGAGGTTCAATAGAAGCCCGATCCCTCCTCCTTTTGATGATTCTATCTTCAGGACAATTTGGAGAATGGGTTTAAGGATTTGGGTTTTCATTTCCAAGTAATACTTTTTCTGGAGCATGGATTCAGTGATTTGTGAATACTCTTCCTTGGTACAAATTGCACACACCTCACTTTCTGGAAATCGGGTTCAAGGAATTTGGAGTTTCAAAGTTTTATGAACTTCGTTTAGTTTACATGCATGTTGACGTCTCAGTTCGGTGAAAATCTAAACTCATTTAGAGAATACAATTACACATTTTCGCCTCTGCATTTCATCAAAAGCAGAGGAAATCATAAGAAAAAAATGTACACAATCTTGTTCGGAATTCTTGAATAACATGTCTCTTGTTCGAAACTCTTGTTTCGATTATATCAGTTGAATAATACTTGAATATTGTATACAACTAAGTGCAATTACTAAATTCTACTAATTCATGTTTTTGGCATTCCGTTCTAAATTCCAATTATCTGTTTTTGACCATGTGAAATCAAAAATAAAAAAGAATTTATTCAAAAATGCATCTTTCTTCGGAATTGACGAAAAGAGCCATAGATGCGCATTTTGATAAGTTAAGAGATCAATGGTCATTAATTTTTAGATAAGAGACCAATGCTCAAATTCAGTCAAAATTGAGGTAATTTCCTCGACTAGAAAAAACACTCCAACATTTAAAAGAGTAAGCTTATATAAATCTCATTTTGTAAGTCGTTATTGAGTTTAGTCCCATTTGTACAATTAGAGTCATTTACTAATTATCCATTGCGTTTTGAATTCACGGTATTCCTCTCATTAATCTAGTATGGAATAATCATATCATTTATAATAAAAAACAAACAAGAAATAGAAAGAAAAAAAAATATTTACATCAAGAGCCACAGCAGAACTATCGTCATTCCACCCAAAAAAACTTTTTCTATTCGCCATCCTCTCCCAACTTTACCCTCGCCAAGTAATCAAGAATCAGTGTTTATCCACGTCCATTTATGTCATTCCAGTGATTCCACACAAAATACTTTTTCTATTCGCCCCCTCCCGACTTTACCCTCGCCAAATACAATGAAGAACGCCACGTCTGACGTCATTGTCAAACCTCCCGGGTGAATTTGGTGAGGTGGCCATTGAACCCTCGACAAATAAAATCAAGGAGCACCACGTCATTCCAATGATTTCACCCAAACTACTTTTTTCTATTCCGACTTTACCCTCGCCAAGTATAATCAAGAACCACCACGTCAGACATCATTGTTAAACCCGGGTGCATTTAGGTCATTCTACCTAACAAAATGTTTCGATTCGCCGCTCTGTCGCCGAGTATAATAAAGAACCATGCCGTGGTAAAAGCAGTGCTCTGAAGCTCTGCAAGTATAATCCAGAGACGGCTTTCTGATGCAGTAATTTGCATTTCAAGCGACTCACAGTGTACAGAGCTCCTTCCATTGTTCTGCCGTTGTGTGCTCATAAAAGTAAGTGCTGTTGTTATTTTTTTGTGCTTTCATTTTCTGAGTAGCTCAAAACTAACCGGCTTTTTTTTGCTCGCATTGACCACCGGACCGGTTACGGTAGCATTTGAATATCTGCCTCCCATCTTATGTACTGTCTTAAGCTTGACGACCGCTATTGACCATATTCTTCATCTCTAATTTCTGTTTTGGAGTTCTCTTTCGCTGGAATTAAAAAAAAAGAAAAAGAAAAAGAAAACAGAGCTCTTGTTTTTCGGAAAGAGAAAACAGAGCTCTTGTTTTTCGGAAAGAGAAAACAGAGTTCTTGCGTTTGTGTGAACTGTGAAGGTGTGACGAGTTTTTGATCTGACGATCCGGATTTTGTATTTGTTTTCCTCTGTACAGAAGTGTCATATATACATAGATGGATCATGTTCCGGACATTGCTGTTAGCGTCCCTCGACGTTCGGAACTGGAAAGGTAAGCGTACACTCTGCTTCCCACTTATTTTTTCCCTCGCCTTTTATTTGGAGAAAATATTAGGATATCACATTTAATGGCACATATTTATGCCCATGAGGAAGTGGGCATCCAAAACAACACTTAACTTGTTATAAACGATGTTGTGTTGGAAATGAAATTGGTTCATGCGCTGTACGTACCCAAATAGCTTATTACGTTATGGGGGGATAATACCCCAAATAGTGAGAGAGGGTGGGTTCCAAGATTCCATTCCTTCGTATCTAACCTAAAAATGAAGAAAATAACTGATTGATTAGCGATTAATTTATCAAGAACTCAGCTCTCGATAAGTCTAGGCAACTTTTTTGACAATTAAGAGCGTCGAATGTCTGGATCGATTCGTTATAACAATCATTTAAGAAAATAGCAGCTAGATAGCTACCCTATTACAACTTACTATTGCGTACTTAAGTTGATTTCAGAAGATATATTGACTTGATTAATTTCTAGATATTCCAATTCCATTTAATTTTCTCACTAACTATATATATAACAGCACAAGTGATGAAGAATGTTCTACAATGGTATTGCATAAATATATCTCTTCCCTCATCACAATGCTCGGCGTCTTCATCCAACTGAAGCAGGGTGCCAAAAATGAGTCTCTGTTCGATACAAACTACCCGATCATGGTGTCTCTTATCGTTACCATACTCGCTTATGGCGGATCACTAATTGGCTTTAGAGGCCCTAATTCGTGTTTGGCAAAATCAATCATCAATAAGATTAGCCTCCTCTTTGGAACTCTTGCCTTGATTTTAGAAGTGGAGATCCTTGTGCCAGTTTTAGGGCTAGTAGCCGGATTGCTCTGGGTTGTTTGGTTTGTGAAAGTTGTACTAAATGACTACGCCTTCAAGTACCTCAAAACGTTGTATGAAAATGCAATTGCATTAGTTGTTCATACATTTGGCAAATTGAAAGACCATCTGAACATGATCATCCGACGTTTCGCAACGGAACCAGAAGAACAAACTAATGAGCCTCAAGTAACTCCTACCACGGTTTAGGTTTGGGGTATTTCTTTTACTCCTTACTTTTTTCCTTATTTTGTTGAGTTGGACTATATTGAACTCATCATATGAATAGTTAAGTGCGAAGTGGTAATATGTGAAATAAAATTCAAGCAACGACATCCTAATTGATTAGCTCTTTCATGCACGACTGCATTTTGTGCTCCGTTTTGCTGTTTCATTTCTTCTGCTGCTTTTTCTTGCTAGCTCCATGTGGAGTATATAACTATGAAACTTATTGAGTTAAATAGATAGTGTTAAAGTATTGCTATATAAATTTATATGAATTGATTTTAGTATTGTCAACTTTTTTAATCCGGGCAAGTCACTCTCTTTGTTTGCCAAAAAAGAACAGAAGTTTCTAATCTAATTTTCAAATCCTTGGCCAACTTGTGGTCAACATCACCGATCAACGAAGATCTCTTTCAATCAGGCATTAGAAAGTGAGCCAATAAATTTAACTAGATTGGTTAAAAGTGAACCAACATCCGGATGGTAATGCCAAATTGGAGATGACGGTGTCCATGTTTTGTCGAAGGAGGAGATAAGAGTAGAGGGAGGGCAGAGAGGAACGGAGTCTGGGTTTTGAGTGAAGGGGAAAAGCAGTGTCTGTATCACACTTGGCATGGGAGGTTATTGGCCACGAAACGATATACAAAAGATTGTCATGCCATCCACTGTGGAAGGGAGGGAAAAAAACATTTTTGTGCTAAATGTTATCACCCACGTCCCACGTCCCATTTCACTTTCATCTCTTTTCAATTAAAAACGGGTTTAGTATCTCTTCTTTGGTGAGGAAAATTTTAAACTTTGGTCATTGGATCACATGGTTGTGAACTCACCAGTGTCTGAAATTTCTTTGATACAGTTGATATTTCCGTAGAAATATAAAAAAAATTAGAAAAAAAAAAGATATGGAAAACTAGCTAACGCAAATTGTAGTTGTTGGTTCGACTTTTACCATTAAAAAGTCAAATGATTTAGAAATCAAACCAAACTTTTGGTGGTGGTTTTGGTTACGGATGAGCATGGTTCGGTTTGTTTCAATTTGACACAAAAAATATAACAAAACTAATTACCATTTAATAGTTCGGTTTGATTTTTTATCAATATCACCATTGAAATCGAACCAAATCATTGTTGATCGGTTTGATTTAGTTGGTTTATGCCTAGTCCAACACAAATATTAAAAAAGGATTCAACATTATAGAGTTTCAATTTTTTAAGCATCCACACGTCTTTCACATTCCAATTCAATCAAAAGATTAAGTTTTCCAATGCATAAATATTTATCAAGTCAAATAAAACTATGTTTCAGTTAAAAAAATCTCAAACTACCAAACGACTTATCTAAACTACATATTAATAGAACCCTCTTTGTCAACTAAAATAGAGTGAAAATATTATTTAATCTTTTATCACAACAAAAAAAATTAAGGGCATTAACATAATCTTACAAAACAAAATTTTGCTATTTTTTTGTTTAAGCTTCACTTACATGTAATTTTAACATCTCTAATTTTTTTATTTTTTATTTTAAAAAAAAAAAAAAAACCTCTCTTCCTCCATCTCCACTCTCATGTTCTCTCTCTCTCTCTCTCCAAATTTAATAACAAAAATAAAAAATTTGGCACACATTTTGTGTGTGGGCCCATATACTAGTTAGTTAGAACCTTACATAAGCATAAAAGGAATTAGATCGGATCTTCACATCTTAGCTATTCATCGTGTATCGTGCAATCATAAATTATTTGACTTTTTTATTATTTAAAATTAAACACAAATTGTATCTGACGAAAATTGATTATACAATATACGATTAACAGTTAGAATGTGGAGATCCTTAGGATCCCCACAAAGTGAATCTTGAGGATCCTCTTCAAGCATAAATTACATACAAATTTCTATTTGTAAATAGTCATTAAGCTTATATTATGTTGTGACTTAAAATACACATAAATCTCTAAAAGGTTTTTATTACAAATAATCCCTGAGATTGATCTATCACATCAAGATGGTCCATGAAATTGAAAATCGATCAATGTAGTCCCTGAAAATGGGTCTCGCACATCAATGTGGTCCTTCCGTCACAATTCTATCAAAAATTCTATTATGTGCTGATATGACACATACCACAAGTCTATTTAAATATTGTCATGTGAATTAAAATAATTAAAATAATTTAAAAAACTATTTATATTGAAATAATTAAAATATATATTTTTGTATAATTAAAAACAAAAAATAAAAGAGGTTTTTGTTCCCCGTACAACCCTTCTACCAATGGCTCCTCCGTCGCAGGGTCGCACCGTCCCTCCCTTCAATATAAACCCCACAACCAGAACCACTCCAAAATACCAAAACCTTCAAATTCTTCCATATAAAAGTCTACTAATTGTCGATTATTACTTTCAAATTCCAAACCCCAATCCCTTCTCCTTTTGATGATTCTGGACAATCTGGAGAGTGGGTTCAAGGATTTGGGTTTGTATTTTCAAGTAATACTTTTCTGGAGTATAGATTCAGTGATTTGTGAATACTCCTCCTTAGTTCAAATTGCACATCTCAATTTCTGGAAATCAGGTTAAGGAATTGGGAGTTTCAAAGTTTTATAGAGTTGTTCTGTTATCTTCAATACTTGAGGTTGATTTTTGCACCCATTTTCGGTGAACGTCGTTCAGTTTACGTGCGCCACCGGCATCTCAGTTCGGTGAAAGTCTAAACTCATGTAGAGAATACAATTACATCAATTCGCCTCTGCATTTCATCAAAAGCAAAAGAGTCATAAGAAATAATGTACACATTCTTGTTCGGAACTCATGAATAATATCGGCCTCTTGTTTGGAACTCTTGCTTCGATTGTATCTGTTCAATATTACTTGACTATTGTATGCAATTAAGTGCAGTTGCTAAATTCGTTTTTGGCATTTCGTTCTAAATTCTAGTTCCCTTTTTTGACTTTTGAGCATGTGAAATCAAAAATAAAAGTTTTTTATTCAAACTAATACCACAGTAACCTTCGAGTTCTCTCCCATTTCATTCGGTTGAAGAATACAATAATTTCACATTAAAAATTTGACGAATTTCAGTTTAATTTATATCGATTAGTTCCACTTCTAATTATAATGATGAATTTTTGTAATAAAACTGGAACAATTGTCATCCAAACACTTGTCTCGTTGTGCAGATAGTACAATGCAAATTCACCATATACACTCGTCTTTTTGAAATCTTGACACATTTTTAACTTCATCGCTAACTTACATTAAGGTATAAATCACTACACATCTCACTTGAAGCTTTATATACAGGAGCTTCCTTGATGTGAGTTTACAATGAGGATTACTTGACTAATCACTTTTTGTTGGTCGGTTAAAGGATGCCATTATCACTGAGCTAGTTGATTGTCTGTGGTAAAAATATTTCCACCTCACGACCACTCCAAAAGAAAATGACACTCACTCCCTGGCAGCCGATGTCTACATCTGGTGTTTTCTAAAGTCAAAGTTGCTTGGAGGACTCATTGGTCCAAGGAAAGATGGTAATGCTCTTTTTATTTTCATCAAAAAAAAGAAAAAAAAGCTTTAATACTCTTTGAACAATACTTGACTACCTAAAGATGAATATGAATTCCTACTCAAAAATTTTCAAAATTATTCGTTGTCAATTTATAAAACTTTGTGTTTATAATCAAAACTATTCATATTATAAATCATTCTATAAAGATTGCCTCTGCAAAAAATAATTAAAACTAAGGTCATTTAGTCATCAAACTGTTTAAAAACAAATAAATGGTATTGGTAAAAACATTACGAATCGTTTATGTATTTGCTACAATAGATTGACAAACGACCTTAATTTTAATTTATTTTTTACAGAGATAATTTTTATTATGTGATTCATAGTATGAACGGTTTTAATTATAAGCACAAAGCTCTGTGATTAAAACACTAAAAATTTTGAGTAGGAATTTTTACTTATTTTTTAATAGCCAAGATTGTTCATACTCTTTTTACATCACAACTTCACTTTTTTTTTTATACTTAAATTATGGTCCCATTTCATCCTCCATAACTGGTCGCTTTATACGCGGTGGATGCAGCGCCCAGTCGCATTTTTTTTACTCACAAGATCATAGTTCTGGTTCAAAAGTTGCATTTGAAGACGACGTCCACTCTACACAGCTCCTTCCATTCTTCAACCCTTGGCTGCTCACAAAAGTAAGTGCCTTTGTTTTGTGCTTTCATTTTGTGAGTGTAGCTCAAATCGCACTCACCGCCGGACCATTTGAATATCTGCTTGCCATCTTAAGTACTCTCTTAAGCTTGACAGCCGCAATTGGCCATATTTGTTGTCGCAAATCAGTTTTGGAGTTTTTTTTTGCCGGAATTTAAACAAAACAAAACGAAAAACAGAGCTCTCTGTTTTTCGATAAGAGAAAACAGAGCTCTTGTGTCTGTGTATGTGAAGGTGTGATGAGTCTTCAATCTGAATTTTTTTTTTTTTTGTATTGCTCTGTACAGAAGTGTCATATATACGCAGATGGATCGTGTTCCAGAAATTGCTGTTAGCGTCCCTCTACGTTCGGAACTGGAAGCGTAAGTGTATACTCAGCTTGCACTTTTTTTTTTTTTTTTTGCCTTTTATTTGGGAAGAATGATAGGGAGACCAAAAAGAACTGATTATTAGCAATTAATCTATAGAACTCAGCTCTTGACAAGTCTCTCTAAGCATATATATTTTTTAAATTAAGGGCGTCGAATGTCTAGATCGATCTGTTATTAACAAATATTGAAGAAAATGGCAGCTGGCTTAGCTAGGTACCCTGTTATAACTTCCTTACGTACTGAATTAGTTGATTTCAAATGATATATTAGCATGACTAATTTTTAGATATCATATGTTCTCATTCTTCTTATTAGGTAGAGTAATACTAGGAAGACCACATATTTATACTACATGAGTCACTTTTCATATTAGATGGTATAAAAATATTGTATTCCTATCATTTTTCTATTAGTTAAGATTACTATATATATTTCATTAATGCAATTCCATTTAATTTTCTCATTAACTATATATGTATAACAGCACAAGGGAAGAATTTTCTACAAAAGCATTGCATAAATATATATGTTCCCTCATCACCATGCTCGGCATCTTCCTCCAACTGAAGCAAGGAGCCGGAAATGAGTCTTTGTTCAACACAGACTACCCAGTTATGGTGTCCCTTATCGTTGCGCTAATTGCTTATGGCGGATCACTAATTAGCTCTAGAATACTCCTCGTTCAAGCTCGCCCTAATTCGGATTTGGCAGAATCAATCATCAATAAGATTAGCCTCCTATTTGGAATTCTTGCCTTGATTTTAGAAGTGGTGATCCTCGTGCCAGGTTTAGGGCTAGTCGCCCTATTCTTCTGGGTTGTTTGGTTTGTGAACGTTGTAGCTGAGTACGCATGTCAATACCTCGAAACGTTGTATCAAAGTGCAATGGCATCAGTTGTTCATACATTTGGCAAATTGAAAGATTATTTGAACATGATCATACGACGTTTCACAATGGAACCTGAAGAACAAACTGATGAGCTTCCTCAAGTGGGTTCTACCACGGTTCATGTTTAGGTTTAAGGAATACTATTTACTCGTTATTTTTTTCCTTATTTTGAGTTGGACTACATTGAAATCAGCTTATGATTAGCTAACCGTGAAGTGGTTATATGTGAAAGAAAATGCAATCAACGACATCCTAGTTTTCGTGAAAAGAGTTGGTAATTAACTTAATTTACTTTTCTGATATATTTTTCGTGTTAGAGATAGAAAATATATGAGAAAAATAACTCTCGTGTTCCTCAACAATAAACATGGAGAGCTACCCTTTCCATAGAGATACACAAGTGCATCGCAGTAGAGTTAACATGCATGGACATGCATGGGTATCTTTCCTCGGATTTTTTAAGCCGTGGAGTTGTAATTGTATACAATCCTTAATTTGGTTTTCGGTATTCTGAGTGAACTTGTATGATTAATCAAAATAAGTTTACAAAAAAATTTGTTGAACTAAGACAGAGAGAGCGTAACATAAACTGCAGGAGTCTTCGAACCCAGAACCGTGAGGCGTCCATGCTGGTGCGCTTAACCACAAGGCTAGGAAGAAGGCCGGTACTTGACGTTGATTTTTGCATCCATTCTTCTCTGAAACTATTTCATTCACGCATGCCACCGGCATCTCAGTTTGGTGAAAGTCTCGACTCATACCTTGCATCTACTCGCCTCTGCATTTCGCCCCAAGCAGATTGTAAATTATAAGAGAAACAGTACACAATAACTCTCCTTTTCGTTTTCAAATTCCAGTCCAAGTTATGTATCAAATAAATTTTGTCTCCAGCAATAACATTTGCTGATATTCTGTAACACACCTTCTCATCAATTGTCTCTCTTTATACTACTTGTAGTGCAAATGTTAGTATCTGACTCTCTAACATGTAGAACCGCTAATATTGAATTGATGGTTAGGGCATTCCTCTTCAATTTATTACATTTCGGATTCACATTATTCATCTCTTTAATCTAGTATAAAATAATAATATTGTTTGTAATAAAAAAAAACAAACAAGAAATAAATAAAAAATTATTTAAATCAAGAACCACCTTGTCACTAAGTTAACAAATAGCCTGAAACTTCTTTATAAATGGAAACTTCACACAAATAAAATCACATGCATTGGGATTGGTCTGTATGAGGGAATCATGTCATATGCTGGTTGGAGGGAAATAATCATGTCATTCTACCCAAGGGTCCATTATCCTCCACTGTCTTCTCCAGATTCCAGGAAAATGAAAGGAAACAATCTTCTTCGACTCAGCACAGTCAGCAGGCGCTACCGACCAGTTGCACATTAAGTCAGCACATAATAAACTCAAAAAGGAAACAATCTAATTTCGGATTGGTTAAGTTGAAAAGACTGACCTACTCCAATTAAGAATAGACAGTCAACATTTATCTGAGCCGTTGATTTAATCTTGTCCATCTTCCACCTTTATGATCAGATTAGAAGACCTAAATATTGTGTCATCAACATTTATCTGAGTCGCTTTCCATTTTGTTTTCATCATCAACGAGTCGTTTTCCAGTTTTGTTTCATCCTCATTGTCATTTTCCATTTGGTTTCATCCTCAAACAGTCGCTTTCTATCTATGTTTTGCATGTTCGAAGAAGTGACCTTATTTCTACGCCCTGTAAATATAACTCAGAGACAGTCTTCTCTTCTGTCCAACATCGCCGCAGCGCGCACATATTTCTGGTTCAATAATTTGCATTTGAAGACGACGTAATTGGGGGTTTTTGGTTCTTTAAACAGTACTCTTTTTTTTTTTCTTTATACAATAGTTTGTTTGATCGCGTATTAGGGTTATTTGTTTCTTTCTTATAATCGGGGGTTTTTGGGCTCGGGTGAGGAGGTTTCTTTTATAAGGAAAACTAAGGCTCGAAAACTTTGAGTTTTAACGATGAGGACAAAATAAAAGGTAAAGTGAATAGTACCAGAATTGACTTTTTAGTGTAAAAATATGGTTTTTCATTAAAATGAATAGTACCAGAAGTTTTTCGTTAAAGTTCTCTTTTTTATATTTATAATATGAATTCTGTTATTTGGCTATGTGTTTGACACAACATCTACTTTTTTTTTATTATGAGTATTTTAAGAATATGTTAGTCTAATTTTGATTTTTTTTCAATTGATAGGAGTATGTTGAGACAACGGAGATCTGAAAATTTTGAGAAGAAAAATGAGAGAGAGGAAAAGAAGAAAAAAAAAATGAACTATTAAATTGATCTCATGGTGTATGATGTATATTAATTAGTATAAAAAATAATTATGAGAATGTTAAATATAAAATAATGATAAAGGATTATATTTAAGACTTGCCACGTGGCAAAGTTTGAGTGGATTGTAGTGTCACTCAACAAAATCCAATGATAAGCCAAGTCTCACACAAGTTTTTCTTATCTAGGAAATTAATTTTTTCTTTTCAAAATAAAATAATATAGTTTTAAAGAAATGTTGTATATACCAATAAAACAACAATACATGTAACAGAAAACGATGAAAGCATATATGATACCTCCATTTTAGGGTTAAAATACGACTTACGTTACAAGGCATACAAGGCAAACACAAAAAACCCAATATTTGCCTACTCTATAGGTAGAAAATAAAATTTGTAATAGAGGGAGGTAGATTACGTTTGCAAACACAAAATGAACCTGTGAAGAAGTAGTTTATAAAAAAAATGGTACAAGCAGATAATTACATTTAATCTAAGATGTAAATACCCAACAAAAATTCAAAGATATGGTAGAGGTAGATTAAAAAAATAAGGAAAACTAACGAAACTCAAAAAGTTTAGTTTTAATTAAAATGACAAAATAAAGGTGTAAGTGAATAATATCAGAAGTGATTTTTTAGGCAAAAAATGTCCTTAACCTTAAAAGTAAACAATACTAAAAGTTTTTCATTAAGACTCTCATTAAAATATCATGTATCATAGGTGATAGGTAGATAAACAAATTCTTAATTAGAGGAAACCTGTCATAAAAGAAATACCATGTTGGTATTAGAAATTTAGAACATCTTCCATGTTTATCAAATCAATATATAAAGATGATAAAAAGAAGATCTCGAAGGAGGCAAACAGCGGTAGAGAAGAAAGGAAACAGAGCAGCTGAAGTTTTTCATGAAAAGATTTTCCAATATTTTCCTTTTGGATAATTGTTCCCGGTACACAGGAGTCAGCTCCCGAACACAATAGCGCATCGACTTACAATTCATCTCTGCCGTACATGTGGCAATATATTAGAGTCTAAATTAAAACTCAATTTACCAAACGAGACATACAAAAACACAGTACAATATTAACTCGAGAAATTTTATTTAAACCCATGTAACCTTTTTCTACACCTAACTTAAATTTTAAATGTTAATTGTCATTTTTACCTTATTGCATAATTACCATTAAGTACAAGATGAACTAAAAATAAAACTAAAATGTATCAATAAACCCACCTACTATAATTAAACCATACATCACTTCTTTTTATCCTACGTTCATTCTAGCTAAAATCCTAGTAGCTCTTATAGAGAAAAATAAGTTTTTTTATCGATGGATGATGATTTTGAAGTTTTAATTTCTCCAACTAAGGTATGACTCGATTTGTTGCCATGCTTGTTTGTCAATTTGTTACCGTGCTTGTTTGACAATTTGTTGTCGTGCTGGTTTGGTTGGTCTTATGGCTCTTCTTATACTTGCATCTGTAAGCACTTAGTTTTGCAGCTTCTCATTAGAATTTACAATTAACTTCTTCAGCCATTTAAACGATCAATTAACTCATTGATTATAATCCAACAAATTGTAGAAACAAATTGATCAGAAAGTAAGGAAAAGATGAATTGCTTAATCCCAGATAATTAGTTCCAGAACTAGGAGTGCTTCAAATTTTTGAGAAAACAATTGATCAGGCAAACAATGACAATTTACATTAACAGTGGAGTTGTTCTTTTTCGAAAGAACAAAAATTTGCAGAGAGGAAAGTTGGTTTGATAAGAGAAGGTGATGGGGGTTATTTATTGTGGTGGTGTTGATAGCAACCCAAGTAACTGGTTTGGTTGAGAGAGAGAACCTGTGTCTTGGTTTGGTAAAGAGAGCAAATATCTTGGTTTTGTAGCAAAAAAAACAGTAGCCATAGAAGATGCTAGGAGGAGGGGGGGCGCTAAGGATGCGTAATGTTTTTATTTTTGAGCTTCTTTGAAAAAAATTATTCAATTAGAGATTTTATTTATAATTGGGTGTAAAGATAACTTTACATTTTGAATTGGATTTAAGAAGGTAGTTTAGGTAATAAATTTGGGTTTAAAGAGATATTAATTCTTTAATAAAAAATAATATGGGTGTAGAGAGTAAGTTGGGTGTAGAAAGATGTTACATGGGTTCAAATAAAAATTTCTCTATTAACTTTAAGGGCTAATCTCAAATTACTATTCTGAATTTCTTGGTTTTCAACATTTATTGTATAAATTTTTTAATCCTAAAATAGTACTAAAGTCATAATTTTGGCTCACTTTCATACATCTGTTAAGTTTGCTACTAAATTAATCGTTAATTGATGACGTGACTCTTACATGGACAATGATTGAACGTCATGTGTCAATACGGCCCACTTGGATATTAATAATTAAAAAATAAAAAAGGGGTCGTCTCCTACCTCATCCCATCCGACCCTCCCTCCCTTCTCTCCTTTAGTCCTCTGCACCCACCCAACCCCCACACATCCACCCTTCCTCCACCCTCTTTGACGGCCTCATGAGCTCGATGGAGCGTGCCCTCCTCTCTTATATTATAGAAATTTTTTGCTTGTAAGCTATCTATTCAGAATTAGTTGTATTCAATTTTGTCTTAAATATGTTTTGCGTGAATTTATTTATTTTTAATCTTCTTATGATATGTATATTACAACTGAACTGAATTTAAAAAACAACTTGATTTTGGACCTGAATCTCACTGCCCTTATTATTTTCACTCGTTATTTATTTATTTATTTATTTTTTTGAGTTGGGCTATATTGAACTCAGCTTATGAATACTTAAGTGCGAAGTGGCAATATGTGAAAGAAAATTTAATCAGTGACATCCTAATTTCAGAAAAAAGAGTTGGTAATTAACTTAATTAACTTTTTTGATGTATTTTTTGTGCTAGAGAGAGAAAATATATGAGAAAGATAACCAAGGGAGAGGGATGAAAGGAGGCGGTGGGAGGAAGGAGGGAGAATTGAAGAAAATTATATGAAATTAAAATCTTGATATAGTTGATAAACCAAGTGTTGTGAATGACTTTGCATGACTCTGCAATACACTCAACGCATGCATTAAACAAATGCTGCCCACGCATGCATTAAACAAATGTTGCCCATACTCAGATGCAGATGCATTAAACAAATGCTGCCCACGCATGCATTAAACAAATGCTGCCCATACTCAGATGAAGAAACATTGATGCAGTGTATCCATGTGAAATATTCACTATACCTGTAAAGTTCTAATTAACTATACTTGTAAAGTTCTATATAAACAGAAAATGAAAAGAAGCTCTGGAATCGAGCACAATTCTTTTATGGTATCATCCCTTTTTCCAAGTCTTACGACATATTTCTCTTCCAAATACAATGTCTTCTTCCGCTGCCCTCACTAATGTTTCTGCATTTCTTCCTCTAAAACTTGATCGCCATAATTATCCCTTGTGGCGTGCCCAGTTTGTTCCCCTTCTTCGCAGTCGCAGTTTGATGCCATATGTTGATGGCACTTCTCAGTGCCCTTCTGCTCATCAACTGAATGATGATGGTCAACTCACTGACACCATCAATCCTCTCTTCGAACCTTGGATCCAAACTGACCAGATGGTTCTATCATGGTTGACTAGTTCTCTCTCTCCTCCTGTTATGCATGTTGTCGTCAAATGTGTTAGTGCTGCCGAGGCCTGGAAGGCTTTACAGGACCGATATGCACCTTCCTCCCACAATCGTGTTATTCAACTCCGCGAGGAACTTCTCAATCTCCGGCGTGGTGATCTCAGTATTGCCGATTATTTGGACAAACTCAACACCTTGGCTGATCAGTTAGCCTTATCTGGTTCTCCCATTGCTGACTCGGACTTAATTGCCACGATCATGAATAATGTTGGACCACTGTATGAGAACACAGTCGCCTCCATTCAAGCCCGAGAAAATCCTATTTCGTATGCTGCTTTGGAAGCACTGTTGCTCAGTGCTGAAGCTCGTCACCTTACCTTTAATTTGTCTGGAGACACTCCTGTCTTGACTGCCATGTTTGCTAATCGTGGACGTCGGCAGACTGCTCATGCAGGCTTTGCCCGTGGTGGAGGCCGTGGTGCTGTCCATCCTCGTAGTGGCAATCAGGCTCGCCCACATGTTGTTGCTGCTCCTAATCCAGGACGTCCCCATGACGGTATCCTTGGTGCAGGTCCCTCTTCGTCTGATCGTCCACCACTTCGCTGTCAGATTTGTCGTCGTAATGGTCACTCTGCCATTGACTGTTACAACCGTATGAATACTTCTTATGAAGGCCGTGTTCCAAGTGCTCGTCTCACAGCCCTTGCTGCACAGTCAACCCGTGTACCCCAGTCTGCATCTCATGCTCCCACAACATGGCTTCTGGACTCTGGAGCGAACACACATATTACTAATGATCCTGGACAACTTACAAATGCACAGGAGTACACAGGCATAGATCAAGTCGGTGGTGTTCATGGTGGTCAAGGTTTGCACATTTCCCACATAGGCACCTCTTTTATTTACTCTCCTACTAGCTCCTATACTCTTAAAAATACTTTATATTGCCCTGATGCCTCTCAAAATATATTATCTATCAATCAATTCTCTTCTGACAATGACTGTTTCTTTGTCCTTCATCCTAATTTCTTCCGTGTTCAGGATATCCGCTCGGGGAGGATCCTTTTATCAGGCCGGAGTAACACTGGTGTTTATCTTTATTCAAGTTTTAATTCCATTAAAAGACATGGACTGTTTTCGTGCATGGGAGTCAAGGTTGATGATCGTATTTGGCACTCTAGACTCGGTCATCCTTCGTTATTTATTTTAAAGCATTTAGCTTCCTCTAGCAAAGTGCCTCTTACTAGGCACCATTTTAATTCTGTCTGTCATTCATGCCCTCTGGGCAAAAGCAAGAAATTGCCATTTTCCCCATCAAATTCTATTTCTCATTTTCCTTTACAACTTATTCATTCTGATGTATGGACGTCCCCTACTTTGTCAATTTCTGGTTTTCGCTATTATGTGATTTTCATTGATGATTATTCACGATATACATGGCTTTATCCATTAAAACTAAAATCTGATGTGTTCTCAACATTTATTAAATTTCAAACTGAAATGGAGAATAAATTTCAAACAAAAATCCAAACTTTTCAAACGGATGGTGGAGGAGAATATATTAACAAAACTTTCAAATATTATTTGGAAAAACATGGCATTCATCATCAATATACATGCCCTCACCATCCTGAACAAAACGGTATGGCAGAACGAAAACATCGTCATTTGGTTGAAACTGGTCTCACTCTTCTTGCTCATGCATCCATGCCACAAACCTATTGGGCTGAAGCTCTACATACTGCTAATTTTTTGATTAATCGACTGCCAACTAAAGTTTTGAAATTAACTTCTCCATACACAAAATTGTTTAATCGAGAACCATCTTATGATTTTTTTTAAGGTTTTTGGGTGTGCTTGCTTTCCATACCTACGTCCATACATGTCAAACAAATTGCATTTTCGTTCCAAGAAATGTGTTTTCTTAGGTTATTCTCAACATCAATTAGGGTATAGATGTCTTGACCCATGCACAGGTCGTGTCTTCATGTCTAAACATGTTATTTTTGATGAAAATTGTTTTCCATTTCATGACAATCTCAGTGTTACTCCAGTCTCATCCTCTCTGCATGATAGCAATCCTGTTCCTCTTGGGACATCTGAACTCACTTTTCCATCCCCACAAAATTCGCCATCTCATCCTACTCTATCCCATACTTCCCTCACCCATTCCAACACTTTTTCAGACAATCACTTTCCCTCACTCGTCTCTATCACCCACCCTTTGACTCCTACTTCTTCTCCCATCCAATCATCTTTACACTCATCCCGCCATACCATACTCCTCCCTCCTATTTCGACAACCCCAATCACTATAGCCCCCCCAACCATCCATCCTATGGTTACACGTGCAAAAGCTGGCATTTCTAAACCTAACCCTAAGTATGCCCATACTTCCACCATCACTGCTATGTCTGAACCTACCTGCTACAGTCAAGCCAATAAATTTCAAGAATGGAGGACATCTATGGCTGATGAATTCAATGCCCTACAACGGGCGGGCACATGGTCTTTGGTACCTTATAATCCTACCATGAATGTATTACCAAATAAATGGGTTTTTCGTATTAAACGAAAGTCTGATGGGTCGATTGACAGGTTTAAGGCTCGTCTTGTGGCCAATGGTTTTCATCAACAACCAGGTCTTGATTATGGAGAAACTTTCAGTCCAGTGGTGACACACTCAACCATCCGCCTTATTATTGCTATGGCTGTTCATTTTTCATGGCCTATACGCCAACTGGATGTTCAAAATGCATTTTTACATGGTTCAATATCTGATGAAGTTTACATGAAACAACCTATAGGTTTTGTTGATCCTCAATATCCCACACATGTCTGTAAATTGCGGCGCTCTCTGTATGGTCTTAAACAGGCCCCTAGGGCATGGTTCCAATGTTTTTCTAATCATCTGGAACACCTGGGTTTCGTGGCCTCCCAAGCAGATTCATCTCTCTTTGTGTATTGTCATGGTTTAATTCGTATTTACTTATTAATCTATGTAGATGACATCCTTATCACAGGCAACAACATTCAGTGTATAAACACCTTGATCAAGGACATGGGCTCGGTTTTTTCAATGAAATATCTTGGTCCTCTACATTATTTTTTGGGTATGGAGGTTCATCGCTCTAGTAATGGCATTCATCTCTCACAGTCTAAATATATTTCTGATTTGCTTCAACGTACAAACATGGTGGCCTGTAAACCTGTCTCCACTCCTGCAGTCAGTGGCAAACGTCTCAGCTTATATGACGGCGAACCATTACAAGATATTACTAAGTTCCGGAGTGTAGTGGGTGCACTCCAATATCTCACTTTCACCCGTCCTGATATTGCCTTCTCTGTCAACCAGGTTTGCCAGTTCATGCATCAACCAACCACAACACACTGGATTGCTGTTAAAAGAATACTTCGCTATTTGAAGTCCACACCAGATCATGGCCTTGTGTATAAACCTGGACCTCTCACCCTCACTGCCTTTGCCGACTCTGATTATGCAGGAGATCCGGATGATCGCAAATCCACTGGCGGGTACTGTATATTTCTTGGTCCAAACCTTGTGTCCTGGAGTTCTAAGAAACAAAAAGGAGTGTCTCGCTCTAGCACAGAATCAGAATACAGACAACTTGCCATAACTGCAGCTACTATTTCTTGGTTTCGTAAGCTCTTCAAAGACCTGCATCTTCATCTATCTCCTCCAAAGGTGTGGTGTGATAATATTTCTGCAATCTCCCTTGCCTCAAACCCTGTCTTTCATGCCCGCACTCGCCATGTCGAAGTCGATTATCATTACATTCGGGAAAAGGTCACACGCCAGGAATTACAAGTTGGTTATGTTGCTACGCAAGATCAACTTGCTGATTTCCTGACCAAAGGACTGTCCACTTATCGTTTCAATTATCTTCTTTCCAAGCTTCCCGTTCGCCGGCAACCGCTCAGCTTGCGGGGGTGTGATAAACCAAGTGTTGTGAATGACTCTGCATGACTCTGCAATACACTCAACGCATGCATTAAACAAATGCTGCCCACACATGCATTAAACAAATGCTGCCCATACTCAGATGCAGATGCATTAAACAAATGCTGCCCATACTCAGATGAAGAAACATTGATGCAGTGTATCCATGTGAAATATTCACTATACCTGTAAAGTTCTAATTAACTATACTTGTAAAGTTCTATATAAACAGAAAATGAAAAGAAGCTCTGGAATCGAGCACAATTCTTTTAATAGTGATAACTATCCTATATTAAATTTTTTATTTTCTTTTAATCTTCTTTCATGAAAAAACTTAAAATTGTTTTCAATTTTTAGTTTTTATTGTGTGTCATTTCGTACACAATTTTTATTTACATTTCAACAACCATCGTTCCTATGCTTCTCCATTTCTTATTTCTCTGTAACATATTTTTTTTTCTTTGCCACTTAATATTACGATTTAGTAGTAGTATTCATCTTCATTTGCAAGTGAGATGTCTTAAATTTGAAAATATGTTCAAAACAAACGATATTTGTGATGTATAGGATAGTTATCACTATATCAGTTTGTTCAAAACATACTTTTCAAAACAAACAATATTTCAGTTTTAATTTTCAAAGCAAACAATATTTCAATTTTAATTTTAACCATTTTTTGTGCTATATATAAAGGAAAAGTATGGTTCGAAACATCATAAAAGTATGTGGTTCAAAAATATGTTTTGAACAAACGATATTATCTACACAAAAGAATATTATATTTTGTATCTAAGGGGGATAGCAATAGTGATAATCTTAGTGTAAATAATTTTGTTTGTTCAAAACATACATTTTCTTTATATATAGCACAAAAAATGGTTAAAATTAAAACTGAAATATTTATCAAACGAGTCCTATAGTTTTTGTTTTGTAACTTTTTTGTTAACAAGCGATATTATCTACCCTAAAGAAAAAGGATGAGCTTAACCTCATGAAGTTTTTGTTTTGTAACTTAAATTCCTATGGTATATTCACTTGTGACAGGCTCTTTAGGTGAAGGATGCCTATTTCTGCTAGAAACTGGGGGTGATGCACTCAGCCTTCTGATCTCTTTTAATGAGATGGTGCGGCTGGTACTTAACCATGCCTTATTGCTATCATTTCCATTCCTTTGTTTTTTCCTTTCTCTGCCTCTCACGAAGGGGACGCGTAGCAAAACCACCCAGAGAGGTTTAATCAAACCCCAATCCTCTCCTCCTTTTGATGATTCTGGACAATCTGGAGAATGAGTTTATGGATTTGGGGTTTTATTTTCAAGTAAGGAGCATGGATTCAGTGATTTGTGAATACTCCTCCTTGGTTCAAAACTTCAAATTGCACATCTCAATTTCTGGAAATGGGGTTCAAGGAATTGGGAGTTTCAAAGTTTTATAGAGTTATTATGATATCGTCAATACTTGAGGTTGATTTTTGCACCCAGTTTTCTTTGAACGTCATTCATTTTACGTACACCGCCGGCGTCTCGGTTTGGTGAAAGTCTAAACTCATGTCGAGAATACAATTACATCTATTCGCCTCTGCATTTCATCAAAAGCAGAGGAAGGGGGAGGAAGCGTATGGGAACTTCTGCTCCGTCTACTAATGTGGCTGAAGTTAGCAGCCCCAGATTGAGCAACCAATATGAGAGGAGCTGCAGGGACCTGAGGAGAGAAGTTTAACCTGTTGGGGTAAAGAGGACAAGGCGTCCACCACGGCAAAGATATCTGATTGATAATTTTCCTGTTCCTCAAAAATAAACATGGAGAGCGGTCCTTTCCATAGAGATACAGAAGTGCATCGGAGTAGAGCTAACATGCATGGATAATGGATCTTCCCTCAGATTTTTTAAGCCGTGGAGCTGTAATTGTACACAAGTTATGCCACATTGAGTGATCCTTAATTTGATTTCCGGTATTCTGATTGAACTTGTATGATTAATCAAAATAAGTTTACAGAAGAATTTGTTGAACTGAGAGAGTGTAACTCTGTAACATAAACTGTAGGAGCCTTCGAACCCAGAACCATGAGGCATCCAAGCTGTTGCACTTAACCACAAGGCTAGGAAGAAGGCCGGTACTTGACGTTGATTTTTGCATACATTCTTCTCCGAAACTCTTTCATTCATGTGTGCCACAGGCGTCTCAATTCGGTGAAAATTTAAACTCATACAAAGAATGTTTACTTGCCTCTGCATTTCGTCACTAGCAGATTGTAATGTATAAGAGATAACTTTCTTTTTGGTTTCAATTCCAGATCCAAGTTATGGATCAAATAAATTTTGTTTCCAGCCATAACATTTGCTGATATTCTGTAACACACACCGTCTCGTCAATTCTCTCTGTATATTACTTGTAGAACAAGAAAAAACGCCTCTTCCCATTTGCGTAATGGATGCAAACATTAGTATTGACCCTCTCTATTCTAACATGTAGAAACGTAATTACAAAATAATTGTTTGGGTTTTCATTTTAGTAAACTAGAAAAAAATACTCTTAACATTAACTAATAACAGCAAATCAAGGATTGCCCTGACGGTTATCATAATCCACTTAAATTCGAGAAATTTTTCATTGTGACCGAAACAAGGATGGTACACCACGTGTTTTTATACAAGTGGTTGAAAATTTTATTTGTTAAGTTATTAACTTTTTAGCAGACATAGCCTACTATTTGTATAGTGATATGTAGAGGTGGGCACGGGCTGCGTTGGGCAGGGCCCAAATTTATAGGAACCGGACTGTACCCGTTGTAAATAGTAACGGGGCGGGTCGAGCCGGGTAATGGAATTTCTAAGTTAGGAACCGAACCTAACCCGGCTCATTTGAAACGGGGCGGGTCGAGTCGGGTCCACGGGTCTCGTCTCTCTTGCTCATCTCTCCCAATCCCAAATCAAGATCTCTGTCTCTCGACTCCAATCAACGACAATATTGTCAAACACCACCCATATGCTCTAAAGTCTAAACTCCACAACAAATTCAGAAAAAAAGATAAAAAAAAAAACCTCATCTTAGATTTCCCACCATGCCTGCAAATTAATGAAAACCCATAGGCTAGGCTAGCAGGAAGAACTAGTTGCTGCATGTACTCCTTCCATCCAAGTTTAATAGTTGCCACACCTTTATCCATTGATTAAACAGAACCAGAGTAAGGAATGAAAATTCCTAGTCAATAATAAAAGAGACATTTTTCAAGCAAAACATTGAAACAAAGTAAGGAGAAGAGAAATTACAACAAAAGGCAACGATACCTGCAGATTAATGAAAACCCAGATGGGTTCTGGGTTTCCTGAATTTCCTCCAGGAAGCGACGTTGTCAGAGTACAAAACGCCGACGTGGATCTTCCCGAATCCGACCCGGAACTCGTACCGTTGGGCGCTCTTGATTCGAACCTTGCCCACACCAATACATTGGAGTTGATGCAATTGGTTTCTGTTCCCAACCAAAGTCGTCCTAGCCTTATCAATCAAATCCTTCAAAACCCAAAAATCAAAACTAAAAACTATAGTTTCCCAATTTTATATGAAAAAAAAAATGAAAATTACTGTTTGGCTGAAAGAAGTTTGCTGCACTGATCTTCCAAAGTCAACAATTCTTCTTGAATCTTCTTTATCCTCGAAACCAGCTTCATCGGGTTCGCATTATCTAGGTCAAGGTTCTAAAAAATGCTAGGCGCTAGTCGGGCGGTGGGCTGGCGCCTAGCGCCTAGGTGGCTAGGCTGGGTCTAGGCCGGCGCCTAGGTGACCTAAGCGGATTTAGGTAAATTTCTTGTATATCTTGTAAATAAGTGCATATTGACACTTACAAAAAATTATACTTGTATGAAATCCATGGATAAGATAATAAAAAAAAAGGAAAACTAATGAAAATGGCTTGAAAACTTTGAGTTTTAACGATAAAGACAAAATAAAGGGTAAAGTGAATAGTATCAGGATTGACTTTTTAGTGTAAAAATGTGGTTTTTCGTTAAAGTAAACAGTACCAGGTGCTTTTCGTTAAAGTTCTCTAAAAAAATGATAAAATGCAAAAAGAGTATCCAACAAGTACAAAATTTAAAAACACATTAAGCATATATGCCATATAACCATAGTAAGTAGTGTTGTAGGATGACAAATGTACAACAAGTTCACAATTTTAAACCACTTGGACTTATATAGGATTTTTTATTTTATTTTTTAGTTTTATTAAAAAAAAAACCGCCTAGCTCGGCCTAGAGCCCATTCGATTTTTCCAACCGATTTGCAAGAAAACGGCTCGGCTCATCACCACCTAGCGCCTAGGCCCCTTTTTAGAACATTGATCTGGGTATATTTGCTGGAACTCCCTTTTCGAGCCGGTGCTAAACCACCGTTGGAGGAGGGTTTTTGGGGACGATTGACAGAGAGTGACAGAGGGGAGAAGATGACTGGCGGAGAGTGACGGAGAGGAGGGGACGACGCACGCTTGACGACAAGAGAGAATAAGTTCGAGGTCCAATGTCCAGAGACAAAGTCGAGGACTCCAGAGAGAGAGAGAACATAGGGTACTAACGGTTCAGATTGAATGGTAGTTTTATTTTCAATCTCGTCCGTCCATTGCAATTACAAACGGGCCGGTCCGGGTACCCATTTTTCTATACTTCTGGAACCGGCCCACCTCGTTTCTCTTTTTAAAAATTAGGAACCAGCCCGTACCCGTCCTGAACCTTGATTACCCGCCCCGACCCGCGATTCCTATATCCGTTTGGCCACCTCTAGTGATATATGGTGTCCACGTGTTAGACTTGAAAATTCGCCACACGTGAGGAGGCGTGTTGAGAATGAGTCCCACATTGATGGGAGGAAGGGCCTTATGTTTGCTTATAAGAGGTTGGGCTACTCCCTATATTACCAATTGATTTTATCGTAGAACCCCAACTTTCTTCACTTAAAGGTACCACATAGCTATCTTCAATCAAAATCCACAGTTCACGAAACACCCCCAACTTTCTTCACTTAAGGGTAGCCATCTTCAATCAAAATCCACAGATCACAAAACATGAAAATTGTTCTCATGTTAGTCCTCTAAAAGTCGTAATTCACTCAATTGAAGATAGGAGTTCAAATATCTCCATTACTACTTGAACTAGGGGTGGGCACGGGTCGGGCCGGGCCCAAAATTGAAGGGACCGGATGGGACCCACTTGAAAATACAACGGGCCGGGCTGGGGCGGATTTTACTATTTTAAAATTAAGAACCGGACTTAATCCGGCCTGTATAAAACGGGCCGGTTCCTACGGGTCCAACGGGTACCTGTTTTTTTTTTTTTTTTTTTTTTACTCTTCTTCTAATTTCCAGTATTCCAGAACAAGATTCCCAGTAGAATTTGAGTTAAAAATCGAATTAGGACAGGAAGAAGGCACCACTGAAGATCGAATCAAGCTCTTTCCTTAGCCGCGCGAGAAAATCCTGCAAGCATCCATCCTCAGATCAACAACTGCAGCCAATTATTTTGTTTTTTGGCCAACACAAAAGGTGAGGGACGACCTCGTTGAGGTCGTCTTCCTCAGCACAGAAGGGAATCGATGGTTGAGAACAAGTCGTGGACGACCCAGTTGACGCCCGAGTGTTGGACGAAATGCGTGACTGCATCCTTGAGCAAGTCATAGTCTATTTTGAGGTAGGGGGCTTTGTTGATTAGTAGCTCGGAGGTGGACTCTACGGATTCAGGTAAGCCATCAACGGCGGAGAGAGGAAGCTCGACGAAATCGATCGAGTTAATAGCGTTACAGAATCGGGCGAGTCGAACCAGATTGGGTGGTCAGCTCTGATCAGTTCACCTTCATCTTCTCCGATCTGTTTGAGCGGCACAGAATCAGCCCAGTTGTTCACCTTCGTCTTTTTCGATCTGCTTGAGCCTACCATCTTCTCCGATTTCAAGCCTCGCAATGTTCGTCTTTTCCGATCTGATTGAGCCCGCCGTCTTTCTTCGTTCGTCCCCTCGAGTTCGATAGAGAGAGACCGAGATGCGAGATGGATGAGAGTTATTCTGGACCTGGAAGAGAAAGATTGAGAGGAAAGAGATCGAAACACGAGAGGGATGACAGAGAGAAGAGATTCAATCTGAGTTTGGGAGTCTTCGAGAAAGTGAACTGAAAGGAGATTCAGTTCATTGGATACGGTCCGGGCCGAGGGCCCGTGTTTTTAGAAAATTGGAACCGTCCCGCCTCGCCGTTTACTTGGACCTGCCCCGCCGTTTACTTGGACCTGCCCCGCCCCGTCCCGTTTTGTATATAACATAATATGGACCCGTCCCGAACCCGCCCCGAACCGCCAGTACCCGCCCCTACCCGCGGGCCCAGGGCCCGTTTGCCCACCCCTAACTTGAACCAACCATGGATTTAAAGATTTTGATTCTACACTTTGATTTTCCTCCTTTTTGAAAATAAAAACCAGCCACCTCTTTTATCAAATTGGTTCTGATACCATGTTAGTATTTAGAACATCTTCCATTTTTATCGAATCAATATATAAAGGTGATAAAAAAGAAGATCTCAAAGAAAGCAAACAGTGGCAGAGATGAAAAGAAACAGAGCAACTGTAGCGCGGCAACATTACAATTCATCTCTGCCATACATGTGGCAATACATCAGAGTTTAAATCAAAATTCAAATTAGAGCATCCTGAAGACCATAGCCCGCTTTTGCTCGTTCTTCATATATTATTATGCTGTATTACTTTTTCCTTTTTTTATTATGTTGTATACTTTTTCCTGTTTTCATTCTCCCATCTATGGATGGAGGATAGTAGTTCTGGAACTGTAGATGATGTTGATGGGCTTTATCTTCAGGATGTCATACGATCTTCTCTGTAAGGATCTTAAAGATCGATTCATCTTATTTGTTCCTTATAAATCTTGCGGTAAAAAACTACACCTATAATCTTAATAAAAAACTGATCGCAAAATGTAATGATTAGAAATACAATACTTAATACTAGAATTCTCACAGAGAGAATCCCGAGTAGGACGGTTCTCGGTTCACATTTTTGAGTTACACTTACGCATCGCCTTTTGTTTTACATGTTCGAAGAAGTTGTTGGATATAAGTCAACAATCTGTGATAATTTATATATATGCTAATAAATAATAAATGCAATACAAACTAACAGAATATAAACTAGAATATGAATTATAAAACAGACAACTTGAAGATCGAGGCTTGCGTACCGCAATGTCCTTGAAACAGAAATTTCGTCCCTACTCTGTGCTTGTAGTTCTACGGACGTCTGTTCCACCAGGATTCAACGATCTAAGTCAGAAATTCCAGCACCGGAAAATAGACTTCTGGCGAATATTAATGTGGTTCTCTCAGTAAGGATGTTTAAGATTGCATGAGGAGATTTATGATTTTTCTATATCTAAATGCCATGCAGATGGATGTATATATAATGTGATTGTACCTGTTCGCAACAGGTATAAGGAAGGGATGCAACTGTTGGGAGACATCTGCTGAAATGGGTGTTTTTGTTTCTGCGTTTTCACACTTCAGACTTCATCTGAAAAGATGAGTCTGTTGGAAAAAAAAATAATTAATTAATTTAAATTCGAAATTTAAAAATAATTAATTAATTCCGAAAATAAGTAATTAATTTAATTATTAGAGCCCAAGAGCCCCAAGGCCCAAGAGCCCAAGGTCCATCTTTTGACAATTAAATATATATTAATTATATATTAATTATAATTAATTATATATTAATTACCAAATAATTAATACACCCCAAAGCCCAACCCCAAGGGTGAGCCCAATTTTAGTCTCCAGGCCTATTACTCCAATTACTTTCTTTAAAGGACGAAGCCTTATAAAGTGATAAACTCTTTTGGGAATGACCAATGTGGGACAAAGAAATTTCTACTCAAACTTCCAACAGAAGTAACCTGAGCTAGGGTCCCACTGGAACAACACCGGTATAAATAGAAATCAGAGACGGTCTTCTCTTCTGCCCAACTCTTATAAAGTGATAAACTCTTTTGGGAATGACCAATGTGGGACAAAGAAATTTCTACTCAAACTTCCAACAGAAGTAACCTGAGCTAGGGTCCCACTGGAACAACACCGGTATAAATAGAAATCAGAGACGGTCTTCTCTTCTGCCCAACTCCCTTCACCGCGCAGCTGCACTTTTTCACTCAGAAGATCATGTTTCTAGTTCAATAATTTGCATTTGAAGACAACTTCCACTCTACAGAGCTCCTTCATTCTTCTACCCTTGGCTGCTCAAAAAAGTGAGTGCCTTGTTTTCTTTTTGTGCTTTCATTTTGTGAGTGCAGGTCAAATCGCACTCACCGCCGGACCTTTACGGTACCATTTGAATATCTGCTTGCCATCTTAAGTACTCTCTTAAGCTTGACGGCCCCAATTGGACATATTCTTTGTCGCAAATCTGTTTTGGAAGTTCCCTTTTGCCGGAATTTAAACAAAACAAAACAAAAAACAGAGCTCTCGTTTTTCGAAAAGAGAAAACGGAGCTCTTGCGTTTGTGTGTGTGTGTGAAGGTGTGACGAGTCTTCGATCTGAAATTTGTTTTTGTATTCCTCTGTACAGAAGGTTCATATATGCAGATGAATCGTGTCCCAGACATTGCTGTTAGCTTCCCTCTACGTTTGGAACTGGAAGGGTAAATGTATACTCTTGCTTGTATTTTTTTTTTTTTTTTTTGCCTTTTACGTGGGGAAGATGGTGGGGAGACAAAAAAGAACTGATTAATTAGCAATTAATCTATAAAACTCAGCTTTTTATAACACTAGGTAATATTTTTTTTTTTGAGCAATTAACAGCGCCGAATGTCTAGAACTCTAGATTGATTCGTTATCAACAAATATGGAAGAAAATAGCAGCCAGCTAGGTACCCTGTTATACCGTACCAACTTAATTAGTCGATTTCAAATGATATATTAACATGATTAATTTATAGGTATATTATACGTCCTCAATTAGTTGATTTTTGATGATATATTGACTTGATTAATTTATAGATATATCATACGTTCTCAATTAGTTCATTTTAGATGATATATTGGCTTGATTAATTTATAGATAAATTGTCATGTGATGTATACAATTAACATTTAATGAGATAAATTCATTAATTGACGTGATATGTACACATTAATTGCCATATCATATCAGTACACAAATGTGATAAAAAAAATGCAGATAATTCATTAATGCAATTCCATTTAATTTTCTCATTAACTATATATGTATAACAGCACAAGCGAAGAACGTTCTACAAAGGTGCATAAATATATATGTTCCCTCATCGCCATGCTAGGCGGTTTCCTCCAGTTGAAGCAGGGGGCCAGAAATGAGTCTCTTTTCAACACAGACTACCCGGCTATGGTGTTCCTAATCGTTACGCTAATTGCTTATATTGGATCACTAATTGGCTCTAGAATACTCCACGTGCAAGCTCGCCCTAATTCGAATTTGGTAGAATCATTCATCAATAAGATTAGCCTTCTCCTTGGAACTCTTGCCTTGATTTTAGAAGTGGTGATACTTGTGCCAGGTTTAGGGCTAGTCACCGGATTCTTTTGGGTTGGTTGGTTTGTGAAGGTTGTAGTTGAGTACGTCTGCGAATACCTCAAAATGTTGTATGAAAATGCAGTTGCATCAGTTGCTCATACATTTGGCAAATTGAAAGACTATCTGAACATGATTGTCAGACGTTTCGCAACGAAACCCAAAGAACAAACTAATGAGCTTCCTCAAGTAACTTCTACCACGGTTTAAATTTAAGTTTAGGTTTAGGGTATTATTTTTACTCATTACTTTTTATCTTATTGTTAGATAGAGGTCCAAAATATTTGATAAATAAAATAAAAAGTAAGATGTCCAAAATTGTAGACTACTTTTTAAGTGAGTTGAATGATGTTTTGTTGTCAAAGTACAACTTTTTATGCCTATTTCACCCTAAAGGATAGAAGATAATCGAATCCCTAAATAATGCATCAATTCTCTCTCTTTATATTACTTGTTGTGCAAGAAAAAGGCGCCTCTATTCTAACATGTAGAAACGTAATTACAAAATAATTGTTTGGATTTTCATTTTAGTAAACTAGAAAAAACACTAAAACATTTAAGAGAGTAAACTTGATATAAGTCCCATTTTGTGCGTCATTATGGGGTTTAGTTCTGTTTGTTGGACTAGGTCCATTATCCACATCAGCTTTTTTTCTTTTTTAAATTATATGTTTATCTTTTACTCAATTTTTGAATTAAATATAATAATTAAATATTGTTTCTCCTTTTTCCTGCGCCTGATTCGTATCTCAATTTTTTCTACCGTCATCACATGTTAAGTGTGTTAACTAATCTATGTTGTCAGCGGATTAATTTTTATTTGTCATATAAATATTCTTTAAGCTATTTTTCATGAAAGTGGTCAGATTTTTATATTCAAATTAAAACTTTGAGTAAAGATGCATAAATAAATAAAAACTTATTTAAAATTGAAAAAAAAAAAAAGGACTAAATTCAACAATGGCTCAAATTTTTGGACCTATATCAAAATAGACTCTAACTAATAACAAATTAGAAAACAAGTTGGGGATTGCCCTGACGATTAGGACATTCCTCTTCAATCCATAAAAGCCACTCCCCACAACCATCCATGAGTTAATGCAAAAACCATTTGGCAAGTTTACTTGACAAGAACAAGAACATTAGAACAAAAAGGGAACAGCTTTGCACAACTTTGGTTAAACTTGAGTTGGTTACCACTGTTAGTGCATTTAAGGCTATGTCCTATGTAGCATCCTTTCCTTTTTCTCCTATTCATTTGACTTCTTTTTACCTTTATACCATTTTACAAGTTTTTTTCAATATTCGTCAGGGCCAAGCAAGGATCGACTATGACCAACTGCTCTTTCGTAGATCTGTATTCTACCAAAATGATGGGGACCAAAAAGAACTGATCAATTAGCAAGTAATCTATACAACTCAGCTCTTGATAAGTGTAGGCATTTTTTTGGGGAATTAAGAGCGTCGAATGTCTTTTCATCTCTGCCATACATGTGACAATAGATTAGAGTTTAAATCAAAATTTAAATTACCCAATTAGACATACAAAAAGACAGCAGACAACAACTGTTTGTAATACAGCACCACTAGGGTGGGAGGAGGGTGGTCAGTACAATTCTCCTCGCCCTGCTAGGTGTCCTCCTCCAGCTGAAGTGTGCGACTGGAGATTTGCCGTCTCCATTTGTCAAGACCACAACACTGGCCTGATGTTGATTGCTAATTTATTCGCTTAAGCGCACTACAAGACAAAAACTCATTTACCACGGCACTGTGCCCATTAGGAATATGAACGTAGTAAAAATCCTGAGTTTTTATTAGGGACGATGCTCGTCGTCAAATGTGATGTAATTATAGATTGTGGCCAAAATAAATTGGGATCTAACTCCACATGCTATGAACATTGTGGATTACTAATTGAACACAACCAATGCCCATTATTGTGACAACCCGTCCCTAATTTTATGATTTTATTAATTTTAAATGCGTGAATTGACAAATATGCCCTTAGAGGAATTGTTGATTTTTGTTGACCGTCATTTCTTGACGTGTACGAGCTATTAATTTGCCGTAATTTTGAAGCACTCGACGGTATGAACGCGTAAGTACAAGTGGAGTCGAATTCGAAATTACAACGAAGATTTTATGGAACTATGAATCTGAAAAACATTTTTGTAAAATATTACTATTTTATATTTTATACATTTTTTTGCAAAATTATTATTTTATTATTTTGTGATCGGATATTTTAAATATTTTAATAATTTATTTTGGTTGTGGAGCCCATATAGCACAAACTCTCCACTCTCTTCTTGCCACGTGGCACCTGTCCTCCCCATTTGGACTCTCTCTCACTCTCTCGGCTTTCTCTCGCTCTAACCCTCTTTCGCTCTCTCCCTTTCTTCCCTCTGCAAACCCGACGCCGAGAGCACCACCGCCAACTTCCGGCGAACCCCGTCGACACCCAAACACCCCCAACGACACCATCTCGTCCCTCTCCACGATTTTAAAACCAGGAAAAAGAGCGAAGCTTCGATCTTGAACCATGCCAAGAAACCCGAGCCCAGTTTTCTGGGTTGATTTTTCCGTTGACAGTTATTCTCAAAAATAACCTAAAACTTAGTGGATCATGTTTTGGTTTGTATTTCTAGCTTTTTCTAAGGTTTTGGTAGGATTTTTGGTGCAGAAACAACGCGGGGTAAAACTCCCCAGATTTTCCGGCAGACCCAAGAATGTTGCAAGCTTTTCTGGCCATTTTCCTGCCATGGCAGAACCTAATGATGGTATAATTTCATTCCTCTCCTCTTAAGCTTCATTTTGGTAGATAGAATGTGAGAAATAATTGAGAAATGAAGCTAAACGAAGCCGGAGAAGTTTCCCGGCCAAAAATCTGGCCTTCTTCTTCGTTGGGTCCGGCTACTCGCGAGTCAAAACGGGTCAACCCGGCCCGGTACAGAAAAAAAAAAAAAGCAGCTAGCTAATTAACCTATAGAACTCAGCTCTTGATATGTCTAGGCATTTTTTATTGAGAAATTAAGAGCGTCGAATGTCTATAACTCCATATCGATTCGTTAGTAACAAACATTGAAGAAAATAACAGCTAGCTACGTACCTGTTACAACTTACCTACTTAATTAATTTATTTCAGAAGATATATTAGCTTGATTAATTTATAGGTAGATCATAGGTTCCCATTCTTTATATCACATTAGTGTACCATTTCTTGTGATATGTGACACATATGCAACATTCATTTATATAAATTCATTAATTGAAGTGACATATACACATCATTTACCACATCAAATAGTACAAAAACATGGTCTCTCTAACATTTTTCTTTTAATTAAGAAACCATATATATTGTAGATAATTCATTAATGCAATTCTATTTAATTTTTTTCATTAACTATACGTATATAACATCACAAGCCAATAACGTTCTACAAATGTACTGCATGCATACATATATATGTTCCTTCATCACCATGCTAGGCGGTTTCCTCCAACTAAAGCAGGGAGTCAGAAATGAGTCTCTCATTGACACAGACTACCCAATTTTGGTGTCCCTTATCGTTGCGTTAATCGCTTATGTCGGATCCCTAATTAGCTCTAAAATACTCCACGTCCAAGCTCGCCCAAATTTGGATTTGGCAGAATTAATCATCAATAAGATTAGCCTCCTCTTTCGAACTCTTTCCTTGATTTTAGAAGTGGTGATCCTTGTGCCGGGTTTAGGGCTAGTCGTCCTATTCTTTTGGGTTGTTTGGTTTGTGAACGTTGTAGCTGAGTACGCCTGCGAATACCTCGAAACAACCTCGAAACATTATATCAAAGTGCAGTTGCATAAGTTGTTTATACATATGGCAAATTGAAAGAGCATCTGAACATGATCATCGGACGTTTCACAATTGAATCTGAAGAATAAACTGATGAGCTTCCTCAAGTAATTTCTACCACGGTTTAGGTTCAGGTTTGGGGTATTATTTTTACGTGTTATTTTTTTGAGTTTGACTATATTGAACTCAGCTTATGAATAGTTAAGTGCGAAGTGGTAATATGTGAAAGAAAATTCAAGCAATGACATCGTAATTTCTACGAAAAGAGTTGGCAATTAACATAATTTACTTTTCTAATTTTTTTATTGTGCTATAGAGAGAAAATATATGAGAAAAATAAGTGACCCGGGGGGGGGGGGGGGATGAAAGGAGGTTGTAGGAGGATGGAGGGAGAAATGAAAATTATATGAAATTAAAAACTTGATATAGTGATAACTATCCTATATTAAGTTTTTGTTGTGTGTGTCATTTTGTACACATTATTTTACATTTCTTCCACCATCATTCTTTCACTCTTGCTTTTCTTATTTCTCTAAAACATACTTTTCCTTCATGTATAAAACAAAAAATGGTTAAAAATTAAAACCAAAATAAAATACCAAATTAGTCTATAATTTTTGTTTTGTAACTTATATTCCTATGGTATATTCAGTTGTCACAGACTCTTTAATACGATCGTGCGGCTGCAACTTAACTGTGCCTTAATTATTGCTATCTTTTCTATTTCCCTTTTTTTTCCCCTTTTTCTGCCTCTCTTTAAGGAGACGTGTAGCAAAACCACCTAGAGAGGGTTTAAGGATTTGGTTTTTTATTTAAAGTAATACTTTTCCGGAGCATGGATTCAGTGATTTGTGAATATTCTTCCTTGGTACAAATTGCACACCTAATATAATCGTTGAATCCATGCTCCAGAAGGAATTGTGAGGTGTGCAATTTGTACAAGGAATTGGGAGTTTCAAAGTTCTATATTCTGACATCTTCTCTGAACGTTGTTCAGCTTACGTGCATCTTTGGCGTCTCAATTCAATGAAAATCTAAACTCATGTAGAGAATACAATTACACCTTTTCGTCTCTGCATTTCATCAAAAGCAGAGGAAATCATATGAAATAAATGTACACAATCTTGTTCAGAATTCATGAATAACATCTGTCTCTTGTTCGGAACTCTTGCTTCGATTATATTAGTTGAATAATACTTGAATATTGTATACAACTAAGTGCAATTACTCAATTCTACTAATTCATGTTTTTAGCATTCCGTTCTAAATTCCAGTTCTATGTTTTGAGCCAGTGAATCAAAAATAAAAAAAGAATTTTATTCAAAAATGGATTTTTTTTTTAGCACATGACAATAAATTTGGTGGAAACCAAAGAAGAGCAGCCATGCTATGTGCCTCCAAATTCAGACAACCTTATAGAAGAAGTGACATTGTCAAAACGGCCACGAAGAGGCCAATCGAGGAGGGGGAGGCAATGGAAGGACTTCCAGAGAGATGTACTTCCCGGTCTTGCTTCTTTGTAAAAAAAAAGAGGTGACTGATGATCTTCAAATAATTGAAGGGTTGATTAGGGAATCTGGTGGGAGTTGGCAGTCAAGTTTGTCACAAAGAAATTCCGGTAAGGGTGGTAGGGGAAGGGGGAGGAAACGTATGGGAACTTCTGCTCCATCTACTAATGTGGCTGAAGTTAGTCAGCCCCAGATTGAGCAACCAAAATGGGAGGAGCTGCAGGGACCTGAGGAGAGAAGTTTAACCTGTTGGGGTAAGAGGACAAGGCGTCCACCACGGCAAAGATATCCGATTGATAATTCTCTTGTTCCTAAAAAATAAACATGGAGAGCGGTCATTTCCATAGAGATACAGAAGTGCATTAGCCCTCAAACCTAGAACCATGAGGTATCCATGCTGCTGCACTTAACCACAAGGCTAGGAAGAAGGTCGGTAGTTGACGCTGATTTTGCATCCGTTCTTCTCCGAAACTCTTTCATTCATGTGTGCCACCGGCGTCTCAGTTCGGTGAAAATTTAAACTCATACAAAGAATGTTTACTCGTCTCTGCATTTCATCACTAGCAGATTGTAAAATATAAGAGATAACTTTCTTTTTGGTTTTCAATTCCAGATCCAAGTTATGGATCAAATAAATTTTGTTTCTAGCCATAACATTTGCAGATATTTTGTATGACACACCCCGACCCGGAATGTTTACTAGGACTCCGAATAGAGCTGTGTTGGCCGACACCTGAAAGGTGATGAAGCCATAAAGTGTAGTGATGTGGATATTGTGAATGAATTTAAATCTAAGAGTGCCTAAATACAGAGTGCGCTAGTGAGTGGGAATGAACTCATCTCACTCGTGATGTCAAAGCATAAGTAAAGTACAGTAGAGTGGGTAAGTATTATACCCTCAAAGGTAGCCACTTATACTGAGATTCGCCTAGATACCTCGTCGATGCAAACGTTCAACTGAAATCACCTAGAGGGGCGCAAAGCAGAAAGCGTAAGTGGGCAAAAACAAAGCTTTTAAAAACACATTTCTCTTTTTGAACATAGTAACCCCTCACTGTAAAACCCGTATAAGTTCCCAGAAAATAATAATACATACATATATAGAAATCATACTCAAAAGTAGTGGAAACCAAAGTGTATGTCATGTCAAGTGTCTCAGCAAATATAAAATGTAAGCCAGGTGAAAATAAATCAATGTAAAATGATATGTTAGCCGGAGTCACCTAACGTGACTTGTACGGCTGAACCTATAGCTCATCTACCAAATCCTGCACACGAGTCGGAACCACCTATTATGGTCTGTACAACAGGGCTGGGTGTAAATAAATACGCTCAAGTGCTACAATCACATGAAGGCTGTGCGAATTATAGCGGGTCACATACGAGTCGGAACCACCTATTGTGGTCTGTACGACAGGACTGTGCACCAAACTTGGATACAAGGTGAGCGTGCGATGCAGGAGGTGATCATCACGTGAAGGATTATGCCCTAGCCACGGGCGGGAGCACTAACACCGGGGTCCATGATAATGAGCTCTAAATGCATCTACGCATTACCATACGCAATACAACCACTAGCATCATAATGTACTCACCTGAAACTTACTTGGGCCTCCGCAACATCATCTAATATTATGCATAACAATACTAATGAAAATACTAAAATGTAATGCATCCGTGAAATGGCATTTAAAACGTAAATTCTTTTAAAATAGTTTCTGGGAATCATAAAGCTTATATACGTATATATAGAAAACAAAAACCCACTCACCTGAGGTCCACGCCACACTCCCCTAGCACGAATATCGAGATGTCTCGAACGATCATCGCCTAGAACAATTATCAAATCACATCTTAGAATTCTTATCAATAGAGCGCGTAACTTACATAAAACACATCTCTAAGGACGTTCTAGAATGATTTGAGACCCATTGGCCAAAAGTCAACCGTCGATCAAAGATCGACGGTAGGGTCCACAACCCTACGTAACTCGATCTGGAAGATTCGAAAGTCGGATTTCTGATCCGTAACTTCTAAGTATCCACATTATGCTTCTAGAATAACATATTGAAGTTTCGGAACAATCCAACGGTTGGATCTCCGCCAATTGCAAATTCAAGTGTCGGTTAACGTTTTATTTTATGAACTTACAAATCCAATTCAGGAAAATCCGTACGTCGGATTCCAGATCCGTAAGTTTCTATGGTCCTCAAATATTACGTACTATAACATATTAAAGTTTAGTGACGATCTAATGGTCGGATCTCGTCGATTTCTATAATATTCAAGTGGCGGACCTTAACGAAATTTCACCGGATTCTGCAAGTTTTGCAGATTTTCTGGGCAATTTTTGGAACTCCATATCTCACTTGTTTGTCAACCAAATTTGACCCATAATATACCAAAATGAAGCTAGAGAAGTGTAGAACACGATTATAGCTGCTTGGAGTCCAAATGGTCACTGGAGATGGCCAGAAAATGGCCTGAAAGACGGCTGTCCGCAGGAAAACAGGGAAATTCGCCAGAATTTCTGGGCAACCTTTCAACGTCCATAACTTTGTCAATACTCAACGAAATCAAGTGATTCAAAAATGGAAATCATTGTTCTCGACGAGACGAAGCTATTGGTACCTTCAAAGATGGCTATCTCACCTTTGTTTGGTCGGAAAATTCCTCGAAAGTGGCGGAGGTCGCCTGAAACTGGGCAAACTTTAAATTGTTATAACTTTCTCATTTCTCCACCAAATCACACGATCCAAACATGAAAATTCATCTACACAACATGAGGAATCGATTTATACCTGTTTTGAGTTCAAAAGATGTCTGGGCATTGTCTGAATCACGCCTAGAAATCCCGGGCCAAAACCTTATTCTTCGAACTCGAGGTTAGGATTCGTTTTAAATGAAACAAAACTCAAAACTGGGTTTATGGTGGTGAAGCCATGCAGATAATCGTGGTTTTGATGTTCAACAAGCCGAAATTTTTGGTGATGATGGTGGTTTGTTTCACAGGAGAAAGGGAGAGCCGAGAGAGAGTTAGAGAGAAAAGCTACGGAAGAAGAAGAAAAAGAAAGAGAGAGTGTTCTAGAAAAGTGGGGGTGGCCCCACATGGCACTCATCAAATGGTCAGCCAAAATACCACATGTGTTTTAAATGATAAATTACTAAAATGCCCTCAACGTTTAAAGGTTCTGAGAATCTTCGTTATAACTCTAAATTACATTCCGCTTGTGCCCACAGCGACGAGTACTACGAGGATACACCAAGAAAACGAGTCTTACATGACACGACACGGCAGTCAACAAAAGTCAACGCATTTGCCTTGAAGGGCATTTTCGTAAATTCACTTATTAAAATTATAAAAAAAACCGTAAAATTGGGAACGGTTTGTTACACTGTAACACACACCTTCTCGTTAATTCTCTCTTTATATTACTTGAAGTACAAGAAAAAAGTGCCTCTTTCCATTTGCGTAATGGATGCAAACATTAGTATTGACCCTCTCTATTCTAACATGTTGAAACTTAATTACAAAATAATTGTTTGGGTTTTCATTTTAGTAAACTAGAAAAAAAAATACTCTTAACATTAACAAATAACAAATAAGAAAGCAAGTCGAGGATTGCCTTGACAGTTATGATAATCCTCTTAAATTCGAGAAAATTTTCATTGTGATCGGAACGGGTGGTACACCACGTGTTTTTATACAAATAGTTGGAAATTTTATTTTTTTAATATTAACTTTTTAGCACATGTAGCCCACTATTTGTATAATGACATATAGTATATCATTCCGTGTTTGATCACATTGAAAAATCTCTCCTTAATTTAATTGTTTCTTGGATTCACACTATTTTTCTCATATCTCTGTATTGAAATCGAATGAAATTGTTCTCAAGCTTCAATCCTTCCACAACGAAAAGATTCAGGCCCGAGAGAAAGTGGATGAATTCTTGTCTCGGTACCGTCCAAAATACAAGCCCAAAAGTCCTCCTTGTTTACGACCAACATTAAAAAAGTTCAAGAAGGTTCGTTGTTCTCATCAGTGTTCCGAATTTTCGTCGTATCAGCCACTTAAGCGTGAGGATCTTGATCATGGTAACAAGTGTCATCCTATTCTGTCTCCAAAAAAAGTGAAGCTCATGATATGATTCAAGGATTTCTTAAAGATGAAACTTTGGAATTTGGGTGCAAGAAAATCTGGGTTACTGAAATTGGAGAAGAAATCTACCCGTTTGGGTAACAAGTGTCGAAACCAGCCACTATTCTTGAAATTGATTGTAAGAATGGCAAATTCCAAGTTTTCATTTTGGAAATTCATGTTTCTAATGTTGAGTCCAAGAGAGCTAAATTGCCTGGTTCGCGTGCACTCTACCTGTTCGACAAAATGTCGAACTCAGGTTACATTCTTGATATTAAGCTGGGGTACCATATGAGCATTCGTGATAAAGGTGGTACCAATTTTCTCTTCAGTTTTGAGTCAACAGATTTACTGGCAAGCTGTAAGGACTCAGGTTTCTGTGTTGTTATTGATCATTCCATGGGCTACTATTGCAAGGGAATTCGTGACAAGGGTGGAACAATTAGTCAGAGGCTCTTCAATTCGAAGTCCAAGAATCAAGATCGTGTTATGGGTTCTGATTGTTCCAAGGTGGTCAAATGTGAGGTGAGTTTTGATTCTTCCATGATCATTGATGGGGAGTATGCTGGTAATTTGGAATTGCATCATTTAGAATCTTGTATGGACAAGAACCGAAAAAATGAAAGAAAGTTCACTCTCTCCAGATTTGGAATTGGTTGCTGTGTTGTTCTCGATCGTGACTACTGCAAGGGCATTTGGGATAAGGGTGGTGGCTCAAAATTCAGGTATATGGTTACTCTGAATATTCATTTTTCTTGTATGAATGCATCTGGAGATTCTATTGAATGTAGCCAAGATGGAATATTTGGGGTTGTACCGTTGGTTGCATATTCTACTTGCATATTTGTAGGTGGAGAATTTTATAGTTCAAATATTGAGTTGGGTAGGGCAGGGAAGAAGAAATCCCCAAATGTTAGGGAGGATTATCTAGTTCGTAGATTTTACAGGCAGAAGAAACTAACATTTGAGAGTAATGTTCATGAATCTTTTGGTTTGCAAGATACTAGTCATGTACTTGAGGGTGGGAAAGGCATAAAAAATACAACTTTCATGTCTGGTTTATTAACTGGTGGAAGAATTATGACAATGAGAGATGCTGTTATTCTTTACCATCTTAGTAAAAATGATGTTGAGCAGAGGAAGTTGGATGTAGCTTTCATTGGTGCAAAGTACATGCTAAAGCTGGAAAATGGGTGTAGTGTTTCAGTGGCAAATGATTTGATCATACAAGTTGGAGACTCCAACTTTTACTTGCACAAGCTTCCGATGGTCATGAGAAGGGGTTACTTGAATCGACTAGTATTCCAGAGAATTAATGTAGGGAGAGATGCCAGCCCCAGAATCCATCTAGACAATCTTCCACGCGGAGCAAAAGTTTTCGAATCTGTAGTCAAGTTCTGTTATGGTTGGAAGTTTGATCTAATCAACATAGCTCCGCTATATTGCGCTGCACATTTCTTGGAAATGAGTGAAGATTTCAAACAAGAAAATCTGATTTCCAAACCGAGACCTTTTTGAGTTTTTTTTTATTTTTCCTTCTTGGAAAGACACCTTCCGGATTTTGAGAAGCTGTGAATCGATTTCTTTGTGCGCTAAAGAGTTGAAAATCTCCAAACAGAGCACGGAAGCCATTGCTTGGAAGGCTTGTACAAACCTTAATGCATGTAGTTCTGAAACTGATGAAATACAATGCTTCAATGTTCTGCCAAACAATGCAGAGAACTCGAGGCTTCAAGGTGCAGCTGACATTTGGTGGTTTGAAGATGTCTCGTTCCTTCGAATAAATCATTTCATCGAAGTAATCAAGTGATCCAAGCCTTAAATTGTAAAGGATCATGTATAGCCCATTGGACTGCAAAATGGCTCTCGCGAGTCACCTCAAGACTTGAAAGAATGTCCCTGAAGCATATGACACATCAGTTTCTAGGAGTTGCAACCGAGTGCTTGGTTAAGGATGTAGTAAATGGGGCTATTTGTTCGAAATTGTAAATCTTACTTTGTAAGATTGGTCTTAAGGTGGGGTATTGTTAGGATACTACCAGATGGCATATTAGGATGATGACATCTGTACAAGGTTGTTAGTAGTTAGTTACTTGTTAACAGATAAATAACAGACTGTAAAGATAGAAGGGCAGTTAATGAAATATTGATTGTTTGTATTGTTGTTCTGTTATCCCATCTCTATGCAATTGTGGAAGACGTAGAGTAGGGTTCTAACACCTATAGTCTTGATTTAGATTTGGTCATTTTTATTTTGATACTCTTCCTTGCTCAGTTAGTTTTATTTGTGAGGATCGACTTGGGATGTTCAGGTTTAGATTTATTATTGAGTAGGTTTGTTTGGGCTCTTACTTTTAGGCCTGTTTTTCAACCCAAAAAAAATGAAAACCCAAACAATTCTTTTGTAATTTCATTTCTACATGTTGGAATAGAGGGTCAAGTCAATATATTAACTTTTGCATCCATTATGCAAATGGGAAGAGTCGCTTTTTTTTTTTTGGTACTACAAGTAATATAAAGACAGAGAGTTGAAAAGAAAGTGTGTGTTACATAGTATCAGCAAATGTTATGGCTGGAAGCAAAATTTATTTGATCAATAACTTGGACCTGTAATTTGAAAACAAAGATATTAAGTTATGGTGTACTGTTTCTCCTTTACTTTACAATCTCTTGTGACGAAATGAAGAGGCGAGTAGATGCAACATTCTCTGTATGAGTTTAGATTTTCAACAAACTGAGACGCGGGTGGTGCACGTGAATGAAAGAGTTTCAGAGAAGAAAGGATGCAAAAATCAATGTTAAATACCGGCCTTCTTCCTAGCCTTGTGGTTAAGCGCACCAGCATGGATAGCCATGGTTCTAGGTTCGAAGGCTACTGTAGTTTATGTTACACTCTCTCAGTTGTAAACTTATTTTGATTAATCTTACAAGTTCACTCAGAATACCGGAAACCAAATTAAGGATGACTCAACCTGGCATAACTTGTGTACAATTACAGCTCCACGGATTAAAAAAATCCAGGGAAGATCCATGCATGTTAGCTCTACTGCGATGCACTTCTGTATCTCTATGAAAAGGACCGCTCTCCATGTTTAGGTTTGAGGAACATGAGAATTATCAATCGGATATCTTTGCCGTGGTGGACGCCTTGTCGTCTTACCCCAACAGGTTAAGTTTCTCTCCTCAGGTCCCTGCAGCACCTCGCATTTTGGTTGCTCAATCTGGGGCTGGCTAACTTCAGCCACATTAGTAGACAGAGCAGGAGTTCCCATACGCTTCCTCCCCCTTCCCCTACCACCCTTACCGAAATTTCTATGTGACAAACTTGACTGCCAACTCCCACCAGATTCCCTAATCAACCCTTCAATTATTTGAAGATCATCATGTTAAACTGATGTATACACATCCAAGATCATAGTTAAGTCACAGCAATCACAATCAAATAAAGCACAACCATTCACATATAAAACTTTGCATTGATACTAACCTAATGCACCTCCATTCGAAATTGACATGGTTGTTACGGTTTGATTTCTGTGTGCTTGGGCTCTTCTCCTCTGCTTTAACCAAGAATAGGTCTTAGTTCTTTCTAAGCGTGTATCTGTGAGAGCAGAGATCACATCATATATATAAGCATCTATCTCTCCTAATCCAATAAGGATTCCCTATTAAAATCCCTGCAAGAAACAACTTATGTCTCCTAATCCACATCAGTTCATCACTATGATAGACTCCTCTATCAACAAGAACTTACATTCATCTTCCTACAAGGCTTTCTTATACTAATTGGTCCAAATAGCTAATGCCAGTTTACCGAAGACTCATGTTCATATTCTTACATTCTCCCACTTGAACATGAGACACAAAACAAGCACAGCCTTCACCAATTATAAGAAGTGATCACACAGCCTTATTCAAGATTTTATCATCATGACTAATGTCCCATTACATTTCAAAAATAGAAGCCAAGAATCTCATACTACAACCAAAAGCAGCATTGATTTAAGACTCACATGTAACCCTTCTGAGATAAACCAAGCAATTTTTTCTGTCTATCTCGGACGATTTCAATCCCCAACACATAATGTGCTTCCCCCAGGTCCTTCATGTCAAAGTTTTCACTTAGCATCATTTTGGTAACATGTAATAGTTGGGGACACGAACTAGCTAGAAGAATGTCATCTACATAGAGCACCAAAAAGCTAAACTGTGAACCAGAAAACTTAGTGTAAATGCAATCATCCAACTTGTTTTCTTCGAACCCCAGTGAGGACACAATTTGATCAAACTTCAAATACCACTGTCTAGAGGCTTGTTTTAACCCATATATTGACTTATTAAGTTTACAAACCTATTCTCCTTCCCCCTTTCAACAAATCCAGTCGGCTGCTTCATGTAAATGCTCTCTTCCAAATCTCCATTAAGAAAAGTTGTTTTCACATCCATTTGGTGAAGCTCCAAGTCAAAATAGGCAACCAAAGACATGATTATTCGCATTGAATCTTTAGAAGAGACCGGAGAAAAGGTGTCATTGTAATCAATCCCTTCTCTTTGTGTAAAACCCTTTGCTACTAACCGGGCCTTATATCTTTCAATACGACCAAGAGCATATCTTTTGGTTTTATACACCCACTTGCAACCTATAGGCTTGATTTGAGAATTAGACTCCACAAGTGTCCAAACTTTGTTGTTGTACATCGAACCTAACTCATCCTTCATTGCATTCTGCCATAGAACTGATTGAGCACTTTCAATGGCTTGAGTGTATGAGAGAGGGTCCTCAATATCCCCAATGTCGAAATCAGTTTCTTGTAAATAAACATAGTCACTCACTGCTGTCGACTTTCTTATTCTAGTTGACTTCCTGGGTTCAAAATGTGATGCAACTTCAATTGTTGCTGGCTGTTGAGATTATGTGATGATATCAGAACTTGTTGAGATTGGATCTATCTCCATAGTATTTTTAGTGCCCGAACCCAATTCACCACCAGAAAACAATTCTTCATTCGAGTTTTCTATTGCAGGTGACTTTGTTGAAGGAAATAACAAAACTTGATTATAACCTGGTTGTGCAGTGTTACCAGAATCTTGATCCATCTATTCAAAAACAAAATTTTCCCTTGATAGGTCTGAAACATCTTCATCCTCTAAGAAAGCTGCATTATGTGTTTCTTGTATTCGAGTGTGACCTTGAGGGATATAGAACCTGTATCCTTTTGATTTCTCTGGAAAGCCTATGAAGTAACATGACTGAGTCATTGAATCCAGTTTTCTTTCATTAGGATTATAGAACCTCGCTTCTGATTTACAACCCCAGACATGGAAATAAGTGAAGTTTGGGACTCTCCCATGCTATAACTCAAAGGGTGTTGAAGAAACTACCTTGCTTGGAACTCGGTTTAAAATATAATTGGCTGTTTTTAAAGCTTCTCCCCACAAAAATCCTGGTAATTTTGATCTTGACATCATACTTCTTACCATGCCAATCAGAGTTCTATTCCTTCTATCTGAGACTTCATTTTGTTGAGGTGTGCCCGGTGTTATATATTGAGCTACAATGCCATTTTTCTCCAAATAGAGTGCAAATGGTCCCTTTTGTTGTCCTGATTCAGTGTACCTGCCAAAGTATTCTCCTCTCCTATCTGATCTAACAATTTTAATGACTTTTCCTAACTGTTTTCAACCTCAGTTTTGTAAATAATAAAGCAATTAAGGGCATCAGATTTTTCACTAACAAGAAAAGTGTTTTCCACATATTGTTTTGACTGGAAAAGGACCACAAATATCAAACCAAAGAAGGGAGTCGTTTTCCGAAGCTTCCAGATTGCGACAAGGGGCATTTTCCTGCATCTTGGGAGCTTGAAATGATGAGATGGCAACTAGAGCCTCGGCTGCAACTCAAATAAGGCCCTCATGAGGTGAGTCAAGAAGTTCCTTACGTCTTTTTCAGTGGAATCTTCCCCATATATATTTATTTCAACTATCACCGGTGCCTCCAAATCTGTCACAGTTTCTGTCCTCATAACTGAGGAAGCAGCAGTCGTTTCAGTTTCTTCTTCAGTTAAACATCTATTTAAATCTATTTGGTGTCTTGGACCTGAATTCTCATTTGAAAATCCCTTGTCTAGAACCAGACCGTCTGCTTTCGATTGCTCTCTACACGTGCGTCTGCTTTCAATTTCTTTGGAAGATTTCCCATTGCAAAGTGTTACTGCTTCAAGCCAATGCAATCTTCCTTCCCGGCTTTCTTGGTTCCTCAGCTCATTTAGAGAAACTATATTTTGTTCACAAGCTACTCCATGCAGATATTTATTAGGAGGAACATCATTCACATCAATTGTAGGTTTAACATCCACTCCATGACCTAAACTTGAATGGTTCCTTTGGTGGGCAAGGTTCGTTGAGGGGTGACAAGCCTATAATTCATTGGACTCCAACTTAGTGCGGAAGAAAAACCCGCTTTGGTGTGACACTTCGTCTTTCAGACTGGGAGTTGACGGTATTGAATTACAGTCTCGAAGCAATCTGTCCTTGGTAACTTCACGGCTCTGTGGCATCAATGAGTGAAGCCCTATTAGATTGTGTGGAGGTATTAACGGAAGTGCTTACTTGAATTGATTTTAAGTTCTTGCTCAAGCTACTTGGAGGTATTGTCCAATTAGGAGATGACTCGGAAATGGCTGCATCAGATTGCGAAGTCATAGCAGATGAACTTATATCGCTTTCAGAGATTTCTATACCAAAAAGTGTCCTCTTTATTCGTTTCTCCGTTTTATTCTGATCAGAAGTGAAAAGCTTAGCAGGAGGATCGCAGGATATCCTAGCTAAAATGAATTCTAGAGAGACTCCTCGCCCGACCGCCCCCTTCCCTTTTGTAGATATAATGACCAGCGTGCTTCTGATAAGAGTCGTATGTGCAGGCAAGAATTTGAAAGTAATGAAACTTGTAACGCGGTGCTTAGATTCTGTATGGAACAATATCCCGGGAAGTACATCTTCAACTGCACTTCAGTTCCCATTCCTGCAATTAACCCGATAAGCATTAGGAAAATTCAACTCAGATATAGTGAGAATTCAACTTAGCCTCAGTACTGTCAACACAATCAGCAGAACCACATCATCAGATTGCACACTGAAACTCAACGCAACTCATTAGTTTCGAAATCTTTACTCACCAGACAGAGTAAATCAGCAAGAACCCGCAAAATGCCTAGCTTTTAACACATAATTTCAAAGTTGCATTTCATTTTCTAGTTATTATCGTTAATCGTTGCTCCACATAAGCACATTTCAACCCAATGTTCCTTTCCTGTCCATGAATTGTATGATTCCTCATCCAGAATCAGATTGCCTTGTATCCCAAGGCGTTCAATTCCCCCAAAACATTTAATTCTTTTTTTAACACGCTATATTCTACAGTAGTTTTTGTTAGAGTATATAGGATATGGAGGGTGTGGATCATGGCACATGTCGTTAGTTAAACAATTGAGGTAGTTAGGATTGTTGGAATTGTAAGATTCGGATAAGAAGATAAGATTGTGGCTTAATGAGTAAGATTTGTATAGAGTGAATATCCAACCATATAGAAATAGTATCTTTGTAATCAAATCATTCAAGCAAATACAAGTATAAAATTCTCTCTCTCTCTCTCTCTCTCTCTCTCTCTCTCTCTCTCTCTCTCTCTCTCTCTCTCTCTCTCTCTAAATCTTCTCTGTTTCCTTCTTCTTCCTCTGCTATCTTGCTAATATTCTTTCCTGCATATTACTTAACATGGTATCATCGCCGGACTAGGCTAATCGCCAACTCCGATCCTCTGTTCTTCCGCTGTTTTTTTTTATTCTTTTTCGTGGTGGTTGTTAAGTTCTTTGGTGGAGTTGTCTTTCACCAGCTCATTCGTAGTTGTCCAAGCTTTGGAATCTTGATTCTTGGAGCTCTGGTATTGGTTCTTGAAGACCGTTCACTTCCACTATACATTTCTTGTGTTGTGCTTGTGTCTTATTTGTGTTTCTGGGCACCTCCGACTACCAATGTATGTGTTTCTCAATCTGCAAATTGTTGCACATAAGGTGTTCGACCTTTTTCCCTAGTGATATCTTCCTCTCAATTTTCTCAAAATGGTCACTGCAAATCAGTTGCAAATCTTGCAATCGCCAATTACTGGCTTGATTTCTTCGGTCTCTACATCCGTTTCTCTCAAGTTGGATGAGACCAATTACCTTCAATGGCACTTTCTATTGCACTTGCTGCTTGAGGGCCATGGCATTATGGGATTCGTTGACGGATCAAATTTGTGTCCTTCTCAGTATGCAGCAACCTCTGCACATTCAGTACTCCAAAATGGTTCCTCTGCTAGCCCTGAATCAGATGAGTTTAAAGCATGGAAAATGCACGATTATGCTTTGATGTTGCTCCTTACTGCAACACTTTCTTCATCCGCAATTTCCTGTGTGATTGGTAGCACAAGCTCTCGAGAGATGTGGGTTCGTCTCCAAAACCATTTTTTCTTACCAAGTACAAAAACCAGTATAATCCAGTTACAGACTTATCTTTACAACATGAAGAAAGGATCATATTCAGTTTCCCAATTTCTTCAAAGAATTAAAGAAGCAAAGGATGGACTTTCTGCTCTTGGTGTCACACTTGTTGATGAAGACTTTGTGCTCATTGCGTTGAATGGACTCCCTGCAACATACAACACATTTAAATGTGTAATCAGAGGGCGTGAGGGTGTTATTTCACTCGAGAACTTTCGTCAACAATTGCTTGCTGAGGAAGCCATTGTGGATTGTGCTTCTGTGGCACCCTTTATGTCTACTGTAGTAACTAAATCTGGTGAGTGTCAGACACAAGGTCTTTTCTTCCATCTCTCTAGCTCTCAGTTACATGATGGTTTCAATGATGGTTATCATGCTCAATACAATTTTAGTTCATGCCAATCACACTTAGGTAATAATGTTGATGGTTATAATGGTGTGTATAGAAATTTTCGATTCAAGAATCATGGTAAAGGGAGGTTCCATTACAATAATGGTGCAACCTACAAGTCTTTTCCTAAATTTTCACCTGGAATTCTTGGCTCACCGCCATCTTCATATTTTAATTCTCCACCAACTGATTTTCCTACACATCAAATTTGTCCACAGAAGGATCATTTTGATGATGATTGTTATCCTAGACATCATGATCAGTCTTCAGTTTCAACCCATGAATCATGTCAAAGCACATTGGATCAACAATTCAAACTAGGTTGTCCAGTCATCCTGCAGAACCATGAAACACCTTTACAGTGTAATTATGATGTTGAAATTCATACGGTTTATGATTGCAAGTCTGGTTCTCTCTCTGACTTCATTGTTTCAAAAGATGCAATGTTTTTAGATGATGCCACAACCCAAGTGTTGGAATGTATTGACAACGAAGGTACAGAATCTCAGTTGATTTCAATGGGTTTACAACCGGGTATTCAAGTGACATTTCCGGTTCTTGACTCTGACAACAAGACAGACATTAGTGTTCTTGCTCAAACTGTTGCACTTGCACATAAGTTCAGAAGATTTTATGTATTTCGGTTATGCCATGGTGGATGTCAATTCGATATTCAGTTAGGCTATCATATGAGAATTTGTGACAAGGGTGGGGGCACCAGGTCTATGTTGATTTGGCTATGGTACACATGATATGGCAGTAATATACAAGCTCAAGATGCTAAGGGGGTTTTCTTATTGTAGAGACTTTGTGCAGCAGCAACCTCACTATCCAATTGCATGGAATATTGCACTAATGATTCTTTGAGAACCTGACTGCTTCAACCTCATGATTGGGTGCCCCAATCTTGAGTTTGAGGGGGGATGTTAGAGTATATAGGATATGGAGGGTGTGGATCATGACACATGTCGTTAGTTAAACAATTGAGGTAGTTAGGATTGTTGGAATTGTAAGATTCGGATAAGAAGATAAGATTGTGGCTTAATGAGTAAGATTTGTATAGAGTGAATATCCAACCATATAGAAATAGTATCTTTGTAATCAAATCATTCAAGCAAATACAAGTATAAAATTCTCTCTCTCTCTCTCTCTCTCTCTCTCTCTCTAAATCTTCTCTGTTTCCTTCTTCTTCCTCTGCTATCTTGCTAATATTCTTTCCTGCATATTACTTAACAGTTTTCTCTATGAAGGAGAAAGTCTGTACTACAGTTGTAATTACATTTTTACTGTTTTACTGTTTTTAACTCTGGTTGAAATTAGTCCATACTAGTCTAGTATAGAGCAATCTCCGTATCAGCAAACTAACAAGAAGTCTCGGAGTTTTGTTAGTACCAAACGGATTGCTGTAGAAATAAACGGATTTGAAAATTAGATTAGATTTTTCTTTTTTTGGCAAACGAAAAGAGTGACTTGCCCTGATTAAAAGGAAGTTTAACTAGGTCTTTTTTTAAGAAGAAGATTACGATATTTCATTCATTGATAATAGAGCATTACAAATACATATCATGAAGAACTCGGCCCCAATATAGTCCAACTCATAAAATAAGGAAAAAAAAACAAGTAAAAGTAATACCCCAAACCTAAACCTAAACCTAAGCCTAAACCTAAACCATGGTAGAAGGTACTTGAGGAAGCTCATCAGTTTATTCTTCGGGTTCCGTTGCGAATCGTCCGGTGATCATGTTCAGATGCTCTTTCAATTTGTCAAATGTACGAACAACTGATGCAACTGCACTTTTATACAACGCTTCAAGGTATTTGCAGGTGTACTCAACTACAACGCTCACAAACCAAACAACCCGAAAGAATAGTGCAGCTAGCCCTAAACCTGGCACAAGGATCACCACTTCTAAAATCAAGGCAAGAGTTCCAAAGAGAGGGCTAATCTTATTGATGATTGATTCTGCCAAACATGAATTAGGGCCTCTAAACCCAATTAGTGATCCGCCATAAGGGAGTATGGCAACGATAAGAGACACCATAGTCGGGTAGTTTGTATCGAACAGAGACTCATTTTTAGCTCCCTGCTTCAGTTGGATGAAGATGCCTAGCATGGTGATGAGGGAAGAGATATACTTATGCAATACCATTGTAGAACGTTCTTCGTCGCTTGTGCTGTTATATATACAGTTAAAGAGAAAATTAAATGGAATTGGAGTATCTAGAAATTAATCAAGTCAATATATCAACTGAAATCAACTAAGTACGCAAGCAATGGTAAATTGTAACAGGGTACCTATCTAGTTGCTATTTTCTTAAATGATTGTTATAACGAATCGATCTAAACATTCGACACTCTTAATTGTCAAAAAAAAAAATGCCTAGACTTATCAAGAGGTGAGTTCTTGATGAATTAACCGCTAATCAATCAGTTATTTTCTTCATTTTTAGGTTAGATACGAGGGAATGTAATCTTGGAACCCACCCTCTCTCACTAATTGGGGTAGTATTCCTCCCCCCCACCCCCCCACCCCATAACTTAATAAGCTATTTGGGTACGTACAACGCATGAACCAATTTCATTTCCAACACAACATCGTTTATAACAAGTTAAGTGTTGTTTTGGATGCCCACTTCCCCCATGGCCTCATCGTACAATAATATGGATTTATCGGTATTCAATCAAGTCGGGTTACATCCACTGCGTATATATGACATAAATATGTGCCATTAAATGTGATACCCTAACATTTTCTCCAAATAAAAGGCGAGGAAAAAAAAGGGGGGGAAGCAGAGTGTACGCTTACCCTTCCAGTTCTGAACGTCGAAAGACGTTAACAACAATGTCCGGGACACGATCCATCTGTGTATATATATATGACACTTCTGTACAGAGGAAAACAAACACAAAATCCAAATCGTCAGATCGAAAACTCGTCACACCTTCACACAGACGCAAGAGCTATGTTTTCTTTTTCTTTTCTTTTTTTGTAATTTCCAGCGAAAGAGAACTCCAAAACAGAAATTAGAGACGAAGAATATGGTCAATAGCGGCCGTCAAGCTTAAGACAGTAGTTAAGATGGCAGGCAGATATTCAAATGCTACCGTAACCGGTTAGTTTTGAGCTACTCACAAAATGAAAGCAACAACAACAACAACAACAACAACAAAGCCTTTTCCCACTAAGTGGGGTCGGCTATATGAATCCTAGAACACCATTGCGCTCGGTTTTGTGTCATGTCCTCCGTTAGATCCAAGTACTCTAAGTCTTTTCTTAGGGTCTCTTCCAGAGTTTTCCTAGGTCTTCCTCTACCCCTTCGGCCCCGAACCTCTGTTCCGTAGTCACATCTTCGAACCAGAGCGTTAGTAGGCCTTCTTTGCACATGTCCAAACCACCGTAACTGATTTTCTCTCATCTTTCCTTCAACTTCGGCTACTCCTACTTTACCTCGGATATCCTCATTCACAATCTTATCCTTTCTCGTGTGCCCACACATCCCACGAAGCATCCTTATCTCCGCTACACCCATTTTGTATACGTGTTGATGCTTCACCGCCCAACATTCTATGCCATACAACATCGCTGGCCTTATTGCCGTCCTATAAAATTTTCCCTTGAGCTTCAGTGACCTACGACGGTCACACAACACGCCGGATGCACTCTTACACTTCATCCATCCAGCTTGTATTCTATGGTTGAGATCTCCATCTAATTCTCCGTTCTCTTGCAAGATAGATCCTAGGTAGCGGAAACGGTCGCTTTTTGTAATCTTCGCTAGATTGCTCCGGTCATTAGTGTGGATAAGTATATAAATGGATAGAGATAGGAAAGCAAACACCAGATGTACGTGGTTCACCCATATTGGCTACGTCCATGAAATAAAGGAGTTCTCATTAATTGTGAAGGGTTTACACAAGTACATAGGTTCAAGCTCTCTTTTAGTGAGTACAAGTGAATGATTTAGTACAAATGACATTAGGAAATATTGTGGGAGAATGATCTCGTAATCACGAAACTTCTAAGTTCCGGAGTGTGGTATCGTCTTGACTTGCCTTATCTGTCTCGTAGGTAGATGTGGCATCTTCTCTGGAAGTACTCTTCCTCCAAGTCGCCGAGCTAGGGGATTTGCTGAAAGAGGTGACAGATAAGGTAAGCAATCAGAGCTCCAAGCAATCAGTCCCAGATCTAAACTTTGATTTCGAGTTCCGGCTGATTGTTCACATTCTCCCTATCTTGCAGGCAGCATGAAGGATAAAGAGAAGAAAAATGAGAAGAGATGATATGGGATACTTTTGCTTTTGAAGAAGTAACTTTCCACTGGCTTATTCTTGAACTAGGCTGGAGGGTTTTCTGGTTTCCTCCAGAGTATAAGGCCGACTGAAGAATTTGAGGGTCAAAACAAGTCCATCAAATCTATAGTACGTTCGACCCTGCTGATATGGGATACTTTTGCTTTTGACAGAGTAGTGGATGTATCGGCACGTGTGCTGTTACGTTTGTCTCCACATGCTTCCTTGTATCCTTCTTACTTGCCCTATCTGTTCCTCAGGCAGATGCGGTATCTTCCCTGGAAGCATAAGATGTTGAAGATGAGTACTCGAGAGCAATGCCAGGTAAGTAATCAAGTAAGGGGTTCCAGGCAGTCAGTTCCTGACTGGAAGCTTGATTCCAAGTGCTGACTGATTGCTCTCTTTCTCCTTGTCTTGCAGGTAAGAACAAGGCCAAAGGAAAAGACAGGGAAAAAACATGATATGGGATACTTTTGCTTTTAACCCTGATGATATGAGATATTCTTGCTCTAGTATAGCTTGTTTGCAGAGGTATTATCGGGGGGAAAGAAAGCTGAATATTTCGAAAGGCTTCTTTGGGAGTGCCCTCTCAGATATGAGGAAGGGTTGAGCATTTTTACAGGTCTGCCTGTCTGTTGGGGATGGAGGTCAACATATATAGGAGTCTCCCTAACAACAAGTAGTAATGCTATTCCTTTACCCTACTTAGTCATAACATGGTAGTGGGAGCTGCCAGCTTCACATGTTTTAACTCTGTCAGAGCACTTTGAAAAAGTGGTCTGTGGTATCTAGAAAGCTGATGTTGCGTGTAAAGATTACAGACAAGCTTTATCCAAGGAGATCTGGCTCTTGAAGTTGGGAAAGTGGTGCCTCTTCGGTTTTCGAACAAGCAATCATGTCGGAGATCTGGCTCTCGAGATTCGGAGAACGATGCATTTTCGATTTTTGAGAAAGCAATCCTGCTAGGGGTCTGGCTCTCGAGATTCGGAGAACGGTGTCTCTTCGATTTTTGAGAAATTAATCATGTTGGGAGTCTGACTCTCGAGATTCGGAGGGCGGTGCCTCTTCGATTTTGGAGCAAGCAATCTTGTTGGGAGTGTTTTCTCGAATGTGAGAAAAGGTTGGGCATGTTTGCTAGTCTATCTTGCCACGAAGCACAGAGGTTGACACACATGGACTTTCCAATTATCCAGCAGTGGTACTGTTCCTTTACCCTTGTGGGTAATAATATGGTAGCTAGACCTTCAAAATTTATGTGTCTAAACTTTGTTAGTGCTGTTTCTTTGCTATTTTTTTACCCTTCTTGGTCAGAGCGGTGTAGTGGGAACTGCAAGCTTCACGTGTCTCAACTTTGTCAGAGAACTTTGACAAAGTTATTTGTGGTACCCATGAGCTAATGTTGCGTGTGGGAAGTGGGTGATTGAACAGTAAGATTCATGTGCTTTCTACTTCACCAGAAATCTTCGACATAATGCCCATAATTTCCGTAAAGCTGACAGGTGCTGACAAGGCTGGAAAAGTAGGTGCCTCTTCGATTTCTGAGATCGGCCCTCGTGGTCTTTGAGCAGCCCAGCTTTTGAGAAAGCAAGCGCCTCTTCGATTTCTGATATCGGCCTTCGTGGTTTTTGAGCAGCCCAACTTTTGAGAAAGCAAACGTCTCGTGGTCTTTGAGCAGCCCAGCTTTTGAGAAAGCAAACGCCTCTTCGATTTCTGAAGCTCCGTCGAGTGCAGATTTGTATAGAGGCTGGCATTAAGTTCCAAAGCACACTTGAATCTCCACCAGTAGAAGCTCCATTCTTGCACTTCTAAGATCTTGATTTGTCCGACCTCTTCTCTCTTCAACACATTTGAAAATGTCTGGCCCCTCCGACCGTCGTTTTGACTTGAACCTTGTTGAAGAGGCAGCCACGCCTTCTCCAGACAACATATGGCGCCCATCCTTCGTCTCCCCTACTGGTCCTCTTACCGTTGGGGATTCTGTGATGAAGAATGATATGACCACTGCGGTAGTGGCCAGGAACCTTCTCACTCCCAAAGATAACAGACTACTTTCCAAACGGTTTGATGAGTTGGCTGTTAAGGATTCTCTGGCTCTCATTGTTCAGTGTGCAGGTTCTGTGTCTAACATGGCCCAACGCCTATTTGCTCGAACCCGCCAAGTTGAATAATTGGCGGCTGAAGTGATGAGTCTCAAACAGGAGATTATAGGGCTCAAGCATGAGAATAAACAGTTGCACCGGCTCACACATGACTATGCTACAAACATGAAGAGGAAGCTTGACCAGATGAAGGAATCTGATGGTCAGGTTTTACTTGATCATCAGAGATTTATGGGTTTGTTCCAAAGGCATTTATTGCCTTCGTCTTCTGGGGCTGTACCGCGTAATGAAGCTCCAAATGATCAACCTCTACTGCCTCCTCCTTCTAGGGTTCTGTCCAGTACTGAGGCTCCAAATGATCCCCCTCCAGTGCCTGCTCTTTCTGGGGCTCTACCGACTGCTGAGACTTCTCCTAAGCAACCTTTGTGAAGGCTCCCTCTTGTTTGTTTATTTTGACTCATGTATATGTACATATTTGTGACTTATCGGGGATATCAATAAATAGCTTTCCTTCATTTCAACGTATTGTGTTAAATACACCAAAGCCTTCTTCGCTAAGTTCTCTGAATTTTCTTTTGTTGAAGCTTGTATGTTGAAGCTTTGTGAGTGGAGCATGTAGGTTGAGGTAGTATTCCCTTAATTTCCCTAGTGAGGAAAACTTCTCGGTTGGAGACTTGGAAAATCCAAGTCACTGAGTGGGATCGGCTATATGAATCTTTGAACGCCATTGTGCTCGGTCCTGTGTCATGTCCTCCGTTAGATCCAAGTACTCTAAGTCTTTTCTTAGAGTCTCTTCCAAAGTTTTCCTAGGTCTTCCTCTACCCCTTCGGCCCTGAACCTCTGTCCCATAGTCGCATCTTCTATCGATGCGTCAGTAGGCCTTCTTTGCACATGTCCAAACCACCGTAACCGATTTTCTCTCATCTTTCCTTCAATTTCGGCTACTCCTACTTTACCCCGGATATCCTCATTCCTAATCTTATCCTTTCTTGTGTGCCCACACATCCAACGAAGCATCCTCATCTCCGCTACACCCATTTTGTGTATGTGTTGATGCTTCACCGCCCAACATTCTGTGCCATACAGCATCGCCGGCCTTATTGCCGTCCTATAAAATTTTCCCTTGAGCTTCAGTGGCATATGACGGTCACACAACACGCCGGATGCACTCTTCCACTCATCCATCCAGCTTGTATTCTATGGTTGAGATCTCCATCTAATTCTTCGTTCTTTTGCAAGATAGATCCTAGGTAATGAAAACGATCGCTCTTTGGTATTTCTTGATCTCCGATCCTCACCCCTAACTCATTTTGGCCCCCATTTGCACTGAACTTGCACTCCATATATTCTGTCTTTGATCGGCTTAGGCGAAGACCTTTAGATTCCAACACTTCTCTCCAAAGGTTAAGCTTTGCATTTACCCCTTCCTGAGTTTCATCTATCAACACTATATCGTCTGCGAAAAGCATACACCAAGGAATATCATCTTGAATATGTCCTGTTAACTCATCCATTACCAACGCAAAAAGGTAAGGACTTAAGGATGAGCCTTGATGTAATCCTACAGTTATGGGAAAGCTTTCGGTTTGTCCTTCATGAGTTCTTACGGCAGTCTTTGCTCCTTCATACATATCCTTTATAGCTTGGATATATGCTACTCGTACTCCTTTCTTCTCTAAAATCCTCCAAAGAATGTCTCTTGGGACCCTATCATACGCTTTTTCCAAATCTATAAAGACCATGTGTAAATCCTTTTTCCCATCTCTATATCTTTCCATCAATCTTCGTAAGAGATAGATTGCCTCCATGGTTGAGCGCCCTGGCATGAACCCGAATTGGTTGTCCGAAACCCGTGTCTCTTGCCTCAATCTATGCTCAATGACTCTCTCCCAGAGCTTCATTGTATGACTCATTAGCTTAATACCCCTATAGTTCATGCAATTTTGTACGTCGCCCTTATTCTTGTATATAGGCACCAAAGTGCTCGTTCGCCACTCATTTGGCATCTTCTTCGTTTTCAAAATCCTATTGAAAAGGTCAGTGAGCCATGTTATACCTGTCTCTCCCAAAACTTTCCACACTTCGATTGGTATATCGTCTGGGCCTACTGCTTTTCTATGCTTCATTTTCTTCAAAGCTACAACCACTTCTTCCTTCCGGATTCAACGATAAAAAGAGTAGTTTCTACACTCTTCTGAGTTACTCAACTCCCCTAAAGAAGCACTCCTTTCATATTCTTCATTGAAAAGATTATGAAAATAACCTCTCCATCTATCTTTAACCGCGTTCTCTGTAGCAAGAACCTTTCCATCCTCATCCTTGATGCACCTCACTTGGTTTAGGTCCCTTGTCTTCTTTTCCCTTGCTCTAGCTAGTTTATAGATATCCAACTCTCCTTCTTTGGTATCTAGTCGCTTATACATATCGTCATAAGCCGCTAACTTAGCTTCTCTCACAGCTTTCTTCGCCTCTTGCTTCGCTTTTCTATACATTTCACGATTTTCATCGGTCCTATCCTTGTATAAGGCTTTACAACATTCCTTCTTAGCCTTCACCTTTGTTTGTACCTCCTCATTCCACCACCAAGATTCCTTTTGGTGTGGGGCACACGACGGTAGAACAATGGAAGGAGCTCTGTACAGTGTTCGTCGCCTGAAACGCAAATTACTGGATCAGAAAGCCGTCTCTGGATTATACTTGTAGAGCTTCAGAGCGGGCTTGCAAACTGTATGTGTGAGAGTGGGGCCAGGGTAAAGTCGGGAAAGGAGGGCTGCTTGAGTGACCAATCAGGATAAAATCAGAAAACCTTATATGGCTAAACTTTGCCAGCTTTGCCCGGGGGATTTCACCAAGAAGATTCAACATAAGATATAGTTGCTTTTTATTTAGTTTTGAACAAACTTTTTATTTAGTTTTGAATCTTATATGGCTAAACTTTTTATTTATTTGCCAGGGGCATTCTTTGAAATTTTTGGGAATAAAAAATCGAAGAATTGTTGCTTCGTCTTCGGAGGAGGAGGATGGCCAAGTCTGTGTAGGTTAAACTGGAGTAGTGGGGAGGAGTGAGGAAAAGTGTGGGAGTTGGGAGTGGTATTTATCGGGTGGGATTGGGGATTTGGGTTCAACTACATTCAAGTGCTTTTTATTTAGTTTTGAATTCACTGCTCAAATAGGAGGCGTGGGCCACAGGTCGCACATAGGCTTTTCCAATCAGTATGAAAAGTGAACACAAAAATTAAAAATTAAGACGAAGCAAATCTTCCGAGAGTGGGGCCAATGTGGTTGACTTTTCATACTGGCATTTTACAAAATTTTTTAATTTTCTGCTAAGTGTTTGGGAGGGGATCATAAACTGCTAGGGCTAAATTTTTTAATTTTCTGCTAAGTGTTTGGGAGGGGACCATAAACTGCTAGGGCTAACTGGTTTTGAAATAGTTGAAAACACGACCTTTTGAGGTGGAAGGGCAATGCTTACATGTGAGGATACAAAACCACACGCTTTGTAAAACCATACTGGCATTTTACAAAATTTTTTAATTTTCTGCTAAGTGTTTGGGAGGGGACCATAAACTGCTAGGGCTAACTGGTTTTGAAATAGTGTCTAAGTGTTTGGGAGGGGACCATAAACTGCTAGGGCTAACTGGTTTTGAAATAGTTGAAAACACGACCTTTTGAGGTGGAAGGGCAATGCTTGCATGTGAGGATACAAAACCACACGCTTTGTAAAACCATACTGGCATTTTACAAAATTTTTTAATTTTCTGCTAAGTGTTTGGGAGGGGACCATAAACTGCTAGGGCTAACTGGTTTTGAAATAGTCGAAAACACGACCTTTTGAAATAGTTGAAAACAATATCAGCTCAGAGTGGTGCTTAACAGAAAAGCTAAACACCCAGTGCCCGAAGGAGAAACTTCGCATATCCTCTCAGAAAAGCTAAAACGAGAGATTCCAATTTCCACCAATAAGGATCAACTTGCTAAAGGGTGGGAGTGGCCAGGGGCACCCTCACTCCTATAAATACCACTCCCAACTCCCAAACTTTTCCTCACTCCTCCCTACTACTCCAGTTTAACCTATACAGACTTGGCCATCCTCCTCCTCCGAAGACGAAGCAACAATTCTTCGATTTTTTTTCCCCAAAAATTTCAAAGAATGCCCCTGGCAAATCAATAAAAAGTTTAGCCATATAAGATTCAAAACTAAATAAAAAGTTTGTTCAAAACTAAATAAAAAGCAACTATATCTTATGTTGAATCTTCTTGGTGAAATCCCCCTGGCAAAGCTGGCAAAGTTTAGCCATATAAGATTTTCTGATTTTATCCTGATTGGTCACTCAAGCAGCCCTCCTTTCCCGACTTTACCCTGGCCCCACTCTCACACATACAGTTTGCAAGCCCGCTCTGAAGCTCTACAAGTATAATCCAGAGACGGCTTTCTGATCCAGTAATTTGCGTTTCAGGCGACGAACACTGTACAGAGCTCCTTCCATTGTTCTACCGTCGTGTGCTCATAAAAGTAAGTGCTGCTTTTTATTTTTTTTTGTGCTTTCATTTTGTGAGTAGCTCAAAACTAACTGGTTACGGTAGCATTTGAATATCTGCCTGCCATCTTAACTACTGTCTTAAGCTTGACGGCCGCTATTGACCATATTCTTCGTCTCTAATTTCTGTTTTGGAGTTCTCTTTCGCTGGAAATTACAAAAAAAAAAAGAAAAAGAAAACAGAGCTCTTGCGTCTGTGTGAAGGTGTGACGAGTTTTCGATCTGACGATCTGGATTTTGTGTTTGCTTTCCTCTGTACAGAAGTGTCATATATATATACACAGATGGATCGTGTCCCGGACATTGCTGTTAACGTCTCTCGACGTTCAGAACTGGAAGGGTAAGCGTACACTCTGCTTCCCCCCCCCCCCCCCCTCTTTTTTTTCCTCGCCTTTTATTTGGAGAAAATGTTAGGGTATCACATTTAATGGCACATACTTATGTCATATATACGCAGTGGATGTAGTCCGACTTGATTGAATAACGATAAATCCATATTATTGTGCGATGAGGCCATGGGGGAAGTGGGCATCCAAAACAACACTTAACTTGTTATAAACGATGTTGTGTTGGAAATGAAATTGGTTCATGCGTTGTACGTACCCAAATAGCTTATTAAGTTATGGGGTGGGGGGGTGCGGGGGGAGGAATACTACCCCAATTAGTGAGAGAGGGTGGGTTCCAAGATTACATTCCCTCGTATCTAACCTAAAAATGAAGAAAATAACTGATTGATTAGCGGTTAATTCATCAAGAACTCACCTCTTGATAAGTCTAGGCATTTTTTTTTTTGACAATTAAGAGTGTCGAATGTCTAGATCGATTCGTTATAACAATCATTTAAGAAAATAGCAACTAGATAGGTACCATGTTACTATTTACCATTGCTTGCGTATAATAATAATATGACTTTACCTCTATTTTTGTACAAGGAAGGCCATCACTATATCTATTAGTTGTTTCTATTATTTAAATTATTTGTCAAAGTCTCAAATTGGAAAAGATTTCACTTCTAATATCACTAATGCCTATTATGATAAAACATAATACTTAGTAATATGTGCTTAAGTTAGAATCATGTTGATGACGTTAGTGGTGAACTATGTTGCGCCTAAAATGTTTATTACCATATACTGAAGGAAAATGCTTATAACCCAATATAATTTTCTAACCATATATTTATAATATAGCACAAGCGAGGCTGGGGAACGTTATCGTCAAAGTTCTTCAAAGACATTGCACAAGTGTATTATATTTGCCATCCCCACGCTAGCCGGGTTTATCCAGCTTATGGACGGAGCTGGAGCTGCAGTATATCTGTTGTCCACGGAATACGACACGTTAGTGGCTTTGATTGTTGATATTGTGGTTTACATCGGTTCATGGGCACTGGCAGTCAAGATAGCTCCTGAAAATCCAGATTTGTCTGAGTTCATGGATAAGATTAGCCTCTTGTCTGGAACACTTGCCATAACCTTAGAATTGTTGATCATCGTTCCACCTTTGGGGTGGTTCGCCATCGCAGTATGGATCATTTGCCTTGTGATTGCAGTAACAAAGTTTGTGATTGCAGTAACAAAGTCATACCATGAAATTGCAGATGTTTTGAAAAATTCGTATCAGAGAGCACTTGAACAGCTTCGTCAGCTGTTTAACAAACTGAAAGAGGTGTTCATGAATATTGGTGCAAGTGGAGTTGTTGCATCCGGAATGTTTGACAAACTGAAAGAGTTCTTCATGAATATTGGTGCAAGTGCAAAAGTTATTGCATCCGGAATGTTTGACAAATTGAAAGAGTTGGTTATGGGATCCGATCAACCGAATGGTGCAAGTGCAAGTGCAGGAGATGTTTAAATAACATCCGTAGCAGTCTAGAAGAAGATAAGCTTAAGTAAGCTACCTTCGTATAAAATACTTTCCTTGTATTATCTCATCAGACTTTTCATTATCATTTCATGTCTGATTTCACTTTTCTTTACCAATTGAGGCCCTTAACTGGCTATAGTGGATGTTGATACCAAAGTATAAGTTTTGAGGTAAAATTGCCACTTATAATTAAAGAAGAGTAACTTACATGAAATGAGTTTACCGTCACGTAACTTATTGAGTTAGTAAACCGATAAGATGTGTTGAAAAAGAGCACACATGTCATTCTTTTATTGGAACAAAACATCATGGTACCAATAAATCAGTTTCATACAACTTATTTACACTTGAATTTTGAGTGTGCTCTATGTTTATTCTTTTACAACTTGTTTTCTATATTTCATATACCATACAACTTGAACTTCAATTTATTTTGCTGAGATGAAAACAAAAATAAAAATGAGCAACCTACCATGATTTGCATTCTGTACGAAATATCCAACAATATCATTAGTCAATTGAAGGAGAGTTAAATCTAAAAGCCCGGGGGAAATTGGTTATTTATAAAGTTCAGGGGTAATTGGTTAAAAATAAAGTTCAAGAGGTAAGTTGGCTAATTGTAAAAGTTCAATGAGGTAATCGGCTAAAATTAAAGTTTATGAGGAAATTGGTAACTCCATACAAATTTAGGGGGCAAATGTACAAATATGCCTATTAATGAATAAGAGGTTCCTAATTTTCAATTTCTTCCATATTTAGTTAACGACACATGTCATCAACAGTTAAATATCTACCCAAAACCTACTAGCTAATTAGGAATATGAGCTTATCTAAGACCCCCTTTTTCGGTCTTCTTCATTCGTCATTTCTTTCGTAAATCTATATATTTGTTCTCTATTTATTGTTCACAAATAATAAAAACGTAACAGTAATCATATGGGTACTAATCCAATTCCATAAAAGCCCATCTAATCAAAGTTAAAATGTATTAACGGCCGAGCAAAAGGAAAGCAAAGGAAATTGTATTAACGGTTGTTCAGGTTAATACTCTGCTTGTTTTTCCAGTTTGGTAAATTGAATTTTCATTTAAACTCTAATCTATTGCCACATGTATGGCAGAGATGAATTGTACTGTTGATGAGCTATTATCTTATTAAGCTGTCCAATGTAGTGGGAACAATTATCCAATGGGAAATATAGAAGCGGGTGCACTTCCGTTTTATCCACGTCTTGTTCCGTTGAGTTATAAATGGTTTTACGGATGTACGACATTATCACGAAATCGTGCGCCCATGAAATTGAAAAACGTATAAATTTAAAATTGACAAAAAACTGAGAAAATAAAGTGTATTGCAGTCTTATTGGATTAAGAATGTGATTGTGTAAATCCTATCATACCTTAGAATATATTTATGAGATTCTATCACATCTCTTAGACTATATATTGTCCTATTAGAGTTGTAATTGTATTGGGGTAAAAAGTTTACATTCCCTATTGTTATAAATAAAGACACAATTAATGAAATAACATATTTCGTAATTACACATCTCTCTCCTCTCTTGTTGCCACCGCACTCTTATCCAACAATTTTCTATGTTCAAGCCCCTATCTTCAACTTCTTTACGTCAGCAATATTCTATGACTAACCCCCAACTTAAGCAAGTTGCTTTTAAACACAAGTCTTGATTGGTTCATTAAAAATGTCTACGAAATGACTACGCCTTCGAGTACCTCAAAACGTTGGATGAAAATGTAATTGCATCAGTTGTTCATACATTTAGCAAATTGAAATACTATCTGAACATGATCATCCGATATTTCACAACGAAACCCGAAAAACAAACTAATGAGCTTCCTCAAGTAACTTCTACCACGGTTTAGGTTTGGGGTATTTTTTTTACTCGTTAATTTTTTTTTCCTTATTTTGTTGGGTTGATGCCACTCACTCATATTACTTTTAACTAATCTATCAATATTTCTTTGAACCCAAATTTAAGACCTAAACTGCCCTCACAAACCAAAATGCAAATATATTTGAATATTAAGGATGAAATTAAAATTAAATTTCCAAAAGAATTTGAGTCTTGGAGTTGACCAATCAGATTTGGATAATAAAAAAAAAGCAAAATCCAAAAAAGCAATCAAAATTTTAAATTATGTGCAAAAATGCAAATAAAAATATAATACAAAAATGGCTGCACTTTTCAAATTTCTCTCTCATAATTGTTAAGTCTGACGCAAAAGACAATGGAGCCACGATCCTTTGAACGCAAGTGGAACATACACACGACTACGTCAGACATCAAACGTCACGGTTGGGTTACGTGGCGGAACATGATCACTCGCGTGGATAACACACCCGGAGGCAGATCGAATGATTGTATGGAATCAGCCACACTTTCGGAAACTGTTACGTTGTTGCTTCAGCGAACCCCGTTGTCTCGATCTTTTTAAGTACTTTCTGAATATAATTATATTTGCACCCAAAAAGCATGGAACGTCGGGAGAATCTAGAAAATGTTGAAAAAACCAAATTAATATAATTAAAAAAATGATTATGTCATTGACGAGTCTCGTTCTCTCATTAACTTAATCTAATCAAAGATGTATTACCATTTGACGAAGGATTTAATATTAAAAATTAAATTAAAAATAATCTTTAAGATTGTCAGAACTCTTTACTTTAGTCTTTGAAATTTAAAATCCTTAGAAGTAGTATATTAGATTGTCCACATTCAATCATTTTGATTATTTCGTGAAAATTCTTGTTTAAATTGAAAGACTAAAATAATTGATAATAGACAATCTTAAACTACTCTTATTAATTTTAATTGACATAAAATCAATTTAGATAAAAAAAAACTTAAATGAATATTTCTACCCTTTATATCAAATACAAAAATGCATAATCATGTATTCGTCTGTCCGGGTGACCGAGAGAATATATTTCTTTATCTCACATTTCCTCAAAAACCCATAAAAAAAAAGTAATATTAAATGTGGGAAAAAATCACTGGAGCAAAAGCCATAGAAGAAGAGAGTGGGGGGCATAATTTTGGAATAAATGTGCAGACCACAAGTTGACAAATTAGAGTCACTGTTGTTCTTGAACAAGTCATTTGTTGTTGTTGGTTTCTGGGTTCTCTGAGTGTGGGGGAATTAAAAAGGAAAGAGCTTTCTGTGTTTGGGATATGGGAAATTGAAAAGGAAACCTCTTTCTCTGATTTTCTCATCAGATTCTGCTCCAGCAGCAGATCTGATTTGCTCTGTGACAATAATCCCAATTTTTTTTTAATTGTTTAATGTTAGTTCAGAACAGAAGTACCTACTTTTGTTGCTGCTCTTTTGTATTGCGGCTGTGAATTTTGATGGAGTTGGATTGGTTTGTGGGTCGTTGGAAATTTGGGTGAATTCGTTGGGCAAAGCCTTGCGGAAGATTATTAACCATATGAGGTAATTTTCTATTCTCAATTTTCTGATTTATTTTCAAATTTTTAATTTAGTCTGCAGATTATTTTATAATTTAGTTATCTGTAATCTGTTTCTTTTATAAATTTGTTTGTATATTTGACTCTCTATATAATTATATATGTATGTATATATAATTTTTTATCTTTGGTTCTGCTGTTTTTCAATCTAGGCTTAGATTTTGGACTCTGTTTATTTCTTAATCCGTAAGATGAACAGTCATAACTCAAATTTCGAATAGTAAATCTTGGACGGATCATGGACATGAAAGGAACATTGGGTTGAAATGTGCTAATGTGGAGCTAGGATTAATGATAATCACTAGAAAATGAAATGCAATTTTGAAATTATGTGTTAAAAGCGTTTTTTGGCATTTCGTGGGTTCTTGCTGGTTTACTCTATCTGCTGAGTAAAGATTTCTGCTTTCTTAGTTTGCAATCTGATGATGTGATTCTGCTGATTGTTTTGACAGTACTGAGGCTAAGTTGAATTCTCACTATATCTAAGTTGAATTTTGCTAATGCTTCTCGGGTTAATTGCAGGAATGGGAACTGAAGTGCAGTCGAAGATGTATTTCCCGGGATATTATTCCATACAGAATCTGAGCAGCAATGTCGGCCATGGGAGCAGGTCCCTACTCCACGAGAACACGAACTTGAAGAATGGGCAGCAATACGAAGTGTTCTTGACAAGGCCAGTTATTGATGGATTTCACGGACGCGATAAGGATGAGTCAATTTTCAGGCATCAGGTGTATATTCTAGAACCTACATCTGTTGAGTTCTAAAGTGTAGTAATGGTCATAGATCTTACTGTAGTATTTAGAAAGATTGAATAACGGTTTTATATTGGTAAGAAAGTGTCGAACTTTGAGTGCTCAAATTCGTTAGCCAGCAGTATAATGCCTTTGCCTTTGTCTGTGATTTTCTTATTCAGCTCAATGAACTCCATCATCTTTACGAAAGGCAAAAGGACCTGATGAACGACATCAAAAGCAAAGAGCTGATCAAACATCAAAAGGTAGCAGGGTCACAATCAACTTTCTCATCATCCGGCTTTCCAACTGGAGACGACAGAAAGAGTTGGTCCATTTATGGTAGACAATCTACATCGAGTACTTGTATCAGCCACTCTCCTTGCGATTCTATTGGAAAAACCCTGCAAAACAGCGGTGTCCCCAGCCAAAGTAGAGTAGGGATGAAGGACCACGAATCTTCGGATTCCAGAGTGAAGAAGCCTTGAAGAAGATTGTTCAATCTTGAACTTCCAAAAAGAGTTGGTGATCTGCATTTAAAGAATGAAATCCAAAAAGAGTGGTCAACAAATGCTCTTAGAGATGGTAAGGGTCTAGTTATATTATTTCGTGTTTATTTCCGTTGGTAATTCGGATTTTGTATTTAAGCTCTAAATTCCATAATTGTTCAATCTTACCACATTACAAGTTTCATTACTTTCAAACTCTTGCCTGCACATACGACTCTTATCGGATGCACGCTGGTCATTATATCTACAAAAGGGAAGGGGGTGGTCGGGCAAGGAATCTGTCTCTAGAATTCATTTGTAGAGAAGAAACTCTCTTAAGCTATTTCATAATTAGACTACATGAATATACCCCTGGTGAATTTCTTACCATTTACCAACACAACCAAACAAGTAGTTAATTATGTTTCCTCCATCGTTTACTTTACTGGTAATAAAGCTCAAGATTGGAAAATCTTACAAAGGGTTGCAGTTCTCTTCATTTTGAACTAACGGATTGATATGCCTTTTTTCAGAGCAAACAAGAAATTCTTCTGGCGGAAATTTGGGCTTCAAGATTTTAATAAGCCATATGAATCAGCAGAAAATGAAGCTAGGATACCCTGTGATCCTCCTGCTAAGCTTTTCACTTCTGATCAGAATAAAACGGAGAAACGAATAAAGAGGATACCTTTTGGTATAGAAATCTCTGAAAGCGATACAAGTTCATCTGCTATGACTTCGCCATCTGATGCAGCCATTTCCGAGCCATCTCCTAGTTTGACAATACCTCCAAGTAGCTTGAGCCAGAACTTAGCATCAATTCAAGTAAGCACTTCCGTTAATACCTCCACACAATCTAATAGGGCTTCAATCACGATGCCACAAAGCCGTGAAGTAACCAGGGAAAGATTGCTTCTAGACTGTAATACAATACAGTCAACTCCTAGTCTGAATGACACAGTGTCACACCAAACCAGTTTTTATTTTTTTTCCGCGCTAAGTTGGAGGCCAATGGATTACAGGCTTGTCACCCCTCAATGAGCCTTGCCCGCCAAGGGAACCATTCAAGTTCGGGTCACCGGGTGGATGTCAAAGCTGCAATTGATGTGAATGATGTTCCTCCTAATAAATATCTGCACGGAGTAGCTTGTTAACAAAGTATAATTTCTCTCAATGGGCTGAGGAACTAAGAAAACCGAGAAGGAAGATTACATTGGCTTGAAGCACTGCCACTTTGCAATGGGAAATCTTCCAAATAAATTGAAAGCAGACGCACGTGTAGAGAGCAACTGAAAGCAGACGGTCTGGTTCTAGACGAGGATTTTCAAACGAGATTTCTGGTTCTAGACAACAAATAGATTTAAATAGATGTGTAACTGAAGAAGAAACTGAAACGACTGTCGCTTCCCCAATTATGAGGACAGAAACTGTGATGGATTTGGAAGCACCGGTGATAGTTGAAACAATTATATATGGGGAAGATTCCACTGAAAGAAGGCGTAAAGAACCTCTTGACTCACCTCATGAGGGCCTTATCAGAGTTGCAGCCGAGGCTCTAGTTGCCATCTCATCATCCCAAGCTCCTGATATGCAGGAAAATGCCATTTATAGCAATCTGGAAGCTTCGGAAAACGACTCCCTTCTTTGGTTTGCAGAATTAATTTCTACACATGATGGAAATCTTGACAATGGAAATGCGGCAGAGGTTAAGCAAACTTTTTGTGATGAAGAGGCTTTTCCCGCTCACATGGATTTTTTTTAGCACATGACATTAAATTTGGTGGAAACCAAAGAAGAGCATCCATGCTATGTGCCTCCAAATTCAGACAACCTCATAGAAGAATGACATTGTCAAAACGGCCACGAAGAGGCCAATCGAGAAGGGGGAGGCAACGGAAGGACTTCCGGAGAGATGTACTTCCCGGTCTTGCTTCTTTGTCAAAAAATGAGGTGACTGATGATCTTCAAATAATTGAAGGGTTGGTTAGGAAATTTGGTGGGAGTTGGCAGTTAAGTTTGTCACAAAGAAATTCAGGGAAGGGTGGTAGGGGAAGGGGGAGGAAACGTATGGGAATTTCTGCTCCGTCTACTAATGTGGCTGAAGTTAGCCAGCCCCAGATTGAGCAACCAATATGCGAGGAGCTGCAAGGACCTGAGGAGAGAAGTTTAACCTGTTGGGGTAAGAGGACAAGGCGTCCACCAAGGCAAAGATATCCGATAGATAATTCTCCTGTTCCTCAAAACTAAACTTGGAGAGCAATCCTTTCCATAGAGATACAGAAGTGCATCGGAGTAGAGCCAACATGCATGGATCTTCCCTCGGATTTTTCAAGCCGTGGAGTTGTAACTGTACATATGTTATGCCAAATTGAGTCATCCTTAATTTGGTTTCCGATATTCTGAGTGAACTTGTATGATTAATCAAAATAAGTTTACAGAAGAATTTGTTGAACTACCGTGAGAGTGTAACATAAACTACAGGAGCCTTCAAGCCCAGAACCATGGGTATCCATGCTGGTGCGCTTAACCACAAGGTTAGGAAGAAGTCCAGTACTTAACGTTGATTTTTGCATCCATTCTTCTCCTCTTTCATTCACGCAGGCCACCGGCATCTCAGTTTGGTGAAAGTCTGAACTCATACAGAGAATGTTGCATCTACTCTCCTCTTCATTTCGTCACAAGCAGATTGCAAAAGTATAAGACAAACATACACAATAACTTTTGGTTTTCAAATTCCAGGTCCAAGTTATGGATCAAAAAAGTTTTGTTTCCAGCCATAACATTTGCTGATATTATGTACAACACACCACCTCGTCAACTCTCTCTTTATATTACTTGTAGTACAAGAAAAAAGCGCCTCTTCCCATTTGCATAATGGATGCAAAAGTTAATATATTCATCCTCTATTCCAACATTTAGAAATGTAATTACAAAAGAATTGTTCGGGTTTTCATTTTAGTATACTAGAAAAAAACACTCTAACATTAACTAATAACAAATAAGAAAGGAAGTTGAGGATATTCGTGTTAAATTCATTGCATCTCGGATTCATATTATTCTTCTTATTAGTCTAGTATAAAATAATAATTGTTTGTAAGCAAAACAAACAAGAAAATAAAAAATATTTAAATCAACAACCACCATGTCATAAAATTGACAAATTGTCTGAAATTTTTAAACTTTTTTTTTAAATGGAAACTTTACACAGATAAAATGCAGTGTCCAATATTCACTGCATTTTAGCCACAATTTTCACTTTTAGTGGATACTCGCGTCATTTGGGAAGGTTTGTATTTTAGCCGGGGGTGTTGGGAAAATATACAATATTTCACCTTACCATTATTCACTCTGTGTAACATCCCACATTGATTAACAAAGAGGGGGTGATGTGCCTTATATGGGTGACCTCCTGAGAAGTTATCGTGTGAGTTCCTAGAAACAAAACCGTGAGGGCGTGGTCAGGATCCAAAGTAGACAATATCGTGTTACGGCGGAGTCAAGACTGAGATGTGACACTCTAGACATTTTGACGGAAAAAAAAAATTCACTCTGGCAAAATGCTGTTTTGAAGTAGTAGTCCTACTTCATACTCACACACCATTAAAACCTAGAAATTTTAACGTTCATTAAAACCTAAAGACCTTGACAAAAAAATTGCAAGGAAATAAAATTTTCATCAATGGAATAGAAGAGAGAGGGATCCATAGTGGAAAATGTCTTTCAATCTCAATAATACTCTTTGAGCTTTAATTTCAATAAGAGAGATTATATTCACACCCTAAATTACTTTTCCCACACTATTTTAATATTTTAATATTTTCTAAACATCAATAACACTTGATAGAAAATATTAAAAAAATAAAAAATGTATGGAGAAAGTAATGTGAAGTGTGTGATTATAAGCTCTCTGTCAATAATCTTGCTTGAGAACAAATATTTGAAGGAATTAATGAAAAGTAAAAGCCAACAATAAGATGCTTTGTAAAGTGCCCCTCTTTTTCTTTGTGCTTTCATTTTGTGAGTGTAGCTCAAATCGCATTACTCTAATTATATAGGTTTTGGTGTTAATTATTTTTATGTACTCATTATTTTTTGTTTTTTATTTTTTCTTCACAAGTTGGAAATTGCTTGTGCTGACAAGAAAAAGGGCATTTTCATGTGAAATCCATACTTATCACGTCATCGTTTAACAATTAACTTAACTAATTATGTAACAGAAGTTTGACATTTCTACTCATCCATCTTGTAGTATATATACTATTGTTTGTTAAAAAAATTATAGGACATAGGACATTAGAATGTTCAAACGATGATATATTAGTTTGGTATGTGACCAAAATTAAGGAAGTGAAATGTAATTTACGTGATGGTTTTTATATTAGTCATGGGTGTTGGGGCCCACAGGCTTGATTGTGATGGCGAACAAATGCTTTCTAGAAGTTATTGTAATTTTTTTAAGGGGTTTTTGAACTTTAATCCCTCAAGAAAATTAAAATTTAAAAAAAAACCTGGTGTTAGATTAAATATTGATTTTAGTCCCTAATATGCTTTTAATTCAAAATAATTAATGTGCATTTTATTTAATGTCTCCCATTAAATATTTAAATTTATTAATACACAAATTTTAATTTATTTTTTTACCAAAAAAAGTTTTTTAATTTATTAATTTTATTTAACATTCTTCAAACTTAAAAGACTCAATTAATGTACCTAAATGTTAGTATCGAAATATATTATATTGAACTAATATATTTAAATGTTAGTACCGAAATGTATGTGCCTAAATATATGCACCGAAATGCATTAATATTAAATTAATGTACCTAAATGTATGTACCGAAATGTATGCATTGAAATGTTAGTACCGAAAATGTATTATATTGAATTAATGTACCTAAATGTTTGTATTGAAATGTATGTACCGAAATGTGTGTACCGAAATGTATTATAATGAATTAAATATACCTAAATGAAGAAGATAAAGTACATCAAAATATATTGTATAACAAAAATTAGTTTATCTAAATGTTCACAACAAAATATATTACGATGAGTGAAATGAAAATAAAAATTATAATGAAATAAAATTAATACATTAAAAATTAGAAAGAAAAAGATAAATAATTAAAAAATAAAAATATAATTAATAAATGAGGTTATTAATGTATCAAGGGACTCAAATTAGATTTTGATCTTACTCATGGTTTTAATCAAAAAGTCATTTTTGCCAATGATTAAAATGAAGTTTTCTATAAGTTATCGTACATCGTGAGGTAAAAAATTATTATAATTTTTTATTAAAATTAAACATTACTTGATAAAAACTAACTGTACAATATACGATAAATAGATATGATTGGAGGATTACGAAATCTACAAAGAAAATCCGGTGAGATTCTCTCTAAAAAAAATTGAGAGAGAGAGAGAGACGCTCTGTGTATGTTCCCAAGTTGGGGTTTGCTTTCAAGTGGGCTTCAAGAAAGTTGTTTGATTTTTGAGCCAACAAAGTGGGGCCTTCATGTATATGTCTCCATCCGCACCACCATGTGATCGTAGGATACTGATCCTCTCAACATCCACAACTAGGGTTACTGAATTTTATTCACCAATCAGCCATTGCCACTGCCATTTACATGGAATTCAGTAGCCAAAGTCAATCCGCTGTTGTTTCTGTAAAAAGAAAAAAAAAAGACAATCCGCTGTTGTTTCCGCCGAAAAAAGAATAAGACAATCCGCTGTTTTTTCGGCTAAAAAAAAAAAAAATCCGCTGTTGGGACCAGAGCTCCTAAATACTGTTTAGAAGAATTTTCCTCTCCTAAAAAATTGTGAGAGAGAGAGAGTTAGATGCTGTGTGTCTGTATGTTCCCAAGTGGGCTTCGAGAAAGTTGTTTGATTTTTGAGCCACCAAAGTGGGGCCTTCATGTATATGTAGATCCGCACCACCTTGTGACCGTAGGATACCGATCCTCAAAACTTCCACCACAAGGGTTACTGAATTTTATTCACCAATCAGCCATTGCCACTGCCATTTACATGGAATGTTTTTTTGGTCAAAGCCATTTACATGGAATTCAGTACCCAAAGACAATCCGCTGTTGTTTCCACAAAAAAAGAAAAAAAAAAAAAAGACAATCTGCTGTTTAAAAACAAAGATCATCTTTACAAAAAATAATTAAAATAAAGATCATTTAATCATTAAATTGTTTAAAAACAAATGAACGACATTAGTAAAAGCATTACGAACCGTTTATGTATTTGCTACAATAAATTGACTAAACGACTTTAGTTTTAATTTATTTTTTGTAGAGATGATCTTTACAGAGTGATTCATAGTATGAACGGTTCTTATCATAAACAAAAAGTTCTGTAATTAAAACACTAAAAATTTTGAGTAGAAGTTCATACTCATCTTTAATCAGCCAAGTATAATGATTTCTAAAGTCATGGCATGATGAATATTAAAAAATTCAGAAAAAATGAATAAAAGCATGTTGATTAAATAGCTGACAGACCTGGCTTCTCTGCCCTCCCATTTCGCATACACTCTTATCCCCTCCTATTTATGCGGTCAGGGTTAAGCCACGTCAACATTTTATATTACTATTACTTTTTGTCTTATTATCTCTATAAAAAATCAATATAAAATGTTAACGTAACTTAACCGTAACCATACAAAATAGGAGATGATAGAAATGTATGAGAAGTTAGAGGTGCAGAGAAGCCAGGTCCATATATTTGCAAGGGCCCATAGCCGACTTAGGGCTGGTTTGGTATTGCTGTGCTTTGAAAAAAAGCTGCTGTGAGAATAAGCGGCTGTGCTGTGAGAATAAGCGGCTGTGAAATAAATCAGCAGAGTGTTTGGTAAACTTTTTTGTAAAAGTGCTTTTGGAAAAAAAAGCAGTCTGATATTGAGTATTTTCATTAAAGGAGTACTGTAGTTATGTGTGCTTTGAAAAAAAGCCAGTTTTCCAAAGCTACAAATGGCAGCTTCAGCTTTTTCTTTTGATTTCAGCTTATTCTCACAGCAGCTTCCAAAATAAGCCCTTTTTTTTTAGTTTACCAAACACCAAAAACACTCCCAGCTTTTTTTCATAGGAGCTTTTTTTAAAATCACCTCAACCCCAAAGTGGGGCTTAGTTTAATATTTATTGTTCTCTATTTATATCGTCTTCCATATATTTGCAAGGGCCCATAGCCGACGTAGTTTAATATTTGTTGTTCTCTACCGCATGTGATGTGCATGAGCACGACAGGAAGAGAAGGACTTATTGCTTATTTGTACATATTTATTTAACAACGATGTTTGTGTTTAGGATACGTTTGTTGCACTAAATTATCTCAAGCTCAATTAATTTTAGAGATAAAACTGAATTTTCTAGACATGAACTTAGTAGCAGGAGAATAATGAAGGGTTTAGTGATGTATCGACGACTAAATTAATTTTTTTTAGGTTTAAATTATTTTTTGTCATTTTCTGATTCATTTCATTAACATGGTATTATTATTAATCTAAACTTATTTTATGACTCTCTGTATTTAGAGGGACTTTTTAGTATGACCGAACAACGGAGTGGTACATCATGTGCTATTATACAAATAATAAGATATGCGGGTTAAAATTTTAATAATTTAAAAAATAAAATTGTTCACCACTTAAATAAAAACACTTGATATAACACCCGTATTAGTATTCCGGTTATTTATATCGTCTTCTATATATTTACAAGGGCCCATAGCCGACGTAGTTTAATATTTATTGTTCACTATTTATATCGTCTTCTATATATTTACAAGGGCCCATAGCTGACGTAGTTTAATATTTATTGTTCTCTATTTATATCGTCTTCCATATATATGCAAGGGCATACAGAGGTTCACTAAAATAGTCTCAGGTCGGAGATCCTTCAGGGCTCTCCTTCCACAAGTAGACTGAAACAGTACGTACCTCTGTTTCTTCCGACTGTAGAGAAGATTGATCGAGTGACTGTGAGTACGTACTAGTCTTCTTTTGTACGTACAACAACACTGCTGGGATGAATCATCAAGCTGCTAACCTTCCTGCGAACTCCTCTTTACCTGGGTAAGTTCACCTCCGTAAGCAATTGTTAATAAATTACTCTCTCGGATCACTAACTCTGCTGCCCAATTAACCCATCACACACTCTCTCTCACGTTCGTACTCATAGTTTTTCTTTTTAAGGATTACAGTTTTCTCATCGTATAATTATAATCAGTACAAGGTTTAGGGTGCGGAAGGGTCGTCACAGTTGTCTACCAAAAAAAATCGTAACAAGCACAAACGAGGTGCAGAAGCGTCATCACAGTGCGGCAAAGGCAGGGCACAAAATCATTTCGGCTTTTATGATCCTGCTAGCCGGGCTTCTCAAGCTTAAGATCGATGCCGGAATTACGCCTCTGCCTGTCAGAGACAAAGATACAGTACTGTCTTTTATAGTTGCTGCAACGATTTACTACGCGTCATTGGCTGTCAAAAATGAAGATGATGGTGATCCAGATTTGGCTAAGTTCTTGCAGATGATCAGCCTCCTGTCCGGACCTCTTGCGTTGATTTTAGAGATGGTGATCATTTTTCCAGCATTCGGGTGCTTTGGCGTCATGGTGTGGATAATTTGCTTTGTGATTACAGTCGCTAAGTCGTACCAATTAATTGCAGCTGTTGTGAAAGGATTGTATCGCAGTGCAGTTACAGAACTCGATCTTGTCTTTGACAAACTGAAAAAGCTTTTTTCGGGAACTAAGATTAATGTTGGCCAGTTGACCGAAAAAGCCAATGAACAGCAGAAAAGGATGCCTATATAGACTATAGTTTGTAAAACACACACACGCATATGTGCCGTTTCTTTGTTGATCTACTTATTGTCATGTATTTTTTTTTCTTTTTTTTTTCTTTTTTGTTTTGTTTACTGGATTGGGAGTTTCTCCAATTCATAAAACCTAGTAAAACCTTGTTGTTTACCCTCCAATCATCAATTTTGAATAAATGTACAGTAAATATTGTTTTTGTGTTGTTTTAATGTTTTACTGGGTGAGAATCGTTAAGAATGAAAAGGGAGAGGGTTTAATACTATTACTTTTCTGTATATTTGATCAAACTCTTTTTCAATTAATCATACACTAAACTTTGGAAAGGTAAAATCAAGCAAATCTAACAACCTTTAAAATTAGTCAAAGTAGCATACTCTTGCCAAGTATAGAGACTATTGTATAGGTCGATAGAAGCCTTCTAACAAATGAAAGGAAGACCATCGATGAATATGGAGAAACCAAGCAAGGCCGTTGCAGGAAAAAATGAAAGAAGACAAATCTACTGGCGCAACTCTTAAATTGACGGATTCAAATGACCTGGGAGACGGTGGTGGTGGCTAGTGGGGTTGCCAATGGAGGTAGACTGGGTTCGGTCAGTGTTTCATTTTGTTCATCTTTTAGTTTAGGGTTTAGGGTTAGAGGGAAATATCAAAATTATATTCTAGGTATAAATTGATTTAGATGAAGGCGTGGGTTAGTGGGGACGGGAAAGAGATGAAGGAGATAGAAGCCTAATGGATTAGTTCATCACAAAAGTCTTGATATTTCATGAAATATGACCATGTAATATTAGCAGATATTAACCTTATCGGAATATTATTTAATTCCCAACCCCGAAATCACTGACACACGTTGCGGTAGCTTCCTGTAATTGTGAGCATGCAGTATTACCACTTCATCTTCATCTCCGTAAGTGCTTCCTATTTAGCGTCTTATACTATTTCTATTCTTTATTATTTGTTGTTTGAGAATCATACCACATTCTGGTAGCTGTAAGATTAATTTGCCATGTGTGTGAGATTAATTTGCCCATGTAGTTTGAGAATCATACCACAGTTCTTTCCTTTGTTTGTTTGTTTGTTTGTTTGTTTTTTTTTTTTTTTTTTGTGCTCTTTCCCATGGGAATCCAGCAATTTTGATCATTGAGATTTAATTGCCTGACCAATTAGTCATATTAGGCCCCTTTGAAACTCTGTTCTTGTTTGTGTAGCTTCCTGTTTGTTTGTTTGCATTAATTTTGATCATGTTAATTACACGACTAAGCATCAATGGGTTATCTGATTTTCGTAAAGTCAACACAAGAGTATTGGATGATTTGGCTTGACATCTGCACTGATATCATAAAATGTTATCTAATATCATAAAATGGCCAAAATAACACAAGAAAAACGACAGTACAACACAAGAAACTGTCTGAAACTAAATCTGAAGCAATTGTTCATAGGGGTGTGCTATCCACACACCCATTTTTACTTATCGCATACTCTTTTAATTTCCAACCGTTGGATCGAATGAATTGAAGACTATCAAATGACAGAAATTAATGAGGAGTGTGTAAGAAGTAAAAAAACGTGTGTGAATATCACATCCTTGTTCATAAACTGCAGTATAGATCGGTGTCTCCATATGAGGGCAAGGAAGGCCATCAAAACTAACTCGAGAACCAAAGTGGGGGTACGTATTGATGGCAACGGAAGTTTTACAGACATTCTTTTCTTTTTGATTTTCGGGGTCACCGTGTTGGTAATTCAAGAATGCAGCTCAATTGAAGAAAGGAAAAGCCACGTGTCCAATTTTCATTCTTTGGAACACTAGGTGTCATATGTGACCTAAACCCTCTCCTCCTCTCTCACATTTCTCTCAAGCTTTTTTCTATTCTACAACTTCTCTCTTCTAAACACGGTCAAAACCCTTATATGGGAAGCAAAACCCACACTAACATCATCAAATCAACCTTACATTGGCAAAACCCTAGTCTGTGACATGGAAATGATGAGAAAACCTCCTGAAGTCACGGCATGATTTATAATTGCCGAGCCTAGTTTAATATTATTGTTATCATTACTACTTTGCTATTTATATCATGCTTTGTCCTCCATTTGCAAGAGCATACAGAGGTTCCCACTAAAATAGTCTCGAGTTGGAGATCCTTCAGGTAACCTTGGGAGGTTTTTGGTTTGTTGGCTCTCCTTCTCCAAGTAGACTGCAACAGTACCTCTATTCCTTCCAACTGTAGAGAAGATTGATCGAGTGACTGTGAGGGAGTGGTTTAAGCCACTCGCATTATGGAATGACAGTTTTCCTTAATAGGAGGAAACTGTCAACAGTTGGATATATATGGATTTGGTCTCTCCTCTCACAATTATGTTCATACTAAGAAGTTCGTCCTATTGAGAACTGAACACAAGATTGCATATATACGGATTTGGTCTCTCCTCTTACGATTACGTTCATACTAAGAAGTTCGTCCTATTGAGAACTGAACACAAGATTGCATATATACGGATTTGGTCTCTCCTCTCACGATTACGTTCATACTAAGAAGTTCGTCCTATTGAGAACTGAACACAAGATTGCAAAGAGGAGAAGACTGACTCTAACTTGGAATGATGAATTCTTCAAGTAAGTTTTACTGATGGAACAATCCTATATATGATTATGATATTAATTGTAGTTACTTATATTTAATTGGTTTAGATCCTTAATTGAAAACACTTACATTAGCTTCCTGATAAATCGTATCAACTACTTGTCTTGATTCCTTTTTTATTTGCCTTGTTATGTATAAACGCTTCTTAACTGAATCTATTTCTCTGGAGTGGAGAAAGGGGTTGGCCTTGTCCAACACTATGAATATGATGAATCAAGCAGCTGGAGCTGGCAACCTTCCTGTGACTCTGAGCAGTACTACCCCTTCATCTTCATCTCATCATGCGTAAGTACATCTTATCTAGCTTCTATTTAGCTGCTCTTATATACTTAAAACTACTATTACTTTTGGTCATGAACAAGTTTTTGCCCAAGATCACCCATTCACCCTTGTAGTTATTGTTGTTAGCCACAAATCTATCTAGCTTCTTAGATGCTCTTATATACTCGAAACTACTATACTTGGTCATGAACACGATTTTTGCCCAAGATCCTGTAGTTGTTGTTGCTGCCGAAGGTAGCCACAAATCTATCTAGCTTCTTAGATGCTCATAAACTTGAAACTACTACTACTTTTGGTCATGAACACGCAATTTGGCCCAAGATCCTGTAGTTGTTGTTGCAGAAAGTACCCTTTGTGGCCATAAACTTTTCAATTACATTGGATCTACGACTATTTTGATTACAAAAATACTTGCATCCACCTACCTCACCTCTCAAAACCTCGAAAAACCCTAACCACTTCACTCAGTCCTCCAATGGCACTTTCTCCCCAAATCCTGTCAAATCTTCACCTAACCCCACCACCATTACAGAACACTACATAAAATCATCAAATCTAAAGCCCATAAATCCTAATCTCACTTGGGTACCCAATTCAAAATCCTGAATTAAGAAAACACGGATCTCGGTACCCAATTCAAAAACCCAGATTTCGTCCTTGGAGGAAAGTGGGGCCGCCGTGGAGAGGTGGCGTGCGTGGAGGGTAAGGGCTGCGTGGTGAATGCGAGATAGAATAGACATGGCTTCTAGAGAGAGAGAAATGGGGGCTGGCTTTAGGGTTTTGCAGAGGGGCTGGAGTTTAATCTCGGGGAGGGGGACAGATGAACTGGGGGTGGGTCCCATTTTTTAATCAAATATAATTAATTTTTTCTTTAATTTTTTTAATGTTTAGTTAATATTTTTATCCAGTTGGACGAGGGAGTAGACTCAATTTCAAGCCACATCATCATTTAATAGAGAAATTGACAGAAAAATTGATGGAGTTCTGATATTGTAACAAATTTGTAAGATAAGGTGTGAAGTTGTAATTTTTAAAACATGAGGTATGATATTGTGAATTTGACCCATAATCAAGGTAGTTTTGTATAATTTAACCTAAAAACAATCTCCAGTTTAGGGGGTGTATTCAATTAAGAATTTGAGAGACTTTAATGGATTTATAAATCCATGAATTTTTATGGAGTTTAATTGATTTGTAAAGATTCCATATAAATTTTTGATTCAATTCCCTCGAAATCTCATAGGGAGATGTGAGATTTGTAGATGCTTAAAATACACTACGAAATCTCTCCAATTCGTTCTATTTCCTCAACTTTCTCAAATTCTTTAAAATCAATTTCTAATTGAATACACCTGAAATTTTATAAATTTCTTTAAAATCCTAATTGAATACACCCGGATTTGTAAGGATTTTAATGAACTATCTTAAAATTCTAATTGAATACACCTTGAATTTCAGAGAATCACTTAAAATCCTGATTGAATACCCCTAGATTCATTAAAAGAATTAAAATCCCTCAAAATCTCAATTGAATACACCCCCAATTTGTTTCTTTGTAGAGATGATCCTTAATAATAATTGAGAAAATTAACTATTTCAACATAATTTTCTAGCCATATAATTATTATATAGCACAAGCGAGGCGCAGGAACATTATCGTCAAAGTTATTCAAAGGAATTGCACGAGTGTATTATCTCTGCCATCACCACGCTAGCGGTGCTTCTCCAACGTAGGCACGGAGCTGGAGCTACAGTATCTCTGTTTTCCACAGAATACGTCAAGGTAGTGGCTTTTATTGTTGCTTTTTTGGTTTACATCGGTTCATTGGCTGTCAAGATACTCCAAGCTCGTGAAAATCCAGATTTGTCCGAGTTCATGTATAAGATTAGCCTCTCGTTTGGAACTCTTGCCGTCACCTTAGAATTGTTGATCATGGTTCCAGCTTTGGGGTGGCAACATGGAGCATTTGCCTTGTGATTGCAGTAACAAATTCTACCATGAAACTGTAGTTGTTTTGAAAAGGTTGTATCAACAAGCACTTGAACAGATTTTACGGATGTTTGACAAATTGAAAGAGTTGTTCATGAATATTGGTGCAAGTGCAGTAGTTGTTGTATCACTTTCTAATGCTTTTAACAGATTGAAAGAGCTCTTCGTGATCAGGAATGTTCCACCAGTTGGCCAGGGAATCCGATCAGCAGAACGGGCGTGCTTAATTAGTTATGACTTCTACTGCATACACTTGCTTTTTGATCTACTTTTTATTTTTTTTATTTTTTTGGAGAACCTCGGCGGTACGAGGGAATTTTATTGATAAGAAAAAAGAAGGTACACCTAGACAGGGGGGACATAAACCAACCCCTCATAGAACAAGAGAAAAGAAAAACAAAAAAAGGGGGGGGACATGCACCTTACCCCTTTTGAAAGGAAATACAAAAGAGAGGGGGACATAGACCGTACCCCTCTTGGAAAAGAAAATACAAGGAAAAGACTAGGCGGACATAAGCCCAAACCCCTCTATAAACCTAAAAGGTAATAACTTGCAAGATAAGCTGCAAAACAAAAGGGAATCCAAAAAGGTTAGGAAAAGAAAGGAGAACACACATCAAGAAGAGGAGACAAACCTGTAGGTTGGCATGCCCAAGAAATCTGAGTGCAGAGGAGGAAGGATCTCTATAGGGGGAGTGGAATGCCAAACAAGGGAAGATGATAGAAGCCCTAAGTTGGCTAATTTGTCAGCAACAACATTCCTTTCTCGAAAAATATGAGAGCAACGAAAGACCATGTTCTGCAAATGGAGAGTACAATTGTTCCAGCGTGTCTGGAGTGACCAAGGGGGAGAGAAAGATCCAGAAGCAAAACATGATATTACACTAGAAGAGTCGCTTTCAAGCCATAAATTTTGCCAGCCCCGCGCGTGGGCCAATTCGACAGCAAGGATGACAGCATGGAGCTCCGCATAGAAAGAAGTACGATGGCCCAAGCTTAGGGAGAAACCACCAAGAAAATAACCTGCAGAGTCACGAAAAACCCCGCCACATGCCGCAGGACCCGGATTACCTTTAGCAAGGCCATCAGTATTCACTTTAACCCAAGAAAAAGGAGGGGGGTGCCAAAGAACAGGGACAATAGAAGGAGCTTTACAGGAGTTAGGCGATATTCCAAGAGAAACTAAAAGTTGCCTATCCAAAATGCCTCGTACATAATAGTTAATAACTTAATATGTACTATACCCTTCGCGTTTTGCTAGCTCTGTGTTTTAGGGGCTTCCCTAGTATGTGTACTTATAATGTACGTGTGTGTAATGAATATGTACTCTTGTAAGCTTTTGAGATTGAATGCGTGAAATTGTCTATGCTTTTCATCAAAATGGAATGGAGTTGTAGAATAAAATCAACCCTTAAACGATAAGGCCTTTAATTGGGTCCTAGCACCCTATATCAATGATGAAAAATAAGGTTCCAAATCAGAAAGGGAGTTGTCGGCTGCGGTGAGGGATGGATAGGTTGCCGGTGTGATGGTTGTGTGGGGGTATGTATGCCTGTGTTTGAGGCTTGAGCAGTTGTATTCAACGGGAGAAGTTGTAACCTCCCCTAAAGAATAAACTCTATTCACCAAATCCCTTTCTTGTCAGAGAAAAAAATTCAATTCCAATGTACAATTGTTCTCACCCTCTGATTCATATCCTCACACCATATTGTAATCAAAAGTCTAACTGACATCGGTTTCCCGGTTCTGTTTATTACCCAATTTAACGGTTTTACGATAAAAGACCTCTTTGATATTAGCAGTAAAATCTTCCATATTTTCAATGTGAGACTCTGGCATATAATTTAAATAATAGAAACAACCAATAATTAAAAGCATGTATGCAGTGTGGATATGGTGATGGCCTCACTTGTACAGAAAGAGGTAAGTCATCCTATTATATGGGATTGCTCACAAGTGCGTTAATATTGTATGTCTCAATAACATGGATTGAAGAAAGCAAATGCTCAAAATATGGACCTTTCTACTTTATTTTGTGAAAGAAAAAAAATTTGTACTTATTCTTTGTAATTAAACATTTTTCTAATGGAGTGGGTGCAAGTATTTTCGTAATCAAAATAGTCGCAGATTCAATGTAACTGAAAAGTTAATGGCCACAACTACTACAAGGGTGACCTTGGGCAAAATACTTGTTCATGACCAAAAGTAGGAGTAGTTTCAATTATATGAGAGCAGCTAACAAGTAAGAAGCTATAGGTTGTACATACGCATGATGAGATGAAGATGAAGGGGTTTTAGTACTGCTCACAGTCACAGGAAGGTTGCTAGCTCCAGCTGCTTGAATCATCATATTCATAGTGTTGTGCAAATCCCTTCTTCAGTCCAGAGATATAGATTCAGTTAAGAAGCGATTATATATAGCAAAGGCAAATAAAAAAGGCGTTTATATAGAAGACAAATGTTGATACGATTAATGAGGTTAGTACTTTTAGGGTGCGTTTGTTGCACCGGACTAAGTCGGATTGGATTAGCTTCAGGGACTAAGCTGGATTGGCTTGACATGGACTAAGTAGTATAAGAATAATGAAGCGTTTGGTACAGTGTCAGACTAACCTACAGACTAAATTATTTTCATATACAAATAATCCTTTTATTATTAGGAAAACTAATGAAAAGGGCTTGAAAACTTTGAGTTTTAATGATAAGGACAAAATAAAGGGTAAAGTGAATAGTACCAGGATTGACTTTTTAGTGTAAAAATGTGGTTTTTCGTTAAAGTGAATAGTACCAGGTGCTTTTCGTTAAAGTTCCCTTTATTATTTTCTAATTAATTTATTAGTATTTTATTATTATTAATGTCACTTTTTTTTTTTTTGCTGACTACTCTCTTCCCCTCTCTCTACTTTCCTTTTCCTTTTCTTTATCTTCTCTGCATCCAGAGAATTCCTTTCCTTTCTCTTCTTCGACAAGCTTCAATCCCCACTTCGCCGTCCTTTCCTCCTTCAATCTCTCTTGGTTTGACAAAAATTCCAACTGTTTCGATCATTCCAGTCCTATCCACAAACCATTCTTCCTATTCATGTCAGATACCAAAAGACCCTTCATGGTTGACGAACTAGCGCTGGGGGCGGGTTGCGTCTGGCGGCGTTGCGACCGACGAAGACGATGAACTCCTGAACCCTAAACGTTTGCAAATAGCCGAAGTGGCTGATATCAGAGGTGTTGGTGATAGGGTCAAATTCGTCTGGATTTCACTTGAGGACCAGCAAAGCCGTGATTTTCATCTTCCTGATTTTCTATACACAAGTGTAATCACATAGTCTGTACGCTGGCGGGGGAATTAGGGAAGAAACTGACCCATTATTAGGAAAGAAATGAAGCAGGTGTTGGGATGTGAAGGAGAGGAAGCGAAGGTCTTAGTAGTACCGATGTTTTCGGGGGGACTTGCTAAGACCTCTTAGCGAGATACTTAGTCCACACGAGTCCCGTTTAGTACCATTAAACTTGGCCCATGCACAGAATAAACGCTGGAGTAGACTAACAACTAGTCCAGTCTAGTCCATTGAAAGCTAATAAGGCCAAACAAACGCCCCCCTAATTGCCGGTGAGAGTTTTAGTCGTTTGTTGTTTGTTTTATTTGTATTAGTTGCGATGTGAACATGCGTTTAAGTTAGTTACTTTTTTAAATTAAGAATCGCCCCGTCATAAGATTGGTATAATCACCATGTCATAAAATTGGCGACCGGCTCACGCCCGGCTCAACTCACTGTGAAGTGTGAATGCGTTTCTGGTTGGACCATGAAGCTGCAATTAGGGATCATGAAGCTGCAATTTGGAATTGGTTTATACGAGGGATATACCCAAGGGTCCATCATCCTAGCTACATAGTCTGCTCCTTTGTTGACCAAAAAGCTTTGAGAACAGAGGTCCCTTAATTTATTTGTGAACAAGTTGGTAAGCCTGATTAATAATCTACTAATCGCGTTTTCTTGATTTTGCAAACTGTGGAGTGAGGGATAATCTTTTGTTTGGGGTTTGATATATTTTTGCTAATATTTCTTTGACTTTCTAATACTAAAATTGAATTTTGAAAATATTTGAAAAAATTAAATAAATATGCTACCATCGAATCAATCTACCCTTTTAAATGGGAGCAATGTAAACAACTTTCATAACACGAGTATACAATCATTTTATGACGTAAAACATCACGATGACAATATATTTCTGCTATGAAAGTCTTCATTCTTAAAAATATTCTAATTGACCCCTATTTATGAATTTACGAGAAGAAATATTGTATGTTGTAAAAAGAAGTTCGATACTCTCTACTCATAGTTCACGTTCTTGTCTAAACTACAATTGTATCATTCATTTTGATATTAAAGAACAATAGTGTGATATTCTAAACTACTCCAATTAATGAGAAGAAATTGAACATAGTGTGACAAAGCAAATTTTCTATTCTAGTCCGTACCTACTATATGTATGATACTAAAAAAAGTATAGAATCGAACACCAACATCGATCGGATAAGTATTTGATGTTTTCCCCTTTTCTTTTTGGTTATAGGTATGGAGTCAGATTGTCTGCCCTCTTTTTCTCATTCCCTCTTATTTGTATGGTCACGGTTAAGCCACGTTAACATTTTATATTCATATTACTTTTTGTTTTATTATCTTTATTAAAAAATTAATATAAAATGTTAACGTGGCTTAACTGTGACCACACAAATAAGAGAGATGAGAAGGGCATGAAAAAGGGAGGGCAGAAAATCTACCTCCATTGGTTTTGATTTGACATTTGTTAAAGAGTAAGATGGGGATACTTGAGTTAATTGTCAATCAGTTCCTCTTCCCCTAAGCCTTTTCTCTCTTTGCTGAAAATCTTTCAGACAAGAAGTCTTGGAAAACAGACAATGAGAAATGACCACTAGATTTGAACTCAAATGATACAAAATAATGGAAAAAAAAACTTGGTCCAAAAAGAAAAAGAAAAAACAGCAAGATAACAGAGAATTAGATGGAGTTCTGAATCATTGAATACAAGTTCGATGGATGAAGCGGAAGAGCACATCAAGTGTGTTGCGCAGTCGTCGTAAGGCCACTTAAGCTCAAGGAAAATTTTTATTGGACAACAACAAAGCATGTTTTATTCGGGGTGAAGATAAGAAAAAGAACCAAAAAAAAAAAAAAAAGCCTTCTGCTGGTCAATAGTGAAGCCGGCTCGTTACGGGTTGAAGATAGGAACCAAGTTGTTGGGCATTTTGCGTATCATGACAATCGGAGTCTTTATTGGCCTCTTGGGTAGATTCTCCTTTGGTAGGTAGCTTCTTCTGAAGTTTCCCTCATTTTTCAGCGTGGGATGGTTCAGGAAGAAGGGTCCGTCTAAGGATGAGCTGAGAAATGCTTTGTTTAAGATGCGGTTTGTTAGACATGGTTTCAACGACAGCAGTCTTGTTTCACAGGGAAACAAAAAACCCAGCATGGAAACAATAACTTGAGTTATGGGGCCTAAGATTGACAATTGACCACACCGATAATCTACTGCAGTGTGCTTTGATGGTTCTGAGCCAACGCGACAACCTTCCAAAGGGAGGAGTTTTCACAACTGGCATTGTATTTGGCCCAACTGGTCTCCAGGAAAGGGTCCAAGAGATCGGGATTTCTTTCGATGCCATTTTGAAGAAAGCTATTTCTGGTTAATCACTAAACCAACGCCAAGCACATCTTCCTCAAGGGTCCAATTACGATCTCTAAAATGATCTTTTGCCATCTTGAAAATTTTGGAAATGGGAACAAATAGTTGTGGAAGATGGTAGAAAGAAAAATTGGAAGAATTGTAGGAGAAAAGTGAGTTTTGTGTGGATGTTTGAACAAATACATAGGTATTTATAGAGTTTTGGGTGAATTTTGAGTTAAATAATTTTAGTTGTTGGATTTAAATTTGGGTCATTAGATCGTTTTTTTACCTTTAGATATGATTATATTCGATCTCAACCGTTGGATTCAATAAATATATAAACATAAAACTAAAAATTAAATAAATTAAAGTGTATTGTTGGATCTCCAAGATTCATTTGAATTTTGGCCGTCAGATCACCAAAAAGAGTCGGTGAGCTCGTGTCACGGGCCGACAGCAGCTCCACATACCCACATGGATGGGCCAATGAAGTTGAGGCGGGCTGGGCGAGTGCGCATGTGATGGGCGCGTCTGGGCTAGGTGAGTCCAGTCCACTTTCCTTATTCCACTCTCACATGTGAGCTCTATTACTAATTTTGGGCTAAATCTTGGGGGGAATTTGAGTTTTCTTTAGGTTTTAACATTTAACCCAATTTTAGAACAAGGATTAGAGAGAAATGGGAGGGGAATAGAAGGGAAAATTTAGGACTTACTCCAATGGTTGGAGTTGATCTTAGTGTAAAAATATATCGTTTTACTAAAAAAAATAAACTCCAATTTTCGTCCAACCCTCCTTTGGACCCTTTAGGTTAAAAAGCCTACTTGATTCCTGTTAGGGTAAGTTGAAAAGACTAACCCATTCCAATTTGGAATAGGTAATCAACATTTATCTGAGCCGTTGATTTAATCTTGTGCATCTTCCACCTTTTATGATTAGATTAGAAGACCTAAATACTCCTCATTTTAATGTCTTTGGACGCTACTAAATCTCCAAAATTTCGAGAATATTTGCAAATCTACAAAAAAAATTATTATACGCTGCCTGCACCAAAATAACAATAATGTCTTCTCGAAAAATCGGAATGGTGAATTGTAAAATTCTTCATAAATTAAACATCTAGGGCCCGTTTGTTTGACCTTCTTAAGTTTCACTGGACTAGATTGGCTTACTAGTCCAGTGTTTGGTGCAAGCAGGACAAAGTTTAATGGGACTAAGTCGGACTCGTGCCGACTAAGTCCTTCACTGAGTGGTCTTAGTGAGGCCCCTCAAAACGTTTGGGATTGCTAATCCCGTCTCCGAACTTGCGTTGTGTGCAACAATGTCATCTACAAGCATGCCTCTCTGCAACTCCATTTGCCTCCATGCCCAGATCTTAAACCCAGATTTGAAATCTAGCCCACCCATGCCCATATCCGAAACAAAAAAGAAAAACGAAAACAACAATCCCAATAAAAATTCTTCCCTCTTCCTAGAAAATTCCGAGGCGTGAGAAACAGAGGCAGCAAAGTCCATGGCGATGGTTACCGAGAGGACGAAGCCTTTACACAATTTCAGCTTGCCGTGGGATGTGAAGTGGGTGATGTTGATTGTTGGCAGCGAGTGGGATGAGCTTGCCGTGGGATTTGAAGCAGGTGTAGTTGATTGTGAGAGGAAGTGAAGAGTGAGAGAGAGATTGACAAAAGAAAAGGGAATCCAGAAGTTTGAGAAATGTGGTTTGATTGTGAAGATTTGCAGTCGATTATGAAGTTGGGAGATGAACAACTTATGGGTTTAATTTTGATATTAATTTCTTTCATCAGAAGAGGGAGATGAATAGAGAACAAAAGGAAGAAAATAAGGAGATGAACGGAGAACAAAAGAAGAAAGAGAGGGACAAAGAAAAATTAGGAAGAAAACAGAGGGAGAGGGGCGGAGAAAATTAAGGAAGAAAGAAGGGATGAACGGAACACAATTGGGAATGGAAAGAGGTTTCTAGAATGAGAAAATAGACAGAAGTACTAATAAAATATTACTAAATATTTATTAAATAATGTAAAATATTAATAAATATGAATTAAATAATATAATATTAGAATTTGTTATTAGTCTGTTCCTTGGTTCTGACATTGCATCAAACGCTTTACTAAGTTAATCCAGCTTAGTCTAGTCTAAGCCAGTATAACTTAGTCCCTATAGCTAGTCCAGTCAGAGACAGTCCGGTGCAACAAACGCACCCCTAGAGATTTCCAAGCATACATGGCATGTTTGGTTAGCTGAATGAAATAGCTTGTGACCAATTAAAATGCACTTGAGTCTAGTCTTTTATTTATGATATCAAAATGTGAGATGGATAAAACTGGATATAATGAATTATGAATCCACAATAGAGTGAGTAATCTAACATATTCTTATACATAATTTACAAGTTATGTCCCTTGCTAATCTAATTTGATCTCTTAGGCCTAATCTCATCTAACCCACCATCGGGCCCATAAGGCTCAACATCTGGTTATTTCCTAGAAAGTATAGTTTAATCTTTCAACTTGACCACTGATCAGCACAAAAAGCCTCTACTTCCACGGTGGAAAATGTGTTCCATTCTCAGTAAAACTTTTTTAGCTTTAACTTCAATTTCTTGCTTGAGAACGCATATTTAAACAAACTAACAAAAAGTAAAGTCAAACATAGGATACGACTTTGACCGATTTGTTTTCAACAATAAAAAAAACTGTATTGCTTGGAACTACAATTTTCTCCTCTCTTCTTTTCATCCAATCTTTTCCCTCTTCTCACATTCTATATTTTATCTTTTTTTTTATAAAAAATTAATATAAAATGTTGACGTGGTTTGATTCCAATAGAAGAAGAGAAAAAAAAGGTGAAAAAAAAAAAAAAAAAAAAAAGGAGAGAGTATTACTTCCATTGTTTTCACTCTCTCTTGTAAGAGTAGTGCTGGTGATGTTGGCTTTACTTTTCCCTTCTGCTGTTGCACGAGTAGTGCTGGTGAAGTTGACTTCAGTTTTCCCTTCGTTTTCATCCTCTCCTGTAAGAGTAGTGCTGGTGATGTTGACTTTACAACTATATGTGCCGCCACTCTCGAAGATCACTAAACAGAGTATTGTTTGGATATTGCTATGGACTTTATTTGAGTTATTTTAAAATGTAAGCTTTGGTAAATTATCACGTAAATTTAAGTCCACATCACAACGTCACTAATGGACAACCGTCGCTTTCTGTCTGGAAAAATGCTGTTCCGAAGAATTGCATACCGAGCCTGTTGGAATAATTGGGTCTAATTGCTATATTAAATCACATAAAAAATCAAGAAATAATTCATGCAATTATATATCACAATAATACATGCACATGAGTAACCACTGTTAAATCAACATGATAGAATGAATTAGAAAAACCTAGAAAATACGATCGAGGCAAGTGTTGGACACTTTGTCCTTAAGACAAGTTTACGTCCCACTACGATGCTCATGGTTGATCAGCGCATGTCTCCCAAGATACAACGACCACATCCTTGTAATAGTAGCACTTCAAATCACAAGGCTCCATGAACCACGATTGTGTTAAAAACTCTCTCATATGAACTCAATGAGACTCTCTAATATTTAATGCACTATATATATATGTATGATGAAAAGTTCTTTTGTGATTATAGGGGTTTTCCTATTTATAGAATGTGAGGTACCTCTTTGGAAAACATGTAACTATTCATGAAGACTCAAAATTGCAACATTTCATTTAAATAGACATATATTTCTACCAAAATCTCCACTTCTAATTTTCATTCAATTAATAAATTTAATATAATATTATTATTATTAAATTTTCCAACAAGCCCTGCTTCCTATACCTACACCATATATTTATATTCAGAGACGGCCTTCTCTTCTGCCCAACATCCCCGCAGCGCCTAGTTGCATTTTTTCACTCAGAAGATCATATTTCTGGTTCAACAATTTGCATCTGAAGACGACGTACACTCTACAGAGCTCCTTCCATTCTTCTACCCTCAGCTGCTCACAAAAGTAAGTGCCTTTTTGTGCTTTCATTTTGGTGAGTGTAGGTCAAATCGCACTCACCGCCGGACCGGTTACAGTACCATTTGAATATCTGCTTGCCATCTTATGTACTCTCTTAAGCTTGACGGCATCTATTGGCCATATTCTTCGTTGAAAATCTGTTGTGGAGTTCTCTTTTGCCGGAAATTAAACAAAACAGAACAAAAAAACAGAGCTCAAGTTTTTCGAAAAGAGAAAACAGAGCTTTTGCGCGTGTGTGTGAAGGTGTGAGGAGTCTTTGATCTGAATTTCGTTTTTGTATTCCTCTGTACAGAAGTGTCATATATACGCATATGGATCGTGTCTCAGACATTGCTGTTAACGTCCCTCTGCGTTTGGAACTGGAAGGGTAACTGTGTACTCTGCTTGCCTTTTTTTTGCCTTTTAATTATTTGGGGAAAATATTAGAGAGGGATCGTATTTTTGTACCACTAACACGTGATGTGCAAAGTCATGTACACTCGACACATAATTAATAAATTCATCTCATTGGCTAATAATTATATGAATCATTTGCAACATTATGTGTTACACGGTACACCACTTTATTGTAAATCTCGATACAACTCAGTGTGGATGAGGCCATGGGGAAGTGGGCATCAAAAACAACATTTTACTTGTATATAAACTTGCAAATGTTGTTGTGTTGGGATTGAAAATTGGTTCATGCGTTGTACGTACCTAAATAGCTTATTAACATGATATATTGACTTGATTAATTTATAGATATATCATATGTTCTCAATTAGGTGATTTCAGATGATATATTGGCTTGATTAATTTCTAGATATATCATATGTTCTCATTTTTCTTATTAGTTAGAGTGATACTAGGGAGACTACATATTTATATCACATTGGTGTATCATTTCATGTGACATGTGATATATACAAACAAGATCCAATGAGATAATGACGTGATATGTACGCTTCACTTACCACATCATATTGGTACACAAAAGTAATACAAAAATGTGGTCTCCCTAGCATTTTCCTTTTAATTAAGGTTAGAAACTTAAAATATATATTGTAGATAATTCATTAATGCAATTGCATTTAATTTAATTTTCTCATTAACCGTATATAACAGCTCAAGCCAAGAACGTTCTACAAAGGTATTGCATAAGTATATATTTTCCCTCATCGCCATGCTAGGCATCTTCCTCCAATTGAAGCAGGGAACCGGAAATGAGTCTCTGTTCGACACAGACTACCTGACTATGGTGTCCCTTATCGTTTCGCTAATCGCTTATGGCGGATCACTAATTGGCTCTAGAATACTCCCCATCCAAGCTCGCTCTATTCCGGATTTGGCAGAATCAGTCATCAATAAGATTAGCCTCCTCTTTGGAACTCTTGCCTTGATTTTAGAAGTGGTGATCCTTGTGCCAGGTTTAGGGCTAGTCGCCCTATTCTTCTGGGTTGCTTGCTTTGTGAACGTTGTAGCTGAGTACGTCTGTGAATACCTTAAAAAGTTGTATAAAAGTGCAGTTGCATCAGTTGTTCATACATTTGGCAAATTGAAAGACTATCTGAACATAATCAGCCGACGTTTTGCAACGGAACCTGAAGAACAAACTGATGAGCTTCCTCAAGTAGGTTCTACTACGGTTTAGGTTTAGGTTTAGGGTATTATGTTTACTCGTTAATTTTTTTTCTTTTTTGAGTTGGACTATATTGAACTCAGCTTATGAATAGTTAAGTGCGAAGTGGTAATATACTAATATGTGAAAGAAAATTCAAGCAATGACGTCCTAATTTCCACGAAAAGAGTTGGTAATTAACTTAATTTACTTTTCTCTATATTTCTTGTGCTAGAGATAGAAAATATATGAGAAAAATAAGTAAGGGAGAGGGACGAAAGGAGGTTGTGGGAGGAAGGAGGGAGAAATGAAGAAAACTATACATATGAAACTAAAAACTTGATGTAGTGATCACTATCCTATATTAAGTTTGATTTTCATACATCTCTTCCATGAAAATAATTTAAAATTGTTTTCAATTTTTAGTTTTAATTTTGTGTCATTTCGTATAAATTGTTTTTATATTTCTTCCACTATCATTCTTTGACCCTTCTTCACTCTTGTTTCTCTATAACATACTTTTTCCCTTATGTATGGCACAAAAAATGGCTAAAAATTAGAACCGAAATGATTATCAAACTGAGTCTTATAATTTTTATTTGTAACTTAAATTTCTATGGTATATTCAGTTGTCATATTCCTATAACTATAAGGGCTTGTTTTTTATATATGACTCAAAACAGAAAAGGCCTTGTTTCCTACAACTTTCGCTTTCCGGCCGCGCACTCATAAAGTTCCAATAACCGCTTGGACTTGCTGAGAAGCTATCTATTGAGAGTAAATCTCACGTTGGGGAAATGAGTGACTTGTATGTGCTTATAAGTAATTAGGCTATTTTTTATATTGTCATTTAATTTTTATGGTGAAACTCCAACTTTCTTCAAATTGATTGGTGAAGAAATGTTGCTTTTTAATTTGGTTGGGGAAATTTGATTTTAATTAGGAAACGTAAATTCCGCTAGTTTTGATGTTCTTTGTTTGCAAAACACAGTTGAAAAGATTAGGCAATGATACTCTACATTTTTTTTTAGTATATCAATATTTTTACATTAGAGGGAGTGAGAGTTTGACTAAGTCACACAATGAACAGCTTAATTTGGTATCGATATTTCATTTTTGTGAGGATTTATGTTTGATCGATCTGAGGTGTTTGTGCAACAAGGGTTTCACGTATACTGCATACAAAAATTACAAAAACTGTACGTGTATATATGCAATGGAATATATCGTAAGCTTTTGTGTCAACCAGCTCGGTCACTCGGAACCAACTCATCAACTCATTCGCTTCCAATACAGGAAAGACGGAGTGTATATGTGTATTAATTCCCCGAAAGTTTTTTTAGCTAAAGGCCAAAACTGTGCACGCGCATATATATATATGACCGTTATGTCTTTATGAAAGTCAAACTATTCAAAATGTATGTGGGTTGGCTACGTACTTCATAGATGGGTAAATTATATGAGTTCATCTGCTCTTTCATGCACGACTGCATTTCGTGCTACGTTTTGCTGTTTCATTTCTTGTGCCGCATTTCTTGCTAGCTCCATCCTCCATGTGGAGTATATTGCTATGAAACTTTTTGAGTTAAATAGATAATGTTGAAAGTATTACTCTGTAAATTTGTATAAATTGATTCTAATATTTGATAGGATTTAAGCATTGCAGCTGATTTCATTTTGTTCAAACTTCTGAAATTCTACAGTTTTAAACTTTTGTTCATAGATTGTAATGTAGGGCCGAGATTAGAACTAGCTCATAGGCTAGATTAAGGACATCTCTCATACCGGATGGGTTGTTTAAGATGTGCATCTGCCTGCACGTGAGGTGAGTTGCGTGTGTGAGTGCGCATCTACCTCTCGTTCTCTCTTTTGTCAGTTACAATCGAATGCAATACAGAAGGAGCAACGTCTCCAATTTGCTCTCCTCTTCTTCTTCGTTCTTACCACTGCGAGATGAAATCAATAACTCAGATTTCAATCTGAAGCATCAATTTATATTCAAAACAAATACAAACCAAACACTAACAGTATTCTATACCTTTAGTAGAAATACTTCAAATCTGTAATCGTAGAGAAACAAAGCGCGCTCCTTAAGGACGTAACCTTTTAATCAGGGCAAGTCACTCTTTTTGCTTGCCTAAAAAAGAAAAATCTAATCTAATTTTCAAATCCGTTTATTTGTACAGCAATCCGTTTCCCAGACGTCTTGTCAGTTTGCTAACATGGACTAATTACAGCCAGAGTAAAATAGTAAAAGAGTAATAAAGTAATTACAACATGAGTATGGACTTAAATGTAGACTACGGTTCGCTTGTGTTAAAAAATGAATTCTTTGTTTTGAAGGAATTGAACTCCTTGGGAGGACAAGGCAATCTGATTCTGGGTGAGGAATCATACAATTTGCCCATTATGCCCTCACATTTCAAAGATTCCAAGTTGTTCATCACTTTAACCGAACAAACACAGGAATACTACAACCATCACACCGGCAACCTATCAATCTCTCACCGGAGCTGACTACTCCCTTTCTGAGCTGGAACCCTTCATAATGTTACTGATATAGGGTGCTACGTACAGTATTCAATCTCAAAGGCTTACAAGAGTACTTATCCATTACACTCACACGTACATTATAAATACAGTACATATAGGGAAGCCCCTAAAAGAGCAAACCATCACACAACACTAGTAGCAAAACGCAAAACGTATAGTATAGTACATATTAAGTTATTAACTATTAATTAAAGTAGATCAAAAGACAAAGTGTATGTAGTAGAAGTGTATAACTAATTAAGGAAGCCCCTTCCGCTGATCACGAAGAGCTCTTTCGATCTGTTAAAGGCATTAGAAAGTGATGCGCTTACACAAATATTCATGAACAACTCTTTCAATTTGTCAAACACCTGAAGAAGCTGTTCAAGTGTTCTTTAATACAACCTTTTCATAACAACTGCAATTTCAAGATACGACTTTGTTACTGCGATCATAAGGCAAATGCTCCATGCCGCGAAGGTGAACCACCCAAAAGCTGGAACCACGATCGACAATTCTAAGGTTACAGCAAGAGTTCTAGACGAGAGGCTAATCTTATCCATGAACTCAGACAAATCTGGATTTTCACGAGCTTGGAGTATCTTGACAGCCAATGAACCGATCGATGTAAACCAAAAAGGCAACAATAAACGCCACTACCACGACTTATTTAGTGAAAAATAGAGATACCGCAGCCCCAGCTCCGTACCTATGTTCGAGAAGCACGGCTAGCGTGGTGATGGCTGAGATAATAAACTTGTGCAATGCCTTTGAAAAACTTTGTCGATAATGTTCCCGACCCTAGCTCGTGCTGTATTATAATTAATACGGTTAGAAATTTATGTTGGGTTATAAACATTTTCCTTCTAGGTATATAGTGATAAACAATTTAGGCGCTGCATGGTTCACCACTAACAACATCGATATGATTTCCATTTAAGCACTTATTACTAAGTGTTGGGTTTTATCATAAAATGTATCGTTGATATTAAAAATTAAATCTCTCATATTTTCAATGTGAGACTCTGACATATAATTTTGATGATACAAAAAACGAATAATTAAAAGCATGCATGCAGCGTGGATATAGTGATGGCCTTACTTGTATAGAAATAGACGTAAGTCAGACTATTATATGGAAAACTTATTTAGGGTAAATTATATAAAACTACCTCAACTATTGGTCTCATGACACTTTCATACCTCATCTTTTAAAATTGACAATGTCATACCTCATCTTTAGAACTTGGTCAATTTTATACCTTCCGTTAGCCTGACCGTTAATTTGTCATTTAAATGCTGACGTGGCTTGATCCAAACCCCACTTTCTATTAAAAAATTAAGAAAATATTAAAAAAAATCATTTAATATATTTTAAATATTAAAATAACAAAGGAAAGTGAAAAAAAAAATTATTCAAAACCCAATTCGTCCCCACCCCACCCCCTCTCTCTCTCCTCCCCCATCTTCTTCCCCTGCAGCCTAGAAACGAAACGAAAAAAAAAAAAAATTCAAAACCCAATTCGTCCCCACCCCACCCCTTCTCTCTCCTCCCCCATCTTCTTCCCCTGCTGCCCAGAAACGAAACGAAAAAAAAAAAAACTAAAACTCAAAACCCAGTTCGTCCCCACCCGAGACTTGGGCTCGCACACCCATGGCTCACCGGACCTGGGTTGGGTGTCCTCTGGGTGCCCCGGAGCTTCACGGAGACGAAAGGAGAGAGGGTTGACGCCAATGATGGTTTTGGTACCGTCGTCGGTGGGTGTGGGTGTGTAAATGGGTGCGTGAGTGTAGATCTGGGAGAGAGGTATAGTCTGTGCGAGAGAGAGGGGGAGAAAGAGTGAGTGAGCTGAGAGAGAGGGAGATGTTGGCATGGGTGAGGAAGGGTGGGGGGTTGCACGGAAGGGGAACGAGAAGGGGTCGGGGATGCAGAGAAGAGAGAGAGAGAGAGAGGCGGAGAGAGAGAGAGAAGAGAGAGAGAGGGAGAGATGTAATATAAAAAAAAATTTAATTTTTAAAAATTAATTATTACAAATATATTTAATAATTTTTTAATCCAGTTGGATTAGTGAATGGGCCCCGCCTCTAGCCACATCAGCACTTTAACAAAGAAATTAACAGAAAAACTAATGGAAGTATGACATTGACACAAATTTTTAAGATGATGTATGACATTGTCATTTTTAAAAGATCAGGTATGAAAGTGTCGTGACACCCATAGTTGAGATAGTTTTGTGTAATTTACCCACTTATTTATGAGTGCGTTAATATTGTATATCTAAATATCATTGATTGAAGAAATAAAATGCTCAAAATTTGGAACTTCTACTTCTTTTTGTGAAAGGAAAAAATTTGTATTTATTCTCTGTAATTAGACATTTTCTTTTGTTTGAAATATTTTGTAATCCCACTTTTCAAGCGCCTTTCATATAAAATCATGAACTCCATGCGGTGAAAAAGTATAAGTGAAAGCCTATGTACTTTGCCACGTCTAATATGTGGGGTTTACAAAGTATGACTGATATATCATCTTATCTTTTTTTTTTTTTTTTGTCAAACAATAAATTTTTGTTAGACTAAATGTTAGATTAGCCACCGACGGGGTTGACTTCATGTAAGAGCTAAACTCATTTCCACCACTGTGGTAAATGACCACTTGCTATCTATTTTTTAGATTAACATATTTTTACCACGAATTTTGTAATTAAAAATCATTCATTTCCTTAATTATCATTTAATGATCATCTATACAAAAAAAATGAATTAAACCATAAATTGTTTTTAATGTTTTATATGCATCATTTTAAGATTTCCAATTTGATATTTTTTTGTAAAGATGGTCATTATATATGATGATTAAAGAAAATAATTGCTCCGATTTTAAAATTTAAACAGTGATAAATATGTTAATTACAAGTATTTTTCTAATAGAGTGGATGCAAGTGCTTTTGTAATCAAAATAGTCGCAGATCCAATGTTACTGAAAAGTTCATGGCCACAAAGACTACTTTGCAACAAACACTACAAGGGTGATATTGGGCAAACATACTTGTTCATGACTAAAAGTACGAGTAGTTTAAAGTATATAAGAGCAGCTAAGATGCTAAGATAGCAAGTACTTACGCATGATGAAATGAAGATGAAGGGGTAGTACTGCTCTCAGTCACTGGAAGGTTCCAGCTGCTTGAATCTTCATATTCATCGTGTTGTACAAAGCCCTTTATCCAGAGAAATAGATTCGGTTAAGTGTTAATGTATAGCAAGGAGAATAAAAAAGGAAAGAAGACAAGTGTTGATGATACGATTTATCAGGAAGCTACCGCAATGTGCAGTCAGTGATTCTCGCTGGGATTGTAACTGTTAAAGGTGATCAATCTGTATGACATACTGGACAGAAGGAATGTTATCATTCCTTGACAGCTAGGTTAGCATGTGGAGATGTATCATTATTGGGACAGCAAGAACACATGCATCGTGGACAGCAAGGTCACTGCATGCAGTGGCGGAGCCAGGATTTCGGGTTAGGAGGGGCCTCTCACAAATATTAAAAAAAAATTAAATCGATAGTAGTTACAAAACTGTTAACCAAAACATCATAGTATATATATGAAAAGTAACCAAAACATCATAGTATATATATGAAAAGGATCATATTGGAGAGTTTCCGAGTTAATTTCCATAGAATCCACACAAGTTTGTTTTGAACTACTTTCATTGTTCTTTGGACTCTTTGGAGACGGTTCTAATATCTCATGTTGTGTTTTTCTTTTGAAATATCTTTCCATAACTGAAAAGTAAAAAAAAACATAGACTCACTAACTTTAAATTAAAAGAAATATGAACATATATGCTAATTTTACAAACTAAAACAAATTAGGCAATAGTTAAGAGAAATTGCAAGACATCAATTTAATCATAATTTATAAACAAAAAATTGTAACAGGAATTGAGAGTAAAATACATACTTTGGGTTGTTGACCAATTAACTAAACTTCAATGTCTTTTTTATGGAATGATGGAATAATTGAATTCTTTAATCTGCAAAAAAAAATATTATTTGTTAAATTAATTTACAATTGTAGATGACAACATATATGAATTAGCAAATTGTAAAAAAAAAATTGAAAATGACAACTATGGAGATTCGAAGTTCATACTCTTGAGGATCATGGAAATTGAAGACTGATAGATTGATAGACTGGTTGAAGACTGTGACATGCTATAGATGAGAGAAGCAGTGTACGGCTTGTGTACCACGGGAGGGATCAGACTAAGAGAAGCAGTGTTCTGACTATTTTTTTCAAACTAGCAGCAGAGCAACAGTCGGCTAGAATTAGAGAATAATAAAATACTAATTTTTAGTATTGGGAAAATGAATGGAAGATGGAGTGTTGGAAGTTGGAATGTTGGAAGTTGAAATAGGTTATAGGTAGGCTTTAGGGTTATTTAAAGAGGGCCGGATATTCTTAAAATATTTAAAGAGGGCCGGATAGTTTGTCTACGAAATAGGAATGATTTAACTGAAAATAATAATATAATAAGTAATACTAATTTTTAGTTATAAACAAAAGCAGGATGGGCCTAGGACTACTGTGGTCCTATGGTCCCTCCGCCCCTGACTGCATGTGTATTCTGACTGCTGCAACATGGACAGCAAGGATGCCACCTCTAGTTTATTTGTTTATTGCATGCGTATGTAATAAGATGTATATAAAAACTCTGCTGCAATTGCAGCAGAGGTAGATATTAAAAAAACATTATTGAATACTAAGTTTAATATGGTATCAGAGCAGGATTAATCATTTGCTCTGCTCTGCCTTCACTCTTCCGCTGCTATACTGTGCACAGGGACACCTGCTACTGCACAACCATTGCACTGCAAGTTGCACACTTGCTGCCTTGCTGTCGCACAGCTACTACACAGCCATCGTCGCTGCATTACCTGCTACGCATTCATTACGTCACTGCTCCGCCGACTCAGCTTCACTCAATCCAGTGCCACCGAAGCAGAAAATAAAGGAGGAAGCAGGCAGCAACCAAATCAACTTTACAAGATGGATACAAGCCAAAAGCTTCCAATCCATTTTTCTATCCACGTTCTCGTCTCTAATGGAGATAATCATTCTACTTGGCGTAGATCACTTTCTGATACCCAATATCAAGAAATTATATCCATCATGAACAACAAGAAAACTGGGCAACCAACTGCTCAAACTGGTTATGGAAGCCAACCATCGGCTCAGTCTGCATATGGCACTAAAAATGGAGCACTTCCAGCACGAAAGACTCTTGCAAATCCTGCAGTTTATGGACAAACCGCTCAGTCACCTAGCACTCCAGAAGGCTATGGTCAGCGAGCACCTCAATCACAAACTGCCAACAATCTAACATTCACAACCAAGGAATACAGTCAACTCATGGCTCTCCTTCACAATAAGAACGGTAAAGATCAACCACTTGCAAATGCAACAGGTATTTTCTCACCCAAGTGCAACATAGCACAAACAGATCCACACTCTACTATATATTGGATTGTTGATAGCGGAGCAACCGACCATATATCGCATTCACCACCATCACATAGCATCATTGATGCTCATCATGAGTACGTTGGCTTACCAAATGGGGAGCAAGCAGAAATTAAACATATTGGTTCCATGAGATTGTCACATGATCTCTCTCTTGATAAAGTTCTTCACGTACCAAAGTTCCGCGTCAATTTATTATCTGTTAGTAAATTGACAAGAGCTTTGCATTGTAAAGTGACATTCTATTCCAATTTTTGTGTTGTGCAGGACATGGACACGAAGAAGGTGATTGGCCTGGGCAAGCATTTTGATGGGCTTTACTATCTTACACCAAGACAAAACCCCCATCTCGCCAACCACATTCATCATACCAATAGCCTCTGGCATAGGCGACTCGGCCACCCATCATCCGCACCTTCACTTTCGTTAGCCAAAATAATGTTGAAATAATGTTTGATTCCACACACGTTTGTGAAATTTGCCCTTTAGCCAAGCAAACTCGCTTACCATTTCATAAAAGTGAAATCAAATCTTCTGCACCTTTCGACTTAATTCATTGTGACATTTGGGGACCTCACAAAGATCAAACACACACTGGAGCACAATATTTTCTTACTATTGTGGATGATTTCACTCGTTTCACCTGGGTACACCTTATGAATTTCAAATCTGACACACAAACGATATTGAAATCCTTTTTCTCTTGGGTCAAAACACAATTCCAATGTGCCATTAAAGCTCTTCGTACAGATAATGGTGGTGAATTCCTTTCCCTACGCCCTTACCTAGACTCATGTGGCACCTCATTCCAACATTCTTGCACTTACACACCACAACAAAACGGAGTGGTCGAACGTAAACATAGGCACCTTTTGAATGTTGGTCGTGCTCTTAGGTTTCAAGCCAACTTACCTTTACAATTTTGGGGAGAAAGTATTCAAACCGCCTGTTATCTAATCAATCGTTTACCTACACCCTTACTTTCCCATAAATCTCCATATGAACTTTTTCATAACACACCACCAACTTACACCCACTTACGAATTTTTGGATGCCTAAGCTATGCCACCAATCTCACACCCACCAACAAGTTTGACATCCGTGCTCGTCGTTGTGTTTTCCTTGGTTATCCTCTTGGCCAAAAGGGTTATAAGGTATATGATCTAGCCACACGTAGATTTTTTATCTCACGTGATGTCGTCTTTCATGAGCACATTTTTCCTTACAAATCCTCACCCACCATGGACCAAACTGACGAACATATTACTCCCATTATTCATCCCACACCCGACACCACCTCATATCCCATGGTACTTAGCAGTGAAGTTGAGCCGTCTTCACCAACCAACCTTGAGCCTTCTCTACCCAACTCAAGCCTTCCCATATCACCTGCCACCACCAACACACCACATGAACTTGCCACTTACCACTTGCCACAACATCCTTCCCCCTTCCTCCACCATCTGCACCAAACCCCCCCCCGACCAACTCCCACTACGTCACTCTACTCGTCTCACTAACCCACCTGCTCACTTCAAAGATTATGTAGCTCATCATTCCACCTTGCTCACACCATCGGAGGGCCTCTCTTTATCCATGTCCAGCACGCGCTATCCACTGCATCGGTATGTTTCCTATTCCTCCTTATCTCCTGGACATCAGCGTTTTGTTTTTCATATTTCACACTTGGTGGAGCTTATTACCTATGAGCAGGCTTGTCAAAACCCTCATTGGGTTGCAGCCATGAACGCTGAACTCACCGCTCTAAAGGAAAATCAAACCTGGAGTTTTGTCCCTCTTCCACCAGGACAACGACCCATTGGCTGCAAATGGGTTTACAAACTCAAGTACCAATCTGATGGCACCCTTGAACGGTACAAGGTACGTCTTGTTGCCAAAGGTTTCACTCAACGTGAAGGTATCGACTACAAAGAGACTTTCGCACCGGTAGCCAAACTCATTACTGTGCGTTGCCTCTTGACTGTGGTTGCTGTCCGCAATTGGCCCTTACATCAAATGGACGTTCAAAACGCCTTCCTTCATGGCGAACTTCATGAGGCCGTCTACATGTTGCCTCATCCGGGTTGTCATCGACAGGGGGAGAATGTCGTTTGTCGACTCCACAAATCTCTTTATGGTCTTAAACAGGCATCCAAAAGTTGGTTTCGAGCATTCTCGAAAGCAATATGCACCATCGGTTTCTGCCAATCCAAGGCAGATTATTCTCTGTTCACTCAAGTCAAGGGTACTTCACTCACCATTATATTATTATATGTTGATGACATGGTGATTACAGGTAATAATGAGGCAGAAATCAAGAACCTAAAGGCCTTCCTCAGCAGCCAATTTCGAATTAAAGATCTTAGACCTTTGAAATACTTCCTTGGAGTTGAGGTTGCACGATCAAAATCTGGAGTCACAATTTGCCAACGAAAATATACATTGGACATATTGGAGGAGGCTGGCCTTCTTGGAGCCAAACCCATGAAAGTCCCAATGGAGGCCGATTTGGTCCTAACCCCTACAGGTAGCACTTCACTACATGAACCTGTGAGGTATAGGCGCTTGGTTGGAAAATTAATTTATTTGACCATCACAAGACCAGAAATAGCATACACGGTCAACACATTGAGTCAGTTCATGCAAGATCCACAACGACACCATCTTGATGCAGCGTATCGACTTCTTCGATACCTCAAAGGAGCACCTGGACAAGGCTTGATGTTTTCTTCCCAAAGTGAATTGCATTTAATCGGTTATTGTGATGCAGATTGGGCACGTTGCCCCATTACCCGTCGATCAGTTACTGGTTATTGTATCTTCCTTGGAAAGTCACTGGTGTCCTGGAAAAGTAAGAAACAGGTTACAATAGCCCGTTCCTCTGCTGAAGCGAAGTATCGATCTATGGCTACAGCTACTTGTGAATTAAGTTGGCTACGATATTTATTGGAAGATTTACGTGTTGAGCATTCCCAACCGGCAAGGTTATTTTGTGACAACCAAGAGGCTTTACACATAGCCGCAAATCCTGTGTATCACGAACGCACAAAGCATATTGAGATCGATTGCCACACTGTTCGTGAGAGGGTTGAAAGGAGAGAAATTAAAACTTCCTATGTCAGAACAGGAGAACAAGTCGCAGACTTGTTTACTAAGCCACTTCGTGCGCCTATTTTTCAAACACATCTGGGCAAGTTGGGCGTCATTGACATTCACGCTCCGACTTGAGGGGAAGTGTTAAAGGTGATCAATCTGTATGACATACTGGACAGAAGGAATGTTATCATTCCTTGACAGCTAGGTTAGCGTGTGGAGATGTATCATTATTGGGACAGCAAGAACACATGCATCGTGGACAGCAAGGTCACTGCATGTGTATTCTGACTGCTGCAACATGGACAACAAGGATGCCACCTCTAGTTTATTTGTTTATTGCATGAGTATGTAATAAGATGTATATATAAACTCTGCTGCAATTGCAGCAGAGGTAGATATTAAAAAAACATTATTGAATACTAAGTTTAATAGTAACGGTGGTGACGAAGGGGGAAAGGAGGCTGTAATTGCGTGTGGAGTAGGATGCCTTGATTAATTAGTTTAGGCCGAAAAGGCAGGGCATGCAGAGCAATGTGACCGAAATTGTTTAATTTGGCGGGTGTGTGTTTGAAGAATAATTAACTTTTTTTTTTGGTAATGGAAGAATAATTAACTTTGAGGCAATGTTAGTACGATTATAAAAACAAATTTAGTTGGTGAAAGTGCGATCCGGTTGATAGGTATTTATAGATGTGAATGTCTTGTATTTTTGAATGATACGTGGGCAAATGGAAATAACCATCTTTTAATAAAAGGAAGGGAGATTTTATGTAAACCCATTTAACCTATCTATACACCTAATTTACTCTTTGCACCCATTTGATTTTTAACTAAACTATTAATATCTTTTTAAACCCAAATTTAATACCTAATATACCCCCATAAACCTAATTGAACATGTAGATTTATTTTTACACCCATTGAACAGATGTAAGATTGATTTTGAACAATTGAATTTTGAACAGATGTAAGATTGAAATCGAAGAAGAAGACTAAGAAGATGGATAGAAAATGGGGTTTTGGGTGTGAGTTTTGGAGATTGATTTTGGGTTTAAGCTTGGTTTATGTGGCGATGTGCGGGTTTTATATGATGGTTTCGGGTGCATTGAAACCAATTATGTCGCCAGAGATGGTGAGAAATGTTAGTGAAAAATCTTGGGTTGGGGATGATATGAATGGAAGGCTGAGGTTCTTGCAGAAAGAGATGCAGGGTCTTGTTCCTGGGAGTAGTAGCGGAGCCAAGGTTGACTTGCCTAAAAATGAAATCCTTTTTACTTTACGCTCTGGATCGAGTTTTTTTTGGCCAACCCGTCGAATGCCATCTGATCGTCTAGGCATTCAGAAGAGCAAAATGCAGTTAGGTATCTGCATCATCAAAATTTCAGGTTGCATGTTAATGCAAGTTTTAAACCCAGTTGTTTTGATGCATCTAACAAATAAGGAAAAGAGTAACATTTTAGCAAGTTGCTAAAAATGCATAATATGCAGGTGTCTATTACTAATCAGTCAAAAACAAATTTTTGTACCTAATTATATATACTATTGGCTAGCAACAAATTTCTGTACCTAATTTCTTAAAATAGATTAGACTAAAAATATGGGGATGATATGAATGGCAGGCTGAGGTTCTTGTAGAAAGAGATGTAGGGTCTTGTTCTTGGGAGCAGTAGCGGAGCCAAGGTGAGGGCAATGGGATTCCTTGACCCCAATAACCTTGTGCCGACAGCCCCAAACAAGAAGAAGAAGAAGGAGCTTGGTAAGCAAGATTTGGTACCTGGGTTCTTATTCTTTCTCTTCTATCTGCTACAAAACGTGCAGGCATTGGGGAAGAGAAGAGACAATGGCTTCACCTTCTTCGGTTTTCTAAGGTTTTAGCTAGTAGGGTTTAATTATAGTGTTTAAGTTTATTGATAAATTTAAGTTTTATTATTAATTTCATTTTGTACTTAATAGTAAATATGCAATAGGGTAAAATAGACAATTAACATTCAAAATTTTAAGTTGGGTTTAAAAAGAGGTTGCATGGGTTTAAATAAAATTTCCCTAAAAGGAAATCTATTTAATTATTTTCATATAGATAAATCTTATTCTATAAAATTTAGTTCGATTAATTAGCATGAAGATAATTTATTCAAATAAGGGTAATTTAGTAATCAAGCTAGTTTTAATTCCGATTCAAGTGAATTAGTAAACAACATGAAACCAACATTATTCCTACTCTGATTCCAGACAGTTTCAATAAACAATATCAACATGAATGTGATTCTGATTACACCTCATTTCAATTCATTCTCAATTCAATTTCACCTCAATTCAATTCTTCCCAATTTGATTATAGATTAGTAAACGAGCCATTAGAGTTTATATGTTGAAGATGAGGCAAAATATTGGATGCGTGATGTTTTGTGTTGGTTGTGATTCTTTTTACAATTTTGTGTATTTTCTAATTGCTATTGGGTGTTTGAAAGGTCAAAAATAAAAGTACAAAATTGTTATCAGATTAGACTTCCTATTTATATTTGGATATGCTTGTTGGGTGAGTCTTCAGCGTGGGACTTGTTATAGGTTAAAAGTTTAGGGTTTAGTTTAGTAACGTGGAATTAATTCAAAAAATAATATACCCTCCCTGTTCAGAAAGCAAACAAATTAAGCACAAACCACGCCTCCACTCCTTTTCCACTGCAGCAGTAGGTATCTTGTGTCATTTATTTGCTTTTATTGCATTTATATACCAATACACATATAATAAAATTTAAAAAAAAAATATTCGGCCCCAAAATCGGAGGCCCTAGGGCGAGCACCTCATCCGGTTACCTTGAGGGGCCAGCACTGAATGTAGTGCAAGATTTGAATAGAGAAAAAGGATGAGGAGAGGTATAGCGAATTGAAGGGAACCTTTGACGGCGGTGAGAAGGAGCATCAGCGGTGATGGGCGATGTGGTTGAAGTGTGGCTGTCGGAATTACTTGACTCTTAGTTTTGTATTTCTTTAATTTTAATTTTTTAACTAATTTGATAGGAGTTTAACAGCGATAAATTGGAGTTAAGTTGGGCATGTAGATGCGAAGCATGTCCTAGGTTGAAGTGTGTGACGTTTTGAAGTTAATGAAATCCATCCTGTCTCAAAAAAATAAAATAAAAAATAAAAAATTGACGTAAGACTAAAAGTTAAAGGTCCCGATCTGCTTAAACTTTGAAATGTTGCAGAGCTTATCAATTGTTAGAAGCTTCTGCTCATGGTTGAGAGATTATTAATTGGATGCTGTTGCCGTCCATGTAATGTTGAGAAAAATTTAGAATAGACAACTCTAAATTTTATATGTCAAAGAAGAAATTCACTCTCAAATTTGAGACACAACAAAAGACCTTATTAAACTGAAAATATTACAAAGAAAGCTCTCAACTCTCACAAACACTCAACACACTATAAGACTTGTAGTCTTATTTTCTTCTTCACTTCTCGATGTCTTGGTTGCTTGCTTTCTTACAACACACACACACCTATTTATAGGCATGTTTGCCAACATTAGACATTTGCTAGATTATTCTAGCAACTAATCATACACACACACCCACCGACATATGGCTAATAGCCATATAATATTACAGCTTGCTAGAATTATCTAGCTTATTATGCATGCCCACCGACATGCTTGCTAGAGCTTTCTAGCAAAATCATGCTTTCATTCATGTTTCCAAATGGGCTGGCCCTTAATGGGCTGGTGTTGCATTTTTAACACTCCCCCTCAATACCAGCTCATTCTTTTCTCCATACTGAGTTGACGACGAAACTTTTCAAACTTGCCGGTACTCAAACCTTTAGTGAACAAGTCCGCAACTTGTTCATCTGTATTGATTTGTCTCATCTCAATCTCTTCTTGCAAGACCTTTTCTCTAATGAAATGATAATGTACCTCCACATGTTTAGTTCTTGCATGAAAGACTGGATTTTCCGCCAAGCGAATTGCCGATTGGTTATCACAGTACAATGGTACTGGATAATCTACTGGTTGATGTAGATCACTCATCAACTATACCAGGCATGCATTCTCTTGAGCTGCCATTGCTGCTGCTCTATACTCAGCTTCAGTGGTTGATAATGATACCGTCGGCTGTCTCTTGCTACACCAAGAAATTGTTCCGGAACCAAGCTTAAACACATACCCAGTTGTT